>NC_060127.1:78018201-79227576 GCF_021461395.2 Schistocerca americana
GATTCGAACCTGCGACCGTAGTTGTCGCGCGGTTCCAGACTGTAGCGCCTAGAACCGCTCGGCCACCCTGGCCGGCAGAAGACATTGATTGTTTCTAACATACTTCATATACGACCAGAATCTCTTTGGGTTTTCTGCCAGGTTTCGAGACAAGTTTCGTTGTGGAAACTGTTATAAGCATCTCGCATTGAACTCCGCGCTAAATTTCGAGCTTCTGTAAAGATGGCCAATGTTGGGAATTTTGCGTCTGTTTAAATTTGGCATGTTTGTTTCGTTGTTCCTGCAACAGCGTTCTAACCCGTTTTGTGTACCAAGGAGGATCAGCTCCGTCGTTTGTTAATTTATTTGCTATATTTCTCGATTGCTGCCGGTACTATTTCTTTGAAATTAAGCCACATCTGGTCTACACTTATGTTATTAATTTGGAATGAGTGGAGATTGTCTCTCAGGAAGGCGTCAAGTGAATTTTTATCTGCTTTTTTGAATAGGTATATATTTCGCTTGTTTTTCAAGGATTTGGGGATTACAATATTTAATCTCGTTACGACAACCCTGTGTTGGATACGAACCTGCGACCGTAGTGGGCCCTCGGTTCCAGACTGTAGCGCCTAGAACCGCACGGCCACTCCGGCCGGCCAGGATGAATGAAGACCCAATACCAAACAGGGTACTACGACGGATACCAGTCCAGTGGAGAAAAAGTGGTCGCCCACCACACAACTGGCATACTGATGTGGAGCAGACAGTGGCATCACGGACTGAGAAAGTTGAGGGACGTAAAGACAAAAGAAGATGGCAACTGGGCCCGCATAGCGTGCCCCAGTCCGCCTACTGGCTCACGTACACTACTGATCATTAAAATTGCTACACCACGAAGATGACATGCTACAGACGCGAAATTTAACCGACAGGAAGAAGATGCTGTGATATGCAAATGATTACCTTTTCAGAGCATTCACACAAGGTTGGCACCGGTGGCGACACCTACAACGTGCTGACATGAGGAAAGTTTCCAACCGATTTCTCATACACAAACAGCAGCTGACCGGCGTTGCCTGGTCAAACGTTGTTGTGATGCCTCGTGTAAGGAGGGGAAATTCGTACCATCGCGTTTCCGACATTGATAAAGGGCGGATTGTAGCCTATCGCGATTGCGGTTAATCGTATCGCGACATTGCTGCTCGCGTTGGTCGAGATCCAATGACTGTTAGCAGAATATGGAGTCGGTGGGTTCAGGAGGTTAATACGGGACGCCGTGCTGGATCCCAACGGCCTCGTATCACCAGCAGTCGAGATGACAGGCATCTTATCCGCATGGCTGTAACGGATCGTGCAGCCACGTCTCGATCCCTGAGTCAACAGATGGAGACGTTTGCAAGACAACAACCATCTGCACGAACAGTTCGACGACGTTTGCACCAGCACGGACTATCAGCTCGGAGACGATGGCTGCGGTTACCCTTGACGCTGCATCACAGATAGGAGCGCCTGCGATGGTGTACTCAACGACGAACCTGGGTGCACGTATGGCAAAACGTCATTTTTTCGGATGAATCCAGGTTCTGTTTACAGCATCATGACGTTCGCATCCGTGTTTGGCGACATCGCGATGAACGCACATTGGAAGCTGTACTATTATTGGGATTTCCGTCGTACGAAAGCTTTGAGTACCCTTGGAAAGGCATTCACCCATCTGTATATTAAATGATGAAATGAGACATATTCTTTGAAAGACATTTGTTTTATATAATTTACATAACTGTAAAGATGCGCATCTAGCGCGAACGATAATACAGTCTAAGAAACATTTTAACAGAAGCTGAACTGACGTTCCGCTTCGATCTAAATAAAATATGACAGTAAAAAATTTTTGCAGATCTTCAGATTTTAATGTACTTCTGCTGGTAATGTGAAAACGTAAAGAAGGTCGACTTTAAGCTAGAAAAGTGAGCGGTCTTGCCAGCGTGCAGACAACATTATTAATTAATAAAATTCAAGTAATTTATGTTCGAAACTGTAAATCGGCAAGTTATTGTTATGAAGGTGTTGAACAGTGCAAGAATTGTCTTTAACGAAGGAGAAAAGTAATGACTGTAATTCATGACAAAAACGTAAACGAAGGAGACAGCACAGGGCAGGCTGAAATCTGATCGCACCATACTGTTAGAAAAGTACTTATGTAAGTTATATTGTTTATAAATAAGCCCTAATTTGCTAGTGAGAACTGTTTGAATATATGTAGTGTTTACCAGATTTCTTATTTTATTCTTTTCCTTAATTTTTTTTACCTCCATGTCATATTATTTTTGTAAATATCAGCCTTTACTACAGCAGAGAATAATGCGGCATCCTGGTCGTAGACAGAAGGCCGCTCCTTGTCTTCTATACAACTCATAGCTGGCCCATTTATTAATGATTTCATTTGCAAACGCAATTTTTTTATTGTTCATTGTTAAAGGTCCCTTAGGTGATTATAAACTTCATACTGATTACGTAAAGAAATCCGGGTTGTTCTTTTCCAAATAATAGAAGCCTTTGCGTGATCAAAAAATAGCCTCCTTCTGACAACGATCAGGTGCCGACCAGAAGACGGATGTCTTCGACCGCTTTCGTGTCTCCTGTGGCAAAGCTGTGCCAAACTGGGAACACGACATTCTAGTATGAAACACAATATATATATATATATATAATTATCAGAATAAAATTGAAAAAAATTCAAATATATTTAACTCATTTTTTTTATCATACTAGAAAGCGTGTATTCGTCATCGCCATACTGGCGTATCACCTGGCGTGATGGTATGAGGTGCCGTTGGTTACACGTCTCGGTCACCTCTGTTCGCATTGACGGCACTTTGAACAGTGGACGTTACATTTCAGATGTGTTACGACCCGTGGCTCTACCCTTCATTCGATCCCTGCCAAACCCTACATTTCAGCAGGATAATGCACGACCGCATTTTTCAGGTCCCGTACGGGCCTTTCTGGATACAGAAAATGTTCGACTGCTGCCCTGGCCAGCATATTCTCCAGATCTCTCACCAATTGAAAACGTCTGGTCAATGGTGGCCGAGCAACTGGCTCGTCACAATACGCCAGTCACTACTCTTGATGAACTGTCGTATCGTGTTGAAGCTGTATGGGCAGCTGTACATGTACACACCATCCAAGCTCTGTTTGACTCAATGCCCAGGCGTGTCGAGGCCGTTATTACGGCCAGAGGCGTTTATTCTGGGTACTGATTTCTCAGGATCTATGCACCCAAATTGCGTGAAAAAGTAATCATATGTCATTTCTAGTATAATATATTTGTCCAATGAATACTCGTTTATCATCTGCATTCCTTCTTGGTGTAGAAATTTTAATGGTCAGTAGTGTACTTACAATGTGTGCATTTCAAATCTGGTGTTTCTTGATCGATATAATAGTCATCAACTGCAATATCATTCTCGTACGCCGTGTTATAATAACGCACTCATCATGATCTCTGCTATAAGATAAATCAAATCATGATTCAAGTTAGCAGTTACTAAGTTTTATGATCTTCGGTCTAACTGATTGGCTAGGAACGATGTAAAGTTACTTTACCTATCCGTTCTGTATGGATATTGTCAGTTTAAAAAAAAAAAAAGATTTTAACGATGTGTTAAGCAGTCATTTCAAGTACAATAATCAATGTTTCTATGATCTGAAGGTGGCTCGTGTGTAGCTGAAACTAGTAACCAAAATAAAAAATTATTTGCGATCTTGACTTAGAGGATTTTCAGTCCCTAATGAAATAATTTAATTTTCTCTTTAACTCATTTTATTACTTACTTCTTTAGTTAGTTTCATGTTCCATGGATCATTCTGCACTATTAATCGTAATGATGTGGAACGAGTCATTAACATCGAAAATTAATTTGTGAATATGGCCACATGCTGAAATTTCTTTTTAATTTACGGATATAAGTTAGTAATACCTACCCACCACATTTTACACATTACAGTAATAGAAATTCTTCTAGGGAAGAGAAGGAGTTGTCCAGGAGAAACTTTTTCAGTTTCTTTTCAAATTTTACTTTGTTTTCTTTCAGACATTTTATATCATGGGGAAAGTGACCAGTTCGCTTTTCATGTTAAAAGACAACCTTAACGTGGAGTCATGAACGTCTTTTTCCCTTCTGATACTGTAATTATGTACATCATTGCACCTTTTGAACTGTAGCAGATTATTTACAGTGAATCACTAGCAATGGGGAACAGTGTACTATTGCATGTAAAACTGTAAGATTTACGACTTGCTTTTAAAATATTAGGCATCAGGTCTTTAAATATGCAATAACTGAAATGAAATCGTTCCGGATAGGAGGCATGTAAACAATGTAAGAGACACTATGGAACGTATTGGGGCAAAGGTACAGTCTTTCATTCTCGCTTTATACGTGAATGAAAAACAAAAAAAGAAACGGCCAGAAAGTCATTGATATCTCCGCCATGTAATGCATATATATATATATATATATATATATATATATATATATATATAATTTTTTTTTTTTTTTTTTTTGTCATCAGTCTACTGACTGGTTTGATGCGGCCCGCCACGAATTCCTTTCCTGTGCTAACCTCTTCATCCCAGAGTAGCACTTGCAACCTACTTCCTCAATTATTTGCTTGACGTATTCCAACACTGTCTTCCTCTACAGTTTTTGCCCTCTACAGCTCCCTCTAGTATCATGGAAGTCATTCCCTCATGTCTTAGCAGATGTCCTATCATCCTGTCCCTTCTCCTTATCAGTGTTTTCCACATATTCCTTTCCTCTCCGATTCTGCGTAGAACCTCCCCATTCCTTACCTTATCAGTCCACCCAATTTTCAACATTCGTCTATAGCACCACATCTCAAATGCTTCGATTCTCTTCTGCTCCAGTTATCCCACAGTCCATGTTTCACTACCATACAATGCTGTACTCCAGACGTACATCCTCAGAAATTTCTTCCTCATATTAAGGCCGGTATTTGATATTAGTAGACTTCTCTTGGCCAGAAATGCCTCTTTTGCCATAGCGAGTCTGCTTTTGATGTCCTCCTTGCTCCGTCCGTCATTGGTTATTTTACTGCCTAGGTAGCAGAATTCCTTAACTTCATTGACTTCGTGACCATCAATCCTGATGTTAAGTTTCTCACTGTTCTCATTTCTACTACTTCTCATTACCTTCGTCTTTCTCCGATTTACACTCAAACCATACTGTGTACACATTAGACTGTTCATTCTGTTCAGCAGATCGCCGGCCGAGGTGGTCTAGCGGTTCTAGGCGCGCAGTCCGGAACCGCGCGACTGCTACGGTCGCAGGTTCGAATCCTGCCTCAGGCATGGATGTGTGTGATGTCCTTAGGTTAGTTAGGTTTAAGTAGTTCTAAGTTCTAGGGGACTGATGACCACAGATGTTAAGTCCCATAGTGCTCAGAGCCATTTGAACCATCGTTCAGCAGATCATTTAATTCTTCTTCACTTTCACTCAGGATAGCAATGTCATCAGCGAATCGTATCATTGATATCCTTTCACCTTGTATTTTAATTCCACTCCTGAACCTTTCTTTTATTTCCATCATTGCTTCCTCGATGTACAGATTGAAGATTAGGGGCGAAAGGCTACAGCCTTGTCATACACCCTTCTTAATACGAGCACTTCGTTCTTGGTCGTAAACTCTTATTATTCCCTCTTGGTTGTTGTACATATTGTATATGACCCGTCTCTCCCTATAGCTTACCCCTACTTTTTTCAGAATCTCGAACAGCTCGCACCATTTTATATTGTCGTCCCTTTATTTTTCCTAAAGCCGAACTGATCGTCACCTAGCGCATTCTCAATTTTCTTTTCCATTCTTCTGTATATTATTCTTGTAAGCAGCTTCGATGCATGAGCTGTTAAGCTGATTGTGCGATAATTCTCGCACTTGTCAGCTCTTGCCGTCTTCGGAATTGTGTGGATGATGCTTTTCCGAAAGTCAGACGGTATATCGCCAGAGTCATACATTCTACTCGCCAACGTGAATAGTCGTTTTGTTGCCACTTCCCCCAATGATTTTAGAAATTCCGATGGAATATTATCTATCCCTCCTGCCTTATTTGACCGTAACTCCTCCAAAGCTCTTTTAAATTCCGATTCTAATACTGGATCCCCTATCTCTTCTAAATCGACTCCTGTTTCTTCATCTATCACATCAGACAAATCTTCACCCTCATAGAGGTTTTCAATGTATTCTTTCCACCTATCTGCTCTCTCCTCTGCATTTAACAGTGGAATACCCGTTGCACTCTTAATGTTACCACCGTTGCTTTTACTGTCACCAAAGGTTGTTTTGACTTTCCTGTATGCTGAGTCTGTCCTTCCGACAATCATATCTTTTTCTATGTCTTCACATGTTTCCTGCAGCCATTTCGTCTTAGTTTCCCTGCACTTCCTATTTATTTCATTCCTCAGCGACTTGTATTTGTGTATTCCTGATTTTCCCGGAACATGTTTGTACTTCCTCCTTTCGTCAATCAACTGAAGTATTTCTTCTGTTACCCATGGTTTCTTCGCAGCTACCTTCTTTGTACCTATGTTTTCCTTCCCAACTTCTGTGATGGCCCTTTCTAGAGATGTCCATTCCTCTTCAACTGTACTGCCTACTGCGCTATTCCTTATTGCTGTATCTATAGCATTAGAGAACTTGAAACGTATCTCGTCATTCCTTAGTACTTCCGTATCCCACTTCGTTGCGTATTGATTCTTCCTGACTAATGTCTTGAACTTCAGCCTACTCTTCATCACTACTATATTGTGATCTGAGTGTATATCGGCTCCTGGGTACGCCTTACAAACCAGTATCTGATTTCGGAATCTCGGTCTGACCATGATGTAATCTAATTGAAATCTTCCCGTGTCTCCCGGCCTTGTCCAAGTATACCTCCTCCTCTTGTCATTCTTGAACAGGGTATTCGCTATTACTAGCTGAAACTTGTTACAGAACTCAATTAGTCTTTCTCCTCTTTCATTCCTTGTCCCAAGCCCATATTCTCCTGTAACCTTTTCTTCTACTCCTTCCCCTACAACTGCATTCCAGTCGCCCATGACTATTAGATTTTCGTTCCCCTTTACATACTGCATTACTCTTTCAATATCCTCATACACTTTCTCTATCTGTTCATCTTCAGCTTGCGACGTCGGCATGTATACCTGAACTATCGTTGTCGGTGTTGGTCTGCTGTCGATTCTGATTAGAACAACCCGGTCACTGAACTGTTCACAGTCACACACCCTCTGCCCTACCTTCCTATTCATCACGAATCCTACACCCGTTATACCATTTTCTGCTGCTGTTGATATTACCCATCTGACCAGAAATCCTTGTCTTCCTTCCACTTCACTTCACTGACCCCTACTATATCTAGATTGAGCCTTTGCATTTCCCTCTTCAGATTTTCTAGTTTCCCTACCACGTTCAAGCTTCTGACATTCCACGCCCCGACTCGTAGAACGTTATCCTTTCGTTGATTATTCAATCTTTTTCTCATGGTAACCTCCCGCTTGGCAGTCCCCTCCCGGAGATCCGAATGGGGGACTATTCCGGAATCTTTTGCCAATGGAGAGATCATCATGACACTTCTTCAAATACAGGCCACATGCCCTGTGGATACACGTTACGTGTATTAAAAACAAATGTGTGTGTGTAGTGGACTATCGGCTAATTGCACTCACTGAATTTCTCGACGTGAAATTAAATAAAGTGACATCCCAATTGTCTATCTGCACATTATAGCGCTACGCATTAATTACTACTTTCCTGCCCTATGTGTGTGATGTCCTTAGGTTAGTTAGGTTTAATTAGTTCAAAGTTCTAGGCGACTGATGATCTCAGAAATTACGTCGCATAGTGCTCAGAGCCATTTTGAACCATCCTGCCCTAGGCATACACATTAAAATCAGAAACGACAGTATGCTGGTGGCCTACTGTAGTGATTTTTTTCATCTGTATTTGGGTCTGTATCCGTTTGTTTGTGTGTATGCTTGTCTTGTTAATAAAATCACATGAGGCTACAAACAACACATTCTCTAAAACTTCATTCCAGGGACAAGTAATTTTATATTTGATATACTCAAGCGCCCGATAAACAAATCGCTTTGGAATATCTGTATAAAGCCGTGTTGGCTAGCAGTGCGGTCTCGGATGCCTTGCCACGGTTCGCGAGGCTCCCCCCCCCCCCCCCCCCCCCCCCCCCGCCGTCGGCGTTTCGAGTCCTCCCGTGGGCATGGGAGTGTGTGTTGTCCTTGGCGTAAGTCACTTTAAGTTAGATTAGGTAGGCTGTAAGCCTAGGGACCGATGACCTCAGCATTTTTGTCCCGTAGGACTTACCACAAATTTCCATTTTTTTTTGCCTGTATAAACGTAAAATAAATTAGTAACAGCCCGCTGTGGAGCACCTTAATCGTTTGCTTTTGGAAATATCTCAGGGTTCTAGCGGAATGTTTTTTCACATGAATAATAATCTATACTTTCGTAGGTTCGCATGGAGAAACAGCCTTTGCTAGTAAACTTATTATTAATTCAAAGCTGAGCACTTTCATAACCGTGAAAATCTCGTCACTTAAACAAGAGATAGTCGTGGAGCGGCATCCACAATAATCTGTTTTGATCTCGATACCACTTGCAAATGGCGATCAACAATGCTAATTACAACTCGCGCCGTATTGCACGTCATTAATCTCTACAGAAATGTACAATTAATTTTTCGTATATGTAGGGATGCTACTGCTACTGAAATAAGTGATTTGGTTATCAATAACAGCATGTATTCAGCAAGAATACGTTACAAGATACATTATCTCCAACTACGTCTTTCTCGTTTAGAAGATTCGAACCAGAGTAAAAAAAATTATGAAAATCTATTTCTGTCGTTTTCTTTGTTCTCAGTACCTTTATGACAAAACATAGATTGTCATGAAATATCGATATTGCTTTTCATATTGTGATGTTACAAAATAGTAGTGATGTTGCTATTCAATTGAAAGTTGGAAATTGAGATTTAACTAACTGTTTTATCAATCACAATTGGCGTAAGAATCATGGATTGACCATTGTCATAAAATATTGCATTATGAGATGTGAATAGTTTTTACTTGCGGTTTCGCGTGGCTTGAGGCAGTCACAACTAGCGTGCTATTGATTAAGAAGTTGCGTTATCGTCTTTCTAATTACTTCATGATCGTAGATACGATCATACCCGGTTGTGAAGTTATTGTTATGACAAAAAAATTTCCTAAGGGACCAGAAAGTTCTTAAGGGCGCAAAAACAACTGTAACATCACACAAAAGAGAAATTCAATATTAAAGCTGATGCAAGAAGACGATAAAACAGTTTTCTTTTTATCAATGTAACACGCACATTGGACTGCTGATCTTGGAGTCTGTAATATTAGCAAAATGCATAATTAAAATGAAAATAATACTGAGGAGATAATAGAAATGAGCACTGCTAAATGATTCAGTATTCCCAGAACAAATATTTATTATAACTAAACATATATCGTACCTTAAGCTTAATACTACAATGACGGTAGATTTTTATGTCCATATCATGTCCATTGAGCGCTCTTTTATATAGCCATTGTCCTCTTGAGTCGCTCGTGCTTCGTCACGGTAAGTTACAACAGTTCTTCTTCCTACACTTCACTCTAAACTTAGACGGAACACGTTTTTATTTATTTAGTAAAAATAATTAGGTCAGACCGCCACAAATCTGCGTCCGTCTTACTCGAGAAAAACAGTAAAAGTATTTTTAGCGCTCAAGGCTTCATTTGTTCTCCAGCGAACAAAATAGTGAAGGATCGCATATCCATCCGTACTTTTCTGTTTATATTGCCGCCCAAAGACGACGAATTACATTATCTAGAAAATTCCACCGTCGCCATGCGACGCCTTATTATATATTAATCATTCTTTATAAACAAGTATTTGCCTTCTGGCTGAATTTGCTGTTTTAATTAAGCCAAAAATAGCGAATATCACAATATATATCACAGTGAGGTCACTGATGTTTTATGTACTTTTTGTACACTGAATAACAGTTCGTTTTATTACTAAAAATTTCATTTCAACCATAAATAAACGTTTCTCATCTCCAGAAAACCAGTACACTACCATCTCTGGAATGAAGTCTCTACCGGCGCCTTAGATAACCTCCTCTCGGCCCTGCCGACGGGAGGAGATAATCTTAACTCGGCTGCGTATTGGGCACTGCCTTTTTAGCCATCGTCATTTGCTCAGTGGCGCTGCCCCACCACTTTGGGGTCAATTCTAGTGTCAGACACCACCCGTCAGCTTTGACCAATGACGTAACGTGTGATGTTATTTTGTTTATGTCGCAGATTGCTGTCGATGAACGTTAAATGATTTCTCTGGATTTCCTCGTTGCGCTTGTATATTAAAAATTCGATGTAGATTGTTTTGTTTTCATCTCGTAATTTGTTTTCGGCAGCTTTTGTTAATGAAAGTAGTCGTGATTTATAAGTAGTCGTGATTTATAAGGTCTTCTCACGCTGTTCGTTATGGATGAGTCAGTTGTTTTTACTGCGAAAATTCTGCTTCACTAAATGAGTGACTGGAAATCAGCTATAAAATTTTTGCAATCATTGGGCGTCATTGCAGGGAAAGAGAAGGATTTCAGTGTTGCAAGGCCATTTAGATTAATACTGTTGGAGGAAGAATATTCCTAAAGGTTATTGTTTATTTCTTGCATTTATGAAAGTAGTCAGCAAAATGTACAGGCCTCGTTTTGTAAGTTGTTTGTGGGTCTGATACTTTTTTCTTGTTACTGTATTGTCGAGTGCTACATTTTGGTTTCCCTGTAGGGAGGATTTTCTGTCGTTTTAAAATTTTATGGTTACAATGGTAGACCGAGGGGTATTGCTGTGTCTTTGCCGTAGGGTTTATGTGATTGACTCGTGGTTTCATTCTTTTTATTATTTTAAAATTTTGCGTCTGATTGAGGGCAGGAAGAACTGATTTGAGTGGTACCTCATTCGTGCCTGGACTTTGTGTTTCTTATTATTGTTCATCAGTTATTCTAGATTTTGCTTCTTTCGTTACAGTTTGACCTTCTAACATTTCTCTTTCTTGTTATGTTCTTATTTCGTTCTTGTCAGCCTCGATCATTGACTCCTTTGGAACTTCATATGCGGTAAGTTTCTTTTTATGTAGCCTCTATTATGTTTTCCTTTTTGATGTTTTTGCTACACCTGTCTTATTTTTACTGTCACACCTGGTGTATCGATTTTACTGAGTGTTATTTGGAGCTACTGCAGCTTGTGTGACTTACGTGTAGTATAGTTATCGGTTGCAAGGTTTTCTTTTTCGCATTTTATTTCTTTGGGTGTGCAGTAATGTGTGTAAAGACTTTCATTTTCTGAAAGTCTAGTCGTATTATATAGTTCACTAACAAGATCATTTTTTACGCACGTTTCTGATATGTTATAAGATTTTTGCGCAACAAACAGTAATATTGGAATCGGTAACTAGAAATGACCTCCTACATAGGTTGCTTCTACTTACCGATTCCAACTATTCGACGATTCATTATTTAGATCGGTTTTGCAGTACGTGTGGAAAATATAATAGAACAGACTCTGCTAACGGTATACTGCGCCTTCCACATCGCTGGCAACAGGTTCTATACAACGCTATTCTATTATATTACATAATACATGCACTCGTAATTACTCTCGTGTTCTTGTTTATATCAGTCATCTTTAACTCGTTTAAATGAAATTGGCGCGTAAATAATAGTCGCATTACATGTATTATTTTATGGCATACTACATTCACTTGTTTACGAGTATAATCTGTTCCACTCATAGATTGTTAATTGCAGCATCTTTGCCTTACGTATGACATCATTGGTCAAAGCCGACGGATGGTATCGCACACTAGAATTTATCCCCACTTTGTGCGCATTGCGCCCAAATTTCAACTGTCCGCCACTTCCTGCTGGAATGCCCATTTTTTAACCCCTTTACGTTCCCGCTTGGGTTTGGCGTCTGATTTACCAGCCGTTTTCGGGAATGATGCGCGGACTGTCGACCGCGCTTCACTTTGTATCCGCCGAAGCAATATGACGAAGGCCATTTAATTTTTAGTTTTGGACCTCCATTTTGTATGGCGTGTTTTTTAGCCCTTTTCCCACGTGCCTTTCTTAGCTGTCTCCTATTCTGTCCATTGGGACTGCCATTGGGACGTTTCCCTTGTCTCGCCAGCCGAGGTGGCCGAGCGGTTCTAGGCGCTTCAGTCTGATACCGCGCGACCGCTACGGTCGCAGGTTCGAATCCTGCCTCGGGTATGAATGTGTGTGATGTCCTTAGGTCAGTTGGGTTAAAGTGGTTCTAAGTCCTAGGGGACTGATGACCTGAGATGTTAAGTCCCATAGTGCTCAGATCCATTTGAACCATGATGCAGCAGTTTCTCACGCATCTTAGTGTTTATGATTTCTCCTGAACTATGGAGTCGTACATCGATATGTTTTTCTAAGTAGATTCAGCGGTGTGTGTGGACACAGAATGCGATATGCATTGTGAATATAGTTACAATGAAGTAGTAGATACACTCCTGGAAATTGAAATAAGAACACCGTGAATTCATTGTCCCAGGAAGGGGAAACTCTATTGACACATTCCTGGGGTCAGATACATCACATGATCACACTGACAGAACCACAGGCACATAGACACAGGCAACAGAGCATGCACAATGTCGGCACTAGTACAGTGTATATCCACCTTTCGCAGCAATGCAGGCTGCTATTCTCCCATGGAGACGATCGTAGAGATGCTGGATGTAGTCCTGTGGAACGGCTTGCCATGCCATTTCCACCTGGCGCCTCAGTTGGACCAGCGTTCGTGCTGGACGTGCAGACCGCGTGAGACGACGCTTCATCCAGTCCCAAACATGCTCAATGGGGGACAGATCCGGAGATCTTGCTGGCCAGGGTAGTTGACTTACACCTTCTAAACCACGTTGGGTCGCACGGGATACATGCGGACGTGCATTGTCCTGTTGGAACAGAAAGTTCCCTTGCCGGTCTAGGAATGGTAGAACGATGGGTTCGATGACGGTTTGGATGTACCGTGCACTATTCAGTGTCCCCTCGACGATCACCAGTGGTGTACGGCCAGTGTAGGAGATCGCTCCCCACACCACGATGCCGGGTGTTGGCCCTGTGTGCCTCGGTCGTATGCAGTCCTGATTGTGGCGCTCACCTGCACGGCGCCAAACACGCATACGACCATCATTGGCACCAAGGCAGAAGCGACTCTCATCGCTGAAGACGACACGTCTCCATTCGTCCCTCCATTCACGCCTGTCGTGACACCACTGGAGGCGGGCTGCACGATGTTGGGGCGTGAGCGGAAGATGGCCTAACGGTGTGCGGGACCGTAGCCCAGCTTCATGGAGACGGTTGCGAATGGTCCTCGCCGATACCCCAGGAGCAACAGTGTCCCTAATTTGCTGGGAAGTGGCGGTGCGGTCCCCTACAGCACTGCGTAGGATCCTAAGGTCTTGGCGTGCATCCGTGCGTCACTGCGGTCCGGTCCCAGGTCGACGGGCACGTGCACCTTCCGCCGACCACTGGCGACAACATCGATGTACTGTGGAGACCTCACGCCCCACGTTTTGAGCAATTCGGCGGTACGTCCACCCGGCCTCCCGCATGCCCACTATACGCCCTCGCTCAAAGTCCGTCAACTGCACATACGGTTCACGTCCACGCTGTCGCGGCATGCTACCAGTGTTAAAGACCGATGGAGCTCCGTATGCCACGGCAAACTGGCTGACACTGACGGCGGCGGTGCACAAATGCTGCGCAGCTAGCGCCATTCGACGGCCAACACCGCGGTTCCTGGTGTGTCCGCTGTGCCGTGCGTGTGATCATTGCTTGTACAGCCCTCTCGCAGTGTCCGGAGCAAGTATGGTGGGTCTGGCACACCGGTGTCAATGTGTTCTTTTTTCCATTTCCAGGAGTGTATAAACGTCACTCATGATGCGGAAGTTTTTCGCACATCCCAGTTTATGACGTCAGATATCCTGAAATACACTACGTGATCAAGACTCTCCGGATAGCTGGCTGAAAATGACTTGCAAGTTCGCGGCGCCCTCCATCGGTAATGCTGGAATTCAGTATGGTGTTGGCTCACCCTTAGCCTTGATGACAGCTTCCGCTCTCGCCGTCATACGTTCAGTCAGGTGCTCGAAGGTTTCTTGGGGAATGGCAGCCCATTCTTCACGGAGTGCTCCACTGAGTAAAGGTATCGATGTCGGTCGGTGAGGCCTGGCACGAAGGCGGCGTTCCAAAACCTCCCAAATATATTCTATAGGATTCAGGGCAGGACTCTGTGCAGGCCTATCCATTACAGGGATGTTATTATCGTATAACCACTCCGCCACAAGTCGTACATTATGAACAGGTGCTCGATCGTGTTGAAAGATGCAATCGCCATCCCCGAAATGCTCTTCAACAGTGGGAAGCAAGAAGGTCCTTAAAATATCGATGTAGGCCTGTGCTGTGATAGTGCCACGCAAAACAACAAGAGGTGCAAGCCCCTCCACGAAAAACACAATCACACCATAACACCACCGCCTCCGAATTTTACTGTTGGCACTACAAACGCTGGCAGATGACGTTCACCGGGCATTCGCCAAACCCACACGCTGCCCTCGGAATGCCACATTGTGTACCATCATTCGTCACTCCACACAACGTTTTTCCACTGTTCAAACATCCAATGTCTATGCTCCTCACACCAAGCGATGCATCGTTTGGCATTTTCCGGCGTGATGTGTGGCTTATGAGCAGCTGCTCGACCATGAAATCCAAGTTTTCTCCCTCCCTCCCGCCTAACTGTCACAGTACTTGCAATCGATCCCGACCCAGTTTGGAATTCCTGTGTGATGGTCTGGATAGACGATGTCTGCCTATAACACAACTGTCGGCGGTCGCTGTCAGTCAACAGACAAGGTCCCGCCTGTACGCTTTTGTGCTGCACGCGTCCCTTTACGTTTTCACTACATTGTCACATCGGGAACCGTGGACCTAGGGATGTTTAGGAGTGTGGAAATCTCGTGTACAGACGTATGACATAAGTGACACCTGATCACCTGACCACGTTCGAAGTCCGAGAGTTCCGCAGAGGAACCCATTCCGCTCTTACGATGTCTAATGAGTACTGAGGTCCCCGGCCGCTGTGGCGGAGCGGTTCTAGGCGCTTCAGTCCAGAACCGCGCTGCTGCTACCGTCGCAGGTTCGAATCCTACCTCAGGCATGGATGTGTGTGACGTCCTTAGGTTAGTTAGGTTTAAGTAGTTCTAAGTCAAGGGGACTGATGATCTCAGATGTTAAGTCCCATAGTGCTTAGAGCCATTTGAACCATTTACTGAGGTCGCTGGTATGGAGTACCTGGCAGTAGGTGGCAGCACAATCCACCTAATTTGAAAAACGTATGTGTTTTGGGAGTGTCGACGACTTTTGATCACATAGTGTATGTGTCATAGATTGATACATTTTTCTAAATAAAGTCAAAGGTACATGTAAATACTGTCTGCAATATGTGAAGCGATACTTAAAACGTCATACTTTATGTGACACTTTTACTGCATGAACAACGAAGACGTAGTAAGCTATAAATTTTTTTTTCCTTTCATTTTGTGAGGGTTATCAGCAAGAAAACTTTCGTAGGTTTGTAGTTACGTGTAAAGCGTGTTCCAAGTCACTAACTGCTCTCATATTCAAATACTTTATCATTAAAGTGGAGTATTCAAGCGTCGTGGGCTACGCGGTATTTTCAACCCCACCCCTTTGACAGGTATGTGTTTCTTAGCCCCACAGCAATTCTTTCTTAAAAATAATGGAAGTAGAATACTTTTGTATGTTACTGAATGCATTCTACGTTCGCCTCATTTTCTATTTATTCATGCCACAAGTATATAAACAAGCATGAGAAATTTTTCAGATCCAATTTACTAGTCTTTTCTTGTGTATTTAAAATTGCATCCCTCCTAATAGTAGGTACCAACACAAATAAGGTGAGGCCAACCGCGTCTTTAAGGTAGCTGTGCTACCTTCCTCTTTCGATTTGTGGAAACCTGTGTATTTTAAAAAGCGCCATTCGAACAAAGAATATAACTAAGTTAGTTGAGAACGGGTTCTACAAGCCGACATGGTCGAGGATACTGGGCAACGCGTTCTTTGTGTTCATCAGCGTATGTTGGA
This sequence comes from Schistocerca americana, assembly GCF_021461395.2. Classification (NCBI taxonomy): domain Eukaryota; kingdom Metazoa; phylum Arthropoda; class Insecta; order Orthoptera; family Acrididae; genus Schistocerca; species Schistocerca americana. The sequence continues at coordinate 78,034,487 of NC_060127.1, forward strand.
GGAGACGGTGTTGCAAGTTGACTATTCCATTCCTCACGGAGGAAATGTAAAAAAATGTGTTTCGATCAAAACCAACGTGTAACGAATTTCTTCATTGTGACATCCCACTGTGGGATATTAAATTGTATGACGAGCCACATCTCAAGACACACCAAAAATTTCTTTATGGTCAACTAAGTAGTATTTGTCTGTTCAATACGCTCTAACAAAAGAACAGATGTAAACATTCAAAGATGTTAGTTTCGCTCCCGCTGGACTCTCCGCTTACCGCCACAAAACAAATCCATTTGTTAAAGAAAACAAGCCTGTGATTAACATACAAATCGAGCGTCAAGTTTCGCCGACTTTTCTTCTGATGAAACAAATTATTTTCCAGAAATAGCGTGGCTCCCAAGGATTCAATAATCCAAAGTTAACTCTCGATTATTCGACGATTGCTTAACAGTTGAACAATTGACAATCTATTCTCTAAACAAATCTTAAAAAAAAGAAAAAAACACTGACCACTAATCAGCAGAGCAGGTTCAGTCGAAATATCAACGACAAACGAGAACGAAACACTGGGACACCATTTCTGCGGTTTGTATTGTAATTTGTTTTTCATCTACATGTATTTCAGCCTTATTTGGGTTATCTCTCTCCAAATGTTCAACCCATCAATTAGCTTACGTCAGTTTACCACTCACGTTAAGAACCACGATAACAGCAATATGTTTTTCATTCAGAAATGCTCTACCATTCCATAAGTATCACCCAAGAAACAGGATTGATCCTATCAAGCACTGTTTTCATCAAGGATTGATTTTATCATTTCATTAATCTTTATGTTAAAAATTTCAATAAAAACAACGTAAGTTAGGCTTCAATATTTATTTAATCTTTCACATCAATATTCACTACAGTAATGGGAGGGTATTTGCAGTTCTGGCATTTGCCTTACAACCAAGGAAAACCTCCCAAAAAACCTTGGTCAGAACTGAGACACCATAGTTAAGTCAATAAACACCTAGCGAAACAAAGTGACTATGTTAATGCGCAGTCGTCGTCGATGTCGTCTTACTCATCACTGCTGAAGAAGATGGCCACCAGTAGTAGTGTAACTTCCATGAGGAAACTTTACAAAGCTGAGCACGAACAAAACAGATAATTATGAATAAAAGGAGACATCTGTCAAGTAAGGAGGCATATGCGTGGACTAAAAAAGGACATGTGGACTAAGCAAGCATGTGTGAACTCAGCAAACATGTATGAAATAATAAAGCAAGCGTGAGCTCAGGTTCCATATAGGAACTAATGAGAGATATGTGGACTAAGCGAGCATGTGTGGACTAAGCGAAGATGTGTGGACTAAGTGAGGATGTGTGGACTAAGCGAGCACGTGTGGACTAAATGAGCATGTGTGGACTAAGCGAGCGTGTGTGGACTAAGCGAGCATGTGTGGACTAAGTGAGCATGTGTATGTGTTCACCTAGCGGCATGTGTATGTTTGGACTAAGCGAGCATGTGTATCCGCGGACAGAGCGAACATGTGTGGACTAAGCGAGCATGTGTGCAATAAGTGAGCAGGTTTGGATTAAGCGAGCATGTGTGGACTAAGCGAGCATGTGTGGACTAAGTGAGCACGTGTGGACTAAGCGAGCATGTGTGGATTAAACAATCACGTGTGGACTAAGCGAGCATGTGTGGACTAAGCGAGCACGTGTGGACTAAGCGAGCACGTGTGGACTAAGCGAGCACGTGTGGACTAAGCGAGCATGTGTAGACTAAGTGAGCATGTGTATGTGTGCACCTAGCGCCATGTGATTGTTTGGACTAAGCGAGCATGTGTATCTGAGGACAGAGCGAACATGTGTGGACTAAGCGAGCATGTGTGGATTAAGTGAGCATGTGTGGACTAAGCGAGCAGGTGTGGACTAAGCGAGCATGTGTCGACTAAGTGAGCATGTGTAGACTAAGCGACCATGTAAATGTGTGCACCTAACGCCATGTGTATGTTTGGACTAAGCGAGCATGTGTGGACTAAGAGGGCATATGTGGACTAAGCAAGCACGTGTGGACTCAGCGAGCATGTGTAAACTAAGCGAGCATGTGTATGTGTGCACCTAGCGCAATGTGTATGTTTGGACTAAGTGAGCATGTGTATCCATGGACAGAGCGAACATTTGTGGACTAACTAGCATGTGTCGACTAAGCGAGCATGTGTGGACTAAGCGAGCATGTGTGGACTAAGCGAGCATTTGTCGACAAACCGAGCATGTGTGGACAAAGCGAGCATGTCTGGACTAAGCGAGCACGTGTGGACTAAGCAAGCTCGTGTGGACTAAGCGAGCACGTGTGGACTAAGCGAGCACGTGTGGACTAAGCAAGCACGTGTGGACTAAGCGTGCATGTGTGGACTAAGCGAGCACGTGTGGACTAAGCGAGTATGTGTCGACTAAGTGAGAATGTGTAGACTAAGCGAGCGTGTGTATGTGTGCACCTAGCTCCATGTGAATGTTTGGACTAAGCGAGTATGTGTATCCGTGTTCAGAGCAAACATGTGTGGACTAAGCGAGCATGTGTGCACTAAGCGAGCATGTGTGGACTAAGCGAGCATGTGTGGACTAAGCGAGCACGTGTGGACTAAGCAAGCATGTGTGGACTAAGCGACCACGTGTGGACTCAGCGAGCATGTGTAGACTAAGCGAGCATGTATAGACTAAATGACCATGTGTAGACAAAGCGAGCATGTGTATGTGTGCACTTAGCGCCATGTGTATGTTTGGACTAAGCGAGCATGTGTATCCGTGGACTAAGCGAGCATGTGTGGACTAAGCGAGCACATAGGGACTAAGCGAGCATGTGTGGACTAAGCGAGCACGTGTGGACTAAGCGAGCACGTGTGGACTAAGCAAGCATGTGTGGACTAAGCGAGCACATGTGGACTCAGCGAGCATGTGTAAACTAAGCGAGCATGTGTATGTGTGCACCTAGCGCAATGTGTATGTTTGGACTAAGCGAGCATGTGTATCCATGGACAGAGCGAACATTTGTGGACTAACTAGCATGTGTGCACTAAGAGAGCATGTGTGGACTAAGCGAGCATGTGTGGACTAAGCGAGCACATGTGGACTGAGCGAGCATATGTGGACTAAGCGAGCACATGTGGACTAAGCGAGCACGTGTGGACTAAACGAGCACGTGTGGACTAGGCGAGCACATGTGGACTAAGCGAGCACGTGTGGACTAAAGCGAGCACGTATGGACTAAGCGAGCATGTGTATCCATGGACAGAGCGAACATTTGTGGACTAACTAGCATGTGTGCACTAAGAGAGCATGTGTGGACTAAGCGAGCATGTGTGGACTAAGCGAGCACATGTGGACTGAGCGAGCATATGTGGACTAAGCGAGCACATGTGGACTAAGCGAGCACGTGAGGACTAAGCGGGCACGTGTGGACTAAGCAAGCATGTGTGGACAAAGCGACCACGTGTGGACTCAGCGAGCATGTGTAGACTAAGCAAGCATGTATAGACTAAATGACCATGTGTAGACGAAGCGAGCATGTGTATGTGTGCACTTAGCGCCATGTGTATGTTTGGACTAAGCGAGCATGTGTATCCGTGGACTAAGCGAGCATGTGTGGACTAAGCGAGCACGTAGGGACTAAGCGAGCATGTGTGGACTAAGCGAGCACGTGTGGACTAAGCGAGCACGTGTGGACTAAGCAAGCATGTGTGGACTAAGCGAGCACATGTGGACTCAGCGAGCATGTGTAAACTAGGCGAGCATGTGTATGTGTGCACCTAGCGCAATGTGTATGTTTGGACTAAGCGAGCATGTGTATCCATGGACAGAGCGAACATTTGTGGACTAACTAGCATGTGTGCACTAAGAGAGCATGTGTGGACTAAGCGAGCATGTGTGGACTAAGCGAGCACATGTGGACTGAGCGAGCATATGTGGACTAAGCGAGAACGTGTGGACTAAGCGAGCACGTGTGGACTAAACGAGCACGTGTGGACTAGGCGAGCACATGTGGACTAAGCGAGCACGTGTGGACTAAAGCGAGCACGTATGGACTAAGCGAGCACGTGTGGACTAAGCGAGCACGTGAGGACTAAACGAGCACGTGTGGACTAAGCCAGCATAAGTGGACTGAGCGAGCACGTGTGGACTAAGCGAGCATGTGTAGACTAAGCGAGCATGTGTATGTGTTCACCTAGCTCCATATGTATGTTTGCACTAAGCGAGAATGTGTGGACTAAGCGAGCATATGTGGACTAAGCGAGCATATGTGGACTAAGCAAGCATATGTGCACTAAGCAGGCACGTGTGGACTAAGCGAGCACATGTGGACTAAGCGAGCAGGTGTGGACTAAGCAAGCACGTGTGGGCTAAGCGAGCACGCATGGACTAAGCGAGCACGTGTGGAATAAGTGAGCATGTGTGGACTAAGCGAGCATGTGTGGACTAGGCAAGCATGTGTGGACTAAGCGACCATGTGTAGACTAGGCGAGTATGTGTAAGTGTGCACTAGCGCCATGTGTATGTTTGGACTAAGCGAGCATGTGTATCCGTGGACTAAGCGAGCATGTGTGGACTAAGCGAGCACGTGTGGACTAAGCCAGCATGTGTAGACTAAGCGAGCATGTGTAGACTAAGCGACCATGTGTAGACTAGGCGAGCATGTGTAAGTGTGCACCTAGTGCCATGTGTACGTTTGGACTAAGCGAGCATGTGTATCCGTGGACTAAGCGAGCATGTGTGGACTAAGCGAGCACGTGTGGACTAAGCGAGCAGGTGTGGACTAAGCGAGCACATGTGGACTAAGCGAGCATGTGTGGACTAAACGAGCATGTGTGGAATAAGCGAGCACGTGTGCACTAAGCGAGCACGTGTGCACTAAGCGAGCACATGTGCACTAAGCGAGCACGTGTGCACTAAGCGAGCATGTGTGGACTAAGCGAGCATGTGTGGACTAAGCAAGCATGTGTGGACTAAGAGAGCATGTGTGGACTAATCGGGTACGTGTGGACTAAGCGAGCACGTGTGGACTAAGCGAGCACGTGTGGACTAAGCGAGCACGTGTGGACTAAACGAGCACGTGTGGACTAAGCGAGCACATGTGGACTAAGCGAGCACGTGTGGACTAAGTGCGCACGTGTGGACTAAGCGAGCACGTCTGGACTAAGTGAGCACGTCTGGACTAAGCGAGCACGTCTGGACTAAGCGAGCATGTGTAGACTAAGCGAGCATGTGTATGTGTGCACCTAGCACCATGTGCATGTTTGGACTAAGCGAGCATGTGTATCCATGACAGAGCGAACATGTGTGGACTAAGCAAGCATGTGTACAGTAAGCGAGCATGTGTGGACTAAGCGAGCATGTGTGGACTAAGTGAGCACGTGTGGACTAAACGAGCACATGTGGACTAAGCGAGCAGGTGTGGACTAAGCGAGCACGTGTGGACTAAGCGAGCACGTGTGGACTAAGCGAGCACATGTGGAATAAGTGAGCATGTGTGGACTAAGCGAGCATGTGTGGACTAGGCAAGCATGTGTGGACTAAGCGAGCATGTGTGGACTAAGCGAGCATGTGTGGACTAAGCGAACACGTGTGGACTAATCGAGCACGTGTTGACTAAGCGAGCACATGTGGACTAAGCGAGCACTTGTGGACCAGGCGAGCACGTGTGGACTAAGCGAGCATAAGTGGACTAAGCGAGCACATGTGGACTAAGCGAGCACGTGTAGACTAAGCGAGCATGTGTATGTGTGCACCTAGCGCCATGTGAATGTTTGCACTAAGCGATCATGTGTATCTGTGGACAGAGCGAACATGTGCGGACTAAGCGAGCATGTGTGCACTAAGCGAGCATGTGTGGACTAAGCCAGCATGTGTAGACTAAGTGAACATGTGTAGACTAAGCGACCATGTGTAGACTAGGCGAGCATGTGTAAGTGTGCACCTAGCGCCATGTGTATGTTTGGACTAAGCGAGCATGTGTATCCGTGGACTAAGCGAGCATGTGTGGACTAAGCGAGCACGTGTGGACTAAGTGAGCAGGTGTGGACTAAGCGAGCACGTGTGGACTAAGCGAGCACGTGTGGACTAAGCGAGCACGTGTTGACTAAGCGAGCACGTGTGGACTAAGCGAGCACGTGTGGACTAAACGAGCACGTGTGGACTAAGCGAGCACGTGTGGACTAAGCAAGCACGTGTGGACTAAGTGAGCACGTGTCGACTAAGTGAGCACGTCTGGACTAAGCGAGCACGTCTGGACTAAGCGAGCATGTGTAGACTAAGCGAGCATGTGTATGTGTGCACCTAGCGCCATGTGCATGTTTGGACTAAGCGAGCATGTGTTTCCGTGACAGAGCGAACATGTGTGGACTAAGCAAGCATGTGTACAGTGAGCGAGCATGTGTGGACTAAGCAAGCATATGTGGACTAAGCGAGCACGTGTGGACTAAGCGAGCACCTGTGGACTAAGCGAGCACGTGTGGATTACGTGAGCACGTGTGGGCCAAGTGAGCACGTGTGGACTAATCGAGCACGTGTGGACTAATCGAGCACGTGTGGACTAATCAAGCACGTGTGGACTAAGCGAACACGTGTGGACTAAGGGAGCACGTTTGGACTAAGGGAGCATGTGTGGACTAAACGAGCATGTGTATGTGAGCACTAAGCGCCTTGTGTATCTTTGGTCTAAGTGGGCATGTGTATGGGTGGACTAAGCGAACACATATGGACTAAGCAGACATGTGTCGACTAAGCGAGCATGTGTGGACCAAGTGAGCATGTGTGGACTAAGCGAGCACGTGTGGACTAAGCGAGAAAATGTGGACTAAAAAGCAAGTGTGCACTAAACGAGCAAGTGTGCACTAAGCAAGCAAGTGTGCACTAAGCAAGCACGTGTGGACTAAGCGAGCACGTGTGGACTAAGCGAGCACATGTGGACTAAGCAAACACGTGTGGACTAAGCGAGCACGTGTGGACTAATCGTGCATGTGTGGACTAAGCGTGCACGTGTGGACTAAGCGAGCACGTTGGACTGAACGAGCACGTGTGGACTAAGCGAACACGTGTGGACTAAGCGAGCTGGTGTGGACCAAGTGAGCTCGTGTGGACTAAGCAAGCATGTGTGGACTAAACGAGCATGTGTGGACTAAACGACCATGTGTGGACTAAGCGACCATGTGTGGACTAAGCGAGCATGTGTGGACTAAGCGAGCACTTGTGGACTAAGCGAGCTGGTGTGGACCAAGCGAGCTCGTGTGGACTAAGCAAGCATGTGTGGACTAAACGAGCATGTGTGGACTAAGCGATCATGTGTGGACTAAGCGACCATGTGTGGACTAAGCGAGCATGTGTGGACTAAGCGAGCACTTGTGGACTAAGCACCCATAAGTGGACTAATCGAGCACGTGTGGACTAAGGGAGCATGTGTGGACTAAGCGTGCACGTGTGGACTAAGCGAGCACGTTTGGACTGATCGAGCAAATTGTGGACTAATCGAGCACTTGTGGACTAGGCGAGTACGTGTGGACTAAGCGAGCACGTGTGGACTGAGTGGGCACGTGTGGGCTGAGTGGGCACGTGTGGTCTGAGCGTGCACGTGTAGACAGAGTGGGCACGCGTGGACTGAGTGGGCACGTGTGGACTGATCGGGCACGTGAGGGCTGAGTGGGCACGTGTGATCTGAGTGGGCACGTGTGGGCTGAGCGTGCACGTGTGGACTGAGTGGGCACATGTGGACTGTGTGGGCACGTGTGGTCTGTTTGGGCACGTGTCGTCTCAGTGGGCACATGTGGACAGAGTGGGCACGTGTGGGCTGAGTGTCCATGTGTGGTCTGAGTGGGCACATGTGGTCTGAGTGGGCACGTGTGGTCTGAGTGGGCAAGTGTGGACTGAGTGGACAGGTGTGGTCTGAGTGGGCATGTGTGGACTGAGTGGGCACATGTGGACTGAGTGGGCATGTGTGGACTATGGTGGCACGTGTGGACGCTGGTATCACGTGTGGACCATGGGCGCTTGTGTGCATTAAGCAATCATGTGTAAACTTAGATCATATGTGTTGACTGATCAGACATGTAAACTACGCATCAGATGTACTGCAAGTGGGAATGTGTGTACAAAAAGAGCAACTGGAAATATGAATGTGAATGCTAAAGATGCACATATACTGGAAGCATTAAAGTGTATACTGAAGTAGCACATGTACTTCAAGCGTGAACATGTATACAGAAGCTGCACATGTAATGCAAGTGTGAATGTGTATGCTAAAGTTACATATGTACTGGTAGTGTTCATGTGTATACTAGAGGGTCACATGTAGTGCAAGTGATAATATGTATACTAAAGAGGCACATGTATTGCAAGTGTGAATACGTATACTAGAGAGGCACACGTTCTGCAAGCAGTGGTCTGAGGGGGCACGTGTGGTCTGAGGGGGCACGTGTGGGCTGAGTGGGCAGGTGTGGTCTGAGTGGGCAGGTGTGAACTGAGTGGGCACGTGTGGGGTGAGTGGGCACGTGTGGTCTGAGTGGGCACGTGTGTTTTGAGTGGGCACGTGTGGTCTGAGTGGGCTCGTGTGGACTGAGTGGGCACGTGTGGGCTGAGTGGGCACGTGTGGTCTGAGTGGGCACGTGTGATCTGTGTGGGCACATGTGGTCTGAGTGGGCAAGTGTGGACTGAGTGGGCATGTGTGGTCTGAGTGGGCACGTGTGGACTGAGTGGGCGCTTGTGCACTGAGTGGGCACATGTGGGCTGAGTGGACACGTGTGGTCTGAGTGGGCACGTGTGGTCTGAGTTTGCACGTGTGGTCTGAGTGGGCACGTGTGGACTGAGTGGGCAGGTGTGGTCTGAGTGGCCATGTGTGGACTGAGTGGGCACGTGTGGTCTGAGTGGGCACATGTGGTCTGAGTGGGCAGGTATGGACTGTGTGGGCAGGTGTGGTCTGAGTGGACACATGTGGACTGAGTGGGCATATGTGGACTGAGTGGGCATGTGTAGGCTGAGTGGGCACGTGTGGTCTGAGTGGGCACGTGTGGTCTGAGTGGGCACGTGTGGTCTGAGTGGGCAAGTGTGGACTGAGTGGGCACGTGTGGTCTGAGTGTGCACGTGTGGGCTGAGTGGGCACGTGTGGTCTGAGTGGGCACGTGTGGTCTGAGTGGGCACGTGTGGTCTGAGTGGGCACGTGTGGTCTGAGTGGGCAGGTGTGGACTGTGTGGGCAGGTGTGGTCTGAGTGGACACGTGTGGACTGAGTGGGCACGTGTGGACTGAGTGGGCACGTGTGGACTGATTGGGCATGTGTGGACTATGGTTGCACGTGTGGACTACGGTATCACGTGTGGACCGTGGGCGCTTGTGTGCGTTAAGCAATCATGTGTAAACTTAGATCATATGTGTTGACTGATCAGACAGCATCTGATGTACTTCAAGTGTGAATGTGTGTACAAAAGGGGCAACTGGAAATATGAATGTGAATGCTAAAGATGCACATATACTGGAAGCATTAAAGTGTATACTGAAGTAGCACATGTACTTCAAGCGTGAACATGTATACAGAAGCTGCACATGTAATGCAAGTGTGAATGTGTATGCTAAAGTTGCACATGTACTGGTAGTGTTCACGTGTATACTAGAGGGTCACATGTAGTGCAAGTGATAATATGTATACTAAAGAGGCACATGTATTGCAAGTGTGAATACGTATACTAGAGAGGCACATGTTCTGCAAGCAGTGGTCTGAGGGGGCACGTGTGGACTGTGGGGGCACGTGTGGGCTGTGCGGGCACGTGTGGTCTGATCGGGCACGTGTATGCTGATCGGGCACGTGTGGGCTGTGTGGGCACGTGTGGGCTGTGTAGGCACGTGTATGCTGTGCGGGCACGTGTGGGCTGTACGGGCACCTTTGGGCTGTGCGGGCAAGTGTGTACTGTGCGGACATGTATGTACCGTGCGGGCACATGTTGACTGAGAGGGCACGTGTGGTCTGAGCGGGCACGTGTGGGCTGAGTGGGCATGTGTGGACTGAGTGGCCACGTGTGGACTGAGTTGGCATGTGTGGACTGAGTGGGCACATGTGGTCTGAGCGTGCACGTGTGGACTGAGCGGGCACGTGTGGACTGAGTCAGCACGTGTGGACTGAGTGGGCAGGTGTGGACTGAGTGGGCACGTGTGGACTGAGTGGGCGCGAGTGGACTGAGTGGGCACGTGTGGTCTGAGTGAGCGCGTGTGGTCTGAGTGAGCACGTGTGGTCTGAGTGGGCACGTGTGGTCTGAGTGGGCACGTGTGGTCTGAGTGGGCACGTGTGGTCTGAGTGGGCACGTGTGGTCTGAGTGGGCACATGCGGTCTGAGTGGGCACGTGTGGACTGAGTGGGCATGTGTGGGCTGAGTGGGCACGTGTGGTCTGAGTGGGCACGTGTGGTCTGAGTGGGCACGTGTGGTCTGAGTGGGCAAGTGTGGTCTGAGTGGGCAAGTGTGGACTGAGTGGGCAAGTGTGGACTGAGTGGGCACATGTGGTCTGAGTGGGCACGTGTGGACTGAGTGGGCACGTGTGGTCTGAGTGGGCACATGCGGTCTGAGTGGGCACGTGTGGACTGAGTGGGCATGTGTGGGCTGAGTGGGCACGTGTGGGCTGAGTGGGCATGTGTGGTCTGAGTGGGCACGTGTGGTCTGAGTGGGCACGTGTGGTCTGAGTGGGCAGGTGTGTTCTGAGTGGGCACGTGTGGACTGAGTGGGCAGGTGGGTTCTGAGTGGGCACGTGTGGACTGAGTGGGCACGTGTGGGCTGAGTGGGCACGTGTGTTCTGAGTGGGCAAGTGTGGACTGAGTGGGCAGGTGTGGTCTGAGTGGGCACGTGTGGACTGAGTGGGCACGTGTTTACTGAGTGGGCACGTGTGGACTGAGTGGGCACGTGCAGACTGAGTGGGCACGTGTGGTCTGGGTGGGCACGTGTGTTCTGAGTGGGCACATGTGGACTGAGTGGGCACGTGAGGACTGAGTGGGCACATGTGGTCTGAGCGTGCATGTGTGGACTGAGCGGGCACGTGTGGACTGAGTGGGCACATGTGGGCTGAGTGGGCAGGTGTGGTCTGAGTGGGCACGTGTGCACTGAGTTGGCACATGTGCACTGAGTGGGCACATGTGGGCTGAGTGGGCACGTGTGGTCTGAGTGGGCACGTGTGGGCTGAGTGGGCACATGTGGGCTGAGTGGGCTCGTGGGGTCTGAGTGGGCACGTGTGGTCTGAGTGGGCACGTGTGGTCTGAGTGGGCACGTGTGGACTGAGTGGGCATGTGTGAACTGAGTGGGCACGTGTGGGCTGAGTGGGCACGTGTGGTCTGAGTGCGCACATGTGGTCTGAGTGGGCACGTGTGGACTGTGGGCATGTGTGAACTGAGTGGGCACGTGTGGACTATGGTGGCACGTGTGGACTATGGTGGCATGTGTGGACTATGGTATCACGTGTGGACCATGGTGGCACATGTGTATTAAGCAAACATGTGTAAACGTAGATCATATGTTTTGACTGAGCAGACATGTAAACTACGCATCAGATGTACTGCAAGTGTGAATGTATGTACAAAAATGGCAACTGGAAGCATGAATGTAAATGCTAAAGATGCACATATACTGGAAGCGTTAAAGTGTATACTGAAGTAGCACATGTACTTCAAGTGTGAACATGTATACAGAAACTGCACATGTAATGCAAGTGTGAACGTGTATGCTAAAGGTGCATATGTGCTGGTAGCGTTCATGTGTATACTATAGGGTCACATGTACTGCAAGTGAGAATACGTATACTAAAGAGGCACATGTACTGCAGGCGTGAATATGTATACTAGAGAGGCACATGTTCTGTAAACATGAACATGTATACTAAATAGGCACACGTACTGCAAGCGTGAACATGTATACTAAAGAAGCACACATACTGCACATACTCTCTACTAGAGAGGCGCACGTACTTTAAGGGTGAACACGTATACTAAGGAGTTACATGGACTGCAAGCGCGAACACGTATACTAAAGAGGCACATGTACTGTAAGCGTGAACACGTATACTAAGGAGTCACATATAGATGAAGCAAATGTATAGTTCATGCGATCACGTTTAGCCAAGCAGGTACACAGTATAAGAAGATGTTTTAAAATCACTGACGTGGAAAGTCTGATACACGCAGGCTCGCAGGTGTGTAGACTCGCAGACGTGTAGCCTCGGAGAGGTGAAGGCTCGCTGACATCTAGTCTCGTAGATTTGTTGCTTCACAGCTGGACACACTCGCAGATGCTTACATTCACAGACTTGTGCACTTGCAAATGTGTTAACTTGCACGTACGTATTTGCACAGATATATAGATCCACTGACTTGTAGAACTGCAGACGTGTAGGCTCACTGACATGAAGACTAACAGACGTGTAGAAGCGCAGATGTCCTGCTCTGACCCCTCTCCTCGACTGATTGCTCCGAACGATCTTCCCGCCCTTTGCGTTATATACCCTCTGAGCTCTGTTGAGATTTCATTTCCGGGGAAACGGAACGTCTAATTGCTGCTATGGCGACATTAAGTAACAACGGGCAGTACGTTTTTTATTTGTTCATGTTCTTATTCCTACGTGGCTAAACTCTATCTGGACAGTTCCGGGAACGGCATGGTTAACTTATGTTATATGTAGTGAATAACCACGAATAAACCATGACAGAGACGCTTTACGATCGTTTATATATGCTGAGGTCAATATTACGAGAAAGGCGTGGTTGTTGACAAAACAATTTTATCTGCATCTACATACACAATACACATGCCATTATGCGGTGCGTCATTGCTAGTCATTCCCTTACGTCCTCCACACGCAAACGTAACTAAGGTAAAACGCCTATCTATATGATCCCTCCTCTCTGCATCTTCATGGTCCTTTGAGCGAAATGTATGTTCATTACAGGAAAATCAATCTGCAGTCCGGCGCAAATTGTGATTCTCTGTTTCGCGAAAATGAGAACTCTTCCCTCTTGAGGATCCCATTTTGAGTTCACGGAGTATTTCCGTATTAGCCGTGTGCTGAAAGATTCCGCCGTTAACAAATCTAGTGGCACGTCTCTGAATTGCTTTGATATCTCCCTTTAATCCGACCTGGTGCGGATCCCAAACACTCGAACTGTACTGAAGAACGGCTCGCACAAGTTTTCCGTACACTGTGTCCTTAGTAAATAAGTTACGCTTTTTCAAAATCTTCCCAATAAACTGAAGTCGAGCATTCGCCATCCCTACAATAGGACTCAAGTGCACGTCTCAGATGAAGGTGTTATTAATATATCGCGAAACCGGTTGTGTATAATCTGGGAATAAAGGATTATCAACATCTAAAGCAGTTTCCATAAGTCTTTTAGAGGATTTTCACAAAATTTGTAAAGAATGTTTTTAAAACTTAGCACTAAGCGGTGGATGACTGCATCGTAAATTCATTTATGCCTATCACAGTTCTCGAGCGACGTTCCTAGCTGTATCATTGTCTCTGATAATCACTCGCCGTAGATAACAATGTACTGGCTTCTTCGAGCCACTCATATACCTGGGAACCTATTCCGTATCCTCGTGCCTCTTTTAACTGTTGCAGTGGGCACCGTGTGAAACGCTATCTGGATATCTAGGATTATTGAATCTGACTGTTGCCTTTAATCCGTGATTGGCAATCTGCGAAGAGGGCAAGCTGAGATGGTTTCTAACCCCGTGCTGATTTTGTGCACAAGTTTTTCCCTCCCAAGGAAATTTTTCTATCATCGGAGTTAGAATATACTCATGAATTCAGCAACAAACAGACGTTTCAGGTGCTTGTCTGTAATTTTGTGGGTGTCCTCTTTTATGCTGCTTGTACATCGTGGTGGCAAAAGTGATGGGATAACAATATGCACGTATACAGATGGCGATAGTATCGCGTACACAAGGTATAACAGGGCAGTGCATTGTCGGAGCGGTCATTTGTACCCAGGTGATTCACGTGAAAAGGCTGCAAGCGTGTGTGATTTTGGCCGCATGACGTTTCGCGCTCCACTGTTGATTCTGTACACTGGTTTACTTTGGTTAATTGCATGTTACGAACAAGTGAGATTAATTATTATTGTACTGGAACTGGCTTCTTATTAAATGAACGGTTTTGCTACTGTAACTCAATAGAATGCACAACATATCCATCTCTGCTACAACTATCGTAAAAAGGTTCTGAAATTATTTCTGTTATCAAAAATGATGAAGTTAATGTACGCAATGCTTAAGGAACCTCAAACCTTGCAATGGATTCTTCAACATTAATAATTAATCAGTGCCATGGCTAACACTAGAGCATGAGTCTCTCATTATTAACCAGAAAATGATTTTTGTAGAACTTTTACCAGTCCAGAATTTTTGCATATCAAGGTTTCCTTTTGGAACACGAAAGTGTTTTAACTCTGACACTGTTTACAATATTAGCAGCCCGCGTCCGCTTGTGACAGACATCGTAAAATCTGCTGCTTTGTACTCCGATCTCGAAATGCTGTAAAAAACAATTTCAAATTCACTTTCTACCTGACCGCTTGTTGCGGCATGATTGCCCTTATTATCAGCGCTAATAGAAAGCACAGAAGCTGAAATCGTTATAGGTACAGAAAGCTGGCTAAAGCCTGAAATAGGTTCTGCAGAAATTTTTACGAAGTTTCAGACGGTGTTCAGGAAAGATAGATTAGGCAGAATTGGTGGCGGAGTGTTGTGTCTGTCAGTAGTGGTTTGTCTTGTAGTGAAGTAGAAGTAGATACTCCGTGCGAATTGGTATGGATGGAGGTTATACTTAACAGCCGAACTAAGTTAATAATTGGCTCCTTCTACCGACCCCCAGACTCCGATGATATAGTTGCTGAACAGTTCAGAGAAAATTTGAGTCTCGTAACAAATAAATACCCCACTCATATGGTTACAGTTGGTGGGGACTTCAACCTTCCCTCGATATGTTGGCAAAAATACTTGTTCAAAACCGGTGGTAGGCAGAAAACATCTTCCGAGATTGTTCTAAATGCTTTCTCCGAAAATTATTTCGAGCAGTTAGTCCACGAAACCACGCGAATTGTAAATGGTTGCGAAAACACACTTGACCTCTTAGCCACAAACAATCCAGAGCTAATAGAGAGCATCGTGACTGATACAGGGATTAGTTATCACAAGGTCGTTGTAGCTATGCTCAATACCGTTTCTTCCAAATCGACCAGAAACAAACGCAAAATAATTTTATTTAAAAAAGCGGATAAAGTGTAACTAGAAGCCTTCCTAAGAGACAATCTCCATTCCTTCCGAACTGACTATGCAAATGTAGACGAGATGTGGCTCAAATTCAAAGATATAGTAGCAACAGCAATTGAGAGATTCTTACCTCATAAATCGGTAAGAGATGGAACTGATACCCCGTGGTACACAAAACAGGTCCGAACACTGTTGCAGAGACAACGGAAAAAGCATGCGAAGTTCAGAAGAACGCAAAATCCCGAAGATTGGCTAAAATTTACAGACGCTCGAAATTTGGTACGGACTTCAATGCGAGATACAAAAATGGCTCTGAGCACTATGGGACTCAACTGCTGAGGTCATTAGTCCCCTAGAACTTAGAACTAGTTAAACCTAACTAACCTAAGGACATCACAAACATCCATGCCCGAGGCAGGATTCGAACCTGCGACCGGAGCGGTCTTGCGGTTCCAGACTGCAGCGCCTTTAACCGCACGGCCACTTCGGCCGGCAATGCGAGATACCTTTAATAGGTTCCACAACGAAACATTGTCTCGAAATTTGGTATAAAATCCGAAGAAATTCTGGTCGCATGTAAAGTACACAAGCGGCAAGACGCAGTCAAGCCGGCCGCTGGTGGCCGAGCGGTTCTAGGCGCTACAGCCTGGAACCGCGCGACCGCTACGGTCGCAGGTTCGAATCCTGCCTCGGGCATGGATGTATGTGATGTCCTTAGGTTAGTTAGGTTTAAGTAGTTCTAAGTTCTAGGGGACTGATGATATCAGCAGTTAAGTTCCATAGTGCTTAGAGCCATTTGAACCATTTGCCGCAGTCAATACCTTCGCTGCGCAGTGCCGATGGTACTGTTACAGACGACTGTGCCGCTAAAGCGGAGTTATTGAACGCAGTTTTCCGAAATTCCTTCACCAGGGAAGATGAACGGAATATTCCAGAATTTGAAACACGAACAGCTGCTAGCATGAGTTTCTTAGAAGTAGGTACCTTAGGGGTTGCGAAGCAACTCAAATCGCTTGATACGGGCAAGTCTTCAGGTCCAGATTGTATACTGATTAGGTTCCTTTCAGATTACGCAGATACAATAGCTCCCTACTTATCAATCATATACAACCGCTCGCTCACCGATAGATCTGTACCTACAGATTGGAAAATTGCGCAGGTCGCACCAGTGTTTAAGAAGGGTAGTAGGAGTAATCCATCGAACTACAGACCTATATCATTGGCGTCGCTTTGCAGTAGGGTTTTGGAGCATATACTGTATTCAAACATTATGAATCACCTCGAAGGGAACGATGTATTGATACGTAATCAGCATGGTTTCAGAAAACATCGTTCTTGTATAACTCAGCTAGCTCTTTATTCGCACGAAGTAATGGCCGCTATCGACAGGGGATCTCAAGTTGATTCCGTATTTCTAGATTTCCGGAAATTTTTTGACACCATTCCTCACAAACGACTTCTAATCAAGCTGCGGGCCTATGGGGTATCGTCTCAGTTGTGCGACTGGATTAGTGATTTCCTGTCAGGAAGGTCGCAGTTCGTACTAGTAGACGACAAATCATCGAGTAAAACTGAGGTGATAGCAGGTGTTCCCCCGGGAAGCGTCCTGGGGCCTCTGCTGTTCCTGATCTGTGTAAATGACCGGGGTGACAATCGGAGAATTTGTCTTAGGTTGTTCGCAGATGATGCTGTAATTTACCGTCTAGTAAGGTCATCCGAAGACCAGTATCAGTTGCAAAGCGATTTAGAAAAGATTGCTGTGTGGTGCGGCAGGTGGCAGTTGACACTAAATAACGAAAAGTGTGAGGTGATCCACACGAGTTCCAAAAGAAATCCGTTGGAATTCGATTACTCGATAAATAGTACAATTCTCAAGGCTGTCAATTCAACTAAGTACTTGGGTGTAAAAATTACGAACAACTTCAGTTGGAGAGACCACATAGATAATATTGTGGGGAAGGCGAGCCAAAGGCTGCGTTTCATTGGCAGGACACTTAGAAGATGCAACAAGTCCACAAAAGAGACAACTTACACTACACTCGTTCGTCCTCTGTTAGAATATTGCTGCGCGGTGTGGGATCCTTTCCAGGTGAGATTGACGGAGGACATCGAAAGGGTGCAAAAAAGGGCTGCTCGTTTTGTATTATCACGTAGTAGGGGAGAGAGTGTGGCAGATATGATACGCGAGTTGGGATGGAAGTCATTAAAGCAAAGACGTTTTTCGTCGCGGCGAGATCTATTTACGAAATTTCAGTCACCAACTTTCTCTTCCGATGCAAAAATATTTTGATGAGCCCAACCTACATAGGTAGGAATGATCATCAAAATAAAATAAGAGAAATCAGAGCTCGAACGGAAAGGTTTAGGTGCTCGTTTTTCCCGCGCGCTGTTCGGGAGTGGAATGGTAGAGAGATATAATGATTATGGTTTGATGAATCCTCTGCCAAGCACTTAAATGTGAATTGCAGAGTAGTCATGTAGATGTAGATGTAGAATCTGCCGCGGCGGTGGCTCTTTCCGCCGTGTCGCAGCTCTACACCACGAACACTACTTGAAAAGCTGAAAATGTCTCAAATAAATGGCTAAAATACCAGGCAAGCTTTCTAATAATACCATGCGAGTTCTCATTAAATAACTATATTTAAAACTCGAATAATAACAAGTTCACACACCTTTCTTTATAGTCAGCGCCTAATGGCGTCCTGCTTACAATCTTGACAAATGAAAGCTACCTATGGGTTAAACATAGCGTCACAGGTTCCTCCTCTCTACGTGACTCCAAGAAAACGAGAACGACATTATTATTTTTACACTACTACACTACTGTCCATTAAAATTGCTACACCATGAAGATGACGTGCTACAGACGCGAAATTTAACCGACAGGAAGAAGATGCTGTGATTTGCAAATGATTAGCTTTTCAGAGCATTCACACAAGGTTGGCGCCGTTGGCGACACCTACAACTTGCTGACATGAGGAAAGTTTCCAACCGACTTCTCATACACAAACAGCAGTTGACCGGCGTTGCCTGGTGAAACGTTGATGTGATGTCTCGTGTAAGGAGAAGAAATGCGCACCATCACGTTTCCGACTTTGATAAAGGTCGGATTGTAGCCTATCGCGATTCCGGTTTATCGTATCGCGACATTGCTGCTCGCGTTGGTCGAGATCCAATGATTGTTAGCAGAATATGGAATCGGTGGGTTGAGGAGGGTAATACGGAACGCCGTGCTGGATCCCAACGGCCTCGTATCACTAGCAGTCGAGATGACAGGCATTTTATCCGCGTGGCTGTAACGGATCGTGCAGTCACGTCTCGATCCTCGAGGGACGTTTGCAAGACAACACCCATCTGCACGAACAGTTAGACGACGTTTGACCCAGCATGGACTATTAGCTCGGAGACCATGGCTGCGGTTACCCTTGACGCTGCATCATAGACAGGAACGCCTGCGAAGGTGTACTCGACGACGAACCTGGGTGCACGAATGGCAAAACGTCATTTTTTCGGATGAATCCAGGTTCTGTTTACAGCATCATGATGGTCGCATCCGTGTATGGCGACATCGCGGTGAACGCACGTTGGAAGCGTGTATTCGCCATCGCCATACTGTCGTATCACCCGGCGTGATGGTATGGGATGCCATTGGTTACATGTCTCGGTCACCTCTTGTTCGCATTGATGGGACTTTGAACAGTGGACGCTACATTTCAGACGTGTTACGACCCGTGGCTCTACCCTTCATTCGATCCCTGCGAAACGCTACATTTCAGCAGGATAATGTAGGACCGCATGTTGCAGGTCCTGTACGGGCCTTTCTGGATACACAAAATGTTCGACTGCTGCCCTGGCCAGCACATTCTCCAGATCTGTCACCAATTGAAAACGTCTGTTCAATGGTGACCGAGCAACTGGCTCGTCACAACATGCCAGTCACTACTCTTGATGAACTGTGGTTTCGTGTTGAAGTTGCATGGGCAGCTGTACCGGTACACTCCATCCAACCTCTGTTTGACTGAATGCCCAGGCGTATCAAGGCCGTTATTACGGCCAGAGGTGGTTGTTCTGGGTACTGATTTCTCAGGATCTATGCACCCAAATTACGTGAAATTGTAATCACATGCCAGTTCTAGTATAATATATTTGTCCAATGAATACCCGTTTATCATCTGCATTTCTTCTTTGTGTAGCAATTTTAATGGCCACTAGTGTATTTATACAATGGCTGATTGTCATGAAATCTCTGTGGCGGTTTCAGAACTCGCCGACACAGATATTATTTCAAAAATCCAGTACTTAATCCTTTACAAATACAAAATACAACATAATTGTGTCTATTCTATTATTATTCAGAGCCAACAGACGTAATCAGTGCCTATACACACACATATATATATATATATATATATATATATATATATATATATATATATATATATATATATATATATATATATATAAAATTGTAATTGCACAGCTATAAAGCATGTTTTACCAGGAAACGTTATAGACAGATGTAACAGACTTCGAACGCGGAATGGTAGTTGGAGTTAGACGCATTGAGGAGTTACTGAAGACACTAACGTGTTACGCCCTCTGTCTCTCTATCCGACGATGGATACTCTTGCCCTTGAGCAAGTATTTTTGGTATTTTAGTAAGTAGATATTAGTTTGGGCCGTATTTTGTGTGGGAATTTTTTTTCTTTTCCGCATTTCATGAGAGCGAAAGTGAACGCAGAGTGTGGGTAAGCCATGGGCAATGTGCACCTGGATTCCTGCACCTGGAAACACTGATCGTCGGGGCTGTTATTCCACAGAACCTCGCAGTGCAAGACAGTGGTCATGTAGTCATTGCCAAGGGAAACTAAGAGAAGAGGTAAATGACAAAGGCATGTTTCAGAAGCGATGGCCAATAATTCACACATGGAAACTACAGGCCAAAAGTAGCTAAAAAGTTCCAATAAACATAGGTCCAGAAATCAGCCGTTGTCGAGAAACAACACATTGTCTTTTGCGGTTCATCAGTGTCTAGGAACACACCGCATCGCTAAACGTTAAAGTAGGTGTTCCAAATGTTGTCCGTGCTTCTGAATGCAACATTGAAGTCGTCTCTGAAATGAGTTGCGAATCCTCTCAGGCAGTCCAGGGGAATTCTGTAAATGCGGTAAGGCTGCTTCAATCGGCAAGCGTAATTCCTCAAGAGAGTTGACCTCGGTAGCGTAGGCCGGGCGTTTGACATGACCCCACACACAGAAATCCATGAGATTTAAAACCGGAGACATCGGGGGCCATGGCAAAGCCCTCCTCTACCTATCGAGTGTAGACCATACGTTCGAGTTAGAAGCCGGCTCACTCGTAAATGAAAATGTGCTGGAGCACCGTCATGCATGAACCACATGTTCAGCCGTAGGTTCAGTGGGACATCATCATGTACATATGGAAGTACACTCCGCTGGAACCGCATGTACTGTTGTCCAGTTAGGTAGGAAGTGTGGTCCAATTATTTGGTCTCCGAGCTGTCCTGCCCTGGCGTTCAACAAACAACGTTGCTTATGTGGAGATACGTGTGTTGCATTAGGATTGACATCGGCCCAAATGCGACAGTTACGGTAAATACAGCCTCATCGGTGAACAGAATACCGCTTACAAACAGGGGATTCAGGGTACACCGTTGTTGCACCCATCTACATCTACATTTACGCGATTACTCTGCTATCCACAGTAAAGTGCCTGGCAGAGGGTTCAATGAGCCAACTTCAAGTTGTCTCTCTACCTTTCCACTCTCGAATGGCACGCGGGAAAAACGAGCACTTAAATTTTTCTGTGTGAGCCCTGATTTATCTTATTTTATCGTAATGATCATTCCTCCCTATGTAGGTGGGTGCCAGCAGAATGTTTTCGCGATCGGAGGAGAAAACTGGTGATGGAAATTTCATGAGAAGATCCCGTCGCAACGAAAAACGCCTTTGTTTTAATGATTGCCACCCCCATTCACGTATCATGTCTGTGACACTATCTCCCATATTTCGCGATAATACAAAACGAGCTACCCTTCTCTGTACTTTTTCGATGTCATCCGTCAGCCCCACTTGATGCGGATCCCACACCGCACAGCAATACTCCAGAATAGGGCGGACAAGCGTAGTGTAAGCAGTCTCTTTGGTAGAGTTCTACCAATCAATCGCAGTCTTTGCTTTGCTCTGCCCACAAATTTTATCTATGTGATCGTTCCAATTTAGGTTATTTGTAATTGCAATCCCTAAGTATTTAGTTGAATTTACAGCCTTCAGATTTGTGTGACTTATCGCGTAATCGAGATTTAGGAGATTCTTTTAGTCCTCTTTTACTTATTCAGGGTCAGTTGCTACTTTTCGCACCATACACATATCTTATCTAAATCATTTTGCAAGTCGTTTTGATCATCTGATGACTTTTCAAGACGGTAAATGACAGCATCATCTGCATCAAGGGCAACACTAACTTCATTACAGTCAGTGTCAACTGCACTATCAGCGGTTACTTGGCAGATGTCGCACATTACCTGCTTCCCTGTGTCTGGCACCACTAACATCCGCTCATTTCCTGGTTGGTCGCCATTCTAGGCAACAGTCACTGTGCGTCTGGAACTACCGTCACATTGTTTTTGTCCACAAATTTGCGATTAGGCTCTTCCCGCGCCTGTTTGAAATCAAAGCTTTATCGTATCTCTGAAAATTTCGTATTGACATGCTCTACGAGCTGCGGCTCTTACGATCTGTATCGCCCCGGACATAAAATTGCATTAACATTTCGTTCCCTATCAGATTTTTGGACTGACATGTTTCCTCGCTGTTTATCCCTCTACTCTCTCAACGCTTTGTCAGATTTCCTTCTGAACTCTCCTCTGTACAATTAATTTCAACCCTTGCCTCCTCTGACCTCACCTTCATCTACTATCGACATCAAAATATTAGCTGAATTCCCTCGTCAGTTCCACTACTCTGTCAAACTAAACAACACACTTGTCCTAGCCCAAAATAAGGCTACAAAAAGATCAACACAACGCTGCTGTGCAAAGCTGAGACAAGACAGATGAATGGTTCAAATGGCTCTGAGCACTATGGGACTTAACTTCTGAGGTCATCAGTCCCCTAGAACTTAGAACTACTTAAACCTAACTAACCAAAGGACATCACACACAACCATGCCCGAGGCAGGATTGGAAGCTGCGACCGTAGCGGTCGCGCAGTTCCAGACTGTAGCGCCTACAACCGCTTGGCCACTCCGCCCGGCGAGACAGATGAAATAGAATATCCAAACACGTATAATCACAATCGAAACGTACTTTAAATGAGAACCACATTCAGACAACATTCAGCATAGACTCGAGCATTCTCTCCTTAAGTCTACTCCCAACTACGAGGGCGTGCAGAAAAGTAACGCCATTTATCTGAAACTTTTAAACTTCTTAAATAAAATAAACAATTATCATATTCTACACTTTACTTTTCATGTCTACATATTTGGAGCCTTCTGTCGCTAGAGGGCTCCGAATTGTACATCTAAATCTACATGGATACTCTGCAAATCACACTTAAGTACCTGGCAGAGGGTTCATCTAACCACCTTTACAATAATTCTCTATTATTCCAGTCTACGGAAATTAACGAACACCAATATCTTTCCGTGCGAGCTCTGATTTCGCTTATTTCTCCCATTGTAGTTCGGCGTCATCAATTGGAGAAAATTAGTGATCGAAACTTGGTGCGAAGATGAAAAACCCTTTTATTTAATGATATCCACCCCAAATTATGTATCATGTCAGTGACACTCTCTCCCCTATTTCGTGATAATACAAAACGCGCTGCTCATCTTTGAACTTCCTCGGTGCTCTCCATGAATCCTATCCGGTAAGGATGTAAGAGCGCGCAGCAGTACCCCAAAAGAGGGCGGACAAGTATAGTGCAGGCAGTGTTTTTAAAAGATCTGTTACAGTTTCTAAGTGTCCTGCCAATAAATCTTCCCTCTGTTGAGGACCTCAAGAGACTGTTCTGCGTTTAGCAATGGATTTCCTCATCCACTCTTTATGTTGACAACTTTGCTTTTAATTTCACGGATAGATAACTTTTGTATGGTGTATGTGTCCTTAAACTGAGCATTTCCCTTTTGTTCACATTTCATTTCATCTTATTACCTGCTACGTTCTTTGGTTGTCCTTTTTAGGCAAGTCCATTCCTCTTCAACTGAACTACCTATTGTGTTTTTGGAAAAATGCATATTTCCGTGTGCATGAGTTGTTAGAAATATCTGGGGCATTTTTAAATATATAGTAGTACTTTAGTAAAATATTCACAAATTTCCAAATAATATTTTTATACGAAAACGCTAAGGGATCCACATCACAATCGGCTGTATTCACACAATTTTCTGTTACAGAAACTCCTTTTGAATAGACTGCCACTTTCAAATGATTGTCAATAACAACATACACATATGAGTTCACAGATAGACTGATATATACGAAAATAATACATTCTTCTTTCACTGCTTCCACCCAACTTTTACGTAAGGATATTACATTATCTGTTCTGGCGTTCTACGGATCGGAGCGTGGATTGTCAGATCCCTCAATCGGGCAGGTAGGTTAGAAAATTTAAAAAGGGAAATGGATAGGTTAAAGTTAGATAAAGTGGGAATTAGTGAAGTTCGGTGGCAGGAGGAACAAGACTTCTGGTCAGGTGAATACAGGGTTATAAATACAAAATCAAATAGGGCTAATGCAGGAGTCGGTTTAATAATGAGTAAAAAAAATAGGAGTGCGGGTAAGCTACTACAAACAGCATAGTGAACGTATTATTGTGGTCAAGATAGACACGAAGCCCATGCCTACTACAGTAGTACAGGTTTATGTGCCAACTAGCTCTGCAGATGATGAAGAAATTGAAGAAATGTGTGATGAGATAAAAGAAATTATTCAGGTAGTGAAGGGAGACGAAAATTTAATAGTCATGGGTGACTGGAATTCAAGAGTAGGATAAGGGAGAGAAGGAAACATAGTAGGTGAATTTGGATTGGGTCTAAGAAATGAAAGAGGAAGCCGCCTGGTAGAATTCTGCACAGAGCATAATTTAATCATAGCTAACACTTGGTTCAAGAATCATAAAAGAAGGTTGTATACATGGAAGAATCCTGGAGATACTGACAGGTTTCAGATAGATTATATAATGGTAAGACAGAGATATAGGAACCAGGTTTTAAATTGTAAGACATTTCCAGGGGCAGATGTGGACTCTGACCACAATCTATTGGTTATGAATTGTAGATTAAAACTGAAGAAATTGCAAAAAGGTGGGAATTTAAGGAGATGGGACCTGGATAAACTGACTAAACCAGAGGTTGTACAGAGTTTCAGGGAGAGCATAAGGGAACAATTGACGGGAATGGGGGAAAGAAATACAGTAAAAGAAGAATGGGTAGCTTTTAGGGATGAAGTAGTGAAGGCAGCAGAGGATCAAGTAGGTAAAAAGACGAGGTCTAGTAGAAATCCTTGGGTAACAGAAGAGATACTGAATTTAATTGATGACAGGAGAAAATATAAAAATGCAGTAAATGAAGCAGGCAAAAAGGAGTACAAACGTCTCAAAAATGAGATCGACAGGAAGTGCAAAATGGGTAAGCAAGGATGGCTAGAGGACAAATGTAAGGATGTAGAGGCTTATCTCACTAGGGGTAAGATAGATACTGCCTACAGGAAAATTAAAGAGACCTTTGGAGATAAGAGAACCACAGCAAAGAAGGGAAAGCACAAAGGTGGAAGGAGTATATAGAGGGTCTATACAAGGGCGATGTACTTGAGGACAATATTATGGAAATGGAAGAGGATGTGGATGAAGATGAAATGGGAGATAGAATACTGCGTGAAGAGTTTGACAGAGCACTGAAAGACCTGAGTCGAAACAAGGCCCCCGGGGTAGACAACATTCCATTGGAACTACTGACGGCCTTGGGAGAGCCAGTCCTGACAAAACTCTACCATTTGGTGAGCAAGATGTATGAAACAGGCGAAATACCCTCAGACTTCAAGAAGAATATATTAATTCCAATCCCAAAGAAAGCAGGTGTTGACAGATGTGAAAATTACCGAACAATCAGTTTAATAAGCCACAGCTGCAAAATACTAACACAAATTCTATACAGACGAGTGGAGAAACTAGTAAATGCCGACCTCGGGGAAGATCAGTTTGGATTCCGTAGAAATACTGGAACACGTGAGGCAATACTGACCTTACGACTTATCTTAGAAGAAAGGTCAAGGAAAGGCAAACCTACGTTTCTAGCATTTGTAGACTTAGAGAAAGCTTTTGACAATGTTGACTGGAATATTCTCTTTCAAATTCTGAAGGTGGCGGGGGTAAAATACAGGGAGCGAAAGGCTATTTACAATTTGTACAGAAACCAGATGTCAGTTATAAGAGACGAGGGACATGAAAGGGAAGCAGTGTTTCGGAAGGGAGTGAGACAGGGTTATAGCCTATCCCCGATGCTATTCAACCTGTATATTAAGCAAGCAGTAAAGGAAACAAAAGAAAAATTTGGAGTAGGTATTAAAATCCAGGGAGAAGAAATAAAAACTTTGAAGTTCGCCGATGACATTTTAATTCTGTCAGAGACAGCAAAGGACTTGGAAGAGCAATTGAACGGAATAGACAGTGTCTTGAAAGGAGGATATGAAATGAACATCAACAAAGCAAAACGAGGATAATGGAATGTAGTCGAATTAAGTCGGGTGATGCTGAGGGAGCTACATTGGGAAATGAGACATTTAAAGTAGTAAAGGAGTTTTGCTATTTGGGGAGCAAAATAA
This sequence comes from Schistocerca americana, assembly GCF_021461395.2. Classification (NCBI taxonomy): domain Eukaryota; kingdom Metazoa; phylum Arthropoda; class Insecta; order Orthoptera; family Acrididae; genus Schistocerca; species Schistocerca americana. The sequence goes on from NC_060127.1 coordinate 78,060,595, forward strand.
CTGATGATGGTCGAAGTGGAGAGGATATAAAATGTAGACTGGCGATCGTAAGGAAAGCGTTTCTGAAGAAGAAAAATTTGTTAACATCGAGTATAGATTTGAGTGACAGGAAGTCGTTTCTGAAAGTATTTGTATGGAGTGTAGCCATGTATGGAAGTGAAATGTGGACGATAAATAGTTTGGTCAAGAAGAGAATAGAAGCTTTCGAAATATGGTGCTACAGAAGAATGTTGAAGATTAGGTGGGTAGATCACGTAACTAACGAGGAGGTATTGAATAGGATTGGGGAGAAGAGAAGTTTGTGGCACAACTTGACTAGAAGAAGGGATCGGTTGGTAGGACATGTTCTGATGCATCAAGGGATCACAAATTTAGCATTGGAGGGCAGCGTGGAGGGTAAAAATCGTAGAGGGAGACCAAGAGAGGAATACACTGAACAGATTCAGAAGGATGTAGGTTGCAGTAGGTTCTGGGAGATGAAGAAGCTTGCACAGGATAGAGTAGCGTGGAGAGCTGCATCAATCCAGTTTCAGAACTGAAGACCACAACAATAACATTACATTATCTTTCAGTTACTGAAGGTCTTGACGCTTTCCTGCTATACTTCTGCTTCCAATGTGCTCCTTTTTTCTTCTGGCCCCTCTCTGGAACATCCTGCAGCAGCCTGCACAGATCGTAGAAAAGTCTGTCCCGAGATATGAATCAGTTCGTGGCTTTGAAAGTGGAGCAGTTATGGTTTTTCCGTCTTCCCAGTTAATATCGCTAGCTTTGAAACGCTTGCGATAACCTGTAAACTGGAGAGTGAAGTACATTAATCGTGCCGGCCGGTGTGGCCGTGCGGTTCTAAGCGCGTCAGTTTGGATCTGCGTGACCGCTACGGTCGCAGGTTCGAATCCTGCCTCGGGCATGGATGTGTGTGATGTCCTTAGGTTAGTTAGGTTTAAGTAGTTCTAAGTTCTAGGGGACTGATGACCTCAGTAGTTAAGTCCCATAGTGCTCAGAGCCATTTGAACCAGCCATACATTAATCATAATATATTCAAGCCAAACGATCCGGCAAGCAATACTATAACATGAAACTTCCTGGCAGATTAAAATTGTGTGACGCACCGAGACTCGAACTCGAGGCCTCTGCCTTTCGCCGGCAAGGGCTCTACCAACTGAGCTACCCATTGAAAAAGTGTGTAGTAAAGCAAAAAATTGCCTTCTTTGTGTGCTATCATTTACCAAAATCTCATTTCACTATTTCAAACCGTTTATGAAATATGAGGAATGTTGGGGATTTCTTACTCTGGCTTTATCACTGGCGTGGCGTAATAGATAATGAATATACTACATCCGATCAATTTTCTCGAGATTGGTAACAGATAGAGACCTCCACTTAAGTCTAAAGAAAAATTCAGTATGTTAGCTAAATTTCATACGCAGCAGCACATTATGTGATATTTACAAACGCAGAATCATAGCAACTTCTACTTTTCATTGCAAAATTTTTCGAATTTCGCGCAATGTCTTACTCACCTGCAAATATCACAACAACGATCCATACATAATAATGAACCTGACGTACAAAGCTACAAATAAAGCAAAAATTATACTTTTTTTACAGAATACAGGATGGTCCGTTGACAGTGACCGAGCCAAATAAGTCACGAAATAAACATCTAACGAAAAAACTAAAAAGAACGAAACTCGTCTAGCTTGAAGGGGGAAACCAGATGGCGCTATGGTTGGCCCGCTAGATGGCGCTGCCGTAGGTCAAATGGATATCAACTGCGTTTTTTAAACAGTAACCCTCATTTTTATTACATATTCGTATAATACGTAAAGAAATATGAATGTTTTAGTTGGCCAACTTTTCCGCGTTGTGATAGATGGCACTGTAATAACCACAAACATATGGGTCACAATTTTAGACGAACAGTTGGTAACAGGTAGATTTTTTAAATTAAAATACAGAACGTAGGTACGTTTGAACATTTTATTTCGGTTGTTCCAATGTGATACATGTACCTTTGTGAACTTATCATTTCTGAGAATGCATGCTGTTACAGCGTGATCACCTGTAAACACCACATTAATGCAATACATACTCAAAATGATGTCCGTCAACCTCAATGCATTTGGCAATACTTGTAACGACATTCCTCTCAACAGCGAGTAGTTCGCCTTCCGTAATGTTCGTACATGCATTGACAATGCGCTGACGCATGTTGTCAGGCGTTGTCGGTGGATCACGTTAGAAAATATCCTTCAACTTTCCCCACAGAAAGAAATCCGGGGACGTCAGATCCGGTGAACGTGCGGGCCATAGTATGGTGCTTCGACGACCAATCCACCTGTCATGAAATATGCTATTCAATACCGCTTCAACCGCACGCGAGCTATGTGCCGGACATCCATCATATTGGAAGTACATCGCCATTCTGTCATACAGTGAAACATCTTGTAGTAACATCGGTAGAACATTACGTAGGAAATCAGCATACAGTGCACCATTTAGATTGCCATCGAAAAAAAGGGGGCCAATTATCCTTCCTCCCATAAAGCCGCACCATAGATTAACCCGCCAAGGTCGCTGATGTTCCACTTGTCGCAGCCATCGTGGATTTTCCGTTGCCCAGTAGTGCATATTATGCAGGTTTACGTTAGCACTTTTGGTGAATGACGCTTCGTCGGTAAATAGAACGCGTGCTAAAAATCTGTCATCATCCCGTAATTTCTCTTGTGCCCAGTGGCAGAACTGTACACGACGTTCAAAGTCGTCGCCATGCAATTCCTGGTGCATAGAAATATGGTACGTGTGCAATCGATGTTGATGTAGTATTCTCAACACCGACGTTTTTGAGATTCCCGATTCTCACGCAATTTGTCTGCTACTGATGTGCGGATTAGCCGCGACAGCAGCTAAAACACCTATTTGGGCATCATTATTTGTTGCAGGTCGTGGTTGACATTTCACATGTGGCTGAACACTTCCTGTTTCCTTAAATAACGTAACTATCCGGCGAACGGTCCGGACACTTGGATGATGTCGTCCAGGATACCGAGCAGCATACATAGCACACACCCGTTGGGCATTTTGATCACAATAGCCATACATCAACACGATATCGACCTTTCCGCAATTGGTAAACGGTCTCCATTTTAACACGAAGCAAATACCGTCCGTACTGGCGGAATGTTACGTGATACCACGTACTCGTACGTTTGTGACTATTACAGCGCCATCTGTCACAAAGCGAAAAAAGTGGTGCAACTGAAACATTCATATTTCTTTACGTACTACACGAATTTGTAATAAAAATGGAGGTTCCTATTAAAAAACGCACTTGATATCCCTTTGACCTATGGCAGCGCCGTCTAGCGGGACAACCCTGGCGCCATCTGGTTTCCCCCTTCAAGCTAGACGAGTTTCGCTCTCTGTAGTTTTTTTCGTTTGACGCTTATTTCGTGAGATATTTGGCCTGGTCATTATGAACGGACTACCCTGTAGTTTCTGCAAAATCGTTTGAGAAAGGCTGCAGGTCGTGCCCCTCGATTCTGTCATCGCCGACCCGCCAAAACGTGGGCAAACGCTTGTCGCCTCCCCTTCTGAACCAAAGAAGTCGTATCCTGCATAGACTTTCTTTTTTTTTTCTACGAAGGTTGGTTCGATGCAGCTCTCAACATACTCTGTTCCGAATAGCATAAAACAACAGAAACAAAACCCTGTGGGTATGGTCACCAATGGCAATTTCCGGTCTGGAACGTCGGCGCAGCCTAGCGTATTACTGCTCCTCCCATTCATCCGGGGGCAGGGACACTGCTGTGGCACTCACAGCTTGGTCAGTGGGCGTGCTTGGGGGCGTGTTAGCTGCAGCAGCGCCATTCCCAGCTCAAACAGGCAAACCTGTGACACATTTTGGGACCAAGCATCGGCGTAGTGCCCGACTTTGCCCGTAGTGGCGAACTGGCCTGGGTGAGGTGGTCAGTGATCTGGGACAACAGAGGGACTGCAACCTCACGAAACACACGAAATGTATTCCCAACATTTTAGTCCATGCAGGAAAAGGTGGCCGATGCGCAGTGATCAATTTTCGTCCAAAGCTTTCGTCCTTTGCTCGTAAGGAGAGGCCAACATTGTTTAGCCTCTTTTGGCTGGTTGGCGATATGCTAAAATAACAAAATCGAGGAGCACGTCCTGCAGCCTTTCTCATTCGATTTTACAGAAACTCATTGGTAAAAGAAGTCATTTTTGTGTTACTCTTGTTACTCACCTTACTCTTCGAAGTTCTTCACTTAGCAAAAGCAAGCTTCACAATTCTCTCGCAACTGTGACTGCACGACGTTCAGTGTCCTCAATGATTTCGACACGCCGCTAGGGATCTTCTGGACGAATCACCAGTATAAAGTGCATCAACTATAGATTTGTTGTTTTTTTTTTAAGCAAAATCTGAAACGTCGCTGCGAATCAGCAACTGCATAAATCTGAGGGGGTTGAAAAATGAGCCAACTAGTTGCAAACCAAAGATTTACTCTACTGGCCATTAAAATTGCTCCACCAAGAAGAAATGCAGATGATAAACTGGTATTCACTGGACAAATATATTATACTAGAACTGACATGTGATTACGCGTTTCTCCTCCTTACACGAGGCATCACAACAACGTTTCACCAGGCAACGCCGGTCAACTGCTGTTTATGTATGAGAAATCGGTAGGAAACTTTCCTCATGTCAGCACGTTGTAGGTGTCGCCACCGGCGCCAACCTTGTCTGAATACTCTGGAAAGCTAATCATTTGCATATCACAGCATCTTCTTCCTGTCGGTTAAATTTCGCGTCTGTAGCACGCCATCTTCGTGGTGTGGCAATTTTAATGGCCATTAGTGTATTAGACCTTGTCCTAGGTTTCGATATTGCTAAAAATATGCTCTTCAGAAGGAACAGACTTTGTTACATCACATGGAAATCTAACACCATGTGGGGTAACAACGCCTACTCCTCCTGAAGAGTATATTTTTAGAAATATCAAGACCTAGGAGAAGGGCTAGTAAACCTTTGTTTCGCAACTGGTTGGCTGATTTTTTCAACCACCTGTTAGTTTTTTTTGTTTTTTATTTGTTTTGTTTTTTTTAGGTACGGCAGACACTTGTGCGATCACAAACTTCAGGAGATTTTAGCTACGTTCCTGATGCTGGTAGATTTCAAAAAAATTAATAAATAAATAAAAAATAAATAGACATTCGCTTATTTCCGCGAGAATCCCGGAAATCCAGGAGTGTTAGCTGGAGCTGAAGTTGTAATGCAACATTTCGGTGTCTGTGTTGTTATGAGGAACGATTCAATGTTCCTTCAGATATGCCTGCTTGGACGCTTTGAATTTCGCATACAGGGGATAACACAAAGTGTGTATGTGTATGTGTTGTGACACAGGAATGACGTTAGCAAGTTTGGGTCTGGCCGTGGGTCGTGCATGGAGTGCGCACAAAATAACTTGGCCAGTAGATGCGCAATTATCAGTGTACAGATAGGGAGAGTGGTAGTGGTGGGGGATACGGGCAGGCGCTGTAGGGGAAATGCTGAGTGCTGGAGGGGAAGTGCCGTTCCAAACTGAAGCCCGCAGTCACGTTTTTTGTAAATATTAAGTGAATCCCCTGCACGACGACGCTTGCATGGTGACCAATCAAACCGCTACTGTCGCCTCTGCATTGGTTAGTATTTGAAAATAATTCCGCCGAAAATGCGTACAACAAAATGACTCGTTAACCATTTGCAACTTTCATAAAAACGTGATGAGTGGCGAAATTTGAGTAAAACCTAATTTTCTCTTGTTTTCATTTTAAAATTTGCTTCTTTTGGCAAATGAGATACTTAAAGTAGTAAAGGAATTTTGCTATTTGGGGAGCAAAATAACTGATGATGGTCGAAGTAGAGAGGATGTAAAATGTAGACTGGCAATGGTAGGGAAAGCGTTTCTGAAGAAGAAAAATTTGTTAACATCGAGTATAGATTTAAATGTCAGGAAGTCGTTTCTGAAAGTATTTGTATGGAGTGTAGCCATATATGGAACTGGAACATGGACGATAAATATTTTGGACAAGAAGAGAATAGAAGCTTTCGAAATGTGGTGCTACAGAAGAATGCTGAAAATTAGATGGGTAGATCACATAACTAATGAGGAAGTATTGAATAGGATTGGGGAGAAGAGAAGTTTGTGGCACAACTTGACTAGAAGAAGGGATCGGTTGGTAGGACATGTTCTGAGGCATCAAGGGATCACCAATTTAGTATCGGAAGGCAGCGTGGAGGGTAAAAATCGTAGAGGGAGATCAAGAGATGAATACACTAAGCAGATTCAGAAGGATGTAGGTTGCAGTAGGTACTGGGAGATGAAGAAGCTTGCACAGGATAGAGTAGCTTGGAGAGCTGCATCAAACCAGTCTGTGGACTGAAGACCACAACAACAACAATGAAATTTCGGGAATACATTTGTCTAGGCAGCGTATTGAAGTGTTTACCATTGCAAGCGCGAGATAATACACGGCAAATGTGAAATTATAGTACATTAATAACCGGTGTAACCGCAACAAAGCTGAATGCAATCATGTAAGCGTGCGTGTATTGTACGGGTTCCGGATGTCAGTTTCTGGGATGGAGTTGCGTGCCTGTTCCACTTGGTCGGTCAGTTCTGTTTGTGCATGACGCAGGAGTTGACGTCCGATGATCTATCATATATGATCGATTGTAGATAGATGTAGTGATCGAACATGCCAATGCGCCACATCGATACTCTGTAGCGCTACGACAGCGGTATGTGGGCGAGTGTTATCTTGATGGAAAACGCCCCCTGGAATGCTGTTCATTCACTACTGGCCATTAAAATTGCTACACCACGAAGATGACGTGCTACAGCCGCGAAATTTAACCGACAGGAATAAGGTGCTGTGATATGCAAATGATTAGCTGTTCAGAGCATTCACACAAGGTTGGCGCCGGTGGCGACACCTACAACGTGCTGACATGAGGAAAGTTTCCAACCGATTTCTCATACACAAACAGCAGTTGACCGGCGTTGCCTGGTGAAACGTTGTTGTCATGCCCCGTGGAAGGAGGACAAATGCGTACCATCACGTTTCCGACTTTGATACAGGTCGGATTGTAGCCTATCGCGATTGCGGTTTATAGTATCGCGACATTGCTGCTCGCGTTGGTCGAGATCCAGTGCCTGTTAGCAGAATATGGAATAGGTGGGTTCAGGAGGGTAATACGGAACGCCGTGCTGGATCCCAAGGCCAAGGCCCAACAGCTTCGTATCACTAGCAGTCGAGATGACAGGCATCTTATCCGCATGGCTGTAACGGATCGTGCAGCCATGTCTCGATCGCTGCAGATAACCGAATTTTCCATATTTGCGAAGCGAAATGCGAAGCTTAAGGAATTCTTTGATTTCGCTCATCTAGAGTTCAAATCTGTTATTTGCCATGTGCCCGCACGGAGGCTCTCCTTGCTTCAGACCTCTTTTCAATTGGCCAGTTTTGAGGCAATGTTCTATTAATGAAGTCGGAGATGAATGTGGAGCAGTAATTTGAAAGGCGTTGATACATGACACCTTTCTTCCATTATCTTGTTCACAACGTAACGCAAATTCTTGAAATCTCCATTAAAAAACTGGGAAGTGACTATGTTACGTGCACTGAATTACATATGATTCTGACAGAACTGCTAACCAAAATTACTAACAGAAAAAAATTACAAGTTTTATAGATAGTCAGCGATGCAATGCGTGAGGACGTTGACGATTAGTGATCAAAATGCTTTTGAAGAAGTTGCAGACAAATATCTGGAGCGTTGTTTGGCTTATTTGAATAAGTGGCACGACAAAATGAACATTTTGACAATGAATGAAGAAACTGAGCGTGAAGAATTACAGGATCTGAGTGTTTCTTTTAACTTGCCGGTAAATGGGGATAAATTGTACAGTGTTTACTGTATTCTATGAGAAGTTCGTGAAGTTGTGGCGAGTAAAACAAAGAACGTAAATTTTGAAAAAAAAATGTTAAGATGACTCTGGAAAAGAAATAAAACAAAACTAGTCACTTTCACTTTATATACCCCATTGCAAACGTCACCGCTGAACGTGTTTTTACCATTGTTAACGAGCAATCGACATAGAAAGAAGGATCCTTTGTTGTATGATTATATGATAGCAGAACAAACACTGGTAGCAGTTACTTCTGAAAAATATCTGGGAGTATGCGTGCGGAGTGATTTGAAGTGGAATGATCATATAACATTAATTGTTGGTGAGGCGCGTGCCAGGTTGAGATTCATTGGGAAAGTCCTTAGAAAATGTAGTTCATAAGCAAAACACTCGCTCGACGTATACTTGAGTATTGCTCATCAGTGTGGGATCCGTACTAGGTCGGGTTGACAGAGGAGATAGAGAAGATACAAAGAAGAGCGGCTCGTTTCGTCACAGGGTTATTTGGTAAACGTGATAGCGTTACGGAGATGTTTAGCAAACTCTAGTGGCAGACTCTGCAAGAGAGGCGCTCTGCATCGCGGTGTAGCTTGCTGTCCAGGTTTCGAGAGGGTGCTTTTCTGCATGAGGTATCGAATATATTGCTTCCCCCTACTTATACCTCCCGAGGAGATCACGAATGTAAAATTAGAGAGATTCGAGCGCGCACGGAGGCTTTCCGGCAGTCGTTCTTCCCGCGAACCGTACGCGACTGGAACAGGAAAGGGAGGTAATGACAGTGGCACGTAAAGTGCCCTCCGCCACACACCGTTGGGTGGCTTGCGGAGTATAAAAGTAAATGTACACGTAGATGAGCGCCATGTTAAATCCTTAATACAGGTGATCACTAATTTCAAATTAACCTGTAAAGTGTTTGATGGTTTTATTGCAGTTAATCCAGTGCCTCTCCAAGGCGCACACAGCGTTAAAAAATGTAATTTTAACTAAAAAATATTTGATTTTCCTTGGTTTCTTATTTCACCTCTCTGATTTTTGAAAGACAGAGTTGGCAAACGTAGCTGGAAGCAACACCACCTAGATAGAAAGGCCGAACAACGGAGAGAAAGCGAAGTTGCCAGCCAGAAACGGCGAAAGTCAAGTTGTCTTGCGTTGTTATCAACAATGCGCTGTGTATAAAAGGCTCGTTGTGCTATGTGGCCGTTAAGAGATTGATATTTATGTACACAGAAATCGTATTGCGTGTTAGAAAATCGTGTTTGCTTGAGTTTAGCGCAACATACGTTCGTGCAGTTTCATCTTCTTCTTTTTTACGGTATGAAACGTTTTGTGCCAAAAGGTAATGTGACTTACACAGAAATGTCTCTGAGCGCTATGCGACTTAAATTCTGAGGTCATCAGTCGCCTGGAACTTAGAACTGATTAAACCTAACTAACCCAAGGACATCACTCACATCCATGCCCGAGGCAGGATTCGAACCTGCGACCGTAGCGGTCGCCTGGCTCCAGACTGTAGCGCCTAGAACCGCACGGCCACTCCGGCCGGCCTGAATTACACAGCTGGAAACAAGGTTCATATATTCAAGTATCGTAAATGCGATGTAATGATGCAGAAATGGCTCCACTCAATTCTAAGCCAGGATTTCGCAGTTAGTATTTACTCAGTGGTAAATTTGGTTTAAATGTAATTTAGTAATGCATTTTTTAGATTGTGAGACAGTAGTCAGAAAGAAATTTTCATTCTGTAGCGCAGTGTGCGCTGATATGAAACTTCCTGGCAGATTAAAACTGTGTGCAGGACCGAGACTCGAACTCTGGACCTTTGCCTTTCGCGGGGAAGTGTTCTACAACTTTTTTTTAATTTTTATGGTAGAGTGGTTACTATTGAGCTGGTGGAGACAGGGTGGGCTGGTGTCAAAACCCGAGACCTGGCCACGATGCCTGCTCCTTCCCATCCCTGAATCACTCCCCTCTAGTTTTTTTGACCGGGAACAGGGTAACTAAACAAAATATCTTTATTTGCACAAGCATAAATACAACAATAATGCCATCCTGGCGGCGGAATCAACACGATACATTACAGTCAAACAAGGCGAGCAAATGTTATTATTAACAAGGAGTCGGAAAAAATAATAATACCAAAGTAAGCTAAGAGGTGTGAGGCAACAGACAAAAACGGAAAAGGTGGGGCGGTATAACTTGCACACAACTGCCCGGTAGATGGAGCGTGGAGACAGAGTGGGCAGGGTTCAACATGCGAGGCCTGCCCAAAGTGTCCCTGGGACCACTAACGGGGGGAATAGGCGCCCGAAAGGAGGGTAGAAGCCAAAGAGGAGGGGGCAGTAGAGATATGGGCAATGACCACCGTCCTCTGGTAGAGCGCATAAAAGAAAGGAGGCGCGTGTCCATGCGCCTACTCCACAGTGGGTTACGACATACACTACTGGCCATTAAAATTGCTATACCAAGAAGAAATGCAGATGATAAACGGGTATTCATTGGACAAATATATTATACTAGAACTGACATGTGATTACATTTTCAAGTAGTTTGAGTGTATAGATCCTGAGAAATCAGTACCCAGAACAACCACCTCTGGCCGTAATAACGGCCTTGATACGCCTGGGCATTCAGTCATACAGAGCTTGGATGGCGTGTACCGGTACAGCTGCCCATGCAGCTTCAACACGATACCACAGTTCATCAAGAGTAGTGACTGGCGTATTGTGACGAGCCAGTTGCTCGGTCACCATTGACCAGACGTTTTCAATTGGTGAGAGATCTGGAGAATGTGCTGGCCAGGGCAGCAGTCGAACATTTTCTGTATCCAGAAAGGCCCGTATAGGACCTGCAACATGCGGTCCTACATTATCCTGCTGAAATGTAGGGTTTCGCAGGGATCGAATGAAGGGTAGAGCGACGGGTCGTAACACATCTGAAATGTAACGTCCACTGTTCAAAGTGCCGCCAATGCGAACAAGAGGTGACCGAGATATGTAAGCAGTGGCACCCCGTACTATCACGCTGTGTGATACTCCAGTATGGCTATGATGAATACACGCTTCCAACGTGCGTTCACCGCGATGTCGCCAAACACGGATGCGACCATCATGATGCTGTAAACAGAACCTGGATTCGCCCGAAAAAATGACGTTTTGCCATTCGTGCAGCCAGGTTGGTCGTCGAGTACACCATCGCAGGCGCTCCTGTCTGTGATGTAGCGTCGAGGTTAACCGCAGCTGATTGTCCATGCTGCTGCAAACGTCGTCGAACTGTTCGTGCAGATGGTTGTTGTCTTGCAAACGTCCCCATCTGTTGACTCAGGGATCGAGACGTGGCTGCACGATACGTTACAGCCATGAGGATAAGATGCCTGTCATCTCGACTGCGTGATACGAGGCCGGTGGGATCCTTCACGGCGTTCCGTATTAACCTCCTGAACCCACCGATTCCATATTCTGTTAACAGTCATTGGATCTCGACCAACGAGAGCAGCAATGTCGCGATACGATAAACCGCAATCGCGATAGGCTACAATCCGACCTGTATCAAAGTCGGAAACGTGATGGTACGCATTCCTCCTCCTTACACGAGGCATGACAACAATGTTTCATCAGGCAACGGCTGTCAACTGCTGTTTGTGTATGAGAAATCGGTTGGAAACTTTCCTCATGTCAGCACGTTGTAGGTGTCGCCACCGGCGCCAACCTTGTGTGAATGCTCTGGAAAGCTAATCATTTGCATATCACAGCATCTTCGTCGTGGCGGTTAAATTTCGCGTCTGCAGCACGTCATCTTCGTGGTGTAGCAAATTTTAATGGCCAGTAGTGTAGAAAGTAGCGCGCAGAGTCTCAGATGTCAGCAGGTGGGGGGGAGTGTCGGAGTGTCGTCCGCGTGGCACCATCCAGCTGAGCGGGAGAGACGTAAAGATGGCGTGTAGGTAACTGGTGAAGAAGGCGCGGTAGCGCTCGGCTTCACCTTGGGCGGTTTGTAAGCACGCCCAGAGGTCAAATTGTGATTTATTGCCGTCATTATACATGTAGGTGATCGTTCATCTCTTGACCCATACAACCGCATCATTTTTGGTGGCGGAGAAATAAGTATCCTCAGGAATGATAATAGTGCATGGGTCGATCGAATCTGGCGGGAAGCGGAGGTTACCGGCAACGAACTTCCAGACGTCGCTGGTGGGCGCACAAGTCAGTTGGTGGACATCGTCATCCTTGAGATGGCAAATTGAACAATCCGGGCACTACCTTAGTACGACGGCGTGAAGACGTTGATTTGTGGCGAATTTTCCAGATGCAACTTGGTACCATGTTGTCCAGACGTTGTAGGGAAGGAAAAGCTGGTGGATATGACGCCAAACCGTGAGCCACCGCTTCGATGGATGTCTGAGTTCGATGTTGTTGCTGCATATGTAACGAAGCAGTGGGGTGTAAAAATCTTCAAGTCGGAGAGCGTCTTCTGGAAGTGTGTTTGAGCATAGCTGGAGTCGACGATGACAGATGGTGCTTGATGTGTCCGACTGGTACTGGTGGTGTTATGGTCGTGGGCACAAGAATTTCCAGAAAGCTGCACGTACGGAGGGTGCTCCCGTTCCACTGCTTGTGCATGGTGGAAATGTACAAGGACGCCGCACGGAGTCGCACATTGACAAGGTCGAGGCATCCCGCTCGCGGGGAGAGGGTGAGCGCTTCGTAACGGATCTCAAAGTGAGTACCGGCCGTAAGAAAGTATCCGACAGCAGCCTGGAGGCTGTGTCCAATAGTCGATGGCAGCGGGAGTGTTGTGCGATGTGGACCATTCTGGACGCCACATGTTGATTGAGGTATTGGACATTGAGCCGTAGTAAAGTTAGCTTTGAAAAGCGCGCCGCAGCGCGTAGCGTGAAGCAGTCGCCCTCCGTTTTCTGGCGGTGGCGCCGTTGTCGCAGTTGAAGGCTTCGGTGTCTCCCTGCAGCGGGAAAGGGGAAAAGTGGGCTGTTCGTGTGGGTTTAAGAAGTGGCTGTACGGGCTCTCGTGCAGAGTCGGCAGTCGGGTCATCGAGAAGAGACTTCTCTGCCAGTGCTAGAGGGACAGCACGCAGACCGCGGCATCAGCGTAAGCGACGCGAGCAGCGGCTCCGTGGTATGGGGCGTTAACTGCTCGTCGTGAAAGGATTCTTCCTGAGCGTGGGTCCGCACGCGGCCTAATCTGCAGTTCGGCCGTATGCTGCCGACCGGCGAGGAGTTTCTGAATGTCGGCGCGCCTTCCTGCGTCCGTTGAAACGGCTGGCAGCGGGCGGCTCGGCAGAGCTGCGTTGGTTCAGTCCTGGGAGCCGTAAGGCACCGGAAGTTGAGTATTCATTGTTAACAGTTTTTATGAACTTTAATTGAATTCAATTTACTGATTCTTGTTAATTATACCAGCCGTATTTTTTTGGGGGTTTCCCGCCATTCATTCTCGTCTGCCCACCCGTGGGAAGGTGGTAATATTAGAAAGAGTGGTCCGTTTGTCCCCTTTTGAGGACGAAAGGGGGAGGAGTCAGAGTAAATGTTTGGCTCGGATTGCTTCTTTCCCCTACCAACTTACCTACGGGTTTATTTGACAGTTAGCCTCTGCCATGTCTGTGAAAGTCTGAGGCAGCAATGACTGTACTGTTTAAAATGCAAGGTACCAAGACCTGATCCATTCTCTCGCCTGGTATAACTAGTATTACTAGACTCACGTGTAAAAGGTACTCTAAGAAAGAAAAAAAAATCCTTTTGCCTCATGGTAAGAACTATTCAATTGCATAACGGATTCCTGCTCATCTGGAAGCTGTAGCTTACGTAAATTTGTGTTTATGTATATTTGGCTATAGTCAGGCAAGGTTGTTAATGTACGCCGTAGTGGATTTTTTTCTATTGTTTCTAGTCAGCAAAAGCTGTTGTGTGTTTTCTAATTCAGTACCTTTTAAGGCTTTTACTAAACGTGCTTATGTGTTTTATACAGGTAGCTGGTTATTAGTGTGTTTTCTTGCCATGCAAAAGCTTCCCATTTCATTACGAGTAGAAATTGTTGCCTTGAAATGAGAATGTTGTAAAGGTTCGCAAGTCCTACCTTGCGAGCTTGTGTGTTTGCCGTAAGTTAAGTGGCAGAAATTTGTAAAATTTGTTTTTTATATATTTTGGAAATGTTAATGTTATTAACTGTGAGTGCCCCCCCCCCCCTCCCCCCGTGTGCATGACTCATGCGATTTGGTTTTTCTATTTTGAGAACCTTTGTAAACAGGATTGTCTTTATTTGTTGCAGACAGGTTCGAATTCTGCGCCATTTAATAAGTCAGGCTGTTGTGGGCGACCGTAGCTACGGCTGTTGTAACCAATGGGAAATTTGTCTGCCTAAAAGTGAAGCCATATATTCAAATTGTATTCATTTATTAATGGAATGAAATTCACCTGTAATTTAGCTGAGCTTGAAATATTATACAGCGTCACGTTTTATCCGTTAAATAGCTTGCCTGTACTTGCCTTTTACTGGCGTGAAATATTTTATAATAATTTAATAATTTAAAGTCCTTCCCTATCGTAAATTGTGACTTATTGGTTAAATTATTGTTGGTGTGTTTTAAAATATCGTAAAGTCTTGCACCAAATTTGAATAAAGAGTGTTACTGAAAATTGTGTGTAATTTCACCAGTTATTCTTTGGCACCAACATCCACTTTACATTTTGTGTATTAATTGTGATTAATAACCTTTGGTGAACCAGTAGTAATTTTACGGTTCAGACATGTTGTAAACATAATTTGGAGAGCACGCCGAAAATTGATCCCAGCGGATCGGCGCACAGTGGAGGTGAAAATGATATCAAGGTATGGTAGTTTCTGTACGCGCGGGAGAGGTGCTAAGTCGTCGTGTGGGAGGCCGCGTCCAATGGACATCGTCGTGGATTTAGCCACATTCATGTCACTGCCCGCTGCAGTTCCCTTCGTTGATATCAAATCCAGCACCGTGAGCGGACCAAGATGAGGAGGTCGTCCGCATACGCACGACATCCAAAACTGTGCTGTCGCAGAGTGAGTCCAGAAAGGTGACTCGTCAGACTCCCGATGAGTGGCTACAGGTTTATGGCACAGAGTAGGGTCGAAAGCGGGGAACCTCGCCATATGGAGCGCAGGATCGTCACTGGTCCCACCACACGGCCGTTGACCTGAATCAGCGATTCGGTGGTGCCGCACAGGCGCTGGATGACGTCGATAAAGACGGGTGGAAAACCCATTCAGCTCATTACTGAGAACAGAAAACGATTCCGCCTCTTGTCGAACGCGCTGTCAAAAACAATCACAACGACCGCAGCGCAGAGTCTTCACGCCGCGGCCAGTACAATTAGACCACGACATTCTCCTGTGGCCGTTTGTATATTACCTGAGCCACCCGGAATGTCTATTCCGGGGATAGAACTATAGGTAGGATCTTGCGGCATCGTGACGTATAAAAATTTTATGGTCGGCGTTAAGCAGAGTGAGGGGACGGTAATGTGCTGTCGTCACTCTCAGTGTCGGTTTGTGGATGGGTATAATACACTACTGCCCATTAAAATTGCTACACCAAGAAGGAATGCAGATGATAAACGGGTATTCATTGGACAAATATATTATACTAGAACTGACATGTGATTACATTTTGACGCAATTTGGGTTCATAGATCCTGAGAAAACAGTACCCATAACAACCACCTCTGGCCTTAGTAACGACCTTGATACGCCTGGGCATTGAGTCAAACAGATCTTGGATGGCGTGTACAGGTACACCTGCCCATGCAGCTTCAACACGATTCCACAGTCCATCAAGAGTAGTGACCGGTGTATTGTGACGAGCCAGTTGCTCGGCCACCATTGACCAGACGTTTTCAATTGGTGAGAGATCTGGAGAATGTGCTCGCCAGGGCTGCAGCCGAACATTTTCTGTATCCAGAAAGGCCCGTACGGGACCTGCAACATGCGGTCGTGCATTATCATGCTGAAATGTAGGGTTTCGCAGGAATCGAATGAAGGGTAGAGACATGGGTCGTAATACATCTGAAATGTAACGTCCACTGTTCAAAGTGCAGTTAATGCCAACAAGAGGTGACCGAGACGTGTAACCGATGGCATCCCATACCATCACGCCGGGTGATACGCCAGTATGGCGATGACGAATACACGCTTCCAATGTGCGTTCACGGCGACGTCGCCAAACACGGATGCGACCATCATGATGCTGTAAACAGAACCTGGATTCATCCGATAAAATGACGGTTTGTCATTCGGACACCCACGTTCGTCGTTGAGTACACCATCGCAGGCGCTCATGTCTGTGATGCAGCGTCAAGGGTAACCGCAGCCTTGGTCTCCGAGCTGATAGTCCATGCTGCTGTAAAAGTCGTCGAATTGATCGTGCAGATGGTTGTTTTCTTGCAAACGTCCCCATCTGTTGACTCAGGGATCGAGACGTGACTGCACGATCCGTTACAGCCATGCGGATAAGATGCCTGTCATCTCGACTGCGTGATACGAGGCCGTTGGGATCCTTCACGGCGTTCCATATTACCCTCCTGAACCCATCAATTCCATATTATGCTAACAGTCATTGGATCTCCACCAACGCGAGCAGCAATGTCACGATACGATAAACCCCACCTAGATAGGCTACAATCCGACCTTTATCAAAGTCGAAAACGTGATGGTACGCATTTCTGCTCCTTACACGGTGCATCACAACTACGTTTCACCAGGCAACGCCGTTCAACTGCTGTTTGTGTATGAGAAATCGGTTGGAAACTTTTGCTCGTATCAGCACGTTGTAGGTGTCGCCACCGGCGCCAACCTTGTGTGAATGCTCTGAAAAGCGAATTATTTGCATATCACAGCACCTTATTCCTGTCGGTTAAATTTCGCGTCTGTAGCATGTCATCTTCGTGGTGCAGCAATTTTAATGGCCAGTAGTGTAGTTACCGTGACGAAGCACGGCGGTACGGCGTTCTCCATCGTCATCAGTTCGCGAAAGATCGTCGTCCACCTTGACGCCATTACCGCGTGGAAAGCGCGATAAAATTCTTTCGGCAATCCTTCGACACCAGGTGACTTATTCAGAGCACCTTTGTTGACTCCATCGTGGACTTCGTAGGGCGTAACTGGCTTCATCAGCTCGTCCGTTTCGTCGCTGGCGAGGGTACGAGTTACTTGTGGTACCACTTTAACTTTTCAGCGAGGTTGTTGGTAGCCTCCTCCTGGTACATTGTGCGGCAGTGGTCTGCAAAGGCAGTGACTTGCCTGCCGCGACAGGTGCATATCTCGGTGATGAGTCTGTAAGACGTGTATTTTCTATTGTCTGTTGTCAAACCACAATTTGTGAAAGATGTTTATATTTTATTAATAGGATTAAGTAGTAATAATTACTATTTGTCATTTTGGAAATAATTGTGGTAGCAGGGAATGTCTGCACCAAAGTATTGTTGGCGGGAGAGACCGCACATTGACATAATTTTAAAAAGGGCGGGAGAGACCGCGTATGGATACCTTTTAAGGAAAGAGCGGGAAAGACCGCGCATTGATGCATTTTGTAATGGTATTAGGGATTGCCTGCACCAGAAAGCTTTGTTGGCGGGAGAGACCGCACTTTAGCGTTCGTAGGAAGTCAGTAGTGAGCGAGAAGTGAAGCGAGTCGGTAGCAGGTCTGAAGCGAGAGGTCGAGAGGAGCGGTGTGCCTGCCAGCCACCAGCTATGATTCACAAGAGATTATAAACGGATGTACAGACACATCAGCTAACTATTATCATAAGAGGAACTAATATTATTGAATTATTATTATTATTATTATTTTGAGAAACTCAAGACTACTTAAGGTATGTTTGCGCAATGCTAATTGTAAGATTATTGTAGAAAGTAAGTCCCGTTTGAACGTTTGTAAAATCATTTCATTACCAACAGTAAATACTTGAAGAATCGTTTCCAGAATATAATTAATTTTGCCAGCAATATTGCATTACTGGTTATAATGCATCCCAAAAACCATCAACGTAAAACTTTGCCAAATTTTACTGTTTTCAAGAAAAAGTTTAACTATGAATGACGTAACTTCAGTCAAATTAATTAAAGAATAACGTTAGCTTTGCTACTGAAGAATAACGTCAGCTTTGGTAATAAATACAGCCACTTAATACGACAGCCCACCAGCAGCTAATAGAGTGTAGTAAAACAGAGTAAGTATATTCATGTCGCAGTTCGATGTAGCAGTCAGATGGCGATCCAGTAACAGTAAAATAGGTAAGGAACAGTTTTGGGTTATTGCAGGTAACGACTGAGGGCCACGACGACGACACATTCTATGTTTCGTCGAAATGATCAGAAAATAACTTTTAATAAGCAGCATTTAAATTTGTATGCGAAGATTGTACTTATTATTATTGAGAAAGAGAGTTAATTTCAAAGGGAAGATTTCGTTTGTTATTATTAAGCAAGAGATAGAAATCCTAAGTGAAGGTTCCATAGGTTATTGTAGAAGGGAAGGTTGCGTAACAAAAGAGATATAGAGGAGACGGGAAGGTTTCAAGTCGTTGTCGTCGGAGTTTCCTATTGGAGGTGATATGATGCATTGTGAGATGCTCTTGTTCCGCCAAATCTTGACGTCGGGTCTGCACCATCACCCCCTGCAGCCTACGGCGTGTCAACGTTATAATTTGAGCCTTAATCCTGCTGCGTTCCTTCTGGGTTTCAGGGGTGGGTATCTGGGCATCCAGGCAGCGTAGAACGGCGTAGAAATAGTCGGCAGTGTGCCGACTAATTCCTTGCCATACTGAAGCAAGATACGTCGAATGGCCTGACCACTTGTTGCGGCAGGAGAATGTTGTAGATGCAGGGACAGTGGTCCAAAAAGGCCAAGGGCCAAAGTTTCGCACGTTGGACTACAGGTGTGAAATCCCGAGAGACGTAAATCCTATCAATGTGCCCTCAGGGGGAGGTGATCTGTCTCATTCCGAGACCGTACAGCGCCTCGTCTTGCGCCTCTTAGGTGAACGTTGTATGTGTGGTCGTCCCTGCCGGCCGCTGGTGCCCGAGCGGTTCTAGGCTCTTCAGTCTGGAACTGCGCTGCTGCTACGGTCCCAGGTTCCAATCCTGCCTCGGGCATGGATGTGTGTGATGTCCTTAGGTTAGTTAGGTTTAAGTAGTTCTAAGTTCTAGGGGACTGACGACCTCAGATGTTGTCCCATAGTGCTCAGAGCCATTTGAACCATTTGTTCGTCCCTCTGTGTCGGAACATGGGAGGGAGTCGCTGCGGTCTGGGAGGAGAGGTTGGAACGATAAGTGAAGGGGCGTTCATAGCATCGGCCGGATGGGGATCGCAAGTCGTCGCTGTTGGTGGTGGCGCCGGAGTAGCGTCAGGCGGTATCCGTAGCAGCAGGAAGGGTCACCGGTACGTGGTCCGACGGATGGCGGCTGGTGTGAGAATAAGAGGGCGCCGATGCGTAGGTGATCGGCAAAACAGTCGTTGGAGTCGGAGGCGCCACGGTAGCGACTGGCAGTTCGGTGATTCATCACTGAAGACACTGAGAAATAGAGATGGGGCCCCTCCACGCCCGCACCAACGTGGTGGCCAAACCAAAAGCTCTAATGTCACCTCCGTCAACATGTTAGTTATCTAGTAAGTGGATCACAGGATGCTGGGCTGTGATGTTATCCGTGCGTCTGGGTAAGACTACGCATTAACACGGTCCATCAGGTGATAGACAGTGGACGAAACGCGAGTGAGGGAAGCGATTTGAAGAGCAGAGGGAAAAAAATGCCAAGGCTCGTGCCGTGCGAAAAAACCTCTGCGACAGTGGGATGGGTAGTAAGAGCAGTAGTGGGTTACTAGCTGCGATAGTTCATGCAAGGCTGGATTTGTTAGTATGGATATCATGCATCATTACCGTGGCAAGCGATGACGATGTTTCCCAGCTGTTGCAGCCGCTACATTCTTGGAACAATCAAGATCGTTATACGAGGTGCATTCAAGTTCTAAGGCTTCCGATTTGTTTTCTAATTAACTACTCACCCGAAATCGATGAAACTGGCGTTACTTCTCGACGTAATCGCCCTGCTGACGTACACATTTTCACAACGCTGACGCCATGATTCCATGGCAGCGGCGAAGGCTTCTTTAGGAGTCTGTTTTGACCACTGGAAAATCGCTGAGGCAATAGCAGCACGGCTGGTGAATGTGCGGCCACGGAGAGTGTCTTTCATTGTTGGAAAAAGCCAAAAGTCACTAGGAGCCAGGTCAGGTGAGTAGGGAGCATGAGGAATCACTTCAAAGTTGTTATCACGAAGAAACTGTTGCGTAACGTTAGCTCGATGTGCGGGTGCGTTGTCTTGGTGAAACAGCTCACGCGTAGCCCTTCCCAGACGTTTTTGTTGCAGTGCAGGAAGGAATTTGTTCTTCAAAACATTTTCGTAGGGTGCACCTGTTACCGTAGTGCCCTTTGGAACGCAATGGGTAAGGATTACTCCCTCGCTGTCCCAGAACATGGACACCATCATTTTTTCAGCATTGGCAGTTACCCGAAATTTTTTTGGTGGCGGTGAATCTGTGTGCTTACATTGAGCTGACTGGCGCTTTGTTTCTGGATTGAAAAATGGCATCCACGTCTCATCCATTGTCACAACCGATGAAAAGAAAGTCCCATTCGTGCTGTCGTTGCGCGTCAACATTGCTCGGCAACATGCCACACGGGCAGCCGTGTGGGCGTCCGTCAGCATTCGTGGCACCCACCTGGATGACACTTTTCGCATTTTCAGGTCGTCATGCAGGATTGTGTGCACAGAACCCACAGAAATGCCAACTCTGGAGGCGATCTGTTCAACAGTCATTCGGCGATCCCCCAAAACAATTCTCTCCACTTTCTCGATCGTGTCGTCAGACCGGCTTGTGTGAGCCCGAGGTTGTTTCGGTTTGTTGTCACACGATGTTCTGCCTTCATTAAATTGTCGCACCCACGAATGCACATTCGACACATCCATAACTCCATCACCACATGTCTCCTTCAACTGTCGATGAATTTCAATTGGTATCATACCACGCAAATTCAGAAAACGAATGATTGTCCGCTGTTCAAGTAAGGAAAACGTCGCCATTTTAAGTATTTAAAACAGTTCTCATTCTCGCCGCTGGCGGTAAAATTTCATCTGCTGTACGGTGCTGCCATCTCTGGGACGCATTGACGCGCCCTCATTTTAAAACAATGTGCATATTTCTATCTCTTTCCAGTCTGGAGAAAAAAAATCGGAGGCCTTAGAACTTGAATGCACCTCGTATACAAGTGGGAGATCAAAAATGTGGAACGCTTCACGATTTTTCGTGTCATCCTTGCGCAGGGGCCATGCTAATCTTCTCTGTATCGTTCCAATTTTAGTATATGTACTGCCGAAGCAAGTACGACACTGAGACGTGAAGTGGCCTTCTTTGGCGCACCCAGATCAGGTCTTGGGTTAGCCGTCGTATATGACGACCGAACGGCGCCCGCTGATTTGCAGGTAGGATGGCACGTGGCGATGGAGATCGATGGCGATGTTAAGAACGGTGTACGTTTGGAATTGCTCCCAGCGTTCAGCAGTGTGGCCGTGTACAGTGCCATAGGGCGGGCCGGCCGCGGTGGTCTAGCGGTTCTAGGCGCTCAGTCCGGAACCGCGGGACTGCTACGGTCGCAGGTTCGAATCCTGCCTCCGGCGTGGATGTGTGTGATGTCCTTAGGTTAGTTAGGTTTAAGTAGTTCTAAGTTCTAGGGGACTGATGACCTCAGAAGTTAAGTCCCATATTGCTCAGAAACATTTGAACCATAGGGCGGAAAGCCGCGATAACGTCTTCCGCCGGGAGCTCGAACGGGAGTTCGAAAACTCGAATGGTGCGCATTCCCATGCCTGCGTGGTCATCACTGACCGCACCGACATTTGGCAAAAGCGTAGTCCGTGTTCGGTGTCATGCAGTATTCTTTCGCACACCGTGTCACTGATGACTTAGACGTACACAGTATTGCTTAATATGGACAAATGGATGCCCTGGATGTCGGAAGCTGGGATCTTAGCTACGTCGCCTAGGAAGCGTTGCACTTCCAAGGCCTTTGGTCGCGTGTAGACGTTGCAGAACCTGAATCGTAGTGTTGGCTTTCTAAAACTGCAGGCCACGGATCTACACTCCTGGAAATTGAAATAAGAACACCGTGAATTCATTGTCCCAGGAAGGGCAACTTTATTGACACATTCCTGGGGTCAGATACATCACATGATCACACTGACAGAACCACAGGCACGTAGACACAGGCAACAGAGCATGCACAATGTCGGCACTAGTACAGTGCATATCCACCTTTCGCAGCAATGCAGGCTGCTATTCTCCCATGGAGAGATGCTGGATGTAGTCCTGTGGAACGGCTTGCCATGCCATTTCCACCTGGCGCCTCAGTTGGACCAGCGTTCGTGCTGGACGTGCAGACCGCGTGAGACGACGCTTCATCCAGTCCCAAACATGCTCAATGGGGGACAGATCCGGAGACCTTGCTGGCCAGGGTAGTTGATTTACACCTTCTAGAGCACGTTGGGTGGCACGGGATACATGCGGACGTGCATTGACCTGTTGGAACGGCAAGTTCTCTTGCCGGTCTAGGAATGGTAGAACGATGGGTTCGATGACGGTTTGGATGTACCGTGCACTATTCAGTGTCCCCTCGACGATCACCAGTGGTGTACGGCCAGTGTAGGAGATCGCTCCCCACACCATGATGCCGGGTGTTGGCCCTGTGTGCCTCGGTCGTATGCAGTCCTGATTGTGGCGCTCACCTGCACGGCGCCAAACACGCATACGACCATCATTGGCACCAAGGCAGAAGCGACTCTCATCGCTGAAGACGACACGTCTCCATTCGCCCCTCCATTCACGCCTGTCGCGACACCACTGGAGGCGGGCTGCACGATGTTGGGGCGTGAACGGAAGACGGCCTAACGGTGTGCGGGACCGTAGCCCAGCTTCATGGAGACGGTTGCGAATGGTCCTCGCCGATACCCCAGGAGCAACAGTGTCCCTAATTTGCTGGGAAGTGGCGGTGCGGTCCCCTACGGCACTGCGTAGGATCCTATGGTCTTGGCGTGCATCCGTGCGTCGCTGCGGTCCGGTCCCAGGTCGACGGGCACGTGCACCTTCCGCCGACCACTGGCGACAACATCGATGTACTGTGGAGACCTCACGCCCCACGTGTTGAGCAATTCGGCGGTACGTCCACCCGGCCTCCCGCATGCTCACTATACGCCCTCGCTCAAAGTCCGTCAACTGCACATACGGTTCACGTCCACGCTGTCGCGCCATGCTACCAGTGTTAAAGACTGCGATGGAGCTCCGTATGCCACGGCAAACTGGCTGACACTGACGGCGGCGGTGCACAAATGCTGCGCAGCTAGCGCCATTCGACGGCCAACACCGCGGTTCCTGGTGTGTCCGCTGTGCCGTGCGTGTGATCATTGCTTGTACAGCCCTCTCGCAGTGTCCGGAGCAAGTATGGTGGGTCTGACACACCGGTGTCAATGTGTTCTTTTTTCCATTTCTAGGAGTGTACTACACGTAAGTGACGGCCGCTGAAAGATAAACAGCAGGGAGCCAGTGCGCTCCGCAGGCGGAACCAACAGCACGTCCGCACTGCACGGCTGCGAAAGGCGGACTTCATGTCAGCCACCCAAGCACGACTCACGACACGTCCCCACAGCTTCACAAGACATCACACGTTTATTTTGTACCGAGAATGTGCTTTTTCATAAGATACTGACCTTACTTTTCCCGAGTTCCTCGCATAATAAACCGCTGTTTCAGAATTTCGACGCAGTTGGTTCTGCACAACGTCTTAGTGAGGTGAAACTGTGTAAACTCCGCTTCGTTCTGGCTAAAGAAGCAAATTTTAAGATGACAACCATCGATATTGATGAGGCAATTTCAAAATTTGAAGCCGATAAAGACTGAAGAAACTGTAAGCAAAGTACTAGTCACCTCTCAATAAGGAAATTTTCGGTTACTTGTTCTGCTTTCTTAATAACCAGCTAACTGTGTGTGTGTGCTTTTTTTAATGCACTTTTATTTAGTCGTTTTCGCCCATAAAAAACTGTTTGCAAAGTAGTTAATATAATACTTTGATTTGATTACATAATCGCGCATACGGTAACCTCCTACACACAAATATTGCATTTTATGCTTTTCTGGAGTTGGCAGCTTTCTTTTGGGGTGGCGGGGCGGGGGGGGGGGGGGGGGGCGGCGGCAAATTAAATCTGCACCGGGTACCAAACTATCTAGCTACGCCACTGCGTAAACGACAGTCTGATGTTCAAATGGCTCTAAGCACTATGGGACTTAACATCTGAGGTCATCAGTGCCCTAGACTTAGAACTACTTGAACCTAACTAACCTAAGGACATCACACACATTCATGCCCGAGGCAGGAGTCGAACATGCGACCGTAGCGGTCGCGCGGTTCCAGACTGTAGCGCCTAGAACCGTTCGGCCACTATGGCCGGCTTATGGTTAGAGATTTAGCTTTCGTACACATGTGAAACTGTTGTCTTACGTCTTTATTTTCTTTGTACTTAAGAATAAGTCCCAGATACTGTACTTTTGTGCAGAAAGGCTTTTTCATGTGGAAATAACGTCCATGCGCTTCGGCTGACGGTAGTACAACTTCAATCGCAGAAATCGCCGCTGATTCGAAATCCGCGGTCATTCCATTCTGGAATATTTTCCACCGAATTTCGGAAACGACGGATGTATGTCTCTCTTATTTTGTTGGGCAATAACTGGATATATGTTTGTCACATTATTGGCTCTCCCAAAGTCGGTGTGAGTGGTGTATACTTGCGAAAACTGTTTGCTGCTGCACTTGAAAGTATTGTCCATAAGGAAGTCTTGTTTACTTCTTAGAGCCTCGCTCCCTACTCTTCCGCTAAAAACTGTTATCCTTCTTCCTAATATGTCGTCGCTTAAAAGAAAACTCATAGTTTCTAAGTCTGCCTTGAGGTTCATTTCTTCCCCTGCCCGCGGATCTCTCTCGTTTCCCTGTGATTTTGTCCGGTGGTAGCGTAAAGTTCGCTTAGTTGCTTGCTGCTCTGGCATATCAGGGTCAAAATCATAAGCACGCCTATGCAGGTAATCCAACTGCTCTGAATATACTCTACTGGCCATTAACATTGCTACATCGAGAAGAAATGCAGATGATAAACAGGTATTCATTGGACAAATATATTATACTAGAAATGTGTAGGTTTCACTCAAGATTCGCCAGTCGTGACAATTTTGTGAAGGTTACAAATGGTTAACAAGCCAAGTGAAAATAAATCGTTGAATTTTCGGCGGAGTTCTTTTTAGATACCTACCAAAGCAGAGGTGAGAGATCTTCCTGAATAGGCGCCATCGAAGTGTGGGTGTGAAGGGATACCACTTAATATTTAAAGAAATGGGAGTGTAGGCCCCAGATTTAGAACGGCACTTCCCCTCCAGCGCTCATCATTTCCCCTACAGCACCTGCCTATAGCCCCCCCCCCCTCCCCCCACTGACGCGCGGGGTAGTCGCGCGGTCTTGGGCGCCTTGACACGGTTCGCGCAGCTCCCTCCGTCGGAGGTTCAAGTCCTCCATCGAGCATGGATGTGTGTGTTGTCCTTAGCGTAAGTTACTTTAAGTTAGTTTAAGTAGTGTGTAACTTATGGACCGATGACCACAGCAGTTTGGTCCCATTAGTCCTCTCCACAAATTTCCAAAATTTTCCCCACCACTGCCGCTCTTCCCACACATGACCTGCCATCTGCGCATATACCGGTCACGGTATTCTGCGCGGGCCCTACTGAAGGTCATAATAACAACAAAATTGTCATGGTGTTGGTTGTCAATGTTTAAATATCCTGCTATTCCTTACCTATTATGTTAGTTTAAAAAAAAGTAAGTCTCCATAATGTAGACACACAGTGAAGGTAGAACAGCTAAACTCTTAACAGGGGTTTTCAGGAGGTGCTACGTTTAGCTTCTTTATGATTCTACTGACCTTTTATGGTATTCTGAGGACTCGTTTAACTACTGCAAAGTTACCTCAGGATACGACCCTTCGAGGCAGTAAAGAAAGCAGGCGTAATATTTGTTTTTTCACATGACATTCACATCTAGAGCAACATTGAAGGTGATGCTGTTTACATTTTCCATCACAAAGTCAGTGGTGGATAATCACACACTTTGATCTACTATTGACATGGTAGGCACACACTCAGCAGGTATATAGCAAGCTATTAAAAGTGGTTTCATCCTTGTCAAATTAGGAACCACAGAAAATGAAAAACAGTTCCAAACATGCTATAATTTCTTCTGCTAACGATTTTTTCTTTATTTAGTCTCTGTGGAAACTATACTGTACACGCACTAACAATATTCCTGTGGCAAACGAAAACAACAAGAGCTATCAAATTAATACTGAGTACGTGATGATCACATAGGCCACCCTCTTCAGTGATTTACAACATTAATTATATTACCACTGTAGGCTTAAAAAGCTTATCTTCAAAGCAAACAAAAGATGGGCAAGTAATTTTCACGAGGCGGACGTACAAAGTCATGACCCTACATGTGGTAGTTATCTACCTTTCACTTTTAGACTGAATAAATCTTCGTAGTTTTAACTTCACTGGCATGAAGATGTCATCGAAATACCTGTACCAATGATACATATGCATAGAAAAATGTGTTTTGTGTCCTACACCAAGCGTTAACAGAGAAGTGTTTATGAAATTAGTTGATCTTTTTACTTGGGTTAGACAAACAGTTATTCAACATTGAAGTAATTTATGGGCGTAGAATAATATTTACGTTTAAAATATCTGTATAAATGTATTTAAGGTAAACCACATTATCCCACTAGCTTATGGTATGGACTTGCTCTACTAATTTTGCTAGGAAAGCTTCAGTACATTTCTCAATATTTAATGCATAATGATAATTATCTTGACCATGTACTTTACAACTAACGTTGACTACCCTTTAATCATAAGTCTAATTGTACAATGGGGTCACAAAAATAGCAGCAGACTCTTTTTTCCTGCCAAATGGAGTTTCTTAAGCACAACTTAAAGGTAAGTAGCACCGAATAGCTGTCAGTAATTTTAGATTTCTCGCTAATTTGTTTAGTGCGTATACAACTGAGGGATAAAAATGAGGAAAAGTACACCAAATTTAAAATTGCGAATGTACAATCACATTCCACTCGAGCATAGAGCTCCACGTCACCTGTCCATCTGTCGTAGCAGCCACGGCTTGCAGGACACGGATTTCTGGTCCGAAACGTCAACGCAGCCAGGCATTTTACTGGCGCGGGAAACTCCCCTGAGTGGGAAGGAAGTCAACCGTGCTGTGAAATCTAATTTCACGGCACAGGAGTGACAGTGGTACACGAAGAACCCTCCGCCATGCACCATAAGGTGGCTTGCTGCGTGCAGAAATAGGTCTTCACCTATAAGGTGAAGTCAAAAAGTAGTGGGACTTTTGCAATTTCTCACTGTAGTTCCTGATAACGGTGCTAGTATCCAGGGCTGAAGTACTGTCGTTCGCAACAATTCTCTACAACGACTCACTCTTACTTCCGCGTTAGTCGCTGTATTGCAGCAGACCGTGAAACATGGCAATTCGATTGTCGCTGTGCTCCAAAGAAGAAATTACTGCAGTGGTACAACAACAAAGTTAGGAAACTACTGCGAAAGCAAAGAGAGCTTCACTCCAAGTTTAAACGCAGCCAAAACCTCTCAGACAAACAGAAGCTAAACGATGTCAAAGCTAGCGTAAGGAGGGCTATGCTTGAAGCGTTCAGTGAATTCGAAAGTAAAATTCTATGTACCGACTTGACAGAAAATCCTAGGAAGTTCTGGTCTTACGTTAAATCAGTAAGTGGCTCGAAACAGCATATCCAGACACTCCGGGATGATGATGGCATTGAAACAGAGGATGACATGCGTAAAGCTGAAATACTAAACACCTTTTTCCAAACCTGTTTCACAGAGGAAGACCGCACTGCAGTTCCTTCTCTAAATCCTCGCACAAACGAAAAAATGGCTGACATCGAAATAAGTGTCCAAGGAATAGAAAAGCAACTGGAATCACTCAACAGAGGAAAGTCCACTGGACCTGACGGGATACCAATTCGATTCTACACAGAGTACGCGAAAGAACTTGCTCCCCTTCTAACAGCCGTGTACCGCACGTCTCTAGGGGAACGGAGGGTTCCAAATGATTGGAAAAGAGCACAGGTAGTCCCAGTCTTCAAGAAGGGTCGTCGAGCAGATGCGCAAAACTATAGACCTATATCTCTGACGTCGATCTGTTGTAGAATTTTAGAACATGTTTTTTGCTCGAGTATCATGTCGTTTTTGGAAACCCAGAATCTACTATGTAGGAATCAACATGGATTCCGGAAACAGCGATCGTGTGAGACCCAACTCGCTTTATTTGTTCATGAGACCCAGAAAATATTAAATACAGGCTCCAAGGTAGATGCTATTTTTCTTGACTTCCGGAAGGCGTTCGATACAGTTCCGCACTGTCGCCTGATAAGCAAAGTAAGAGCGTACGGAATATCAGACCAGCTGTGTGGCTGGATTGAAGAGTTTTTAGCAAACAGAACACAGCATGTTGTTATCAATGGAGAGACGTCTACAGACGTTAAAGTAACCTCTGGCGTGCCACAGGGGAGTGTTATGGGACCATTGCTTTTCACAATATATATAAATGAGCTAGTAGATAGCGTCGGAAGTTCCATGCGGCTTTTCGCGGATGATGCTGTAGTATACAGAGAAGTTGCAGCATTAGAAAATTGTAGCGAAATGCAGGAAGATCTGCAGCGGATAGGCACTTGGTGCAGGGAGTGGCAACTGTCCCTTAACATAGACAAATGTAACGTATTGCGAATACATAGAAAGAAGGATCCTTTATTGAATGATTATATGATAGCGAAACAAACACTGGTAGCAGTTACTTCTGTAAAATATCTGGAAGTATGCGTGCGGAACGATTTGAAGTGGAATGATCATATATAATTAATTGTTGGTAAGGCGGGTACCAGGTTGAGATTCATTGGGAGAGTGCTTAGAAAATGTAGTCCATCAACAAAGGAGGTGGCTTACAAAACACTCGTTCGACCTATACTTGAGTATTGCTCATCAGTGTGGGATCCGTACCAGATCGGTTTGACGGAGGAGATAGAGAAGATCCAAAGAAGAGCGGCGCGTTTCGTCACAGGGTTATTTGGTAACCGTGATAGCGTTACGGAGATGTTTAATAAACTCAAGTGGCAGACTCTGCAAGAGAGGCGCTCTGCGTCGCGGTGTAGCTTGCTCGCCAGGTTTCGAGAGGGTGCGTTTCTGGGTGAGGTATCGAATATATTGCTTCCCCCTACTTATACGTCCCGAGGAGATCACGAATGTAAAATTAGAGAGATTAGAGCGCGCACGGAGGCTTTCAGACAGTCGTTCTTCCCGCGAACCATACGCGACTGGAACAGGAAAGGGAGGTAATGAGAGTGGCACGTAAAGTGCCCTCCGCCACACACCGTGGGTTGCTTGCGGAGTATAAATGTAGATGTAGATGTAGATGTAGATTCGCTCTTCGTTTGCAGAAGATGTTAAACCTGCAGAAAGTAGTCGTTGAATGGAAATACAGTGTGGTGACAGATGTTTATCGCGAAGAATCATCTACGAATGGATACATCGCTTCAATTTTGGAAGGCAGGCCATCGATGTCAGCAACTAAGGAAAATTTGGAAGTTTTTGAGGGTATGGTGACGGAAAACACGCGAATCACAATGGACGAAATCGCCATTACTTAACATATCAGCCATGATTCAGCGTATTGCATCTTACAGGGTAGGCTAAATTTTCGGGAAGTGTGTGCTATGTGGGTACTGAAAGAACTGTCAGCGCAGAGGATGGACATGCCTCGTAAACGTCTGGTCCGTTATCAAGGCGAAGGAGATGCATTTTTGCAGCAAATTGTTACTGTAGGCGAAGCATGGGAGCATTTTCACGAACAGGAAAGAAAGGCTGCGCGCGCGGTACCAATCATAACCAGAAGGTTGGAAATTTAAACGCCAACCATCAGCTGGTAAGATTAGGCTAACACTATTGTGGAACATGGAAGGTGTGGTAGCCGTTCGTTTCACCCCAAGAGGCAAACAGTAAGAACTATTGTGATACGTCGCCAACTAAACTGAAACCTGCAATCAGATTCAAACGTCGCGGAAAACTGTAAAAAGGTGCCATCCTGCTGCAACACAACGCTCGGCCACATTCTGCAGCCGAAACAATAAAGGAGTTGGCATTCGAATTGCTGGAACACCCGCCATACAGTACAGACCTGGCTCCAAGCGATTTCCATATGTTTGGACCATCGAAGGAAGCGATCAGGGGAAGAAGACTTGCAACCGATGCAGAAGTCTTTAATGTGGTGCAAAATCGGTTACAGGTGCAACCCACTTTTTTCCGACGGAATCAAAAAACATGTGAAACGTTGGAAATGTGCAGGGAAATTATGTAGAAAAATAATGTCCATACATCAAAAAAAGTTTTGCATCACCTCGGTTCCGAGAGTTCCTGAAACTGTACAGAGAACTGGAATAGAGATCAACATAAACAGCCGGCCGCGGTGGCCAAGCGGTTCTAGGCGCTTCTGTCCGGAACCGCGTGACTGCTACGGACACAGGTTTGAATTCTGCCTCGGGCATGGATGTGTGTGAGGTCCTTTGGTTAGTTAGGTTTAAGTAGTTCTAAGTTCTGGGGGACTTATGACCTCAAACGTTAAGTCCGATAGTGCTCAGAGCCATTTGAACCATTTTTTTTCAACATAAACATTATTTCTTCCATTTTTATTCCTCATGAAAACCACACATTGCATCTTCTTCCACCATACAGCGAGACCTTCAAAGGTGGTGGTCCAGTTTGCCGTGTACACCAGTATCTCTAATACCCAGTAGCACGTC
The DNA here is from genome assembly GCF_021461395.2 of Schistocerca americana. Lineage (NCBI taxonomy): Eukaryota > Metazoa > Arthropoda > Insecta > Orthoptera > Acrididae > Schistocerca > Schistocerca americana. The sequence continues at coordinate 78,091,565 of NC_060127.1, forward strand.
CTTTTGCATTGACGCATGCCTCTATTCATCGTGGCATACTATCCACAAGTTCATCAAGGCACTGTTGATCTACATTGCCCCACTCCTCAACGGCGATTCGGCGTAGACGCCTCAGAGTAGTTTTTGGGTCACGTCGTCCATAAACAGCCCTTTTCAATCTATCCCAGGCATTTTCGATAGGGATCATGTCTGGAGAACTTGCTGGCATTCTAGTCGAGCGATGTCGTTATCCTGAAGCAAGACATTCACAAGATGTGCACGATGGGGGCGCGAATTGTCGTCCATGAACACCAATGTCTCGCCAATATGCTGCCGATATTGTTGCAATATCGGTCGGAGGATGGGATTCACGTATCGTACAGCCGTTAGGCTCCTTCCATGACCACCAGCGGCTTACGTCGGCCCCACGTAATGCCACCCCGAAACAGCAGGGAACCTCCACCTTGCTGCATTCGCTGAACAGTGGGTCTAAGGCGTTTAGCCTGATCGGGTTGCCTCCAAACACGTCTCCGACGATTGTCTGGTTGAAGGCATATGCGACACTCATCGGTGAAGAGAACGTGGTGCCAATCCTGAGCGGTCCATACGTCATGTTGTTGGGCCCATCTGTACCGCGCTGCAGGGTGTCGTGGTTGCAAAGATGGACCTCGTCATGGACGTCGGGAGTGATGCATCATGCAACCTGAGTCGTAACGCGACGTCTTGTGGCTGCACGAAAAGCATTATTCAACATGGTGACGTTGGTGTCAGGGTTCCTCCGAGCCATAATCCGTAGGTAGCGGTCATCCACTGCAGTAGTAGCCCTTGGGCGCCCTGAGCGAGGCATGTCATCGACAGTTCTGCCTATCTGTATCTCCTCCATGTCCGAACAACATCGCTTTACTTCACTCTGGAACGCCTGGACACTTCCTTCGTTTTGAGAGCCCTTTCTGCAACAAAGTAACAATGCGGACGCGATCGAACCGCGGTATTGACCGTCTAGGCACGGTTGAACTACAGACAACACGAGCCGCGTACCTCCTTCCTGGTGGAATGACTGGAAGTGACTGGCTGCGGACCCCCTCCGTCTAACAGGCGCTGCTCAGGCATGGTTGTTTACATCTTTGGGCAGGTTTAGTGACATCTCTGAACAGTCAAAGGTAGTGTGTCTGTGATACAGTATCCACAGTCAACGTCTATCTTCAGGTGTTCTGGTAACCGGGGTGACGCAAAACTTTTTTGGTGTGTGTGTATTGCTGTTTTCTATAATTAGAATAAATATTCCTTTTCTCAGAAGTCCTTTTACTTTTTGACTTCCTCTCGTATATTCTGCGATTTGCCTCACGGAATGCAGGGAAAATGACCATTTATAATGCCTCTGCGCTCACTGTACTTAGTCCAATGTTGTCTTCGCGAGAACCTGTTGGGTCGATACCTAGGGGTTGAAGTATATCCTAGCGGTGAAATAACTCATGGGAATGCAGGCGGGTGACATTGTTGACAACCGCCGTTATTTCGACAGGAGCACTCCCTGCCATTTTCAAGGCATTGCCGTTAGGTACGTAAACATTGTATAAGCTGGGAGAAACTCCGGTCTCATATTTCCGAGGTTCTTCATTTAATGCTGGGTCATGAAGACTTTTAAGTAGACTCCTGCCGGATAGTTGCCGTGTGTTTTGAAGCATCTGCCAATTGAGGCTTCTCAGATTCTCTGTGACGCTCTCCTGTGTGTTAATCTTCTCTCTGGGTATATGCACTGCCTGTCTCTCTACAGCTGTTTCCGTAAGAGCGTACAAAAATGCAACAGGACATAGAGAATGCTCTACTGAACAATTTGAGGTAGGAAACCTGGTTCGGAGAAGCCATCTTAAGGAGATATGAAAGTAAACTTGTCTACCGCTTGCCCGCATCTCGTGGTCGTGCGGTAGCGTTCTCGTTTCCCACGCCCGGGTTCCAGGGTTCGATTCCCGGCGGGGTCAGGGATTTTCTCTGCCTCGTGATGGCTGGGTGTTGTGTGCTGTCCTTAGGTTAGTTAGGTTTAAGTAGTTCTAAGTTCTAGGGGACTGATGACCATAGATGTTAAGTCCCATAGTGCTCAGAGCCATTTTTTTGTCTACCGCTTTGTCTAGCATTTCCAGCTTACTTACAACTACATTGCGTACAAGTTTACACGTACAGCGCTGCTTATTTACATTTACATTCCTTGTTTCCTGCAAGGAAACAAGGACGACGAGGCTGATTGCTAGGGAGTCATGATGCAGGTTTTGTTTAGTTTACTTGTCCATAAGGTTGCTCTGTCGTATCCTATTTATATTGTCCCATGACAGAACGTGCTTTGACTCAACGACAGACCCATTCATTACTCAGTGCTACTGAGAGACGCACAGTAAAATACGATGGAGCAGTACCAATAGAGTTTAGCAGCACTCAGTGAATGCACCTTGTGTATGGGGAAGTACGTTGTAATGCTCTCACTGCTGAAAGGCTCTACAGGAACCATTTCCTAACATGCATCAACCGTCTCACTTTAGTGTGGATGTCCGCAACCATCTCAATGCTGTATTTGCCGGTCCCTGGGTTGGAAGGGGACGTCGTATTCCGTGGCCTGCAAGGTCACCTGGTCTGAATCCCCTTGTTTATTCTCTATGGGGATATCTAAAATCACTTATGTATGAGACTCCAGTGGATATGGAGATGGAATTAGTTGCCAGAACTGTAGCTATCTGTGGTGTGATTCGAAACACTCCAGGGATATTTGTCAAGGTGCGTCAGCACCTTGTTCGCCGATGTCATGCTTGCATTGAGGTTGATGGTCGTCAGTTTCAGCACATTTTGTAAGTCACAGTACAAATGGTACGTTCATTGTGTCATCGATGTTTCTTGCAGTTAACTGTAGCTAAAAATAGTACACAGTAATGTGATTTTATTCTTATTATCTCGTTAAGCTGGCTTCTCCGACCCAAGGTTCCCTATCTCAAATTGTTCAGTGGAGCATCCTGTATGTCCTGTTAAATTTTTGCACGCTCTTACGGGAACACACTGCATACATTTAACATCCGCTTATAGGCCTGTTGGTACGGTCCTCATATCCCTGAGCAATATTCTAAGATATTCCTTTCTAGACCGCATCATCCCAGGATCCTACTGATGAATCGAAATCATCCACCTGCTTTACATACCACTTAACTTTTGTGATTATTCTATTACCGCTACAACTTCTTACATCCATGCATTTCTATGAATTGATCTATTTTTTGATAATGTAGTCGTAAGATACTATGTTCTTTTCATGAGCTGAATAGTCATAGATAACTGAACGTTCAAAGCAATTTGCAACTCTCCTTAACCCTTTGAAATTTTATCAAAATCTGGTTTGATACGTGTGCAGCTTTTATCAGATGTTTTATTATAGATAACTGGATCATTTGCAAAAACTCTGAGGTTACTATTAATGTTGCATCCCGCGCCGTTAATATATAACAGGAAGTGCATCAAGAATCCCAATACACTACCCTGGGGAACTTACTTCTACATCTGTCAGTGATTCCATCCAAGATAACATGTTGTGTCCTCCTTACCAACAAATCCTCAGTCCACCCACAAATTACGACAGATGCTCCAAATGACACTACTTCCATTAATAAGCGAATCAAATGCTTTTCGAAAGTGAAGATGCAGACATAATTATGTGCCTTACGTTCAAATGGTTCTGAGCACTACACGACTTAACTTCTGAGGCCATCTGTCCCCTAGAACTTAGTACTACTTAAACCTAACTAACCTAAGGACATCTCACAGATCCATGCCCGAGGCAGGATTCGAACCTGCGACCGTAGCGGTCGCGTGGTTACAGACTGTAGCGCCTAGAACCGCTCGGTCACCCCGGCCGGCTGCCTTATGTTGCTACGGACTTTCGTCTAACATTAACATAAACGCTTATGTAATGTAAAGTAACCGTCCAGAAACTAAAATGCGTGCGGAATAGTGACTTCTTATCAAGCATTTCGGTGATATTAAAAGCGAGGGTGCTAGCATTAAGAATGCGATAGGAATTCCGCTGTTAAACGCAGAGGAGAGAGCGGATAGGCGGAAAGAATAGACTGAAAGCTTCTACGACCGGGAGGACTTGCTTGATGACGTGGTTGGGGAGGATGTGAGAGTCCATGTCGAAGAAATACAGTATGTGCTATCAAAATTTAACAGATCTTTCTAAAAGATCAAATAAGGCAGAAGGAATTAATAACGTTCCTTCGCAATTTCTACGATAACTGGGGGATGTCGACATCTTACGTTTGTTCAAGTTGGTATATAGAATCTATGAGAGCGTAGTCATTCCATCACATTTTCAAAAAACCATCATTCATACATCCCCTGAAATAGCAAAGGCAAACAAATGCGAGAATTACCGCACAATCAGTTTAAGAACTGATTACACAAAGTTGCTGAATACATTAGAATAATACACAGAAGAACGGAAAAGAAAATTTATGATCTGTTAGATACGTCAGTTTGGGTTTAGGACAGATAAAGGCACCAGAGGAAAGCACTGACAAGGAGAAGGGACGGGAAGATAGGACATATGTCAAGACATCAGGGAATGACGTCCATGGTACTTGATGAGCTGTAGAGGGCAAAAACTGTAGAGAGCAAAAACTGTAGAGAGAGACAGACATTAGAATACATCCAGCAAATAACTGAGGACGTAGGTTGCAAATGCTACACTGGCACAGGACAGGAATTCGTGCCGGTTCGCATCAAAGCAGTCAAAAAACTGATGACCCAAAAAAGGCACCAGAGACAAAATTACCGCGTCCCTTGATAATGGAAGCAAGGCTTCAGAAAAATCAAGACACGTGCGTGGGATCTGTCGAATTAGAATAAGCTTTCGATAAAGTAAAATGCTGCAAGATGCTCGAAGGCATCAGGGAATAGGTAAATGCTATGGGGAAAGACAGGAACTGTACAGTACCAACAAACTCGGCCATGCTTCGAAATTGCTAAAAATGTATGAGTATTGAATAGACGATAGCGCGCTGAAAAGTAGTGTCTCCGAATTTTTTTATATGAAAACTCTTAAAGGTTTTTAAATAAAACAAATTTTATTGACATTCTACGTCTTTGTTGTTCATGTCTACACATTTATTTCTCGCAATAGCTATCCTGGCGACGGACACATTTCTCCCAACGAGAGCCCAGTTTGTTGATACCGTCACTGTAGAATGTTTGACTTGGTTGACGGAACCACAACCTCACCTCTGCTTCTACCGATTCATCAGTACCAAAGTGAAGTCCTGGGAGGTGTTGTTGAAGTTTTGGAAACATGAAAATTCGTTGAGGGCCAAGTCGGTGTCGTACGTAGCGTGATACATTCTCCACGGGCCTCACTCGCCGACTCACACGGCCAGTGGCCCCGGAGAAAGCCGGCTGGACTCCATGCGGCCGCCGCACAGAGATGCGGTCGCTGGAGCCATTCTACAAGCACACAGGGGGCAGGCGGGAGATCGCCCTCGCGTTGCTTAAGGATGGACACGGCGCGAAGAGGCTGACGGTCACTGAGAAGCGTAAACGGCAGTCTGATGTTCAAATGGCTCTAACCACTACGGGACTTAACATCTGAGGTCATCAGTCCCCTAGACTTAGAACTACTTAAACCTAACTAACCTAGGTGGCGTAGCTAGATAGTTTGGTACCCTGTGCAGATTTAGTTTCTCGCCGCCCCCCCCCCCACCCCCCCCCACCCCCAAAAGATTTCAATTAGATTACATCATGGTCAGACAGAGATTCCGAAATCAGATACTGGATTGTAAGGCGTACCCAGGAGCAGATATAGACTCAGATCACAATATAGTAGTAATGAAGAGTAGGCTGAAGACATTAGTCAGGAAGAATCAATACGCAAAGAAGTGGGATACGGAAGTACTAAGGAATGAGGAGATACGTTTGAAGTTCTCTAACGCTATAGATACAGCAGTAAGGAATAGCGCAGTAGGCAGTACAGTTGAAGAGGAATGGACATCTCTAAAACGGACCATCACAGAAGTTGGGAAGGAAAACATAGGTACAAAGAAGGTAGCTGCGAAGAAACCATGGGTAACAGAAGAAATACTTCAGTTGATTGATGAAAGGAGGAAGTACAAACATGTTCCGAGAAAATCAGGAATACAGAAATACAAGTCGCTGAGGAATGAAATAAGTAGGAAGTGCAGGGAAGCTAAGACGAAATGGCTGCAGGAAAAAAGTGAAGACATCGAAAAAGATATGATTGTCGGAAGGACAGACTCAGCATACAGGAAAGTCAAAACAACCTTTGGTGACATTAAAAGCAACGGTGGTAACATTAAGAGTGCAACGGGAATTCCACTGTTAAATGCAGAGGAGAGAGCTGGTAGGTGGAAAGAATGCATTGAAAGCCTCTATGAGGGTGAAGATTTGTCTGATGTGATAAAAGAAGAAACAGGAGTCGATTTAGAAGAGATAGGGGATCCAGTATTAGAATCGTAATTTAAAAGAGCTTTGGAGGACTTACGGTCAAATAAGGCAGAAGGAATAGATAACATTCCATCAGAATTTCTAAAATCATTGGGGGAAGTGGCAACAAAACGACTATTCACGTTGGTGTGTAGAATATATGAGTCTGGCGATATACCATCTGACTTTCGGAAAAGCATCATCCACACAATTCCGAAGACGGCAAGAGCTGACAAGTGCGAGAATTATCGCACAATCAGCTTAACAGCTCATGCATCGAAGCTGCTTACAAGAACAATATACAGAAGAATGGAAAAGAAAACTGAGATTGCGCTAACTGACGATCAGTTTGACTTTAGGAAAAGTAAAGGCACGAGAGAGGCAATTCTGACGTTACGGCTAATAATGGAAGCAAGGCTAAAGAAAAATCAAGACACTTTCATAAGATTTGTCGACCTGGAAAAAGCTTTCGACAATATAAAATGGTGCAAGCTGTTCAAGATTCTGAAAAAAGTGGGGGTAAGCTATAGGGAGAGACGGGTCATATACAATATGTACAACAACCAAGAGGGAATAATAAGAGTGGACGATCAAGAACGAAGTGCTCGTATTAAGAAGGGTGTAAGACAAGGCTGTAGCCTTTCGCCCCTACTCTTCAATCTGTATATCGAGGAAGCAATGATGGAAGTAAAAGAAAGGTTCAGGAGTGGAGTTAAAACACAAGGTGAAAAGATATCAATGATACGATTGCTGATGACATTGCTATCCTGAGTGAAAGTGAAGAAGAATTAAATGATCTGCTGAACGGAATGAACAGTCTAATGAGTACACAGTATGGTTTGAGAGTAAATCGGAGAAAGATGAAGGTAATGAGAAGTAGTAGAAATGAGAACAGCGAGAAACTTAACATCAGGATTGATGGTAACGAAGTCAATGAAGTTAAGGAATTCTGCTACCTAGGCAGTAAAATAACCAATGACGGACGGAGCAAGGAGGACATCAAAAGCAGACTTGCTATGGCTAAAAAGGCATTTCTGGCCAAGAGAAGTCTACTAATATCAAATACCGGCCTTAATTTAGGGAAGAAATTTCTGAGGATGTACGTCTGGAGTACAGCATTGTATGGTAGTGAAACATGGACTGTGGGAAAACCGGAACAGAAGAGAATCGAAGCATTTGAGATGTGGTGCTATAGACGAATGTTGAAAATTAGGTGGACTGATAAGGTAAGGAATGAGGAGGTTCTACGCAGAATCGGAGAGGAAAGGAATATGTGGAAAACACTGATAAGGAGAAGGGACAGGATGATAGGACATCTGCTAAGACATGAGGGAATGACTTCCATGGTACTAAAGGGAGCTGTAGAGGGCAAAAACTGTAGAGGAAGACAGAGATTGGAATACGTCAAGCAAATAATTGAGGACGTAGGTTGCAAGTGCTACTCTGAGATGAAGAGGTTAGCACAGGAAAGGAATTCGTGGCGGGCTGCATCAAACCAGCCAGTAGACTGATGACCAAAAAAAAAACCTAAGGACATCACACACATTCATGCCCGAGGCAGGAGTCGAACCTGCGACGGTAGCGGTCGCGCGGTTCCAGATTGTAGCGCCTAGAACCGTTCGGCCACTACGGCCGGCTTATGGTTAGAGATTTAGCTTTCGTACACATGTGAAACTGTTGTCTTACGTCTTTATTTTCTTTGTACTAACGAATAAGTCCCAGATACCGCACTTTTCTGCAGAAAGACTTTTTCATGCGGAAATAACGTCCATGCGCTTCGGCTGACGGTAGTACAACTTCAATCGCAGAAATCGCCGCTGATTCGAAATCCGCGGTCATTCCATTCTGGAATATTTTCCACCGAATTTCGGAAACGACGGGTGTATGTCACTCTCATCTTGTTGGGCAAAAATGCAACGGCAACTGGATATATGTTTGTCACATTATTGGTTCTCCCAAAGTCGGTGTGAGTGGTGTATACTTGCGAAAACTGTTTGCTGCTGCACTTCAAAGTACTGTCCATAAGGAAGTCTTGTTTACTTCTTAGAGCCTCGCTCCCTACTCTTCCGCTAAAAACTGTTATCCTTCTTGCTAATATGTCGTCGCTTGAAAGAAAACTCATAGTTTCTAAGTCTGCCTTGAGGTTCATTTCTTCCCCTGCCCGCGGATCTCTCTCGTTTCCCTGTGATTTTGTCCGGTGGTAGCGTAAAGTTCGCTTAGTTGCTTGCTGCTCTGGCATATCAGGGTCAAAATCATAAGCACGCCTATGCAGGTAATCCAGCTGCCCTGAATATTCTCTATTGGCTTTTAACATTGCTACATCAAGAAGAAATGCAGATGATAAACAGGTATTCATTGGACAAATATATTATACTAGAACTGAGATGTGATTACATTTTCACGCAATTTGGGTGCATAGATCCTGAGAAATCAGTACCCAGAACAACCACCTCTGGCTGTAATAACGGCCTTGATAAGCCTGGGCATTGAGTCAAACAGAGCTCGGATGGCGTGTACAGGTACAGCTGCCCATGCAGCTTCAACACGATACCACAGTTCATCCAGAAAGGCCCGTACAGAACCTGCAACATGCGGTCGTGCATTATCATGCTGAAATGTAGGGTTTCGCAGGGATCGAACGAAGGGTAGAGCCACGGGTCGTAACGCATCTGAAATGTAACGCTCGCTGTTCAAAGTGCCGTCAATGCGAACAAGAAATGACCGAGACGCGTAACCAATGGCACCCCATACCATCACGCCGGGTGATACGCCAGAATGGCGATGACGAATACACGCTTCCAATGGGCGTTTACCGCAATGTCGCAAAACACGGATGCGACCATCATGATGCTGTAAACAGAACCTGGATTCATCCGAAAAAATGACGTTTTGCCATTCGTGCATCTAGGTTAGTCGTTGAGTACACCATCGCAGGCGCTCCTGTCTGTGATGCAGCGTCAAGGGTAACCGCAGCCGTGGTCTCCGAGCTGATAGTCCATGTTGCTTCAAACGTCGTCGAACTGTTCGTGCAGATGGTTGTTGTCTTGCAAACGGCCCATCTGTTGACTCAGGGATCGAGACGTGGCTGCACGATCCGTTACAGCCATGCGGATAAGATGCCTGTCATCTCGACTGCTAGTGATACGAGGTCGTTGAGATCCAGCACGGCGTTCCGTATAACCCTCCTGAACCCACCGATTCCATATTCTGCTAACAGTCATTGGATCTCGACCAACGCGAGCAGCAATGTCGCGATACGATAAACCGCAATCGCGATGGGCTAAAATCTGACCTTTATCAATGTCGGCAACGTGATGGTACGCATTTCTCCTCCCTACACGAGGCATCAAACAACGTTTCACCAGGCAACGCCGGTCAACTGCTGTTTGTGTATGAGAAACCGGTCGGAAGCTTTCCTCATGTCAGCACGTTGTAGGTGTCGCTACCGGCGCCAGCCTTGTGTGAATGCTCTGAAAAGCTAATCATTTGCATATCACAGCATCTTCTTCCTGTCGGTTAAATTTTGCGTCTGTAGCACACGTCATCGTCGTGGTGTAGCAATTTTAATGGCCAGTAGTGTAGTTTGTAAATGGCAGTCTCTTCCTCTCGTGCCCTTTTCGTGGCATGGTTTAAGTCTTCTTTCATCAGAGTATCATGCGGAGCTCCATGTTGATGCTCGAGTAAAAAAAAGCACCGTCGAATCCATAGTTTTTAGCATTCCTCGGCAATTAATAGCTTTGTGTCTTGAACAACGCCACGTCACAGTCCCTTCTCCTTTCGTTCTCTTCCTAAGAAAGAATAACCTTCATACTTACATAGCTTAACGTGAATGGTAGTTTGACAATTGCAACAGAAATGCACAAGCCAAACGGTGTCAGCCCGACGACAGCTAGAGCGGTACTAAGGTTGTTTGTTCAGAGAGTCGGCTGCTATGGTGGAGGAGGTCTATCGGGGCGCAGTTCGGCCGAGTCTGGGGAGCAGGTAGTTCAAAATAATTACGACGGTCAGGGCGCGTCTAAGCCGCGGCGCTAAAGGAGCAAGTAATGGGTGAAGATTTCATAGATCTCTGGTTGCGCGCAAAATTCACTGGGCGCAGTTTTCCCACATTTGGAAGGAGCGTACACAAAGCATGAAGAATTTGCACAGGGAGGCGCGTGAAAAAAGTCAGCCTTCTATTAAAAAGGTTTTTCCAGGCAAAAAGGACGTTCCTCGTAAATCACGGAAGCCAGCAGACTTGAAACCTCCCCCTGGAAAAATTTATGAATTACTGTGCTGGTAAACCCCTTACGTTATTTTATTTTCAAACAGCTGAGCAACACTTAACGTACTCAGACATTTCTCTCTTTACTTATTCTGATCATCACTAAACTGACACACAATATATTTAGTGCAACGCAATCTGACTTTCAATAATCCCTACAAAAGAATGCCCGTGAGTAACGTATACCCTTCATGAATCACTTACCTCACAAAAATCTTCGTTACTCGAACTATTGCAATAATGGGAGCGCCAATACTGCCAGCTAAATAAAAGATTCTAACCACTGAAGACACTAACTACTGATAGGCATAGTTAGCAAATGAAAGATTTTGATAGAGAACAAACAATGTATTTACCTTAATAGTGTTCAAAAGTCATAATACATATATCAATTCATGACATACAGTCTGCCGACCGGAGTGGCCGTGCGGTTCTAGGCGCTACAGTCTGGAGCCGAGCGACCGCTACGGTCGCAGGTTCAAATCCTGCCTCGGGCATGGATGTGTGTGATGTCCTTATGTTAGTTAGGTTTAATTAGTTCTAAGTTCTAGGCGACTGATGACCTCAGAAGTTATCGCATAGTGCTCAGAGCCATTTGAACCATTTGAACATGCAGCCTTACAAATTTCGTTTTTCTGACGGACACACGTCCAGATCGTCCGCTCTCAAAACTCTGCCATCTCTCTTCCTACATCCACCACTGCTGGCGGCTCACCTCCAACTGCGCAACGCTACGCGATGTTCACATCCAACTGCCAACACTACAATAGCAAATATTCCAACAATGCAAACCAGCCACAGACTGCACACAGCACAGTCAGTGATTTTCATACAGAGCGCTACGTGGCGTTACCAACATAAAAACCTAAACAGCTTACTTACAGACTCTGAGACGAGGCTCAAACATGAGTCTGTCCAAGAGTCACGCAGAGATAGCGGCTACAAACAAGTTTCACAACAGCTTCGGAATGCAGAAAGGCATGGTAAGAAAGCGAAGTCGCGAGAAAGACACCAATTCACGAGTCACGCACTATAAAGAATTTCCACCATGCACTGGGAGGCGTGGCCATGAAACGGTGACCAGTTATTGGGCGACACTGAGAATCTGGTCCACCCATGACAACGTCGAGAGCAGAAAAATTTCGAGAAATCGGTGGATTGCGAGGTGGATGAGGAGTGAAGATTGCAGCCGATGAGAAGACGCGGAAGCGAGAGGACATGGACGCTCTGCCATCTACCAGTGCCTCCCGACAACGTGATATCACAGCTTCGGCCACGCAACCGACATCGGGCAGACAACTCGGAGATCATACCTGGGCCTCGCCGCTACGCCGCGATTTCTGATGAGGGCAGCCGACTCGCTTCGCACAGCTACCAGGCGACGCGCCGTACCGACCCAGTCAAACCGTCCGTGAGATGTTTAATTTCGTATTGTTTTGTGTAAGCGGTGTAACCTCCCAACAGAAAAATCTCGTTTATGTTCCCAATAGAAAAATTTCTTTACAATAATAAAATTTCAAGTTTTAATGTGTCCTTCCATTCAAGACTGACTGCATATCGAGATTAACAGTGGCCGTGCGGTTCTAGGAGCTTCAGTCTGGAACCGCGCGACCGCTACGGTCGCAGGTTCGAATCCTGGCTGGGCCATGGATGTGTGTGATGTCCTTAGGTTAGTTAGGTTTAAGTAGTTCTATGTTCTAGGGGACTGATGACCTCATATGTTAAGTCCCATAGTGCTCAGAGCCATTTGAACCTTTTTTTTTTTTTTTTTTTTTTTTTGAGATTAATAAGTTTTGACGTCAGCAGCGCTGCGTCATAACCCTGTGAAATCATCCTCAACAAACTGAAAAATTCTTACCTGACAATGATGTCGCCGGATAACGCTATCGATATATATATCTGCTCCTATAAGAAATTTTTGGCACAGCCCAGTGCAATGCTGGCCACTAGATTTTCATTTGTAGGAAAACAAATGATTTTCTTTTGCTTAATCAACATGAGTATACACAGGAAAAATTCGTAAAATCTTCAAACTCAGATAAATGAGTGGCAGAAGTTTTCTTCAGAACAAAAGTTATTATTGAAATATTTCTGCGAGGAATTACATGGGACTTTAACATTACAATTGTGGTTAAATCAGTTGTGGCAATTAACATACGCGCGCGGCAACAAAGAACAATAATATATATTTTTTATTATGTTGTACTACATCGCTCAGGCACTGCCATAGTTCTGCACGACCGGCCCAACACAAGTCAACAGCTGGACAGCCCTGTCCGAACTCCAGAACTCAAGTGCTCTGTGCGAGCTACAAAACACGACTACTTTCTGCGAGCTACTAAACTCGACTTACTGCCAACACTGCTCTGACCTCCGATTGTCTACAGTCTGGAACCGCGTGACCGCTACGGTCGCAGGTTCGTATCCTGCCTCGGGCATGGATGTGTGTGATGTCCTTAGGTTAGTTAGGTTTAAGTAGTTCTAAGTTCTAGGGGACTGATGACCTCAGAAATTAAGTCCCATAGTGCTCAGAGCCATTTGAACCATTTTGAACCTCGGATTGTGTTGTAGCACAGATATTCCATATCGCAGGCAGCGCGTGAGCAATCCATCAAAATTACATCTGCTCAGTGCGCTAGCAAACAGAAATGAACCCCTTACAACGGTACTATAATAAATACATTTCTTTTATGTTTTAATCACCCCGGCAATATGGTCCATTCATGCATCAACCCTTCAACCTCTTAATCTTTTGTTCTTGATTTCATTTAATCGTTGATATCAGTCAAAAGTTGGTTCCCAGTGCATGGGGATCCCAGTGGTAATTTTCCTGTTATACAATGTCACGAACAATTTCTCGAGTTCACTGCATTTTTGGCACCCAACCTGGGGCGATCTCATTGGTAGTTTTCGTGTCCTTTGACACCACAAAGGAAAATTCCTAGATTCGCAGCACTGGGAACTTGATGACAGTGAGTCCAATGCGTCGGATTGTTGCAGACCTCGCAGCGCTCGTGTTGGTTCGGCACTGGCATGCTGAAGGAAAGTGTGCTCCAAGTGTGGACAGTTAGAAACTCAACTCCAGGACGCTGCTTCTCAAGCACCGTCGTAGTTACGTTACACGCCCACGTGTTATACGGTACAATTCGGAGCCCTGCAGCGGCAGATGGTTGCAGCTTGCCTCAGCGAAGCGAGAAAGCCGACTGAGTAACATGCAAGATGTGTAACAAAAAAATGTTCAAATGGCTCTGAGAACTATGGGACTTAACTTCTACGGCCATCAGTCCCCTAGAACTTAGAACTACTTAAACCTAACTAAGGACATCACACAACACCCAGTCGTCACGAGGCAGAGAAAATCCCTGACCCCGCCGGGAATCGAACCCGGGAACCCGGGCGTGGGAAGCGAAAACGCTACCGCACGACCACGAGCCGTGGACTGTAACACCTCAACCAACAGTGAGACAGGATAAAAATTTCGGAGGCATTATCTTTCAGCACGCCCTCGTATGTTCTGAGCTCCATCTCCATCACCGTCTCTCTGCCCCCTCTTCTTTCCTGTTTATCCCCTCCTTGTTCCTCTCGTCGTCTCTGTTTATCTCCTCCTCCACTACATGTCCGTCACCTCCCTCCCTCCCCCCCTCTCTCTCTCTCTCTGTCAATCTCCTCCTCCCCCTATCTCTCTCTCTCTCTCTCTCTCTCTCTCTCTCTCTCTCTCTCTCTCTCTCTATCAACCTCCTCCTCCCCCTATCTCTCTCCACCTCTTCCTTCCTGCTGTCCGCTGCTCGTGGTCTAGTGGATCTACATCTACATCTACATCTATACTCCGCGAGCCACCTTACGGTGTGTGGCGGAGGGTACTTATTGTACCACTATCTGATCCCCCCTTCCCTGTTCCATTCACGAATTGTGCGTGGGAAGAACGACTGCTTGTAAGTCTCCGTATTTGCTCTAATTTCTCGGATCTTTTCGTTGTGATCATTACGCGAGATATATGTGGGCGGTAGTAATATGTTGCCCATCTCTTCCCGGAATGTGCTCTCTCGTAATTTCGATAATAAACCTCTCCGTATTGCGTAACGCCTTTCTTGAAGTGTCCGTCACTGGAGCTTGTTCAGCATCTCCGTAACGCTCTCGCGCTGACTAAATGTCCCCATGACGAATCGCGCTGCTTTTCGCTGGATCATGTCTATCTCTTCTATTAATCCAACCTGGTAAGGGTCCCATACTGATGAGCAATACTCAAGAATCGGACGAACAAGCGTTTTGTAAGCTACTTCTTTCGTCGATGAGTCACATTTTCTTAGAATTCTTCCTATGAATCTCAACCTGGCGCCTGCTTTTCCCACTATTTGTTTTATGTGATCATTCCACTTCAGATCGCTCCGGATAGTAACTCCTAAGTATTTTACGGTCGTTACCGCTTCCAATGATTTACCACCTATGGCATAATCGTACTGGAATGGATTTCTGCCCCTATGTATGCGCATTATATTACATTTATCTACGTTTAGGGAAAGCTGCCAGCTGTCGCACCATGCATTAATCCTCTGCAGGTCCTCCTGGAGTACGTACGAGTCTTCTGATGTTGCTACTTTCTTGTAGACAACCGTGTCATCTGCAAATAGCCTCACGGAGCTACCGATGTTGTCAACTAAGTCATTTATGTATATTGTAAACAATAAAGGTCCTATCACGCTTCCCTGCGGTACTCCCGAAATTACCTCTACATCTGCAGATTTTGAACCGTTAAGAATGACATGTTGTGTTCTTTCTTCTAGGAAATCCTGAATCCAATCACAAACCTGGTCCGATATTCCGTAAGCTCGTATTTTTTTCACTAAACGTAAGTGCGGAACCGTATCAAATGCCTTCCTGAAGTCCAGGAATACGGCATCAATCTGCTCGCCAGTGTCTACGGCACTGTGAATTTCTTGGGCAAATAGGGCGAGCTGAGTTTCACATGATCTCTGTTTGCGGAATCCATGTTGGTTATGATGAAGGAGATTTGTATTATCTAAGAACGTCATAATACGAGAACACAAAACATGTTCCATTATTCTACAACAGATTGACGTAAGCGAAATAGGCCTATAATTATTCGCATCTGATTTATGACCCTTCTTGAAAATGGGAACGACCTGCGCTGGATAGCGATGTTCTCTCTGAATCACAGTGTGCTGGGTTCGATTCCCGACCGGCTCAGGGATTTTCTCCTTCTGGAGATTGGGTGTTTGTGTTGTCCTCTTCATTTCACCATCATTCAGAAAGTGGCGAGACTGAACATTGAAAAGATTCCGCACTTGTATGGGCGCTGAGACCCGCGCAGCTGAGCGCCCCACAAACCAAATATCATCATTCGTCCTCCACTACTTACCCATCTTCTCCTTCCCCCTATTTATGTCCATCCCCCCCCCCCCCCCCCCCCACTTTCTCTGCCCATTTCCTATTACCCCTCTCGGTGATCTTCAGCCTTATTTATTGTTATAGATAACTAAAACTTATTTACGAAATTAAATTGCTTACAAAATTCGGTAAATATGTTCGGATCGTTGATACACAACCTCTCCTGCTGCTGGATCTGGGCGTACAGTAACTTCAGTAGCAGCTTTTCGCATTACAAAATTTCGCATTATTCAGATTCCGTAGCAGTATTCTAATCATAAGCCCATAAGCCGTAATTACAACTTTCTGCTAAAACAGATTGCGAGAAAGAAGACAAATCAGCATCTAGTTGTGCATACAATTTTTGTCTAAAATTATACAGGTATACAAAGAGAAAGAATGCATTTTGGGAGATATGGTTTCAAAAATGGCTCTGAGCACTATGGGATTTAACATCTATGGTCATCAGTCCCCTAGAACTTAGAACTACTTAAACCTAACTAACCTAAGGACATCACACAACACCCAGCCATCACGAGGCAGAGAAAATCGCTGACCCCGCCGGGAATCGAACCCGGGAACCTGGGCGTGGGAAGCGAGAACGCAACCGCACGACCACGAGATGCGGGCAGATATGGTTTAAATGCCCTGTTATCGTAGTTTAAAACGGACTACTATAAAGAAAACGAGACCGCCATTTTCGCAGCACAGCGTTATCTTTCTCGCAGTTGGTTTCAGCAGAAAACCTGTAGACTGTTGTTCTGCCACAAAATGGTACTGTGTGCTCCTGCCGAAATGTGGTTGTCAACGACCTCACCCGGCTGCATTCCCGTAAATTACGTGACAAAATACACAGTTTATTCGTATGAGTGTTCATTAGAATTTCCTATAAGAATCTGAAGTAAATCGGTCAAAAATTTTTCGACATTTTTGCAATTACGTTTCCCTCTTACATACTAAATGTATATAATTATATAACATATAAAAACACCGTCCGAACAAACCTTGAAGCCCAACGGTTCCGACCGGCCACCGTGTCATCCTCAGTCCGTAGGCGTCACCGGATGGCGATACGGATGGGCGTGTGGTCCCCCCCTCTCCAGGCCATGTCAGGCTTCGTGACCGGACACGCTACTTCTCGGTCAAGTAGCTAGTCAGTTTGCCTCACAGGGGCTGAGTGCACCCCGCTTGCCAACAGCTCTCGACAGACGGTGAGGCATCCAAGCGCTAAAAAAGCCCGACAGCGCTTAACTTCGGTGATCTGACGGGACCCGGTGTTACCACTGCGGCAAGGCCGTTGACTTTGTATGCCATATATAATAAAAAATATGTAGGCTACGTACGTCCCAACGTGTGTTGCAGTAATTTTTTAAAATCTGAAATAAATTGGTGAAGAAATTTTCAAGATATTTGCTTAAGTTTTACTCTTATATAGTACATATATATTTACATACCATATACTAGATACATATATGTACATTACAAATATATACATTAAAATATGTGGCACTTGTCCGTCCAAAAGTTTTTACAGTAACTTTTTAAAATTTATAACAAATCGGTCACGAAATTTACGAGATTTTTGCAACACTGTTTTCCTCCTTATATTGTACGTATATATTTATATACCATACATATTAAAAATATGTAGCCATTGTTCGTCCGATCGTTTATTAGAGTTCTCAATAAAAATTTGAAGTAATTTTCGAAATTTTTGGGAAGAATGTTAAAATTCAACTTGTTTTCATACTGTATAATAGTGTAGATATACAAGAACTAAGAGGGAAAAGTAAGTGCTCGGATTAGAAAGGGTATAAGACAGGGATGTAGCCTTCTGTCCCCACTGTTCAGTCCACACTTCGAAGAAGAAATGGCGAAAATAGAAGAAAAGTTCAAGAATGAGATTTAAATTCAAGATGAAAGCATACGAGTATCAACAGTAAGATTCAGTGATAATATTTCTGTCCTCAGTGAAAGTGAAGAACTGAAGGATCTGTTGAACGGAATGAACACTCTAATGAGTACAGGATATGGACTGAGAGTAAACAGAAGGAAGACGAAAGTAGCGTGGAGCAGCAAATATGAGACTAGCAAGCAACTTATGAAAATTGATGAACGTGAAGTGAAGGAATTCTGTTACCTTCGATACCAAATAACGCATGACGAATGAAGCGAGGAGGACATCAAAAGTAAACTGTCACAGGCAAAGAGGGCATTCCTGCACAAAAGAAGTCTACTAACATCAAACACACCGCTAGATTTGAGGAAGAAGTTTCTAGGAATATACATTTGCAGCACAGCGATCTATGGTAGCGAATCATGGACTGTGAGAAAACCGGAATACAAGAGAATCGAAGCGTTTGTGATGTGTTGCTCTAGAACGATGTGGAAAACTTTGATCGACTGATAAGTAAGGAGCGAGGAGGTTCTCCGCAGAATATGACAGAGAAGAAATATGCAGAGTGTTTGCGTAAGAACCTGCAAAAATTTTATAGGACATAGAGGATGCTCCACTAAATAATTTGAGACAGGGAGCCCGGTCTCGGAGAAGCCAGCACAAGGAGGTGATAGGAATAAAATTTACTGTGTACTTTTTATTTAAATAAGTTACAGTTAAATGCAAATACCATCATTGACACAATGAACGTACCGTTTGTTCTGTGTCTTACAAAATGTGCTGAAACAGACGGCTATCAACGTCAATGCAAACACAACATCGGCGAGCAAGATTCTGACACGCCCTGACAAATATCCTCGTTGAGCAGATACAATTCTTGCAACTAATATCATTCCCAGAATGAAATTTTCACTCTACAGCGGAGTGTGCGCTGATATGAAACTTCCTGGCAGATTAAAACTGTGTGCCGGACCGAGACTCGAACTCGGGACCTTTGCCTTTCGCGGGCAAGTGCTCTACCGACTGAGCTACCCAAGCACGACCCACGCCCCGTCCTCACAGCTTTAATTCCGCCAGTACCTCGTCTCCTACCTTCCAAACTTTACAGAAGCTCTCCTGCGAACCTTGCAGAACTAGCACTCCTGAAAGAAAGGATATTGCGGAGACATGGCTTAGCCACAGCCTGGGGGGTTGTTTCTAGAATGAAATTTTCACTCTACAGCGGAGTGTGCGCTGATGTGAGCACTTGCCCGCGAAAGGCAAAGGTCCCGAGTTCGAGTCTCGGTCCAGCATACAGTTTTAATCTTCCAGGAAGTTTCAATATCATTTCCATATCAAATGGTTCAAATGGCTCTAAGCACTATGGGGCTTAACATATGAGGTCATCTGTCCCCTAGACTTAGAACTACTTAAACCTAACTAACCTAAGGACATCACACACATCCATGCCCGAGGCAGGATTCGAACCTGCGACCGTAGCGGCATCGCGGTTCCGGACTCTAGCGCGTAGATCCGCTTGGCCACAGCGGACGGCAATTTCCATATCCACTGGAATCTCACACACAAGTGACGTTAGATATCCCCCATCATCAAGGGGATTGAGGTCAGGTGACCCTGGAGGCCATGGCATAGGCCCCTTCCGATTCAGAGATCAGAAAATACAGCACTGTGGTGGTTGCGGACATCCACACTGAAGTGCGGCAGTCGACCGTCGTGTTGTATCCGCGTCCTCTCACTAACGGTATAAAGTACGATACAACAGAACCATCTTCAGGAAAAGTAAACTAAACAAAACCTGCAATATGACTTCAGCTACATCTACATCTACATTTATACTCCGCAAGCCACCCAACGGTGTGTGGCGGAGGGCACTTTACGTGCCACTGTCATTACCTCCCTTTCCTGTTCCAGTCGCTTCCTACTTATCAGGCTCGTCCTCGTTGTTTCCTTGCAGGAAATAAAGAATGTACACGTAAATAAAAAGCACAGCACGTGTGAACTGGTACTCAGTTGTAATTAGATGGAAAACAGTAATGTTAGACAAAGTGATAAACAAGTTCACTTTCATATCTCCTGAAGCTGGCCAGAAGTAACTTCCATGATACTGGAGTAGTGTTTCCCAACTTTTCTGAGGCCGTTACCCCTGAGTGCAAGCTGATATTACCTAGCACCCCCCACAAATAAAATCATCAATATCAGTGAATAACTGGAGTGTAGAATGAAAAACAATTGTGTTTGAACACTTTTATTTTTAAAATTACGAAATATAGTTTCAGTGGCTGTTTTAATATATCATGAACTAATTATTCTGCTTATATCTAACAACATTTTTATAGGAAGATGAATCACGTAGCAGTGCATCGCTAGTGCTGCCTGTAACTCCTCTTCAAACAATAAAGCTAACAGTTCACAGTGAGGGTAGACACTTGTTACAAAGTATGCTTCGTCTGCACCACTCCTCTCGCTAGAGACGCTTGCCTCACACACGCTCTACACCCGCATTTAAAAGCAACTGAATTAAAACGCGTGCGTTACACTTACTGTATGTAAATTACTTCATTTCTGGACTCCTTTCTTCTGAACTGGTAGGAACTGGAAGACCTTAGGCTGCCCAGGTATTAAGTCTGATAACTACAACTAATAATAGTAACACTGTGAAAGCTCTGCAGAAATTTAGTAACCATTACGTAGTTACTGTTGTGCCATGCCGTCAATTAGATGGATTATCTGCAGTCAGATGAATAACGAAGCAATCTCTGCTCAATTGTGCGAACTACCTACAACTCAGAGAAGGCATTTTGATGAGATGTTAAAGTATATGGGACGTATATACAGGGTGTTTCAAAAATGACCGGTATATTTGAAACGGCAATAAAAACTAAACGAGCAGCGATAGAAATACACCGTTTGTTGCAATATGCTTGGGACAACAGTACATTTTCAGGCAGACAAACTTTCGAAATTACAGTAGTTACAATTTTCAACAACAGATGGCGCTGCGGTGTGGGAAACTCTATAGTACGATATTTTCCACATATCCACCATGCGTAGCAATAATATGGCGTAGTCTCTGAATGAAATTACCCGAAACCTTTGACAACGTGTCTGGCGGAATGGCTTCACATGCAGATGAGATGTACTGCTTCAGCTGTTCAATTGTTTCTGGATTCTGGCGGTACACCTGGTCTTTCAAGTGTCCCCACAGAAAGAAGCCACAGGGGTTCATGTCTGGCGAATAGGGAGGCCAATCCACGCCGCCTCCTGTATGTTTCGGAGAGCCCAAAGCAATCACACGATCATCGAAATATTCATTCAGGAAATTAAAGACGTCGGCCGTGCGATGTGGCCGGGCACCATCTTGCATAAACCACGAGGTGTTCGCAGTGTCGTCTAAGGCAGTTTGTGCCGCCACAAATTCACGAAGAATGTCCAGATAGCGTGATGCAGTAATCGTTTCGGATGTGAAAAATGGGCCAATGATTCCTTTGGAAGAAATGGCGGCCCAGACCAGTACTTTTTGAGGATGCAGGGACGATGGGACTGCAACATGGGGTTTTTCGGTTCCCCATATGCGCCAGTTCTGTTTATTGACGAAGCCGTCCAGGTAAAAATAAGCTTCGTCAGTAAGCCAAATGCTGCCCACATGCATATCGCCGTCATCAATCCTGTGCACTATATCGTTAGCGAATGTCTCTCGTGCAGCAATGGTAGCGGCGCTGAGGGGTTGCCGCGTTTGAATTTTGTATGGATAGAGGTGTAAACTCTGGCGCATGAGACGATACGTGGACGTTGGCGTCATTTGGACCGCAGCTGCAACACGGCGAACGGAAACCCGAGGCCGCTGTTGGATCACCTGCTGAACTAGCTGCGCGTTGCCCTCTGTGGTTGCCGTACGCGGTCGCCCTACCTTTCCAGCACGTTCATCCGTCACGTTCCCAGTCCGTTGAAATTTTTCCAACAGATCCTTTATGGTATCGCTTTTCAGTCCTTTGGTTACATTAAACCTCCGTTGAAAACTTCGTCTTGTTGCAACAACACTGTGTTCTAGGCGGTGGAATTCCAACACCAGAAAAATCCTCTATTCTAAGGAATAAACCATGTTGTCTACAGCACACTTGCACGTTGTGAACAGCACACGCTTACAGCAGAAAGACGACGTACAGAATGGCGCACCCACAGACTGCGTTGTCTTCTATATCTTTCACATCACTTGCAGCGCCATCTGTTGTTGAAAATTGTAACTACTGTAATTTCGAAAGTTTGTCCGCCTGAAAATGTACTGTTGTCCCAAGCATATTGCAACAAACGGTGTATTTCTATCGCTGCTCGTTTAGTTTTTATTGCCGTTTCAAATATACCGGTCATTTTTGAAACACCCTGTATCTCAGTTTTACTGTCATAGTTGCGTGGCACAAAGTAAAAAGTTTGCGTGTAAAAAATGTACTGTCAGCATAAGATATTCATACATTCGTTGCATAATCTTTAACCTCACTCAAATTGTGTCATGGGTCAATATGCGTGTTTGAAGAACGTTAAAAGGTAATTTATTAATCAGTTATTACAGAGTTACAAAATAGTAATAATGATAATGACCTTTAAATAAATAGTTTAGTCTCGTAACCATAACACAATCGAATTCTTTTATTTTTACCCCTTAGGAAATTTCATTTTACCCATCAGGGGATAAGTGCCCCCAAGTTTGGAACCACTGTACTAGAGTTGTATGTTAACTGGGTACCTAGAAACAACGGAGAGGCTCCGTCGCAGCCGCAGTGGACCACAACCCCACGAAGACTACTGCAGTCTACTTCACCCCTCCACCGCCCCACACAGAACCACTCTTTCAGGGTTATTGTGCGGTTCGGCCCCCGGTGGATCGCCCCAGGGAACGTCTCACACCAGACGAGTGTAGCCCCTCTCTTTGCGTGGTACAGTAATGGTGGTGTGCCGGCCGTAGTGGCCGAGCTGTTCTAGGCGCTACAGTCTGGAACCGCGCGACCGCTGCGGTCGCATGTTCGAATCCTGCCTCGGGCATGGATGTGTGTGATGTCCTTAAGTTAGGTAGGTTGGAGTAGTTCTAAGTTCTAGGGGACTGATGACCTCAGCAGTTGTCCCATAGTGCTCAGAGCCATTTTTTGAATGGTGGTGTAAGT
This sequence comes from Schistocerca americana, assembly GCF_021461395.2. Taxonomy (NCBI): domain Eukaryota; kingdom Metazoa; phylum Arthropoda; class Insecta; order Orthoptera; family Acrididae; genus Schistocerca; species Schistocerca americana. The sequence goes on from NC_060127.1 coordinate 78,114,708, forward strand.
GTACGTGAAGAACTTGTTTGCGCAGCAATCGGCGACATAGTGTAGCTGAGGCGGAATAAGGGGAACCAGTCCGCATTCGCCGAAGCAGATGGAAAACCGCCTAAAGACCACACACAGACTGGCTGGCTCACCGGACCTCGACACCACAAGTCCACCGGGCGGATCCGTGCCGGGGACCAGGCGGTCCTTCCCGCTCCAGAAGAGGATTACATACAGACAAAGCAACTAGAGGAAGACGGAGTTTGGAAACCAAGCAGCAGATAACTGAGGGCGTGGGACACAAGTGCTATACTGAGATGAAATGGTTGGCACAGGAGAGGAATTCGTGACATGACACATCAATCCACTCAGAAGAGTGGTGACAAACATAGCACACCGTAACAGCCAGGGGCGATATGTAAATTGAAGGTAGAGAGGGGAAGAAAGGAAAGTAAAGAAAAGAGAAGGGATTACTACCGTCAGCTGCATCGGGACATTACGCGGAATCAGCGGCGATGAGTGAAAATTCTGTACAACACTGGGATTCGAACCCGAGACCTCTTGCGAACTAGGCAGGTGTGTTAACCACTCCGCCATCTACGGCACTGCATTAGCGCAATTGCGCAACTATCTCAGCGCGCCTCACGGGTGGTCCACATTCCCATTGAGATAGGCCGCGCAGCTGTAGTAAAGCTGTGTTCCGAACGGCGCACCTGCCTAGTAAACAGGAGATCCCGAGTTCGAACTCGGTCCAGTACACATTTTCATTCCGTGTAACGTCCCGATGCAGCCGACAGCAGTGATCCCTTTCCTTTACTTTCTTTTCTTCCCCTCTCCACCTTCAGTTTACATAACAGCTGCGGATTCCGCGTGGTGTCTTCTCTTTCAGACAAGTCTGTTCTTTCGGGCATTCTTTCACACATGTCCGAAAGAAAAAGACACCGCGAAATCAGATAACAAGGATATAGTTGCGCAACAGGTCGACACATTGAGACATGAGCGCCGATGCCGGCTGGCCGCGAAATGAGACGCAACGTGGTGCAACGGCGACCGATGGTCGCGAGCGACGCGGAAGTGCGCAAGCAACGGGCGGCGACGGGAAAACACGACGCTGGACACGTCAGTTCGCCAGTGCGTCGCCAGGGTGCGCGGGAGAGCTGAACTCTATGCAGTTTTGCGCGGAAACGTAAGTAATGTAGAACCTGTTTATGTGCGCGTGAATGCAGTGTGAACGCGAACTCCGCCGACAAATATCTGGAAGTTGTGAGGAACATTTTCTGTGTCGTCACCTGTGCTCTGACTAGTCTGACCAAGACCATTTTCAAGGTCGCGTAAAAATTTCAGCCATTTGCTGTGCATAGCAGTAAAATACAGGGAGCGAGAGGCTATTTACAATTTGTACAGAAACCAGATGGCAGTTATAAGAGTCGAGGGGCATGAAAGGGAAGCAGTGGTTGGGAAGAGTGTGAGACAGGGCTGTAGCCTCTCCCCTATGCTATTCAATCTGTATATTAAGCAAACAGTAAAGGAAACAAAAGAAAAATTCGGAGTAGGTATTAAAATCCACGGAGGAGAAATAAAAATTTTGAGGTTCGCCGATGACATTGTAATTCTGTCAGAGAAAGCAAAGGACTTGGAAGAGCAGTTGAACGGAATGGACAGTGTCTTGAAAGGAGGGTATAAGATGAACATCAACAAAAGCAAAACGATGATAATGGAATGAAGTCGAATTAAATCGGGCGACGCTGAGGGAATTAGATTAGGAAATGAGACACTTAAAGTATGAAGGAGTTTTGCTATTTGGGGAGCAAAATAACTGATGATGGTTGAAGTAGAGAGGATATAAAATGTAGACTGGCAATGGCAAGGAAAGCGTTTCTGAAGAAGAGAACTTTGTTAACAACGAGTATAGATTTAAGTGTCAGGAAGTCGTTTATGAAAATATTTGTATGGAGTCCAGCCATGTATGGATGTGAAACATGGACGGTAAATATTTTGCACAAGAAGAGAATAGAAGCTTTCGAAATGTGGTGCTACAGAAGAATGATAAAGATTAGATGGGTAGATCACATAACTAATGAGGAGGTATTGAATAGAAATGGGGAGAAGAGGAGTTTGTGGCACAACTTGTCTATAAGAAGGGATCGGTTGGTAGGACATGATCTGAGGCATCAAGGGATCACCAATTTAGTATTGGAGGGCAGCGTGGAGGATAAAAATCGTAGAGGGAGACCTAGAGATGAATACACTAAGCAGATTCAGAAGGATGTAGGCTGCAGTAGGTACTGGGAGATGAAGAAGCTTGCACAGGATAGAGTAGCATGGAGAGCTGCATCAAACCAGTCTCAGGACTGAAGACCATAACAACAACAAAGCAGTCTAGGAATCCGAGGACAGGTTTTACTACGGAAAAGTGGCAAAAAATAAACCTTTTTTGGGGGTTTCCTAATCAGCCGTCCGTGAACTAATGAAAAGCTCATTAATACCCTCCGCAGGTCACACGCAATGCGAAAAGGACCGAACGATTTGCTCCATTTGCCTCATCAGGAGTAAGTGTTTAATATTCATAAGTTGACCCTGTTGTGTAGGATAGTGATACTAAGACGATCCTTCTGTTGGTTATACAAATGCTCCCAAGCCCATGGGCTATCCAAAACGCTTGACCCTACATCTACATGAAATATTCTGCAAATCATATTTAAGTGCTTGGCAGAGGGTTCATCGAACCACCTTCACAATTCTCTATTATTCCAATCTCGTATAGCGCGCGGAAAGAACGAACACCTGTATATTTCCGTACGAGCTCTGATTTCCCTTATTTTATCGTGGTGATCGTTTCTCCCTATGTAGGTCGGTGTCAACAAAATATATTCGCATCCGGACGAAAAAGGTGGTGCTTGGAATTTCGTGAAAAGATTCCGCCGCAACGAAAATCGCCATTCTTTTAATGGTGTCCAGCCTAAATACTGTTTTCATTTCTGTGACTCTCTCGCCCATATTTCGCGATAATACGAAACGTGCTGCCCTTCTTTGAACTTTTTCGATGTACTCTGTCAGTCCTATCTGTAAGGATCCCACACCGCACAGCAGTATTCTAAAAGAGGACGGACAAGCGTAGTGTAGGCAGTCTCCTTAGTAGGTCTGTTACATTTTTCTCTTAAGTGCCCTGCCAATAAATCGCAGTCTTTGGTTAGCCTTCCCCACAACATTTTCTATGTGTTCCTTCTAATTTACGTTGTTCCTAATTGTAATACCTAGGTAATTAGTTGAATTTGCGGCTTTTAGATTAGACTGATTTATCGTGTAACCGAAGGTTAAAGAATTCCTTTTAGCATTCATGTGGATGACCTCATACTTTTCGTTATTTAGGGTCAACTACCAATTTTCGCACCATTCAGACATCTTTTCTAAATCGTTTTGCAATTTGTTTTGATCTTTTGATGACTTTATTAGTCGATAAACGACAGCGTCATCTGCAAACCTAAGACGACTGCTGAGATTGTCTCGCAAATTGTTTATATAGATAAGGAGCATCAAAGGGCCAATAACACTACCTTGGGGAAAGGCATAAATCACTTTTGTTTTACTCGATGACTTTCCGTCAATTACTGCGAACTGACAGGAAATCACAACTTCAGTCACATAACTGAGACGATATTCCATAAGCACGCAATTTCACTACAAGCCGCTTGTGTGGCACAGTGTCAAAAGCCTTCCGGAAATCGAGAAATACTGAATCGATCTTAAATCCCTTGTCAATAGCACTTAACACTTCATGTGAATAAAGAGCTAGTTGTGTTTGATAGGAACGATATTTTCTAAACGTATGTTGACTGTGTGTCAATAGACAGTTTTCTTCGAGGTAATTCATATCAGTAGCAGAGCCCGAATTATTAGCCCTGTCTTCTGACAAGCTAGATGTGGCCCGCGAAGAATTACTCCCCTGCACTAATCTCAAAGCAGCACGTGCATCCGACGCCCTCACTCATTTGTTGTATATATTACAATCTCTGGCTATAAAATAACGTGACTGTTGATGTCACAGAGAAAGTACGCATGCGCCAAAGATGAACGACCAATAGCTGTGAAGCGTGAACTTTCTCAGGGGAATGTGGCATCTCTGGTATCTCTAGACAACTCAGTATAGGCGTCGCCTTCTGTTGTATAAAAGCTGTTATTTTGTTTTGCCAGAAAGATAATAGTTGTAATAACAGATTAAAGTATTGTCGTGAAGTTTCACATGAAACCTGGAAAAACTACCACGGAAACCTATCTGTTACTAAAAGAAAGAATGGCGAAGAATGTTTCAGTGGATCAAACGTTTCCAAGCTGGCTGAGAAGACGCTGATGATGACTAATTTCTGGGATGCCCTTCAGCATCAAAAACGAATGAAAATCTTGAAAAAGTATGTAGTCTGGTTCCATCTGACCATTGGTTGAGTATTCGATCGATTCCCGAAACTATAGGAACTGAGAATGAATGCGTAAGGTAAATGTTACATAACCAATTTAATATGAGTAAAGCGTATGTGAAACTGTTGCCGAAAATTCTCACGGTAGAATAATAAGAAGCTCTTGAAAATGATAGTACCGACACTTGGAATACCACTGAAAATGATGGTACTTTTTTTGGAAAGAGTGATAATATGTGATGAATCTCCATTTTTCACTTATGTGCCAGAAAGTAAGCGTCAATCCAAGCACTGGAAAGGGCAAACTTCACCGACAGCGAAAAAAGCTCGAAAGAGCAAATCAAAGCGATGATGGTGCTTTTTTCGACATTCATGGAATAGTGTGTCTTCAGTGGGATCTTGAAGGTGAAAGTGCGAATCAGCATTACTACCTTGAGGTTATTACTCAACTCCATGAGAAAATAAGGAAAAAAACCACTCGAATTTTGGTAGAACGAGTCATTGCTCTGCATCATGACAATGCACCGGCTCATACCGCATCGTCTGCCCCGGTAGCTGAGTGGTCAGCGTGACAGACTGTCAATCCTAAGGGCCCGGGTTCGATTCCCGGCTGGGTCGGAGACTTTCTCCGCTCAGGGACTGGGTGTTGTGTTGTCCTAATCATCATCATTTCATCCCCATCGACGCGCAGGTCGCCGAAGTGGCGTCAAATCGAAATACCTGCACCAGGCGAACGGTCTACCCGACGGGAGGCCCTAGCCACACGACATTTCCATTATTTACCGCATCGTCTGTTAAGATATTTGTAACGAAGTACAGCGTCCCAGTGTGAAACCGCTCACCTCATACGCCTGACCTAGCACCATGTGAATTTTATCTATTCCGCAAGGTTAAATCGGCATTAAAAGGTCTCACGCATCATCAAGGAGTTCACAGAGAAAGACTTCCAGCACTGTTTCCATCAATGGAAAACTGTCATCGCCAATGTAGGGATAGAGAAAGTATATTGCGGGTAAAAATAATTAAATATCTATGTTTTTTTAAGTAAAATGTTTTACAGCAATAGTCCCGTTATTTTATAGCCACACCTCGTATTTACGAGATCTGTGAGATCTTCTCGGGTTATCAGGCGTCTCGTGAGGTCGTGTTGTCGCAACGTTTTGGCGATTTACCTAATCGTCATCTGCAGCCGAAGGTTCTTCAGTTTTTAGAATCTTAATAACTGAGTGCCGTACCCTAAATCTTATTTCATTTGAGACCTCCATTCTTTTTTATTAGGTTTTCTGACAGCTTTATTTCGATGGAGTTCGTAGTTGCTCTGCCCCGGAAACTTGACGTTTGGATCACAGTACTGATCTCACAATTCGTCAGATTTCATTTCATATTGCAGTAGATAAGCACCACGACGGCTGTGCTGACGTTCGCCTATGTCTGAGGGTTCTTTTTTTCTTTATTTTGTCTTTTGGCTACAAGAACCATACAGCCAACAACGGTTATGAAGTGCCACACAAACAAAATCACAAAAAAAAACAAAATAGCGCAAAATGACGAAGTTAGCCTATAAACACACTCTTTAAAAGCTCAATTACTGAAACACCAGAGAGCCGACGGCAGTGATAACATTGACATTTGAACAGAATTACAAACAGCACAATACGGCAACATTATGACAAAAAAATGAGGGTAGCCCAGAAAGTAATGCACCGCATTTTTTTTTTCTCAGCCGGAAACAATGCTACGAATGCGAAACGTTATGTATGTATTGTTTGAAGTCTCCTAAGTGAGCGCGCCAAGTTTCCCTCACTTCCGACAGATAGCGTAGCTGCAGGACAGTTTCAAAATGGCGCCTGCGGTGATGTACGTTACAAGCAACGTGCCGTCATTGAATTTGACCCTGGGGAGAAAGGAACTGTGGGGAATATTCACAAGCGCTTGTGCAAATTCTATGAGGCATCTGCAGTCGACGGAAGTACAGTTAGTCACTGGGCACGGAGGGTGAGGTCATCAGAAGGCGTTTCGGCGGAGCTCCACGATTTGCAGCGGTCGGGGAGACCATCCAAGGTTGTCACACCTGACATGCTGCAGCGAGTTGACGTTGTCATGAGCGAGGACAGACGCATTACCACTTGCCAACTGGCGCTGCATCTGTCAGTCACCAGAGGAGGTTCACACAGTGAAGCACTGGCTCCGCCACCAGGACGAGGTCTGGTACCGCCCTTGTTTCGCGCTGGAGGAAGGCCATAGAACGTGGAAAAGGAGGGTATGTAGATGAAACACCAGTCTTTCCTGTCTGTAATTCTCATTATGTTCAATAAAGAATTGTTGAAGCAAAAAATGCGGTGCGTTACTTTCTGAGCAACCTTCGTACATACGCTCTTACAGAAACGACAAAATATTAAAGGACAAACGTCGTTCATCATACAATAAGTACAACAATAGCTGAAGAACAGAATTGCAAATAATATGATACAACACTGTGAAAATCATAACATACAATATACATACTTGAAGTAAAAGAAAAACCCATGTCTGACGGTTCTTGCATTACTCTGTGTTGCGTGTTGTACATTTTAGTTCAAATGGCTCTGAGCACTATGGGACTTAACTTTTGAGGTCATCAGTCCTCTAGAACTTAGAACTATTTAAACCTAAGTAACCTAAGGATATTACAAAAATCAATGCTCGAGGCAGGATTCGAACCTGCGACCGTAGCGGTCGCGCGGTTCCAGACTGTAGCGTCTAGAACCACTCGGGCACCCCGGCCGGCTACGTTTCGGTGATTCTGGTGATAAACAGAGTACTAATGTATAACAAGCCACCGTACACCTCAGATCTATTATACCAAAATACTCATCTAATATCCCCAAACATTTATTTATTTATTGCTACCTTTGGACATAGTGTCTCCCAGAGGAAAAAATTCTCCGATCGAAGCAAAAAAATGGGGAGTATGTTCGTATGTAATAGACTGACTGAAATGTGAGGAATCAGTTGTCTTGTTCTACCTTCCCCAGTACCTTTAAAAATTTTCCGAAAAATTTTGGTACGCAATCATATCTGCGCTCTTTTTAACACGAAACTCATCTCTCACACCCACTAGTCCATCACTATGAATCGCTCATACCCGTGCACTTCCACTTGCCCTTTCTCACACTCAATCAGTCTCTTTCTGTAACTTCCTCACTGTCTCCTGTCTCATAGCCACAGTGTCCTACGTTCTATCCTACTATTACTATCTCCAGTCACTGTCACTCTATCCCTCTTGCTCTCTCTTACTGCTACTATCTCACTCATTCCTTCCCACTGCTGCTGTCTCTTCCCATTGTCACTATCTCTCTCTTCCTCATCATCATCAGATACCCTGTCTCTCATTGTCACTGGCTCTCACCCACTTCCACTTTCTCCTTCTCTTTATTCCTCTCTCACTGGCACTCTTTTCCTGGCGCTGTTCTGTCCCCGTCAACTATGTTCCACTGCCACAGTTTTGTTCTTTCTCTGTCACACTGCCATTGTCTCCTTCACTTTTCCTATTCCACAACCACTGGCTTTATCTTCCAGTATTTATTAATTCTTCGTCCCTGCCACTGTTTCCTTCTCTCTCGGCATACAAAGACACGAATATTTCTGCATGCCAAAATTTTTGGGAAATTTTTTAAAGGTGCTGAGGAAAATAGAATGAAGCAGCTGGTAGCTCACTTTTCAGTCAGTCTTTGAAACAGGAACGTATTTTCCTTATTTGTGCTCTGATATGAGCAGTTTTAGCCTGGTTCCCTTCTTTTCCCTGCCCCAGCATGGATATCACACGTATGAAAAGAGAACTTTGTGGGCCTATAAGATTTTAATAGTTCACTTATATGAATTTAAATAACGCAAAACTTATTTCACACTTCAGACCGGATTTTATGTGCAGAAAGTTTTCGTATGTGCTTCAGTGCCACAATACGTGGTTCCCAGAAACTTCCTGATGAAAGGAGAGGCACTTTACAGCATATTTCTCCATTCTATGTCACTTTATAAGCCTCGCTTCAGGCTCACACCGGAATTTACGTGCACGTTTTACGTGTGCAAATAGGGTAGCTTCAACGTTGTGTCTCGGAACCGGATAAAGATATCAAAAAAATTTTCAGTTTTGTTCCAGATCAGAAACTTAGGAATATATCATAAAAATTACAGCTATTGTCTGTGCATAGACGCCTGGGAATCCACGGTTCGGTTTTGGTACCCAAAACTCATGTTTTTGCAGTGTTTCTTGACAAAGGCCAAAGATTTTCGAAAACGGGAAGATGGAACTTCTAGATAAATGCCTAGGGAATATACCGTCAAAATCTGAGACATTTTCTGTGGCTATTTATTAAACCTTTCAATCTTGGGAATATATCGTAAAAATTTCAGCCATTTGCTGTACATAGCAGTTTTGGAATCCGTGGATCGATTTTGACTGTCACCAGGTAACTTTCAATCTCTGTATCTCGGAAACGGATACAGATAGCAAGAAAATTTTCAAAGCTGTTCGAGAATGGGATCTCAGGAATATACGATAAAAATTACACCCATTTGCTGTGCATATCCGTCTTGGAATACGCGGCTCCGTTTTGGTACGAGAAAACGCTAAAAAACGCTTTTTGGAGTTTTCTAAGGAACCGCCCACGAACTAATAAAGATTTTTGAAAATGGGAAGACGGCCCTTCTAGACAAATTCCTAAGGAATATACCGTTCAGATTTGAGCAATTCGCCGCAGCTATTTATTATTTACATTTCGATTCATACCATATTTTACCTGTAGAAGTTTTCGGACATATGTATCTCGGATACGGGTAAACATATGAAGACCATTTAGAGACAGTTCCAGATCGGGATCTTAGGAATATATCGTACAAAATTTCAGCCATTTGCTGTACATAGCAGTCTTGGGATCCGTGAATCGGTTTTGCTACGAAAAAAATGGCAAAAAACATTTTTAAACAGCCGCCCGTGAACTAACGAAATCCTGCGTTTTAATGTTTTACCGGATTCCTGATATTCGCTGTACACTCGTGAAATGGTCCTACTGGAAAATCCCCACTTCATCGTTGCCTCAGAGATGCTGTGTACCGTCGCTCGCGAGCCGACCAAAACACCACGTTCAGTCTCACTTAAATCTTGATAATCTGGCATTGTAGCAGCATTAACCGATCTAATAACTGCGCCACACACTTGTCTTATACAGGCTTTGCGAACCGCAGCGCCGTATTCTGCGTGTTTACGTATCTCTGTATTTGAATACACATGCCTATATCAGTTTCTTTGACGCTTCGGCGTATAATGGTAGTAGCATGAGGTGGAACAAAAAGGCGGTATTTTCTAGCTAGGGCATAACCACCTATGGTAAACTAACATACGCAAACAGCGACAAACGCCGGCAAGCCCCTGCATATCAGCAACACTGACTGGCAACTACCAGCTGCTATTAGAGCCGACCAACAGGCCACAGCAGGGACACCGACGAGCTCGCCCACTGACGCACGAACAATCTGCCAATACTCCCTCACACTGTGCCTCCGGTATATGACCTATCGGACACAAGACCGAAAACAGACCTAACTGTTGCAGGTTGCAGGACGCTGAACGAGGACTCTGTACCAGCACCCAGCGCCAGCCGCCGAGCAGCACAAACGCACAACGTCAAGGTATCGACATGCATGATACCCACTACTAACAAAGCCTATCCTTACACAACCTATCGCAGGCAGCAAGACAACCGCTACTGCTCCTGCCGCCCGACCTAACTTTCGCAGAGGTTTTTTTCCCTTGGCTCTCGCTTTGGCACTTTTTTTCCTCTGCCCTTCAAACCGCTACCCTCCGTCAGATTTCGACCAATCTATCTCCAGATGAGCGCGTATTAATGGTTAATCCTAACCAGACGTACGCAGACATCGCAGTACCCACATCCTGCGACACCTCACTTTAGTGAATACTAACCCTTATGAAGAGATGGCAGTAGACCTTTTGTGTTGGCCATCATGCCGGTGTGGGCGTGGAGGGGCTCCACCTCTTTAAAAAAAAAAAAAAAAAAGCGGTCGCTGGCCAACGTTTAAAAGTGTGAGTCTGGTATGCGTTCCCAACCAAGTAGACTATCTGATCAAAAGTATACGGACACCTCTATGGAATGCGGAAAGGGAGACCCGCCGATACAAAAGGAGGCGGGCAATATTATTGTGTTGACAGCAGAGAAGCCGTAACAGCAGGATGGGTGCCTCAGGAGAGCTGAGTGGCTTCGAACGAGGGCTAGTCATTGGATGACACCTGAGTGGGGGACGTTTCAAGCCTTCTAAAGACGCCCAGGTCGACCGTTGGAGACGTGAAGGAACAACCACAGATAAACCACGACCAGGTAGAGTTCATGTACTGGTGGACGATAACCGCCAAGCATTGTAGAGGAGACTGTAAAGAGTCGGATTAAATCAAAAGAAAGAATCATTTACGAGTTGTAAAGTGCAATCAGCAGTCTAGCTAGCACACTGCACATAGTGTCAGTGTGTGGGTGTTATGTTGACGAGTTTCGCAACAGATTGATCTGACAAGTACCCTTTGGCTCCTGCAAGATGCAATTTCCACCCCACACTACTACAGAAGTCAGACACACGCTCGTAACGTACCAAAAAGAAGTGCCTGAAAAACTTTCAGCAATAAATATCTTCTGGAGTCCGCTGTAAGGAAAAAACACAAAAATATTCTATTTTCTTACGCAACTAGTGGGATACTTGGGTACTGGAGTATTGCTAGTTAGTGTAAGAAAAACATTAAACGAACGGAAAATATTACTTATTTCAAAACTTAAGAAAATCAAGTTGAACTTTTATTTATAAACTGATACACAAATTTCCGGGTTCTTTTTGAAATAGGAGGTTAACTCTTATGGATAGGAATACTGTTAATGACATTTATATACAAAGTGTGGGAAAGCTCTTTTATCCCTTTTCTTTAAGAATGTTATTTACTCGGCAGAATGGCTGAGATCCACGCCTGCCCAACGTGAATAATTATCTGATTGAATTTTTCTAAGTACGGTCGAGGCTGTCGCGTGAGAAATGTAATGCAGTGAGGTGAATCAAGTACGTTCTTTCTAATAGAGGAAAGATGGGGCTCGCCTACACTGTAACGCACAATACCGTGATCTGCGACGACTGCTGCCTGCGTCGTTCGCCGCTGAAGAATAACAAAACTGTCTCTTTCTATCTGGATTGACCTTCGCCAATCGAACTCTCACTGCGCATTGATGAAGTCAAGGACTCCTATTTGCCCCTAGTCTAACTATTGGCGTGGTACACTGGTCAGATAACCAGTCCACCGCGATGCCACTCAATGTTCGCGCTAACTAATACTCTGTCTGTGTTCACACCGCACATTAAATGTCGCGGCCAACACAGTGAACAAACACTCCATCGCGAGTGACTCAATATAATCAGTCCGATTTGCTAGCAACAGAGGTGCTCCCTCAGTGCAGTACTGGGTAGGGACTTTGTTCCTCGCTCTCTGCGTACACGCACGAGCGCACTCGCTCCCACTACGTGTTCCCGCTGCGAGAGCATCACCGGAACGACTTCCCTCCGTGCAAAAAGCGAAAGGGTATACCATCCACTGTCTTTCCCTCACTCCTCTGGCTCGTTGCGTCAGAAATAGTCCGCCAATCAGCGTCACTCTTACAAAGGGGACAATGGCGCTCTGTTTAAGCCGACCAATCCGAAAATATATAGCATCTGCATTAGGCGTTTGCTGTCCACCTGTGAGACTCTGAAACTGTGCACTAGGTCCGTCAAAAAATACGTTTGCTGGGGTCTCCCAAACAATACAGTGGGTTTTACTTTTAAGATGAACACGCAGGCCATTATCCCTTTTCTCTGGCAAAAGCTGTTTTGATCCGTGGGTGGTCATCCAGGGGGTGGTCGGCCGGCCGCCGCAGCTCCGTGCTAACTCACCCTCCTACGGACTTTCCAGCAGGCTGGTTGCCTCCGCCGAACAAAAACTACTGTGGCCGTCGTGTCTTGAATTTTTGTGTAAGCCAGCCTCAACTTTTTAATCTCGGTGCACACTTGCGATTTATTTGTTAGATTTGCATATTGATTAAATGGAAATATGTGAAATTGACTCTACCCTATCGAGTTTGGGCTCGAATGAAACATCTTGATACACAGAATACGATGGTGAGGTCGGAATATGTAAGAAATGAAAGTCAGGAGACCACGCCACCTTACAGTAGGGAATCAGAAAGAATGGTGTACAGTGGTCGAGCAGCCTCTCATAAGCCATACATTTCTGTAGCCAACGCGGTGTGACATTCTAGGCAGCGTACACCACTGAACAGTCAGTATGCACAGTATCACAAGCCAGCCTCTGTGAGGCAATAATTTGTGGACAGTGACACTCTTGAAGTGTATTGGTGAGAACTTAGAGTACTGACCTGAGCCCAAAGGAACACCTTTAGGGTCAATTAGAACGTCCTCTCCAGACACCAGCGTCCAGCATCACTATCTTCTCTGCGATCAGCTCATGAGGTAGAATGGGCTACCATTCCTCCACATAAAGATAGCTCATCGAACTTGCTCTCAGAAGCGTTCAAGGCAACGTAAAGCTGAAGAGGGGATACAACCCACATTAACCTATATTATTAAATTTCAGTTATTATTAATTCAGTTGTCCTATGTTATGGTTTCCAAGGGCAACAACACTCTCATTTTCAGTGTCCCACATAAGCATTGACCGGCTTTAAAACTTTAAAATTCTGTCATAATCTACTCATTAAGATGTATAATTTTATGTTAAATTTTTACACAGCAAGATAATTAGGAACTGTGCATTTGTCTTCAGTCATCGTAAATGACGGCATACAAATATCCAGACTGCGTTCATCCAGTATTTGAGAATGAGAGCACTTAGTGACTTCCAACACACTTTCAGCATAATTTCAAACCTAAAGTTTTCCCTGCTTGCGTTCGCAAAGGCAAATATTTAACACATTAACCCATGTGTGAAGCAATCAGGAGTTTAACGCTGTTTTGTACAGGGTTTCCATTTTAAGTTCCAGTTTCAAAACGCTGTAGAAATAGGACCATTGCTCAGAATGACGGAATACATGGACAGCGTATTATTGACGCAGAAGGAAAAACGATTTTACGAAAAATTTGAATAGTAGGTGGTACTGTAAGCCTCAGATTATGCAGACCAATGACACGCGCCACACGACTGTTCCCCAGTTTGTGTCTGAGACTGCCAACATGGTTGTCTCCGTGAATGATCGCGCATTGCTGGTAAAGCTCTTTTACAAGAAAGATGACTGTGCGCCAGCAGCCCTGCAGCAGTTCTAGATATGCAAAGGTACGAAGAAAGGCATTCGTCCTATGTCTTCTGGGGGTCTGGATTCATTGCGTAGGGGGACGTACTTCACCGGCAGTGAGGCTAACGTGGACTAACACTGAAGAGCTTGTACCACAACACATGGACCCTCTTAAAGTTAAGTAGCAGTTATGTGTTTCAGTAAATAAAGAACTCTGTTAATAGATATGTGTGCAGTTGTGTTGCAGAAAGACGATACTGGCAACCAAACAACATCCTCTCCCTTGGTTCTTATGGTACAAGTGGTACAAGTGGTGACGAGTACACTTCCCAATGAATCCCCATAGAATACTCTGTGGACAGAAGAGGCCAATTTCCATCTCCAAGGACATGTCAACAGGTAGAACTGCAGAATATGGGCAATGGGAAATCTGCACTCTCATCTGTCGGTACACTTCATTCTACAAAGATGACTGTGTGGAGCGGGTTGACGGCATCGTTTACCGTAGGGCCGCATTTTTTTGAGGAGATGAGTCCAGAAATAAACATTTCATTTTATCTGTTCTAATTTCATGTATTGACACGTTCCATGACCTTGGAGATTTGTTCCTCAATTTGGTCCTTCGGAACTAGACGTGTAAATTAATAAAAAAAGTCAGTGATGGCATTGCTATTGTTATGGCCGTGACCACCCCATCACCGGTCAGTTGTCGCCTCTGTCCGAGACAGGCAGGCACCGGCTGAACGAAGACACTCCACTTCTCCACTCTGCGGAACATCCACATGTGATGTATCCGCTACAAAAATAAAGAGAGAAATGAAGCGGGATACACCATAAGTGACCACAGCGGGAACATAATAGAGAGAGATATGTCATCAGACCTTGTCAAACAGGGCAGAGGGGCGGACAGATAAGCTCAAGTACTGTGGCATGAATGGGACAGCGCTCGAATGGTTTAAATCATACCTAACTGGAAGAGTGCAGAAAGTTGAAATAAGCAGTTCACATGATATACAAGAAACTGGTGATTTCTCAAACTGGGGAACAATCAAGAATGGGGTGCCGCAAGGTTCGGTCTTGGGTCCTCTGCTGTTCTTAATGTATATTAATGACTTGCCATTCTATATTCACGAAGATGCATACCTGGTACTTTTTGCCGATGATACAAGTATAGCTATCACACCCAACAGACAAGAATTAACTCATGAAATTGTAAACGATATTTTTCAGAAAATCATTAAGTGGTTCTCTGCAAATGGGCTCTCATTAAGCTTTGACAAACCACAGTATATACAGGTCAACACCGTAAATGAATTGACACCATTAATAAATATAGACCTCGGTCAGAAATCGGTAGCTAAGGTAGAATATTCAAAATTTCTAGGTGTATGCATTGATGATGGGTTGAACTGGAAAAAACACACTGAAGATCTGCTGAAACGTTTGAGTTCAGCTACTTATGCTATTGGGGTCATTGCAAATTCTGGCGATATACATCTCAGTAAATTAGCTTACCACGCCTATTTGCATTCTCTGCTTTCGTGTGGCATCATATTCTGGGGTAACTCATCATTGAGTAAAAGAGTGTTCATTGCACAAAAGCGTGTAATCAGAATAATTGCTGGAGCTCATCCAAGATCATCCATCAGACACTTATTTAAAGAGCTAGGGATCTTCACTGTAGCCTCACAATACACATATTCACTTATGAAATTTGTTATTAACAATCCGAACGAATTCAAAAGTAATAGCAGTGTACATGGCTACAACACTAGGAGAAAGGATGATAAATTATGCTGCCACAAAAGTCTTTGGTCATTTACCTAACAGCATGAAAAGTCTGACAGATAAACATATATCATTTAAAAGGAAATTAAAAAAAATTCTAAATGGCAACTCCTTCTATTCGTTAGATGAATTTTTGGGTATAGTGACTGGGTAATTTCCCCCCCCCCCCCTCCCCACCCCCCAAAAAAAGATTAAGTGTCATGTAATATTTTGTATAATGTAATATCTTGGATAAACACCTTTTATTAACCTGACACGTTCCACATCATTACGAAGCGTAGTATTCATGATCTATGGAATAAGTACTAATCTCATCTAATCTACATAGGTTCATCACACGCTTTTGTCCTTGGGGTTCCCCCAAAACACGGAAGAATCAGCAGTGATCAATGGCGTATGCAGAACGCAATGGAAACCACTGCATTAAAGACACATAACGTTTATTCATAGGATATGTGGTCCGTAACTGAAAAAGTGTTATGATGATCTCTCCATTGACAAAAGATTCCGGTAAAGTCCCCTATTCGAATCTCCGAGAGGGGGCTGCACAGCGGGAGGTGGCCATGAGAAAAAGATTGCATAACCGACGAAAGGGTAACGTTATACAAGTCGGGGCGTGAAATGTCAGAAGCCTGAATGTGGTAGGGAAGCCAGAAATCTGTAAAGAAAAGGGCAATGGCTCAATCTAGATATAGTAGGGGTTACTGAAGTGAAATAGAAAGAAGACAAGGATTTCTGGTGTGATGATTGTAGGGCACTATCAACAATAGCAAAAAATATAGTTATATGGATATGGTGTCTGTTCTTTCGGACATGTCGGAAAGAACAGACACCATATCCGTATAAATATATAGTTCTGGCAACACCAGCCATGACCTATTTCTTCTGACGGATGCATACATTTTCCCCGAACTCTACGGGACTTGGAAAGAATGTCTTCCACGAGTAACGAGTGTGCTGGGGTGGGAAACTACGAATCTAGTGTGTGGACATATAAGGTGAGAATGTAGGACTCGCGGGAGGGATGCGCAAGATAGTCCCTGCAGTCGCACTATCCACTGTGCTCTCGGTGGCTCAGATGCATAGAGCGTCTGCCATGTAAGCAGAAGATCCCGGGTTCGAGTCCCGGTGGGATCACACATTTTCAACTGTTCCCGTTGATGTATACACTACAGGCCATTAAAATTGCTACACCACGAAGATGACGTGCTACAGACGCGAAATTTAACCGACAGGAAGAAGAAGCTGCGATATTCAAATGATTAGCTTTCCAGAGCATTCACACTAGGTTGGCGCCGGTGGCGGGCTGACATGAGGAAAGTTTCCAACCGATTTTTCATACACAAACAGCAGTCGACCGGCGTTGCCTGGTGAAACGTTGTTGTGATGCCTCGTGTAAGGAGGCGAAATGCGTACCAACACTTTTCCGACTATGATAAAGGTCGGATTGTAACCTATCGCTATTGCGGTTTATCGTATCGCGACATTGCTGCTCGCGTTGGTCGAGATCCAATGACTGTTAGCAGAATATGGAATCGGTGGGTTCAGGAGGGTAATACGGAACGCCGCTCTGGATCCCAAAGGTGTCGTCGAGATTACAGGCATCTTATCCGCATGCCTGTAACGGATCGTGCAGCCACGTCTCGACCCCTGAATCAACAGATGGGGACGTTTGCAAGAAACAACCATCTGCACGAACTGTTCGACGACGTTTGCAGCAGCATGGACTATCAGCTCGGAGACCATGGCTGCGGTTACCCTTGACGCTGCATCACAAACAGGAGCGCCTGCGATGGTGTTCTCAACGACGAACCTCGGTGCACAAATGGCGAAACGTAATTTTTTTCGGATGAATCCAGGTTCTGCTTACAGCATCATGACGATCGCATCCGTGTTTGGCGACATCGCGGTGAACGCACATTGGAAGCGTGTATTCATCATCGCCATACTGGCGTTTCACCCGGCTTGATGGTACGGGGTGCCATTGGTTACACGTCTCGGTCACCTCTTGTTCGCATTGACGGCACTTTGAACAGTGGACGTTATATTTCAGATGTGTTACGCCCCGTGGCTCTACCCTTCGTTCGATCCCTGCGAAAACCTACATTTCAGCAGAATAATGCACGACCGCATGTTATAGGTCCTCTACGGGCCTTTATGGATACAGAAAATGTTCGACTGTTGCCCTGGCCAGCACATTCTCCAAATCTCTCATCAACTGAAAACGTCTGGTCAATGGTGGCCGGGCAACTGGCTCGTCACAATACGTCTGTCACAACTCTTGATGAACTGTGGTATCGTGTTGAAGCTGCATGGGCAGCTGCACCTGTACACGCCATCCAAGCTCTGTTTGACTCAATGCCCAGGTGTATCAAAGCAGTTATTACGGCCAGAGGTGGTTGTTCTGGGTACTGATTTCTCAGGATCTATGCACCCAAATTGCGTGACAATGTAATCACGTGTCAGTTCTAGTATAATATATTTGTCCAATGAATACCCGTTTATCATCTGCATTTCTTCTTGGTGTAGCAATTTTAATGGCCAGTAGTGTATCAACGCCCGTTAGCAGCTGAAGGTATTAATATAATTCTAATAGCAGAAAATGGTATAACGAGAGTAGGATTCGTATGAATAATAAGGTAGGGAGGAGAATGCGTTAGTATGAACAGTTCAGTGATAGGGTTGTTCTTATCAGAATCGACAGCAAACAAACACCGACGAAGATAGTTCAGGTTTACGTGCCGACGTCGCAAGCTGAAGAGATGGAGTAAGTATATGAGGAAATTGAGAGTGTAAAACAGTATGCAAAAGGGACATGAAATTCTAATAATAATGGGGGACTGGAGTGCAGTTTTACGGGAAGGAGTAAGCAATATGGGCTTGAGGAGTGAGAGAGGAGAAAAACCAATTGAGTTCTGTAATAAACTTCAGCTATTAGTAGCGAATACTCTGTTCAGGAATCACATGACGAGGAGGTATACTTGGAAAAGGCCGGATAATAAAGGAATATTTCAGATACTGGATTGTAAGGCGTATCCACAAGCAGACATAGACCCACGTCATAATGTAGAAGTCATGATTAGTAGGCTGAATATGAAACGAAGTGGGATACGGAAGTACTACGGAATGACGAGACATGAAACACACTTGATGTTCTCTAAGGCTATATACACAGCAATAAGGAATAGCGCAGTAGGCTGTACAGTTGAAGAGGCATGGACAGCTCTGAAAAGGGCAGTCACGGAAGTTGGAAAGAAAAACATAAGTATGAAGAACGTAAGTGCGAAGAAACGACGGGTAACAGATGAAATATTTCAGTTGATCGATGAAGAGGAAAGTACAAAAATGTTCAGGGAAATTCAGGAGTACAGAAATACAAGGAATGAAATAAATAGGAAGTGCACGGAAGCTAAGACGAAATGGCTTCATGATAAATGTGAAGAAATCGAAAAAGAAATGACTGTCGGAAGGAGTGACTCAGCATACAGGAAAGTCAGAACAACCTTCTGTGAAATTAAAAGGAAGGGTGGTAACATTAAGAGTGCATTGGGAATTCCACTGTTAAAATCAGAGAACGGGTAGGTGAAAAGAGTACATTGAAGGCCTCTATGCCTCATTTGATAGAAGAAGGAACAGAAGTCTGTTTAGAAATGATAGGTGATCCAGTATTAGAATCAGAATTTAAGAGAGGTTTGGAGAACTTGAGATCAGATAATGTAGAAGGGATAGGGGAAGTGGCAACAAAATGACTGTTCACATTGGATTGTAGAATGTATGACTATGGCGACATACTGACTTTCGGAAAAATATTCACACAGTTCCGAAGACTGCAAGTCCTGACAGCTTAAAAGCTCATGCATCCAAGTTGCTGACAAGCAGAGGATGTGTTAGATGACGATCAGTACGGCTTCAGGAAAGGTAAAGTCACCAGAGGCAATTTTCCCGTTACGGCTGATGATGGAAGCAAATCTAAAGAAAAATCAAGACACTTTCATAGGATTTGTGGAACTCGAAGAAGCGTTCGACAATGTAAAATGGTGCAAGATTTTCGAAATCTTGATAAAAATAGGGTTAAGGTGTAGGGAGTTTCGGGTAATACACAATATGTAAATGAACCAAGATGGAGTAATAAGAGTGGACAAACCCAGAACGAAATGTTCGCGTTCAAGAGGGTGTAAGATAGGACTGTAGTCTTTCGCCCCTACCGTTAAATCTGTACATAGAAGAATTAATGATGGAAATAAAAGGAAGGTTCAGGATTGGTACTAAAATTCAAGGTGAAAGGATACCAATGACACGAGTCGCTGATGACATTGGCATACTGAGTGAAAGTGAAGAATTACGCGTTGTCTAAATTTATGGGAATTACATGATCTGCTAAATGGAATGAACAGTCAAATGAGTACAGAATGTGTATTGAGAGTAAACTGAAGAAAGACGAAAGTAATGAGAAATAGCAGGAATGAGAACACCGAGAATCTTAACATCAGGATTAATGATCATGACGTAGATGAAGTTAAGGATTTCTGCTACTTAGGCAGTAACATAACCAGTGACGGACGGAGCAAGGATGACACCAAAAGTAGACTAGCACTGCCAAAACAGGGCATTCCTGACCAATAGAAGTCTACTAGTTTCAAACATAGGCTTTAATTTGCGGAAGAAATTTGTGAGAATGTACGTTTGGAGCACAGCATTGTATGGTAGTGAAACATGAACTGTGGGAAAACCAATAGAGAATCGAAGCTTTTGAGATGAGGTGCTGCAGAAGAATGTTGAAAATTAGGTGGACTGATAAGGTAAGGAATGAGGAGGTTCTGCGCCGAACAGGAGAGGAAAGAAATATATGGAAAACACTAACAAGGAGAAGCGACAGGATGATAGGACATATTAAGACTTGAGAGAATGACTTCCATGGTACTAGAGGGAGCTGTAGAGGGCAAAAACTGTAGAGGAAGACAGAGAGTGGAATACATCCAGCAAATAATTGAAGATTGCAAGTGCTACCCTGAGATGAAAAGTTTGACACAGGAGAGAAATTTGTGGCAGGCCGCATCAAACCAGTCATAAGACTGATGACTCAAAAGAAAAGTATCATTAGGAGTTGAACTTTGATTAAGCTGAAATCTCCCTCTTGCCCAGAGTGAAACTCCTGCGTTAGATGTTTTCTTTGCAGTCAGGTGTAGAGTCGTTGATGGGGGGCAGGAAAGCCTGGTGGCGAGAAATCATGATAATATCGCACTCCGGCGGGAACAGTGGCATAACTCAACAATGCAAGACTTAAGTAACATCGTCTCAGAAAATTCTGTAAAACTTATACCGAAATAGTACAAGCGTTCTTTAAATTTCAGGTAAATAATTTTGCCAGTAAATTCCATTATAGTCTGTACTACGGTAACATGGACTTATAGTTCTATTCTCGTCGAATGTGAGGTGTTATCTTCTAATTATTAATTAATTCTTCGAGTTGTGTCACTTTCCTTGATTTTCTAAAAACACTTTTGTTTTTGTTCTGACCCCTCATGTAATACTTTCTCCAATTTCCCTCCCCAAATAACAAACCTTTTTTTCCTGCTGTAATATAATATGACGTTCGAACCTGCAGCAAGCAAAATTAGTACTCACATTAAAATAAGAAACGAAAAAAAGGTGAAATTGTTGTATTAAAGAAAGCAAAACGGTGCTTTATGAAGATTAATACCATTTAATAAGGAACATCAATTAGGTACACTTTAAGGATACAATTTCCGAAAACATAAAACCACTAATAGGCTTGTATTGTATAGCAATACTTTTCGCCGAGGAAAGGGATTTAAGATGAACTTCCTTTATAGCAGTAATTTCTTTTGTGTGAGTGTGTGTGTGTGTGTATGTATGTGTGTGTAGTACTGCGGAGCATGAAATTTCGTAGTATGTGCAGCAGCTATGTCAAAACAAGACATTGCAATGTAAGATACACTTTATAAACACAGACATTGTAAGTAGGCTGTTTAGGTAATGACACGTAGTGTTCTGTATGAAAGTCGCTGACTGCGCTGTGTGCAGTCTATGGCTGGTTGGACTCATTGTTGGAATATTCGCTAGTGTAGTGTTCGGCAGTTAGATGAGAACAGACATTGTAAGTAGGCTGTTTAGGTAATGCCACGTAGTGTTCTGTATGAAAATCGCTGACTGCGCTGTGTGCAGTCTATGGCTGGTTGGACTCATTGTTGGAATATTCGCTAGTGTAGTGTTGGGCAGTTAGATGAGAACAGCGTGTAGCGTTGGGCAGTTGGAGGTGAGTCAGCCTCAGTGGTGGATGTGGGGAGAGAGATGCAAGAGTTTTGAGAACGGACGATCTGGACAGATGTCCGTCAGAAAAAGGAAATTTGTAAGACTGGATGTCATGAACTGATATATATATATATATATTATGACTTTTGAACACTATTAAGGTAAATACATTGTTTGTTCTCTATCAAAATCTTTCATTTGCTAACTATGTCTACCAGTAGTTAGTGCCTTCAGTAGTTTGAGTCTTATGGGGCAGTATTGGCGCTTGCTGTATTGCAGTAGTTCGAATAACGAAGTTTTTTGTGAGGTAAGTGATTCATGAAAAGAGAAAACAGTTTGAGCACGTTGAGTTTTGCTCAGCTGTTTGAAAATCAAATAACGTAGAAGTTTAGTACGTTGAGTTTTGCTCAGCTCTTTGAAAATCAAATAACGTAGAAGTTTCGTACGTTGAGTTTTGCTCAGCTGTTTGAAAATCAAATAACGTAGTTTACCAGCACAGTCATTCATAATTTTTCTAAGGGGACGTTTCAACATTGTAACAATCAATATTTTAAAAATTAGGTTGTTGTTGTTGTTGTGGTCTTCAGTCCTGAGACTGGTTTGATGCAGCTCTCCATGCTACCCTATCCTGTGCAAGCTTCTTCATCTCCCAGTACTTACTGCAACCCACATCCTTCTGAATCTGCTTAATGTATTCATCTCTTGGTCTCCCTCTACGATTTCTACCCTCCACGCTGCCCTCCAATGCTAAATTTGTGATCCCTTGATACCTCAGAACATGTCCTATTAACCGGTCCCTTCTTTTTGTCAAGTTGTGCCACATACTCCTCTTCTCCCCAATTCTGTTCAATACTTCATCATTAGTTATGCGATCTACCCATCTGTGGGGCGGCGGATGTATAAGTTTGTATAAGAATAAATTATCTACTGTTGTATAAATGCTTGCGTGTTGAATCAGTTTCTAGCTTTTTGTATGTTGTTATTGCTGTCTTTTGCCGTTCTCAACACTGGCTCTCTATTTACTCCGTGACCCCCAGAAAGTGATTTAATAAAACTTGGAGCCAGTAAATTGATATCCTAGTGCCCACTTTACCTGAGAATGTTCTTATAGCTGCAGCTTATAGCTCTGAGGAATTAGGAGATTGTCCGGGATTTCTAATCAAAAACGGTTTTCCAAAATAGTTGAGTATATTCTGAAATTCACTAATAAAAACCACAAGTATCCCTACAACCTAACTAACAGAACAGTTCAGAGTCTAATGCGCTGATGCAACTATAAATGTCCGAATCAAATGTTAAAAAGAATGCTCGCCATAATTTGATGAAAATATTTCATCAAACGCCACGCTAAATATTTGGTAGAATGTCTGTCCCGCGACGGCACGTGAAAATTACGACAATACGCAAACTGAAGCTAGATAATGAAAATCATTCCAGAATTAACACTTCACATATAATGTTTTCATAGTTCCGCATATCTCTAGTAACTTAATACGGCACCCGAGGCTGTTTGTAGCAGATACACTGATGCGACGCGACTACCGACACAGATGGCGTGTCATTCAGCGTCTGGAGAGAACTGGGGCCTTGCTTCCTCGCGCAGTGTTCTTATATATAAAGCCGCGGTGCGGACGGCTGAGGGAACGCCTGATTAAATCCGCTCTCCCGACTAGCCGCTGGGCTAGTAACGCACCACTTCAAGTTACATAATAATTTATAGCTTCTTTGGCTGATGGCCGAAGAATCTCTTAATTTAAACGTGCATTCAGCACGCAGGTAAGTATTGATAATAAAATTTTGACGTGGCTAAGTTAAATACTTTGGGCGAGAGAATTAATCTAATTACCCTGCACGCAGCAGATGAGCTCTGAACTGTCCCTTTTGAGATCCGCTATCGCTATAATTTTATAGGTATTAAAAAGAAACTTTACACATCTTCATAATCATAGCGGACCTCCAACCTATTTAAATCTAAACATCCTAGCCTTATTTACTAGCCTACTTAATCTATCTTGCTTCCTTCAGTTTTGAGATGAAAACCACAAAATCATGAATTTCCACTAAAGTCTTAATTTGTGAAATCCAAAGTACTGTTTTTATTAAATCATTATGAAAGATGAATCTAAATATAAATTTTGAAGTCTCTAGCTCTGTTCCGTTGCGCCAATGATTTTTCCAGAAAAACGTCCAAATCTCGGAAATGGCTGAAGTTATCGAACTGATATTTAACACACATTAATTTAGTATTATTTCTGACATGCTAGAAAAGTTTTAGTTCATTCGCTTGATTTTTAAGGTATTGCGCAACATTTATGACGTCAGAGCTAGTTACAGCAGACTGGCTGGCACATAATGGAAACTGATGTGAATTTACTACAGCGTGAGTAGGCTGCTTCCCTACATCACCCTCTACTTAAATTTTTTTTTTTTATGAATGTCAATGAATGAAAAAAAAATTTAATTACAAAAAGGGAAGCAAGGGTACAGTTTAACTCCCTATGAAAATCAAAATTGAAATATAAACCTGTAGAAACATTAAAGAAAACTGATGACCTACATTAATTATTTAAATTGTAGGCATGTTCACTGCCTTTTTAAACAATGTCATTACTCAAATTTTTAAAACAAAGTCAATGAATTATTTTGGCATACATATTGCCTTAGACAAACAAACACATACAAATTGAAAAATTATAAAAATCTTAACTACATTAAATACATTTTTACATACACAAATTCAAAGAAAATAACATGATACATAAACAGATGATTATCTCTTAGCAGTCTTTTCTAAACCTGAAAGAAAAAGTTCACAAATAATTTTTACACACGTGGTTGTAAAGCCGCTTTGGCTGGCGTCCTACACTTCCATTCACAAGGGTAGAGGAGGGGAAGTTGCTATGGTGTGCGTCCTTCACGTTCTCTCTAAATTACATGGGGGAAAGGGGAGGGGTCACTGTGAGTTGTGTCCAAGTCACTCCACGCTTTCACGCAGCTACCAGGCTGCCATTATCTGGTTTGTCCTGTTGAACAAACAAAAAGAGTGCCTCAGA
Organism: Schistocerca americana; assembly: GCF_021461395.2. Lineage (NCBI taxonomy): Eukaryota > Metazoa > Arthropoda > Insecta > Orthoptera > Acrididae > Schistocerca > Schistocerca americana. Next base: position 78,139,524 of record NC_060127.1, read on the forward strand.
CTCTGTTCACTTAATATCTAAGGGTGGGTCACAATGAAATGGGGATATATACATTTTATCCTTCAGTATGTTGCTGGAACAAAGTTAACAGAATTTTTTTTTCAATTCTACTCTCGTGGTTACTTAATTGTCATAAAATCGTTAAACAAGTGGCTCAAAACGCCGTCAATAACGTACTTGAGAAAATTTATGCTCAAGGCATATAATCATAAATCATATTTAATCTGAATTTATTATTTCTGGGCCGGAACACTGAACCAATGCTCGGTACATCCTTGATACATTTGCATTTTAAGCACTTAACTAACTCATCTTTGATTACCTTATTCTTAGAGATAGTATGAGTATGATTAGTGGTTGTTTTCTCAGCTTCTTTGTACATGTGAGTAACTTTTGGTAATAGTACAGTTTTGAGTGTTCAAAACACACTACGTTTAGTTGACTACAAAATCCACTTATTGGTCCTCTGCTGTTGTCAGTTCCACATCTGCAATTAGGTACTTACTTACTTAGAAGTGTATTTATGCTGAGCTAAAATAGTGTTTCACGTCTGTCAGTATGTTATTTATTTATTTTGCTAGTGTATGTACTTATTTAATACTCACTCTATTAATATTTAAAGCATAGGAAAGCACATTTATTTCATATTCATAGTGTATTGCAGCTGATTAGTTTGCTCACGTGGCAATCCATTTCCACTCAATCGGACGCTGAAACCTCAGGTAGTCTCTCTCGGACCTACCACTAAACTGCATCAAGTAATTACGGACGAGCGTAATGCTAAATTCCTTAAACCTATAGGACACCATGAGCTGCTCTGTCTCATCTAACATAAAGGTACCTATGGTCGCATTCACGCCTCCAACTCATAACCTCAATACGTGTAGGTGTATCCTGTCACACACTACACTAAAATAATGGCCAGCTCCAACCTTATAAATACTTCAGGGACGTGTCCTTCACGTCTCAACCACAAACACTGCTCAATTCTATTACACTGCCTTTCCTTGCTACACCAGGTGAGTTCATTCTTACAACTTGTCTGCATATTTTTTTATAACACTAAGCAATCTCTTTTGCTATTTCTTAGTTAGCTCTAATGCATTCACTACGTTTCACTACCACTTCAGATCCTGCTTGTACATGAATTCATATATCTTTTTAAATTACTGTTGGTGGACCATTTCCAATACAACAACACTTTGTAGTTACTACATTACCAGGGTATTACACATAATTGTTACTCAAATACATTTGTATCTTAATTACGTCATACTTCTCTATTGTTTGTCACTATTAGATCTGTCACATTAGGTATTTTTCTTCACTAATCGGTAGATAGAATGGTTACATAACTCAAGGCTTGATAGCCATGACAGAAAATTTTCATGTCTGGAAAGAAGAGGTCGAAATTTTTGAGGACAGGAAAGAGGAAGAATGAGTGAGACCTGAAAGGGAAAGAAGATCTCACACAGCTGGGACTGCACAGCTGCCACACTGTGTAGAGGTTAAAGAACAACCTCCTCCCTACAGCATTCATTAGTTTAATGCTGTAAAGAACAGTCAGAAATTTTTATGTGTTGTAAGAAGATGTCGAAATTTTGTAGATAGGAAAGATGAAGAGTGAGTGAGACCTGACATGGGAAAGAAGATCTCACACAGCTGGGACTGCACAGCTGCCACACTGTGTAGAGGTTACAGAACAACCTCCTCCCTTCAGCATTCATTAGCTTATTATTGACGTGATAATCATACCGGAAAATTTTGTGTTGGAAAGTAGAGGTCTAAATTTTTGGGGATAGGAAAGATGAAGATTGAGTGAGACCTGAAATGGGAAAGAAGATCTCACACAGCTGGGACTGCACAGCTGCCACACTGTGTAGAGGTTAAAGAACAACCTCCTCCCTACAGCATTCATTGGCTACCTATGAATCTGACAGGTCGATCTGAAAATACTTTATGATGCCTTTTTAGAACCTGTCTCAGTTCTTCCTTCTGATTGACTGAAATCCTATCGATTTCCTGCAATTTAGTTTCTATTTTGTCTAAAATAATTGCTTCTTCTTCTTCTTCTGTGTTTGGCTTACTTGTACTAAGATTAACACCATTGCCCCAATATTTCCTGTTTTTCAGAACTCGTATAGCCAGCTCCCAAGTTCCATCATCAGTCACTACATGCTTATCACTAAAAGGTACTATAATTACTCCGATTATTGGCAAGACCATTTTTAACTGGCTTCTTTCAAAGTCAACAACACTCTGATATTTTGACAAGAAATCTATGCCAATTAAAACCTCAATACTGAGATTGTTTACAATTAAACATGGATGATCAATTAAATTACCATTAATGTTAAAGGGTAGTAAAGCTTCTTGCTTTACCGTTTTTGAAACCTTGCCAGTAGCACCAATTATTCTTAGTCCTGATACCCTCATTACAGTAAGTTTGTCTTTACCAGGTAATGCATCAAAGAAGGACTGAGATATTGCACTCACCTCACTTCCACTGTCTAAGAGACAACGTACATTGATACCCAACATATTCACTATTATTATAGGGTGGCTTATTCTAGGTTGTACAGGTGGTTCCTCAAATTCATCTAGTAGTTCCTTTTGGATTTGTCTCCAACTAAAGTGATCGACATCTGTCTTCATTATATTTAGGTCACAATGTGTAGGGGTTTCCTGAATTACATTCTCAGCTGCTTTTTCCAGTCGGTCTATTAATTTTAAATCGAAACACCGCACGACTTCATTACATTTAGTTTGCTGAACATAACCCAAATTACTATAGTCTGAGCGATTCTGCGCCTCCAGACCGGGCATAACATTAGTTACAGCTAAACCACTTTCACCATTATCGTCGGTTTCCTCCTCAAGTGACAACTGGTCACAGCTACTGGGTTCATCGACCCCAAACAGCCTACCCTCTACGTTCCCACTTATCTCCTGTCCTAAATCTATTAGTACATTATCAACATCCTGCACAGGCACTTTAGATAAGAGCACATCATCCTCATCGTAAATATAAGCATGAATTTCTTCTGCTTCTTCACCTGACAATTCAATATTTTGTAGCTCTTCCCTATCATTACACTGCTGCGCCTTCTCTTTCTCTTCCCACTTAGAAAGCGTCTCTAACACGGTATCTATCAAATACTGTGAGTGATCTAATATTTCTGTTGTATCCTTAGGTGCTACCGACTCTTCATCCACATGTTCAGTTTGAGTATTCTGATTTATCTTACCAATTCCCGTAACTACTGGCTTAGGAAAAGTAACCGCCTGGTGAGCGCCAGTGTCCTCATAGACGGGAACTAGTTTTCCTGCCTCGGCCTACTACTGTTTCCTTTATTTTCATTATAGTTAACTGGCATAGCCTTACTTTCCGTACTGTTGTTTACATGCATATTTCTGTTTGGAACAAAATTATTATCCCTTGGACGCCATTGTTGGTTCTGATAATTATTTCCCCAATTCCTATCTCTCTTAGGATTACGAACACCTACTGTTCTGATGTTTACATTGCCATTTTGCTCGTTCCTAAAATTACTACTATTATTGTTATTGGCATTTCTGTTATTACGTGCTTGCTCCTCATTGGCAGCAACACGTTCTACACGTTCCAAATACTCAATGAAACGATCCAGATTGTCTCTAGGGGCTGATATAATTCTCGTTTGCCAATACCATGGCAGTTTGGCTTCAAGACCTAGTATAATCATTTCTGGTTTTAGCTTTTCCGCCAAATGTGACAAACGTGAAATCCATGACCTAGCAAACTCTTTAATTGATTCCTTGCCTGCATTGAAGCGTTTTCCACTCCAAAATTCTCTCAACACTTCATTTTGCTTATTGCTAGACCAATATTCATTAATAAAAGCTGTTTTAAATTCCGCTAATGTTTTACACTTCAACATAACATCAGCTGACCAACGCATAGCGTCGCCTGCTAAATGGCTTTTAATAAATGAGATTTTCTCTCGTTCAGACCAAGTCGGTGGAATCACATCTTCAAAATCGTTCCAGAAATCTAGCGGGTGGATATTTTTATCTGGATCGAACCGCAAGAACTGCCGACACCCGATAAAAGCGGCGTTTGCAGCTACAACTTGTTGTACATTACCATTACCAGAAGTTACTGAAGCTACTTTACTCTCAATGTTAGCAATGTTAGTACTTATATTTTCTACTTTCATTTCAACATTATCTACTCTTTGTACAATATGAGTAGTGTCAGTTTTGATTGCTTCTACTTCTGCTTGACATACGTTTACTTTTACATTAACATCTTTAAATTTATCTGAGCACAGTTCAGATTCCGCCTCGATCTTTTCTGTTAACTTGTGCTCCAGCTTCGCATCTTCCATTTGGAAGTCTTTGCGAACCTCAGCGACTTCGGATTTTATTGTCTTATACATTTCAGAAACTTGCTGAGCAACCTTTTTCTTAATATCCTCATGATTGCAATCAATTTTATGATTCAAACTGTCTAGATCCTCTTTCAACTTATTGCAACCAGCCTTGAAAGTATCGTCCATTACCTCCAATCGTTTATTAAAATTTGTTTGGCTGGCCACAATCTCAGACTTTAATTCAGCATTACTGTTTTTAACCTCAGTTATTTCAAACTTTAATTCAGCATTACTGCTTTTGACCTGTTCACTTATTTCAGACTTTAACTCAGCTGTCATTTGTGCATTACTGGCAGCTATTGCTTGCAATATAACATTTAGATCAACAGCCCCAGCACCTTTGGGTTGCTCACTAGCTGGCTTTTTATCACACTCAGGTGACAAAAAACTAGCTCCAATACCAGAATCATCAAAATTAAATGAAACTTCTGATTGATTAGTCATATCTAACTTCTCCTTCTTAAACTCTACCATCTCTGATGACTGTTTCATTTTTAATTCATCAGAGAAACTATCATCCAATAAATTTACCATTTCTACTTTCCGCTTTACTACAGGGGTCTCTATTATTGAATCATTGCCCCTTCGCACACTACTGTCAGGAGACAATACTTCATATTTCACTTTAACATTACTACTTTCATGCATATTTACACTTGAACCGTTGTCTGTATTTACAGTTCCCTCAACAGACATAGGTTCTGATTTAAGTTTAACCTCAGTTTCTTTTGGCTGTTCCATCGCCGACAGTCTTTTAGTGCAGGTTAGTAAAATTTTTAACAGCTTTTCACTTAACTTAGTTCCTTCTGCACGACGTATGTCGTTGCCGGCGCGGCGTACCAGGATTCCTGATGCGACGTGGCCCGTTGAACTGCAGACGGCTCTCCGACGGCTGTTGTGTGTTTGCGCGGCCCGCAATTGCAGGCTCTGCGTCGGCTGCTCCAGCGGACGACTGCGGTGCGGCGAGACTGGCTTCTCGCGATGCCGGCAGCACCGCTAGACTCAGTGCCAGCTCCGTCAATCCAGATGCGTTGTTAATCCAACTGCGTCGTCCATATGCACACGTAACACATTCACTGTTCTATACTCAGTTGCGTGTCGCATTTCACTCGCGAATCCGAAAAGTTAAAAATCACTTTCACTTAGTTGATTTCCCGGCCGATGCACCACATGTGGGGCGGCGGATGTATAAGTTTGTATAAGAATAAATTATCTACTGTTGTATAAACGCTTGCGTGTTGAATCAGTTTCTAGCTTTTTGTATGTTGTTATTGCTGTCTTTTGCCGTTCTCAACACTGGCTCTCTATTTACTCCGTGACCCCCAGAAAGTGATTTAATAAAACTTGGAGCCAGTAAATAGATATCCTAGTGCCCACTTTACCTGAGAATGTTCTTATAGCTGCAGCTTATAGCTCTGAGGAATTAGGAGATTGTCCGGGATTTCTAATCAAAAACGGTTTTCCAAAATAGTTGAGTATATTCTGAAATTCACTAATAAAAACCACAAGTATCCCTACAACCTAACTAACAGAACAGTTCAGAGTCTAATGCGCTGATGCAACTATAAATGTCCGAATCAAATGTTAAAAAGAATGCTCGCCATAATTTGATGAAAATATTTCATCAAACGCCACGCTAAATATTTGGTAGAATGTCTGTCCCGCGACGGCACGTGAAAATTACGACAATACGCAAACTGAAGCTAGATAATGAAAATCATTCCAGAATTAACACTTCACATATAATGTTTTCATAGTTCCGCGTATCTCTAGTAACTTAATACGGCACCCGAGGCTGTTTGTAGCAGATACACTGATGCGACGCGACTACCGACACAGATGGCGTGTCATTCAGCGTCTGGAGAGAACTGGGGCCTTGCTTCCTCGCGCAGTGTTCTTATATATAAAGCCGCGGTGCGGACGGCTGAGGGAACGCCTGATTAAATCCGCTCTCCCGACTAGCCGCTGGGCTAGTAACGCACCACTTCAAGTTACATAATAATTTATAGCTTCTTTGGCTGATGGCCGAAGAATCTCTTAATTTAAACGTGCATTCAGCACGCAGGTAAGTATTGATAATAAAATTTTGACGTGGCTAAGTTAAATACTTTGGGCGAGAGAATTAATCTAATTACCCTGCACGCAGCAGATGAGCTCTGAACTGTCCCTTTTGAGATCCGCTATCGCTATAATTTTATAGGTATTAAAAAGAAACTTTACACATCTTCATAATCATAGCGGACCTCCAACCTATTTAAATCTAAACATCCTAGCCTTATTTACTAGCCTACTTAATCTATCTTGCTTCCTTCAGTTTTGAGATGAAAACCACAAAATCATGAATTTCCACTAAAGTCTTAATTTGTGAAATCCAAAGTACTGTTTTTATTAAATCATTATGAAAGATGAATCTAAATATAAATTTTGAAGTCTCTAGCTCTGTTCCGTTGCGCCAATGATTTTTCCAGAAAAACGTCCAAATCTCGGAAATGGCTGAAGTTATCGAACTGATATTTAACACACATTAATTTAGTATTATTTCTGACATGCTAGAAAAGTTTTAGTTCATTCGCTTGATTTTTAAGGTATTGCGCAACATTTATGATGTCAGAGCTAGTTACAGCAGACTGGCTGGCACATAATGGAAACTGATGTGAATTTACTACAGCGTGAGTAGGCTGCTTCCCTACACATCTGATGGCTGGGTGTTGTGTGATGTCCTTAGGTTAGTTAGGTTTAAGTAGTTCTAAGTTCTAGGGGACTGATGACCATGGATGTTAAGTCCCATAGTGCTCAGAGCCATCTACCCATCTAATTTTCAACATTCTTCTGTAGCACCACATTTCGAAAGCTTCTATTCTCTTCTTGACCAAACTATTTATCGTCCATGTTTCACTTCCATACATGGCTACACTCCATACAAATACTTTCAGAAACGACTTCCTGACACTTAAATGTATACTCGATGTTAACAAATTTTTCTTCTTCAGAAACGCTTTCCTTGCCATTGCCAGTCTACATTTTATATCTTCTCTACTTCGACCATCATCAGTTATTTTGCTCCCCAAATAGCAAAACTCCTTTACTACTTTAAGTGTCTCATTTCCTAATCTAATTCCCTCAGCATCACCAGACTTAATTCGACTACATTCCATTATCCTTGTTTTGTTTTTGTTGATGTCCATCTTATATCCTCCTTTCAAGACACTGTCCATTCCGTTCAACTGATCTTCCAAGTCCTTTGCTGTCTCTGATAGAATTACAATGTCATCGGCGAACCTCAAAGTTTTTATTTCTTCTCCATGGATTTTAATACCTACTCCGAATTTTTCTTTTGTATCCTTCACTGCATGCTCAATATACAGATTGAATAACATCGGGGAGAGGCTACAACCCTGTCTCACTCCCTTCCCAACCACTGCTTCCCTTTCATGCCCCTCGACTCTTATAACTGCCATCTGGTTTCTGTACAAATTGTAAATAGCCTTTCGGTCCCTGTATTTTACCCCTGCCACCTTTAGAATTTGAAACAGGGTATTCCAGTCAACATTGTCAAAAGCTTTCTTTAAGTCTACAAATGCTAGAAACGTAGGTTTGCCTTTCCTTAATCTTTCTTCTAAGATAAGTCGTAAGGTCAGTATTGCCTCACGTGTTCCAATATTTCTACGGAATGCAAACTGATCTTCCCCGAGGTTGGCTTCTACCAGTTCTTCCATTCGTCTGTAAAGAATTCGCGTTAGTATTTTGCAGCTGTGACTTATTAAACTGATAGTTCGGTAATTTTCACATCTGTCAACACCTGCTTTCTTTGGGATTGGAATTATTATATTCTTCCTGAAGTCTGAGGGTATTTTGCCTGTCTCATACATCTTGCTCACCAGATGGTAGAGTTTTGTCATGACTGGCTCTCCCAAGGCCATCAGTAGTTCTAATGGAATGTTGTCTACTCCCGGGGCCTTGTTTCGACTCAGGTCTTTCAGTGCTCTGTCAAACTCTTCACGCAGTATCGTATCTCCCATTTCATCTTCATCCACATCCTCTTCCATTTCCATAATATTGTCCTCAAGTACATCGCCCTTGTATAGACCCTCTATATACTCCTTCCACCTTTCTGCTTTCCTTTCGTTGCTTAGAACTGGGTTTCCATCTGACTTCTTGATATTCATACAAGTGGTTCTCTTTTCTCCAAAGGTCTCTTTAATTAGGTACGTGAATAGTTTCACAATTCGGAATGCACCGCTCCTTGTGAGAGATCGATGCCCGCCTGCCAATAACAAGGACGATGGGACACTCACTGTTCCTGCCGTGGCGAATGAGGAAGGGGTCTACAACGAACTGACGCAACTGTCCTGAACTGGACAAATTGTGAGTTAGTGATATGACGTTTTTTGTGCTCGTTGGAGCCCTTTAGACGTATTTTCAGCGATAAAAATTAAAAATTGGCCTTTTTTTGACTTGTGTAACTTTTCTTGCCGGAACGTGATACGATGAATAATGCAACGAAATTAAAAAAAGCAGTAATCAGAAGACTAGAAATTTTGTTAGCAAGTTCGATTTATTAAAAATACAAATGTGCATGTAAAGGCGCATAGATGCTGTGCAATCGACACATCACTAAACCAGTCACTTCCGAAGTTTATTATAAAAATGAAACAGACACAAATTCTGTAAACATCACTAGTAAAAGGATTTCTACTGTATTACTATAAAATAAAGGTATAAATGAATGTAAATATTATTATTATTATTATTATTATTATTATTCGTAAAATTATAAGGACCAAAGAAATGAGTCCTAGATGAAGAAAAGTGACACGAAGGAGGCTGTACATTCCTCAATTGTTTCTTAAGTTGAAGAACAAAATTATATCAAAGATTTAAAACAGTCATAGAAGTACAAGGTATAATTGGATCTTTGTCTTATCAGAACACATTTATTTATTACGCACAGACGGTGTTTCTATGCTTTTGAGTAGAAGAGGACACGCTATCACATCATGGGTCTAAGGGGACAGTTGGATGCGTATACAGGACACATGTGCAATGGGACATGCATTTTGCCACTTGCTGCGAATACCTTTCAGAATTTGTGTGTGCTGTCTAGACGAAAGGAAGTGTGTTAAGGCTTGCACTTAAGTGGAAGGAAATTCTAGAAGAGGGTGACAAATGGACACAACGTAGGACATCTATTGCTAACTTTCGACGTGGAGTTTGTCCAGTGAAGGAATTCCATGGAAAATCAGTACTTTCAACGCGTGATAGCAATAGTAATGTTACTATATATTGTTAACCGAAATTCCTTCGTCAAAGAAGATGAAGTAAATATTCCAGGATTAGAATCAAGAAGAACTACGAACATGAGTAACTTAGATGTCCTCGGTGTACAGTAGCGAAGCAGCATAAATTACTCACTAAAGGCAAGGCCTCTAGTCCATGTAGTATATCAGTTAGCTTCCTTTGGAAGTATGCTGATGCAATAACACCGTACTTAGCAATCTTATATAACGGTTCGCTAGTCGAAATATCCACACCTACAGACCAAAAAGTCGCAAAGGTCATGTCAATATGCAAGAAAGGAAACAGGAACAATCCCCTGAATTACTGGGTAGCTTATGCTCTTATTCCAGCCAATAACATTATCATTCACCACCCCTGTTAAATGTTCTGTGCCGCCTACAGTTCGTACTGCCGGACGACCACACGCAGATCTTATTTTCTACATCTACATTTACGTGATTCCTCTGCAGTTCACTGGCAGAAAGCTCATCGAACGTCTTTCAAGCTATTGCACTACTGTTCCACTTTCGAAAAGCGCTCAGGGAAAAACAAACACTTAAATCTTTCCAAGTGCGAGATCTGTTTCTCTTATTTTTTTACCATGATCATTTCTCCCTAATTAGAAGGGGGGCCAACAGAATATCTGAATTTTTCGCAGTCGTACAGACAAGTTGGTGATTAAAATTTCATTAGAAGATCTTGCTCCTACTAAAAACCCCTTTCTCTCAAAGATTGGCACCCCAATTCGCTTATCGTATCTTGTGGCACTTTCTGCGGTATTTCACAGTAATGCAAAACGAGCTGCCCTATTTTGAACTTTTCCGATGTCCTCCGTCAATCCTATCTGATGTGGATCCCACACAGCGCAGCAATACTCCAGAAGAGGACAGACAAACGTAGTGTAAGTAGTCTCTTTAGCAGACTTTCCTATGTGTTCCGCCAATACATCGTAGTCTTCGGTTTCTCTTCTCCACAACATTTTCTATTTCATCATTCCAACATATGGTACTAATCACTGTAATCCTTAAGCATTTACACTCCTGGAAATGGAAAAAAGAACACATTGACACCGGTGTGTCAGACCCACCATACTTGCTCCGGACACTGCGAGAGGGCTGTACAAGCAATGATCACACGCACGGCACAGCGGACACACCAGGAACCGCGGTGTTGGCCGTCGAATGGCGCTAGCTGCGCAGCATTTGTGCACCGCCGCCGTCAGTGTAAGCCAGTTTGCCGTGGCATTCGGAGCTCCATCGCAGTCTTTAACACTGGTATCATGCCGCGACAGCGTGGACGTGAACCGTATGTGCAGTTGACGGACTTTGAGCGAGGGCGTATAGTGGGCATGCGAGAGGCCGGGTGGACGTACCGCCGAATTGCTCAACACGTGGGGCGTGAGGTCTCCACAGTACATCGATGTTGTCGCCAGTGGTCGGCGGAAGGCGCACGTGCCCGTCGACCTGGGACCGGACCGCAGCGACGCACGGATGCACGCCAAGACCGTAGGATCCTACGCAGTGCCGTAGGCGACCGCACCGCCACTTCCCAGCAAATTAGGGACACTGCTGCTCCTGGGGTATCGGCGAGGACCATTCGCAACCGTCTCCATGAAGCTGGGCTACGGTACCGCACACCGTTAGGCCGTCTTCCGCTCACGCCCCAACATCGTGCAGCCCGCCTCCAGTGGTGTCGCGACAGGCGTGAATGGAGGGACGAATGGAGACGTGTCGTCTTCAGCGATGAGAGTCGCTTCTGCCTTGGTGCCAATGATGGTCGTATGCGTGTTTGGCGCCGTGCAGGTGAGCGCCACAATCAGGACTGCATACGACCGAGGCACACAGGGCCAACACCCGGCATCATGGTGTGGGGAGCGATCTCCTACACTGGCTGTACACCACTGGTGATCGTCGAGGGGACACTGAATAGTGCACGGTACATCCAAACCGTCATCGAACCCATCGTTCTACCATTCCTAGACCGGCAAGGGAACTTGCTGTTCCAACAGGACAATGCACGTCCGCATGTATCCCGTGCCACCCAACGTGCTCTAGAAGGTGTAAGTCAACTACCCTGGCCAGCAAGATCTCCGGATCTGTCCCCCATTGAGCATGTTTGGGACTGGATGAAGCGTCGTCTCACGCGGTCTGCACGTCCAGCACGAACGCTGGTCCAACTGAGGCGCCAGGTGGAAATGGCATGGCAAGCCGTTCCACAGGACTACATCCAGCATCTCTACGATCGTCTCCATGGGAGAATAGCAGCCTGCATTGCTGCCAAAGGTGGATATACACTGTACTAGTGCCGACATTGTGCATGCTCTGTTGCCTGTGTCTATGTGCCTGTGGTTCTGTCAGTGTGATCATGTGATGTATCTGACCCCAGGAATGTGTCAATAAAGTTTCCCCTTCCTGGGACAATGAATTCACGGTGTTCTTATTTCAATTTCCAGGAGTGTATTTCCTGAACATAAGAGCATTTCTTTTGTGAGGGTTGGAACTTAAATAGTGGCAACTATTTGTTCACATCCATTACAAAAGAGTTACATGTTTCCACCTGTTACTGTCCTTCAAAATAGTCACTAGCGTTGTGTAGAACCCGTTGCCAGCGATGTGGAAGACGTAGTACACCGTTAGCAGAGCCTGTTCTGTTGATGGTGCGAATGGAGCTGTCTACTGCCTGTCGAATCTCTGGAACAGTTCGGAAGCGAATGCCACGAAGTGGTTCCTTCATCTGCGGAATCAAATCAAAGTTACAAGGACTTAAGTCCGGGGCGTATGGTTGATGGTAGAGTACTTTCCAGTCCCATCGACCGAACAGAGCAGCCACAGCCTGCGCTGTATGCTCCCGCGCTTTGTCGTGCAAAATGATGGGTGGGTTGCGCTGAAAGTGCTGCCGCTTCTTTCGCAAAGCTGGTCGCAGGTGATGCTCCAAAAACGAACAGCAATACTGTGCATTGAAGGTCTGCCGTGGAGGAACGTAATGCGTAAGGATAACACCATCACAGTAGTACACGAGAATCACCATAACTTTCACCATATTGGGGTTATGACGCACTTTCGACTTTCGCGGCGACCCATAATGCTTTGTGAAAGAAGCGGCGACACTTTCTGCGCAACCCACCCATCGTTTTGCACGACAATGCGCGGGCGCATACAGCGCAAGCTGTGGCTGCTCTGTTCGGTCGATGGGACTGGGAAGTACTGTACCATACTCCCCGGACTTAAGTCCTCGTGACTTTGATTTGATTCCGAAGATGAAGGAACCACTTCGTGGAATTCGCTTCAGAACTGTTCCAGAGATTCGACAGGCAGTAGGCCGCTCCATTCGCACCGTTAACAGAACAGGCTCTGCTAACGGTACACTACACCTTCCACATATCTGAAACAGGTTCTACACGATTACTTTGAAGGACAGTAACAGGTGCAAACATGTAACTCTTTCGTATCCGTTATGAATTAATAGTTGCCACTATTTAAGTTCCAACCCTCGTAACATGTGTTCTACTCACACTTGCCTTGTATGAAACGCACTTTACAAATCCTAATCTGCCAATTTCACTATTTCTGAGTAAAACTAATTTCTGCCTCTACCTGATTTCTGAGTCCGCTTTGAGGATGCGGTGCTTTTTTCGTGCTTCGGACTTTCCACAGACGTGAAGAGGTTTCGATGAGGAAATTCACACGAAGCATTTAAACGGGATGAAAGCTTTAGGCAACTCTTTCATCAGAAATGTTTTTGGTATTTTGGCTGTCTCCCGGCCAGGTTAGAAGAAACATCAGGAACATTTTGACTATTTAAGTACCCAATTAGCCACTAGTCTTTTCATCTGTTCAAGTCTTTGTACATCGAAGCCAAATCAAGTGTTTTTTTTAATTTTTTTGTGCATGAAATATTTAGAAAACTAACGTTTGTGGAAATTTAAAAGGCAAAAGCTTTTTTAAGGTGCGCGTTTTAAATAATGTACACAACCCTAGGAAGTCTGAATGATATATGTGGTGTTTTAGATAAGTAATGTAACGCATTTTTTTCTAAAAGGAGCTTGGTTCCATTCAGTATTCCAATAGACCTTGTTATTATCCACTCTTTTGGCTACAGACCCCCATTTTTCAACATAATCTCTATTCTGTACGACGGCCTTACGCCTCCTTACTGGCACTTATGCCCTCGTGGTACCACTCTACTGGTCGACGTTCAAGCCAACGTCTTGCTGCATCAATAACCTCTGCATCATTCACGTACTGCTTCCCGTGGAGTGCATTCTTTATTGGACCAGACAGATGGATCCCAGCGCGAAAACACCTTTGGCTACCCAAACTCCTGGACGATTGTGTCAGCGGTATCAACAGAGACGTCCAGTTGTGCAACGAGGCACTTAACTCTGATCTGTCAACCAACTCGAGTGAGAGTATCCGCACGTTCCAGTACTGCAAGAATCACAGCTGTGAGCGGCCGGCCGGCCGGAAGATTGGACAGGTTTGCGCGATCTTGTTGCGATGATGGTAGACGCCCAACGACTAACCGTGCTTTTGTTCACTGCAGGGTCTCCCAAGCACCTATAAATATCTACGATGCTCTGGTTTTCCGCCAAAAGAAAGTCAACGACAGCTCTCTACTTAGAACGCATCTCCTTCACAGACGCCGTTTGAAGGCTACGTACAGCTCCGTCGCCTATCGAAACTTATAGACGTCGAAGCGGGAGTATTCCACGACTTCCCACAACATGTTCTGCATCTTTTCAACTGAAACTGGCCAAGAAAAAATGTGTTGAATCACTTCCTGAACGTTCCCAATGTAGATAATTTTAGGAATAACGAAATTTCACAAATAACTGTGTTCTATACCGTTTAAAAAAACGCCAACAACATTCTATACTATTTATGGCCAATTACGGTTCAAAAGTAATACAGTGGCGTAAGCTGTACTTAGAAAGCTCGAGCCAGGCGAAACGGACAAACAGTAATTTTATCTGATGGCAAGACAGCCTTCATACTCTCACGAATGGACTCTTCAAAGTCAGTTACTTGATTTTTGGATTAAAAGACAATTGCCTCTTCTTCTTGAACACACCGTATAATTATCAAATAACTTTCCTTCTTCTCATCTTTTACAGGATTGAACTCTAATGATATGTAAGAACCTCAAGAGTAACTGCGGATCGTGAAAAACTGGAAAAAGTGCATCACTGCTTATTGAAAGGTAGCATCCATCAACACAGTTTCTTGCTGCATATGTATTATAGACTGGAGTGAGTTGAAAAAACAACATCATTATTAAGGACAAAGGCTTCGTCTTTCTGCGATAAGACAATCTCAACTACTGTCGCGGATTTTCGGCATATTCTTCAAACGAGCGTGATTAATATTATTGCAAATACACCTTACATCATTCCTCGTTATGTTCAGGGTCGCTGCATTGTCATCTAATTCTTTGCGTATAAGCTGTGATGGTCTTTCATCTAAGGCTCCGCCTTTTGCTGCAACAGAATTCGATAACGTTCTTCTGTTTATAAACGCTCTGCAACTGATGTGTGGTAGTAAGTGCCTTCCAATCGCGAAAATAAGTTTTCGCTGCCTGGTGTAAATCTTCTCCACAGCAACGACACAGTTCCTACAACACTTCTGTAAGGTTTGTATTTATAACCATCACAGGTTAAACGTACGTAATTATCACGATCACTAAATATAAGCTGCTAAGCGTGACTGGCTTCCATATACATCTACATTTATATCAACATGGCTACTCTGCAAATCAGTCACACTTAAGTGCTTGGCAGAGGGCTCATAGAACCACCGTCACAATAATTCTCTATTGTTCCACTCTCGAACAGCGCCCGGAAAAAACGAATATCTACACTATGTGACCAAAAGTATCCGGACACCTGGCTGAAAAAGACTTACCAAGTCCGTGGCGCCATCTATCGGTAATGCTGGAATTCAATGTGGTGTTGACCCACCCTTAGCCTTGATGATAGCTTCCATTCTCGCAGGCATAACTGCGGTCAGGTGCTGGAAGTTTTCTTGGGAAATGGCAGACCATTCTTCACAGAGTGGTGCACTGAAGAGAGGTATCAATGTCTGTCGCTGAGGCCCGGCACGAAGTCAGTGTTCTATACGATTCAGGTCAGGACTCTTTGCAGGCCAGTACATTACAGGGATGTTATTGTCGTGTAACCACTTCGCCACAGGCCGTGCATTATGAACAGGTGCTCGATCTTGTTGAAAGATCCAAAGCCGCCCCCCGAATTGCTCAACAGTGGGAAGCAAGAAGGTGCTTAAAACATGAATGTAGGCCTGTGCTGTGATAGTGCTACGCAATACAACAAGGGGTACAAGCCCCCTCCATGAAAAACACGACCACACCATAACACCACCGCCTCCGAATTTTACTGTTGGCACTACACACTCCGGCAGATGACGTTCACCGGGCATTCGCCATACCAACACCCCGCCATCGGATCGCCACATTGTGTACCGTGATTCGTCACTTCACACAACGTTTTCCCACTGTTAAATCGTCCAACGTTTGCGCTCCTTACACCGAGCGAGGCGTCGTTTTGCATTTACCGGCGTGATGCGTGGCTTATGAGCAGCCGCTCGAACATGAAATCCACGTTTTCTCACCTCCCGTCTAACTGTTATAGTACGTGCAGTGGATCCTGATGCAGTTTGGAATTCCTGTGTGATGGTCTGAATAGATGTCTGCCTATTACACATTACGACCCTCTTCAACTGTCGGCGGTCTCTGTCAGTCAACAGACGAGGTCGGCCTGTACGCTTTTGTGCGGTACGTGTCCCTTCACGTTTCCACTTCACTATCACATCGGTAACAGTGGAACCAGGGGCGTTTAGGAGTGCGGAAATCTCGAGTAAAGACGTATGACACAAGTGACAGCCAATCACCTGACCACGTTCGAAGTCCGCGAATTCCGAGGATCGCTCACGATGTCTAATGACTACTGAGGTCGCTGATATGGAGTACCTGGCAGTAGGTTGCAGCACCATGCACCTAACATGAAAAACGTATGTTTTGGGGGGTGTCCAGATACTTCTGATCACATAGTGTGTATCTTTCCGCGCGAGCTCTGATTTCCTTTATTTTATTATGATGATTGAAACCTGATAGTCAAGGGAAGGCAGGATTCAGTTACGATTGTGGACGGGGCCGTCATCAGTTACTATTGGTTGCCCCTTACAGTTACACACAGTAAAACAGTAATTCCAGACTCAACAGTAAATAAAAGAATACCACACGTTATTTTTTTTTTTAAAGCTAATGACCACAATCACGGCTGAAGGCCTTACACGCCAGGAACGGCAGTTATACACAAAATTTAGAAACCTGCTGTAAAACGGCAAATACAAGCAAAGGTTAATTAAAACAAACATGCAACTGACCACCAGACGGGTAAAATAAGATGATGGCAACCTTGTAACACAACCCTTACACTGCTAGATTTATTCCAGAAGGCGACCAGGTGCATTCAAGTTCTAAGGCCACTGATTTTTTTTCTCCGGACTGGAAAGAGATAGAAACATGCGCATTGTTTTAAAATGAGGCCGCGTTCATTGTCAATACGTCCCAGAGATGGCAGCACTGTACGGCAGATGGAATTTTACCGCCAATGGCGAGAATGAGAATTGTTTTAAATACTTAAAATGGCGACGTTTTCCTTACTTGAACAGCGGACAATCATTCGTTTTCTGAATTTGCGTGGTGTGAAACCAATTGAAATTCATCGACAGTTGAAGGAGACATGTGGTGATGGAGTTATGGATGTGTCGAAAGTGCGTTCGTGGGTGCGACAGTTTAATAAAGGCAGAACATCGTGTGACAACAAACCGAAACAACCTCGGGCGCGCACAAGCCGGTCTGATGACACGATCGAGAAAGTGGAGAGAAATGTTTTGGGGGATCGCCAAATGACTGTTGAACAGATCGCCTCCAGAGCTGGCATTTTTGTGGGTTCTGTGCACACAATCCTGCATGACGACCTGAAAATGCGAAAAGTGTCATCCAGGTGGGTGCCACGAATGCTGACGGACGACCACAGGGCTGCCCGTGTGGCATGTTGCCAAGCAATGTTGACGCGCAACGACAGCATGAATGGGACTTTCTTTTCGTCGGTTGTGACAATGGATGAGACGTGGATGCCATTTTTCAATCCAGAAACAAAGCGCCAGTCAGCTCAATGGAAGCACACAGATTCACCGCCTCCAAAAAATTTCGGCTAACCGCCAGTGCTGAAAAAATGATGGTGTCCATGTTCTGGGACAGCGAGGGCGTAATTCTTACCCATTGCGTTCCAAAGGGCACTACGGTAACAGGTGCAGCCTACGAAAATGTTTTGAAGAACAAATTCCTTCCTGCACTGCAACAAAAACGTCCAGGAAGGGCTGCGCGTGTGCTGTTTCACCAAGACAACGCACCCGCACATCGAGCTAACGTTACGCAACAGTTTCTTCGTGATAACAACTTTGAAGTGATTCCTCACCTGACCTGGTTCCTAGTGACTTTTGGCTTTTTCCAACAATGAAAGACACTCTCCGTGGCCGCACATTCACCAGCCGTGCTGCTATTGCCTCAGCGATTTTCCAGTGGTCAAAACACTCCTAAAGAAGCCTTCGCCGCGGCCATGGAATCATGGCGTCAGCGTTGTGAAAAACGTGTACGTCTGCATGGCGATTACGTCGGGAAGTAACGCCAGTTTCATCGATTTCGGGTGAGTAGTTAATTAGAAAAAAAATCGGAGGCCTTAGAACTTGAATGCACCTCGTATTAACTAGACATACATAACCTTTAATGTAGGCATTACAAGGTATGGTAATAAATAATACCATAATAGAACACAAGGACCAGTCACATACGGTGCTCCAGGAATCGATCTCTGAGAAGGTCCGGTAGCAAACACACTCACGAGCGATGAGATAGGCAGCCAAGAGTTGCACTCACTTCATAAGATGGTAATTCAGACTAGTGGCGGTCTAACGAATGATTAATGATAATCTTGCTGAAGCTACCTGAGGTCCGATAAACCAAATGCAAGAATGGAACAACATGCCAAAGCTGGAACCGGGGGACCGTACTACGCCCCAAGAATACTGTGCTTAGAGCGCCCAGAACAAGAAAGGAATCACTACCACCAGAGTAGAAGAATCACAAACTGCCTACAATCAAGAAAGCTGTCAAAGCTACACGCCTTACCGGACAGCAGCGGCAAGGCGAGGAAACGTACACTGCCGTTACATACACTAACCCCCAGGGCAGGTAACTGCGGCGTTAGCGGGCACCAGGCAGAAAAAATACCTCTGGTTGAACTTAACAATTTGTAACAAGTTGAACGCAGTAAGTAGTAATAAGAAGTCGAGGAAAGCTAATCAGATCCGCCTTCCCCAAGCACTCCACTCGCTGCTCTTCGCCTCGCCGACACTACGAGCAGCGACACGAACCCAAGTCACTGGAGAATCGCGAGATGTCACAGTGGTGGAGGTTTCACTACTTGTATTGAAAGGCACTCATCTTAAAGCCTGCTGGATCCGGTTTACGACGAGGTCGTGCACCCTCGTGACCACAGCCCTTCCATCCGGCAGTCCACGCGTGCCACCAGCGGTCCCGGCGTGTTCCCGCACTGTCCAGACTTGGCTCCTCCTGAGTCCCCAACTGAACTGCCACACTCACGACACGGAGAAACAATGACTTCGCCCCAAAGATAGGGCGACAGTCACTACATATCGATACCCGCCGCTGCTGCCACTAGCGGACAGGCAACACTTGCGAAACGAGTGGCGCCAGTCAAAATGAGAAGAAGACAAACAACCGCAACCATGCCAACTAAAGGACACTGTCTGCCGCCAACAGAAGGCGGAAACCTACAAACAGCACCAACGCAATCCACAGCACGGCTCAATGATCGTCGCTCCTTATATAGGTCGGCGACAACAAAATATTTTCCCATTCAGAGGAGAAAGACTGTGACTGAAATTTCGTGAGTTGATCCGGCAACAACGAGAAATGCCTTCCTTTTAATGATATCCACCTCAAATCCTGTATGATGTCCGTGACGCTCTCTCCCCTATTTCTCAATAACTCAAAACGAACTCCTCTTCTTTGAACTTTCCCGATGTACTCCGTTAATCCCATCTGGTAAGGATCCCACACCGAAGAGCAGTATTCTAAAAGAGGATGGACAAGAGTAGTGTCGGCAGTTTCTTTAGTAGATCTGCTGCAGCTTCTCAGTGTTCTGCCAGTGAAAGGCAGTTTTAGCTTTGCCATTTGCTGTGTGTCCTTTTTGATTTAAGCTATTCGTAATTGTAATCCCTAAGTATTTAGCTGAATTCACAGCCTTTATATTTGACTGATTTGTCGTGTAAGCGAAGTTTAACGGATTCCTTTCAGAGCTCATGTGGATGACCTCACATTTTTCATTATTTGGGGTCAGATGCCAATTTTTGCACCGTACAGACATTTTTCCTAAATAGTTTTGCACTTTTTGATCTTATGATGACTTTACTAGTCGATAAACGACAGCGTCATCTGCAAACAGCCTAAGACGGCTGCTCAGATTGACTCCTAAATCGTTTATACAGATAAGGAACAGTAGAGGGCCTATAACGCTACCTTGAGAAGCACCAGAAATAACTCCTGTTTTGCTCGATGATCAGTTACTACGAACTGTGACGTCTCTGCCAGGAAGTCACGAATACAGTCACATAACTGAGACGATATTCCATAAGCACTGAATTTAATTTGAAGCCAGTTATGAGGTACGGTGCCAAAAGACTTGTGAAAATCTAGAAATACGCAATCGATTTTAAATCCTTTGTCGATAGCACTCAACACTTCGTGTAAGTAAAGAGCTTGTTGTATTTCACAAGAATTGAGTTTTCTAAATCCGTGTTGACCGAGGATGAGGATGCAGAAGGCAATGGAAACCACTGCATTAAAGACACGTAACGTGTATCCACAGGACATGTGGCCTGTAATTGAAGAAGTGTCATGATGACCTCTCCATTGGCAAAAGATTCCGGAATAGTCCCCCATTCGGATCTCCGGGAGGGGACTGCCAAGGGGGAGGTTACCATGAGAAAAAGATTGAATAATCAACGAAAGGATAACGTTCTACGAGTCGGGGCGTGGAATGTCAGAAGCTTGAACGTGGTAGGGAAACTAGAAAATCTGAAAAGGGAAATGCAAAGGCTCAATCTAGATATAGTACGGGTCAGTGAAGTGAAGTGGAAGGAAGACAAAGGATTTCTGGTCAGATGAGTATCGGGTAATATCAAAAGCAGCAGAAAATGGTATAACAGGTGTAGGATTCGTTATGAATAGGAAGGTAGGGCAGAGGGTGTGTTACTGTGAACAGTTCAGTGACCGGGTTGTTCTAACCAGCATCGACAGCAGACCAAACACCGACAACGATAGTTCAGGTATACATGCCGACGTCGCAAGCTGAAGATGAACAGATAGAGAAAGTGTATGAGGATATTGAAAGGGTAATGCAGTATGTAATGTGGGACGAAAATCTAATAGTCATTTGCCACTGGAATGCAGTTGTAGAGGAAGGAGTAGAAGAAAAGGTTACAGGAGAATATGGGCTTGGGACAAGGAATGAAAGAGGAGAAAGACTAATTGAGTTCTGTAACAAGTTTCAGCTATAATAGCCGGGAGATGCGGGAAGATTTAAATTAAATTACATCATGATCAGACAGAGATTCCGAAATCAGATACTGGATTGTAAGGCGTACCCAGGAGCAGATATAGACTCAGATCACAATATAGTAGTGATGAAGAGTAGGCTGAAGTTGAAGACACTAGTCAGGAAGAATCAATACGCAAAGAAGTGGGATACGGAAGTACTAAGGAATGACGAGATACGTTTGAAGTTCTCTAACGCTATAGATACAACAATAAGGAATAGCGCAGTAGGCAGTACAGTTGAAGAGGAATGGACATCTCTAAAAAGAGCCAGCACAGACGTTGGGAAGGAAAACATAGGTACAAAGAAGGTAGCTGCGAAGAAACCATGGGTAACACAAGAAATACTTCAGTTGATTGAAGAAAGGAGGAAGTACAAACATGTTCCGGTAAAATCAGGAATACAGAAATACAAGTCGCTGAGGAATGAAATAAATAGGAAGTGCAGGGAAGCTAAGACGAAATGGCTGCAGGAAAAATGTGAAGACATCGAAAAAGATATGATTGTCGGAAGGACAGACTCAGCATACAGGAAAGTCAAAACAACCTTTGGTGACATTAAAAGCAACGGTGGTAACATTAAGAGTGCAACGGGAATTCCACTGTTAAACGCAGAGGAGAGAGCAGATAGGTGGAAAGAATACATTGAAAGCCTCTATGAGGGCGAAGATTTGTCTGATGTGATAGAAGAAGAAACAGGAGTCGATTTAGAAGAGATAGGGGATCCAGTATTAGAATCGGAATTTAAAAGAGCTTTGGAGGACTTACGGTCAAATAAGGCAGAAGGGATAGATAACATTCCATCAGAATTTCTAAAATCATTGGGGGAAGTGGCAACAAAACGACTATTCACGTTGGTGGGTAGAATATATGAGTCTGGCGATATACCATCTGACTTTCGGAAAAGCATCATCCACACAATTCCGAAGACGGCAAGAGCTGACAAGTGCGAGAATTATCGCACAATCAGCTTAACAGCTCATGCATCGAAGCTGTTTACAAGAATAATATACAGAAGAATGGAAAAGAAAATTGAGAATGCGCTAGGTGACAATCAGTTTGGCTTTAGGAAAAGTAAAGGGACGAGAGAGGCAATTCTGACACTACGGCTAAAGGCTAAAGAAAAATCAAGACACTTTCATAGGATTTGTCGACCTGGAAAAAGCGTTCGACAATATAAAATGGTGCAAGCTGTTCGAGATTCTGAAAAAAGTAGGGGTAAGCTATAGGGAGAGACGGGTCATATACAATATGTACAACAACCAAGAGGTAATAATAAGAGTGGACGATCAAGAACGAAGTGCTCGTATTAAGAAGGGTGTAAGACAAGGCTGTAGCCTTTCGCCCCTACTCTTCAATCTGTACATCGGGGAAGCAATGATGGAAATAAAAGAAAGCTTCAGGAGTGGAATTAAAATACAAGGTGAAAGGATATAAATGATACGATTAGCTGATGACATTCCTATCCTGAGTGAAAGTGAAGAAGAATTAAATGATCTGCTGAACGGAATGAACAGTCTAATGAGTACACAGTATGGTTTGAGAGTAAATCGGAGCCGGCCGAAGTGGCCGTGCGGTTAAAGGCGCTGCAGTCTGGAACCGCAAGACCGCTACGGTCACAGGTTCGAATCCTGCCTTAGGTTAGTTAGGTTTAACTAGTTCTAAGTTCTAGGGGACTAATGACCTCAGCAGTTGAGTCCCATAGTGCACAGAGCCATTTTGAGTAAATCGGAGAAAGACGAAGGTAATGAGAAGTAATAGAAATGAGAACAGCGAGAAACTTAACATCAAGATTGATGGTCACGAAGTCAATGAAGTTAAGGAATTCTGCTACCTAGGCAGTAAAATAACCAATGACGGACGGAGCAAGGAGGACATCAAAAGCAGACTCGCTATGGCAAAAAAGGCATTTATGGCCAAGAGAAGTCTATTAATATCAAATACCGACCTTAATTTGAGGAAGAAATTTCTGAGGATGTACGTCTGGAGTACAGCATTGTTTGGTAGTGAAACATGGACTGTGGGAAAACCGGAACAGAAGAGAATCGAAGCGTTTGAGATGTGGTGCTACAGACGAATGTTGAAAACTAGGTGGACTGATAAGGTAAGGAATGAGGAGGTTCTGCGCAGAATCGGAGAGGAAAGGAATATGTGGAAAACACTGATAAGGAGGACAGGATGATAGGACATCTGCTAAGACATGAGGGAATGACTTCCATGGTACTAGAGGGAGCTGTAGAGGGCAAAAACTGTAGAGGAAGACATAGATTGGAATACGTCAAGGAAATAATTGAGGACGTAGGTTGCAAGTGGTACTCTGAGATGAAGAGGTTAGCACAGGAACGGAATTCGTGGCGGGCCGCATCAAACCAGTCAGTAGACTGATGACAAAAAAAAAAAAAATTGCGGCTAGTGATCTTTGTCAGAGAGGTTAGTTAGCGCAGGGGGAGAGTCTTTGGAGGGGTGTGTAGTAGAGACTCGCGCTTCGGGTGTCAATGCGAACGGTCATTGGCATTTGGTTTTGGCACGTTATAGCGAGTAGGTTGCACGGTGTGTGCCTTTAGCTGGAAGTAGTGGCCTGTATGAGGAAGTGAACAAGCGCAGTCTGGCTCGAGAGGAACGGGTAAGACGTACGCCGCTGCTTGTGTAGGTTTCAGTGCGGGCTGTTGGCACGGTGCAACCCGTAAGGAATAATGGAATGACGGCCTCGGTATTTGCGTGAGACACACAGGCGGTATTCGTTAGAAGCTACCCATTCCGGTTTTGCTATGTCAGCATTGAAATCAGCCAGCCTGCTGCTACGTTGTGCACAGTTATTACTTGCTTGTGCAGACTACGAAAGTGTGTGCCAGTTCCTCAAGTGTCTTCCGCTATCGTCAACCGTTCTAGTTTGTCGTTAAGCAGTATGAATTGCCTGACTGTGCTCATTGATCTGATCTCTGTGTCGGCTCAGTCTGCCCCTCCCTATACTAAGATATTTTATGCTCTGTTTCTTTAACTTCACGGAGCCAGTGTTTGCTGTGTGCGATTTGCCTAGCGTGTTGGTATCTCACGTGTGTTCGTTTACTTGGATGCTGGGGCCGCGAAATTGTGTGTCAGTAACAAAATATTTCCTTGAGGCGTCAACTTATTAAAGTGGGGCCAGCATAATTCAGTTTAGGTTCTAATTTTGGTTATTATTGCGTTTAATCGTCAGTACCGGCTGGTAATTGAATGTTTAAGACTGTTGCAGACTTGAGGACACTCCCACGCTAAACTGGCGGTTTGCGAGCCGGCTGTAGTGTACCGGCAAGGTTACGTACGAACGAAATGTGAAGCAGCTCGCACTGATTTAGAGTTGAAAACCATATCCTCAGTTATTTTATTGCTGATTGTAATTACGAGGGAGAGTCAAATGAAAACCTTAAATATTGTTTTAAATATTATTTATTGTGCAGAAGTGGTACAAAGCTGTATCAATTTTCAACATAATCTCCCCCACTCTCAATGCAAGTCCTCAATCGCTTACAAAGTGCACAAATTCCTTTAGAAAGAAATTCCACGGTAGTCCGTGCAACCACTCATGCACAGCGTGGCGTATTTCTTCATCAGAACGGAACTTCTTTCTTACCATTGCATCTTTGAGTGGTCCAAACATACGGAAATCACTTGGGGCAAGGTCTGGTGACTATGGTGAATGAGGAAGACACTCAGAATGCAGGTCTGTGATTGTTGCAACTGTTGTACGGGCAGGGTGGTGCCTTGCATTGTCATGTTGCAAAAGGACACCTGCTGACAGCAGTCCACGTCGCTTTGATTTTATTGCAGGCCGCAGATAATTTTTTAGGAGATTTGTGTATTGTGACAGTGGTCCCTCTATGCATGTAATGCTCCAAAATGACGCCTTTTTCGTCCCAAAAGAGTGTCAGCATAACCTTCCCTGCTGATGGTTCTGTTCGAAACTACTTCCAATTTTGGTGATGAGGAATGGCGCCATTCCCTGCTCGCTCTCTTCGTTTCCGGTTGGTGGAAGTGGATCCAGGTTTCGTCCCCAGTAACGATTCTTGCAAGGAAGCCATCCATCACCTTCTCGTTCAAAGCGCCGAAGAAGTTCTTCACAAGCACCAACACGTCGTTCTCTCATTTCAGGAGTCAGCTGCCGTGGCACCCATCTTGCAGACACTTTGTGAAACTGGAGCACATCATGCACAGTGTGGTGTGCTGACCTATGACTAATCTGTAAACACGCTGCAATGTCATTCAGTGTCACTCGGCGGTTTTCCTTCACTATGGCTTCAACTGTTGCAATGCTCTGTGGAGTTACAACTCGTTGTGTCTGACCTGGACGAGGAGCATCTTCCACTGAAGTCACACCATTTGCGAACTTCCTACCCCAGTCGTAGACTTGCTGCTATGACAGACATGCATCACCGTACTTAACCTTCATTCGTCGATGAATTTCAATAGGTTTCACACCTTCACTATGCAAAAACCGAATAACAGAACACTGTTCTTCCCTGGTGCAAGTCGCAAGTGGGGCGGCCATCTTTATACTGATACTGCGACGGTGTGTGTGCATCTGCACTATGCTGCCACCTACAAGCCATTCTACATGCTGTGTGTAGCAAGCTTACCAACTTACAAGATAACAGTGCGAAATTTCGATTTGTTATTACAAATTTAAGACTTTCATTTGGCACACCCTCGTAATAACTGTGGAAATTTTGAAGTCTACATATTGCTGTGATTCCTTTGTTGAGCCTTTTGCTTCTGTTTAAAGTGTCTTGTTAATTACTCAGTCAAATACCCTGTTGTCAAATGGTCTGTGTTTAAGATAACCCTTCAGGCCTGTTTCAAAATTAACTTTTCGAGTACTAGTTAATTATTGAGTTTTTAATTGCATTTCTTTCATTTGCCCTTCAGGCACCGTTGGTTGTAGTTGCTATTTCTTAAAATCAGCCCTTTAAGCTTTAGTGGTTATTGTTTGCTGTTCCTTAAAATCAGCCCTTCTGGCGTTTGTTTAGGGAATTTATTGTATTTCCGTCGTTGTTTGCTTTTTATCCCCTCCGGCTGTGCGTGAAAAATTTTATCTAGCTAGATTGTTACCAGCGTTGTTAAAATAACTCTTAAACTAGAATGAGATTTTCATTCTACAGCGGAGTGTGCGCTGATATGAAACTCCCTGGCAAATTAAAACTGTGTGCCAGACCGAGACTCGGACTCGGAACCTCTGCCTTTCGCGGGCAAGTGCTCTACCACTTGTCTCTTTCCCATGCCACTGTCTTCCTCTCTCCATGCATAAGAAAGCGCGAATATGCTAGCATGCCAAATTTTTTTGGAAAAATTTTAAAGGTGCTGCGGAACGTAAAATGAGTCATTTGAACAGGAATATATTCACCTTTTGTGCTCTGATTGGATCATTTTTCCGCTGGTTCCCTTCTTCCCTGCCACAGCAGGGAATGTCACTCATATGAAAATAACTTCACAGATCAGTAAAATTTTTGTAGTATACTTATGTGAAATTGAGATAACGCGAAACTAATTTTAGATCTCACACCGGATTTTACATGCTTTACAACATGGAGTTCCCAGAACCCTTCTAATGATAACGAAGACACTTTACAGCACATTTCTCCTTACTACGTCACTTTATAAACTACATTTCCACCTCAGGCCGCATCTTACGTGCGTGTTTTACTTGTATAAGTAGAGCAACTTTGAACCTCCGTATCTTGGAAACGAATAAAGATATCAACATTTTTTGTAGTTTATTCGAGATCGAGACCTTAGGAATATGTCGGAAAAATTACAGCCTTCGCTGTACGTAGCAGTCTTGGAAAACGAGACTCGATAACGGATAAAGACGTTTGAAAACGGGAAATTGTACTTCTAGATAGGTGCCTAGAGAATACAGCGTTAAAATTTTGACAATTTTCTGCAGTTAGTTATTTAGTTGCTGCTGATGGCTGTTTAACGATTATTTTATTTGAGTATGCATGGCTAGAATTGTCTTAGAATTATCATACACACTTCAGTGTATTGACCATTTACATGTATCATGACAATTTATTTATTACCTTTTAAATGAAAATATGTTTAATATTCTTTTATTATTTACTTCATACCCACAAGGACCATTTCAGTTGAGATCTTGAAATCCTTCGTAAATGTTTATTGTGTATTCTTGTTTTTCTGACATGTTGTAATCTTAGATTACCCCACTATGTGTTCGTTGAAAGGAATGACATCTAATCTAATTTAATCTGTGACAAACCAAATAAGAGTTTGACAGTTGACTGATGATCTCCACTTAGGGCGAACAATTTTCATGACAGAACTTTGTCGATGGCAGCTACCAGGCATCATTCCACTTAAAAAGGGTACCGTTTGCGAAATCTGAAAGACTGATACTAGAAAGGAGAATTTCTATTATTCCACTATTAAATCAATTAGAAAACGTAACTAATTAACTAAGTAAGTGAATAAATACTTTGACATTGACTATAACCAAATCCTAATTAACTAAGTAAGTGAATAAATACTTTGACATTGACTATAACCAAATCCTCTACATGTTCCAAAGACCATTTGAACGATTCTTTTATTGAAATCATAAGGAACGAATCAGTTTGCAGGAACTGTGCACTTGATTAGTGTTAACATTAATGAGCACATTATTATTTTTAGCCCTTATCATGCAACTAAATCTTTTTTTATTGGCTAGAAATTTGGCAATGGAGTAGACGGAACTGTCCAGTAGAAATTATTTTAAATTAAATTTAAAACTAGCTTCGCTACCTGTCAAATATTTTATGTTATTGAGCAAATGATCAAAAATTTTTGTTGGTGCATATTGAACTCTTTTCTCAGACACTGGCAGCATTCAGAATAAGTAATGAAGGACATTTTTTTACTTCTAGTGTTGCAGGTATTGACATCACTGTTCTTCTCAATTTGTAATGGATTACTCATGACGAATTTCATTAGAGGATATATGTGTTGTGATGAGGCAGTTAAAATGCCTAGCTCCTTAAAGATACATCTACATGACATGCTCGCGTATCATGTCATTTCTGGAAACCCAGAATCTACTTCATAGGAATCAACAAGGATTCCGGAAACAGCGATCGTGTGAGACCCAGAATTATTTGTTCATGAGACCCAGAAAACTATTAGATACAGGCTCCCAGGTAGATGCCATTTTCCTTGACTTCCGGAAGGCGTTCGATACAGTTCCGCACTGTCGCCTGATAAACGAAGTAAGAGCCTACGGAATATCAGACCAGCTGTGTGGCTGGATAGAATTTTTAGCAAACAGAACACAGCATGTTGTTCTCAATGGAGAGACGTCTACAGACGTTAAAGTAACCTCTGGCGTGCCACAGGGGAGTGTTATGGGACCATTGCTTTTCACAATATATATATAAATAACCTAATAGATAGTGTCGGAAGTTCCATGCAGCTTTTCACGGATGATGCTGTATTATACAGAGCAGTTACAGCTTTAGAAAATTGCAGCGAAATGCAGGAAGATCTGCAGCGGATAGGCACTTGGTGCAGGGAGTGGCAACTGACCCTTAACATAAGCAAATGTAATGTATTGCGAATACATAGAAAGAAGGATCCTCTATTGTATGATTATATGATAGCTTAACAAACACTTCTGTAAAATATGTGGGAGTATGGGTACGGAACGATTTGAAGTGGAATGATCATATAAAATTAACTGTCGGTAAGGCGGCTGCCAGGCTGAGATTCATTGGGAGAGTCCTTAGAAAATGTAGTCCATCAACAAAGGAGGTGCCTTACAAAACACTCGTTCGACCTATACTTGAGTACTGCTCATCAGTGTGGGATCAATACCAGGTCGGGTTGACAGAGGAGATAGAGAAGATCCAAAGAAGAGCGGCGCGTTTCGTCACAGCGTTATTTGGTAAGCGTGATAGCGTTACGGAGATGTTTAGCAAACTCAAGTGGCAGACTCTGCAAGAGAGGCGCTCTGTATTGCGGTGTAGCTTGCTGTCCAGGTTTCGAGAGGGTGCGTTTCTGGATGAGGTATCGAATATATTGCTTCCCCCTACTTATACCTCCCGAGGAGATCACGAAAGTAAAATTAGAGAGATTCGAGCGCGCACGGAGGCTTTCTGGCAGTCGTTCTTCCCGCGAACCATAGGCGACTGGAACAGGAAAGGGAGGTAATGACAGTGGCACGTAAAGTGCCCTCCACCACACACCGTTGGGTGGCTTGCGGAGCATAAATGTAGATGTAGATGTAGACGCCTCTTGTGAGCACCACATATTTCTCTCACTGTTCGCTTTTGTGTTACCAAAACTTTCTTTCTGAGTGACAAGTTCAAAAAAAATGGTTCAAATGGCTCTGAGCACTATGGGACTCAACATCTGAGGTCGTAAGTCCCCTAGAACTTAGAACTACTTAAACCTAACTAACCTAAGGACATCACACACACCCATGCCCGAGGCAGGATTCGGACCTGCGACCGTAGCAGTCCCGCGGAGTGACAAGTTACCCCAGAAAATTGTTCCGTAAGACATTTTTATTGAGTGGAAAAATGCAAAACGTGTCAGGAGGCTCACAAATTTCTTTCCAGAATTAGCAATTATACGAAGAGAAATTGTACAGGCTGGTGCAAAAGCCACTTGACAGTTTGTTAGAAGAAAACAAAAACAACAGCAATATGTCGTACAGTAGGAATTTTTTACCCATTAAATTGTTATTACACACTGGTGATAATTACGCCTTGCCAAGTTGGTGTACAATGCAATGATAAGCGAAACAAGTAAACACATAAGTTAATTGCTGAAAGCGTGATCTGTGAGACCTGTTTTCAGCTGTAGTTTTCCGAACTGTCGCGATGTTAACGGAAGAAGAAAGGATTTTCGTGTTGAAAACGTTTTATAAAAGTGGTGCTACTGCAGTTGTTAATGAATGATGAAGAAACTTTACATCAAAACCACCGTCTAGACGAACAGTGAACGACATACGATATAGATCTGAAGATCAAGGATTTGTTATGAATGCACCCAGATCTCAACAACGCTGATGAAAATGAATCGCTGGTGAGTTTAGCTGTGACCCAAAGTCCGCGAAAATCAACCAGACGTTTAGCAACAGAGCTGGATTTATCAAGAAGGACCATGCAAAGAATGTTACACTTTTTTTTTGGTCATCAGTCTACTGACTGATTTGATGCGGCCCGCCACGAATTCCTTTCCTGTGCTAACCTCTTCATCTCAGAGTAGCACTTGCAACCTACGTTCTCAATTATTTACTTGACGTATTCCAATCTCTGTCTTCCTCTACAGTTTTTGCCCTCTACAGCTCCCTCTAGTACCATGGAAGTCATTCCCTCATGTCTTAGCAGATGTCCTATCATCCTGTCCCTTCTCCTTATCAGTGTTTTCCACATATTCCTTTCCTCTCCGATTCTGCGTAGAACCTCCTCATTCCTTACCTTATCAGTCCACCTAATTTTCAACATTCGTCTATAGCACCACATCTCAAATGCTTCGATTCTCTTCTATTCCGGTTTTCCCACAGTCCATGTTTCACAACCATACAATGCTGTACTCCAGACGTACATCCTCAGAAATTTCTTCCTCAAATTAAGGCCGGTATTTGATATTAGTAGACTTCTCTTGGCCAGAAATGCCTTTTTGCCATAGCGAATCTGCTTTTGATGTCCTCCTTGCTCCGTCCGTCATTGGTTATTTTACAGCCTAGGTAGCAGAATTCCTTAACTTCATTGACTTCGTGACCATCAATCCTGATGTTAAGTTTCTCGCCGTTCTCATTTCTACTACTTCTCATTACCTTCGTCTTTCTCCGATTTACTCTCAAACCATACTGTGTACTCATTAGACTGTTCATTCCGTTCAGCAGATCATTTAATTCTTCTTCACTTTCACTCGGGATAGCAATGTCATCAGCGAATCGTATCATTGATATCCTTTCACCTTGTATTTTAATTCCGCCGCTGAACCTTTCTTTTATTTCCATCATTGCTTCCTCGATGTACTGATTGAAGAGTAAGGGCGAAAGGGTACAGCCTTGTCTTACACCCTTCTTAATACGAGCACTTCGTTCTTGATCGTCCACTCTTATTATTCCCTCTTGGTTGTTGTACATATTGTATATGACCCGTCTCTCCTATAGCTTACCCCTACTTTTTTCAGAATCTCGAACAGCTTGCACCATTTTATATTGTCGAACGCTTTTTCCAGGTCGACAAATCCTATGAAAGTGTCTTGATTTTTCTTTAGCCTTTAGCCGTAGTGTCAGAATTGCCTCTCTCGTCCCTTTACTTTTCCTAAAGCCAAACTGATTGTCACCTAGCGCATTCTCAATTTTCTTTTCCATTCTTCTGTATATTATTCTTGTAAGCAGCTTCGATGCATGAGCTGTTAAGCTGATTGTGCGATAATTCTCACACTTGTCAGCTCGTGCCGTCTTCGAAATTGTGTGGATGATGCTTTTCCGAAAGTCAGATGGTATATCGCCAGATTCATACATTATACACACCAACGTGAATAGTCGTTTTGTTGCCACTTCCCAGAATGATTTTAGAAATTCTGATGGAATGTTATCCATCCCTTCTGCCTTATTTGACCGTAAGTCCTCCAAAGCTCTTTTAAATTCCGCTTCTAATACTGGATCCCCTATCTCTTCTAAATCGACTCCTGTTTCTTCTTATATCACATCAGACAAATCTTCGCCCTCATAGAGGCTTTCAATGTATTCTTTCCACCTATCTGCTCTCTCCTCTGCATTTAACAGTGGAATTCCCGTTGCACTCTTAATGTTACCACCGTTGCTTTTAATGTCACCAATGGTTGTTTTGAATTTCCTGTATGCTGAGTCTGTCCTTCCGACAATCATATCTTTTTCGATGTCTTCACATTTTTCCAGCAGCCATTTCGTCTTAGCTTCCCTGCACTTCCTATTTATTTCATTCCTCAGCGACTTGTATTTCTGTATTCCTGATTTTCTCGGAACATGTTTGTACTTCCTCCTTTCATCAATCAACTGAAGTATTTCTTCTGTTACCCATGGTTTCTTCGCAGCTACCTTCTTTGTACCTATGTTTTCCTTCCCAACTTCTGTGCTGGCTCTTTTTAGAGATGTCCATTCCTCTTCAACTGTACTGCCTACTGCGCTATTCCTTATTGTTGTATCTATAGCGTTAGAGAACTTCAAACGTGTCATTCCTTAGTACTTCCGTATCCCACTTCTTTGCGTATTGATTCTTCCTGACTAATGTCTTGAACTTCAGCCCACTCTTCATCACTACTATATTGTGTTCTGAGTCTATATCTGCTCCTGGGTACACCTTACAATCCAGTATCTGATTTCGGAATCTCTGTCTGACCATGATGTAATCTAATTGAAATCTTCCCGTATCTCCCGGCCTTTTCCAAGTATACCTCCTCCTCTTGTGATTCTTGAACAGGGTATTCGCTATTACTAGCTGAAACTTGTTACAGAACTCAATTAGTCCTTCTCCTCTTTCATTCCTCGTCCCAAGGCCATATTCTCCTGTATCCTTTTCTTCTACTCCTTCCCCTACAACTGCTTTCCAGTCGCCCATGACTATTAGATTTTCGTCCCCCTTTACATACTGCATTACCCTTTCAATATCCTCATACACTTTCTCTATCTGTTCATCTTCAGCTTGCGACGTCGGCTTGTATACCTGAACTATCGTTGTCTGTGTTGGTCTGCTGTCGATTCTGATTAGAACAACCCGGTCACTGAACTGTTCACAGTAACACACCCTCTGCCCTACCTTCCTATTCATAACGAATCCTACACCTGTTATACCATTTTCTGCTGCTGTTGATATTACCCGATACTCATCTGACCAGAAATCCTTGTCTTCCTTCCACTTCACTTCACTGACCCCTACTATATCTAGATTGAGCCTTTGCATTTCCCTATTCAGATTTTCTGGTTTCCCTACCACGTTCAAGCTTCTGACATTCCACGCCCCGACCCGTAGAACGTTATCCTTTCGTTGATTATTGAATCTTTTTCTCATGGTAACCTCCCCCTTGGCAGTCCCCTCCCGGAGATCCGAATGGGGGACTATTCCGGAATCTTTTGCCAATGGAGAGATCATCATGACACTTCTTCAATTACAGGCCACATGTCCTGTGGATACACGTTACGTGTCTTTAATGCAGTGGTTTCCATTGCCTTCTGCATCCTCATGTCGCTGATCATTGCTGATTCGTCCGCCTTTAGGGGCAATTTCCCACCCCCAGGACAAGAGATTGCCCTGAACCTCTATCCGCTCCTCCGCCCTCTTTGACAAGGCCGTTGGCAGAATGAGGCTGACTTCTTATGCCGGAAGTCACCGGCCGCCAATGCTGATTATTTATCAAAATTTAGGCAGTGACGGGGATCGAACCCGGGACCGAAGACGTTTTTTTATTGTGAATGAAATACGCTACCCCCTTTTTTTTTTTTAATCTCGTTTTGTTTCCTTTTGTTCGTTGCATCTGCTCGGGGCGGACGTCGTAAGACAGCCGTTTAGTTCGTTGTTGATCGATTAGCTCAGTTTTTTTATTACATAGGGCTGCTAACCCTCTGACCGAACACGCTGAGCTACCGTGCCGGCGATAAGATGATTCAGACTGACGTCTTCAGTATTCAATGAAATCTATTATTTACAAGTCAAAATAACAGTCGCTGCATGCAAGAGCCTTCTGAATGGAAGGTAACCTGATGCTATTTGAGGATATTGAAACGGTAATACAGTATGTATAGGGAGATGAAAATCTAACAGTCATGGGGGACTGGAATGCAGTTGTAGGGGAAGGAGTAGAAGAAAAGGTCACAGGACAATATGGGCTTGGGACAAGGAATGAGAGAGGAGAAAGATAAATTGAGTTCCGTAATTAATTTCAGCTAGTAATAGCGAATACTCGGTTCAAGAATCAGAAGAGGAGGAGGTATACTTGGAAAAGGCCGGGTGATACCGGAAGGTTTCATTTAGATTACATCATGGTCAGACAGAGATTCCGAAATCAGATACTGGATTGTAAGTCGTACATAGGAATTCAGGGATACAGAAATACAAATAGGAAATAAATAGGAAGTGCAGGGAAGCTAAGACGCAATGGCTGCAGGAAAAATGTGAAGACATTGAAAAAGAAATTATTGTTGGAAGGACTGACCCCCCATATAGGAAAGTGAAAACAACCTTCTGTGAAATTAAAAGAATGTGTGGTAACATTAAGACTGCAACAGGAATTGCACTGTTAAATGCTAAGGAGAAAGCCGATTGGTGGAAAGAGTACATTCAGGGCCTCTATGAGGGGAAAGATTTATCTGATGTGATAGTAGACGAAACAGGAGTCGGTTTACAAGATCCAGCATTAGATTCAGAATTTAAAAGAGCTTTGGAGGACTTGAGATCAAATAAGGCATCTAAGGTGGCGTGGTCTCCTGACCTTCATTACTTACATATTCCGTCCTCACAGTCATATTCTGCACATCAAGATGCTTCATTCGAACCCAGACTCGATAAGGTAATGTTGTATGAATTCATGTAAGCGATATGCAAATCTAATAAGTAAATCGCGAGTACGCACTGAGGTTGAAAAAGTCGAGGCTGGCGTACACAACAAGATGAGCACAAGAATTTTCATTCCAAAGAGGCAACCAGCCCACTGGAAGGCCCGTCCCTTCAGAGCGGTGAGTCAACACACACCCCTACTTCAGCTGGAGCGACCGCCCAGAGAGAGGATAGCTTTGGCCAGAGCAAAGGAATAACGACCCCCCCGTGTTCGACATAAAAGCAAATTCCGCTACATTGTGTGGGAGCGCCCAGAAGACGCATTTTTTTGACGGATTTCTCACAGGAGGACAGTATACACCTAACGGAGATGCTACATATTTCCACATTGGTCGACTGAAACGAAACGTCATTCTCCTGTTTAAAAGAGCAACGCTTATTGGCCGAATATTTCTGACGCCAGAAGAGCCAGGGAAGACAGCAAATGATATAACCTTGCAATTTTTCGTGAAAAAGGGGCCATTTTGCTGTTGCTCTTGGAGCAGGAACACGTAACGAGAGCGAATGCGCTCGTACATGTACGCAAAGAGCGAGGAACAAAGTCTCTACTCAGTACCGCACTGAGAGAGCACATCTGTCGCTAGCGAATTGGAGTGATACTCTATATTCAGTCGCTCACGATTAAGTGCTGTTCACTATGTTGGCCGCCACACTTATTGTGCAGTGTGAACATGGACAGAGTACTAGTTAAGCGCCTGCGAGCGAATATTGAGTGGCATCGCGGTGGACTGGTTATGTGACCGGTGTACCACTCCAATAGTTAGACCAGGTGCGAATAGGAGTCGTTGACTTCATCAACGGATAGGGGGAGTTTGATTGGCGAAGGTCAATCCAGATAGAAAGAGATAGTTGTGATACTTGTCAGCAGCGAGCGACGCAGGCAGCAGTCGTCACAGCTCACGGTATTGTGCGCTACAGCGTATGCGATCCCCATCTGTCCTCCATAACAGCACACTCCATTACATTTCTCACGCGACAGCCTTGACCATACCTAGAAAAGTTATTCAATTTGTGTAGGAGCGGCTCTCAGCAATTCTGCCGAGTAAATAACATTATTAAAGAAAAGGGAGAAAAGAATCTTTCCATACTTTGTAAAATAATAGCATTCCTATCCATAAGAGGCAATCTACTGTTCTGAAAAGAACCCAGAAATTTATTATTTTATAAGAAAAAGTTTCACCTGATTTATGAGAATTTTTTACAACAAATAATATTTTTCTTTCGTTTAATGTTTTTCTTACACTAACAATGAATACACCAGTACCCACGTATTCCACTAGTTATGTAAGAATATAGAATATTTTTGTGTCTTTTCCTTACAGCGGACGGCTCCAGAAGATATTTGTTGCTGAATGTTGGTACATTAGGAGCATCTGTCTGACTTCTGTAGTAGTGTGAGGTGGCAATTGTTTCTTGCATGAGCCAAAGGGTACTTGTTGGATCAATCCATTGCGCAACTTGACAAAATAAAACCCACACACTCACAGGCAGAAGGGACAGATAATATTCCATCAGAATTTCTAAAATCATTTGGGGAAGTGGCAACAAAACGACTATTCACGTAGGTGTATGGAATGTATGAGTCTGGCAACATACCACCTGAAGTTCGGAAAAATATTACACACAGAATTTCGAAGACTGCGAGAGCTGACAGTTGCGACAATCATCGCACAATTAGCTTATGAATCAAAGTTACTTACAAGAATAATGTACAGAAGAATTGAAAAGAAAACGGGAGGTGTTAGAAGACGATCAGTTTGGCTTTAGGAAAGGTAAGGACCCCCGGAGAGGCAATTCTGATG
Source organism: Schistocerca americana (assembly GCF_021461395.2). NCBI lineage: Eukaryota > Metazoa > Arthropoda > Insecta > Orthoptera > Acrididae > Schistocerca > Schistocerca americana. Next base: position 78,176,289 of record NC_060127.1, read on the forward strand.
ATTGATAGTGGAAGCAAGACTAAAGAAAAATCGACACACATTCATAGAATTTGTCGACGTGGAAAAAGGTTCGATAATGTAAAATAGTGTTAGATGTTCGAAGTTCTAAGAAAAATAGGAGTAAGCTATAGGGAGAAACGGGTAATAAACAGTATGTTTGCAGGAGCCAAGAGTGAAAGTGAATGGGGACGACCAAGAACGAAGTGCTCGGATTAAAAAGGATGTAAGGCAGGGATGTAGTCTCTCGCCCCTACTGTTTAATCTGTACACTGAAGAAGCAATGATGGAAATAAAAGAAAAGTTCAGGAGTGGGATTAAAATTCAAGGTGAAAGGATATCAACGATACATTCGCTGATGACATTGCTATCCTGAATGAAAGTAAAGAAGAATTATATGATCTGCAGAATGGAATGAACAGTCTAATGAGTACAGAATATGGACTGAGAGTAATGATAAGTAGCAGACATGACAACAGCGAGAAACTTAACATTAGGACAGATGGACACGGAGTAGATGAAGTTAAGGAATTCTACTACCTGGGCAGCAAAATAACCAATGACGGATAGAGCAAGGAGGACATCAAAACCAGACTAGCACTGGCAAAAAGGGCATTCCTGGCCAAGAGAAGTCTACTAGTGTCAAACATGGGCCTTGATTTGAGGAAGAAATTTCTGAGAATGAACGTTTGGACCATAACATTGAACGGCAGTGAAACATGAACTGTGGGAAAACCGGAACAGAAGAGAATCGAAGCATCAGCTCACCACGTTCAGTCTCACTCTGCAGTGGAGTGTGCGCTGTCATGAAACTTCGTGGCAGATTAAAACTGTGTGCCCGACCGAGACTCGAACTCGGGACCTTTGCCTTTCGCGGGCAAGTGCTCTACCATCTGAGCTACCCAAGCACGACTCACGCCCGGTCTCACAGCTTTACTTCTGCCAGTATCTCGTCTCCTACCTTCCAAACTTTACAGAAGCTCTCCTGCGAACCTTGCAGAACTAGCACTCCTGAAAGAAAGGATATTGCGGAGACATGGCTTAGCCACAGCCTGGGGGGTTGTTTCTAGAATGAAATTTTCACTCTACAGCGGAGTGTGCGCTGACATGAAACTTCCTGGCAGATTAAAACTGTGTGCCAGACAGAGACTCGAACTCGCTCTCTGCTGTAGAGTGAAAATCTCATTCTGGAAACATCCCCCAGGCTGTGTCTAAGCCATGTCTCCGCAATATCCTTTCTTTCAGGAGTGCTAGTTCTGCAAGGTTCGCAGGAGAGCTTCTGTAAAGTTTGGAAGGTAGGAGACGAGATAATGGCAGAAGTAAAGCTGTGAAACCGGGCGTGAGTCGTGCTTCGGTAGCTCAGATGGTAGAGCACTCGCCCGCGAAAGGCAAAGGTCCCGAGTTCGAGTCTCGGTCGGGCACACAGTTTTAATCTGCCAGGAAGTTTCAAAGCAAAACTTGTTTGCATCCTCATAATGGCGCTAATGGCGCCACACTTATACTAATGGCGCGGAATTTGAATAGACACCATTTGTCAGATGTAGAACCACGCCTATCGACTTTTGTTGATGTTGCACAATTTCTTGGTGTTGCAATTTTTTTTCCGTCAATGTATATTAAAGAGCAGTGGCGAAAGGCAGCAACGATGTCGAAACGCTAAGTTAAAGACATCTGTTCCTTTCCCATTATCCCCAATTATTTGGATTCTTGTACAATATTTGTTGTGGGTTGGCAGGAGAGCCAACACCGGGTACTAGAGGAAGCCGAAAGGCACGCGTTTTAGCTCACGCAGGCTGGCGTGAGATCTGGAACAGGACAAGGAAATTAGACTTTAGAAAAACGGACGTAGCTGGTGGAATACTTAACTTTAATCCATTAATGATGAGCGTCGCTCTTGACGGTACATGATTACAGTATCAATAGTAACTGGTGATGGCGCCTTGCTAGGTCGTAGCAAATGACGTAGCTGAAGGCTATGCTAACTATCGTCTCGGCAAATGAGAGCGTATTTTGTCAGTGAACCATCGCTAGCAAAGTCGGCTGTACAACTGGGGCGAGTGCTAGGAAGTCTCTCTAGACTAGACCTGCCGTGTGGCGGCGCTCGGTCTGCAATCACTGATAGTGATTTTTGAACCATTGACAATAATGCAGTCTCTTGCCATGATCAGTATTTTTCAGTTCTTGCACGACTGTCACTTTGTATGGGAAAAGTTCTAATGTTTTCCTTACAGCTGTGTGGGCCGTTCCGACAGTAACAGCGATTTCCTGGACAAGTTTTCTTACTGGCTTGTTCGGACTCGTGGACATTTTATCGGAAATATCGAGCAATTTATCCTCAGATAAAACGCTAGGACGACCACTTCTCGGTGCATCTGTCACTGAACCCGTACTTCGAAATGTGTTGGTCAAATCTCGCACAGTATCGCTATGTGGGAGTGTTGTCTCCGGGAAAAGTGAATTAAATGTTTGACGAACTGAAACTGTGTATTTACCGCCAGCTTTGAACACTTGTTGGACTAAAACCGCACGTTCTTCAATGGTTAGCATTTTAACAGCGACAAAAACGAAACAAACGAGCAAAGGAACTAAACTTAAACGCTCACGTCTACGCGTAACGACACGCACCAACGATACTACTGACGCTGGCTGAGATAAACGAAACAGTGGAATGCTAGGAGAGTCCACTTGGATGGAAGCAACCCACGCAGGCGAACAATCATACGGCACGCGCGGCTAACATTCATACGCCACTGTGGAGAGACTTTTTGAACACCCCGTATAATGAATGAAAAAGATGTACGTTTCTTAACTGCGTTTCTTGTGTTTCACTATAATATGTTGTAGTACAAACGTATTCTCTGTACAGATTCTTTCTTTTCTAAATTGTTTTTGTTCCTCTAGGAGAGCCGGCCGGTGTGGCCGAGCGGTTCTAGCGCTTCAGTCTGGAACCGCGCGACCGCTACGGTCGCAGGTTCGAATCCTGCCTCGGGCATGGATGTGTGTGATGTCCTTCGGTTAGTTAGGTTTAAGTAGTTCTAAGTTCTAGGGGACTAATGACCTCAGATGTTAAGTCCCATAGTGCTCAGAGCCATTTGAACCATTTGAACCTCTAAGAGAATGCACGACCTTCAGTCTTTCGGTTATTATTGTAGTATGTATCTTACACGCAGAGTTCGGTAACGATATCCCCCTGTATAATTTTCTGAACCGGTTCAGTCACCCTTCTTCTACAATGATTTTATAAGCGATATCATCCACTTTTTTTTTCCTTCCTTATAGAGGAAATATTCAGGAATCTAAGGAACCTTCTTTTTAAAATTCTGCTGAAGGGCTTTTATCAGTTCAGTATTTACACCGTCACTTCCTACTGCCTGTCTGTCTATCTACTGTCTATCTGAGAGCATTCTTCGTATTCATTGTGATCTGGGTTTGCTTCCAAGGCTTCCTCATTTTACATGTTCATCAGTCCACGTTTTTTTGTAATAATGAAGCCAGTCTTTGTTGTTTATTACATTGATATCCGCTGCATTATTTTCCGTATTACTCAGGTGTCTTACTTGTTTGTACGCTAGTGTTTGCCTACAGTGAACATCCTTTCCAATTCTGGCTACGAAGTTATGCCAAAAGCCTTGATGCAGCCTTCTGTGTAGCTTTTTGGTCTCCATTGTCTGCTTCTTGTATGCTCCCTTATTCTCCTGAGTTCGGTTTTTCAGGTATTTGATGTACGGCGTTCTCTTTACTTCAAATGCTTTCTCCATTTCTTATGTCCGAAAGATGTATCTTATTTTGCTTTTCCTTTGTTTCATTTTACGTGATGCGTCGTCCTATTATGTTCTTAATTTGTTCTCATTCTTGTTCTATACTCTTGTTAGACGACTCTAATCTCTATATAGTCTACTACTCATTATATACTCGAGCCATCTTTGGTATAGATTCTTGATAGATTCAAGTTCTAGTAAGTATATTTTATGTATCTCTCTTGGTTGCTCTAAGGATTTTGTGTATTTTACATCCTCTATGCTTGAGGGTAAGTTTTGCTTGAAGCAGGGAGTGGTCAGAATTTCTGACATACTCTCATACAGACGTAGATCCACAAACGGAAGAGCTGTTTTTTAGTTTGCTAGGAAATAGTCAGTTACTTAATTCTAGATTCTCAAGAGGACCATGTGCACTTTCGAATATCTTTGTGCTTCTAGAAAAAGTACAAGGCTCTGAAGTTGTAAGAAATTGCAAAATCTCTAAATATGATTCTGTTGCCGGCCGGGGTGACCGAGGGGCTCTAGGCACTACAGTCTGGAACCGCGCGACCGCTACGGTCGCAGGTTCGAATCCTGCCTCGGGCATGGATGTGTGTGATGTCCTTAAGTTAGTAGTTCTAAGTTCTAGGGGACTGATGACCTCAGATGTTAAGTCCCATAGTGCTCAGAGCCATTTGAACCATGATTCTGTTCCTATTGACCGTAATCTCTCCTGTTACATTACCTATGCTCTACCTTCCTACTATTGCATTGTAATCTCCACCAATTACTATATAGACGTTCTTATTTATCTTGTATATCGTTTTCTGTAAACCTTCGCAAAACATCTCATTTTCCCTCTCTGTCTTTCCCTCTGCCACACACATTACTATATCGTTAAATAGCCTCTAGCAATGATACATATTATACTTCATACTCGTACGTTTATCCATATATACCTTACTAGTCTGATTATTTATTATTGTAGCAACTCCGTCTTGCGCTCTTATGGATTTTCTGCTCACTATATAGGGTGTAACTAAATTCCCTTTTCAGACTTCGAGGACTGGTTCCTTACAACAAAGCAACTAACCGATATATAATAAAATGCCTACATTAAGGGCTATGAGCACTTGCCCATCTTCGCTACTGTGAAACAAATCTCTTCTATTCAACATATCCTGATTGCTCTTATGGTATGCATTTTAGAGTCCACTTTTAGTACACTTTATTTTGTTTTAGAGTAAATCTGTAAAGGGAATTTACATCCTGTGTATCATAGTATAATTTCCTAGACCACTGGTTCCTTTCGTTTCCTTTTTGATATCTGTAATGAACACAAAATCATATCTCCTCTCTTACAGTACTTTTTGTTATTGCCCTTCCTTTGTGGTTATCCCTCTGAAATTGTACGCTGAACAGTCAAAGAAACTGGTACACCTCCTAATATCGTGTAGGGTCTCTGCGAGCACGCAGAAGATGTGACATGGACTCGACTAATGTCTGCAGCAGTCCTGAAGGGAATTGACACCATCATTCCTGCAGGGCTGTCCATAAATCCGTAAGAGTACGAGGGGGTGGAGATCTCTTTTGACCAGCACGTTGCAAGGCATCCCAAATATGCTTAGTAATGTTCATGTCAAGGGAATTTGGTGGCCATTGGAAATGTTTAAACTCCGAAGAGTGTTCCTGGAGCCACTCTGTAGCATTTCTGGACATATGGGGTGTCGCATTGCCCTGCTGGAATTGCCTAAGTTTGTCGGAATGCACAATGGACGTGAATGCATGCAGGTGATTTGGCAGGGTGCTTATGTATGTGTCACCTGTCAGGGTGACACCGGAAAAAGCCTCCACCAGTTTGAAGTTCCCTGCTGACGTGCACGGTCCATGGCTTCTCGAGGTTGTCTGCATACCCGTACACGTCCATCCGCTCGATACAATTTGAAACGAGACTCTTCCGACCAGACAACATATTTATTGTCATCATCAGTGCAGTGTTGGTGTTGACTGGCCCAGTCGAGGCGTAAAGCTTTGTGTCGTGCAGTCACCAAGGGTACACGAGTGGACCTTCGGCTCCGAAAGCCCATATCGATGATATTTCGTTGAATGGTTCACACGCTGACAGTTGTTGAAAGCTGCACTGAAATCTGCAGCAATTTATTGAAGGGTTGCACTTCTGTCACGCTGAACGACTTTCTTCAATCATCGTTGGTCCCAATCTTTTTACGGCCGCAGCAATTTTGGAGGTTTGATGTTTTACAGGATTCCTGATATTCACGGTACGTTCACGAAACGGTCGTACGGGATAATCTCCATTTCCTCGCTACCTCGGAGATGCCGTGTCCCATCGCTCGTGCGCCGACTATAACTCCACGTTCAAACTCACTTAAATCTTGACATACTGCCATTGTAGCAGCAGTAACCGACCTGACAACTGCGCCAGACACGTGTTGTCACATGTAGGTATGCCGACCGCGTGCCTTGTTCTGCCTGTTTAGATATCTCTGTATTTGCATATGCAAGACTATACCAGTTTCTTTGGCACTTCAGTGTATGTTATTAAGGTTATATATTCTGCTATACTAAAGTCCTTGGTCTTTTTCTTTCTCCAGTTCGTCATATACGTCTTCGTCCGCCTCCTCTCCAAGATGCTACTCCAGGCGGGTGTAAAATGACTGTGCGCAACGGAAAATAATAAACGCTAAAATGATGATTTGGCCCTGTCTGACTACCCCCGAAAGCAGATCTTAGAATCTCTTAATTCTATAAATTACAATCTAAACATAAATGAATAACGAATCCTACTAAATGATAAACGTTGTTTCTGCGTGTATATATATATATATATACTGTAGATTTAAAAAAAATTAGATTACAAAGTTTACATTTCGTAAGTAAAATTACTAATCAATTGCCCAACTCTGCCCCTTATTATGACTGCGCGATCTAATATCAATAACGCGAAATGACTGACATAATCTACGTACCAAACACTATAAGACACTACTTTCAAAGATGATCTACGGTGTTGTGGAACGTCGGATTATCCGAGCGGTCTAATGCGCTGCAGTCCTGGACTGTGCGGCTGGTCCCGGTGGAGGTTCGAGTCCTCCCTCGGGCACGGATGTGTGTGTTTGTCCTTAGGATAATTTAGGTTAAGTAGTGTGTAAGCTTAGGGACTGATGACATTAGCAGTTAAGTCCCATATGATTTCACAGACGTTTGAACGTTTTCTACGGTGGTGTGGAACCTCAGTGGAAATAAACTAACGTGATCACAGCTGTTTAGGTTTTATAGCCCTAATAAGCCGAAGATATTCGTGATATCACCATATGCACGGCGTCCGGTGCGTAGAAGTGATGGTTCTCGTACTCGTCTGCGACGATGGAAGAACTCCAGCCACAAATAAACTCTTTGAAACACTAGGACGGCAGAAGGCGGTCCTCTGACTAATATACTCTAATACTGTCTTCCCCTCTCTGTGTTCTACAGGTGAGAAACGCGAACTCCCAGCCACAAGGACGGAGTTCAGACAACGTCTCACCGTAAGTATAGGCAGAGGAAGTGCTCTCAATTACTGAACGCTGCGTACTCAACGACGATTCCCAACCCGAAGGCGAAGTCCAGAATCGTATAGGTTCGCAACAGTACAGTGCCTAACTGTTCTAACTATAAACTCTCCTGAGAGCAAAGACAGCAAGTCCGTCTGTACCAATAAAGCTGATACCGAGCGACCGTCACACACGGGCGCTCACAATGGAAGACCTCGTCCCTCCACTGCTGGCTTCCCAGAAAGGCTCGGCTCCCCACCCTCGTAATTCCGAAAACGAATCATATTCCCGAAACCACGGAATATTCTCCCTCTCTACAGATTCTTCCGAACGCCGACCACCCACGTTTCAGTCTTTTGTCTTGCAGCGACGAAAGTTTGCGAGGAAAAACCTAGTACAAAGGTACGCTTCTGAGTAAAAATCCTTGGAAATAACCGAGCCTGCGTGGTATCCGAGGTGCCGCTTCTTCGTTCCTCGCACCTGCGTCCAAAATTTGCAGAGTTTGGAAGTATTATTCGGTTATCCTTCCGGCCCTACTACAATAGCGGCCGGTCGCCCCTGTATTGCGTCTTCACGCTCAGGTGTCACGACGTCCATCTTGCTACTCCCTGTGTTTAAGCAGGACCAACACACCTGTGTGGGCCTTCCATCCAGGGCTTGAGTTCCGCCTGCCGTTTCATCTCCATTGGCATTCCAACCTCTACTAGTATAGGCAATCATTCATTACGCCATTCTGATAATAAAGACACTCCGTCACCTTTCGCGCAATAAGCGTTAACAATTATTTACAAGACGCACGTGACAATGTCAGTCTCCTTTATGTATTCGTATATACGATGTAGAACCTATCAAATGATAGATAATAGTGTTTGTAGATCACGGCAAAGTATGTGGATGGGTGCTTGTGAGGCGGGAAATTAAAGCCACCTTATACCTCCTCTAACGTAGCTGATTCCACCTGGCCGTCTTACGAAGATTGTGGAGGCATAGTTGGGTAGTGGGGCTGCCACTTTACAGCGTTCCAGCCTACTCTAGGTGCTTTCGTTACAGCAGTGTCCCTGCCAAAAACGAACATCCAATGCAGTATGTCCTTGGATTTGAGGAGATCTTAGCTTCATATACTATCAGACACGTGCTCACTGTGACAGTTGACTATTGACCGGAGCTCTGTCCTCAGCTGTCACGTTCTCCAGGCGCCTTCCGGCTTTTGAACACGTGCGCTTTTTCTCCTTTACAACAGTTAGGTCTCGCTCCAGCTTTTCCTATCCTGTCGTTAGAATTCTATCAGCCCTACACATTTAGGGCGGTCAAGAATTCGGCTCGAGTGTCATGCCCTTGTTCGCGTGCCAAACGATTCAGTCTAGCTGTATATTTTCCCCAGCGCCAAGCCACGTTGTCTGAGCGAGAGGAGAGGAAAAAGGGGGAAATTGCAAACGAGCGAAATTTAGATGGCAATGCAGTCGGACTGCGTATGACTTGGTTTCGTACCTCATATTACACAACAACATGGATCATAAACAAAAAAGACTATCATTTAATTATTTTTGGCACAATTAAGACGTAAAATAATTTTCATTGGTGTAGAATGTCGACATGTGAACAGACTGTCGCGTCTCCCCACCGCGCACTTTTTGATTTTATATGCAGTTTATGTTGCATAACGTTTTAATTAACTGTATGTTGTTTATTGTTGCGAGCACAATACATAACAATGCGATTCTCACTATCAGGTTCTGTAGTTGAAAAACTTTAACTTTGTGCACCTCGACCTATTACGTGGGGATACGCACAACACTAAAAGATTTCCTGCGGTGAACGTATGATCTTTAATTTGCAAACTTCTTTCATATAACCCTGATCTGTCCTGTTAGGAATGGAACACGATATCATTACTGTAATTATTAAATTAAATATGTCCTCCTCTACTTTCATCTCTGAAATTCACTGAAAATTACTCTTATTTGCACGTACAGAAGTTACAGTATGCTGTGTTCGCTAAACATAAAACCTGCAGTGAAGTTTTTTTAACATATGAACACTATTGATTGCCACGACTAACACGAGAGCACGAAACAAAAATGAAATTTGATTTTAATATTATTATCAGCCAGAACATGTTTCAGCACAGCAGTCTGTGATATCACACAACTAAAGTTCTACCACTCTGATTAACGTAAATTGTTTACGTCACTGAGACTGTAATAGCAGTTCCCCATGTCCACCTGAAAATGACATAATAAAATCCACAATTCTCCTCTGAGGTCTCCGGGAAGCTGGCAGAAATAATTTTAATGTACCATTACCAGCCAGTTTAATTGCGGGAAAACTGCTTTCATTCAATTATAATTTGAATTTGCCGCGGCAAGCTAGCAATAAATCATTACAAGTGTTTTTAACAATTTCTATATTCAAAAATCAACACAAAATGTAGACACCTTTTTTACACATCAGCCTCCAGTGGTGTCTTTCTCGAACAAAGAACAAAAGAAAGCTAACCAAGCATTCAAGCGAGCGTCACAGGCTATTACAAGAAGACAGAGAGATTAACATTTCAGCCTCCACTATTTATAATCAATTTAGTACGCTAATAAATATCTTTGTTCCATTATCATTGTCTGCTTCGATTTCCACACTCGCCGACCACAGACGTTATTTGCAAAATATGGACACAAAAATATTGCGCAAACATAAATATGAAAAATGCTTATTTCCTTTTTTACAGACTCTACATAATAGACAACCGTTCATACAGAATGGAAATAGTAATAATAATACAAGATAAATGTTTCTTTTTTCACATATATTACACCGATTTTGCAAATGTCTTGGCAGGAGACGTCACAAGATGCAGGCAATTTAACATATGTTCGCACTCTGGTTGCCACGTAATCGCGACCTATTTAGTTTCATAATCCAAAAAAGTCTTTCACACACAAATATTGTAGCACTTTTGCAACCTTATTATGGATACATGGCAACTCTAACTGAATAAAGACAATGTCCAAGTGCATAGCAGTTTTAACTTAAAATTATTTGTCTTTAAAACGGAAATTACGCTGCAGATCAATCAGTTACATCTGCACGTGTACAGCGGCGCTTTCAACTTGAAATGGCAAACAATCTCGAAACAGATGTAGGATTGGCAGTAACCTCAAAACGTTTAGACAACTATTCTTTTAATTCTTTCAAGGCCGCAATGAATTCTGTAAACTTCTGTGTTTTATTTAATGCCAATGAGCTTATGGAACTGGTCTGTGTTTGAATGAATTTGTCCCCTCTAGATGTGTTGTCTTTTTAAATGAATTTCCATCAAAACAGAAATAAGTTACTTCTCACCTTGGAATGTCTTACTATGGACAGAGTGCAGTCAAGTCCACTTAAATGGGAGGTTTACAGTTTTCGCTGACACCTTCCTTTCTCCTTCATGAATTCAACAATACGGGGTTTTAAATCAAAAAATTATTCCAGGCAAACACCTTGAGAAAACGAATGTGCTTTTCAGTAATATACACTGAAGCGCCAAAGAAACTGATATAGGCACGCGTATTCAAATACAGAGACATGTAAACAGGCAGAATATGGCACGGGGTCAGCAACAAGTTTCTGGCGCAGTTGTCAGGTCGGTTGCTACTGCTGCAATGGCAGGATGTCAAGATTGAAGTGAGTTTGAACTTAGTGTTACAGTCGGCGCACGAGCGAAGGGACACAAAATCTTCGAGGTAGCGATGGAGTGGGGATTTTCTAGTACGACCTTTTCACGATTGTACCGTGAATATCAGGAAACCGGTAACGCATTAAATCTCCGACATCGCTGCTGCCGGAAAAAGATCCTGCAGGAACGAGACCAACGACGACTGAAAGGATCGTTCAGCGTGGTATAAGTGCAACCATTCTGCAAATTGCTGCAGATTTCAATGCTGGGCCATCAACAAGTGTCAGCTAGCGAACCATTCAACGATACCTCCTCGATATGGGCTTTCGGAGCAGAAGACCCACTAGTGTACCCTTGATGACTGCACACCACAAGGATTTACGCTTCGCCTGGGCTCGCCAACACCGACATTGGACTGTTGATGACAGGAAACATGCTGCCTAGTCGGACGAGTCTCGTTTCAAATTGTAACGAACGGATGGACGTATTCAGGTATGGAGACAACCTCATGAATCCATGGACCCTGCATGCCAGCATGGGGCTGTTCAAGCTAGTGGAGGCTCCGAAATGGTGTGAGGCGCGTGCACTTGCAGTGATATGGAACCCCTGATATGTCTAGATACGACTCTGACAGGTGACACGTACGAAAATATCGTGTCTGATGACCTGCATTCGTTCATGTCCATTGTGCATTCCGACGAACGTGGGCAATTCCAGCAGGACAATGCGACACCCCACACGTCCAGAATTGCTACAGAGTAGGCTCCAGGAACACTCTTCTGAGTTTAAACACTTCCTCTGGCCAGACATGAATATTAATGAGCATATCTGGGATTCCTTGCAACATGCTGTTCAGAAGAGGTGTTTATAGACAGCCATGAAGGATTCATGGATTCTGCGTGTTACACGATATTAGGTAGGTGTACTGAAGAAACTGCAAAAAGGTGGGAATTTAAGGAGATGGGGCCTGGATAAACTGACAAAACCAGCGGTTGTACAGAGTTTCAGGGAGAGCATAAGGGAACAATTGACAGCAATGAGGGAAAGAAATACAGTAGAAGAAGAATGGATAGCTTTGAGGGATGAAGTAGTGAAGGCAGCAGAGGATCAAGTAGGTAAAAAGACGAGGGCTAGTAGAAATCCTTGGGTAACAGAAGAAATATAGAATTTAATTGATGAAAGAAGAAAATATAAAAATGCAGTAAATGAAGCAGGCAAAAAGGAATACAAACGTCTCAAAAATGAGATCGACAGGAAGTGTAAAATGGCTAAGCAGGGATGGCTAGAGGACAAATGTAAGGATGTAGAGGCTTATCTCACTAGGGGTAAAATAAATACTGCCTACAGGAAAGTTAAAGAGACCTTTGGAGGAAAGAGAACCACTTGTATGAACATCAAGAGCTCAGTTGGAAACCCAGTTCTTAGCAAAGAAGGGAAAGCAGAAAGGTGGAAGGAGTATATAGAGGGTCTATACAAGGGCGATGTACTTGAGGACGATATTATGGAAATGAAAGAGGATGTAGATGAAGATGAAATGGGAGATACGATACTGCGTGAAGAGTTTGACAGAGCACTGAAAGACTTGAGTCGAAACAAGGCCCCCGAAGTAGACTACATTCCATTGGAACTACTGACGGCCTTGGGAGAGCCAGTCCTGACAAAACTCTACCATCTGGTGAGCAAGATGTATGAAACAGGCGAAATACCCTCAGACTTCAGGAAGAATGTAATAATTCCAATCCCAAAGAAAGCAGGTGTTGACAGATGTGAAAATTGCCGAACAATCAGTTTAATAAGCCACAGCTGCAAAATACTAACGCGAATTCATTACAGACGAATGGAAAAACTAGTAGAAGCTGACCTCGGGGAAGATCAGTTTGGATTCCGTCGAAATACTGGAACACGTGAGGCAATACTGACCTCACGACTTATCTTAGAAAAAAGATTAAGGAAAGGCAAACCTACGTTTCTAGCATTTGTAGACATAGAGAAAGCTTTTGACAATGTTGACTGGAATACTCTCTTTCAAATTCTAAAGGTGGCAGGGGTAAAATACAGGGAGCGAAAGGCTATTTACAATTTTACAGAAACCGGATGGCAGTTATAAGAGTCAAGGGGCATGAAAGGGAAGCAGCGGTTGGGAAGGGAGTGAGACAGGGTTGTAGCCTATCCCCGATGTTATTCAATCTGTATATTGAGCAAGCAGTAAAGGAAATAAATGAAAATTCAGAGTAGGTATTAAAGTCCATGGAGAAGAAATAAAAACGTTGAGGTTCGCCGATGACATTGTAATTCTGTCAGAGACAGCGAAAGACTTGGAAGAGCAGTTGAACGGAATGGACAGTGTCTTGAAAGGAAGATACAAGATGAACATCAACAAAAGCAAAACGAGGATAATGGAATGTAGTCGAATTAAGTCGGGTGATGCTGAGGGAATTAGATTAGGAAGTGAGACACTTAGAGTAGTAAAGGAGTTTTGCTATTTGGGGAGCAAAATAACTGATGATGGTCGAAGTAGAGAGGATATAAAATGTAGACTAGCAATGGCAAGGAAAGTGTTTCTGAAGAAGAGAAATTTGTTAAAATCGAGTATAGATTTAAGTGTCAGGAAGTCATTTCTGAAAGTATTTGTATGGAGTGTAGCCATATATGGAAGTGAAACATGGACGGTAAATAGTTTGGACAAGAAGAGAATAGAAACTTTCGAAATGTGGTGCTACAGACGAATGCTGAAGATTAGATGGGTAGATCACATAACTAATGAGGAAGTATTGAACAGGATTGGGGAGAAGAGAAGTTTGTGGCACAACTTAACCAGAAGAAGGGATCGGTTGGTAGGACATGTTCTGAGGCATCAAGGGATCACCAATTTAGTATTGGAGGGCAGCGTGGAGGGTAAAAATCGTAGGGGGAGGCCAAGAGATGATGAATACACTAAGCAGATTCAGAAGGATGTAGGTTGCAGTAGGTACTGGGAGATGAAGAAGCTTGCACAGGATAGAGTAGCATGGAGAGCTGCATCAAACCAGTCTCAGGACTGAAGACCACAACAACAACAACAAACAGTTTTTTATTTTATTTTTGGCACTTCGGTGTATAAAGTCTCCATATTATTAGTTCAGTTCCTTAGAAAACTGTTGCAACTGATAATGGAATATTGCATGCGAATTCAGAAATTTTGCTGTCCGTACCACCAATATCTTCACGTGCTGCATGCCTGGAAATGTAGCACACACTGCTCCTTGACGTACAGAACAATGATCCCGTCTGTCGATTCTTGTAATTTGCTTGCTGTTTCATTGTCTACTAAATCTTTAAATTCTCTTGCATGCTATTGTAATGTTGTTTCGTAGCAAATTTGCAGTACCCGCCGATTATGCGGCTGTATAGCAGATACTGAGAGTTTTCATCCCTCTCTTCTGCCATTCCCATTCATTTCTGAAGGCTTGTGACGATAGATCGCTAGACTGCCTCTTTTTGTGCAAACAGCCACTGCAATTGTGAATGTCCTCCATATCACGAACGAACAGCGAATGGTAAACAGCGCTGTCGTCACGATATTGCCAAACTGAAGAGAGTGGAGCCGATCGAAAAATGCCGAATAGCAGTACTAAATTAAATGTCGCGCTGTACTGAGTACTCTCGAGGACTCCCGAGCCTTGGCCCACACTTCCATCCCGCGGGCGGTTCGGCACGCCTTGGATGGCCCTGCTACACATAGACCAGTAAACCGTACCACACTTTCACAGGAGACGTTTCACGTAAAGAAAAGTATCACGTCTCTTCTCTTATATGTATTGAAGGTCCCTGCTCGCTTCTGTCTGTACACAGGGGGTAATCTCCTGAACTACTGTAAGAATTTTGATCTGGTTCTGACAGAAAGATGGTTCAGAAGGAAGGTTCGTGTATACAATTTATAAATATTTCGTGGAAATTGGCCGAGCTATGATGAATTAAAGTCCGCCGCCGCTATGAAAACGATGGTATTGCCTTCTAGCAATGCAGCTACCGCAACTCCAGACAACGGCGGAGGTTGAGAAATATCTGAGTCGGACACGGTAGTCTAGCGCATGGCTGAAAGCCAAAAGGTCGCGGGATTGAATGAAACGTCCCCTTAGAAAAATTTAAAAATGACAGTGCTGGAAAACCTCTTACGTTATTTGATCTTCAAACAGCTGAGCAAAACTGAACGTACTCAGACATTTCTCTGTTTACTTATTCTGATACCGAGCGAGGTGGCGCAGTGGTTAGCACACTGAACTCGCATTCGGGAGGACGACGGTTCAATCCCGCGTCCGGCCATCCTGATTTAGGTTTTCCGTGATTTCCCTAAATCTCTCCAGGCAAATTCCGGGATGGTTCCTTTGAAAGGGCACGGCCGACTTCCTGCCCCATCCTTCCCTAATCCGATGAGACTGATGATCTCGCTGTTTGGTCTCTTCCCCCAAAACAACCAACCAACAACCAACTTATTCTGATCATCAAAAAATTGGTCAAATGTGTGTGAAATCTTATGGGACTTAACCGCTAAGGTCATCAGTCCCCAAGCTTACACGCTACTTAAATTATCCTAAGGACAAACACACACACCCATGCCCGAGCGAGGACTCGAACCTCCGCCGGGACCAGCCGCACAGTCCGTGACTGTAGCGCCCTAGAACGCTCGGCTAATCCCACGCGGCTTCTGATCATCATTAAACTGACACACAATATTTTTATCGCAACGCAAACTGACTTTCAATAATCCCCACAAAAGAATGGCCCTGACTAATAATAACCTATACCTTTCATGAATCACTTACCTCACAAAAATCTTCGTTACTCGAACTACTGCAATACAGCGAGCGCCACTACTGCCAGCTAAATAAAAGATTCAAACTACTGAAGGCACTAACAACTGATAGGCATTGTTAGCAAATGAAAGATTTTGATAGAGAACAAACAATGTATTTACATTAATAAAGTTCAAAAGTCATAATATATATATCTATCAATTCATGACGTCCATGTTTACAAATTTCCTTTTTCTGGCGGACACACGTCCAGATCGTCCGTTCTCAAAACTCTGGAATCTCTCTCTCCACATCTACCACTGCTGGCATCTCACACCCAACTGCATAGACTTGGCCACTGTTTCTAAATTTCGATACAGTGTATCGATACGTGGAACTGTTTCAGTGTTTCGGAACGGCTGTGGTTCACTGTTTCGAAACAGTGGTGTTTCATTCCGCCCCTGTCTCGGATATCCGGACCAGATTCGATCTCGAGCCAGACACAGAAACTGTATCGTTGTTTCGAAATAAGGCTGTTTCAGTCCACCTGTGCTTGGAACGGACTGATTGTATCGAAACAGTGATGTTTCATTCCGCTCTGTGTCGGACGAGATTCGGGCTCGGCACAGGTACTGAAACACAACATACCACTTTGTGAAACACTTTCAAGAGTGTCGAAATCGTTTTGACAAGCAATAGCATGAAGCTTAAGATATCCGAAAATAAAGCTTCGTTTCTAGGTGACTGTCCTATTCCTAAATGGCGTAACATTTGCTTTATAAACATTAACCAAACAATAAAACAACACATACTGTTCCCATTCAAAATAATAAATATGTGAAAATCATTCAGTTAAATTACACTTTTTTTTATAACATGCGTTTCTCTGTTCAAGTACAGTAATCATATTAAGAAACGCAAGTAAGCCTAGAACATTTTGAATAAAAAAAAGGCGTAGAGTGACAGTTATTATACATATACATAAATGTAATGTAGGTATAATCGCAAGCAATCTGTTTGACATATCACTGATAGTGTAATGGTGAACGGGAAGGCCTGGGAAGCATGGTGAATTTATAGTAACGGTTCGAAACACCTTGAAAGACAAAATTTTTCTGTTATATTTTGTTATTTATTCGAATTATTTGGCATTATTTGTGAGTCTATAGTCACTGTGCCTATTATCCACAATGATTCCCTTTGTGTGCATGGGAATTAGCAGGATGGGTATATTCCCATACTAGCGGAATGTGGGAATCCCAGTACCACATCCGTTGTTTCTGCAGTTCGCTCCCACCTCCAGTTCCGTTCGTGGTGGTTCTTCTGTCTTCAGCTATGGCTGTCCTCAGCCAATTGAAAAGTATGAAAGTCACACGACACGAAAGCAGCGCATTTGCTACATGAAATACGAAACTGCCAAGACGCCTAAGTGATAGTTTCATACTTTCTGCGATATGATTAGCGCTCTCGCACCTCATTTGTGTTTATATGGACATACCTATACAGTAGACATTCAAGATGATAAAATGTCTAGGTTTATTAGATTACAAAACACAAACTGTTTCACTGTTTTGAAACAGCGTATCGAAACATTACATTGTACTGTTTCATTTGTTTCGAAACAGTTACGTGTTTCAGTTTGCCCATCTCTACAACTGCACAACGCTACGCGCTGTTCACATCCAACTCCCCAATTTTCCTACAATAGCGAATATTCCAACAATGTCAACGAGCAACAGACTGCACACAGCACAGTCAGTGATTTTCATACAGAGCGCTACGTGGGGTTACCAACATAAGAACCTAAACAGCCTACTTACACGAGTACCAGTCGGACCACAGATTTTTCACTATCGTGTAATCCGTACTCCGTTCATCATAAGAATAAATCTGATGTAAACAAACACAAACGTGAAGATTGGTCAGAAGCCTTTGCCCACGTACACTGGTGCTGATATGATCTTGGAAGCAGGTCCTACTTATGTATTATATATCTTATTATTAAGTTACTTTAAATGATGCTTTAAAATATTCTAATGTATTAACAGCCACCAACTTTTTTCTGAATCACGCTTTAGCTATGTAGCTTTTATTTCAAAAATCGTGTACAGTGGCAGTTTGCTCAGATTGTCGCGATGTTAATACGCACTGCGAAAATGGCTGAGACTGCTTCCCTCTCCGTAGTGAAACACGCGTGTGGAACACGGTTAAAAAGTGCCGAGAAATAGGTTGCTCTTAATGTTTGTCATAAACTTACAGAAAAAAAAATCGGCTTTGAAATTTTCCGAGGGATTGTTTATGATAACAGTCGAGATATGCATACACACCAGATGCATAGCTGAATCGGTAGTGTAGTAGGCTGATAATCTGGTGCATTTCGTAGACCGCTGGCTCAAGTCCAGCCAGGTCATCTTTTTTTTCTGTTTTTCGTGTTTTAAATACCTACCTCGCGTACTTGTAAAATTCCTCATTTTTTATGAATAATGCACGTCTCCTTGTTTCTCATTGCCGGCCGCGGTGGTCGTGCGGTTCTAGGCGCTCCAGTCCGGAGCCGCGCTGCTGCTACGGTCGCAGGTTCGAATCCTGCCTCGGGCATGGATGTGTGTGATGTCCTTAGGTTAGTTAGGTTTAATTAGTTCTAAGTTCTAGGGGACTGATGACCACAGCAGTTGAGTCCCATAGTGCTCAGAGCCATTTGAACCATTTGTTTCTCATTACATAGATTTCTGATTCAAATGGCTCTAAGCACTATGGGACTTAACATCGGAGGTCATCAGTCCCCTAGACTTAGAACTACTTAAACCTAACGACATCACACACATCCATGCCAGAGGCAGGATACGATCCTGCGACCGTAGAGGCAGCGCGGCTCCGGACTGGAGCGCCTAGAACCGCTCGGTCACAGCGGCCGGCTATATTTTATGAAAGATTGTTAATAAAGGTTGCTTAAATTAAGAAAACGGAACAATTTAATGTTTCAGGTCAAAAACGAATTCCATATTCTTTTTATTTGGACTATACCCATTGTTCTATACCACAGATGAAGTCTCACACTACCTGATAAGTGTCATAAACATTAAAAACAATCATTTTCATAGCATCGAGCACAGCATACAAATGCTGCATTTTTACTTCTGCCATTGTACTATAAAAATATGAATCCAACAGAACTGACGTGGAGCCCAGTTAAGGGATTTGCTGAGAGAAATAACAAGACTGTTAAGCTGCCATACGTGCTGGAACTAAAGTATGTAGCTTTTTCACATGTCACTGCCGAAGGCTGGCGGGATATAGAACGGTACGTCATAAAAGAAGCGGAGAATAGGAGGCGCGTCGGTGGCTTCGTGGACTCTGCTGTTAATCGACTCCTTAGCAAAGTAGCATAGTTCCAGAGTTGAAATGTATTTTTCGGATTCGGGTAAGGAAGGAGTTAAGAGATCACCAAACGACTGACTGTGATTAATATCTTTAGTGGCTTCAGTATTCAGCAGTACATTGAAATCCCTGCAGTATGCTCTCTCAGAAAAATTACACTATGTTTAAGTTAGTGTCATCAACTTTTTTGTGATTAAAATACTATGTTAGGTGAGAACGAGAGCATTTTATGCTTTCCGTCTGATCACCTGAGAAGCGTGGGTAGTGCTGAAGTTTTGCCGAATATCATTCCATTCTCTTTAAAAAATTAAATGACCTTCGAAACTGCATTGTTTCTCTGCTCGTCTCTTTTTACGTCTGAAATACAATAACTCACATCATTGAAGGTTAGTTGGACCAGCTGGCTGGCCAGTGCTGACAAAGTTAAATGCGCTGGTAAAGCTGTTGTTCCGCATTATCGCCCAGTCTGTCTGCTTGTAACGCACCACAAAATGTTTTCTTATGATCGTACCTGACAGTACCGGCCGCAGCTTGGCTTCCGCTCCACGTGAAACGAAACCCAATGAGATTCAAACAAACGCGGAAGAATACATGGTGTAGTGCTTACATCACGAGACATCAAGAGACAGGAAAGAGACATGTATCAAGCTATCAGGTATCATCCAACTGGAACCTAATTACATGTGCGGTCCCACAAGGTTCCATTTTAGGGCCTTTACTTTTTCTTGTGTATATCAACGACCTTTCATCAGTAACATACCAGATGCCAAGTTCGTTTTGTTTGTCGATGATACAAACATAGCAATAAATAGTAAATCAAGTGCAGTCTTAGATAGATCAGCTAATTAAATATTTGTGGACATTAATCACTGGTTCCTAACCAATTCTTCGTCACTAAGAAAAAGCACACTACATGCAGTTCAGAACTTGTAAGGGGTGTCCCACGAGTATATGCCTAACATACGATGACAAGCAGATAGATGTCAATGTTAAATTCTTGGGATTACAGCTTGATAATAAATTCAACCGGGAAAAGCACATCACAGAACTGCTGAAGCGTCTTAACAAATCTCTACTTGCAATGCGAATTGTTTCAGACATAGGGGATATAAAAATGAAAAACCTGTCGTACTATGCTTACTTTCATTCCATAATGTCATATAGGATTATTTTTTGGGGTATTTTATCAAGCCAAGCTAAAGTTTTCCAGGCACAAAAACGTGCAGTAAGAGTTATATGTGGTGTGAACTCAAGAACATCCTGCAGAAGCCTGTTTAGGGAACTAGGGATACTAACTACTGCTTCCCAATATATTTATTACTTAATGAAATTTGTCATTAAAAATGTATCACTTTTTCAAACCAACAGCTCAGTTCATGGAAACTATACTAGAAATAAGAATAATCTTCACAAAGATTTAAAGTCACTTAGTCTTGTACAAAAAGGTGTGCATTATTCAGGAACACACATTTTGAATAACTTGCCAGAAGCCACAAAAAGCTTAACAACCAATGAAACTCAGTTTAAGAGAAGCCTAAAGAATTTATTGGTGACCAACTACTTCTACTCCATTGATGAATTTCTCAGTAGAACCAACTGATTTGTATATATATATATATATATATATATATATATATATATATATATATATATATATATATACAATCTAACTTCTGCAACATTTCAGTGCAGTAATGTGTTCATTGTAAATAAGTATTATAGTAGTTGTATTACACGTTTATTACCTTATAAATAAATAAATAAACTTTTTTGTTTTAAATTCAGTGCATTAGTATTTGTAAAACGATCCTTTCATATAGTGTTCATTAAAAAATGACGATCATTCCACTTAGGACCTGTCGAATGGCACAATAGCTAGTTTTTTTTTTATTTGTAAATGTTTGTCATGTATTGTTTTTCTACATGTTCTACATCCTGGAGGACCTCCTCACTACGGATCAATTGGAATGAAAATAAATCTAACCTAATCTAATCTAAACTTTTATTGTCTAACCCCGGTAGCTGAGTGGTTGCCGGCACGGTAGCTCAGCGTGTTCAGTCAGAGGACTGCTCGCCCTCTTTAATAAAAAAAAACTAAGGAAAGAGATCAACGATCAACTTGAACGGATGTCTTGTGACGTTCGCCCAGACCAAACGCAACGAACAATACCGAACAAAATGAGAAAAATATGAAAGGAAGTGGTCAGCGCCCCAGAATGTCAATCCTAAGGGCCCGCGTTCGATTCTCGGTTGGGTCTGAGATTTTTTCCGCTGACGGGCTGGGTGTTATGTTGTCCTAATCATCATTATTTCATCACCATTGACGCGCAAGTCGCCGAAGTGGCGTCAAATCGAAAGACTTGCACCAGGCGAACGGTCTACCCGACTGGAGGCCCTTGTCCCACGCCATTATTATCACATTTATTCTTATGATGAACACAATATAGCATTCACCATTCGTCTCTCAATGAAGTGGACGTTTCCCAGAAGCGAAACGGTGTTCGGATTCCATGTTAAACTGTAGGTTCCATTTTCGCAAAATAGAACTGTAGATGGGTTTGGTTGTCTAGTAGTATAGACTGTGCATAATAACTGACAGATTGCGGCACCGAGTCGATGACGGACTATAGATTTGTATCTCTGTTTTTTAACCTAGTAGTCATATCTCAATGATGTGGAGATTCACCAGAAACGAAAGGTGGTTCGGATACAGCGTTAAACTGTAGGTCGCTGTAGGTCGCCTCTTCCTGGTTGGATAACTGGCTAGGGAGACGCAAATCGTCGAACTGGCCTTCAATAGAAATACTTGTAGCAGGACATTGAGCTGCACGAAATTATTATTACCAGAATCTACAAATATTGGTGGCTACAATTTCGCACCTTACAAGCACTCATCTACATACTGTACTATGATTTACAACAGGAATTAGGTATCATTTGGTATGTTGTACATCGTATATATGAATATTTAAAGAAGACTGACATTGCCACATACACCTTGTAAATAATTATTAACGCTTATTGCATGGAAGGTGACGGAGTGTCTTTGTTATCAAAACCCCGTAATGAATGATTGCCTATCCTAGTAGAGGTTGGAACGCCAGTGGAAATGAAACGGCAGGTGAGACTCAAGCCCTGGGTGGAAAAGCCCGCACACGTATGTTGGTCCTGCTTCACACAGGAAGTGCCAAGGCGGACTGTCTGGGCACCTGAGCGCTGAAGCACAATACAGTGGCGGCCAGCCGGTTTTGTAGTGGGACAGAAGGATAATACAGGGTGATTCAAAAAGAATACCACAACTTTAGGAATTTAAAACTCTGCAACGACAAAAGGCAGAGCTAAGCACTATCTGTCGGCGAATTAAGGGAGCTATAAAGTTTCATTTAGTTGTACATTTGTTCGCTTGAGGCGCTGTTGACTAGGCGTCAGCGTCAGTTGCTGCTAAGATGGCGACTGCTCAACAGAAAGCTTTTTGTGTTATTGAGTACGGCAGAAGTGAATCGACGACAGTTGTTCAGCGTGCATTTCGAACGAAGTATGGTGTTAAACCTCCTGATAGGTGGTGTATTAAACGTTGGTATAAACAGTTTACAGAGAATGGGTGTTTGTGCAAAGGGAAAAGTTCTGGACGGCCGAGAGCGAGTGATGAAAATGTAGCACGCATCCAGCAAGCATTTGTTTGCAGCCCAGGAAAATCGACTCGCAGAGCTAGCAGAGAGCTGCAAATTCCACAATCAACTGTATGGAGAGTCCTACGAAAAAGGTTAGTTATGAAACCTTATCGTCAACTACCCGAGGCGGTGGATCAGCCGCCAGGCAGCCCGTGACAGAGCACTTCATCACTGGCCTCCAAGAAGCCCTGATCTTACCCCCTGCGATTTTTTCTTATGGGGGTATGTTAAGGATATGGTGTTTCGGCCACCTCTCCCAGCCACCACTGATGATTTGAAACGAGAAATAACAGCAGCTATCCAAATTGTTACGCCTGATATGCTACAGAGAGTGTGGAACGAGTTGGAGTATCGGGTTGATATTGCTCGAGTGTCTGGAGGGGGCCATATTGAACATCTCTGAACTTGTTTTAGAGTGAAAAAAAACCTTTTTAAATACTCTTTGTAATGATGTATAACAGAAGGTTATATTATGTTTCTTTCATTAAATACACATTTTTAAGGTTGTGGTATTCTTTTTGAATCACCCTGTACTTTGGAGACTCGGAAAATCTTGGACGTAGCAGAGAGGAATGAGGAAGCGTTACCTTGGAAATCGCAGGCTGGGTTATTTCCCAAGATTTTTACTCTGAGAAGTGTACCATTGTTGGAAACTTTCCGTGCTGGACGACAAAAGACTAAAATATGGTTGGTCGGCATTTGGAAGAATCTGTAGAGAGGGATAATATTCCATGGTTTCGAGAATATGATTTGCCTTCTGAGTTACGAGGGAGGGGAGCCGAGTTTTGCTGGGAAGCCCACATTTGATGGTGGCTCAGTATCAGCCATCATTGGTACAGGCGGACTTGCTGTCTTTGCTCTCAGGAGATTTTAAACTTAGAACGGTTAGGCACTGTACTGTTGCGAACTTCGATACTGGACTTCGCTTCCTGGTAGGAAGTCGTTGTTCACTACGCAGTGTTCAGTGATTGAGAGCACTTCTTCTACCTACACTCACGTTGAGACGTTATCTGAACTCCGTCCTTGTGACTGGGAATTCGCATTTCTCGTCTGTAGAACACAGAGAGGATAAGACAGTATTAGATTATACTAGTCAGAGGACCGTCTTGTGCCGTCCTAGTGTTTGAATGAGGGATTTTTTTGGGTCTGTACGCAGACGTGTACGACAACCATCACTTCCGACGCACCGGACGCAGTACATACGGTGGTGATATTGCTAATTGCTTCGGCTTATTAGGGCTACAAAGCTAAACAGCTGTGATCACGTAAATTTTATTTCCACTGAGGTTGCACACCACTGTAGATCATCTTTGAAAGTAATGTCTTCTAGTGTTTGGTACTTAGATGATGTCAGTCGTCTCGCGTTATTTATATTAGATCACGTAGCCATAAAAAGGGGCAGTTTTGAGCAATTGATCAATCGTACCAGTATTAGTTAGGAAATTCATTTGTATCTCTTTATGTCCATTGGCCATTGATATATAATCATTTGTAATATAAAGGGGCTTTAATCTACAATAAATGTTTAAGCGGAAACAGCATTTATCAGTTGGTAGTTACTAGTTCCATTAATAATTCATTCGTGTTTATGTTGTAATTCATAGGTTAAAGAGCAAGAAGACGATAATCACCATTAAGAGATCCTAAGATGTGCTTCAGGGGGTAGTCAAACAGGGCCATATCTTCATTTTCCCGTTCAGTATTTCCGTTGCGCACATTCATTTTACACCTACTTGGAGTAGCATCATGGAATACATATAGAGATTCTCCTTATACATATAAGGTGATTTTTTCCACTGAGTACAAACGCTAGGAACTGATCCGTGAGAGGATATGGAACAAAAAGGGTCTACTGAACTTATGTCCGGAATTGCATGGTTTCCATGCTAGAGACCATTTATTCAATCTTACATTGTTACAGAGACTGAAGTTTAATATGCGCTGTACCACGCAGCCACAACGCATGTGTGTACACGCCATAGGATGTTCTGTCTCGCACGTTCACACCGGCCAGGATGCAGCCAAACAGTGTCAAAGACAGCATGAATACGTTGCTTCATTGTCTCCACATCTGGTCTGGGCTCTGAATACACGATACTTTTGAGATGGCCACATAACCAGAAATCGCATGGGTTGAACGAGCAGGCCATGCAACTGGACCCTCTCGTCCGATCCGTCGACGTTAACGGCGAAGTGGGCTGTAGATTCATCCTGTAGCAGCCTCGTAACTTTCCGAATCATCAATGGAACTTCTTCCAGCATGGGAGGCAAAACACGCCGACAGTACCGGCCTGTTAGGCGATATGGGTGGAAAACTGGTCCCAAAACCCGGGCCGGCCGAAGTGGCCGTGCGGTTAAAGGCGCTGCAGTCTGGAACCGCAAGACCGCTACGGTCGCAGGTTCGAATCCTGCCTCGGGCATGGATGTTTGTGATGTCCTTAGGTTAGTTAGGTTTAACTAGTTCTAAGTTCTAGGGGACTAATGACCTCAGCAGTTGAGTCCCATAGTGCTCAGAGCCATTTGAACCAAAACCCGGTCGCCAATTATCCCCAAACACACATTCCGGCTGCAACGATGATGATGATGCGTTGTCGCCATACCGTAGGGGTTCTGCATACTGTCCCACATATGACTTTTATGAAAGTTGAAGATACCACTGCGCATAAAGTGGCCTCATCTATGAATAGGGAAGATGGCACAGATCCCGGAATTGTAGTTGCCTGGTGAATAAACAAGTGACAAAACTGGTCCCAATGTGGAAGGTCTACATCTACATCTACATACATACTCCACTATCCACCATACGGTGCGTGGCAGAGGGTACCTCGTACCACAACTAGCATCTTCTCTCCCTGTTCCACTCCCAAACAGAACGAGGGAAAAATGACTGCCTACATGCCTCTGTACGAGCCCTAATCTCTCTTATCTTTGTGGTCTTTCCGCGAAATGTAAGTTGGCGGCAGTAAAATTGTACTGCAGTCAGCCTCAAATGCTGGTTCTCTAAATTTCCTCAGTAGCGAGTCACGAAAAGAACGCCTCCTTTCCTCTAGAGACTCCCACCCGGGTCCTTGAAGCATTTCTGTAACACTCGCGTGATGATCAAACCCACCAGTAACAAATCTAGCAGCCCGCCTCTGAATTGCTTCTATGTCCTCCCTCAATCCGACCTGATAGGGATCCCAAACGCTCGAGCAGCACTCAAGAATAGGTCGTAATAGTGTTTTATAAGCGGTCTCCTATACAGATGAACCACATCTTCCCAAAATTCTACCAATGAACCGAAGACGACTATCCGCCTTCCCCACAACTGACATTACATGCTTGTCCCACTTCATATCGCATATCGCCCTGCAATGTTACGACCAAATATTTAATCGACGTGACTGTGTCAAGCGCTACACTACTAATGGAGTATTCAAACGTTATGGGATTCTTTTTCCTATTCATCTGCATTAATTTACATTCATCTACACTCCTGGAAATTGAAATAAGAACACCATGAATTCATTGTCCCAGGAAGGGGAAACTTTATTGACACATTCCTGGGGTCAGATACATCACATGATCACACTGACAGAACCACAGGCACATAGACACAGGCAACAGAGCATGCACAATGTCGGCACTAGTACAGTGTATATCCACCTTTCGCAGCAATGCAGGCTGCTATTCTCCCATGGAGACAATCGTAGAGATGCTGGATGTAGTCCTGTGGAACGGCTTGCCATGCCATTTCCACCTGGCGCCTCAGTTGGACCAGCGTTCGTGCTGGACGTGCAGACCGCGTGAGACGACGCTTCATCCAGTCCCAAACATGCTCAATGGGGGACAGATCCGGTGATCTTGCTGGCCAGGGTAGTTGACTTACACCTTCTAGAGCACGTTGGGTGGCACGGGATACATGCGGACGTGCATTGTCCTGTTGGAACAGCAAGTTCCCTTGCCGGTCTAGGAATGGTAGAACTATGGGTTCGATGACGGTTTGGTTGTACCGTGCACTATTCAGTGTCCCCTCGACGATCACCAGTGGTGTACGGCCAGTGTAGGAGATCGCTCCCCACACCATGATGCCGGGTGTTGGCCCTGTGTGCCTCGGTCGTATGCAGTCCTGATTGTGGCGCTCACCTGCACGGCGCCAAACACGCATACGACCATCATTGGCACCAAGGCAGAAGCGACTCTCACCGCTGAACACGACACGTCTCCATTCGTCCCTCCATTCACGCCTGTCGCGACACCACTGGAGGCGGGCTGCACGATGTTGAGGCGTGAGCGGAAGACGGCCTAACGGTGTGCGGGACCGTAGCCCAGCTTCATGGAGACGGTTGCGAATGGTCCTCGCCGATACCCCAGGAGCAAAAGTGTCCCTAATTTGCTGGGAAGTGGCGGTGCGGTCCCCTACGGCACTGCGTAGGATCCTACGGTCTTGGCGTGCATCCGTGCGTCGCTGCGGTCCGGTCCCAGGTCGACGGGCACGTGCACCTTCCGCCGACCACTGGCGACAACATCGATGAACTGTGGAGACCTCACGCCCCACGTGTTGAGCAATTCGGCGGTACGTCCACCCGGCCTCCCGCATGCCCACTATACGCCCTCGCTCAAAGTCCGTCAACTGCACATACGGTTCACGTCCACGCTATCGCGGCGTGCTACCAGTGTTAAAGACTGCGATGGCCACGGCAAACTGGCTGACACTGACGGCGGCGGTGCACAAATGCTGCGCAGCTAGCGCCATTCGACGGCCAACACCGCGGTTCCTGGTGTGTCCGCTGTGCCGTGCGTGTGATCATTGCTTGTACAGTCTTCTCGCAGTGTCCGGAGCAAGTATGGTGGGTCTGACACACCGGTGTCATGTGTTCTTTTTTCCATTTCCAGGAGTGTATATTTAGAGTTCGCTGCCATTCCTTACACCAACCACAAATCCTGTCCAAGTCATCTTGTATCCTGTCTGTCGCTAGTAGGCCCTGCACACGCTGTAAGTGATACTGGTGGTAAGAATTGTCATGGAGAATGTTCCACACGGTCGTCTGGCTTACCCTGTACGTGTGGGCCAGCTGCCAGGTACTGACACGGCGGTTGCCCTGCACAGTGTTACCTTTTCTCCAAGTCTGATGTCCAAACATTTTGGGTACGTCCTTCATGATTTCCTGCTGTAAGTAGCCTGTTTATATGTTTGTGTGTTGGCAGCGCTGTAGATTGTAATTAATATCGCTGACAGCGCTCTGCGCCCTTGCTGAGAGACTCTGTGGTTGGACGGGCCGGCAGTTAACAGTTTACGAGCGAGCGGCTTGGACATCTGTCCTTCTTCGAGATTCAGTGTTCGTAGAACATGCAGTGTAAAATGATGATGGATGTAGTTGGCAATGTTTGGGTAGTGGAATTATTGACGACTGTATACACTACTGGCCATTAAAATTGCTACACCACGAAGATGTGCTACAGACGCGAAATTTAACCGACGGGAGAACATGCTGTGATATGCGAACGATTAGCTTTTCAGAGCATTCACACAAGGTTGGCGCCGGTGGCGACATCTACAACATGCTGACATGAGGAAAGTTTCCAACCGATTTCTCATACACAAACAACAGTTCACCGGCGTTGCCTGGTGAAACGTTATTGTGATGCCTCGTGTAAGGAGGAGAAATGCGTACCATCACCTTTCCGACTTTGATGAAGGTCGCATTGTAGCCTATCGCGATTGCGGTTTATCGTATCGCGACAATGCTGCTCGCGTTGGTAGAGATCCAATGACAATTAGCAGAATATGGAATCGGTGGGTTCTGGAGCGTAATACGGAACGCCGCGCTGGATCCCAACGGCCTCGTTCGAAGCTCTAGCAGTCGAGATGACAGGCATCTAATCCGCATGGCTCTAACGGATCGTGCAACCACGTCTCGATCCCTGAGTCAACAGATGGGGACGTTTGCAAGACAACAACCATCTGCGCGAACAGTTCGACGACCTTTGCAGAAGCGTGGATTATCAGCTCGGAGACCGTGACTGCGGTTACCCTTGACGCTGCATCACAGACAGGAGCGCCTGCGATGGTGTACTCCACGACGAGCCTGGGTACACGAATGGCAAAACGTCATTTTTTCGGATGAATACAGGTTCTGTTTACAGCATCATGATGGTTGCATCCGTGTTTGGCGACATCGTGGTGAACGCACATTGGAAGCGTGTATTCGTCATCGCCATACTGGCGTATCACCTGGCGTGATGATATGGGGTGCCATTGCTTACACGTCTCGGTCACCTCTTGTTCGCCTTGATGGCACTGTGAACAGTGGACGTTACATTTCAGGTGTGTTACGACCCGTGGCTCTACCCTTCATTCGATCCCTGCGAACCCCTACATTGCAGCAGGATAATGCACGACCGCATGTTGCAGGTCCTGTACGGACCTTTCTGGATACCGAAAATGTTCGACTGCTGCCCTGGCCAGCACATTCTCCAGATCTCTCACCAATTGAAAACGTCTGGTCAATGATGGCCGAGCAACTGGCTTGTCACAACACGCCAGTCCATACTCTTGATGAATTGTGGTATCGTGTTGAAGCTGCATGGGCAGCTGTACCTGTACACGCCATCCAAGCCCTGTTTGACTGAAGGCCCAGCCGTATCAAGGCCGTTATTACGGCCAGACGTGGTTGTTCTGGGTACTGATTTCTCAGGATCTATGTACCCAAACTGCGTGAAAATATAATCACATGTCAGTTCTAGTACAATATATTTGTCCAATGAATACCCGTTTATCATCTGCACTTCTTCTTGGTGTAGAAATTTTAATGGCCAGTAGTGTAATTTTTGGAACTGGTGTCGCATGAATAAGGTAATATCTGCTAAATACATTGTTTGCTCTTCAACAAAATCTTTTTTTGCCAACCATATGCCTTCTAGTAGTTAGAGCGTATAGTAGTTAGAATATTTTATTTAGCTGGCTGCAGTTGCGGCTTGTTGTAATTGCTATAGTTCGTGTTATGAAGATTTTCTGTGAGTTAAGTGACTTATGAAAAGTATGGGTTATTGTTAGGTTTCTTCCAATTCAGGGCCAGTCTTTTGAGTTATTTATTTGAAGTCATGTTGTCATTGTAGAGCAATCAGATTGCGTTGGGCTTGTATATTGTGAGTAATAAATGAATAGGTTAAGTTTGTGCTGTCTTTGTCGGGGAAAATTTCGTATGTCAGTGTTGAAATGATAAAAATAAGTAACGAGACAATAGGTTCAGCAGTTCAAGTAAACACAAAGAAGTTTCACTGCTTCCTGAAATGACCCTGCCACAGACAAAGGGCGAAACACTCTTGCAAACATTGATGCTGTGGCTGTTGTCAGCGGGGAATAGGTCTCCTGAAACATCTTTGCTCCCCCTCACCCGTTGCCATTTGCCTTTCCATGTGTAACACCATGTTGGCAAGCTCTTGATTCGAAGACGGAACCATTGTGTACAACGCTATATGACATCCACTGTAAGGCGAGTCAGCACTAGAAGTGAATCAGACACAACATTAGCAATTACTGTGGCAGGAGAGGGCTATAGGGTATGACATATGAAGAACAGTACGATTCTCTAGGAGGAAATATTGCATATTGGAATTGTAGTGTAAGGTAGCTATAATTTCGCACCTTACGAGCACTCATCCACATACTTTTCCATGGTCTACAACCACATTAGGTATTATTTGATAGGTAGTACATCGTATATATGAATATTTAAAGGAGACTGACATTCTCACGTACGCCTTGTAAATAATTGTTAACGCTTATTGCATGAAAAGTGACGGAGTGTCTTTATCATTTCATTTCCACTGTCGTTCCAACCTCTACTAGTATGGTAACAGACGGAACTCAAGCCCTGGGTGGCCCACACAGGTGTGTTGGTCATGCTTAAACCCAGGAAATAGCAAGACAGACGTCGTAGTACCTGCCGGCCGGAGTGGCCGAGCGGCGCCATGCGCTGCAGTCTGGAACCGCTGCGGTCGCAGGTTCGAATCCTGCCTCGGGCATGGATGTGTGTGATGTCCTTAGGTTTAAGTAGTTCTAAGTTCTAGGGGACTGATGACATCAGAAGTAAAGTCCCATAGTGCTCAGAGCCATTTGAACAATTTCATATCATCTAAGCGCTGGAGCACAATAGAGTCGTGACCGGCCAGTTTGTAGCGGAACCGGACGGATTGTACGTGGCTAACTACGAAAATCTTGGACGCAAGTGAGATGAACGTAGAAGCAGCACCTCAGAAACCATGCAGGCTGGGCTATTCCCCTAGTATTTTTACTCAGAAGTGTACCATTGTACGAGTATAGGTTTTTCCTCGCAAACTTTCCGCGCTGGACGACAAAAGACTAAAATATGATTGGTCAGCTTTCAGAAGAATCTGTAGAGAGGGAGAATATTCCGTGGTTTAGAGAATATGATTCATTTTCGGAATTACGAGGGTGGGGAGCCGAGCCTTGCTGGGAGGCCAGCGGTGGAGAGAAGATGTCTTCCATTGTGAGCGCCCGTGTGTGACGGTCGCTCGATATCAGCTTTGTTGGTACAGACGGACTTGCTGTCTTTGCTCTCAGTACAGTTTATAGTTATAACAGGCAGGAACTGTACTGTTGCGAACGTATACGATTCTGGACTTCACCTGCGGGTTGGAAGTCGTCGTTGAGTACGCAGCGTTCAGTAATTGAGAGCACTTCCTGTGCCTATACTTACGTTGAGACGTTGTCTGAACTCCGTCCTTGTGGCTGGGAGTTCGCGTTTCTTGTCTGTGAAACACAGAGAGGAGAAGACAGTATTAGAGTATATTAGTCAGAGGAACACGTTCTGCTGTCCTATTTATTTGTGGCTGGTGTTCTTCCGTCGTCGCAGACGAGTACGAAAACCATCACTTCTACGCACCGGACGCTGTACATACGGTGATATCGCAAATTGCTTCGGCTTATTAGGGCTATAAAAGCTAAACAGCTGTGATCACGTTAGTTTATTTCCACTGCGATTCCACACCACACCACACCACCGTAGATCATCTTTGAAAGCAGTGTCTTCTACTGTTTGGTATGTAGATTATGTCAGTCATTTCGCGTAACTGATACTGGACCGCGCAGTCATAATAAGGGGCAGAGTTGGGCAATTGATTAGTAATTTTACTTAGGAAATGTAAACTTTGTATATATATATATATATATAACAACGCTTATCATTTAGTAGGATTAGTTGCCTTCATTATTCATTTATGTTTAGATTATAATTTATAGAATGAAGAGATCCTAAGATCTGCTTCAGGGTGTAGTCAGACAGGGCCAAATGTTCATTTTAGCGTTTATTATTTTCCGTTGTGCACATTCATCTTACACCCGCCTGGAGTGTCATCTTGGAAGGGGTATAAGTGGAGATACTTTTATTGGTAATTGAGGAAAGTGTGCATTACATCAACATATATGTCTATTGCAGAGTAATAATTATAGCGATTAGAAGCAGTATGTTTTTTGGCTGGTTATACCTCAACTACATGTGGCAAGAGCAAACCATTACTGTTTATTGGCGCCTTGGCAGCAGGTCAAGTGTTGAAGTGTTGATGCATGGACGCAAAACGGGTAGTCTATACTGGCAGACGTGATAGTGGTGAAGTCATAATCGTAAGGAAAATATCAGGTAGTAAGTTATGTGAAGTGTTTGTCTGAAGGCTGTTCTACACAGAGAACAAACAAGCAACACTAAGGTGCCAGGGATCACAGTATCTGCCTTTATACACCTCATACGCTGTATATGGAGGCTACACTAAATGACTACTGAAAGCTTTTGACTGTGTTGACCACAAAATGTTACTGCAGAAGTTGGACCATTATGGAGTAAGGGGAGTAGCTTACAATTGGTTCGCCTCATACCTTAAGAACAGAAAGCAGAAGGTAATTCTCCGCAATATTGAGAGTGGTAGTGATGTTCAGTCCCAATGGGGCACTGTTAAGTGGGGCGTTCCCCAAGGGTCGGTGCTGGGGCCACTGCTGTTTCTTATTTATATAAATGATATGCCTTCTAGTATTACAGGTGATTCAAAAATATTTCTGTTTCCTGATGACACCAGCTTGGTAGTGAAGGATCTTGTGTGTAATATTGAAACATTATCAAATAATGTAGTTCATGAAATAAGTTCGTGGCTTGTGGAAAATAATTTGATGCTAAATCACAGTAAGACTCAGTTTTTACAGTTTCTAACTCACAATTCAACAAGAACCGATATTTTGATGAGACAGAATGGGCATATTATAAGCGAGACGGATCAGTTCAAGCTCCAAGGCGTTCGGATAGATAGTAAGCTGTTGTGGAAAGCCCATGTCCAGGATCTTGTTCAGAAACTAAATGGTGCTTTATTTACCATTAGAACATTATCTGAAATAAGTGACACTTCAACACGAAAAGTAGTCTACTTCGCATATTTTCATACGCTTATGTCGTATGGTATTATTTTTTTGGGGTAATTCTTCTTATTCAAAAAGGGTATTTTTGGCTCAAAAACGGGCTGTTCGAGCTATATGTGGTGTAAGTTCGAGAACCTCTTGTCGACCACTATTCAAAAATCTGGGAATTCTGACATTGCCCTCACAGTATATATTTTCTTTAATGTCGTTTGTTGTTAGCAATATTAGCCTGTTCCCAAGAGTTAGCAGCTTTCACTCAGTTAATACTAGGCAGAAATCCAATCTGCATGCGGAATGCACTTCCTTGACTAAATGGCTCAAATGGCTCTGAGCACTATGGGACTCAACTGCTGTGGTCATAAGTCGCCTAGAACTCAGAACTACTGAAACCTAACTAACCTAAGGACATCACACACATCCATGCCCGAGGCAGGATTCGAACCTGCGACCATAACGGTCGTGCGGTTCCAGACTGTAGCGCCTTTAACCGCTCTGCCACTCCGGCCGGCCCTTCCTTGACTCTTGTGCAGAAAGGAGTGCAGTATTCTGCTGCATCCATTTTCAATAAGCTACCACAAGAACTCAAAAATCTTAGCAGTACCCCAAACACTTTTAAGTCTAAACTGAAGAGTTTCCTCGTGGCTCACTCCTTCTATTCTGTCGAGGGGCTCCTGGAAGAGCTAAAAAATTAAGCAAATTCCAGTGTTACATTGTTGATCTTCTTTATTTAAATTTACGACTTGTCACCTGAATATGTTTTTTTATATTTCATTTCATCTGTTTCTAATATTCGTGTTATAATTTTCATGTATTGACTCGTTCCATCACCATGGAGACTTCTCCTTAATTTGGTCCCATGGAACAATAAATAAATAAAAAAAATAAAAATAAAAATTAAAAAATGGATTTTGATACTGGCGGCGGACTAAGTACACGACAGCCACGCCAGCAAACGAGTCATCGCGGAGGCGTGGCGGTGCCTTTTACGCACAGCTTGCCTTGGTGGCGGCTTGCTAGACGCTGCAGTATGCCAGCAACTGGCGTGAACCGCTTAAATCGTTTGTTCTCTGATTTTCAATCATAATTCTACACACTCTTCCGAGAACTAAATTGCCGCTACGCAAGTCAAGTCGTCCAGCCGTAGATGCTTAAGTGGGGTCGTTGATGAAAAACACACACTGTTTCAAAAATGCACCAAATCCACAGTTTTGAAGATATGGCAATGAAATTTTGTACCACGCTTTACAGGAAAGTAACACATTTACAATAAAGTCCTTTGATTATATATATTCATCTTTTTTATGAATAAAGTTTGAAGTTTCATTTCCAAAAAATAATGTATGTTCCTTTTTCTCAGAAAGTACTCATGAGATTTCTACAAATATTTCTCTATCTCATCTCTTTATATGTTGCAAGCTTCTCTCATGAGGTTTTTGGAATAGGTCAAATACGAGAATTTTCATAATTTTTAATTAAACTCATGCAAAATTCCAAGCAATTTGCCCCATATCGGAGCTTGCAACCAGAATTTCAAAATTTGCTCTTGAGACAATGTTTATTAGGTTTACAGAAATATGCGAACAAAATTTCATAATTTTAGCATTCACAGAATCTAAGGAAAAGGTACATAAACTTTAAAAAACACACTTTTCTGGAAACGCAATTTGAAGTTCAACCTAACTTTTTTCCTTATGTCACTTCTTCAGAAAGCACCACATTTGTACTCTGGGTCGTCTTTCCCTTCAAGGCTTCTCTTCTACTTTCCTGTTGTCTGTCTTCTTTCCTTTACCAGGTCTTCAACTGACTTTTCAGCTGCAGAGACGCGCTGTAAATTTATTTTCCTCATGATGTCTTGAGTAAAATTCCCTATCTTGAAGGACATTCTTTCTAATACCTTCACCCTCCCGACGTTTATCCAGTTTTTTATACACGCTTTGTGATCGTGGCACAACTGAATGAAGAAAGAATCAAACACATGTATAAATCTCCATCAGTATCACAAGGCAAAAAAAAAGAATTGCTTCGTCAGAAACAATGCAGCTAGTTTGTTATTCAGAATGAGATTTTCACTCTGCAGCGGAGAGCTTCTGTAAGGTTTTGGAAGGTAGGAGACGAGGTACTGGCAGAAGTAAAGCTGTGAGTACCGGGCGTGAGTCGTGCTTCGGTAGCTCAGTTGATGCCGGCACGGTAGCTCAGCGTGTTCGGCCAGAGAGCCGGTTGGCCTCTGTAATAAAAAACTGAGTGGAAGGATCAACCACCGAACTTGAGCAGGATGTCTTGCGACGTCCGCAGCGACCAAACACAACGATCAATAACGACCAAAAAAAAACAAAAAACAAAAAAAAGTTGGTAGAGCACTTGCCCGCGAAAGGCAAAGGTCCCGAGTTCGAGTCTCGGTCGGGTACACAGTTTTAATCTGCCAGGAAGTTTCATAGTTTGTTATTGTTTATAAGATACGGAACAGAGTCAAAGATGATCTATAAAACCAAATAGTATGTATCACGGCCTCCGAGATGTATCCCGCACACGTTTGGTTGAAAGTGCACCACTGGCCATTAAAATTCCTCCAACACGAAGATGACGTGCTACAGACGCGAAATTTAACCGACAGGAAGAAGATGCTGTGGTATGCAAATGATTAGCTTTTCCCAGTAAGGTTGGCGCCGGTGGCGACACCTACAACGTGCTGACATGAGGAAAGTTTCCAAGCCATTTCTCATACACAAACAGCAGTTGACCGGCGTTGCCTGGTGAAACGTTGTTGTGCTGTCTCGTGTAAGGAGGAGAAATGCGTACCATCACGTTTCCGACTTTGATAATGGTCGGCTTGTAGCCTATCGCGATTGCGATTTATCGTATTGCGACAATGCTGCTCGCGTTGGTCGAGATCCAATGACTGTTAGCAGAATATGGAATCGGTGGGTTCGGGAGGGTAATGCGGAACGCCGTCCTGGATCGCAACGGCCTCGTATCACTAGCAGTCGAGATGACAGGCATCTTATCCGCGTGGCTGTAACGGATCGTGCAGCCATGTCTCGATCCCTGAGTTAACAGACGGGGACGTTTGCAAGACAACAACCATCTGCACGAACAGTTCGACGACGTTTGCAGCAGCATGGATTATCAGCTCGGAGACCGTGGCTGTGGTTACGGTGGTTACCCTTGACGCTGCATCACAGATAGGAGCGCCTGCGATGGTGTACTCAACGACGAACCTGGGTGCACGAATGGCAAAACGTCATTTTTTCGGATGAATCCAGGTTCTGTTTACAGCTTCATGATGGTCGCATCCGTGTTTGGCGACATCGTGGTGAACGCACATTGGAAGCGTGTATTCGTCATCGCCATACTGGCGCATCACCCGGCGTGATGGTATGGGGTGCCATTGGTTACACGTCTCGGTCACCTCTTGTTCGCATTGACGTCACTTTGAACAGTGAACGTCACACTTAGTATGTGTTACGACCCGTGGCTCTACCCTTCATTCGATCCCTGCGAAACACTACATTTCAACAGGATAATGCACGACCGCATGTTGCAGGTCCTGTGCGGGCCTTTCTAGTTACAAGAAAATGTTCGACTGCTGCCCTAGTCAGCACATTCTCCAGATCTCTCACCTATTCAAAACGTCTGGTCAATGGTGGCCGAGCAACTGGCTCGTCACAATGCGCCAGTCACTACTCTTGATGAACTGTGGTATCGTGTTGCAGCTGCATGGGCAGCTGTACCTGTACACGCCATCCAAGCTCTGTTTGACTCAATGCCCAGGCGTATCAATGCCGTTATTACGGCCAGAGGTGGTTGTTCTGGGTGCTGATTTCTCAAGATCTATGGACGCAAATCACATCTCAGTTCTAGTATAATATATTTGTCCTACGAATACCCGTTTATCATCTGCATTTCTTGTTGGTGTAGCAATTTTAATGGCCAGTAGTGTAATACACAGAATCGTTGTTCACTAACCTGGTATTGAAGTGTTGCTTCAAACCGGGGGCGTGGCAGGGAGACTGCGTCACACTTTTAATTAATTTTCAGGCACTTCGGATGCGATTTCAACATTGAAACTTTGGGAACTTATAGTCCAACAGTTGTACTAACAAATAAAAAATAAATCGAAAGTTGACATTTTTGGTCAATTTCATCAACGTCCCCCCTTAAGCTGTCCTCACACGGGACGAGGCAGGTAATGTTGATGCGCACGCCGGCGAAATTTCCGAACTCACGAGTGCGAGCGGCGTCGGCACACGGGTGACGGGTTGTTCAATGTTGTCGGCTCTATTTGGCTCGCAAACCAACAGTTTATTTACGATAATGGACGCTTGTAAAATAACTGCGTTAGCGATATTCATCATTTTGATTTGCAGCTCCTTGTGTTTGCAGTTAAAATTGTTGGGTGTAAGGTCCGCCAGTTATGCAAAACACCTTTTTTTCCATTTCCCAAACATGTTTCAGCACCTCTGTGCCATCATCAGTGGGTTTCTGTTTTATTTAATCTGTAATGTGGACATTTTTACTAAATCATTATAAAACTATGTGGACATTTAGTTCAAACAATAATCGTTTCTTTTTAATGCTACCTTCGCACTCGATTTGCATTATTTTTGAGGACCACTTGTGTATTATTTACGAGTCTAATGAAAACCTTAAATTTGTAATAACAAATCGAAATTTCTCGCCATTATCCTGTAAGTTGGTAAGCGTGCTACAAACAGCGTGCAGAATGGCCTGTAGGTGGCAGCATAATGCAGATGCACACGTTCCGTCGCAGTATTAGCATAAAGATGGCCGCCCCACTTGTGACTTGCACCAGGGACGAACAGCGTTCTGTTATTCGGTTTGCCGGCCGTAGTGGCCGTGCGGTTCTCGGGGCTACAGTCTGGAGCCGGGCGACCGCTACGGTCGCAGATTCGAATCCTGCCTCGGGCATGGATGCGTGTGATGTCCTTAGGTTAGTTAGGTTTAATTAGGTCTACGTTCTAGGCTACTGATGACCTCAGAAGTTAAGTCGCATAGTGCTCAGAGCCATTTGAACCATTTGTTATTCGGTTTTTGCGTAGTGAAGGTGTGAAACCTATTGAAATTCGTCGACGAATGAAGGTTGAGTACGGTGATGCATGTTTGTCACAGAAGCAAGTCTACGAATGGAGCAGGAAGTTCGCAAATGGTGTGACTTCAGTGGAAGATGCTCCTCGTCCAGGTCAGGCACAACGAGTTCACAGAACATTGCAGCAGTTGAAGCCATAGTGAAGGAAAACCGCCGAGCGACACTGAATGACATTGCAGCATGTTTACAGATTAGTCATGGGTCAGCACATCACATTGTGCGTGATGTGCTCCAATTTCACAACGTGTCTGCAAGATGGGTGCCACGGCAGCTGACTCCTGAAATGAGAGAACGACGTGTTGATGCTCGTGAAGAAATTCTTGAGCGTTTTGAACGAGAAAGTGATGGCTTCCTTGCAAGAATCGTTTCTAGGGACGAACCCTGGGTTCACTTCCACCAACTCGAAACGAAGAGAGCGAACAAGGAATGGCGCCATTCCTCATCACCAAAACCAAAGAAGCTTCGAACAGAACCATCAGCAGCGAAGGTTATGCTGACTCTCTTTTGGGACGAAAAAGGCGTCAGTTTGGAGGCTTACA
Organism: Schistocerca americana; assembly: GCF_021461395.2. Classification (NCBI taxonomy): domain Eukaryota; kingdom Metazoa; phylum Arthropoda; class Insecta; order Orthoptera; family Acrididae; genus Schistocerca; species Schistocerca americana. The sequence goes on from NC_060127.1 coordinate 78,215,092, forward strand.
TGCCTAGAGGGACCTCTGTCACCAGTGCATCATACACAGATCTCCTAAAAAATCATCTGCGGCCTGCAATCAAATCAAAGCGACGTGGATTTCTGTCCGCAGGTGCCCTTTTGCAACATGACACTGCAAGGCCCCACTCTGCCTGTACAACAGCTGAAACTATCGCATACCTGCAATTTGAGTGTCTTCCTCATGTATCATACTCACCAGACCTTGCCCCGAGTGATTTCCATGTGATGAGACCACTCAAAATCGCAATGGGATGAAAAAAGTTCCGTTCTGATGAAGAGGTACGCCCCGCGGTGCATGAGTGGTTGCGCGGACTACCAAAAGAATTTTTTCCTAAAGGAATTTATCCACTCTGTAAGCGCTGGAGGACTTGCATTGAGCGTGGGGGAGATTATGTTGAAAAGTGATACAGCTTTGTAACACTTCTGCACAATAAATAATATTTTTAAAAAATGTAAGCTTTTCATTTGACTCACAGTCGTATTACAGGTAGTTTGTCATGTTGATGAGAAATTTTGTTGGGAGTTTACCTATCGCCGGCCGCTGTAGCCGAGCTATTCTAGGCGCTTCAACCCGGAATCGCGCGACCACTACGGTCGCAGGTTCGAATCCTGTCTCGGGCATGGATGTGTGTGATGTCCTTAGGTTAGTTAGGCTTAATTAGTTCTACGTTCTAGGCGACTGATGACCTCAGAAGTTAAGTCCCATGGTGCTCAGAGCCATTTGAGTCAACCTATCAATTCCTGCTCTAAACGTAGTTTAGTTTGTCGCGATATTTGGCGCTTATATTCTTTTTCACTTCCTTTTTTGTTGCAGATTACAAGCTACATGTAATAAATAATACACAAATGGTCCTGAAAAACCATACAAACAGAGTGTGGAGGTACTAACAAAAAGTAAGGAATTGTTGTTAGAACTAAATATCCACATAATTTTGTTATAATGTTCACATTACAGATTAAATAAAGTAGAAACCCACTGATGATGGCACAGAGGTGCTGAAATATGTGTGGGAACTTGGAAAAAACGGTGTTTTACATAACTGGCAGACCTTACATCCAACAATTTTAACTCAGAGATATTTGAATAAGAGCAGAGGAAATCGCAAAGCAGGTTCTGTACTTTTCGATGGCTTGAACAGCTAGTTAGTTACGTGTTCCGTAGATCATTTGTGCACGGTACATCGTAATGACGTGGAACGAGTCACTTTACATTCACATTGCAAATTAATTTGAAAATACAGGTTACCTTCTGAACATTTCTAACTTCTTTTTGTTTTCTCTTTTCTTTTAACAAACAGAAAAAGATATACAGGTGTAAGTTATTAATTCCTACCCACCACCTTTTACACATTACAGTAACAGAAATTCTTCTGTGGAATAAAAGAAGTTGTCATGGAGAAACTTTCTCAATTTGTTATCAAATTTTACTTTGCTGTCTGTCAGACATTTTATATCAATCGATAAGTGATAAAAATTGTTGCAGCGTTGTGCTCTCCATTTTGCACTAAAGACAATTTTAATGTGGAGTAATGAAGGTAATTTTTCCTCCTTGTATTGTAATTATGTACCTCATTGCTCCTTTTGAACTGTAGTGGAATATTTACAACTAACATCACGAGGGAATAAATGTACTGTGAAGCAATAGTCAGAATGCCCAACTCCTTAAATAGATGTCTACAAGATGGTCGTGGGAGAGCACCACATGTTATATTTACAGCACGTTTTTGCGCTGTGAAGACTTTCTTTCTAAAAGATGAGTTACCCCAGAATATTATTCCATATGACATTATTGAATGAAAATGTGCAAAATATTTCAACTTACTGGTGTGTCCCGAAGATTTGCAATGATTCTAAGTGCAAATGTGGCTACACAAAGTTGTTTTAGGAGTTTCAAAATGTGTTTTTTCCAATTTGAATTCTCGTCAGTATGGACCCCTAAGACTTTTGAAGTTTCCACCCAATTTATTATATCCTCACCAGGTGTTACACTTATCACTGGCGTAGTACCTCTAGATGTACAGAACTGAATATGTTGTGCCTTTTTAAAATTAAATGTGAGCCCATTAGGAGAAAACCACTCAATGATAGTTTCAATAACTTTGTTACTGTTTCTTCCGTTTCTGTATGTATGCTTGCATTGATTGTCATCAGCAGAAAAAAAAAAAAAAAAAAAAACCTAATTCTGCTTGTTGTGTACTAGATGGAAGATCGTTTACATAATATGAGGAACAGTAGTCGAGCTGAGGTTGAATCTTGGTCGTAGAGGAACACTATATAACGCTGCACAATGCTCTGAAATGGAAACTAATAGAACTTATTAGCTAACGCAGTTGAATTTCCTTCACATTTTGGGTTTTAAATTGAACATAATTAAGGTATAGCGTCTAATGTCAGTTTTCGCATGCGTAATATCCGTATTCTCGATGTTGCAGTGACTACCAACATTCCGAAATAACGTACGTCATTACATTGATTTCAAGATCGACATTCGAATGGTGAAGTATATTATTTCGAAACTGCTCATCATGTTTGAAGAACATGTCTGCCAGCAACGTACAATCACAAGCCAGTCGCTATACCCAGATGTGAGTATATATATTTTAAGGAAATTTCTATAATAGCGAAAACTTCCTGTGTGTAATTTCTATTTACTTTTAGACACAGAATGGCATTCACGTTAAGATTTCTGGCCACTGCAGAAACATTCCAGTCGTTGGCCGTTGCAGCAAGAATTACAGGAAATTCATTGTTCAGAACAAATAGTATCGACTTTTGAGATAATATTTCTATTAAATGAGTAAGAAACACCCAGAATGTTATAGAAAACAAAAGGTTAAGACAAACTTTGTTATAAAGTGGACATCATCATGCTACTTTTCTCGTCACGCCTCATCAGCCCACAACACTACCAATTACGCTAGAGCTTAAACAAACAACTTAGTTTCCGTAAATGACATACACTGTCTAAAGATTATATCTACAAATGTCATTATTTCATATTTAAAATGAAAATTTTACCAAAAGACAAGCTTTTGATGGATCATCATTGTGCCGCAGCATTGAAATGGTATACTTTCGTAGCACACAAGTAATAACACTGCAAAAATCAGCTACATGAAGCCTTTACCTATCGACATGTAGTTACCTGTCATTTTATTATAACAAATGCTAAAATGACACGTATCTGAGAGATCCTCAATTTGCTGATGTTTTCAAACAGTATATATTCGTACCATGTACTCTACAAGAAAGAAATTCCACCAAATGCGTAGTATCTGTTGTTATGGACATGTTCGAAAGAACAGATACCACGCACTCATAAAACTGATTCGCCTCGTTTTTGGAAGATGACTGCCAACAGCCGTTAAGTAATGTATAAAATGCATATTTGAACCACCATTCATTTAAAGATCTTTGACCAACATTTTGTGTAAGTAATATTTAAAGTCCTGATCTTATCTTCAGTAGTGCTCTGTATACAATTTGTATTTGGATGTTTTCTTTTAAAGTCCTGTGTCATATGTTTATATTCGGAAAGTCACTACACATTTTAAGTTCATGAAACGTACTACACGTTTTAAGTAATGACTAATGCAATATGCCGGCTTAAACCATTTTAACCCTTTATTTATTTATTTATTTATTTATTTATTTATGCATTTATTTTACCTGGCAAGATTAGGGCCTTCAGGCCCTCTCTTACACCTAACCAGGCATGCTCAGATTCAACAAATTTCAGTGTCTACAGAAAATTAGGACATATAACATGTTATACAGTATTAATGTTAAAGAAAAAAATAGAGATTATAAAAGTAGTACAATGATAATTATAACAATCAAAAAATAATTATAACAATCAAGAATAATAAAAATAATAATAATAATGATAATAATAATAATAATAATGACTATGTATATGAAAGTAAACATACTTTTCTTATATGAGTGTCAGTCCTATTGCTAGTTGGGAATTTTCTCGTTATATTCTTGCAGCTTGTAAGTTATTCTCATCAAGCAGAGACATAAGACGATGGAAATGGGGTGAAAGAGATATAGAAGAGGTAGATAGGTTAGAGGAAGAGAAATAGAATGGTAAAATTCGAAGCTATGATGGAGAGGAGAAAGAAAAAGATGAGGGGGGGGGGCACAACAATGGTGGCTATACCGTCCCTAATATATAAGTCTTAAGTTCCGTCTTGAATGTTGAGTGGTTTTGGATAAGACGCAGATCACAGGGGAGCGCGTTCCACTTTATCTGTGGACATGGTTCAAGACAGAAACCGGTAGAATTTGGATTTAAAATAAAAACAGCTGATGGTTCAAATTTGCATTTTATACATGATTCACCTCGACTGGCAACCGCAGTGTGGATGCACATTCTCGTCAGACCTCTTGTGCGAATCTAAAAATTAGTGAGCATTGAGGACATGGACAGGAATTGCGGACAGGTGTCGCATCGGCAGGGAGGGTTCCGAGGCAGTACGTGTAGTGGTTACAGACGCTGTCATTACCACAGCTGCCTGGTAAGTAGGAGACCACGGGTTCGAGTCCCGATTCGGCACACATTTTCACTCGTCGCCGCCGATTCGATATAAAGTCCCGATGCGGCCGATATCATAATTCCATTCCTTCCATTTCCTTTCCTTTCTCCCTCCTTCACCTTCAGTTTACATAATACCCATCAAATACATTGTACATTGTGTTCTGCTTGCGGCGTACAACGGCTTCGCATCTCATTGGCCACGTTCTTCTCCACGATGCGAAAATATCACGCTGTGACGTCACCGGCTACTCGACTTCGTGCGTTTTCACGTCCTGTGAGAGGACGCCTTTGATGCTACCTGTGGGAAGAAAAAAAAAAAAAAGGGAAAGCACAAATCGATATCGGTAAAACAATATCAATAAATGAGTGAAAATTGTAGGTGTTAAAGTCTCTACATCTCTACGTAAGTACTTGCAGTGTTCATCTACTTCAACCCCCCCCCCTCCCAATTCCCGCCCCCCTCCACAAACACACACACACACACACACACACACACACACACACACACACACACACACACACAACTCTCATTCCTCCATTATCAAACTGCCGATTTGTTGATGCCACAGAATATATCATACCAACCAATCCGTTCATTCAGTAACGTTGTGCTACAAATACCTTTTTCACTAGTTCAATGTACCTATCTAATCTTCACATTTTTCTGTAGCACCACATAGCAAATCCTTCTAATCTCATATTGTCGGGACTGTTTACTGTCCATGTTTTAATTCCAGTAGAATGCTATACACCCAACTACCATCAGAAGGCCACCTAACATGAAACTATTTTCTTGTTATCGCCAGTCTGCATTTTATATTCTCTCTACTTCGGTCATCATTTGTTACTTCGCTGTACAAATAGCAAAACTCGTCGACTGCCTTTAGTGTCCTGCATCACCTGATTTTATTCTGCTGCATCAGATTAATCTTGTATTACAAAATCTTGTACATGGCTGCACGTTCAGAGACCGTGAATAGTTACAATTGAAAGAAAATCAGTCCCCAGTCACTAGTTTTAACAAATTAACCTGGTTTCGACACTGCTAGGAGTGTCTTCCTCAGAATTTAAAACAAAGAATGGTCTATATTCTATAGCATGGTCACAGAATTATGACTAAAAATGTATGATTATAATATGTTATAGAATATAGACCATTCTTTGTTTTAAATTCTGAGGAAGACACTCCTAGCAGTGTCGAAACCAGGTTAATTTGTTAAAAATAGTGACCGAGGGCTGATTTTCTTTCAATTGCAATCTTGTATTAGTTCTGTTCAAGGTACCATCCATTCCATTCAACACCATCTTTTGCTGCCTTTGACAGAATTACAGTGGCATCGACAAACCTCAAAAAAGTTTATTTCTTTTCCCAGAACTTTAATATCCTTTCCTAATTTCTCTTTGGCTTTCTTTAGTGCTATCTCAATGTCTAAATTGAATAACATTGGAATTAGACTACAATTCTGCTTCATTCCCTTCTTAACCACTACTTCTCTTTCATGTCCTTCGACTCTTAAACTGCAGTCTGCTTTCTGTACAGGCTGTAAATATATTTCGTACCCTGTATTTTACCTGTGCTTCCTTCAGAATTTCAAAGAGTATATTTCATCAAAGTTCTCGAAAGCTTACTCCAAATCTATAAATACTAAAAACGTAGATTTACCTTTCTAGAACTATCTTCTAAGGCACGCCATAGGGCCGATATGGCCTCTAGTGTTCCTAAATTTCGACGTAACCTACTCCGCTCCCGGTAGCTGAGTGGTCAACGCGACAGAATGTCAATCCTAAGGGCCCGGATCTAATACTCCTTCTTTGTAATAATTTGTACTGTATATTTGCCACTACTGTTACCGTTTTCACTGCCACGCAGCAAAATGAACAAAATTGACATTGATTCTACGGTCGCAAGTTCGAATCCTGCCTCGGGCATGGTTGTGTGTGATGTCCTTAGGTTGGTTAGGTTTAAGTAGTTCTAAGTTCTAGGGTACTGACGACCTCAGATGTTAAGTCCCATAGTGCTCAGAGCCATTTGAACCATTTGATTGTAGCGAACTGTGTACCTAAAACGGAAAACAAGCAATTAACTCTGAAGAACTATGCGACGAACTCTTGACATGAAGCCAAACAACAAAAGCAAAATGCAAAAGGAAAATTTAATACTTGTTAAAATTGAAACAACAGACGAAATTCGTAAATATTATACCTCATTGTTACCTTTGTACTTCGTTACAAGAAATAAAGTTTTATGATATTGTTAAAAATTCCCGGCTGGCTCGGAGATTTCCTCCGCTCAGGGACTGGGTGTTGTGTTGTCCTAATCATCATCATTTCATCCCCATCGACGCGCAAATCGCCGAAGTGGCGTCAAATCGAAAGACGCGGCGATCGGTCTACCCACTTCACGTTTTTATGTAACCCAAATTGTTCTTCCCTGAGGTCGGATTCTACAAGTTTTTCCTTTTTTTGTAAGTAATTCATATCACTATTTTGCAACCATGACTCATCAAGTTTGTTAGTACAGGATGGTTATAAGCAAACATTCGCTTAATGAGATGGCCCCCTCCATGAAAAACGTTTGATCGCAAGACAATGAAAATTTGTGGGGACATTTTTAAGGACATGCGGGGGGGAAATAACGAATAAACCATTGAAAGAAACAGTATTAGTTTCCACTTGAAAGGATAACATTTGTTAATTGCGTAACACGTTTACGTTCCAGGTTAGAGACGTTGTTGAATGTGACTGCCATCTGCATTCACGACAGCCTGGAACCGCACTAAAGATACCATTTCACAATTGTCCGCGCCACTCTTCGACTGGTGGACTATTGAAAGTTCAGCTGTCGAGACACAGTTCGTGCGCTGCTTAAACATCGCACATTGCATCCAGCATTCTCAGCCATGGCAACAATTTGTGGCGTAGTTGCCCGTCGGCCTCTCCGAAAACCAATTCCCAAAACTCCAGTTAACTCGAACTACCGAACCATGTTCTGAAATCCCGGTCAGGAAAGAGGACCTCTCCGTATTCCTTTAATGCGTCGATACTCGTGGAGAGCATAAGCATTATGGCCGTTGTTTTGATAAAACATCCTAACGAGTAAAGCCCTGCTCACCTTGTACTGACACAAGTTGACTGTCTGCAACTGCAGTTCATTATGATGCTTGTGTTTCGACCTTACATCGCCGTACCACTAGCGGCGCCTAACGGCAAGTCATGGCACTAACAACGCAAATCCGGCAGTGCACTGTATGAACATCATTCCTACCAGCGGAATACTGCTCCTATTGGAGTACAAAGGAATATGAATATGTTCCTGTTGATTTAAAAGATTCTCACTGAAAACTGGGGTACCAGCTGGGTCATTCTACCTTCCCCAACACTTATAAAAATTTTCACAATAACTTTGCCAATCTACCATATTCGCGCTTTTTTTTTTTACTTCGCAATTCATCTCAAACTCCCACAAGTTCCCCTAACTGAACTCTATCTCACCCACTAGTCCATTACTGTTAAGTCGCTCACCCCCATACACTCCCTGTCGAACTTTTTCACTCACTCATTCATCCCAAATCATTGTCATTATCACTTTGTGTCTCTGTCCCCTGTCTCACAGCGGCAGTCTCCTTTGTTCTGTCCTCCTACTACTCTCGCCTCTCACTGCCTCGCTCTTTCTCTCTCTTACTACTAATATCTCTTTCGTCCCTTCCTACTATTGCTATCTCTTCTCCCTATCTCTCTCTTCCTCGTTTTTACTGTCACACACTCTGTCTCTCATTATCGCTGGCTCTCACACACTTCCATTTTCTGTTTCTCTTTACTCCTCTCCAACTGACACTGTCTCCTTCACTCTCTTCCCACTGTTCTGTCACTGTCGACTACGTTTCACTGCCACTGTGTCCCTCTCTTTCTCTCACAATGCCATTTTCTACTTTACTCATTCTGTAACACAACCACTGTCTACTATACTCCAGTGTTTATTACTTTTCCTGCTCTTCGCCACTGCCCACTGTCCTCTCTCAGCATAAAAAAGTCCGAAAACTAAACTTCCTGGCAGATTAGAACTGTGTGCCGGACCGAGACTCGAGCTCGGGACCTTTGCCTTTTGCAGGCAAGTGCTCTACCTTCTGAGCTACCCAAGCACGACTCACGACGCTCCCTCACAGCTTCAATTCTGCCAGTATCTCGTCTCCTACCTTCCAAACTCCACAGACGGTCTTCTGCGAACCTGCAGAACTAGTACTCCTGGAAGAAAGGAAGCTTTTGTGGAGTTTGGAAGGTAGGAGACGAGGTACTGGCAGAATTGAAGCTGTGAGGGCGGGTCGTGAGTCGTGCTTGGGTATCTCAGAAGGTGCTTGCACGGTAGCTCAGCGTGTTCCGTTAGAGGGTTAGGTACCCTCTGTAACAAAAGAAACTGAGTGGACGGACCATCGAAGAACCTGAATGCGTGTCATCGAACGTCCGCCCCGAACAAAGTCAACGAACAATATAGAACGAAATGAGATCAACTAAATAAAAAAAAATTTAAAAAAAAAGTGTAGAGCACTTGCCCGCGAAAGGCAAAGGTCCCGAGTTCGAGTCTCGGTCCGGCATACAGTTTTAATCTGCCAGGAAGTTTCATATCAGCGCGTACTCCGCTGCAGTGTGAAAATCTCATTCTGGAAGTTCGAAAATGTTTGCATGACAAAATTTTTATAGGTGCTGAGTAAGGAAGAATGATGCAGCTGGTACCCACACTTTTCAGTCAGAGTCTCTTAAATAAACAGGAACATATTCGCATTTTTTGGCCCTGATGGATCATTTTTCCGCTGGTTCCCTTCTTTTCCTTGCTGCAGCAGACCATGTAAATCATATGAAAAGAAATATTTGATCAGGAAAATTTAGTTTATGTATGTGAACCTGACATAACGCAAAACTAATTTTACACCACAAACCGGTTTTTACATGCAAAAAAAGTTTGCATGTCCTTCTCTACTGCGACATGGAGTTCCGAGACGATAACGGAGACACTTTACTGCATATTTCTAAATGGTTCAAATGGCTCTGAGCACTATGGGATTTAACATCTGAGGTCATCAGTCCCCTAGAACTTAGAACTACTTAAACCTAACTAACCTAAGGACATCAAACACATCCATGCCTGAGGCAGGATTCGAACCTGCGACCGTAGCAGTCCCGCGGTTCCGGACTGCAGCGCCTAGAACCGCACGGCCACAACGGCCGGCGCATATTTCTCTGTGCTACATCACTGTAAAAACTACGTTTTCGCCTCACCATGATTTTTCGTGCGTATTTTACACGTACATGTAAGATGATTGTGAACCTCCCTAACTAGGAAACGGATAAAAATGTGAAAAAAATTTCAACGTTGTTCGAGGTGGAGATTACAGGAAAACATCGTATGAATTACAGCCTTTTGTTGCAATAGGCGCCTCTGAAGCTGTGGCTGGTTTTGGTATCCAAAAAGCAAGTTTCCAGGGTGTTTCTTGATAATGGATAAATTTTCTTGAAAACGGAGAGACGATTTTCTACACAAATGCCTAGAGAATCTACCTTTAAAATTCGAGTTGTTTGTTGTGGTTATTTATCAAAAATGGTTCAAATGGCTCTGAGCACTATGGGATTTAACATCTGAGGTCATCAGTCCCCTAGAACTTAGAACTACTTAAACCTAACTAACCTAAGGACATCACACACATCCATGCCCGAGGCAGGATTCGAAACTGCGACCGTAGCAGCAGCGAGGTTCCAGACTGAAGCACCTAGAACCGCTCGCCCACAACGTCCGGCGGTTATTTATTATTTAGTTATCGCCTAATATCGGGTTTTACGTGTAGAAGTTGGGTAACTTTGGACCTAAACGGTTAAAGATATTTAGAAAATTTTTATGTTTGTTACAGAACAGGATCTTAGCAAGATATCGTAAAAATTTCAGCCATTTACTGTGTATAGCGTCTTGGAATCGTCGTCTGGGTGGGGTTTTCCGTGGAACCACCCACGAACTATTGGTCCTTCCATACGGTTTATCAACCCCATCGTAGACGACATGAAATGCAAAAAGAGCCTTGCTCAAGGGTTATCCAAAAAACTTGACCCTACCTTTTTATCACCAATGGACCCGATGTATGAGCAGTGGAAAATAGCGTTTTCGTGGACTGAGTTTTGGAACGTATTAGGTACGCTAGCTGTCGCATGCATGCCGACAAAGTCGGGTACCTATATGGTGAATAGTTTTCCGTCTACGCTTGCTCAAATAATGAAAGTGTAATTATAACCACGCCGTATGTAGCAGATTTTATCAAGTAGCCTATGTGACATATCGTATGTATATTTCACATTTCATTAATTATGTGGACATTTTCTTCCCTACAAGTACTTTCAAAAGAACGTTGAAGTGCTTCGCGTATTTCGCTGCAGACAGTATAAAAAAACCTGACAAAAATGCAGCTATTGAATGTGTGAAACAATCACTAACATACGTGTCTGCGGTTGCTACTAAACAAAGAGTAAGTGCTAGTCTTTCTTTAGGCTATATTGGTCGTCGGTAATTAGTGCTCTGCTTTTAAATTTCCCTCCTCAGTTATCATGAGAAGCCAGCGAAAAGCGTCAACTGAGATACTGGCAAAGTTTTGTACTAACGTTAAGGAAAGCTGGGGCTGCCGTTCAGTGTTACGAGCATTGCATCCACGCAATTCACGTTTACTTACAAATCGAGACACCCTTCCTTATTTCCTCAGAAACAGTGAACTCGCAATGCAAAACTATCGTCTGAATGTCCGAGTTCCGCACCAGGGCTCTTAGTTTTATAGTGTGGTACAGTGCTGTATCCTGAGTGCCGATTATTGGCGTCAAATGAATGGTAGTTGAGGCTGGTGAATTGCCTGCGAATGCTGCCTCTTGTGTTCGCTCCCATTCGCTCCGGTGGGAATAAGACTTAATAATCATCTAGCTTGCCAATCCCGAGTCTGAAACTTTACCATCGTTGTTCAACAATGTAATTTTCAGTTTTATGTGTGCGACTTAGCAACAAGCGCATAATTTACGACATTAACAACGCGTCTACGATTTCGAAACGAATCCCACGAATTTTAAGTTTATGTTTCTTTAATACACACTGCAATTCAGACTTGTTGAATTCATTTCTCGTTATACGTTATACGTCTGTCTGACTCCTCAACGGCAGACTGCGCAGTAAGCTGTGTTTGTCACCAGAGCCTCTTACGTAACTGCACGATATGCTCTACTACGTCTTTTCGTGACTTGCACGGCTGCACTTTGCAATCACTGCCTGCATTTAAATACGAATACGTAAATACATATCCCAGTTACTTTTGTTAACTTGCAACTACGTTCTGCGTAGAAATATGTGTCTAAACAAGAGCGTCCGTTCGAATATGGCGAAAACATTTTCCCTGGCACGCTACACTGCTCGCAGCGGATCGCTTGGCCGTGCGTTGCCGGGCTGCCGACCCATGCTGGCGTGGACCGCCAGCCAATCGGCGCGAGCCAGCCTTTGCTGACGTCACAGATAGTTGTGAAACGCGCAGCGCTGCGTGTTTGCCCGTTTGCAGCAGCCGTTATCTCTACCATTCGAGACAGCGGCCAGGCTTTCGAATACGAGGCTGTTTTTGTGATGTGCGACGCGTTAAAGAGGAATGTGCACGCATTTCAGCTAGCGACGAGATACGTACTGGAGAAGATACTGATAATGAATCACTCGAGTCGAACGAACAGCCTCGAATACGGGTGTATTAATGTGACGCTGTATTCATGCGGGATTTTGCCCCTCCCTGTTCGCCTGTGTAACTACTATGACTAGGATATTATATCGAGGGCAGTGTAACTAGCAGCTTACGCTGCAAATAGAAAACTGGCGAATGGCCAATTGCGAAGGCTGACCTAGATTTCTCTTCAAGTACTCGACACGAAGATCACTTAGCATTACTGCGCTGCAATTCCTCCATATAGTAAAGATATCGCAGTGCCCATTAGATAGTCATCTACACCTATATCAATACTCTGCAAGACGTAATACGGTGTGCGGCAGACGGTAGTGAATGAGTTATAATACCTTAAATAGCTAACAGTTTGCCCATTTTTCATCGCAGACAAACAAATTACTGCAGTATTCCATATAATGCTTAACAACAAACTGTCTGCAAAAACATGTTTCCTAGCTAGTTTTGATTTTTCCAGTACGGCTGATTGAGGATTTGTTTAAGAAGCAAATACTAGGTAGACGAATGAAATTCCCAAAGATCATAACAATATTTTGGTATTTAGTATTTAGTACTCGAAAGAGCCATCTTTGATGTTCATAACGTATTCAGTACAGTCGACTGAACCTATATTACGAAGTGCATGGTTCATGGAGTATAATTGCAGATGCAAGTAGCTTATGTATTGGCTTCCAGGGGCAAAACAATTTGATTTACAGTGTCTCATATAATTATTGACTCATAAAGAAATTTAAAATGCCGTTATAATGTACTCATCGGGAGGTATATAATCTTCGTTAACGGCTTAACACAATACACAAAATATTAAAAGGTAGAAAGTGTGTATAGACGTTATTCATTCAGAATTTGAGGATGAGAACAATTAGGACTTCCAACAAACTTTACGCATAATTTGAAACCTTTACGAAAGTTTTCACGCTTTACCTTATCCTCTGCCTCCCCACCCCCACCACTTTCCCGTCGAACACCCTCATCTCCACAAAATGACGAAAGAAAGATGGTTTATCTCTTAGGCCTACTACATTTTCGCTGTTCATGTCGCATCAGGCATGACGTTTTATGCTTGAAAAAGCCGCGCGCGAAAATGTGATGTATTAGAGGGGCGTATCTCCTGTCCTATTCAACACAGATATAATGGTTCAAGTGTTTTAGGGATCATTTGATACCTGTCGGAAGAACGGACATATTGTAGTTATCCTAGTGTACAGGCTCAAAAATTAAACAATATACACTTCCTCCAGCCCAGGCAAATTGAGCGAATTGGTTGGTTCTTTTGCAACAGGTCCACGGCTTATAAAAGCAGTTTATTTTCAGGGGCGGTCGCTAAGAAAACTCCGGAAAAACTTTTTTTTTTTTTTTTTTTGTACGAAACGTACGAATTTTACGGATGATACTTCTATAATTTGTATTCATGCCACACCCCCGAAATTTTTGCCGTATGTTCTTAAGATTGTATTTTCTGGGAATTTCGAAACTTTTTTCGATATTATTGTCTGTTATCGAAATCCAGACTTTTTGCACTATAGGCCGCCATTATCTAATAACTGATCGTAGCAAATGGCTCAGATCCTAACTGTGCATTCTTTAAACGTTCATATTTTTGGGTACCAACAGTACCAGCTGTGGGGATGGCCGTTTCTATCATTTCTGTTCGTCAAAATTTTTAGCATCTGTTCTTAAGATAGCGTCCTCGAAGAACCTTGAAGTTTTTTTTTTATATCATTATCCGTTCCGTAGATCCAGAGGTTTAAAGTTTCCCTAGTCATGCACGTAAAATATGCTCATAATATCCGGTCTGAGGCATAAATGTAGTTTTAACTGACTTAGTCAACACATGGATAGGATCATCGTAAAGGTTCCGAGGTCAGAAAACTACGCTTTTTAGTCAGCATTTCTCACTAATGAAACATCATGACGCGCTGTCTCTATATAATTGGCACTTCACACCTATACTAATATGCCCAAAGTGGTACAACAGTGCCAAAACATGCCTGAAAATAATTGGAAACGGCGGTCAAAAATTATGTAAAACTGGAAAGAGTGAAAATTCAATAAAATATTTTTAATAACATTTTTACCCTTTTAAAATAAAAGTCACATGCCGTGCGTTTTCGATTAATTGCTATCGATGAGCATATTAGTCAGAGAAAACGTAAAGCAAACAGCTTTGTGTTCACAGTATATTATGCGTACTTGCTTGGGCAGCTGTAGCAGGGGAAAAAAAGGAACCAGCGGAAAAAGTCTTTTAAAGAGGAGCATTTTTGTTCTCCGACAGGAGCGTTTTCCGCTGGTTTATTGCTTCATTATTACTAAGTCTATTCGCAACACATTTTGCAGGCGGGATCCGCATATAAGTCTGAATGTATTTGCAAAAGTATATCATACTACGACACATAGTTCGGGAGACGTCATAAACAGTGAGATGGTGAAAAACTAGCTATTAGAGGAAGAGGTACAAATGTGGATTGGGGGGTAGTAATATGAAATACAATGGTTTCTTGCCTTAAAAGCGCAGTAATATAGTGAGCTGCTTGAAAAGTATTCACCAATTATGGAGGGCTTTCGGATGCATTCGTACTGCAGTTGGCAGCCATTACGAATTAGTGAAGCCACGTTTAACGATTTCAGTACGAGGAATAATTGTTGCAGGTTGGTGGTCTTCAGTTTCATTCTTGTCATAATACACGAATTATTAATATATTTTCTAAACAGACGTTTAGTTGATACATTAAGCTGTAAAATGGCGTGTTTGTTGCCTATTTAAATTTAATTTTCGGGAGTTTGCTTTTCTTAATTTCAGTATGGCTGTTCCACTAATATGGAGTACTGGTATTCCACATTTGTATCCTAGTATTCCATATTTGTATCCTAGTATTCCATATTTGTATTGCACTGTGATGCTTCAGTAATCACGAGCTCGTAAACAGTGGGATGAGTCTGCTACGCGAACAGCAATTAATAATGTCAGAGAAAAGAAGATGGGCCTCCTGAAAGCTGAAAAAACTTTTCAAATTCCCGGGGCAACTCTGTTTAGGCCAGTAAAATCAGACTTACCACTTGACTGAGCCGCGAAGGACAAACTTGCACGAAAAACTGTTCTATCTCTCGAACAACAAAAACAGCTGATTGAATACAGCATGACAATGGAAGGTAATTTTCTTGGACTGGTCTGAAAGGATCTCCAACAGATGGCATTCCAGTTTTCCAAAGTCAAAAACATCCAGAATCTATTTTTGGGTGAAAGGGCTGGAAGAGGGTTGTTACACCTTTTCTTGAAGCTATCAAAGAAGTAAATTTCGATTCGAATAGTCACAGCAACCTCATTTAATAAATCTCTAGCTTTCACAAGAGAAAACATGGCAATACTTTTCTGCAATACTTTTCTCTCTGCCTTCGCAAGAGATGGAGAAAAACAGCTTTCCACCGACAGAATATATTATAATGTTGACTGCACTGGTCTAATCATTGTTCAGAGCAAATTTCCCCACGTCATTGCAAGAAAGAGAAAGCGGCAAATAGAGCGTGGAACACTTATGACCGCTGTCACTTTCATGTGTGCCCCAGGAACTTTCGCATCGCCCTGATGATATTCCCTCGTAGGAAGCGCAGCAGTCTGCTAATAAGAGGTGCCCCACCTGGGTATATTCTTCCATGACTCTTCCATATTTGTACCACATAATCTGAAGAGCCAAAAATGTGAAACTTTGTCTTAAGCCCAATCTAAAAATGTTCCTAACGTAGTTGTTGTGGTCTTCAGTCCTGAGTATGGTCTGATGCAGCTCTCCATGCTACTCTATCCTGTGCAAGCTTCTTCATCTCCCAGTGCCTACTGCAACCTACATACTTCTGGATCTGCTTAGTGTATTCATCTCTTGGTCTCCCTCTACGATTTTTACCCTCCACGCTGCCCTCCAGTACTAAATTGGTGATCCCTTGATGCCTCAGAATATGCCCCTTCTAGTCAAGTTGTGCCACAAATTTCTCTTCTCTCCAATTCTATTCAGTACCTCCTCATTAGTTATGTGATCTACCCATCTAATCATCGGTATTCCTCTGTAGCACTACATCTCTAAAGCTTCTATTCTCTTCTCCAAACTATTTATCGTCCATGTTTCACTTCCATACATGCCTACACTTCATACAAATACTTTCAGAAACGACTTCCTGACACTTAAATCTATACTCGATGTTAACAAAGTTCTCTTCTTCAGAAACGCTTTCCTTTCCATTGCCAGTCTACATTTTATATCCTCTCTACTTCGCCCATCATAAGTTATTTTGCTTCCTAAATAGCAAAACTCATCTACTACTTTAAGTGTCTCATTTCCTAATCTAATTCCCTCAGCATCTCCCGACTTAATTCAACTACATTCCATATCCTCGTTTTGCTTTTGTTGGTGTACATCTTATATCCTCCTTTCAAGACACTGTCCATTCCGTTCAACTGCTCCTCCTAGAACTTTGCTGTCTCTGACAGAATTACAATGTCATCGGCGAACCTCAAAGTTTTTATTTCTTCTCCATGGATTTTAATACCTATTCCTAATTTTTCTTTTGTTTCCTTTTCTCCTTGCTCAATATACAGATTGAATAACATCGGGGATAGGCTACAACCCTGTCTCACTCCCTTCCCAACCACTGCTTCCCTTTCATGCCCCTCGACTCTTATAACTGCCTTTCGCTCCCTGTATTTTAACCCTGCCACTTTCAGAATCTAAAAGAGAGTATTCCAGTCAACATAGTCAAAAACTTTTTCTAAGTCTACAAATGCTACAAGCGTAGGTTTGCCTTTCCTTAATCCATCTTCTAAGATAAGTCGTAGGGTCAGTATTGCCTGACGTGTTCCAATATTTCTACGGAATCCAAACAGATCTTCCCCGAACTCGGCTTCTACCAGTTTTTTCATTCGTGTGTGTTAGTATTTTGCAGCCGTGACTTATTAAACTGATTGTTCGGTAATTTTCACATCTGTCAACACCTGCTTTCTTTAGGATTGGACTTACTATATTCTTCTTGAAGTCTGAGGGTATTTCGCCTGACTCATACATCTTGCTCACCAGATGGTAGAGTTTTGTCAGGACTGGCTCTCCCAAGGCTGTCAGTAGTTCTAATAGAATGTTGTCTACTCCCGGAGCTTTTTTGCGACTCAGGTCTTTCAGTGCTCTGTCAAACTCTTCACGCAGTATCATATCTCCCATTTCATCTTCATCTACATCCTCTTCCATTTCCATAATATTGTCCTCAAGAACATCGCCCTTGTATAGACCCTCTATATACTCCTTCCACCTTCTGCTTTCCCTTCTTTGCTTAGAACTGGGTTTCCATCTGAGCTCTTGATATTCATACAAGTGGCTCTCTTTTCTCCAAGGTCTCTTTAATTTTCCTGTAGGTAGTATCTATCTTACCCCTAGTGATATAAGCCTCTACATCCTTACATTTGTCCTCTAGCCATCCCTGCTTAGCCATTTTGCACTTCCTGTCGATCTCATTTTTGAGACGTTTGTATTCCGTTTTGCCTGCTTCACTTACTGCATTTTTGTATTTTCTCCTTTCATCAATTAAATTCAGTATCTCTTCTGTTACCCAAGGATTTCTAGTAGCCCTCGTCTTTTTACCTACTTGCTCCTCTGCTGCCTTCACCACTTCATCCCTCAAAGCTACCCATTCTTCTTCTACTGTATTTCTTTCCCCCATTCCTGTCAATTGTTCCCTTATGCTCTCCCTGAAACTCTCTACAACCTCTACCTAACGTAGTATGTAATCGAAAATATATTAAGCATTAAAATTAATCCCAAAGCGTGTGTTATAGATATTTTACTTGCTTAATGTGAAAAATTGGGAAATCTATGAACGAAAAGCAAAACAGTATTCCATATTTGTACCACTTCCTCTGCTTAAAATGCAGCTCGTATTACCGAGACTATACTCACCCACTGTCTGATAATGAGAACGCTTAGCGACTTCCAAAAAGCTTTACACATAATTGCAAACCAGTCACAAACTTGCTATCGGTTGCAACTTAACGTCAAATATTTAACACATCATCTTCTTTGTAAAGCACTCAGACGTCTAAAGATGTTTTGTACACAAGCGTTCCATTCTGTAGAGAATCTGGTTGCCACTGGCAGTCAATGTGTTACAATAGCCCAAAACATATTCTTCAAACACAAACGATCGCTAATAGTATTCTTCGGAACGAACTGGGAAATTAGATCGTACTAACCCACCGACTGTTTGTCGAAGCGTAATAGAAACCCAGTAAAGTGAGCGCATACAATGAGGCCTGAGTTTTTAAAAAAAAAAGTTTTCCCTTGCGGAGGCTAACATTTCTTTTTTCCTTACGAAGACTGAACTTGCACCTAAAACCCAAACAAAGACGCTGTAATGGTGGTTAGGAACATTATTGTAAGTCACGGCTTCCATCTAATAAATCTCTCATTGGATTAATAACGGGAACAATAATAGAAAATCAGGCAAGGCGTCATTAAATTCCTCAGGTATGCGAGGTCAGTGTCAACAGTTGCCCTACGGTTATTAAAAGTATTTAACATTGGCCTAGGCAACGAAAAATTTGTGGCTTTTTACCGCACACGTTTAATTTTTTTGATTTAACATGTAGATAGTGGTGTCTTTTGTCTGTCACCCTCTCACATCTGGAAGATGCTACGGAATTCTTGAGCATATTCTAAGTCTGAATATAATTAACTTTCGTGGGTGACAAGAGCCTTTATCCACAAATCAACAGGGATTAGAAAGCATCGCTCGCGCGAAGCTCAGCTTGCCCTTTTTCTCGCATGATATGTTACGAACCACGGATTAAGGGCAACAGGCAGTTACTACAGTGTGTTGGGGAAGTTCTTGTGCAGTCTCAGCATACGTTGGAAATGTCGTCAACACGTGGCTAAATCCGTATCTAAATCCGTTTAATGTTATTGGATAACGATTTCTACAGATGTGATTGTGAATTGCTTCACGCGTACTCAGTTATTTCAGTTTTTAAGTCACGAAACGTGCGTGGGCCACTGCAATACACAAGATATTATACAGAGATGTGAGTGTATTACTATCGCCCAGGCGCGCTTTCTGGCATAAAAACTGACGTGATTGTATCTACATCTACATCTACGTGATTACTCTGCTACTAACAATAAAGTGCCTGGCAGAGGGTTCAATGAACCACCTTCAAGCTGTCTCTCTACCGTTCCACTCTCGAACGGCACGCGGGAAAAACGAGCGCTTGAATTTTTCTGTGCGAGCCCTGATTTCTCTTATTTTATGGTGATGATCATTCCTCCCTGTGTAGGTGGGTACCAACAGAATGTTTTTGGAATCGGAGGAGAAAACTGGTGATTGAAATTTCATGAGCAGATCCCGTCGCAACGAAAAGCGCCTTTGTTTTAATGATTGCCACTCCAATTCACGTATCATTTCTGTGACACTGTCTCCCCTATTTCACGATAATACAAAACGAGCTGCCCTTCTTTGTACTTTTTCGATATCATCCGTCAGTCCCACCTGATGCGGGTCCCAAACCGCACAGCAATACTCCAGAATAGGGAGGACAAGTGTGGTGTAAGCAGTCCCTTTAGTAGCCCTGTTGCACCTTCTAAGTGTTCTACCAATGAATCGCAGTCTTTGGTTTGGTCTACCTACGATGTTATCTATGTGATCGTTCCAGTTTAGGTTATTTGTAATTGTAATCCCTAAGTATTTAGCTGAATTTACAGTCTTCATATTTGTGTGACTTATCGCGTAATCGAAATTTAGCTGATTTCTTTTAGTACTCGTGTGAATAACTTCATACTTTTGTTTATTCAGGGTCAATTGCCACTTTTCGCACCATACAGATATCTTATCTAAATCATTTTGCAAGTCGTTTTGATCATCTGATGACTTTACAAGACGGTAAATGACAGCATCATCTGCAAACAATCTAAGACGGCTACTCAGATTGTCTCCTATGTCGTTAATATAGATCAGGAACAATAGAGGGCCTATAACACTTCGTTGGGGAACGGCGGATATTATTTCTGTTTTACTAGATGACTTTCCGTCTATTACTACGAACTGTGACCTTTCTGACAAGAAATCACGAATCCAGTCTCACAACTGAGGCGATACTCCGTAGGCACGCAGTTTGGTTAGAAGACGCTTGTGAGGAACGGTGTCGAAAGCCTTCTGGAAAACTAAAAACATGGAATCAATTTGACATCCCCTGTCGATAGCACTCATTACTTCATTAGTATAAAGAGCTAGTTGTGTTTCACAAGAACGATATTTTCTGAATCAGTGCTGACTATGTGCCAATAAATCGTTTTCTTCGGGGTACTTCATAATGTTCGAATACAGCATATGTTCCAAAACCCTACTGCATATCGACGTTAGTGATACGGGCCTGTAATTCAGAGGATTACTCCTACTTCCCTTTTGGGTATTGGTGTGACTTGAGCAATTTTCCAGTCTTTAGGTACGGATCTTTCTGTGAGTGATTATTACAGAAATTGGAGATTGTGCCCCAACCCTACAACAGCTTAGCAAAACCAGCCGCTAGACGTCACCTTCCGTTAAAAAAAATCTCGGGATTACACTGGATCGTTCACTATCATTCACGAGTTATCATTTGCAGAAAAGTTAAAGACCAGGAGCCGGCCGGTGTGGCCGAGCGGTTCTAGGCGCTACAGTATTCCAATACACTATATTATTTCTCACTCTTTTGGCTACAAAACCATGATTTTCAACGTAATCGCCGTTCAATGCGACGGCCTTGCGCCATTTTACTGGGAGAGTCCGTGTGCCAGCACGGTATCACTCTACTGATCGACGTCTGAGCCAACGTTATGCCGCATCAATAACCTCCCCATCATCCACGCACTGTTTCCTGCGGAATGCGTCTTTCTTTGGGCCAAACAGACGGAAGTCGGAAGGTGCGACATCCTGGCTGTAGGCTGGATGAGGAAGAATAGTGCAATGAAGTTCCTCTCGGATGCAGAGGCTTATACGAGGCCATGCGATGTCATGGAGAAGTTCGTTTGCATTCTTGTAACGACGAAATACTGAAGTCGTTTCAGAGTTGATCGTTACACCATGAGAGAGGACATCACACAGAATAACCCCTTCAGAAGACCGTGAGTAGATGTTGCCTCTGTGTGATGGCCAAGTGTTGGATCATCTGCTGTTAGATGGAATCTTGGCCTGGAGCCGTGTCATGTGACGAGGTAAGAGCCTGCAAGAATTCCCATTGTAGGGTTCAGCTTGGAGGAGCTTAAACAGAGGAGGGTCTGAAACTTTCTGGCAGATCAAAACTGTGTGCCGGACCGAGACTCGAACTCGGGAGAGCTTCTGTAAAGTTTGGAAGGTACGAGACGAGGTACTGGCAGAAGTAAAGCTGTGAGGACGGGGCGTGAGTCGTGTTTGGGTAGCTCAGTTGGTAGAGCACTTGCCCGCGAAAGGCAAAGGTCCCGAGTTCGAGTCTCGGTCCGGCACACAGTTTTAATCTGCCAGGAAGTTTCATATCAGCGCACACTCCGCTGCAGAGTGAAAATCTCATTCTGGAGAGGTGGTCTGTTCAACTTGGCGTTTCTGCTGAAGAAAGGTAGCAGGATAGGAAGAGGACGGCAATGCTGTCGCAGAGTGTGTTGCAAGGTGTTCTACAATAACCAATGGATCAATAGACAGAGCACCTTGGAGTGTAAGACCCTGGACAGTTGACTGTTGCTGGCTGATCAAAAGGCTATGGAGTTTGGACCAAACGCGCAATGAAGAGCCGGCCGTTGTGGCCGAGCGGTTCTCGGTGCTTCAGACCGGAACCGCGCTGCTGCTACGGTCGCAGGTTCGAATCCTGCCTCGGGCATGGATGTGTGTGATGTCGTTAGGTTAGTTAGGTTTAAGTAGTTCTAAGTCTAGGGGACTGATGACCTCAGATGTTAAGTCCCTTAGTGCTTAGAACCATCTGCAATGAAGAGGCGTATATCCCCAGGGAAGAAACGTAGCGCTCGCACCATTCCTTTTTACTCCGCCTGTTGAGGTAGCATGCCTTATCATGGGGACACTTAAAAGCGAGGAGGTTGGTCTGTGAAAAGAGTCGTTTAAACAGCTGCAGCGCTCATCGACGTTCGTGGACAGCGACTGCTGCGTCCTCGGCCGACCACGGCACCGGTCGAAAACATGTTACATGCTGTAACAGATTCGCTTTTCATGATCAGTATCTGCACTCCTGATGTTTGTCTAGCCGGTTTATGTGCGTTTGCAAAGTCGATATCATTTTCTTGTGCTAACTTACGCAATGATTTTGGTGAGCTCTGCTACTGAGAGCCAGAAATATCCAAAAACTTCTGTACGTTTACTTGAGGTCATCTTCCAGTCCTTTCGGCACGTAACACTGAGCCTGGCTCTCGAAATCTCTCAATAAGTAGACGAACTTATTGAAAAGATAAGGTACAACAGTTACAGGGTATTTTGCAGGAAACGCCTCCTGTACTAAGTCTACGAATTTACTGCCTTGTCGAAATACATATTTAACAAGAAAAATATATTCCTCAGTTGAAGGCACCATAATTTAAGAACATCTAAATAGTACAAACCTCATCAAATAGCTTTCATCAGCCTCATCAAACAGTTAAATATTATGCAAGAGTAGGCCGGGTTAAAAAACAACGGCGTATGTAGGACGAAACAGTTCTGCCAACTTGTGTTTCGCCAACTTTGTTTCGAATTCCCAACGTAATTTACATCTGCAGCATGTGACACAGTGCCGCACAGCAGACTGTTAACAACAGTCCGAGCATGCGCAATAGGTTCTCAAAACTGTGTGTGGAGCGAAAACTTCTTAAGTTGTGGTCGGTGACTGTTCATCACAGACAAACGTATCCTCAGGAGCGCCCCAGGGGTGTGTGCTAGGACTGTTCATATTCTACACTCATGCTCATAAACTAAGAATAATGCTGATTCATAGTGAAACAAATTTCTGGTGGACAATTTGCGGGTTTAAATCACTTCGGGGTATGACCATGCGTTGCATTTGACCTGCGGTCGTCGCACGGTGGCGCTGGCAGCAGTCCACATACGCAGAGGTGTGTTGGTGCATGTCAGAGTACGGTGCAGCGAGTAAGTGTGCAGGCGTTTTCAGACGTTCTAATGGTGACTGTGTGTTGAAAATGGTCCAAAGAACACATACTGATGACGTTATGAGGGGCAGAATACTAGGGCGAATAGAGGCTGGTCAAACACAGCAGGTCGTAGTACGGACCCTCCGTGTGCCACAAAGTGTGATCTCAGGATTATGGCAACGATTCCAGCAGACACAAAACGTGTCCAGGCCCTACAGTACGGAACGTCCACAGTGTACAACACCACAAGAAGTGACTTGGCAAGACAGCCAAGCCACTATGAGATAGCCGAAAGGCACGCGTTTAAGCTCACGCAGGCTGGCGTGAGGTCTGGAACAGTTAAAGGAGTTGAGTCTAGTAAAAAAAGTACGTAGCTTCTGGAATACTTAACTTTAATCCATAATTGGTAAACATCGGTCTGACGGTACATGCATCACAAGATAAATAGCAACTGATAATGGCGCCTTGCTATGTCGTAGCAAATGACGTAGCTGAAGGCTATGCTAACTATCATCTTGGCAAATGAGAGCGTAATTTGTCAGTGAACCATCGCTAGCAAAGTCGGTTGTACAACTGGGGCGAGTGCTAGGACGTCTCTCTAGACCTGCCGTGTGGCGGCGCTCGGTCTGCAATCACTGATAGTGGCGACACGCGGGTCCGACGTATACTACCGGACCGAGGCCGATTTAAAGGCTACCACCTAGCAAGTGTGGTGTCTGGCGGTGACACCACAAGAAGACCGATATCTCACCGTGAGTGCGCGCAAACGGCCACGGAGTACTGCATGTAGCCTTGCTCGGGACCTTACCGCAGCCACTGGAACAGTTGTCTCCAGACACACAGTCTACAGACGACTGAACAGACGTGGTTTATTCGCCCGGAGACCTGCAAGGTACGTTCCACTGATCCCTGGTCACAAAAGCGCCCGTATAGCCTGGTGTCAAGAACACAGTACGTCTTCATTGTACCTGATGTCCCAGGTTATGTTCACGAACGAGTCCAGGTATAGTCTGAATAGTGATTCTCGCCGTCTGACGTGAACCACGAACAAGATACCAACCCCTTAATGTCCTTGAAAAGGACCTGTATGGAGTTCGTGGTTTGATGGTGTGAAATGGGATTATGATTGGTGCACCTCTGCATGTCTTTGACAGACGAACTGTGACAGGTCACTTGTATTGGTACGTCATTTTACACCACTATGTCCGCCTTTTGAGGGGTGCAGTGGGTCCCACCTTCCTGCTGATGGATGATGACGAACGGTCCCACTGAGCATCCATCGTGGAGGAGTACCTTGAAACAGAAGATATCGTGCGAAAGGAGTGGCCTGCCTGTTCTCCAGACCTAAACCCCATCGAGCACGTCTCGGATGCTCTCGGTCGACGTATCGCTGCACGTCTACGACACTTCAGGAGCTCCGACAGGCACTGGTGCAAGAATGGAATGCTATACTCCAGCAGCTGCTCGACCACCTGATCCAGAGTATGGCAACTCGTTGTGCGGCCTGGCGATCATATTCCATATTGATGTCGGGGTACATGCGTAGGAAACAGTGGCGTTTTGTAGCACATGTGTTTCGGGATGGTTTTCTCAACTTATCACCAGTACCGTGGACACAGATCTATGTCGTGCTTGTTCCCTATGTGCCTACGGTATTAGCGCCACTTTTGTGTAGAGCCACTTTGTGTGCCACGACAGTCTGCAATTACCCTTAATTTATGAGCATGAGTGTATATAGAGTAATAAGGTGACTGTTCGCTCATGACGCTGTGTTGTACGGGGAACTGTCATCGTGAAATGACTGAAAGAGGTCACAGAGTGACTAGGTCAGAATTTATGTTTGGAATGCTGTATGACAGCTTGTTACAATATCAAAAGAATGTAAGTTAATGTAGACGATAGCAAAAACAATCCTGTAATCGCATGTCTAGGAGTAAAGCGATATGAAAGGGAACGAGCATCTAAGGATTGTAGTAGCAAAGGCTAATGGTCGACTGTCGTTTATTGGGTGAGTTTCAGGGAAGTGTGGTCGTCTGGAAAGGGGACGGCGTACGGAATACAATTGCGACCCATTCTTGAGTAGTGCTCGGGTGTTTGGGATGTCCACCAGGCCCGATTAAAGGAAGACACCGGAGCAATTCATAGACGGGCAGTTAGATTTGTTACCAGTAGGTTCGATCAACGCGTGAGCATTATAGGAATTTTCTGCGAACACAAAGGGGAATCCCAGGAGGGAAGACGGCGGTCTTTTCGTGATACACTATTGAGTGTTTTTATAGAACCGACATTCGCTACTGACTGCAGAACGATGCTCCTACTCCAAAATATCGTACCTCTCGCTTGAGGCCTGCGGAGACAAGAGAAATGAGGGCTTACGCAGAAGCATATACAGGGTGGTCCATTGATAGTGACCGGGACACATATCTCACGAAATTAGCGTCAAACGAAAAAACTACAAAGAACGAAACTCGTCTAGCTTGAAGGGGGAAACCAGATGGCGCTATGGCTGGCCCGCTTGATGGCGCTGCCATACGTCAAACGGATATCAACTGCGTTTTTTAAATAGGAACCCCTGTTTTTAATTACATATTCGTGTAGTACGTAAAGAAATATGAATGATTTAGTTGGACCACTTTTTTCGCTTTGTGATAGATGGCGCTGTAATAGTCACAAACGTATAAGTACGTGGTATCACGTAATATTTCGCTAGTACGAACGGTATTTACTTCGTGATACGTTACCCGTCTTAAAATGGACTGTTTACCAATTGCGGAAAAGGTCGATATCGTGTTGATGTATGGCTATTGCGATCAAAATGCCCAACGGGAGTGTGC
Source organism: Schistocerca americana (assembly GCF_021461395.2). Lineage (NCBI taxonomy): Eukaryota > Metazoa > Arthropoda > Insecta > Orthoptera > Acrididae > Schistocerca > Schistocerca americana. Next base: position 78,241,321 of record NC_060127.1, read on the forward strand.
TATGTATGCTTCTCGATATCCTGGACGACATCATCCAAGTGTCCGGACCTTTCGCCGGATAGTTACGTTATTTAAGGAAACAGGAAGTGTTCAGCCTCATGTGAAACGTCAACCACGACCTGGAGCATATCATGATGCCCAAGTAGGTGTTTTAGCTGCTGTCGCGGCTAATCCGCAGATCAGTAGTAGACAAACTGCGCGAGAATCGGGAATCTCAAAAATGTCGGTGTTGAGAATGCTACATCAACATCGATTGCACCCGTATTATATTTGTGTGTACCAGGAATTGCATGGGGACGACATTTAACGTCGTGTACAGTTCTGCACCTGGGCACAAGAGAAATTACGGGACGATGACAGATTTTTTGCACGCGTTCTATTTAGCAACAAAGCGCCATTCACCAACAGCGGTAACGTAAACCGGCATAATATGCACTACTGGGCAACGGAATATCCACGATGGCTACAAGTGGAACATCAGCGACCTTGGCGGGTTAATGTATAGTGCGTCATTATGGGAGGAAGGATAATTGACCCCCATTTTATCGATAGCAACCTAAATGATGGAATGTTTGCCGATTTCCTACGTAATGTTCTACCGATGTTAGTACAAGATATTTGACTGCATGACAAAATGGCTATGTACTTCCAACATGATGGATGTCCGGCACATAGATCGCGTGCGGTTGAAGCGGTATTGAATAGCATATTTCATGACAGGTGGATTGGTCGTCGAAGCACCATACCATGGCCCGCACGTTCACCGGATCTGACGTCCCCGGATTTCTTTCTGTGGGGAAAGTTGAAGGATATTTGCTGTCGTGATCCACCGACAACGCCTGACAACATGCGTCAGCGCATTGTCAATGCATGTGCGAACATTGCGGAAAGCGAACTACTCGCTGTTGAGAGGAATGTCGTTACACGTATCGCCAAATGTACTGAGGTTGACGGACATCATTTTGAGCATTTATTGCTTTAATGTGGTATTTACAGGTAATCACGTTATAAAAGCATGCGTTCTAAGAAATGATAAGTTCACAAAGGTAGATCACATTGGAACAACCCAAAAAAAGAAATGTTCAAACGTACCTATGTTCTGTTCCAATGGTTCCAATGGCTCTGAGCACTATGGGACTTAACATCTATGGTCATCAGTCCCCTAGAACTTAGAACTACTTAAACCTAACTAACCTAAGGACAGCACACAACACCCAGCCATCACGAGGCAGAGAAAATCCCTGACCCCGCCGGGAATCGAACCCGGGAACCCGGGCGTGAGAAGCGAGAACGCTACCGCACGACCACGAGATGCGGGCACCTATGTTCTGTATTTTAATTTAAAAAACCTACCTGTTACCAACTGTTGGTCTAAAATTGTGAGCCATATGTTTGTGACTATTACAGCGCCATCTATCACAAAGCGAAAAAAGTTGTCCAACTAAAATATTCATATTTCTTTACGTACTACACGAATATGTAATAAAAAAACGGGGCTTCCTATTTTAAAAAACGCAGTTGATATCCGTTTGACCTATGACAGCGCCATCTAGCAGGCCAACCATAGCGCCATCCGGTTTCCCCCATCAAGCTAGACAATTTTCGTTCTTTGCAGTTTTTTTCGTTTGACTCTTATTTCGTGAGATATTTGGCCCGGTCACGATCAATGGACCACCCAGTATGCTGTCGTTATTTTTTTTTATCCATTTACGAGTGGAACGGGAAAGGAAATGAGTTGTTGTGGTGGAAGGTACAAATGTGTGCGTGTGAATTGCTAAGGGACAAAACTGCTGAGGTCATCGGTCCCTAGACTTACACACTGCTTAAACTACTCTATGCTAAGAACAGCACACACACCCATGCCCCAGGGAGGACTCGCACCTCCGGTGGGAGGGGCCGCGCAGTCCGTGACAGTAGACTTCGCGGCTAGAAGGTACCCTCCGTCATACACTGTATGGTTATTTGCGGAGTATGTATGTAGATGTAAACGTGTGTCTCGCATGAGAACGGAAACATAAAGTAAGGATGCAATGTTTTTTTTCGTATTTCACGCCAAAAAATGTGTAGTGCTGCTGACGCATCTGCATCTGGGTCAAAAATATCTGTTTCAAACTCAGGAGTACCTGTATACTATGCATGCTGAAAACACTTCTACGCATAAGAGGATATCGGATAAAAATCTACTATATTCGATATTTTAAATCAAGAATACGACACGCGAATGCTGAAACAAATGCGCTTCTCTCGTACATTGAATCCACATGGTTGCTCTGCTATTCACAGTTAAGTGCATGGTAGAGCCCTCATCGAACCACCTTCAAGCTTCTTATCTACCGTTCCACTCTCGAACAGCGCACGGGAAAAACGAACACTTAAATCTGTCCATGCGGGCTCTGATTTCTCTTGTTTCATTGTGATGATCATTTCTCCCTGTGACAGTGGGGGTCAACAAAATATTTTCGCATTCACAGGGAAAAGTTGGCTATTGAAATTTACGAGAAAAGATCATGCCGCGTCGAAAAACGCCTTTATTTTAATCATTAATTTGGACATGCGTATCATATCCCTGACATTCTCTCCCGTGTTTAGCCATAACACAGAATGAGTTGCCCTTCCTTGAACTTTTCCAGCGTTCTCCGTCAGTCCTATCTGATGCGGATCCCATACCAGGCAGCAATACTCCAGAAAAGTACGACAAGCGTTGTCTTTAGTAAAGCTGTTGCTTCATGTCAGGGTTCTGCCAACAAAACGGTTTCTACTTCACTTTCCCGACAAAGAAACTGGTATAGGCATGTGCATTCAAATACAGAGATATGTAAATAGGCAGAGTACGGCACTGCGGTCGGCAACACGAATGTAAGACAAGTGTCTTGAGAAGTTGTTAGATCGGTTACTGCTGCTACAATGGCAGGTTATCAAGATTTAAGTGAGTTTGAAAGTGGTGTTATACGAGGTGCATTCAAGTTCTAAGGCCTCCGATTTTTTTTAAATTAACTACTCACCCGAAATCGATGAAACTGGCGTTACTTCTCGACGTAATCGCCCTGCAGACGTACACATTTTTCACAGCGCTGACGCCATGATTCCATGGCAGCGGCGAAGGCTTCTTTAGGAGTCTGTTTTGACCACTGAAAAATCGCTGAGGGAATAGCAGCACGGCTGGTGAATGTGCGGCCACGGAGAGTGTCTTTCATTGTTGGAAAAAGCCAAAGGTCATTAAGAGCCAGGTCAGGTGAGTAGGGAGCATGAGGAATCATTTCAAAGTTGTTATCACGAAGAAACTGTTGCGTAACGTTAGCTCGATGTGCGGGTGCGTTGTCTTGGTGAAACAGCACACGCGCAGCCCTTCCCAGACGTTTTTGTTGCAGTGCAGGAAGGAATTTGTTCTTCAAAACATTTTCGTAGGATGCACCTCTCACTGTAGTGCTCTTTGGAACGCAATGGGTAAGGATTACGCCCTCGCTGTCCCAGAACATGGACACTATCATTTTTTCAGCACTGGTGGTTACCCGAAATTTTTTGGTGGCGGTGAATCTGTGTGCTTCCATTGAGCTGACTGGCGCTTTGTTTCTGGATTGAAAAATGCTGTTCAGAAGAATGGGGGTTTATGGACAGCCGTGCGGGATTCATGGTGTCAGTTCTCTCCGGTACTACTTCAGACATTAGTGGAGTCCATGCCTCGTCGTGTTGCGGCACTTCTGCGTGCTCGCAGGGACCCTACACGATATAAGGCTTTCTTTGGCTCTTCACTGTATGTGCGATCGTGCCAATTTAAGTTATTTGTGATTGTAATTGTAGTTGAATTCACAGCAATTAGATTTGTGTGATTGATCGTATAACCGAAATTTAGCGAATTCCTTTTAGTACTCATGTGGACGACTTCACACTTTTCATTATTTAGAGTCAACTGTCGTTTGCAAAGACGAATTTTAATACTTGTGCTCTCAACCATACCATGCCTCTTATAACCGGTACAGTCAGAACTACACCTACATTCTGTCCACCCATGCTTAGCCACACAGCACCTGCATCTCTGAGGCACTTGTCCGGGAGCACAAAAAGGTACAGAAAAATCCTCACCGCCCTGCTCACGCATACATTCCCGACCTTCATCAAAGGGAGGCTTCGCTTCGTCTCTCACGCCTGAAAACTGTAAGTACGTTAGTTGCCGACGGCCAGGGGCTACATAATACCAGTAACTACCGGAGACACAGATGCCAGATCAATGGAAGGGCGGAACAGGTTAAGAAGCCGTGCCTATCGACCGAGCCACCTGGCTGTGAATTAGCACCCAAGGTCTGGACGGTTCTTAACCGAATAAAAACCAAAACTGGCAGATGGACGGTTTTTCTGCACAAGAGGAAGAAAATAACTTCTCCAAGTTGTGACAGTGGCGTTGCAAAGCAGATTTTTCAACATGTACTTCAAAAATGTCTGCTGACGATTCAACAGAGTCCTGGTCATGGCTGAGGGATTAGGTTCGTGACGTACATGCTACTATGGTGTGCAAAGGTTAAGGGTGTCAAGGCCAAAAGTAAGGGGGAGTTTCTTAAATTTTACCACTTTAGACATTTTATCTATTGTAGCCTAAACAGTAAGTTACAAAATTACACTCTCTACGTGATGTACGTCTACAGACAAGCGAATGACTAAAATTTCAGAAATACTGCGTGATATATTCTCGAGAAAGAGCTTCAGAGACCGAGCAATTCAGTAAAGGGTTGGTCCACCTCTAGCGCTTACGCTAGCAGTAAAACGGCTTGGCATCAAGAATAAGATTTTCACTCTGCAGCGGAGTGTGCGCTGATACCAAACTTCCTGGCAGATTCAAACTGTGTGCCGGACCGAGACTCGAACTCGGGACCTTCGTCTTTCGCGGGCAAGTGCATTACCATCTGAGCTACCCAAGCATGACTCACCACGCGGCATTGGTTTACAGAGTTGTTGGGTGTTCGCCAAATTGCCGGTCGGGTTGGACGGTCCTGCACATAATGCTCTAAAAGTTTTAACTTGGAGAGAGATACGGCGACTTTGCTGGCCGAGGTAGTGTTTGGCAAGCACGGAGACAGGCACAGGCACTAGAAACATTCGCCGTGTCAGGGCGGGTATTATCTTGCTGAAATGTAGCCCCAGGATGGTTTGCCATGAAGGGCAAAAAACAGGGTGTAGAATATGGTTCAAAATGGTTCAAATGGCTCTGAGCACTATGGGACTCAACTGCTGAGGTCATTAGTGCCCTAGAACTTAGAACTAGTTAAACCAAACTAACCTAAGGACATCACAAACATCCATGCCCGAGGCAGGATTCGAATCTACGACCGTAGCGGTCTTGCGGTTCCAGAGTGTAGAATATCTTCGACGTACTACTGTCCCGTAGGGTTGCCGCGAATGACAACCAAAGGAGTCCTGCTATGATATCGAATGGCGCCCAAAACCACCACTTCCGTCTGTCGTGCCCTGTGGAGGACGACTGTCGGATTGGTAACCCACCGCTGTCTGTGGCATCTCCAGACATGTCCTCGGCGTGGAATCTCATTCACTGGAGCAGGGTTGTCTTCAGCGATGAGTTCCGCTTCTAATTGAGCCCCAATGACCAGCAAAGATGTGTCTGGAGACGCCCCGAACAGCTGTGGAGCCGCGCGGGGTAGCCGCGTGGTCTCAGGCACCATACCACGGTTCGCGCGAGGATCTCCATCGGAGGTTCGAATCTTCCCTCGGGCATGGGTGTGTATTGTCCTTAGTTTACGTTAGACTAAGCAGTTTGTAAGCCTAGGGAGCGATGACCTCAGCAGTTTGGTCCCATAGGAACTTACCACTACCACAGCTGTGGCATACCAACCTGACTCTAGCCCGCCAAATGGCTCGAGAACCAGGGGTGTTATTTCTCTTCATAGCAGCACTTCTTTCCTTGTCATCTGCGGCATCCTTGCAGCAAAGCGGTACGTCTAGGATATTCTACGCCCAGTTTTGTTGCCCTCCATGGCGAGACATCCCGAGTTTCTCTTTCAGCAAGATAATGCCAGCCTGCACAGGCTGAGAGACACTACCGCATGTATTCCTACTTGCCAAAATTTACTTCGCCCAGCAAAGTCACGAATCTTTCCCCTACTGAAAACGTTTGGGGCATTATAGGCAGGAACCTCCAACCAGCTTGGGATTTTGATCATCTAACATCCCAGTTGGGCAGTATTTGGCACAGTATTCCTCAGGAGGACCTCCAACAACTCCATGAATCAGTGACAAGCCGAATAACTGCTTGCGTAAGTGCCAGAAATAGACCAACACGTTATTGACTAGCGCAACTTGTGAAGCTCTTTCTGCTCAATAAATTATCAGATTTTCTGAAATTGTAATCTCTTGTCTGTCAGTACATCTTCCGATTGCGGTTCCATTCCTGTAATTCCTTCGTGGTGCGTCGTATTTTTTTTTTTTTAACTCTTAGAGTGTATTTAAACAGTGGAATCCTCAACAGCAGGATGTTCTTCACATCCGATTTAAAGAATGGAAATTCTGAGAAAAATAAAGATGCTACATTTACTAAGCATCTGTAAGTGGTACAAATTGAGAATCTGGCTTCCTAATTTGTACCAGTGGGTGGTTAAATTGTACCATCACTATAAGCATGGGCTTAAAACCATAGTGGGTCGGTGGTCGTAAAGTTCTGACTGCTCACTGTTGAAACGTCCCCTTAGAAAAATTTAAGAATGACTGTGCTGGTAAACCTCTTACGTTATTTGATTCTCAAACAGCTGAGCGAAACTGAACGTACTCAGACATTTCTCTCTTTACTTATTCAGAACATCAGTAAACTGACACACAATATTTTTAGTGCAACGCAATCTGACTTTCAATAATCCCTACAAAAGAATCGCCCTGACTAATAATAACCTATACCTTTCATGAATCACTTACCTCACAAAAATCTTCGTTCCTCGAACTACTGCAATACAGCGAGCGCCAATACTACCAGCTAAATAAAAGATTCTAACTACTGAAGGCACTAACTACTGATAGGCATAGTTAGCAAATGAAAGATTTTGATAGAGAGCAAACAATGTATTTACCTTAATAGTGTTCAAAAGTCATCATATATATATCTATCAATTCATGACATCCATCTTTACAAATTTCCTTTTTCTGGCTGACACACGTCCAGATCGTCCGTTCTCAAAATTCTGTCATCTCTCTCCCCACATTCACCACTGCTGGCAGCTCACCTCCAACTGCACAACGCTACGCGCTGTTCTCATTCAACTGCCCAACACTACACAAGCGAATATTCTAACAATGCCAAACAGCCACAGACTGCACGCAGCACAGCGATTTTCACACAGAGCACTACGTGGCGTTACCAACCTAAACAGCCTACTTACAATGTGTATGCCCGTTTTTGTTTTCATTTCGAGCATGTCTCCTAATAGTTATGCACACTGTACATTCATGCATACTCATTTAAGCCATGATCCCCCATTTAGAGATACTGCTGAAACTAAATGAAATTTATCGGTGCTCTACTTTCCATAAAGCCTTTCAGTTGCCATACTGTAGTAGAAAATTGTCCGTCCCCTGTAGCCCTCTGGGCCTGGGTTCATTGCCTGGCTGGGTCGGGGAATTTTCTCCGCCCAGGGACTGGGTGTTGTGCTGTCATCATCATCATCATCCTATCATCGTCATCGACTGCATGTCGCCGAAGTGGTGTCAGATTGAAAGACCAGCACCTGGCGAATGGCCTGCCCGGAGGGGGGCCCTAGCCATACGATTAAATAAATAAATAAGTAGAAAATAACTGAGGCGCTTTGAACCATAAGGATCTAAAGCATATCGAAGCACTCTGAACATATGTAGTAGCTTAAGTTTAAGAAAACGTTCCGTATTTCTTTCTATATGCATGCATTGCTACAGAACTTTTTCACCCTTTCCCCACCCTTGCACACTTCACATGAATCCAAATATGGGACAATCCGTTTCGTTCTGTTATGTCGAAAGCAAGTTTACTTACCGCCGACATGCTTAAACCGTTCATCATGAATGTTCCCCAGGGCATAATGGAGCCGCCGCCAGCTTCCGTCCCTTAGGAGATGACGAATTCTCGCCCTCCCATCGGCCTGATGAAGAAGGTATCGGGATTCATCAGACCATGCAACCCTCTACCGCTGCGCCAACGTTCAGTGCCGGTGGTCACGTGCCCATTTCAGTCGTAGTTGCCGATGTCGCGGTATTAACATTGGCACATGCACAGGTCGTCGGCTGCGGAGGTCCAGCGTTAGGAGTGTTTGGTGCACTGTGTGTTCAGATACACCTGTACTCCACCCAGCACTAAAGTCTGATGTGAGTTCCGGCACAGTTTGCCGCCTGTCCTGTTTTACCAGTCTGCCCAGCATACGACATCCGACATACGACATCCGACATACGACATCCGACATCTGTAATAAGCCGTGGCCGCCCAACCCCATTACGTCTTGACGTGGTTTCACCTTGCTTTCGCCACTTGTTGAAAACACTCACCGCAGCACTCCTCGAACACCCGAAAAGTTGTGCAGTTTCCGAAACACTCGTGCCGAGCCTTCGGGTCATCACAATCTGCCCTCGGTCAGACTCACAGAGATCGTGGGCCTTCCCCATTCTACACACGGACAGCACACTCACTTATACTACATGCACGGTGCGTGTGTCTAACAGTCATTCCTCGACAGATGTTGCTGCTATTGCCTAGTCGGGTCTATATCCACAGTATGTGAGTGTTCACACAGTTCTGACTGATGACCGTGTACGCCCGTTTGTATTTTTGTTTGCATTCCGAGCATGTCGTCCGCAGCTCGTGCTCTCGTGGTCGCGTTCTCGCTTCCCGAGCATGGGGTCCCGGGTTCAATTCCCGGCGGGGTCGGGGATTTTCACCTGCCTCGAGATGACTGAGTGTGTTGTGCTCATCATTTCATCATCATTCATGCAAGTGGCGAGATTGGACTGAGCAAGGGTTGGGAATTTGTACGGGCGCTGATAACCACGCAGTTGTGCGCCCCACAGTCCAATCATCATCATCATCATCATCATTATCATCGAGCATGTCTCCTTGTAGTTATGCTTTCTTTAAGCAGGTGCTCTACAAAATTACAGTAAGTTTCCAACTCCTGTGGTGTTCCTTATAGCGAGTGCGTATTACCTTGCCATACTGGCCTATATACAATTTGCCACTATTGCAAGTAATTTTATATATTCCACTGTTTATCAACCTGGAGTGCTGCCTTTACCGTTGGGCAAGAAGTGTCCAACTGCGTTGTGCACATAAAATGATGTTTTTAGGCTCTTGGATTTAAGCTTCCTGGCCATATTCAGCGAGGCTTTTCCTAAATAAGGAATGCACCATTTACTGCTTTCATGAGGTGGTGGATCGATAACAGTGTAAAAAATGGAGTACACGTGTTCTTTCTGTTTTTTTATCCAGCTAGGTAGGAACGTAGCCATTATTTGATGTTCTTTGTTCGATTCCATTTAAGTCATATGTGTACCACGTTTGGCTGAAATCGGCTCAGTGGTTTAGGAGCAATTACTTATCAGCATGTGTCACATATATTTCACGTTTATTTAATATATTTCGCACACCTTTGTACGCATATTTCATTTGTATCTTGTAATCTTCCCCCACCTTCCTGGTTGCAGCTATTTGCCACGTTAATCTTTTATGAAGATTTGAGCGGAGCGAAGATTGCAATAAACTTTCTAGTTTATTTATCCTTTCGCGCAGAGCTGGCTCCATTTCTTCTTGTCTAGGGGTCTGATTCTTCAAGCTGAAATTCTCACATTTTAGGTCCTCACGGTTGTTCAAAATGTGTTCAAATGTGTGTGAATTCCTAAAGGACCAAACTGCTTAGGTCATCGGTCCCTAGACTTACGAACTATTTCACACTCCTTAAACTAACCCATGCCCGAGGGAGGACTCGAACCTCCAGCGGGAGGGGTCGGGCAGACCGTGACATGACGCCTCAAACCACGCGGCCATCTGGATCATTTTTAATGGCATTTAAAGTGTCAATACAAACATTTACAGGAGCTTCTTTTTGTTCTTTCCTGAGAATCTCTAGTACCAGCCACGCATACATTTTTCTCGCGTTAAGTCTGTCACGTAGAATTTGCCTCATGCATTCTTTCTCAATCCGTACAGTTTCGGCAATCGATCAAATACTCATCCGACGGTCAGATCGAAACAGATTACCTATTTTTTATTTTCATCTGTTTCTGGTGACGCTCGAACAACTCCAAAACTCACGTACGTGATTAAGTCTTTGACATAAACTTCTTTAAGTAAAACATAGGTTTCAGTATCAGTTCGCCTATTACTACTACACTTATTATTTTTTCTGGCAAAACAAAACGACAGATTTGACAGAAAGTAAGGCCACGACTGCAGTGACTAGTCTGCAGGCGCCAGAGATGCCGCATTCGACTGGGAAGGTTTCACACGTCACAGCTATTGGTCGTCCATCTTTGGCGCATGCGTACTTGCTCCGCGGCAGCATCAGACCATTATTTCTTAGATACGCTTCGTATGTTGCCACATTTATGGCCTGACCACATAACGCCGAAGCACTGGCCTGGTTCATCGATCATACAGTGAAGAGCCAAAGAACCTGTACAGCTGCCTAATATCGTGTGGGGCTCCCGTGAGCACGCAGGAGTGCCGCAACACGATATGGCGTGGACTCGGCTAATGCCTGAAGTAGTGGTGGCGGGAACTGACACAATGAATCCTGCTGGGCTCTCCATACGTCCGGTAAGAGTACGAGGTGGCGGAGATCTCTTCTGAACAGCATGTTGCAAGGCGTCACAGATAGGCTCAATAATGTTAACGTCTGCGGAATTTGGTGGCCATCGGAAGTGTTGAAACCCAGAAGAGTATTCCTGGAGCCGCTCTGTGGGTCCGTCACATTGTCCTACTTGAACTGCCCATGTCCGTCGGAATGCACAATGGACATGAATGGATGCAGGTGATCAGACAGAATGCTTAGGTACGTGTCACCTGCCAGAGTCATATCTAGATTTATGAGGTTGTCTCCATACCCATACACGTCCATCCGCTCGATACAATTTGAAACGATATACGTCCGACCAGGCAACACGTTTCCAGTCATCAACAGTCCAATGTCGGTGTTGATGGGCCCAGCCAGGCATAAAGCTTTGTGTCTTGCAGTTATGAAAGGTACATGAGTGGGGCTCCAAAAGCCCATATCGATTATGTTCGGTTGAATGGTTCGCACTCTGACACTTTTTGATGGCCCAGCATTGAAATCTGCAGCAATTTGAGGAAGTGTTGCACTTGTGTCACGTTCAACAATTGTCTTCAGTCGCCGTTGGTCCCCTTCTTGCAGGATCTTTTTCCAGCCGCAGCGATGTCGGAGATCTGATGTTTTACCGGATTCCTGATATTCGCGGGACAGTCGTCAAATGGTCGTTCGGGAAACTCGCCACTGCGTCGCTATCTCGGAGATGCTGGGTGCCATCGCTCTTGCGCCGAGTATAGCACCACGTTCAAACTCACTTAAATCTTGATAACCTGCCATTGTAGCGCCACAAGTGCGCCAGACACTTGTTGTCTTTTATAGGCGTTGCCGACAGCAGTGCAGTATCGGTGCCTGTTTACATATCTTTGTATTTGAATATGCATACGTATACAAGTTTCTTTGGCGCTTCATTGTATGGACAGCATGCACCCGAATGTTCATTTCGCTGTCGAGGCGGACTCAGAATGAAAGTTACCAGTTTTAAATCTTACAGTTCCACGAAAATAGGTTTGTCAGTGCGACCACCCTGTTTACCGCAAGTCGTCGCACACTGCCTTGCAGGGATTGGTCACACACCACGATAAAAACATTTCTTTCTCAGGTTACCTTCCATTCAGAAGGCTGTTGCACTCAGCGACTGTTATATTGCCGGGCGAAGTGGCCGAGCGGTTCTAGGCGCTGCAGTCTGGTGCCGCGTGACCGCTACGGTCGCAGGTTCGAATCCTGCCTCGGGCATGGATGTGTGTGATGTCCTTAGGTTAGTTAGGTTTAAGTAGTTCTAAGTTCTAGGGGACTGATGACCTCAGCAGTTAAGTCCCATAGTGCTCAGAGCCATCATCTGTTATATTGACTAGTAAATAATAGATTTCAGCTGTCAGTCATCCTTTTTAAATTTTATTGGCAGATCTAGATTTCAGCTAGAAACTAACCACTCTCAATGCACTATAATTTATGATCAATGCATGTAATGTCTGTTGGTCGGGCTTCATTCACAGTTCATAGAATACTCATTTCTTTCTTTCCTTCTTTGTGCCTTGTCCCGTGTCACGCGGGGTCGGCCGTTTTATTACGGATTTGGCAGTGGTAGTTACAAAGGGTGGTCGAATGACCTTCCTGCCGCCACCCCGAACCCCCTGGGACATAAGTAGTGTACCCCATCTGTTTGTGTCTAGTGTAAGCCATGAAATAGTGCGAATGTCTGCAGATGTCTGTGGGTCGTGTAACTAAGGCTGAAGGTGGGGAGCAGCCCGGTATTCACCTAGCGGGATGCAGAAAACCGCCGAAAAACCACATCCAGGCTGGCCGGCATACCGGCCCTCGTCTTTAATCCGCCGGGCGGATTCGATCCCGCTCTGGCGCACCTACCCGAGTCCAGGAAGCAGCGCATTACCCTGGTGGGTACACGATTACATGCTTCAGTATAAATACGGATGCTAACCGGGCGCCGGCCGGTGTTGCCGCGCGGTTCTGGCGCTGCAGTCTGGAACAGCGAGACCGTTACGGTCGCAGGTTCGAATCCTGCCTCGGGCATGGATGTGTGTGATGTCCTTAGGTTAGTTAGGTTTAACTAGTTCTAAGTTCTAGGGGACTAATGACCTCAGCAGTTGAGTCCCATAGTGCTCAGAGCCATTTGAACCACTTTTTTTTTTTTTTTTTGCTAACCAGGCCTCCAGGTTCCGCTGTTGCATTTGACCACGAACGTCGCCTATGCAATATTCCCAATATGTTGAAAGAGTCAGTTGTGTTCAAAACAGTGTTCTGTGTAATTGTGAGTGCATTATGTCGAAGCTTAGTGAATTCAAATGCAGACAAATTGCTGGTGCATGTATGGTGCATACTTCAGGAACCGGAAGTTTTCGGTGTTTCAAGAGGCACCATATAGAAAATTTAATCCGCATACAGGCAAAGTGGGAAAAATATCACCCGCTAAGTCACAATGCGGACGAGAGTGTGTGTAGAGTGATCGTGACAGATGATCATTCATGAGGTTCAAATGGTTCAAATGGCTCTGAGCACTGTGGGACTTAACATCTGAGGTCATCAGTCCTCTAGAACTTAGAACTACTTAAACCTAACTAACCTAAGGACACCACGCACATCCATGCCTGAGGTAGGATTCGAACCTGCGACCATAGCGGTCAGGCGGTTCCAGACTTAAGGGCCTAGAACCTATTGGCCACTGCGGCCGGCTATTCATGAGGAATGTCACGAAAACTAAGACGACAGCTGCAAAGGTCACTGCAGAGGTCAATGGCGCACTTACTAACCCTGTCAGCGCCAAACGCAGGAAACTGCAGGGCGATCTGAAATACCAAAACCATTCGTTAACTAACCTAAGTCTGTCCGAACAGGCCTTGGAAGGTCCAACGATACCGACCGGCCGCCGTGTCATCCTCAGCCTACAGGCGTCACTGGATGCGGATATGGAGGGGCATGTGGTCAGCACACCGCTCTCCCGGCTGCATGTCGGTCTACGAGACCGCATCCGCTACTTCCCAGTCAAGTAGCTCCTCTGTTTGCCTCTCAAGGGCTGAGTGCAGTCTGCTTGCCAACAGCGCTGGGGCAGACCGGATGGTCACCCATCCAAGTGCTAGCCCAGCCCGACAGCGCTTAACTTCGGTGTTCTGACGGGAACCGGTGTTACCACTGCGGCAAGTCCGTTGTCAAAACCATTCATTAGTGTCGCAAATCTCCGTAACAGGATAACGTAGTGCCGAAGCCAGATAACCTGAAAGAAAGTCATTTGGTCGCTCGAGTCCTATTGTGCACTGTTTCAAATTTCGGGTAGAGTTTACTGCCTTAGAGTAAAACATTGAGGAAGACCGGTGATGATTTGGACAGCCAAATCGTGGTATTCCCTGCCTGCTGTGCAGGGTCGTATTACTGCCAACGATAATGTCACAATTTTGGCTGGTCTGGTCGATACTGTGGTACAAGGCTTGTTTCCCAGTGGTGACAGTCTGTTCCAGGACGATAGGGCCCTGTTCACACAGCTCGTATTGTCCAGCAGTGGTTTTAGGAGCACGAGGGCGAACTGTCGCATCTCCCCTGGCCATTACAACCACCAGATCTCGGTATCATTGTACCTTTGTGGTCTTCTTTGAAGGGAAGGGTGCTTGATCGCTATCTACCTCTGTCATCACTACCGAACTTACCAGTATTTTACAGGAAGAACGGTATAAGATTCCTTTGAAAACCGTATAGAACCTGTATTTATCGATTCCGAGATACCTGCCAACGGTTTCCCTTTACGATAGTGATTAAGGTAATGTGTTTTTCGTTTGGTTTTTGTCCATCCCCTTTACAAATGGCTCTAAGCACTATGGGACTTAACATCTGAGGTCGTCAGTCCCCTAGACTTACAACTCCTTAAACCTAACCAACCTAAGGACATCACACACATCCATGCCCGAGGCAGGCTTCGAACCTGCGACTGTAGCAGGCGCGCGGTTCCAGACTGAAGTGGCTAGAACCGCCCCGCCACAGCGGCCACCATTCCCTTTACATCTGCATCTACATCTACATAAATACTCCACAAGCCACCGTACGTTGCACGGCGGAAGGCACCCTGTCCCACAACTATTCATTTCCTTTCCTGTTCCACTCGCAATTAAAGCGAGGGAAAAACAACAACCTGTAAGCCTCCGTATGAGCCCTAATTTCTCGTATCGTACATTCGTGGTCGTTACGTGCAATGTTGGTGGCAGTACAATCGTTTGGCATTGAGCATCAAACCCCGGTTCTCTAAATTTTATCAATAGTCTTTCTCAAAAAGAACGTCGCCTTCCATCCAGACAATCCCGTTTGACCTTGGGTATTAATAACCGTTTCAACTGTATTTTGGTCCTTTATTATTGTACCACTACCAGTTTCGTGGCGTTAAAGGCGCATCTTCAGGTGACAAGATTAAAACGTTAGAGCGGGAAAGCTCGGAATCTCTTTCTCCCAACATTCGTTGTCCATCAGTACAAAACACCGCTGAAAGACGGTATGTTATGGATTAAAAAGTGTTTTTAATCCATGACATACCGTCTTTTAGCGATGTTTTGTATTGACGGACAACGATTGCTGGGAAAAAAGATTCGGAGCTTTTCCCCTCTAGTGTTTTAATCATTTCACCTGAAGATGCGCCTTCAACGCCACGAAACCGCTAGAGGTACAGTAATAAAGGACCAAAATACAGCTGAAGTGGTTATTAATACCCAAGATGAATACTCATAGCTGTGGTTGCCCCACCTTCAAGGTTGTCTACAAGTCGCTTTTGAGTTCCCGAATGATTTCCGTAACGCTTCTGTGTTGTTCGAACCTAGCGGTAACTAATATAGCAGCCCACCTCTGAGTTGTTTCGATGTCTTCCTTCAATCCGACCTAGTACGGATCCTAAACACTCGAGCAGTACTCAAGAATAGGTCGCGCCAGCGTCCTACGTGCTGTTTCCTTTACTGGCGACCTACTCTTTCATAAATTCTCCCAATAAACCGAAGTCGATCATTCGCCTTTCCTACCACAGTTCTCAATGCTCGCTCCATTTCATATCGCTTTGCAGCGTTACCCCAGATATCTAAACGACTTTTCTGTGCTCAGTCCGGACCCGCGCGACTGCTACGGTCGCAGGTTCGAATCCTGCCTCGGGCATGGATGTGTGTGACGTTCTTAGGATAGTTAGGTTTAAGTAGTTCCAAGTCTAGGGGACTGGTGACCACAGATGTTAAGTCCCATAGTGCTCAGAGCCATTTGAACCATTTGACTTTTCTGTGTCAAGCAGGACACTGGTAATACTGACCGAGCGGGGTGGCGCAGTGGTTAGACACTGGACTCGCATTCGGGAGGACGACGGTTCAATCCCGCGTCCGGCCATCCTGATTTAGGTTTTCCGTGATTTCCCTAAATCACTCCAGGCAAATGCCGGGATGGTTCCTCTGAAAGGGCACGGCCGACTTCCTTCCCAATCCTTCCCTAATACGATGAGACCGATGACCACGCTGTCTGGTCTCCTTCCCCAAACCAACCAACCAACCAACTGGTAATACTGTATCCGAACATTACGTGTTTGTTCTCCCTACTCATCCACATGAAGTTACGTATTTCCACATTTAAGGCTAGCTGCCATCCCCTCACACCAGATAGAAGTTTTGTGTAAGCCGTCTTGTATCTTCCCACAGTCACTCAGCTTCGACGCCACACCGTACACCTCAGCAGCGCCAGCAAACAACCGCAGATTGCTTCCCATCCTCTCCGCCAGATCAGTTATGCATATGTACTACAAGTAGAACTTCAAGGAGTACTTCCTCTAGGTGAGCCGGCAGCACTTCAATAAGAAGTTGCAACCCGTTAAAGTTTCTTAAATAAAGTAAGGACCAGTCACGAAGACTTCAATAAACCCGCACCAGGAGTTCACAGTCAATTGCCTCTGATGTTGAAACTGCCTCAGCAAGTGCAAGTTCTCTGCTGTTTAGTATTGCATAATTCTTACAGTCTGCTTTACATGATTCATAAAGGTAGGTTCACCGGGACAGAGAATTCTTTGAAGAAAGAAGAAATTGTCATGATATCAGTAACAAGTTACATATTAAACACGTCTTCAGCAACCTCTTGATTAATTTTTTTGAGAAAGTGAGATATGTTACCGGTGGAAACTGTTAGCACGTAAAATGTGAACGACGATTGGCTGACTCTGTAAACTTATTTTGTCCATCGCTGACATAGAAGACTGCAAACCTTCTTTCCTTCCCGTCTGGGCAAGCTGTGCAGTGACTAGGGTACATGTAAAGCTTACTGGGACAGGGTAAATGCTAGCTACAATGAAGTCGTTAATTCAATTGTAATACTGGCATTTTAATTTGATATTCCCCACAACTGTCAAAATTTACAAAAAAAATGTGAATTTCTTTGTCGACCCACACACTCCTGAGAATGGCACATTAAGAATTTGCAATTACGCGCCCCTATTACCGGAAGCTACGTTGATAAATACTCGGCATCTAGCAAGGATAACTACCAGATCAAGAATATTAGTGGAAGTGATTAAGCGTTGGTGAAAATCTCGCTTCTGAGCACACAAAGAGCTCCAACCGCAGAACTCTGCACGGAACACGCGTTGGTGCAGTGCTGCGACACAGACCATTTATCTCCCTTCGAAGACGATGGCCAAGACGCCGTCTCCAAGTCCGTACCGCTCTATGGCTGAAGGCGAAGTCCCCTCTCTCTACAATTCTCCCGTCTCCGACGCGTACGAAAGCGAGGCGGAAGAATACTCAGTTTCGGCCAATGTCAAACGCTCTATCATCGCCGAAATCCCTCCAACGGTATTTCTGAGATCTACCCAATGATCGAGTAGGTCATAACGCCCCCAGGCAAACGAAATTCCCGTCTTCGCGACGCGTTGCCCAGCACAGGTGGCTTCGGATGCCGGGCCATCCCCAAAAGCGCCGTATTGTCCCGTGTTTCCAGTGAGCGCTACCTGCCGCCCACGGCGAGCTACGGCCAACTGCAGACTTTACATTCCACAATTCTCAACTTCCGACGCTTTTCACCAACGCTTTAAGTTAGTGGCTCAATCATGCAGACATGCAGGGAATACTCCTCGAGGGTGCCTCACATTTATCATAATTCAATAGAGTCATGATCTGATGCCCTTGCCAGTCGCTTTATTATTAGTGCTAAAGTTGGTAAGCTAACGTGTAAGTGCCCATGTCCTGGCACCTTAAAACTTATTCCCCGGGCACCCGCTATTTCCGTGACGCTGACGTGTGGATTATGTTACCGATGGAAACTGTTAGCACGTAAAATGTGAACGACGATTGGCTGACTCTGTAAACTTATTTTGTCCATCGCTGACATAGAAGACTGTAAACCTTCTTTCCTTCCCGTCTGGGCAAGCTGTGCAGTGACTAGAGTACATGTAAAGCTTACTGGGACAGGGTAAATGCTAGCTACAATGAAGTCGCTAATGCGATTGTAATACTGGCATTTTAATTTGATATTCCCCACAACTGTCAAAATTTACAAAAAAAAATGTGAATTTCTTTGTCCACCCACACACTCCTGAGAATGGCACATTAACAATTTGCAATTACGCGCCCCTATTACCGGAAGCTACGTAGATAAATACTCGACATCTAGCAAGGATAACTACCAGATCAAGAATATTAGTGGAAGTGGTTAAGCGTTTCACTAGACATGGCCTGCACCTCAACAGGTATGGGAAGGGGAGGTTGGCAAAGCTTATAGGTGACAGCATAGGTGGGGTTGGTGGGATCACTCATGGGAAAATTCCTGCAGTAGTGGGTACTAGAGCTGCACCTTTTTTAGATTGAAGTCAGCTGATAGGTATTCCTGCTTAAGGGAAGTCTCTCTAACAAGGGATTCACTTTCGACAAAGCTTAGGTATCCGAGTAATGAGTGAATTAGTATATTTCATCAAAATATACAAGGTACTAGAGATAAAGTTAGTGAACTGCTTATAGATGTTGACTCTGAAATTATTGGTATATCTGAACACTTCTTAAATAAGGAGATAATTCAGAGGCTTCCTTTACCAGGATACAGGTTGGCTGGCAGCTTTTCGAGGAGCTCTTTGCGGTGTGGGGGAGTAACCATGTATGTGAAAAACGGCATCCCATTTGAGTCAATTGATGTTTCAAAGTACTGCACTGAAAAGGTGTTTGAATGTTGTGCAGGTGTGGTTAAATTTAACGGAGCTAAACTTCTAACTGTTGTTATTTATAGATCCCCAGACTCCGATTTCACAACATTTTTGCTAAAGCTAGAGGAGGTTCTTGGTTCAAAAAGTATGTGGTGACTTCAATATTAATTGTATAAGTGATTGTGCAAGGAAGGGGATGCTGGTAGACCTCTTTAATTCATATAATCTTATGCAAACCGTATTCTTTCCAACGAGAGTGCAAGGGAACAGTAGAACAACCATAGACAACATTTTTGTTCATTCCTCGTTACTAGAAGGGCATTGTGTTAGCAAAAAGGTGAATGGCCTTTCAGATCATGATGCACAAATTTTAACTTTAAAAGATTTTTGTGCTGCAACACGTGTTAAATACAGTCATCAGCTGTTCAGGAAAGCTGATCCAGTTGCTGTAGAGACCTTTGTAAACCTTATAAAGGAACGAGAGTGGCAAGATGTTTATAGCGCTGATACAGTAGACGATAAATATAATGCTTTTCTCAAGACTTTTCTCATGCTCTTTGAAAATTGCTTTCCGTTAGAACGTTTAAAACAGGGTACTAGCACAAACAGGCAGCCTGGGTGGCTGACTAGAGAGATAAGAATATCTTGTAGGACAAAGTGGCAATTATATCAAAACGTTAGAAACAGTCAAAATCTAAATGCAGCAGCCCATTACAAACAGTATTGTAAGGTGCTTAAAAATGTTATTAGGAAGGCAAAAAGTATGTGGTATGCAGATAGAATAGCTAAGTCTCAGGATAAAATTAAAACCATATGGTCAGTCGTAAAGGAAGTGGCTGGTCTGCAGAGACAGGTCGAGGATATAGAATCAGTGCGTAGTGGGAATGTCCGTGTTACTGATAAGTCGCATATATGTACAGTATTTAATAATCACTTTCTGAATATAGCAGGTGAACTAAATAGAAACTTAGTCCCAACACGGAATCATATAGCGCTCTTAGAAAAAAGTGTTCCGAGACTGTTACCTGAAATGCTCCTCCATGATACTGACAAGAGGGAGATTGAGTTAATAATTAAATCACTAAAGACCAAGAACTCTCATGGATATGACGGGGTATCTAGCAGAATACTGAAGTATTGTTCTATGTATGTTAGCCCAGTTCTCAGCCATATCTGTAACTTTTCCTTTAGGAGTGGTCGGTTTCCTGACCGATTAAAGTACTCGGTAGTGAAGCCACTTAAAGGGAGACATTGATAATGTTGACAATTTTAGACCTATTTCTATGCCATCGGTGTTTGCTAAAGTTATCGAGAAGGTTGTATATACAAGGTTACTGGAGTATTTAAATTCACATAATTTTCTGTCAAATGTTCAGTTTGGTTTTAGAAATGGTTTAACAACTGAAAATGCTATATTCTCTGTTCTCTGTGAGGTTTTGGACGGATTAAATAAAAGGTTGCGAACGCTAGGTGTTTTCTTTGATGTAACGAAGGCTTTTGACTGTGTTGACCACAAAATATTACTGCAGAAGTTGGACCATTATGGAGTAAGGGGAGTAGCTTACAATTGGTTCGCCTCTTACTTTAAGAACAGAAAGCAGAGGGTAATTCTCAGCAATATTGAGAGTGGTAGTTATGTTCAGTCCCAATTGGGCACTGTTAAGTGGGGCGTTCCCCAAGGGTCGGTGCTGGGGCCACTGCTGTTTCTTATTTATATAAATGATATGCCTTCTAGTATTACAGGTGATTCAAAAATATTTCTGTTTGCTAATGACACCAGCTTGATAATGAAGGATCTTGTGTGTAATATTGAAACAGTAACAAATAATGTAGTTCATGAAATAAGTTCGTGGCTTGTGGAAAATAATTTGATGCTAAATCACAGTAAGACTCAGTTTTTACAGTTTCTAACTCACAATTCAACAAGAATCGATATTTTGATCAGACAGAATAGGCAAAGTATGAGCGAGACGGAACAGTTCAAGTTCCTAGGCGTTCGGATAGACAGTAAGCTGTTGTGGAAAGCCCATGTCCAGGATCTTGTTCAGAAGCTAAATGCTGCTTTATTTACCATTAGAACAGTATATGAAATAAGTGACACTTCAACACGAAAAGTAGTCTACTTCGCATATTTTCATACGCTTATGTCGTATGGAATTATTTTTTGGGGTAATTCTTCTGATTCAAAAAGGGTATTTTTGGCTCAAAAACGGGCTGTTCGAGCTATATGTGGTGTAAGTTCGAGAACCTCTTGTCGACCACTACTCAAAAATCTGGGAATTCTGACATTGCCCTCACAGTATATATTTTCTTTAACGTCGTTTGTTGTTAGCAACATTAGCCTATTCCTAAGAGTTAGCAGCTTTCACTCAGTTAATACTAGGCAGAAATCAAATCTACATGTAGAATGCATTTCCTTGACTCTTGTGCAGAAAGGAGTGCAGTATTCTGCTGCATCCGTTTTCAATAAGCTACCACAAGAACTCAAAAATCTTAGCAGCAGCCCAACCTCTTTTAAGTCCAAACTGAAGAGTTTCCTCATGGCTCACTCCTTCTATTCTGTCGAGGAGCTCCTGGAAGAGCTAAAAAATTAAGCAAATTCCAGTGTTACATTGTTGATTTTCTTCATTTAAACTTACGACTTGTCACCTGAATATGTTTTTTTTTATATATTTCATTTTATCTGTTTCTAATACGTGTTATAATTTCATGTATTGACTCGTTCCATGACCATGGAGACTTCTCTTTAATTTGGTCTCAAGGAACAATAAATAAATAAATAAAACAAATAAATATGAGAAACAATTGCCACAACATCTGTTTCGTTCGGTCCGTTCATTGCAGATTTGCTCCTTACCCTCTGCATGGTATTCCAGTGCCCCTCCAATATCACTGTTTCACATTCGCTGAATTGTTATTCTAGTTGGAAATCGTCTTTAGGGAGACCTCTGTGCGCAAAGCGCAATTTTCCTCGCAGCCGACAAAGAATAATGCTACATACATGCCCAATACGTTTCCGAGAGAAAGTTAGATACCTGGATGTCTCACTGGACCGGAAACTTACGAGTACATTGGTGGACCACATAAAATACGTTGCCAACATAGAGCTCGTGTGGCTCAAACAACTCTACGATATGCTCAACAGGGAAAGTACACTAAATAGGAGGGTACCGAGGTCCATATATATGTCACTGATCAGACCTCAGATGACGTACGCAGCTCCCGTTTGGGGATACGCAGCTCCTGCGCCAGCTGCATGTCATACAGAACAAAGCGCTACGCATCATTAGCAATGCTCCACGCTACACTCGCACTGCGAATCTTCACAATAAATACCGTTCTGATACCCTCAAGGAAGTATTCAAAAAAACTCGCCACACGACTATGCAGGAACTCGAGACACTCGAACAATCCTTCCATCCTTACTCTAGGGAACTATGATCACAACCACTGGTCCCCGAAGACACTGTTATCTAGGACCTAATCACCTATGGCGAGATAGGATACACTCACAAGAGACAGCATCGGCAAGCCCCCGCACGTCAGCAATACTGGCTGGGCATGCCAGCTGCTATCATAGCCAACCAACAGGCAATAGCAGGGAAGCCGATAAACTCGCATACTAAAGCACAAACAAACCAACTACACTATCCTGCACTGTGCATCCGGTATATAACCTATCGAACACTAACCGATGACTGACTGAACTGTTACAGGCACTCTTATGCTGACCGAGAACTCATCTCCGGAACCCAGCTACAGCCGGCGAATGGCAACACCTCGCAACGTCAAAGGTATCCACCTGCGTGATACCCATTACCTACTTAACTAGCATGATCTGTCGTAGATAGCAAGCAGTCCGCTACTGCTCTTACTACCCGACATGACACTCGCAGAGTTTTTCTCTTGGCTCATGCCTCGGCACTATTTTTGTCTGTCTACTCTGTCCTTCAAAACCGCTACCTGACGTACAACTTTCGACCCAATGTATCAGCAGATGAGCGCTTATTAATGGCTAATGCGAAGATCTCACTGAACACTAACCCCTACGCAGAGATGGCAGCCGGCCGAGGTGGCCGAGCGGTTCTAGGCGTTACAGTCTAGAACCGCGCGACCGCTACGGTCGCAGGTTCGAATCCTGCTTCGGGCATGGGCGTGTGTGATGTCCTTAGGTTACTTAGGTGTAAGTAGTTCTAAGTTCTAGGGAAGTGATGACCTCCGATGTTACGTCCCATAGTGCTCAGAGCCATTTGAACCATTTGAGAGAGGCCTTGGACGTTGATCCGTCAGGTAAAGACTGGGTGTTTCCGTGAGGACGAGCAAAAATGTAACAGGACATAGAGAGTGTCCCAGTGAATACTTTGAGATAGGGAACGTGGTGTCAGAGAAGCTAGTTTAAGGAGATATGGAAGTAAACTTACCTACCGCTTTGTCTAGCATTTCACTTTTCCAGCTTACAAGTTTACACGTCCTGTGCTGTTTATTTACAAAAAATTAAATTAATTAAACCTAACTTACCTAAAGACATCACACAC
This sequence comes from Schistocerca americana, assembly GCF_021461395.2. NCBI lineage: Eukaryota > Metazoa > Arthropoda > Insecta > Orthoptera > Acrididae > Schistocerca > Schistocerca americana. Next base: position 78,264,777 of record NC_060127.1, read on the forward strand.
ATCCATACCCGAGGCAGGATTCGAACCTGCGACCGGAGCGGTCGCGCGGTTCCAGGCTGTAGCGCCTAGAACCGCTCGGCCACCCTGGCCGGTGTTTATTTACATGTACATTCTTTATTTCCTGCAAGGAAACAAGGAAGACGATTACTAGGAATTCATCATGCAAGTTTTGTTTTTTACTTGTTCATGAGAGGAGCTCTATCTGAGTTGTTGGAGAACGTATCCTTGTCTGTTCGTCAGAGGATGGCGGTGCGCCACCTCACTGCAGTATTGTATTTCCTGGTCGCTGTATTGGAAGGGGAGATCCTATTCCATGGCCTGCGAGGTCACGTGATCTTACTTCCCTTGATTACTTCACCGAGGGAGGTGGCGCAGTGGTTGGCAACCAACGTGTCCCTGATTTAAGTTTTCCGTGATTTACCTAAATCGTTTCAGGCAAATGCCGGGATGATTCCTTGGAAAGGGCACGGCCAACTTCCTTTCCCATCCTTCCCTAATCCGATGGGACCGATGACCTCGCTGGCTGGTCCCCTACCCCCAAATCAACCAACCAACCTTGATTATTTCCTATGGGAGTACCTAAAATCACTTGTGTATCGGACCTCAGTGGATATGGAGATGGAATTAATTGCCAGAATTGTAGCTGCCTTTGATGTGAATCGAAACACATTAGGGATATTTGTCAGGGTGTGTCAGAAGTCTGTTCACCGATGTCAATCTTGCATTGAGGTTGATGGTCGTCAGTTTCAGTATACTTCTTAAGATGCAGTACAAATAGTACTTTCAATATGTTAACGGTGGTATTTGCAATTAACTGTAACTAACGTAAATAAGAAATTACACACTAATGTGTTTTTATTCCTATTATCTCCTTAAGTTGGCTTGTCCGAACCCATATTCCCTACTCAACATGTTCAGTCGAGCAACTTTCATGTCCAGTAAAATTTTTGCACGCTCTTACGGAAACCCCCTGCATAACCTGTGGCCGCGAGCTCGACTCCAGTCCACCATCAGCAATGAAGGGCGAAGTTTTGACAATGCCAGTCACTCGTGCTGGCGAAACGTTAGAAAAATCATCAGACAAACGTCGGCCGAAGAAGCCAAGACAGCAGTCAACAGGCTGTTTGTCAACAAGTGGCCGCGAATGCCTTGACATTATGTCCTTTCAGCGTTGCCTCTGCAGTCTCCGTAGAGAAACAGCATGTGTAGTTTATGAAACATCCCCTTAGAAAATTTTTCAGTTACTGTACTGGTTAACCCCTTACGTTACTTGATTTTCAAACAGCTGAGCAAAACTGAACATACTCAGACATTTTTCTCTTTACTTATTCTGATCATCACTAAACAGACACACAATATTTTTTTAGCGCAACGCAATCTGACTTTCAATAATCCCTACAAAAGGATGGCCCTGACTAACAATAACCTATACGTTTCCTGAATCACATACCTCACAAAAATCTTCGTTACTCGAACTACTGCAATACAGCGAACGCCAATACTGCCAGCTAAATAAAAGATTCTAACTACTGAAGTCACTAATTACTGATAGGCATACTTAGCAAATGAAAGATTTTGATAGAGAACAAACAATGTATTTACCTTAATAACGTTCAAAAGTCATCATATATATATATATATATATATATATATATATATATCAGTTCATGATATCCAGTATTACAAATTTACTCTTTCTGATGGACACACGTCCAGATCGTCCGCTCTCAAAACTCCGCCATCTCTCTCCCCACATCCACCACTGCTGGCGGCTCACCTCCAACTGCGCAACGCTACGCGCTGTTCACATGCAACGGCCCAACACTACAATAGCAAATATTCCAACAATACAAACCAGCCACAGACTGCACACAGCACAGTGATTTTCATACACAGCACTACGTGGCGTTACCAACATAAAAACCTAAACAGCCTACTTACATATATTAAGGTGAATACATTGTGTGTTCTCTATCAAAATCTTTCCTTTGCTAACTATGCTTATCAGTAGTTAGTGCCTTCAGTACTTAGAGTCTTTTATTTAGCTGGCAGTATTGGCGCTCGCTGTATTGCAGGAGTTAGAGTAACGAAGATTTTTGTGAGGTAAGTGATTCATAAAAGGTATAGGTTATTGTTAGTCAGGGCCGTTCTTTTGTAGGGATTATTGAAAGTCAGATTGCGTTACACTAAAAATATTGTGTATCAGCTTAGTGATGATCAGAATAAGTAAAGAGAGAAATGTCTGAGTACGTTCAGTTTTGCTCAGCTGTTTGAAAATCAGGTAACGTAAGGGGTTAACCAGTACAGTAATTGATAAGTTTTTCTAAGGGGAGGTTTCAGTTTGTCTTGATTGGTGAAAGATTTATTTTTCAAACAAACCGGCACTTGACGCACGTGAACTATGTAGACAGAATGAGAGCCACATTTCCTCATTCGTATCGGTACCGCGGCGATGCGAAACAGTTTCCTCCTTATCCGACGTGACGTATTTCCTTATTTGTACATGAAATCATTAACTTCCTGATAGGACTGCCATCGGTGTCTTGTTCAAACCATATAAATCTTGCCATTCAACTCACCGTACGACAGCAAATGTTGTCCAACACATTTCTCTTCAGTCGGTCTTCGATTATCTCATTGTGGCTCCCTCGAGGCAGTGGTTAAATTCTAGGGCTCTAAAGAAGAACGAACCGAGCTCCCTCACCAGCCCGCAGCTATGAGAAGCGGCGACATCTCTTACCACTAGTTCTACAGAACACGAAAATCCCGTGATTTTCCGACCCCCCCCCCCCCCCTGACGGAGATTCGAGTCCTCCCTCGGGTATGGGTGTGTGCGTTGTCCATAGCGTAAGTTTAATTATTTATTTCAAGTTTCTGCTGCCAGTCAATTTTTTATTTTATGCTTAATCTAACATAATGCAACGCGTTTCGAACATGTTCTGTTCATCTTCTGGCGTTTATACATACATACATACATACAGGGCTATTACAAATGATTGAAGCGATTTCACAAATTCACTGTAGCTCCATTCATTGACATGTTGTTGTTGTTGTTGTTGTGGTCTTCAGTCCTGAAACTGGTTTGATGCAGCTCTCCATGCTACTCTATCCTGTGCAAGCTTTTTCATCTCCCAGTACCTACTCCAACCTACATCCTTCTGAATCTGCTTAGTGTATTCATCTCTTGGTCTCCCTCTAGAATTTTTACCCTCCACGGTGCCCTCCAATACTAAATTGGTGATCCCTTGATGCCTCAGAACATGTCCGACCAACCGATCCCTTCTTCTGGTCAAGTTGTGCCACAAACTTCTCTTCTCCCCAATCCTATTCAATACTTCCTCATTAGTTATGTGATCTACCCATCTAATCTTCAGCATTCTTCTGTAGCACCACATTTCGAAAGCTTCTGTTCTCTTATTAACTATTTATCGTCCATGTTTCACTTCCATACATGGCTACACTCCATACAAATACTTTCAGAAATGACTTCCTGACACTTAAATCAATACTGGATGTTAACAAATTTCTCTTCTTCAGAAACGCTTTCCTTGCCATTGCCAGTCTACATTTTATATCCTCTCTACTTCGACCATCATCAGTTATTCTGCTCCCCAAACAGCAAAACTCCTTTACTACTTTAAGTGCCTCATTTCCTAATCTAATTCCCTCAGCATCACCCGACTTAATTAGACTACATTCCATTATCCTCGCTTTGCTTTTGTTGATGTTCATCTTATATCCTCCTTTCAAGACACTGTCCATTCCATTCAACTGCTCTTCCAAGTCCTTTGCTGTCTCTGACAGAATTACAATGTCATCGGCGAACCTCAAAGTTTTTATTTCTTCTCCATGAATTTTAATACCTACTCCGAATTTTTCTTTTGTTTCCTTTACTGCTTGCTCAATATACAGATTGAACAACATCGGGGAGAGGCTACAACCCTGTCTTACTCCCTTCCCAACCACTGCTTCCCTTTCATGTCCCTCGACTCTTATAACTGCCATCTGGTTTCCGCACAAATTGTAAATAGCCTTTCGCTCCCTGCCACCTTTAGAATTTGAAAGAGAGTATTCCAGTCAACATTGTCAAAAGCTTTCTCTAAGTCTACAAATGCTAGAAACGTAGGTTTGCCTTTCCTTAATCTTTCTTCTAAGATAAGTCGTAAGGTCAGTATTGCGTCACGTGTTCCAGTGTTTCTACGGAATCCAAACTGATCTTCCCCGAGGTTGGCTTCTACTAGTTTTTCCATTCGTCTGTAAAGAATTCGTGTTAGTATTTTGCAGCTGTGACTTATTAAACTGATAGTTCGGTAATTTTCACATCTGTCAACACCTGGTTTCTTTGGGATTGGAATTATTATATTCTTCTTGAAGTCTGAGGGTATTTCGCCTGTTTCATACATCTTGCTCTTTCTTCATACATCGTGACATATGGTCACGAAACACTACAGATACGTAGAAAAACTCATAAAGTTTTGTTCGGCTGAAGCCGCACTTCAGGTTTCTGCCGCCAGAGCGCTCGAGAGCGCAGTGAGACAAACTGGCCACAGGAGCCGAGAAAGCGTATGTCGTGCTTGAAATGCACTCACATCAGTCAGTCATAACAGTGCAACGACACTTCAGGACAAAGTTCAACAATGATCCACCAACTGCCAACTCCATTCGGCGATGGTATGCGCAGTTTAAAGCTTCTGGATGCCTCTGTAAGGGGAAATCAACGGCTCGGCCTGCAGTGAGCGAAAAAACGGTTGAACGCGTGCGGGCAAGTTTCACGCGTAGCCCGCGGAAGTCGACGAATAAAGCAAGCAGGGAGCTAAACGTACCACAGCCGGCGATTTGGAAAATCTTACGGAAGAGGCTAAAGCAGAAGCCTTACCGTTTACAATTGCTACAAGCCCTGATACCCGAAGACAAAGTCAAACGCTTTGAATTTTCGGCGCGGTTGCAACAGCTCATGGAAGAGGATGCTTTCAGTGCGAAACTTGTTTTCAGTGATGAAGCAACATTTTTTCTTAATGGTGAAGTGAACAGACACAATGTGCGAATCTGGGCGGTAGAGAATTCTCACGCATTCGTGCAGCAAATTCGCAATTCACCAAAAGTTAACGTGTTTTGTGCAATCTCACGGTTTAAAGTTTACGACCCCTTTTTCTTCTGCGAAAAAAAACGTTACAGGACACGTGTATCTGGACATGCTGGAAAATTGGCTCATGCCACAACTGGAGACCGACAGCGCCGATTTCATCTTTCAACAGGATGGTGCTCCACCGCACTTCCATCATGATGTTCGGCATTTCTTAAACAGGAGATTGGAAAACCGATGGATCGGTCGTGGTGGAGATCATGATCAGCAATTCATGTCATGGCCTCCACGCTCTCCCGACTTAACCCTATGCGATTTCTTTCTGTGGGGTTATGTGAAAGATTCAGTGTTCAAACCTCCTCTACCAAGAAACGTGCCAGAACTGCGAGCTCGCATCAACGATGCTTTCGAACTCATTGATGGGGACATGCTGCGCCGAGTGTGGGAGGAACTTGATTATCGGCTTGATGTCTACCGAATCACTAAAGGGGCACATATCGAACATTTGTGAATGCCTAAAAAAACTTTTTGAGTTTTTGTATGTGTGTGCAAAGCATTGTGAAAATATCTCAAATAATAAAGTTATTGTAGAGCTGTGAAATCGCTTCAATCATTTGTAATAACGCTGTACATAGAGAATTGTTACTTAAAGAGTCTGAAACTAGATTAATCTAGAACACTTTGTCCATTGTTTTTTACTGTAGCTGCTGGTGTGGCATTTGGCGGGGAAGGAGGGGGGCCAGTGTATGGCTAGAAATTGAAATCAGTGATGTCTTCTGCTGGGTTTCTTCTTTGTGGTTGACTATGTATGATATCACACCCTGTATAGGATGCAAATAGATTTGCATCAATTATGTGTTACGAAAATAGTGTGAATGGCTTTTATATGATAGTTGATCATTTACAATTTCATCATCTTGCTGCTTCACTTGCACCACTGGTGTAATGGCGGAGCTGTTGATCGACATTACACTATTGCTCATTATATTCTGTCACTGATTGCCAACGTAAATCACTGCACAAATTACTTCGATGTTGTACACACAACACAAGATGGCGGACTAAAAGTTAGTTTAAGTTAGATTAAGTAGTGTGTAGGCCTAGGGACCGATGAGCTCAGTAGTTTTCCCATAAGACCTTACCACAAATTTCCAAAATTTTTTCGTCCGGTTTCAGAACGGGGACAAACATTAATCGTGATGATGATGATGATGATTGGATTGTGGCGCGCTCAACTGCTCGGTTGACAGGGCCCGTACCAATTCCCAACCTTATCTCAGTCCAATCTCGCCACTTTCATGAGTAATGATGAAATAATGAGGACAACACAAACACTCAGTCATCTCGAGGCAGGTGAAAATCCCTGACCCCGCCGGGAATCGAACCCGGGACCCCGTGCTCGGGCAGCGAGAACGCGACCGCGAGACATTAATCTTGACCTAGAGTGTTTCCTTACCCGACTCTGGCCACAGTAGGCTTGCGTCTATATGGAGGACCGTAAACCTGTGGCGTGGGTGGAATACGCCTTCTTCAGCCACTCTAGCGGCATCTACTAAATGTTTGCACTTCCATTTGAATAGTATATCTACACGTGTGAGCTACTGGCCGTCAGAAATGTCATTTATTACGGCAAACAGACAATCAAGCTCGTTCTGATCCTCAGAACTTCCAAAGCATGCTGCAGAAACTACAACATCCGGCATCTGATAAATAAATTAACAGATTTGTCTTGGGTGTGTTGGAGGCCATAACAGACGCGCAGGCATAGGGCATACATATCCACATATTCAGGATAAAACAGCATCATGTCATCCTCCATAGTGAAGTTGTTGACCGCCTCGCCAAGAAGTCAGTTACGCCCAACACCGATCTCTTATACGGATCTCGAATCGACGATCAACAAACCTGCTTATGACGGCTGGAACTGTGAGTGAGATGTATACCACCACAATAAATAAGGGTGGTCATACAACCGAACGTCTCTTCTCGGCCATGGTACACCTCGGTGAAGCTTAGAAAACGCCAAATGGCTTCTGTCATTCACATGAGACTCAGACACGGCTATTACCCCGCCCACCCACACCGGAAGCAATTATCGCTTCTGTACACTGCGATTAGGACCCACGGCAATGGCGGACATTAAGCACGTTTCACTGGCGAATACCAAGCACACGGCCGCTCAAGCAGTCCTGTACATATAGCAAATTGGTTGTGAATGATTAACCGCGTAACCACAAGCGTAACTCCTTCTCTTTACCGGTTCAAATGGTTCAAATGGCTCTGAGCACTATGGGACTTAACATCTATGGTCATCAGTCCCCTAGAACTACTTAAACCTAACTAACCTAAGGACAGCACACAACACCCAGTCATCACGAGGCAGAGAAAATCCCTGACCCCGCCGGGAATCGAACCCGGGAACTTCTCTTTACCGGTTTTATGTATATTCACTAAGGTGGCAAAAGCCGTGGAATACCTCCTAATATTGTGCCGAATTCTCTTTCCCAGGTGTAGCGTAGCAACTCGACGCGGCATGATCCCAACAAGCCGTTGAAAAGTCCCTTGCAAAAACATTGAGCCACGTTGCCTCTATGTCCGTCCATAATTGCGACAGAGTTGCTAGTGTAGGATGTTGTGCACGAACTGACCTCTCGTTTATGTCTCATAAATTTTCGATAGCATTCATATCGGGCGATCTGGGTCGCCAAATCATTTGCCCGAACTGTCCAGAATGTCCCTCAAACCAGCCGCGAAAAATTGTACAAGGCGATATGGCCCAGTGTCATCCATAAAAGTTCCATCTTTGTTTGGGGATATGAAGTCGATGAATGGCTGCAAATCGTCTCCAAGTAGCCCCACATAAAATTTCCAGTCGGTCATCAGTTCAGTTGGACAAGGGGACCCGGTCCATTCGATGTAAACACAGCCCACACCATTATGGAGGCACGACGAAGTTGCATAGTGCCTTGCTGACAGTTTGGGTCCATGGTTCAAATGGCTCTGAGCACTATGGGACTTAACATCTGAGGTCATCAGTCGCCTAGAACTTAGAACTACTTAAACCTAACTAACCTAAGGACATCATACACATCCATGCCCGAAGCAGAACCTGCGACCGTAGCAGCCGCGTGGTTCCGGACTGAAGCACCTAGAACTGCTCGACCACAGCGGCCGGCTTAAAATTTGCAATCATGTCAACATGGCATTGTTTTAACTACAGCTGGCTGTATTGTCATTGCTGCCCAAATAAATAAATAATAATAAAAACAGATAACTCCTGAGCTCTAAATATTACAACTGTTCTGAAACTAATAATTCAATTTTGAGGAGCGAAACGCCATTCAGTTCGTGTTAGAACTAATGTCAAATGGTGTAAAATGTTCGAGATCCTTAGAAATACAGGGGTAAGCTATAGGGGAAGGAGGATAACATACGAATATATAAGAACCAAGTGGGAAAAATTAGGCTGAAAGACTAAGAACGAAGTGCTCCGATTGAAAAGAGTGTAAGACAGAGATGCAGGCTTTTGCCCCTACTGTTCAGTCTATACATCGAATAAACAATGACTAAAACAAAAGAAACAGTCAAGAGTGGAATTCAAATTCAAGGTGAAAGGATGTCAATGAGAAGATTTACTGACGACATTTCTATCCTGTGAATGTAAAGAATTGTGCATCTGCTGAATTGATTGGTCTAATGAGTACTGAATATGGAGTGAGAGTAAATCGAAAAAAGACGAAAGTAATGGAAAGTAATGAGAAGTAGCAGAAATGAGAACAGAGAGAAACTTAACATCACGATTGATGGTAGCGAGATAGATGAATTTAGGGAAATCTGCTACCTAGGCCGCAAAATAACGCATGATGAACGCATCAAGGAGGACTAAGAAACCAGACTAGCACTGATGAAAACGGTTTTCCTTGCCCTGAGAAGTTTACTAGTATCAAATATAGGTCTTAATTTGAGGAATAAATTCCTGAGAATGTAAGTTTGGAGCGTAGTATTGTATGCGTGGACTGTGGGAAAACCGAATCAGGACACAATCGAGGCGTTTGAGGTGTGGTGCTAGAGATGACTATTGAGAACTAGGTGAACTAATAAAGTAATCTGGTGTCTATTGGTTCTTATAATGTATTCTACGTGGTATTATCCGGTAAGCTATTTTACAGATTTCTTCCATTGTCGAGGTTTCATTTCCGTGTTAGAGTATTATTTTTTTGGATGGTATTTCCCGTGTACTTATAGTACTTTCCCCAAACGTTAGTTTTATTCTCGTTCACAGTAGTGTCCCATCCATTATTTGTCCCCCCCCCCCTTTTTCCTAAGCCTGGCTTATTCAGCAGTCAAGCTTTGTACATTTGGCAAGCTTCTCTTGGATGTGCTCAGTTTTATTATCGCGACCCACCAGTGTGCTTTGACGCTTAAAGTGGACAACTTTCCGAAAGCTGGGTCTCCGTAATTGTTCTTCTACAGTATGTAGACCATTGTTAATACTTCTCTTTTTTTGTGAATGCCAACATTGTAGTTGTGTATTTCTTTCAAAAATTTGATTGTGTGATATTATTTTCGACAGATAAAGAAGATGCGTCTACACTGACGTGAAACCGGTAGCTGCCAACAAAACATCTTCATGGAGCTATGCGACTTTTGGAAATAAGTAATCGTTCTTGACTTTTTAGTTGTTATAATTTTATGATACTTTGAATGGTTATTGAGTGTCGAGTGTTGTTATTGTTATCCACTCCCAAAGATAGTGATCCTAGTCTCGTCACTCCAAATGATTCTAGCCAGTTCTGCTTGCGTCCATTCCGTGTGTGCTAATGCCCACCGCACAGGTTTCTGCCTCCTCATTTTGTTCAGATAAGGCCTCTTCCTTAGAGTTATCGTTCGCAAACCCTTTTCGCAAACTTTCTGACTGACGGTTCGACCAGAAACCCTTGAAGTCTTCAAGATGGCATTTATGTCCTTCTTCACGAAGTGTTATTGCCTTATTCCGTTTACTCGGTGACCAGTCAGCACGTTTCGTAACAGGAGACATAGTTTTCAATCAGTCATACGTGTCAGCTCAGCTAACTCTAAAGAAAGCTTGCACTTCAACAACAATATGTTGCTACTACTGGAGTTACAACTATGATCAGAACACTTTTTCTCACTGGATAAAGCAATAATAACACGCTGCTGTTTATTGATTTGTTGGAACAGAAAAAAATCACAAACTGTTGCAAAAGCAGATGAAACAGTGAAACCTTTTTTGATCGTTGTCAGTTAAGTCTATTTATTCATTTTAATAAAAAAAATTGTAGCATCACATTTTCTAAAAATGATAAACAAAAAATAAAAGCATAATTCATTATTTTATTATACCAAAACTTGCTTATACATCATTATGTTAAAATGAATGAACACTTCAATAAAGTGTCCAGAATTAATGCCACTACTGTACTGGTACAATTTAAGAAACTTGTTCGTATACTGAACTTTAAAAAATACGTTGAGCGTTATTAGTGTAACATAATGTTTAGAAAGTATGTAGTGATTTTCTAAGAAGTTCGTTACGCTAAGTTGTTAGTTAAATAGTTATTTTGTATTACCGCACTGCAACAGATAGGAGCACAGTTGAGCAGCATTTATCTGTAACAGTACGGATTAAGTGAACGTGCACGCATGTACAAGACGTATGAGCAACCTACTAAGAGCCACGATGAAAACAAAAATTAAAAATGCAAACTGGGGTATAAAAAGTTTTGGCCACTACTAAGATGAAAGTGAATTAAAAGACATTCTTACAGTTTTAAGAGAGGATGTTCGGTTAATGCATGCAGGACTTAAGAAAACTTGCGTTCGACATTGAAGAACGAAACGAATCGCCCCACAGTTTCAATGCACAACATGCCACGGCAAGCAAAAATTGAGCTGTAGGTATCAACCTGAGAAATATCGCCGAAACCGAGAGAAACAACAAAAGTTCCAAGCAATACTTCAAGACCAAGGAACTTGTGAGCTGACGATCAATGCAGGCACAAAAAAATGGAAAACAAAATTAATCGAATCAGAGGAGAAGAAATCTAGAACTACGGCTTCAGCTGTGAAAAATACTGGAGACTATGCGGAGAAGCCACAAAAGAAACTAATTCGTAAAGCTGATGAACGATACAGAGAGTTCCGCAAAGAACACAGTACACAGTAATGAAACAAAACAGTAGTCTCTGCCAGAAATATCGACTCTTGGACAGTGTGTCTAATAGTGTATTTTAATACGACAGTATGCCATCCCAGGCAATTTATAACACTTAAAACACTTGGTAATGGTACATTGAAGCCGAAATCATGATTGTGTAAGTGTAATGTAACACTGTAAATAAACAACAGTCTAACGGCGGTACTGACATCAAAGAAATACATTATGACTGTGGCCCCGCGCTATGAAAAAATTAATCTGCAAAGAAGATCGAATGGAACAAGTAATCAGATGCGTGAAATACAAAATGAGGATTCACGCAAAGTTCTCAGGGGTGGAAAAAGGAGTGATAAAGTTGTATTGTAATGTATGTAAATTGTGATTCAAAAACTAAAAAGTGGAAAATTTCCTTAAACTTAGACTAATACACATCGTCAAGCTCAGGAACATTGTTAATAAGGACGGTGCAATTTATGCGTTCACTGGTACAAGTAAGGAAGCCAGATTTGTAATTTGTACGAGTTGCACAACTTTAGAAAATTAAATACAGTGTGTTTGTTTATCTCAGAATTTACTTCCTTTAAATCATATAGGAAGAACAACATCCTACAGTTCAGGACGTCATTGTTTAAATAACTTACTGTTTAAATATCGCCTCTCGCCCACTATTTTTAATATATGAATCGACAATGTGTCCAAAACTGGGGTACGGACAATAAAACATTTAAAAATTAATAATGTGGATGTAAGTACGCTACTCTTTGCTGACGAGCAAGTAACCGTTAGAATGAAAAAACTTTCAAGAAGCTGTCTTTAAGTAAAATAGCCCGAGAATAAAATCTGAATGTATCATCACAAGGACAAAATCAGTGGAATTCTTAGGACACCAGCCGGTGCAAGTTCAGATTGAAATTAACGAGCACATCATAGAGCAAATTAATACACTTAAATATTTAAGGAGCAGTATTAAACATAGGGCAAACACTGAGCCACTTAACTATTCCTGCCGAACTTCACGCAGAGACACTCTACTAAAGTTGTGGCTATACCATTTCTGCTCTATGGACGCGAAAACTGGACTATTAAGAAGAGACATACGTAAAAAGCCTGGGGCAGCATGAGAAATGAATTTCCGTAGATACGTGGCTGGGTATTCTTTGATGGATGAAAAGAGAAATGATGACTTTCGAGCTGAAATGAATTTCCGAAATATAATTGACATGGTAAAACGGTATCAGTTAAGAGGGATGGAACATATAGACTGTATGCCATATACAAGAATCACTAAAGCCATAAAACAATATAAACCAAAGGGCAAATATATTTAGGAAGACCAATGAAGGGACAGCTTGAACAATTTTAAAGGAGACAGATTGGGACAAAAGGCCCAACTCTTGATGTAGATGATGATGATGATGATTGTTTAGGCTATTATAAATAAAATCTCAAAAGTGGTACAATTCCGGCAGCTCTCCCCTTCTTGGTGACAAGCGTCACCGTTTCTTCTGTATCTTCGTGATGAGTGTGTTGTAGATACTCCCTTCTTCCGTTACGACAACAGCCACGTTCACAGGCATCGCAATTCGATTGTCCCATTAAACCAGCTGATCTTAATCCTGTGTCTGCAGCCATTTGGAACAGATGTTGAGGGCCCAGTACCCACGCCTGCAATAACCAGGTAGGCTTAGCAGATCGTACGACTCATACCTTCTGAGCAATCCAGTTACCAACAGGTAGAATTTTAGAACATGTTTTTTGCTCGAGTATCATGTCGTTTTTGGAAACCCAGAATCTACTATGTAGGAATCAACACGGATTCCGGAACCAGCGATCGTGTGAGACCCAATTCGCTTTATTTGTTCATTAGACCCAGAAAATATTAGATACAGGCTCCCAGGTAGATGCTATTTTTCTTGACTTCCGGAAGGCGTTCGATACAGTTCCGCACTGTCGCCTGATAAACAAAGTAAGAGCCTACGGAATATCTGACCAGCTGTGTGGCTGGATTGAAGAGTTTTTAGCAAACAGAACACAGCATGTTTTTATCAATGGAGAGACGTCTACAGACGTTAAAGTAACTTCTGGCGTGCCACGGGGGAGTGTTATGGGGCCATTGCTTTTCACAATATATATAAATGACCTAGTAGATAGTGTCGGAAGTTCCATGCGGCTTTTCGCGGATGATGCTGTAGTATACAGAGAAGTTGCAGCATTAGAAAATTGTAGCGAAATGCAGGAAGATCTGCAGCGGATAGGCACTTGGTGCAGGGAGTGGCAACTGACCCTTAACATAGACAAATGTAATGTATTGCGAATACATAGAAAGAAGGATCCTTTATTGTATGATTATATGATAGCGGAACAAACACTGGTAGCAGTTACTTCTGTAAAATATCTGGGAGTATGCGTGCGGAACGATTTGAAGTGGAATGATCATATAAAATTAATTGTTGGTAAGGCGGGTACCAGGTTGAGATTCATTGGGAGAGTGCTTAGAAAATGTAGTCCATCAACAAAGGAGGTGGCTTACAAAACACTCGTTCGACCTATACTTCAGTATTGCTCATCAGTGTGGGATCCGTACCAGATCGGGTTGACGGAGGAGATAGAGAAGATCCAAAGAAGAGCGGCGCGTTTCGTCACAGGGTTATTTGGTAAGCGTGACAGCGTTACGTAGATGTTTAGCAAACTCAAGTGGCAGACTCTGCAAGAGAGGCGCTCTGCATCGCGGTGTAGCTTGCTCGCCAGGTTTCGAGAGGGTGCGTTTCTGGATGAGGTATCGAATATATTGCTTCCCCCTACTTATACCTCCCGAGGAGATCGCGAATGTAAAATTAGAGAGATTAGAGCGCGCACGGAGGCTTTCAGACAGTCGTTCTTCCCGCGAACCATACGCAACTGGAACAGGAAAGGGAGGTAATGACAGTGGCACGTAAAATGCCCTCCGCCACACACCTTTGGGTGGCTTGCGGAGTATAAATGTAGATGTAGAAGCCTCGAGCCCTCCCAGCCTCCATGGAGAGGTACCACAGTCTAACACACACAGTCGCGACAACCACTGCTGTGAAAGTTGTTACCGTCTGACAGCTGAAACGACGCTGGCGCTCCTAGCGACGAGAAAGCCAGACATAAGATTAATGTTCGTTTTGAGTTCTTTTTCTAATTAATTAACTAAATAGTTATTATAATTTTGCGTTCGAAGCACTAATAAATTAACAAGAGATATAAATGTAAAAACAGCCGAAACTCACTAATTCAGCTACAACTTGCTCATCTACGTCAACTCCGCAAGCCAGCTAAACACTATGTGATCCCTCCAACCCTGTTCCACTCGCGAATAGTGCGTGGAAAGAATGATTGTCGATAAGCAGGGGCGATGTGATTCTTCAATTTCTCCAGGCGCATTTTATGACGAAATAAATCTCGGGTGAACAGCCTGGTATGAGTGTGCATAGGACACAATATTTCTGCAATCGACGACGTTCCCATCATCAGCTTCGCTTATGTACTGACCGGCGGTGGGCCGGCGCCACGTACAGGGTGTTTCAAAAATGACCGGTATATTTGAAACGGCAATAAAAACTAAACGAGCAGCGATAGAAATACACCGTTTGTTGCAATATGCTTGGGACAACAGTACATTTTCAGGCACACAAACTTTCGAAATTACAGTAGTTACAATTTTCTACAACAGATGGCGCTGCGGTCTGGGAAACTCTATAGTACGATATTTTCCACATATCCACCATGCGTAGCAATAATATGGCGTAGTCTCTGAATGAAATTACCCGAAACCTTTGACAACGTGTCTGGCGGAATGGCTTCACATGCAGATGAGATGTACTGCTTCAGCTGTTCAATTGTTTCTGGATTCTGGCGGTACACCTGGTCTTTCAAGTGTCCTCACAGAAAGAAGTCACAGGGGTTCATGTCTGGCGAATAGGGAGGCCAATCCACGCCGCCTCCTGTATGTTTCGGATAGCCCAAAGCAATCACACGATCATCGAAATATTCATTCAGGAAATTAAAGACGTCGGCCGTGCGATGTGGCCGGGCACCATCTTGCATAAACCACGAGGCGTTCGCAGTGTCGTCTAAGGCGGTTTGTACCGCCACAAATTCACGAAGAACGTCCAGATAGCATGATGCAGTAATCGTTTCGGATCTGAAAAATGGGCCAATGATTCCTTTGGAAGAAATGGCGGCCCAGACCAGTACTTTTTGAGGATGCAGGGACGATGGGACTGCAACATGGGGCTTTTCGGTTCCCCATATGCGCCAGTTCTGTTTATTGACGAAGCCGTCCAGGTAAAAATAAGCTTCGTCAGTAAACCAAATGCTGCCCACATGCATATCGCCGTCATCAATCCTGTGCACTATATCGTTAGCGAATGTCTCTCGTGCAGCAATGGTAGCGGCGCTGAGGGGTTGCTGCATTTGAATTTTGTATGGATAGAAGTGTAAACTCTGGCGCATGAGATGATACGTGGACGTTGGCGTCATTTGGACCGCAGCTGCAACACGGCGAACGGAAACCCGAGGCCGCTGTTGGATCACCTGCTGCACTAGCTGCGCGTTGCCCTCTGTGGTTGCCGTACGCGGTCGCCCTACCTTTCCAGCACGTTCATCCGTCACGTACCCAGTCCGTTGAAATTTTTCAAACAGATCCTTTATTGTATCGCTTTTCGGTCCTTTGGTTACATTAAACCTCCGTTGAAAACTTCGTCTTGTTGCAACAACACTGTGTTCTAGGCGGTGGAATTCCAACACCGAAAAATCCTCTGTTCTAAGGAATAAACCATGTTGTCTACAGCACACTTGCACGTTGTGAACAGCACACGCTTACAGCAGAAAGACGACGTACAGAATGGCGCACCCACAGACTGCGTTGTCTTCTATATCTTTCACATCACTTGCAGCGCCATTTGTTGTTGAAAATTGTAACTACTGTAATTTCGAAAGTTTGTCCGCCTGAAAATGTACTGTTGTCCCAAGCATATTGCAACAAACGGTGTATTTCTATCGCTGCTCGTTTAGTTTTTATTGCCGTTTCAAATATACCGGTCATTTTTGAAACACCCTGTATATATAGGACGAGCAGACAGAAGGAGTAGCCATGGGGAGTCAATTCTCACCCGTTGTCGCAAATATGTACATGGAACATTTCGAGGAGAAAGCTCTTGAATCAGCACATCTGAAACCCATCTGTTTCTTTAAATATGTGGATGACACCTTCGTTATCTGGCCACATGGAAAAGATAAACTGGCAGACTTCCTCACACATCTCAACTCCAGACACGAGAATATTACTATGCAGATCGAAACGGATGGGATGCTCCCTTTCCTACATGTTTTGATTAGAAGACAAGCAGACGGCACTTTGGGCCACAGCGTGTATAGGAAGAAGACACACACCGATTTGCACCTACATGCAGATAGCTGCGACCACCCGGCACAAAAGAATGGCGCGCTCAAAACTCTTGTACACAGAGCTCACACCGACAGGAACAGTCTCCAACAAGAATTGGACCATCTGATGATCGTGTTTCGGAGGAACGGTTACAAGGAAGGGCAGATACGGAAGGCTGTACATCCCACACCGATGAACCTCAGGAGGAGGCGGTCTTGGCTATTATTCCGTCTTGTGGGGCCTTATCCGGAAAAATTGGACGCATTTTACGTAAACACCAAGTGAAAACCATCTTCCGTCCTCCAAGCAAAACCAAGAGCCTTCTTGGCAGTGTCAAGGACAACCTTGGTCTACGTAAATCAGGGGTTTATCAGATACCTTGCCAATGCGGTAGTGTATACATAGGTCAGACCATTCGTACCATTGGGGACAGATGCCTAGAACATCAACGGCACACTAGACTGCAACAGCCCAGTAAGTCGGCAATCGCTGAGCATTGCCTGTCGGAACTCCACAGCACGGATTATGACCAAACCAAAGTCCTGACACAGACTTCCAAATACTGGGACTGTGTCATCAAGGATGCCACAGACATCAGAGTTAGGGAGCCACAACTAAATCGTGACAGCGGTTACATCCTTAGCAATGCGTGGGAACCCGCGACCACCCGGATTAAGAAGAAGAAGGATATTTCCCGAAGTGTACTGACTTCAGGGGTGGAGGGAAGAATAACGAGAGCGGTGCCGGCAGACCCTCTTGAACGAGAAGACCTAGGACGCAGCGCCCAGACGGCGGGAGAACGGAAGCTGTACCTGGACCGCACCGACTCGTAGGAAGCGCCTGAGGGAGGAGCGGGAGGGGGATTGTCCTATACATACATGGCGCCGGCCCACCGCCGTCGCTCGCACACGCCTTTGTTCCAACCACAAGTTATGGCAGGGCGCAAGGGCAACAAGTTAGCATCCGCGCTGGATCACCTCATCACTGCCTTGGGGAGCTCCCGCGGCCGCAGGCGACGACAACAGAAGCCGAAGCACAAGCAGCGATCACTGCAACGTGTGCAGTGCTACAGGTGCCAGCAGTTGGGGCATGTGGCGGGTGTCTGCCGGAACGCAGTCCCGTGTTTGAAATGCGCGGCGGCACACGACACCCGAAACTGCCCCAAACGGAGGATGCTAAGTTTACCCAACCTGGATATGATGTGACGTCATCATGACGTATATACGCTTTAGTCGATTAACACACCTATCGACTTTTACGAATGTTCGAGATTCTAAACTGTCGTCAGCTAGTGGTTTGTTTTGACACGTGCGATTCTGATAACAGCTCAGTGTGGCAGCGTATATGTATTTCGCCAAAATAAAAGTAAATGAGCTGGATATTAATAGAAGTATTCCTGACTGTGGCCTTGAAAACACCACGGACAACACATTTCGTAAAAAAGTGAAATTTTCTTATGTCCCGACCAGATTAGATTGTGTGATTGTTGTATTGAACGCTTACGCCGAAAATAGTATTTATTTATTATCAATATTTTGTATGGTTTCATGCTATTGGTCTTGTCAGTACATATTAGATTGTAGCAGCATAATCTTGCTGACTTTTTTTTCTTAATTTACATAGCTGAAAGAGAACTCGTGCAAGTTTGTTAGCTAAGTAATTTATATGTCCATCCCAAGATAGTCTTTTATCAACCATAATTCCAAGTAATTTTACACTCGGACCGCAGAGACAGGTACCTTAGTGTCCAGTAATGACTGGTGTGTAGAATGATTGAATGTCGAACTTAAAAAGAATAATATGAGGCATATATGTTGAAGAAAAATCGTTGACCGGAGATGAAATACGAGGGGAAGTGGATTTCTCAATGTAATCTTAACCAAAGGTTAGTGTCTCGACGCAGCTAAAGATTTTGGCTGCTGAGTGCTTCTTCTCGCCGAGTACGAATAACCGACGCACTTCAGCTGGGTCAGAAGTACATCAATTTCTGCTTGAGATTCACAATAACCACGCAATTGCCCGTCGTCATCGATGCTGAACTCTTTCAGCTTTTCTCTCATTAGTCTCTCGAATGCTGAACACATAATTAGAGACGAGCAAACGAAAAACAACGCACAGGACACAAACACAGTACAATACACGATTTAAACGCAAGGAACGCAAAACACATTTAAACGAACGGCACAGAGCTCAGCGCTACCTTGTCACAACCTTTCGAAAGTTCACAAAAGTCGAATAGTCGATATACGGTTTCTATCGTTTTCGATGTAGCGTGTATACGTCATAATGACGTCACATCGTATCCAAGTCCGGTGAACTTAGCATCCTCCGCCCCAAACCACGTGGAGCAGCCAGCAGATGCGCGAACTGCGGCGGTCCTCACGCCGCCACCTCGCGTAGCTGCAGCTACCGTCGGCAGCACACCACACTAACAAGGGGAGGCCGCCAATTGTGAAATTCAGATTCGATTCATACTGCGCATGATAAAAACTCATGGCCAGAGGTGTAATGTGGCAAAGCACCAACATGCACTTCTCAGCCGTTGTCGAGAAAGTCGATAGTTAAAATAAACCGTTGCGGTGAAATGCCCTCTACGGTTAATAGTTTTACACAGCGTCGTGGCGCAGCGGTAAGCGCGCGGGTTCGTAATCGGGAGGTCGCCGGATCGAATCTCGCGCCATGCAACTTTTTTTTTATTATTAGGTTTTTGTAATTCAAATATATATATATATATATATATATATATATATATATATATATATATATATATACTATTAATGAATTGCTTATGCATTTTGGTGAAGGCGGATCGCTCTCCAATTGTACCGCCTCCACTTTTCCGTTTGTTTAACAGGGTGTACCAAAGCTCTCACGTCCACACTGATTTTCGACGATGTTATAAGTTGCGCTAGGGACCGCATCTACCTTCTTTCGAAGTTAGCAGGCAACTACGCTTTTATGCGGCGGCTCGTTTCGGCCCATTCAACATCTGTCCTTCAAGTGTAACGAGCGAGTAACGGAGCTCATATTTCATTCCTGCCACAGCAAATTTGTGTTCGTGGGGTCTCTATTCTAATTCGAACGTTTGACTTACGCTATACGTATTCGTTTCGGAATATCGTTTCTACGTCTTCCGTTAACTATACGTGGTTAACACTATGAAGACAATTAATAACATTTGTGAAATACAACTTTGTTTGCGGAAAACATAATGATGTTCGAAGTCGCCAGTTTTTCCACGACAAACGACCTTCAACAACTTATTATATGCATAATTGTTGCAACAGATTGCCGGGAATTATATATATATATATATATATATATATATATATATATATATATATATATATATATATATCTGTGTGTGTGTGTGTGTGTGTGTGTGTGTGTGTGTGTGTGTAGACACATTTGAATAACAAAAAACAAATACTAAAAAAAAAAAATTACATGGCGCGAGATTCGATCCGGCGACCTACGGATTACGAACCCGAGCGCTTACCGCTGCGCTACGATGCTGTCCATAATTAATAATCGTTGAGAGTATTTCACCGCAACGGTTTATTTTAACTGTCGATTTTCTCGACAACGGCTGAGAAGTGCATCTTGGTGCTCTGCCACATTACACCTCTGGCCATGAGCTTTTATCATGCGCAGTATGAATTGAATATGAATTTCACAATTGGCGGCCTCCCCTTGTAAGTTCTGCGGTGCCTGCCGCCAAGTCGGCCGCACTGCCTCCCCTCTCCAGCGAGGGGCGCGCGTCGTGCCGCGTCGAAGCGGCCGCTGACCAAGCGCTGGCCGACTTACAAGCAGCCCTTGCGGCCGAAAGGGCCGCAACGAGGGACGAACTCGTGGCTGTCCACCGACAGCTCCAACAGCTGCGGGAGGAGCTGCGGCTTCACGAGAAGGCGCCGCCTGTCCCAGCTCCCGCCCCCCCCCCCCCCACCCCCCTGTGAGGAGGCCAGTGGGTGTAGACGCCGCCACCCAGACGTCCACCGACTGGCCCCCTGCAGCAATGCAGGCGGCGTCTCGCATGGAACTCGACGTCGGGACGCCTGCACTGTCTTCTCGCCTGGAGACAGATGCAGAAGAAGAATCATCCGAGGAAGAGTTGCCGACCGCTTCTTCGCACGATGAAGAAGCGGAAACCGACGAAGGACTGCCCCTCGCGCTCCCAGACGAGCGGAGTGTGCAGCTCTTACTGAAGAAGATCGCGGCGTCGCTGAAGGACGGGACGTACCCTCACGGGGACAACCCGTACCCCTTCACGCCGGCGCACGCGAAGCCACCACTGCCCGCATCTCGTGGTCGTGCAGTAGCTTTCTCGCTTCCCACGCCCGGGTTCCCGGGCTCGATTCCCGGAGGGGGCAGGGACTTTCTCTGCCTCTTGATGGCTGGGTGTTATGTGCTGTCCTTAGGTTCGTTAGGTTTAAGTAGTTCTAAGTTCTAGGGGACTGATGACCATAGATGTTAAGTCCCATAGTGCTCAGAGCCATTTGAACCATGGACCCAAACTGTCAACAAGGCACTATGCAACTTCGTCGTGCCTCCATAATGGTGTGTTTACACCGAATGGACCGGGTCCCCTTGTCCAACTGAACTGATGACCGACTGGAAACGTTATGTGGGGCTACTTGGAGACGATTTGCAGCCATTCATCGACTTCATATCCCCAAACAAAGATGGAACTTTTATAGATGACACTGGGCCATATCGCCTTGTACAATTTTTCGCGGCTGGTTTGAGGGACATTCTGGACAGTTCGGGCAAATGATTTGGCGACCCAGATCGCCCGATATGAATGCTATCGAATATTTATGAGACATAATCGAGAGGTCAGTTCGTGCACAACATCCTACACTAGCAACTGTTTCGCAATTATGGACGGACATAGAGGCAACGTGGCTCAATGTTTCTGCAAGGGACTTTTCAACGGCTTGTTGGGATCATGCCGCGTCGAGTTGCTACGCTACACCTGGGAAAGAGAATTCGGCACAATATTAGGAGGTATTCCACGGCTTTTGCCACCTTAGTGAATATACATAAAACCGGTAAAGAGAAGTTCCCGGGTTCGATTCCCGGCGGGGTCAGGGATTTTCTCTGCCTCGTGATGGCTGGGTGTTGTGTGCTGTCAGGTTAGTTGGGTTTAAGTAGTTCTAAGTTCTAGGGGACTGATGACCATAGATGTTAAGTCCCATAGTGCTCAGAGCCATTTGAACCATTTTTTGAAACCACCACTCCCTCACGTACCGTGCGACCTTCGCCACACGCGTGGCATGCTGCGCGAGGCGGTAACGAGGAAGGAGCTCATACTGCTGAACAGCCACCCCATCTTCACCCCTTCGGACTGGGACTACATCACTGAGGTCACAGAGAAGTGGGTGAAGGAAGGGTGGCGCTCCGGCAGGCGGCAGCCTGCCCCAGAAGACCTACCAGCAATCAACTACTTCGCTAGTCTAAAACTAGCGAAGTAGCCAGAGGCCCATTCGAACGAGAGGCCACTCATACGACAACAGAGCTGTCAAAGGAGGAACAGCAGCACCGCTGCTTAGCCTCCACCATCTCCGGACAGAGGATGTCCGTGATTTTCTACGAGACGAGACGAGACACCGCCGGTCAGTACATCAGCGCACCTAATGATGGCAACGTGGTCGATTGCAGAAATATTGTGTCCTATGCACACTCATACCAGGCTGTTCACCCGAGATTTATTTCGTCAGGGGCGATTCTAGAAGTCGGTCAAGGGTGGGGGGGGCGGGCTAATGGGGAGGGGGTTTGGGGGGAGTGCAATGTAACTTCACAAAAAGGAGAATTGGGGTCCTCCACCGACAAACTGGTAAAATTTGGTGTTGCTTAAAGTAATTTTTGGTAGCTGTTTTGAAGTTCAAGGTAAACACGTGTCTACAGAATGTGTGTGCACGGGAAAATAATACGATTTGACCCAGATGTCCGGCGATTTCGAGGTTTTTGTCTGGGGTCAACAATTTAAGTGCTGGTAGGCATACCCGACATATTTACCTTCCTTGATTATTGTAAGTGGTACATTAATATCCACCCAATGTATATTAATAAATAATAAGACACCCATTTTAAGTTAATTGGTTTAGATAGTAAGCTACTTGCCGCTCTTATTCTTTTGTTAAAATGTGTTTGAAATACACTGCAATCTATATTGCTACATAATAATTAAACAAATGATTGAATCTGTTCAAGTAATATATTCGCTGATTTCTGAAGTCATTTTATCCAGTGTAATACGATACTCCATTGGGTGGGGGGGAGGCTATAGCCCCCCCCCCCAACCCCCCGGCCACCGCCCCTGTCGGTAAGCCTCTGTATTGGATCTAATTTCTCGAATTTTCTCCTCCTGGTCAATACGTGAGATGTATGTGGGGAGAAATAATATGTTGTACGACTCCTGAAAAGTGCTGTCCCGAATGTTCAACAGTAAATCTGTCTCTGATGCTCAACGCCTCTCTTGTAACGTCTGCCAGTGGAGTTTGTTTATCATCTACGTCGCGCTCCCTCGCCAGCTAAACGATCCCGTGACGAAACGCGCCGCTCTTCGTTGAATCTTCTCTATCTCCTCTGTCAGTCCTACCTGATAGGGACCCCAGATAGATGAACACTGCTCAAGAATCGGGCGAACAAAGCGCCTTATAAGCCACTTCTTTCGTGGCTGAGTTACATTTCCTTAAGATTCTTCCGATGAATCTGGTGTCACCTTTTGCCACTATTTGTTTTATATGGTCATTCTACTTATCGTCACCCTGGATGTTTTACGGCAGACGCTATCTCCAGCTGTTTGTCGTCAATAGTGTAGCTGTACAGTAGTGGATTTGTTTCCCTATGTATGCACAATATCTTACATCTGTTTGTGTTCAGGATCAACTGCCAGAGCCTGCACCATTCATCAGTTCTCTGCAGGTCGTTCTGCAAATTCTTACCATCTTCTGGCGTTGCTACTTTGGTATAGACGGCTGCATCATCTGCGAATAGCCTTAAAGAGCACCCGACGCTTTCTACTTGATCATTATTGTTAACAGCTCATGGAGAAATACTTCCGAATATGCGTGTAATGCAACTTACGTCACTGAAAGCAACAGAATGAAATGCATATTTCATGCATGACAAGTGTATTTTTCTCTTGTTGGCTGTTCTTTTTACACTAGGCACTTTTCTTGAGGTGTAACAATTCTATGCGCAGTCTAATGATTCGCATGCTCTTACACTTCACTCGACTTTCTAATGTACGAATATTTTTGTCACTGTAATTACTCTTGCTTCAAAATGGAATGTGTTGAAGATTCTTGCCATTTGTGGCTCAGATGTAGCAACAATTGTGGAATTGGTTTCTTCTTTGTTGGGAAACAGTCGTATAGCTGTTGACGTTTATTATCACGTCCGTGTGATTTTCCCTTCAGGTACAGTTGTGATGGCTTAATTTGTAGGTTACATAATGTAGGTACTGCATTCCATACAAGATACCTACGTTCCACATTCACTGATTTTATTCTTAGTAGCAGTGAAAAAATTTCACTTTGTTGAGTAGATATACTACGTTTTTCTGCAAAAGGTAAGATCTTCTGCTGATTACTAATCTTTGTGTGTGTGTGTGTGTGTGTGTGTGTGTGTGTGTGTGTGAGCGAGTGAGAGAGATATATATCTTTTCTTTCGAACATGTCCGAAAGAACAGACGCCATTTTTTATCCAGCAGCCATTTTGAATTGTGACACAAAGGTATTGCAGACATTGGTTACGAGCAGACGTTGATTTAAATCAATGGCGCAAACTTAAAATTCGTGTGGGGACCATTTTTCGAACACTTACAGGAGTCAGCGAAATGCCATGAGTAATGCGGAGAATGGGCAAGGAGCACTGCATTACTAGTGTGTGTATAAGATGAGAATTCGTGGCTGACGGGAGGTGTTCTAGGGTAGTCATGCAATTGCAGTGACCACTGTGTCCGGATGGCACAATGAGATCACAGCATATGCCTAGTAAGTAGGAGACCTGGGTTCGAGTCCCTGTCCCGTACAAATTTTCAACTTTTCCCTTCGATTTAAATCAATGCCCGCTCGCAGCCAATGTCTGTAATTCCTTTTTTTTTCTTAACCATTTTATTGTTCTTAAAAGAAAACGACATTCTGCCGGTCGTGGTGGCCGAGCGGTTCTAGGCGCTACAGTTTGGAACCGCGCGACCGCTACGGTCGCAGGTTCGAACCCTGCCTCGGGCATGGATGTGTGTGATGTCCTTAGGTTAGTTAGGTTTAAGGAGTTCTAAGTTCTAGGGGACTGGTAACATCCGAAGTTAAATCCCAGAGTGCTCAGAGCCACTTTCGAAAACGCCATTTTCAGCATGTATTTGTAGGTTATAAGAGAATCGTAAATGAACTTCCCTGTAATGTATCGTTTCATACCTCCCACAGTCATTAGGAAACTAAAGAAATACAAACTTGGTCTCATTTCTTAGTTACAGGCGACTTTTATTGCAATACATAAACTATTTTGCAAATCAATATAAACGATACTCTTCGCGCTCATCCGACATAGTCTTCGGGACGGTAGCTTTCTGTCCGCTTGGAGCGCTGCTATCGCACTGTAAGCAAAAATCAACATGAGTGTCGTGACAGTTTGTCTTGGTCTGTGGTGATAGTTTGCTGGCATAGTTTCCAGCGGCAAATCATTTCATAGTAACCTTGTGCTATGACGCAGTTGGAGTTACAGTTAGTAGAATAAAAAGGGCAATGCTACCTCAGAATGGTTATGCTCTACGATTCCAAATTTTTTAAAGGGGTTGCATCACGATGCACGTGTGACATTAAAGAGTCACAAAACCACACAAATATAAAGAGGAAAGCTACAGAAGATATATGTGAGAGACTATCAAAACTTACGTATAATCAACTGAAAGGAGAATACACGGAAGAAATAACCATTAAAGATGTCGACAGCTTAGGGATGTTCCCATACAAGAAAATACAAGTAAGTATCCGATACTTTTTTGTTTCGGTATAGAATACTGTAAGAATCGAATCATGCTTTCGATAGATAATCGGTATCGAAAGAAAAGTACTTGTATCGAATCTATTTTCCGCATATATCCGAGTAGCAAGTGAAATACTATTCGATTTGTCTAAGCTACTGTCTCTCCCAACCCCCTCTCCTGTGTTGCCCAATGTCCGTCATATTGTTTGTTGTGCTTTCCAATCGTGCAGTTTGCGCTCAAGTTTATTTGCTTTTATCGTGTCATGGTACTGCCGTAATCTAAAGTACGGACATGATTCAACAAAATGAATGAGACCACGGCAGAGTGCAAATAACGTTTTGCAACTGTGAATTTTTATGGCGATGCGTCAAATTTTTCTAAATACGCCACTACTCAGTGAACTGTAGCAGAAAGAAAACCACAGGTCAGAAGTAACTTTGGGCCTTATACCAGCGAAATGTGTATTTTATACCCACGCACTCGTACACTAAACGAAAGACATATAGCTGAATATATATTCTTGATAAATTGAATACATCACAATTGTGTCGTGGTGAAAGACAATGCCAGTTCTTTGTTAGCGGGTACAAGAACATCTCCTGGTGAAGAGAAATATTTGTCGCGTTTTGCGCATACGATAAATCTCGTTGAAGGGGCTTCAAACTTACCTAGCGTTAAAACAGTTATATCTGAAATTCGAGAAATAGTGCACTGGATTAAAAGTAGCGTTGTACAGTCAAACAAATTACAAAAAACAAAATCAAATTAGAAACAGTGCTCCTGAAGGTTCACTTGCTGCTGATGAAAAAACAAGATGGAAATCGGTCTTCTTCGTGACGGGATGCTTCTTACAGTTGCTAAAAAATTGATACCTGAAATCTTAATTTCTAGTTTCAGCACCTCACATGCCAAATGCTAAATAGATGGAAACACTCAACCGACAGCTTTATTAAAACCTTTTGAATATGTCACAAGAGAGGTGTGTGCACTAAAGAATGTTAGAAAATCTAAAATTATACAGATTGTTGTGATAGCCAAGTCACAATGAGAGGAAGCCGAAAGGCACGCGTTAAGCTCACGCAGGCTGGCGTGAGGTCTGAAACAGGATACGTAATGAATGCTATAAAGAAAAGTACGTAGCTGCTGGAATACTTAACTTTAATCCACAATTGTAGAACATCGCTCTTGATTGTACATGCTTCATAGAATAATATCAAATGCTATGACGCCTTGCTAGGTCGTAGCAATTGACTTAGCTGAAGGCTATGCTAACTATCTTCTCGGCAAAAGAGAGAGTCTTCGTCAGTGTAGCATCGCTAGCAAAGTCGTCTGTACAACTGGGGCAAGTGCTAGGAAGTCTCTCTAGACCTGCCGTGTGGTGGCGCTCGGTCTGCAATTACTGACAGTGGCGACACGCGAGTCCGACGTATACTAGCGGACTGCGGCCGATTTAAAGGCTACCACCTAGCAAGTGTGGTGTCTGGCGGTGACACCACACAGATGATTGTCTGTCAACAGATCTTAGTGGCCGAGCAGTTCTAGGCGCTTGAGTTTGGAACCGCGCGACCGCCACGGTCGCAGGTTCGAATCCTGCCTCGGGCATGAATGTGTGTGATGCCCTTAGGTTAGTTAGGTTTAAGTAGGGGACTGATGACCTCAGATGTGAAGTCGCATAGTGCTCAGAGCCATTTGAACCATTTAAACAGATCTTAATAGTCAAAAAAATGTAAGGACTTTCTGTCGGGGGAGCTGAAGAAAAAATACGTGTTTAATGAGTTAAATAACCACGCAGCCATTCCTACTACATTGGATCCAAGGTTTAACAACCTACATTTTCAAGTTCCAACAGCATGCGGGCTAGCCATACAAAGATTCAAAAGTATAGTTTATAAGCAGCAAATCTACCCAAGTGAATCGGAAGAAGTTGCTGCTTCGTCTACCGTAACATAGGAATACGACTTTCGGAAACATTATAAATGACTAACGGCTAAAAAAGGAAACAGGAAACACATCAGAGTGACGAAGTCTCTTTTATTTGTCAAATCCTGTACTAGCTTTAAAAAGCAACCGATTTGCAGAATGGGAAGACATAAAGGTAATTTTTTTCTGTTTGTAAAATATTCTCAGTAGTGTTTTTTATTGGCTTAAAAGCTTAAGTTTTTTTATAACGCAAAGTGACTACAGACCTTAAGATGTGTCATAAATTTCACTTTCATACGAATACGCCTTCATGAGAAAAGAGGGGTCTTAACAGACGGATCGACAGGTAGACAGTCGGATGACAAACGTTAATAATATTCGGATTTTTTCCTATAGTGTACTGTGAAATCTTGCTTCTTGCCAAACTTCACGATTCTAGGTCAGCGGAAAGTGTAGTATAGGTTTTATGAGTGCATTTGCGAGCATCAACATACGTGACATAAACTGCCATATCTTTTGACTCTATTTGACTTTGAAGTTTCAGTTTACACCGCCAGGGGACTGTAGATCTTCGTATGTGACATAAATTCCAGCTTGATACGTTTACCCGCTCTGAGAAAAAGGGTTTTCACGGTCGCAGAGACAGACAGAACACAGACGCATTACGAAGTGGTTCTATAAGGGTTCCGTTTTTACCGATGAGGTACGAAACCCTAAAATTAGCATTTTTGGCGCGCACCCAGCGAGGCAAAACCCACCTGCAGCGTTTCCAGGCTGCAGTTCCAACAGCGGAAAGAATAAAACTCTGAGTGTCTTGGGTTCGAGTCCCCCTATGGAAACATTTTTATTTAAATTTTTATGCTACTTCTACATAAAATAAACCGAAATAATGACCAACGTTATTGTCAAAATTATTATTACTATACATTTTTGCTCTTAAAACAGTGTTCTTTGCGAACTGTGGAAGAATAAGTCATCGATTCTGCATCAAGACAACGCACCTGCTCATATCGCATTGCCTATTAAAGAGGATTCTAGCGAAGTACGCCATCCTAATGCTCGACTACCCACCTTATTCGCCTGACCTAGCACCTGTCACATTATTACTCATTTTTTCTTGTTCCTTTCGTATTTTTCTCTTCCGAAAATCCCCTTCATTCTTGGACTATGTTCTTGTTCTATTCTTTATTTTACTTCAAATTCGTATTCATAACTTTATTTCTGACATTGTCTTTTCATTTATTATTTCCCTTCTAATTCCGACTTGTTTTACGCCTTTTATTTCCTGAAATCTACTGGTTTTTATGATTCAGTTGTTTACTACATCAAAAATCGTCTATGCGATTCTGTCGTTGTTCCTTGTATATATGCGTCCATAGAATGTCAGTTGGCGTTTTCCGATCTTGTATGTGAATCCGTGTGTTCGTATAATTCTCTGGTTGGTCTCTTCATGCATGTACCATCTCTGTGTACTGCTCCAAAGATTTTTCTGAGGATTTTGTGTTCTATTTTTTTCTGTTTGTATGAGGCCTGCTGCTCCGATTGTAATCATTTCTGCTGCGTGTAGTGCTTCTGGTGGTACAACTGTATTCTAATGCCTGGATCTGGCCTGTCTTGAAATGTTTCTTTTGTAGCAGTGTGTCCATGTCAGCTTGTACGCTTTCTGAAATTTCTCTGTTCGCTTTCTGTTGGATGCCTTGTTTGATCCACCAATTTGTACATATTCCCTGTATGTTTCAAGTTTTCCGCTCTGTTGACCTTTCCGTATTTTGTGCGAATAGGGTTTGTGTGTTGTTGTTTCTTTCCACGTACTATCCGTAGACTGTTTTGGCAGACACTACGTGTAGGTATTCCAGTGCTTCTTGTCTATTAATGCTGAGTATTGCCATTTAAATGCCAGGCATTTTATGGTTTTGTTTTTTGCACATGTTCTTCCTAGCAGCACCTCTTTCCAGTATATTGTATCTATTCATGTTTTTATGAAAGGAATGGCAAAGGAAAATTTAGGATTGCAGTTAAATTTCCAGGAAGAAACTGTAAGGCGTACACGACAACTTCGTATACAGAATTTTATATTTTTATTGTTTTAAATCTGATGATTTACACATGCTGGATAAAATTAATCGTGCAGTGAAACATTAAAATTCGTTTTTTAAATAAAAACCGCCGTTTCTTGCTGCAATGTATTTTATTTGCTCCACACGTGAACTGTTTTATTATCTAAAAATATCACATATCTAAACGAAACTGTATCATTCTAGATTCCACTGAAGACGTCTTAAAGTAAAAGGCGAAACGCTCCTGGAACAAATGAAATACATTTCAGCCAGAAAAGACGGCTTTTATTTACAAAGCGAGTATTTCTGAGGTTGGCGCGGATGATGACCACTCAAACAAACGTGTAAGTGAAATATTAATTTTGTCGGCATCTTGCATACGTTATAAACGCCGAAATTTTACAGTTACATAGTTGTCTTAAAGTTTATGTAAAAGATAGGTTTACATTCAAAGAAGGTTCTCTCTTATTGTGCGATTTGACAGTAAACCACATCTAACGCATGATTCGCCAAATGTTGGCGAGGAAAACTGGTGATAGGCAATTGAATTTATTTGGATGCGGTCATCTCGGCATGTGATTTCTTTTCTTCTGTCGACGAGATAAGAGCAGTTTTAAAATCATTTTCATCAAGTTCTTTAGCTGACGATAAAACTGGACATCACAGGGTTGCATTAGGCGTGTGCATTTGGTGGTGGTGGTGGTGGTGGTGGTGGGGAAATCACTTTAATATTGCCTGACGCAAGGGTTTCATCACGTCAAGTACAAGACAGTGAGCACTATGTCGGCTTATTTTCAGTGTACGCAAAGTAAATAACGTAAAGTTCCCTTGCAGGGGCTCGATACCACGACTCTCAAATTGGCGTTCTGTACTCTTTCCTTAGCGCCGGGGTTCTGGCGAAGCCCTAGATACGAGGTATGGCTGCAAAATAACTGGTCTATTGTTGTAAAACGATTTATTTCAAAGACATGCATACGAGTGTAAGTCAATTATTATCCGCAAAGCAGGTATAAAATAGTATATTAATCAAATAGGAAACTTACAAGAACATCATTTTTCCACATGGTCTCCTTGCGTTTCAACGCACTTGGTCCATCGTTGTACAAACTTCCTGATGCCCTCATAAAAGAAGGTTCTCGGTTGAGCTGCGAGCCAGGACTGCACCGCTTCTTCCACTGCTTCGTCGGAGGCAAATCGACGGCCCCTTAATGCCTGTTTGAGTGGACCAAACAAGTGATTGAAAGGGCAAGATCGGGACTATATGGAGGATGATCCAGTACTTCAGATGTGAGTTTCTGGAGCGTTTCAGCAGTGTGGGCAGCAGTATGCGGACAGACATTGTCGTGCAACAACGCAACACCTTTTCATAGCAATCCTCGGTGTTTGCTTCGAATTGCAGGCGTTAGCCTGGCAGTAAGCATCTCACTGTTTACTGTTGTGCCCCTTTCCCCCCTAATGTTCCAGTACTGGACCTTGTGCGTCCCAAAAAACCGTATGCATCAGTTTTCCTGCGGACGGTTGGGACTTGAACTTTTACTTGTAAATTATAGATGGCAGCAATCAGTCGTCATTTTTAAATATTATTATGCAGATTTAGATTTCGGCTCAATGCTAAGAACAAGAAATACACTCCTGGAAATGGAAAAAAGAACACATTGACACCGGTGTGTCAGACCCACCATACTTGCTCCGGACACTGCGAGAGGGCTGTACAAGCAATGATCACACGCACGGCACAGCGGACACACCAGGAACCGCGGTGTTGGCCGTCGAATGGCGCTAGCTGCGCAGCATTTGTGCACCGCCGCCGTCAGTGTCAGCCAGTTTGCCGTGGCATACGGAGCTCCATCGCAGTCTTTAACACTGGTAGCATGCCGCGACAGCGTGGACGTGAACCGTATGTGCAGTTGACGGACTTTGAGCGATGGCGTATAGTGGGCATGCGGGAGGCCGGGTGGACGTACCGCCGAATTGCTCAACACGTGGGGCGTGAGGTCTCCACAGTACATCGATGTTGTCGCCAGTGGTCGGCGGAAGGTGCACGTGCCCGTCGACCTGGGACCGGACCGCAGCGACGCACGGATGCACGCCAAGACCGTAGGATCCTACGCAGTGCCGTAGGGGACCGCACCGCCACTTCCCAGCAAATTAGGGACACTGTTGCTCCTGGGGTATCGGCGAGGACCATTCGCAACCGTCTCCATGAAGCTGGGCTAC
This sequence comes from Schistocerca americana, assembly GCF_021461395.2. NCBI lineage: Eukaryota > Metazoa > Arthropoda > Insecta > Orthoptera > Acrididae > Schistocerca > Schistocerca americana. The sequence goes on from NC_060127.1 coordinate 78,296,631, forward strand.
GGTCCCGCACACCGTTAGGCCGTCTTCCGCTCACGCCCCAACATCGTGCAGCCCGCCTCCAGTGGTGTCGCGACAGGCGTGAATGGAGGGACGAATGGAGACGTGTCGTCTTCAGCGATGAGAGTCGCTTCTGCCTTGGTGCCAATGATGGTCGTATGCGTGTTTGGCGCCGTGCAGGTGAGCGCCACAATCAGGACTGCATACGACCGAGGCACACAGGGCCAACACCCGGCATCATGGTGTGGGGAGCGATCTCCTACACTGGCCGTACACCACTGGTGATCGTCGAGGGGACACTGAATAGTGCACGGTACATCCAAACCGTCATCGAACCCATCGTTCTACCATTCCTAGACCGGCAAGGGAACTTGCTGTTCCAACAGGACAATGCACGTCCGCATGTATCCCGTGCCACCCAACGTGCTCTAGAAGGTGTAAGTCAACTACCCTGGCCAGCAAGATCTCCGGATCTGTCCCCCATTGAGCATGTTTGGGACTGGATGAAGCGTCGTCGCACGCGGTCTGCACGTCCAGCACGAACGCTGGTCCAACTGAGGCGCCAGGTGGAAATGGCATGGCAAGCGGTTCCACAGGACTACATCCAACATCTCTACGATCGTCTCCATGGGAGAATAGCAGCCTGCATTGCTGCGAAAGGTGGATATACACTGTACTAGTGCCGACATTGTGCACGCTCTGTTGCCTGTGTCTATGTGCCTGTGGTTCTGTCAGTGTGATCATGTGATGTATCTGACCCCAGGAATGTGTCAATAAAGTTTCCCCTTCCTGGGACAATGAATTCACGGTGTTCTTATTTCAATTTCCAGGAGTGTACATAGATGATTCTTAGCATTGAGAATGGCTAGCTTCTGGACGAAATCTAGATGTGAATAATAATATTTAAAAATGACGACTGATTGCTGCAATCTATAATTTACAAATCAATATAACAGTCGCTGAGTGCAACTGCTATCCGAATGGAAGGTAACCTGAACTTTTTCTTGCTCGGCGAATTTGAATGTTTTCATTCCATACGCTACCGTTTACTCTCCGGCTGGTAATGATGGCTCCACGTTTCGTAACCAGTAATGATCCTGTCTAAGAAGTTGCCCCTTCGTTACCATAGCGATCCATATGTTTTTCTGCAGATGTCCAAGCGCGTTTGTCTATGCAACTGTGCGAGTTGTCTTGGGACCCGTGTTCACAAACTTTATGAAATCCTAGTCTGTCGTGGATGATTTCGTAAGCAGAAGCGTGACTAATTTGCAGACGATGTGCCTCTTCGTCAATAGTTAATCGTCTGTCTAAGAAAATCATTTCAAGTGAACGCTCAATGGTTTCTTCATTTGTGGCGGTTGTCCGGCTCCTTCATCGTGCGTAACGCTTGTGCGACCATTTCGGAATTTTTCAATCCATTCATAGACACTCCGTTGTGGCAAAACACTGTTCCCGTACTGTACCCAAAGTCTTCGATGAATTTCGGCCACTGATACGCCTTCCGACCACAAAAAAACGGATCACTGAACGTTGCTCTTCTTTGGTGCAAACAGACAGCGGAGCAGCCATGATTAACAGCACGGCAGAGAGAACGAAACTAACCTAGCAGCTTGAAAATTGGAAAGATATAACGACAAATAAACAAAGCATGTATCAGCAACGTAAAACTACAGTACTACCAAAACAAACAAGAATATAACTAAATTGCGGATTTTGCAAAAACAGACATAATGTCTTATGGGATAACAGCAATCAGTGATTTTATAATGTTACTTTAAATCCGTCTTGATTGCAAATTTTTTATTATTCATATGACCGGTTTCGGTTCATTCAGAACCATCTTCAGATCTGATATTTAAGTTACAGGAGTAACCCGTCCAATTCAGCAACTTTCACATGCTACGTCACATGTGAAACTTAAATATCAGATCTGAAGATGGTTCTGAATGAACCGAAACCGGTCATATGAATAATAAAAAATTTGCAATCAAGACGGATTTAAAGTAACATTATAAATTGCGGATAATAATTGACTTACCCTCGTATTTAGTTACCGTCACGCTCAATATACTCCCCTCTTCCATCCCAACGACGCTCCATGCGAATTTTCCATCGATGGCAGCAATGCCAGAAGTCTTCCTATGTGAGCACACTGTTTCAACGCACTGGAATTTTATTCCTTTTAATGCAGAATTGATCTTGGGGAATAGAAGAAACTGCTAGGTCAGGCGAATAAGATGGGTGTCGAGCATGTGGATGCTGTACTTTGCTCGAAACCTCTTAACAAACAGTGCGGTCATGCGCCGGTGCGTTATCTTGATGCAGAATCCACGAATAGTTCTTCCACAATTCCAGTCATTTTTTTTTTTTTTTCTCACAGAACCTCACGATTGTATTGTTGATCAGTAGTCTGTTCTACAGGAGTAAAGAAACACAATTCCACGAATATCGAAAAAAACCAATTATCACCGCTTTGAATCTTGATTTGCTCATTCGCGCTTTTCCCGCTCTCGGTGAAGTTGGACCCTTCCAATACATGGATCGGCGCTTAGTTTCTGGATCATAAGTGAAAATATTCGTCATGTTATCGCCCTCTCCAAGAAGTTAGGATCATTTTCAATGGCATTTAAAGTGTTAGTACAAACATTTACACCAGCCCCTGTTTGCTCGATCGAGAGAATTTCTGACACCAGTTTCGCGCACATTTTTCTCGTGTTAAACTAGACATAAAATTTGTCTTACGCATTCCTAAAGTTTCAGCAATCGATAGAATACTCAACCGGCGGTCAGACTGAATCATATTACCTACGTTTCAATGTTGTCATCCGATTTTGATGTTGAAGGGCGTCCCGGGCGTGAGTCATCTTCATCGTCTTCTCGACTGTCTTGGAAACGCCGTAACCACTCAAGAACTGGTGTACGTGCTAAAACAGTCTAGGCCATTAACTTCTTTTAGTAAAATATGGGTTTCAGTAGCAGTTTTTTCAAGTTTCATGTGAAATTCCACGGCCATTCCTTGCTCTGCTATTACACTTACCATTTCTCCGGCAAAACGGAATAACATCTCGTGCACTAAACGTAGGCCAACGCCACAATGATTTGTCTACACAGACCAGACATGCAGTATTCGAGTGAGAAGGCTCACACTTTAAAGCTGTTAGTCTTTGCCGGCGGCTGTGGCCGAGCGGTTCTAGGCGCTTCGGTCCGAAACCGCGCTGCTGCTACGGTCGCAGGCTCGAATCCTGCCTCGGGCATGGATGTGTGTGATGCCCTTAAGTTAGTTAGGTTTACGAAGGGGACTGATGACCTCAGATGTGAGGTCCCATAGTGCTTAGAGCCATTTGAACCATTTTTGTTAGTCTTTCATCTTTGGTGCATGCGTACGTTGTGACAGCATTAACCTTGATATTTTGTACAGGATGCCCATAATAAAAGTTCTACTTTCATAAACTGTAGAAAAAGAACCACCTCTCACGAAGTCGAATTTCAGTAACATATTATTGACGCGGGGAGTGAGGGAGTATACGTAATGGAAAAAACAACAATTAGCAAAAATTTCGTGAATAGATGGCGCCGTAAGCGTCAGAATAAGCACGTCACACGATTGTTCCTCAATTTGCATCCGAGATGCCAGTCTCCATGAAGAACCGCTCGCTGCCGGTAAAGCTCGTTTTACAAGAGCGGTGACTATGCGCCAGTAGCCCTGCAGAAGTTCGAGACACTCAAGATCGTGAAAAAAGCCATTGATCCGATTTCTGCTAAGAGTCTAGAGGAAACAATTACACACGAGGGTGAGTCAAATTAAAACTTTAAATTTGTAATAACAACTCGAAATTTCGCGCCGTTATCCTGTAAGTTGGTAAGCGTGGTACAAACAGCGTGCGGAATGACCTGTAGGTGGCAGCATAGTGCAGATACACACATATCGTCGCATTATGAATATAAAGATGGCCACCCCACTTGCGACTTGCACCAGGGAAGAAAAGCGTTCTGTTATTCGGTTTTTGCGTAGTGAAGGTGTGAAACCAGTTGAAATTCATCGACGAATGAAGGTTTAGTACGGTGATGCATGCTTGTCACAGCAGCAAGTCTACGGATGGAGTAAGAAGTTCGCAAATGGTGTGACTTCAGTGGAAGATGCTCGTAGTCCAGGTCAGACACAACGAGTTGTGACTCCACAGAACATTGCAGCAGTTGAAGCCATAGTGAAGGAAAACCGCCGAGTGACATTGAATGACACTGCAGCATGTTTACAGATTAGTCATGGGTCAGCACACCACACTGTGCACGATGTGCTCCAGTTTCACAAAGTGTCTGCAAGGTGGGTGCCACGGCAGCTGACTCCTGAAATGATAGATCGGCGTGTTGATGCTTGTGAAGAACTTCGTCGGCGCTTTGAACGAGAAGGTGATGGCTTCCTTGCAAGAATCGTTACTGGGGACGAAATCTGGGTTCACTTCCACCAACCGGAAACGAAGAGAGCAAGGAATGGCGCCATTCTTCATCACCAAGTGATTTCCATGTGTTTGGACCACTCGAAGTCGCAATGGGAGGAAAGAACTTCCGTTCTGATGAAGAGGTACGCCACGCGGTGCATGAGTGGTTGCGCGCACTACCAAAAGAAGTTTTTTCTAAAAGAATTTATGCACTTTGTAAGCGCCGGAGGACTTGCATTAAGCGTGGGGCAGATTACATTGAAAAGTGATACAGCTTTGTACCACTTCTGCACAATAAATATTATTTTTAAAAAATTTAAGGTTTTCATTTGACTCACCATCGTAATTTGAAAAGACAGGTACTTTTGAAGTGCAGTGTGGGAAAGGGAGAAAAGCAGTTGTTCCGACGTCTGTCGAAGATGTGATCACAGCACTGCAGTGCGTGGCCACCCCTCCTGTGCCTCCTCCTTTGATGATTCCTTTGATCGTCAGTATGGGGTGCGTCCCCCTTCTCTGCTGCCTTCTGGAGTCCGCTTTCGCCACTTGCTACGACGGCTTAACTTCACACTACCTGCAGCTTTCCCAGTGGGTGTGAACCCTTCACCACCTTGGCATCGTGAAGTGGCCTATGTTAATCTTGGCCTTCATTCGTTTCCTAAGGACACTACTCAAGCCTCGGTCACTTTCACGACCTTCGCATGGAACTTAGCGATAGTACCTGTGTATACACTGATGGCTCTCGAACTGACCGCGGGGTCGGGTGTGCCTTCGTCGTTGGTACCCGTGTCTTTCGATATCGGCTTCCGACACACTCCTCACTATTTACAGCCGAGCACTTCGCCTTCTATCAGGCCACGGGGTACATCCGGTGACTCAGCCTTCCCAACTGTGTCCTCTGCTGACTCACTCAGCGCCCTCCAACGTCTATGTACACTGTACACTGCTCACCCCTTAGTGTAGTGGGTCCAGGAAAACTGTCACTTGCTCACTCTTGGTGGAGCCAAGTCATGTTTGTGTGGGTTCCTGGTCATGTCGGGCTGCCAGGAAACGAGGCTGCTGACGCTGCTGCCAAGGCTGCAGTCCTCTTACCTCAGCCCCCGAGTGCCTACACTGCTGGCCATTAAAATTGCTACACCAAGAAGAAATGCAGATGATAAACGGGTATTCATTGGACACATATATTATACTAGAACTGACATGTGATTACATTTTCACGCAATTTGGGTGCATAGATCCTGAGAAATCAGTACCCAGAACCACCACCACTGGCCATAATAACGGCCTTGATACGCCTGGGCATTGAGTCAAACAGAGCTTGGATGGCGTGTACAGGTACAGCTGCCCATGCAGCTTCAACACGATACCACAGTTCATCAAGAGTAGTGACTGGCGTATTGTGACTAGCCAGTTGCTCGGCCACCATTGACCAGACGTTTTCAATTGGTGAGAGATTTGGAGAATGTGCTGGCCAGGGCAGCAGTCGAACATTTTCTGTATCCAGAATGGCCCGTACAGGACCTGTAACATGTGGTCGTGGATTATCCAGCTGAAATGTAGGGTTTTGCAGAGATCGAAGGAAGGGTAGAGCCACGGGTCGTAACACATCTGAAATGTAACGTCCACTGTTTAAAGTGCCGTCAATGCGAACAAGAGGTGACCGAGACGTGTAACCAATGGCACACCATACCATCACGCCGGGTGATACGCCAGTATGGCGATGACGAATACACGATTCCAATGAGCGTTCACCGCGATGTCGCCAAACACGGATGCGACCATCGTGATGCTGCAAACAGAACCTGGATTCATCCGAAAAAATGACGTTTTGCCATTCGTGCACCCAGGTTCGCCGTTGAGTACACCATCGCTGGCGCTCCTGTCTGTGATGCAGCGTCAAGGGTAACCGCAGCCACGATCTCCGAGCTGATAGTCCATGCTGCTGCAAACGACGTCGAACTGTTCGTGCAGATGGTTGTTGCCTTGCAAACGTCCCCATCTGTCGACTCAGGGATCGTGACGTGGCTGCACGATCCGTTACAGCCATGCGGATAAGATGCCTGTCATCTCGACTGCTAGTGATACGAGGCCGTTGGGATCCACCACGGCGTTCCGTATTACCCTCCTGAACCCACCGATTCCATATTCTGCTAACAGTCATTGGATCTCGACCAACGCGAGCAGCAATTTCGCGATACGATAAACCGCAATCGCGATAGGCTACAATCCGACCTTTATCAAAGTCGGAAACGTGATGATACGCATTTCTCCTCCTTACACGAGGCATCACAACAACGTTTCACCAGGCAACTCCGGTCAACTGCTGTTTTGTGTATGAGAAATCGGTTGTAAACTTTCCTCGTGTCAGCACGTTGTAGGTGTCGTCACCGGCGCCAACCTTGTGTGAATGCTCTGAAAAGCTAATCATTTGCGTATTACAGCATCTTCTTCCTGTCGGTTAAATCTCGCGTCTGCAGCACGTCATCTTCGTGGTGTAGCAATTTTAATGGCCAGTAGTGTATATTCCGTCCTATGATCTGTGCGTTGCCGTCTGTCAGGAGGTGGTGTCCCTTTGGCATCGTCAATGGTCCTCCCTTCACGGTAATAAGCTCTTCGGCTTATTAAGCCTATCCCGGCGCCTTGGACGACCTCCTCTCGGAGGAGATTATTTTAGCTCGCCTGCGTATTGGGCCCTGCCTTTTTAGCCAACGTCATTTGCTCAGTGGCGCTGCCCCACCACTTCGTACGCATGGCGCCCAAATTTTAACTATCCGCCACTTCTTCCTGGAATGCCCTTTTTTTTTACCAACTTACGTACGAGCTTGGGTTTGCCATCTGATTTACCAGCCGTTTTAGCAAAGGACGCGCTGGCGGTCGACTGCGTTTTACTTTTTATCTGCCGAAAAAAATATGGCGAAGGCCATTTAGTTTTTAGTTTTGGACTTCCATTTTTGTATGCTGTGTTTTTAGCTCTTTTCCACGTGCCTTATTTAGCTGTCTCCTACTGTCCGTTTCCCTCGTCTACATGTTTGTGTTCTATAGTTTTGACTTGGGCGATTATGACCCCAGTTGTTTTTTGCGCCCTAAATCAAAACTAAAAACCAGCATTGCAGTAGGGGTCGAATAGTGGCGTGTAAACAAGCAGTGCGTGGGGAATTGCCACAACGCTGGTCATACCTGGGAGCGCGGTGCATATAATCCTACGAAATATCATGCGTTGCTATCCATCCACTTACAGGAATTGTTTCGCGTTGACCTTTCAGCAAAACAAACATCCGCTCTACAATTTGTTGTTACCATGGAGACGGACAGTGAATGGCCAGTCTGTGGACAGACGAAGTCTATTTCCATTTCCAAGGACATATCAGTACGCAGAATTGCAGAATATCGCCAACGTAAAATACGCATGAGCAACAGCCGCTACCACTTTATTCTGCAAAGGTGGCTGTGTGGTGCGGGTGCCACCGTGTATCGTAGGTCCGTATTTTTTCGATCAGTTGGGTCCTGCGGTTCCTATTACCTGTACCATCGCTGGTAAACGCTTTGAGAGTCTTTTGCGCGCCAATGTCATTCCAACCCTTCAACAGCGTGAATGTGTGGGTAGGATCATTGTTATGCAAGATGGTGCTCCTTCGCACATTGCAGTCAGTGAAGGAGCTACTGCAGACGCATTTCCGAAATGCTAGAATTAATAGCCCTACAGCCTGGCCATCCAGATAATCTGATCTCAATCCGTGTGACTTCTCGCTGTGCGGTAATCTGAAAGATGTTGTGTTCACTGTTGCATTTACAAATGCGGCTGAAGTGAAAGCACGCATTGCTCAGCGCATTCTGAACGTGATGCTCCGAGGCACTCCGATCTGTTCTGGAAGATGCTGTTTATATATTTCAACATCAACATGAATCGTTGATGGTATGCAGCAACCAGCCACAAATAGGGTGGGGCAGCCAGCACAAATAGGGGCCACTATGAATATATTAGAGGAAACAGAAATACATTCTGTGCCCCAATGTAAATAATAATTTGTACACCTATCTGCAGATCAATAACAAAGCTTACAATATTGTACGTTCCTACAAAATTCAGTATTTTTTATGGCACTAAATACTAATAAGTTCTGATGTATTATCATCATCGATGTACAAATAGCACATAAGAAATCACACAATTGTTTCCCACACTTGTATCTCTTCGTTGTATAAAATAGTGCCCTAGATTCCACGTAAAATACTATTTCAGTCTAACATAGCAGTAATTGTCCTTCCTCCCCCGCCAAGAAAAGACGTATCTTTGTATCATTGTGACACTCATGTACTTTGCAAGCTCAGTATTTGTTTTCGTATAAATCAAAACATGTACGTCGAAAATTCGTTTTGTGACCGAAGGTCCCTCCCACCCCCCCCCCCACCCCCCTCCCTCCCGAGTGGTTTACAATGCAGTGCAACGCTTGTGACAGTGAAAGTACGCTTGAAAATGAATTTCATTTCGACAAAACTGGTTATACAAATGCACCAGATGGACATCACAAATACGTGGCGCAAAACCATTTTGGCTACACGTTTGTAATTTCATTATTGTTCATCCTCGGGCAACTCAAAGGAAATCATTGTATAATCTGTATTGACGAAAGCATGAAAACACCGTCTGATGACGCATTTGTAAAAATTCGAAACCGATAACGGTACTTTTGAATAAGGTGACCTAAAACCAGTTTGTGACTGGTTGCTATACTCTATGAACAATTTATTTTGTGTAAGAACCACTGTCTCCAATCATGTCTGTCTATGACAAAACTGTGCATTGAACATGTCTTGGATAAGTCTCCCACGTCAACTAGAAGCTAATGTCATTTCGGTTTTTATCTGATTTTTGGCCCCAGGACCCTTAAAAACCAGTATTTCTTATCCGATATGGTGCGACCTTGCCGCAGAAAATCCTAAGAAATTTTGGTCTTATGTCAGAGCGGTAGGTGAATCAAAACAAAATGTCCAGACACTCTGTGACCAAAATGGTACTGAAACAGAAGATGACAGACTAAAGGCCGAAATACTAAACGTCTTTTTCCAAAGCTGTTTCACAGAGGAAGACTGCACTGTAGTTCCTTCTCTAGATTGTCCACAGATGACAAAATGGTAGATATCGAAATAGATGACAGAGGGATAGAAAAACAATTAAAATCGCTCAAAAGAGGAAAGGACGCTGGACCTGATAGAATATCAGTTCGATTTTACACAGAGTACGCGAAGGAACTTGCCCCCCTTCTTGCAGCGGTGTACCGTAGATCTCTAGAAGAGTGTAGGGTTCCAAAGGATTGGAAAAGGGCACAGGTCATCCCTGATTTTAAGAAGGGACGTCGAACAGATGTGCAGAACTATAGACCTATATCTCTAACGTCGATCAGTTGTAGAATTTTGGAACACGTATTATGTTAGAGTATAATGACTTTTCTGGAGGCTACAAATCTACTCTCTAAGAATCAGCATGGGTTTCGCAAAAGACGATCTTGTGAAACCCAGCTCGCGCTATTCGTCCACGAGACTCAGAGAGCCATAGACACGGGTTCCCGGGTAGATGCCGTGTTTCTTGTCTTCCGCAAGGCTTCGATACAGTTCCCCACAGTCGTTTAATGAACAAAGTAAGAGCATATGGACTATCAGACCAATTGTGTGATTGTATTGAAGAGTTTCTAGATAACAGAACGCAGCATGTCATTCTCAATGGAGAGGAGTCTTCCGAAATAAGAGTAATTTCAGATGTGCCGCAGGGGAGTGTCGTAGGACCGTTGCTATTTACAATATATATAAATGACCTTGTGGATAACATCGGAAGTTCACTAAGGCTTTTTCCGGATGGTGTTGTAGTATTCGAGAGCTTGTAACAATGGAAAATTGTACTGAAATGCAGGAGGATCAGCAACGAATTGACGCATGGTGCAGGGAATGGTAATTGAATCTCAATGTAGACAAGTGTAATGTGCTGCGAATACATAGAAAGAAAGATCCTTTATTATTTAGCTACAATATAGCAGGTCAGCAACTGGAAGCAGTTAATTCCATAAATTATCTGGGAGTACGCATTAGGAGTGATTTAAAATGGAATGATCATATAAAGTTGATCGTCGGTAAAGCAGATGCCATACTGAGATTCATTGGAAGAATCCTAAGGAAATGCAATCCGAAAATAAAGGAAGTATGTTACAGTACACTTGTTCGCCCAATGCTTGAATACTGCTCACCAGTGTGGGATCCGTACCAGATAGGGTTGATAGAAGAGAGAGAGAAGATCCAACGGAGAGCAGCACGCTTCGTTACAGGATCATTTAGTAATCGCGAAAGCGCTACGGAGATGATAGATAAAAACTCCAGTGGAAGACCCTGCAGGAGAGACGCTCAGTAGCTCGGTACGGGCTTTTGTTGAAGTTTCGATAACATACCTTCACCGAGGAGTGAAGCAGTATATTGCTCCCTGCTACTTATATCTCGCGAAGAGACCACGAGGATAAAATCAGAGAGATTAGAGCCCACACAGAGGCATACCGACAATCTTTCTTTCCACGAACAATACGAGACTGGAATAGAAGGGAGGATCGATAGAGGTACTCAAGGTACCCTCAGGCACACACCGTCAGGTGGCTTGCGGAGTACGGATGTAGATGTAGATGTAGATGTACGCTGAACGGTACGGATGGTCTAATGTGCAACTCAAAGCATAGCCGTCGAATTGCGATTCATCTGTCATTTGTATCTGCGGCGCTTATTGGTAAAATGTTTGTTAAGCCTCTGTTTTTTTTTTTTCCTGGCGTTTCCCCTCGCATCAATAATACGCTGCTCAAATTTGACGTTATTCCGATCAGTGGTTGTCTTTCTACAGCGTTTTGAAACTGGAACTTTAATCATGGGCGGTCTATACTTTAAGCCTCGCCTGATACACCGTACATTTGGACGAAATCGCTGACGGTGACTGGGCGCGGTTCGCTAGTTGGAACCGTATCGCAGCGAGCAGAGGCGAGGTGACTTCTTGCTCTGCATGGCCGGGCAAGATGAGTCATGAGGGTTGGAACGCGGCGCGGCGTGAACAAAGCTGCCTGCCGAAATACGGAAGGTACGCGGACAGACCGCTGCGTTAGGAAAAACCCAAGGCCAGCACACACGGCGGGAGAGGCCCTTTCAAGCGAGAGGGAAATGAACGCCAAGATGGTATGGCGACTGGAACCACTGTTCTGGTATCATCGAACATTCACTAAAATAGTCAAAGTTGCCTACAGTTGAGTTACAGAGAAAACGCGGAGTGTGCCACTGATTTTCCTGATCTACATTAATGATCAACCATTTACAACTGAAGAGCTTATTTCAATAGTGTTACAAGTCAATTTTTGTTCATTCTGAGATACAGAGTCCCAAAGTTAAATGGGCGCTGAAAAATCTGCAGTTGAGATACTAGAAATACTCAAGTATAAATACTTGAATACTCAAGAATAAATACTTGAATATTTCTGGTATCTCAACTGCAGGTTCTTCAGCGCCCATTTAACTTTTGGACTCTGTTCAAAAAATGGTTCAAATGGCTCTGAGCACTACGAGACTCAACTGCTGAGGTTATTAGTCCCCTAGAACTTAGAACTAGTTAAACCTAACTAACCTAAGGACATCACAAACATCCATGCCCGAGGCAGGATTCGAACCTGCGACCGTAGCGGTCTTGCGGTTCCAGACTGCAGCTTTGGACTCTGTATTTCAGAATGAACAAAAATGGACTTGTACCACTATTGAAATAAGCCCTTCAATTAACGACAGAGCAAAAACAGTCGCGGTTGCATGTTTGCTAATGACACGAGTATTCTGACCAAGAGTCCCAACTCCGCCATGCAGGACACAGTCCTGACAGTCACTAACCAAGAACACAAGTGATTCACAACAAATAGCCTAACCCTGAATTTTTCAAAAAGTAACATTACATTTTTATTTAATGAAAAGCCTTCCGGGATTAGCCGAGCGGTCTTGGGCGCTGCAGTCACGGACTGTGCGGCTGGTCCCGGCGAAGGTTCGAGTCCTCCCTCGGGCATGGGTGTGTGTGTTTGTCCTTAGGATAATTTAGGTTAAGTAGTGTGTACGCTTAGTGACTGATGACCATAGTAGTTAAGTCCCATACGATTTCAGACGCATTTGAACATTTAGCCGGCCAGAACGACCGAGAGGCTCTAGGTGCTACAGTCTGGAACCACGCGCCTGCTACAGTCGCAGGTTCGAATCCTTCCTCGGGCATGGATGTGTGTGACGTCCTTAGGTTAGTTAGGTTTAAGTAGTTGTAAGTTCTACGGGACTGATGACCTCAGAAGTTAAGCCCCATAGTGCTCAGAGCCATTTGAACCATTTAATAAAATTGCAGCCAAATAGCCATATAGAGTTACTTTGCTTAACATTTTACGTTTACATTTTACATTTTTGCATATTCATTTATCGATTTTACTCTTTTACTGCACAGTTCTGTGTGATATCGTTCACAGACTTCGTTACACAGTTCACATACACATATTGTGGTTGTGTCGTGATAGGTGTTGTTTTTGCAAATTAGATGATGAAAGCCGGAAATAGAAACTCTAGTTACGACATGTCGCAGCTCGAAGTTTGGTGCTGTGGATGAGCGGTCCGTCATTGCTTCTGTGCCATAGAACTCCGGCCATATTTTTTCTCGTTTGTCCTCCGTGATCTTCAGTTGTTTTCTGGAAGCCCTGGTGTGTGGCATCATATATCGAAGTTTGATGTCTTCAATTAGGAATGTCTCTCTCGCTAGCAGGTACACTAGTCTAGATCTTGTTGTCTTTGAGAGACCTAGTGCTCTTTTTAGATAAGTCGATTTTACCTTTTCTAGTGTTTCTAGATTTTCTTCTGTCAGCTGGTCCCATATAACCTCCATCCCATAGGCCAGGATTGGCAAGATTTTTGTATTGAGTAATTTCATGGCTGCTTCTAGACTGAGTAAGCGGATGTTTTTGGTGTCCTGTATTCTTGCTTGGGCTGCACGTTCTAGTGACATTATACAGTATCAGACATTAAGACTGTTGGTACCTCTAGATCACGGGGTACCGGGTTTTCTCTGCCCGGGGACTGGGTGTTTGTGTTGTCCTCATCATTTCATCATCATCATCATAATTTATGAGAGTGACTAGATTGAATTATGAAAAGAAAATGGACTGTGCAAAACGTGGGACTTTGTACGGGCGCTGATGACCGCGCAGTTGAGCGCCCTACATACCAAACATCATCATCATTATCATCATCTGGCAATAAATAAAAAACTTCAGGTTGCTGAAACCGAGATCAAAAACCAAAAAAATTATGAAACAACGCATACAATTTCCTAGGCATCCAGATAGACAGCCAGCTAAGATGAAGAGAGTAAATTGATCAGCTGGTGAAAAAGCAGATCGTGTTTATTTATTTATTTATTTATTTAACCTGGCAAGATTAGGGCCATCAGGCCCTCTCTTACATCTAACCAGGCATTCTACTTATTTTACATTCATATGTTTTAGTAGGCATGTTAAACTACATCTAGTACAAAAAGTGAAATAAACAATTTGAAAGGTACACCTGGAAAAATACATACATATAGAGTTTATATTCTTAGGTCACAAGTACTGTTATAATTAGACATTATTGAAGAGACAGATTTTAGATAGGAGTGCTGGCAGCAGGGAGTATGAGGGAGTCTCATGGTGAAGGGAGGAGAAGAATAGAGACATGATGAAACATAATTAAGGAAATATAAAGGAAAAGAAGATTGCATGGCTAATAGAGATAGATGAAGAGGAAGGCATCTCAGGAGCAAGGTAGGAGACGCTAGCTTTGCTATTTGACAGATGAGGGGATTGTCCTTGTACATTAATTTTGTGGAGAACTTTGTGAGGATGATAGTAGGAAATGCTTCAACTTCTTCTTAAAAGCAGCAGGAGATCGAATTTTGCGCAAGGTAAGGGGCAGTTTGTTCCAGAGGCGGACAGCGGCAACTGAGAAGGAGTTTGCAAAAGTTTTTGTTTTGTGAGTGGGCACAGTTAGGATACCAAATAAGAGTGACCTCGTGTTTCGATTATGATGACATGACAGGTTTTTAATTTCTGAAGCAAGGTACTGGGGTGCTTGCGCGACGAGGAGTCGGTGGAGTACACATAGAGTGTGGTAGTCACGCAATTTGTCCGGCCTTAGCCACCCTAGCTCGGAGTATGAAGCACTAACATGATCATATCGGCGAATGTTGCAGGTGTAACGCACACAGGCATTCATGGTTAGCTCTAGCCGTCTTTTGTTTTCACTACTCATGCCTTGTTGGATCACGTCACAATAGTGGAGGTTCGGTAGAACGAGTGCTTGCACGAGCTGGCGTTTCAAGTCCTGTGGAAATATGTTCCGAAACTTTTTGAGAGCATAGAGACAAGCAGACGTCATTCGGCACACTGCGACTGTATTCTCCGCCCAGTTGAGATGCTCATCCAAAGTTACACCCAAGTTGTTCACTGTTTTCTGATATGGTGTTGGAGTACCGTCGAGCAGAATAGGAGGTAGCCGTTCGCGGAAATCTGAACTTATTAATTTCTGATGGGCTATTAAGATTAAGTTAAGATTAAGTTTATCCCTGGAATCTGTTTCTCACCCTGTTAACACAGAAATATGCTTTTGTTATATTTTGCGTATTTCCATTCCGTATCGTGTTATCTTCTGAGGAAATGCTACAGAAGTTGAAAGAGTCTTCAAACTGCAAAAACGAGCAGTGAGATTAATGTGTGGGGTCTCTAGCAGAACATCCTGCACAGGTCTCTTTAAAGTCTTTCGTGATATATATACTCACTGATGATGTTTGCAGCCAGCGGCAAGGAATTATTTCAGAAAAACTGTGACATTCATAAGCATAACACAAGACAGGGGAAAAATTTCCATGAAGTCCATAAGGGAGCAATTGAGTCAGGAATAAAAGTATATAATAGGCTTTCCATCAGTATACAAAAAGAAATTGATATCATGCTGGTATTCAAAAGGAAGCTAACATCATCAGTCAGAGAACAAACTTATTATAAAATGGATGAATTCCTAGAGTAACAAGGCATCCTTTTAAGTACAAAAATGGCTCTGAGCACTATGGGACTTTTAACATCTGAGGTAATCAGTCCCCTAGAGCTTAGAAATACTTAAACCTAACTAACCTAAGGACATCACACACACACATGCCCGAGGTAGGATTCGAACCTGCGACCGCAGCGGTCGCGCGGTTCCAGACTGGAGCGCATAGAACAGCTCTTCCACAGCGGCCGGCTCGTTTGAAGTAAAAATAGAAGAATGAAAAATATGTCATGAAGACAAAATTGTGTACTGCTAACATAAATTATAGTGATATAACGTAAATTTATTTATATCATAGATTAACATGTGTGCTAGCATTTGTTCTACACTTTTAAGTGTTATGAAGATAAAAAATTTGTATTTTAATTTTTTTCATAACGACAAAATGTAAATTTTATAATT
This sequence comes from Schistocerca americana, assembly GCF_021461395.2. Classification (NCBI taxonomy): domain Eukaryota; kingdom Metazoa; phylum Arthropoda; class Insecta; order Orthoptera; family Acrididae; genus Schistocerca; species Schistocerca americana. The sequence goes on from NC_060127.1 coordinate 78,312,575, forward strand.
TTTTTGTGGGACTAGGATAAAAATGTGTACTTCCATTCATTCTGCTATTTTAAGCATTTACTTGAACTTGCACCATAAAATGCAGGTTCTAATGTAGTCTGGAATCACTCGTTCACAGAAAATATTTGTATGATATATATAAAATGCTCACATAATTTTGCATTATTTCACTTGACTTGTCCTATATTATAAGTGCACCCTCTGTGCAATATGTAATCAACAGGACCAAATAAAAAATAAAATAAAATCTAATCGCTGAAATCGGCGTAAGCCCCATAGCTCAATAAAATTGTCACTGTATTTCTACGACGCCACAGTGGAGTATTTGTACGGAAAGCCTGTCAAAAATTATTTTCGATAATTTCAAACCTTTAAAACAACCCATTTCGCTTTTAACTTAACTCTAAGCGTAAATATCGTTAAACTACTTCATTCCCAACTTCAAAGAGGCGTCTGGGATGATTCGATATGCATTTGTTAGTTTTGTCTGCCTGTCGTTCAGTTTGTACCACGCCACTTTCCACGATTTCGGATCTTTTGGCTTAAAAATTTCAAAATAGACTCTTGAGACACCCTTCATATGCTGTACAATTTTTGGTGGCGATATGACGAGAGGAATGCTTCTGTTACGGCAGCCAAATGCCTCATCACGTACATGATTGTTCCATAAGTACAGGGTGGCTCACGAAAACCCGGCCCCGAATGCCAGACTGTTTATTGTCGCCCACCAACTGTCATCTATTGTTTCGGAGCTATTGCGACTACGTTTTATATTTGTTTCTTTGTTATCTAATTTCTATATGGTTATCTATTTGTTGTTGTTGTATCTGCTCGTAGCGGACAACAATTCGTGCGAAAACTGTCGAACAGTCTGTACTCGGGGCTGGCTTTTCTTGCGCCATCCTCTACTTAGTTTGCCAGAATTTCCCTCAGAAATTTCTTTTTTTAAATATTCTCTCAACCTTTTTAAGTAAATCTAGCTATATTTGCAATGGTACTTCGTGGTCTTAGTTCTATATACATGCATTGAGGTATATGTAGTGTATTGAGGTATGTGTAGTGTAGTTTGGCGCGGCTATTACGTTCATTTGTCTACTAATGATCCCCATCACGAGAGGCGATTGTCCCAGGCTTCTGGCCAAATTTTCTTAAACTTCAGCGCCTGACTTTTTTTATACATAAGATCGTGTAGGAGAGAAAGTATGAAGAATACCTATAAGTTTTTTGTCTTCATTTATTAAAAATATGGATTATTGATTGAAAAGATAACTATAGATGAATAAATAAAGTTTTATAGTTGCACAGACTACATATTTAGTTCTAAGGCCGTTTGTAATCGAAATACACATGAATAAGATAAATAAAATAGTATGTTATTTAGAAATAATGTATTTCCGTAGAGAAAATTTGAGGATTTTTTTTCTTTGCAACTGGCCGTCATGTACTGCACCAATCACGACTATACTGCAGAACAGGTTCGAAAAGCCCCACACACATTCCAAATTGCTAAAGAAAATGGCAGACGAATTAAATGATTGCTTACTAAAACTTATCAGTGTCGTTACTGGGTTGTAAATGTGTTACAACCCTTTTAACATTTAGATCTACTTCAGTTTAAAACTAATTTAGTGAAGCCACAAAAAAAGAAAGAACAGAATCAAATTGACGCCTTAATCAAGAAAAACGTCCCCTCCCCCCCCCCCCCCCCTGAAAAAGCTCTTTTTCAGCTGTTGCTAGGAACTAACAGGCATGTCTCAAGCCCCTGTCAGTTGAGTTATGGACCCAGCAGTTGGTCAGTTACCATAAAACATTTTTGTACTTTCAACATTGCAGCACAGTCAGCAATCGTGATAATCTAATATGTAATAAACTATCAGCCTCGATTGCGGTAGTGAAACCAACCTTTACCTAGGTTTCAGCCACAAACAATTGAACCTTCGTCAGAAGATATAAGTGAATCTATAATTTGTCTAAGAGGGCATGGTCTAGAAATAAAATTAAAACAGCCTGAATAGGCGTAGTCACATTTTAAAAACGCGACAAGGGCGCCCCATATTTTGCAGGCTGCTGTCAATGCTATCACTTCATGCTATGCGCATATCGCTGTATGAATGTCGCTGACACCGCCTGATCGCTGTGGATGGCTTTCCCGATAGCGGTGTGGAGACGCGCGCGGATGATGCGGGCGAAGATCTTGTAGTCGTCGTAGAGGAGTGCGAGTGGGCGATAGTCCTGCCACCTACAACCACCATTCGGTTTCGGTACTGGGATCAGGATGCCGTATCTGAAATCCGTGGTGACAGTTCTTGAAGCATGTGGAGCCACTTGTCGCCCATAAAGTCATAAAAAGTGCGATAGGATTCCTGGGGTAAACCGTGTAGCCCTGGCGATTTGTTTGGTCCTCCTCGTGCAAAAACCGATGTCAACTCGTCAGATGTGATGGGCGACAGCAGGGTCTCACCGGGCGCCACGTCCCTAGGGTCGCGAAAATGGAGCAGCACCCCTTCAGAAAAAAAATGGTTCAAATGGCTCTGAGTACTATGGGACTCAACTGCTGTGGTCATAAGTCCCCTAAAACTTAGAACTACTTAAGCCTAACTAACCTAAGGACATCACACACATCCATGCCCGAGGCAGGATTCGAACCTGCGACCGTAGCGGTCGTGCGGTTCCAGACTGTAGCGCCTTTAACCGCTCGGCCACTCCGGCCGGCACCCCTTCAGAAGGTGATGATAAAGTCCATCCAGACTTTTCAGACTTGGAAGAAAGTAAAGTAGATTTGAGTGATGAAGACACTGAATAGGACCATGGCAATGAATCTGAACTTGAAGGTGAGGATGGTGATGATCCTGGAGAGACAGCAGATATACGACGGTTCTTTATTGAAAAGACAAAGCTTCACAGTGGTGTAAAAGCGAATGCGCTAAAACATAAAAAACCAACAGAAAAAACATTGCGCAAATTCCACCAGATCCGAAGAGAAAGGTGATGGTTACAATTGATGAAGTTAGCGCTTTTTTGAAAGTAATTGAACTTGACATTATTGATGAAATCGTAAACTATACAAATATCTACATAAATAAACAGCGAGACACACATGAATTCTCGCGCAAAAGAGGTAATAAAGTGACAAAATAATGGCTGCGTCCGGGATTTTTTTGAAGAAGATGCCATCATATGCTGGTTACAATTAGTACAGTATTGGATCCTTCTGCTGCTTTCAGTGTTTTTACAGCCTGTTGAATTCACCAAGATAGATGAAATGCTTCACTCCTACATGGACTGCTGTAGATGGATTCAGTACATACCCAGTAAACCAGCTAAATATGGGACAAAAATGTTTGCTCAGTGTGATTCAAAAACATTTTATTGCAGTAATTTTGAGGTTTATTGCGGCATGCAACCAAAGGACAATATCGGGTACCTATCTAATACCCTCGAGGACATAGTGAAAAGATATGTCGTGCCTATAGAAAATTCTAACAGGAACCTTACAACTGACAATTGGTACACAAGCTACTTCCTTTCTGAATATTTACTGCAGAAGACTGTCACTTGCAGCCGGCCGGTGTGGCCGAGCGGTTCTAGGCGCTTCAGTCTGGAACCGCGCGACCGCTACGGTCGCAGGTTCGAATCCTGCCTCGGGCATGGATGTGTGTGATGTCCTTAGGTTAGTTAGGTTTAAGTAGTTCTAAGTTCTAGGGGACTGATGACCTCCGATGTTAAGTCCCATAGTGCTCAGAGCCATTTGAACCATTTGTCACTTGCATTGGTACAATGAGGAAGAACAGACGTGAAATTCTTCCGGAAACAAAACAAAAGAAATTGAAAGTGCAATGTTTGGATTTCAGTAGGATAAGACCTTAGTTTCATATGTTCCTTGTAAAATCTGAGCTATCATACTTGTGTCTGCTGTGCATGACATGGCAACAGCCGATGAAAAAGCACACAAACCTGAAATCATAATTGAGTACAACATGACAAATGGTGGAGCTGACGTTGTAGCTAAAATGTGTGCCTGATACTCCATTTCAACAATTCAAGGTGATGGCCGGTGGCTACTTTTTCATTTTTCTGAACTTTGCCGGAGTTAATTCGCAAACAAATTGTCTGTGAAAGGTGTTATGAAAGTGAACATATGTCAGAAAACCTGGCTAAATTATTATTTAAAGAACTACAAGAGCAAAATCTTTTGTTATAAATGTTGAAGACAGTGAATATGAACTGCTTTCTTCAATAAATATAATATAATATAATATAATAAGACAAGTTTGTTTTTACTGACAGATGACCATGTTGTAAATTTTACAACGCGCGCCTGCTCCTGTGGCAACAGTAGGCACGCCTGCAGGATGGTTAACCTGGTGCCTCCGGAAACATCAACACCTTACCTAATTTTCTACAGGAAGTACGAAAACCTGGGACTTATCCACTTATCAGTCACCATTGCTGTATTGGATATATACGAGGATGGTATTGGATATACCATCATACATTACCATTATACATTATACAATGTATATTATACAATATACATTATACAATACCATTATACATATATAATGGTATTGGATATACCATTGAATATATACGAGAAAAGACACTCTGTGAGGTACAACAGTGTGTAGTTAAGCATCTCTGGACTCAACAATGAGTAACGCGGTCCGTAATTCCTTCACGAAAGAAGACGAAGTAAATATTCCAGAATTCGAAACCAGAAGAGCTGTTAGCATGAATGACATAAAAGTAGATATCTTAGGTGTCGCGAAACAACTCAAATCACTTAATAAAGGCAAGGCTACCGGTCCAGATGGTATACCAATCAGGTTCCTCTCAGAGTATGCAGACACAATAGCGCCTTTCTTAGCAATCGTATACAACCGTTCACTTGACGAAAGGGCTGTTCCTAAAGACTGGAAAGTAGCACAGGTCACACCAATATTCAAGAAAGGAAACAGGAGTAACCCATTGAATTACAGACCCATATCACTGACCTCAGTTTGCAGTAGGATTTTGGAGCATATACTGTACTCGAACATTATGAATCACCTTGAAGAAAATGGTACATAACCAACACGGATTCAGAAAATATCGTTCTTGTGCAACACAGCTAGCTCTTTATTCCCATGAAGTAATGAGTACTGTCGACAAGGGACCTGAGATCGATTCCATATTCCTATATTTCCAGAAGGCTTTTGATACCGTTCCTCACAAGCGACTGTTAATCAAATTGCGTGAATATGGAGTATCGTCTCAGTTTGTGACAGGATTCGTGATTTCCTCTCAGAGAGGTCACAGTTCGTAGTGACAGACGGTAAATCATCGAGTAGAACAGAAGTGATACCTGGCGTTCCGCAAGGTAGTGTCATAGGCCCTCTGCTGTTCCTGATTTACGTAAATGATGTAGGTGATAATCTGAGCAGCCCCCTTAGACTGTTTGCAGATGATGCTGTAATTTACCGTCTAGTAAAATCATCAGATGACCAATTCCACTTACAAAATGATCTAGAGAGAATTTCTGTGTGGTGCGAAAAGTGGCAATTGGCACTAAACAAAGAAAAGTGCGAGGTCATCCACATGGGTACTAAAAGAAATCCGATAAATTTTGGGTATACGATAAATCGCACAAATCTAAGGACTGTCAATTCGACTAAAAATACCTAGGAATTACAATTACGAGCAATTTAAATTGGAAAGACCACATAGATAATATTGCGGGGAAGGCGAAAGAAAGACTGCGCTTTGTCGGCAACACTTAGAAAATGCGACAAACCCACTAAAGAAACAGCCTACATTACACTTGTCCGTCCTCTGCTGGAATACTGGTGCGCGGTGTGGGATCCTTACCAGGTAGGATTGACGGAGGACATCGAAAAAGTGCAAAGATGGGCAGCCCGTTTCGTGTTATCGCGCAATAGGGGTGAGAGTGTCACTGATATGATACGCGAGTTGGGGTGGCAGTCACTGAAACAAAGGCGGGTCTTTGCGACGAGATCTATTTACGAAATTTCAATCACCAACTTTCTCTTCCGAATGCAAAAATATTTTGTTGACATCATAATAAAATAAGAGAAATCAGATCTTGAACGGAAAGATTTAGGTGTTTCTTTTTCCCACGCGCCATTCGAGAGTCGAATGCTAGAGAAGTAGTATGAAAATGGTTCTACGAACACTCTGCCAGGCACTTAAGTGTGAATTGCAGGGTAACCATGTAGATGTAGATGTAGATGTAGATGCTTGTTCTGGGTGGGCGCCAGTGTTGGACTCGTTAAAGCAAGTCCATGGATCCAGTCGGTCATGAAAACTCGACCGCACGAGGAATTCAAAGGAAAGCCGAGTAGTAAATCGAATTTTACGGTCCCCTTTCGGGCTAAGTGTTGTAGTAACACTGAACAGCAGTTTACAAGTAGGGAATGTCGTCCAAGACTTAAGCATGCAAGAAATTTGAAGTTCTACGTGCTGCTTTTATTTGTTTTAGCCCTCCTTTCTTTCGCAGTCGCAGTAACACAAGTAATATAGATTATATTCCATCATTTGCGACAAAAACAGTAGCTTTTACAATCACAGATCACAAAACAAATGACGTATGCTTGGAAAAGCATCAGGAATGCAGTGCAAAAACTCGCGAGTAACCATTCTAATTTAATACTGTTCAGTACGAGTAATGTAAAACAAGAGAACTGCGTACGATCCTGTCAGATTTGTAACGAAATACCAAATTGTTACAGTGAGCACTGAAGATGCTTTGAAATAGAGTGAAACGTGTTTGGTCTAAATAAGGCTTTTATTACAGTCGCAAAAGCCGAAGTGTCCGAATCGCGTGCCTCAATTCTGCTACTGTTATCAAAAAATCGGCCCTAACAAAGGAAATACTCAACTAACAGTAACATTGCCGTCGATTATGCTTAATGAACTGCCATGCAATGCTAATAATTAACAATAAATCAGTAATCAACAAGCAGAGATGTGTTTATAAAAGAGGTTGATTTCATATTTCTACATTTTCAGAAGGCAATTGACGCCTTCGTTCACAAGCAACTTTTGTTTTCCTTAAGAGCCGATACTGACATTGTGTGGCGACACCTAGGAAGGAGGGAGGGAGAGGGGGGTGTAACGTGGCCAAAGAGAAATTCCATTTTCACCAAACCATGGTTATTGGTAGAAGTTTACCACTTACACATTATGAATCTACATACACTACTGGCCATTAAAATTGATACACCACGAAGATGACGTGCTACAGAGGCGAAATTCAACCGACAGGAAGAAGATGCTGTGATATGCAAATGATTAGCTTTTCAGAGCATTCACACAAGGTTGGCGCCGGTGGCGATACCTACAACGTGCTGACATGAGGAAAGTTTACAACCGATTTCTCATACACAAACAGCAGTTGACCGGCGTTGCCTGGTGAAACGTTGTTGTGATGCCCCGTGTAAGGAGGAGAAATGCGTACCATCACGTTACCGACTTTGATAAAGGTCGGATTGTAACCTATCGCGATTGCGGTTTCTCGTATCGCGAAATTGCTGCTCGCGTTGGTCAAGATCCAATGACTGTTAGCAGTATATGGAATCGGCTGGTTCAGGAGGGTAATACGGAACGCCGTGGTGGATCCCAACGGCCTCGTATCACTAGCAGTCGAGATGACAAGCATCTTATCCGCATGGCTGTAACGGATCGTGCAGCTACGTCTCGATCCCTGAGTCAACAGATGGGGACGTTTGCAAGACAACAACCATCTGCACGAACAGTTCGACGACGTTTGCAGCAGCATGGACCATCAGCTCGGAGACCATGGCTGCGGTTGCCCTTGACGCTGCATCACAGACAGGAGCGCCTGTGATGGTATACTCAGCGACGAACCTGGGTCCACGAATGGCAAAACGCCATTTTTTCGGATGAATCCAGGTTCTGTTTACAGCATCATGATGGTCGCATCCGTGTTTGGCGACATCTCGGTGAATGCACATTGGAAGCGTGTATTCGTCATCACCATACTGGCGTATCACCCGGCGTGATGGTACGGATTGCCATTGGTTACACATCTCGGTCACCTCTTGTTCGCATTGACTGCACTTTGAACAGTTGACGTTACATTTCAGATGTGTTACGACCCGTGGCTCTACCCTTCATTCGATCCCTGCGAAACCCTACATTTCAGCAGGATAATCCACGACCGCATGTTGCAGGTCCTGTACCGGCCATATTGGATACAGAAAATGTTCGACTGCTGCCCTGGCCACCACATTCTCCTGATCTTGATCTCTCACCAATTGAAAACGTCTGGTCAATGGTAGCCGAACAACTCGTTCGTCACAATACGCCAGTCACTACTGTTGATGAACTGTGGTAACGTGTTGAAGCTGCACGGGCAGCTGTACCTGTACACGCCATCCAAGCTCTGTTTGACTCAACGCCCAGGAGTATCAAGGCCATTATTACGGCCAGAGGTGGTTGCTCTGGGTACTGATTTCTCAGGATCTATGCACCCAAATTGCGTGAAAATGTAATCACATGTCAGTTGTAGTATAATATATTTGTCCAATGAATACCCGTTTATCATCTGCATTTCTTCTTGGTGTAGCAATTTTAATGGCCAGTATTGTATTAAAGACAATGCACCAAATATTTTTAAGTGAAAAAGAAAATAATATATTGAAATTACATGCATTTTTCTACAGTCTTACATAGTGGACAGTTTTCCGCACGTAAGCTGGCACTGTGGCCAGCGTCATTGTAACAGGACCCCCCCCCCCCCCCCCCCATGTTTGTTTATTTCCGTGCCCTTTTTCTAGTCATCTTCTCAGCCTACTATCTGAAAGACTACCAAGCGGCTGTAGCAGACCGTTTTCAATCGGGATTTAGTATTAGGCCAAATATGACAGAACAGAGACGGTTTGTAATAACATAAATTAATTACTTCAAATTGTCACAAAGGTATAAATGGCAGAGGATATGATAGCTTTCTATATAAAAGGGTTTAGAAGTCTGTTTCATCAGTTGTACTACGCATACTTTCAATAATTAACTAACTCTTATCAGGATGAGCGCCTTGGACACATTTCCCGAAAAGTATCTTTTCTTTTAATTTCTTTACTTTGGCTTTGAGTCACAAGGATCATATAGGCAACAACGCTTATAAAATGCCAAAGAAACACAATCACAAAAAAGCAAAATACCACAAAATTACGAAGTTAGCATACAGACACACGCTTAATCTAAAACAAAAGCGCAATTAGACGAAGAACGGACAGCTTGGCGACAGTGATAACAACGACACTGGAGCAGAATTACAAACAGCACTATACAGCAACATTACGACAAACATGCATACGCTCTTACAGTAAAAGTCAAAACATGAACAAACACCGTACAATATACAGGGGGGTATCAAAATTAATGGCGTAAATGCATACCGTTCAAAGTAGACGATACTAGAAGCAAAAAAGTCTCAGTAAACATAGAGTCGAAAATGGATATCTTAAGAGCTTCGAGCAATTATTCATCTTCTATACTGTGAAAACAAATCTCTTCTACTGCACGTTCTTTGCTTTCCTTGTTTTAGGAACTGGTAGTATGGACCAAAACAAGAAAAAAAAGTTCAGTAAACATGTGCTCTAAAATACATTACTTAAGAGCTATAAGCATTTGTTCATCTTTGCTACTTTGAAACACAACCCTACTAATAATCAAGTGCTCATAATTTTTAAGGTATGCGTTTTATAGCATATGTTTGCTGGACATTTTTTATTATTTTGATCCATACTACCACCTCCCAAAATATTGAAAGCAAAGAACTTACAGTAGAAGAGATTTGTTTCACAGTATCGAAGATGAAAAATTGCTCGTAACTCTTGAGGTATGCATTTACTACCCTATGTTTACTGAGACCTACTTGCTTCTAGTATTGTGTATTTTCAACTGCATGCATTTACGCCATTAATCATGATACACCCTGTACAATAAGACCAACAGTAGCTGAAGAACAAAACTGCGAATAACATCATATAACAATATGAGAAATGTAGCATACAGACAGACATATGTAAAAGGGAAACCTAAAATGACAGACACAATGCAACCTACGGTATGTACAATAGCGCCAGTAGAACAGTGACATAAAACGCACAAGAGAGCAATAATGAAAATTTAATATTCACAAATTAAAAAACGAAATTACACACCGGATTACGACCTGCACTGATGCCATGTGAAAATGAAGACCTCTGCAACTGATAAATTAAATTTGAATACCGTTAGCTTCCAAATAATCTGTTGAGCAAATTATATTTATCAAAACGGGGGAGTAAAACAAGAACACTGGTAGGGCGGCGGTCTTACTATGCAGTCGTGTACTTGGAAGCTGCCAATATGATGGGTTAAGATCTGCTACTGCCGTTGTATCCTTATTGCAGTGTCCAGGCGTGATAATATTCAACCGATATAAGTATGAGGGGTAACACCCGTGTCTTATCCTCAAGTGAACGATAGAAGTCACGTGACGTCTACAAGGCGACACCGAGGCAAATCGTCGTCGATAGGAGATGTTCGGTTTTATGGCCACCAGGTGGGCGCCCCTAGAGTGCTGAGAGACACGCCATTCACACTTGGGAATTTGTGGTAAGGTCTTACGGGACCGAACTGCTGAGGTCATCGGTCCCTCAGCCTACATACTACTTACGCTATGGACAACATACACTCCTATGTCCGAGGGAGGACTCAAACCTCCGACGGAGGAGGGGTGATTGGGGGGGGGGGGGGGGGGGCGCACGGACAAGGCGCCCCAGACCGCGCGGCTACCCCGCTCAGCGATTCACAGTTCCAAGCGTGATAAGCAGCCTTTCCTATCGTCGATGTGAGGTTCATATGGAGGATCGACGTTCGGCGTAACTGGCCTTTCTAGTACACCTCTTGGAAAGGTGATCAACAGTTTCATTACGAAGAGTACCGTGGTGTTCTTTAATCCAGAGTAATTGGACGGCAATGCTCTTACGGTCTCTAACAAGGGGAGGCCGCCAATTATGAAATTCAGATTCGATTCATACTGCGCATAATAAAAGCTCATGGCCAGAGGTGTAATGTGGCAAAGCACCAAGATGCACTTCTCAGCCGTTGTCGAGAAAATCGACAGTTAAAGAAACCGTTACAGTGAAATACTCTCTACGATTAATAATTTTCTGTAGAGTCGTGGCGCAACGGTAAGCGCTCGGGTTCGTAACCCGAAGGTCGCCGGATCGAATCTCGCGCCGTGCTTTTTTTATTTGTTTTTTGTAATTCAAATGTATATACCATACGTACAAAAGAAACAATTTCACTTTCTGATCGACTCTTGGGGTGGGCAAACGAACCCGGCGTTATACAATGAGATGTTCCCGGACGATAAGAAGTTACCAACGTGCACTATAAAAGTCATTCCTCCAAAGTGCACTCCTCTCGTCCAACCGTGTGACGTGTATTTTTACCGACAGGTGAAAAATTTGATCAAGCGCCTTCAAAATTGTGCTTTTTTAATCGAGCGAAACCGTGACATCAACTCCAGAGACGATTGTATAAAAATCCAATCCATCGTCCACCACCAATTGTCTTCTCCGATTTTTGCCGATATGATACGATACGCGTGGTATGCATCAAACCTGACGAACGATAGAACAATTTTTCAGAATGTCAATCAGGTGTGTTTCCCAACAGATAATTTAAAAAACAATTGTTCTTGTAAAAACGCATCATTTATCAGATGTGCTCGGTGTCGTGCTGTTTTCTGCTTTACGTGTTTCTATGATAACTATCACTCTGGTTCGTGCGATACTCCAGCTACTTCTGGTCACTAATTGTTAATTATGTGCGAGTGTATACCGAACTTTTCAATGAATTGTATCCACTTGAATATTATTTGTGATATTGTGTTTTATTTCAAGTATTATTTTCCCACGACAAACGACTTTCAACAACTTATTATATGCATAATTGTTGCAACTTATTGCCGGGAATATATATATATATATATATATATATATATATATATATATATATGTGTGTGTGTGTGTGTGTGTGTGTGTGTGTGTGTGTGTGTGTACATTTGAATTACAAAAAACAAATAATAAAAAAAAGTTGCATGGCGCGAGATTCGATCCGGCGACCTTCGAGTTACGAACCCGACCGCTTACCGCTGCGCCACGACGCTGTAGAAAATTTTTAATCGTAGAGAGTATTTCAGCGCAACGGTTTCTTTTAACTGTTGATTTTCTCGACAACGGCTGAGAAGTGCATCTTGGTGCTTTGCCACATTACACCTCTGGCCATGAGCTTTTATTATGCGCAGTATGAATCGAATCTGAATTTCACAATTGGCGGCCTCCCCTTGTAAGACCTCCCGACGAGTAGTGTGGGAGCATTAGTGAGCCACAGACGAATCTTTGACACTGAAATACATACTAAGGAACTTACATTTGTAATCCAAAACCGCGTAGTCTAGGGCGGTTCGCGGCTCCCCCCCCCCCCCCCCCCCCCCACCACCACCCCGTCTGAGGTTCGACTCCTCCCTCTGGCACGGGTGTGTGTGTGTTGTCCTAAGTGTAAGTTAGTTTAAGTTAGATTAAGTAACGTGTAAGCCTAGGGAGTGATGACCTCAGCAATTTGGTCGCATAGGAACGAACCATAAATTTCCAAATCTGTAAGCCGAAAGACGTTGTTTAAACTTCGATACTGCTCGCTCGCCACAACTCGCGATAATAATATCTGACATTAAGAGTTTGTATATGCACACAGCAGAATCATAGACGTGGAACTTTAAAGTGGATCGATTTCATCCAAACGTACTGTCTTGAAAGAAGCTCTGTTTCGGCAACAATCACCTGCCTATCAAAGGAGTGGGGATGAAAAAGTTGTGTAGCCCACCTCACACGGATATCCAGGCTTCATTCAACTAATAATTCAGAACGAGAGCACTTAAAATCTTGCAACACACTTCACATGTAATTTCAAGCCTTTTCGAAACTTTTCCCCTGACAACCCTCACAAAACGATGAAAGGAATAAAGTTTATCGCTAACTACATTTTTGTTGCTCGTGCAATAAAACCGCCGCATCAAGCATGCCGTTTTAACTTATTACTTCTTTGTCTCTGACTCTATTCGCGACACCTTTTGCTGACAGTATTCACATATACCGCTGAATGTACGCGTAAAATTATATCACTGTACGACATATTGTTCAGGAGATATGATGTGACAAACTGTGATATGCGTGGAGAACTACCGCATAATGCATAACGTTTAAATTTATTACTTCTTTGTTACTAATTCTGTTCGCAACACATTTCTCAGACAGTATCCACATATGCCGCTAAATTTATCTGCAAAATTATATCGTTGTACGACACATAGTCTAGATATGACGTCACTGAGCTGCGTGAAAGCGAAAGTGCAGGACGAAATTCGCTAGAGATATAGCTGAAAAATGTGTACAAATACACTATGTGATCGAAAGTATCCGGACACCTGGCTGAAAACGACTTACAAATTCGTGGCGCCCTCCATCGGTAATGCTGGAATTCAATATGTTGTTGGCCCACCCTTAGCCTTGATGACAGATTCCACTCTCGCAGGCATACGTTCAATCAGGTGCTGGAAGGTTTCTGCAGGAATGACAGCCCATTCTTCACGGAGTGCTGCACTGAGGAGAGGTATCGATGTCGGTCGGTGTGGCCTGGCACGAAGTCGGTGTTCCAAAACATCCCAAAGGTGTTCTGTAGGATTCAGGTCAGGACTCCGTGCAGGCCAGTCCATTACAGGGATGTTACTGTCGTGTAACCACTCCGCCACAGGCCGTGCATTATGAACAGGTGCTCGATAGTGTTGAAAGATGCAATCGCCATTCGCTAATTGCTATTCAACAGTGGGAAGCAAGAATGTGCTTAAAACATCAATGTAGGCCTGTGCTGTGATAGTGCCACGCAAAACAACAAGGGGTGCAAGCCCACTCCGTGGAAAACACGACCACACCATAACACCACCGCCCCCGGATTTTACAATTGGCATTACACACGCTGGCAGATGACGTTCACCCGGCATTCGCCATACCCACACCCTGCCATCGGATCGCCACATTGTGTACCATGATTCATCACCCCACACAACGTTTTTCTACTATTTAATCGTCCAATGTTTACACTCCTTACACCAAGCGAGGCGTCGTTTGGCATTTACCGGCGTGATGTGTGGCTTTTGTGATGGTCTGGATAGATGTCTGCCTATTTCACATTACGACCCTCTTCAACTGTCGGCGGTCTGTCAGTCAACAGACGAGGCTAGGACAGCCTATACGCTTTTGTGCTGTACGTGTCCCTTCCCGTTTCCACTTCACTATCATACCGGAAACAGTGGACCTAGGGATGTTTGTTGTTGTTGTGGTCTTCAGTCCAGAGACTGGTTTGGTGCAGCTCCCCACGCTACTCTATCCTGTGCAAGCTTCTTCATCTCCCAGTACCTACTGCAACCTACATCCTTCTGAATCTGTTTAGTGTATTCATCTCTTGGTCTCCCTCTACGATTTTTAGCCTCCACGCTGCCTTTCAGTACTAAATTGGCGATCCTTCATGCCTCAAAATATGTCCTACCAACCGATCCCTTCTTCTAGTCAAGTTGTGCTCTTCTCTCCAGTACTGTTCAATACCTCCTCAAGTGTTATGTGATCTACCCATCTAATCTTCAGCATTCTTCTGTAGCACCACATTTCGAAAATTTCTATTCTCTTCTTGTTTAAACTATTTATCGTCCACGTTTCACTTCCATACATGGCTACACTCCAGACAAATACTTTCAGAAACGACTTGCTGACACTTAAATCTATACTAGATGTTAACAAATTTCTCTTCTTCAGAAACGCTTTCCTTGCCATCGCCATTCTTCGACCATCATCAGTTATTTTGCTCCCCAAATAGCAAAACTCATTTACTAGTTTAAGAGTCTCATTTCCTAATCTAATTCCCTCAGCATCACCCGATTTAATTCGACTACATTCCATTGTCCTCGTTTTCTTAACCATACAGTAAAGCTGCATGCCCCCGGGAAAAATTACGGCTGTAGTTTCCCCTTGCTTTCAGCCGTTCGTAGTACCAGCACAGCAAGGTCCTTTTGGTTAGTGTTACAAGGCCAGATCAGTCAATCATCCAGACTGTTGGCCCTGCAACTACTGAAAAGGCTGCTGCCCCTCTTCAGGAACCACACGTTTGTCTGCCTTCCGCTGTGGTTGCACCTACGGTACGGCCATCTGTATCGCTGAGGCACGCAAGCCTCCCCACCAACGGCAAGGTCCATGGTTCATGCGGGGCGGACCTTTAGGAGTGTGGAAATCTCGCGTGCAGACCTATGACGCATGTGACACCCAATAACCTGACCACGTCTGAAGTCCGTGAGTTCCGCGGAGCGCCCTATTCTCCTCTCTCACGATATCTAATGACTACTGAGGTCGCTGTTAT
Organism: Schistocerca americana; assembly: GCF_021461395.2. Classification (NCBI taxonomy): domain Eukaryota; kingdom Metazoa; phylum Arthropoda; class Insecta; order Orthoptera; family Acrididae; genus Schistocerca; species Schistocerca americana. The sequence continues at coordinate 78,328,052 of NC_060127.1, forward strand.
GGAGTACCTGGCGGTAGGTGGCAGCACAATGCACCTCATATGAAAAACGTAGGTTTTGGGGGGTGTCCGGATGCTTTTGATCACATAGTGTATATGTGAAATACACTCCTGGAAATTGAAATAAGAACACCGTGAATTCATTGTCCCAGGAAGGGGAAACTTTATTGACACATTCCTGGGGTCAGATACATCACATGATCACACTGACAGAACCACAGGCACATAGACACAGGCAACAGAGCATGCACAATGTCGGCACTAGTACAGTGTATATCCACCTTTCGCAGCAATGCAGGCTGCTATTCTCCCATGGACACGATCGTAGAGATGCTGGATGTAGTCCTGTGGAACGGCTGCCATGCCATTTCCACCTGGCGCCTCAGTTGGACCAGCGTTCGTGCTGGACGTGCAGACCGCGTGAGACGACGCTTCATCCAGTCCCAAACATGCTCAATGGGGGACAGATCCGGAGATCTTGCTGGCCAGGGTAGTTGACTTACACCTTCTAGAGCACGTTGGGTGGCACAGGATACATGCGGACGTGCATTGTCCTGTTGGAACAGCAAGTTCCCTTGCCGGTCTAGGAATGGTAGAACGATGGGTTCGATGACGGTTTGGATGTACCGTGCACTATTCAGTGTCCCCTCGACGATCACCAGTGATGTACGGCCAGTGTAGGAGATCGCTCCCCACACCATGATGCCGGGTGTTGGCCCTGTGTGCCTCGGTCGTATGCAGTCCTGATTGTGGCGCTCACCTGCACGGCGCCAAACACGCATACGACCATCATTGGCACCAAGGCAGAAGCGACTCTCATCTCTGAAGACGACACGTCTCCATTCGTCCCTCCATTCACGCCTGTCGCGACACCACTGGAGGCGGGCTGCACGATGTTGGGGCGTGAGCGGAAGACGGCCTAACGGTGTGCGGGACCGTAGCCCAGCTTCATGGAGACGGTTGCGAATGGTCCTCGCCGATACCCCAGGAGCAACAGTGTCCCTAATTTGCTGGGAAGTGGCGGTGCGGTCCCCTACGGCACTGCGTAGGATCCTACGGTCTTGGCGTGCATCCGTGAGTCGCTGCGGTCCGGTCCCAGGTCGACGGGCACGTGCACCTTCCGCCGACCACTGGCGACAACATCGATGTACGCGTTGAGCAATTCGGCGGTACGTCCACCCGGCCTCCCGCATGCTCACTATACGCCCTCGCTCAAAGTCCGTCAACTGCACATACGGTTCACGTCCACGCTGTCGCGGCATGCTACCAGTGTTAAAGACTGCGATGGAGCTCCGTATGCCACGGCAAACTGGCTGACACAGACGGCGGCGGTGCACAAATGCTGCGCAGCTAGCGCCATTCGACAGCCAACACCGCGGTTTCTGGTGTGTCCGCTGTGCCGTGCGTGTGATCATTGCTTGTACAACCCTCTCGCAGTGTCCGGAGCAAGTATGGTGGGTCTGACACACCGGTGTCAATGTGTTCTTTTTTCCATTTCCAGGAGTGTATATTAAATATTTCTGACATGTGTGCGCTCGGGTAAATCCACGGATAAAAAGCTACCTCTGAATGTCTGTATCGATTTCATTTGAACTTGTTATTGATGTTACTTACTATCTAGCAAAGAATACTGTGGAATTAAGAACCAACAACCAACGTCTTAGTGCGGTGGGGGCGATGGGTGGGCAGAGAGATGGGGTAGGAGGAGATGGAGTGAGATAGAGAGAGAGAGAGAGAGAGAGAGGAAGAAGAGGAGGTTGTGTGTGGAAATTGGGCAAGGTGGACAAAATGAGGGAGGAGGAGGAGGGGGTGGGGAGCTAATGGAAGGAGGAGAGAGAGGAGAGATGGAGTATGAGATGACTGGAATAAATACTTACCTGGGCAACGCCGGTTACTCAGCTACTACTGCAAAATGTAAGATATCATCTTCAACTTAAAGTAATCACAGCTATGAGAGAGTAATAATTTTAACAGCGTTTCGTTTTGTTGAGAGACTTGATTATTTTGTCATTCACTACTCCTATTGAATGGAGGTACATACTCGCTCAGCCGGCCGATGTGACCGAGCGGTTCTAGGCGCTTCAGTCTGGAACCGCGCTGCTGCTACGGTCGAATCCTGCCTCGGGCATGGATGTGTGTGATGTCCTTATGTTAGTTAGGTTTAAGTAGTTCTAAGTTCTAGGGAACTGATGACCTCAGATGCTAATTTCCATAGTGCTTAGAGCCATTTGAACATGCTCGCGGATATGCGGTTGGTGCTACACCTTTTCGAGCAGTTTATTTCATGTCCAGTGTCGTATTAGCGGCTCCCTTCCATCTCTGATCGGTCGGATATTTATCTAAAGCCTCTTGTGTTCTTTAGTTATATCTCACTTCATAAAGATAAGCAGTTCCAAATTAAAAATTTTAATGCTATCACTTTCAAGCGCGGGAAGGTTTTCGCTCGATTGTGCTATCTCTGTCAAATATCGGTTATCATCAGTGCTGTCATAATATTGTTAATGAAGTAAGTATACAATTTCCTAATGGATGTCAGTGAGCTCGTAAAGAAATGGAAAAGACTGTGCAAGAAGAGATGTTTAAAAATCATATCCACGCCAGTCAATACATTCGAATCTTTTATTATGACCACTTAGACAACGCCCAATGTGGAAACAAGTCAGAAGTGATCGCTGGTAGAAGACTGTTGTACTGCAACGTGTAATGACTAGAAAACTCTAGATTGCGTAATAATAACAACTTTGTCAAACACAGTGTCTACATATGGTTCCATTTGAGTTAAGCTTTCAACAGTCTTTCTTAATATGCTTTTTCGTTGAGTTTTGGTTTCACACTTCATTGAATGGTATTTGAGTCATAATTTGTTGAATAGTTTACATATGCAGTTCTCCTTGGGGTCGTTATATGACCCTTCTCGCATACCTTCCCGTGGCTACCACGGGCGGCGAAACGCTTGTACGAGTGACGGAGTTCGAGTTTTCCAGACATCCGAATTCAACGCTTCTCTTTCCATGATTGCGCGTTCGATATCTCCCGGGCTTGTTGTGTCTCTCCTCGATGATGCTTAAGTCTCTCGAAGATCGAAGCATTTGAGGTGTGGGCCCTAAGGACACACCGAAATCACAATAGTAATCCGTTGTAGTTGCCACACACTTTATTTAGTCACAAAGCATTATCAAATCACAATCACAATAATAAAGGCGATTGCCTTGTAAAGCCATATCACTTCGATAAATGAACAAATTTCTTTAACTAGAACAAGACCCATAAAAACTTGAAAATTGATTATAACTAGTTAGATAAACTTCATTACTTAGATGGAACTAGTATCCGCACGATTCCTATCAGAACTCTTATTACTTCCAAGCAGCTAAAGAATACATTAAGTGACAGTTGTAAGATTTGACTAGGCAACTTTCCTAAATAAAACACTAGTCCTAAAAGCTTTCTATCTATCGCTTGCGCCTTGTCCCGCGGTGACGCAAGGTCGGCCATAGTTACCGGATTTGGCATGTTAATTTTAAGGGGTGGCCGCCGGATGCCCTTCCTGCCACCACCCCATACCCCCCCCCCCCCCCCAGGACGGAATTAGTGTACCCCAGCTGTCTGCATCGAGTGTAAATCGTGAAATAGTGTGAATGTGTTTCAAATGTCTGTGAGTCATGTAACTGAGGCGGGACGTGGGGACCAGCCCGGTATTCACCTAGTAGGAAGTGGAAAACCGCCTAAAAATCACATCCAGGCTGGCCGACACACCGGCCGTCGTCGTTAATCCGCCGGGCGGATTCGATCCGTTGTCGGTGCGCCTACCCAAGTTCAAAATCACTTCCACGACTAAGGAGATGCTTTAATTTGACCAAACAAATTTTCAGGTTCACTCAGTAGATTAATCAACAATATTGTTAAAATCATTACTACTAGAACATGACCACATGACAGTAGCCCCTAAAATGAGGCCGCTTCAATACTGCGTGTGAATTAGTGATAGACGCGAGCACACCAAAGGATTTTAATCAATACAAGAGATCCACGAGACAGCAAATGAAGTAGAACTGTAGTCAACTTTGCAAGCAATTGAATTAAGACACCATAACTCTTCGCGGGAAGGATGGAATCACAAGACAGTAACAACATAACCCGATATGTAAAAGGGGGGGAGGGACAGAGCCTTAAATATCACTGTGCCACCGTGGTACTCTGCCCCCAGTTTGCTCGCTTCGACCACTGCCGATTATCTGCAACACAAAACTCATCAGCGGCGGACAGTATTCTGAGGCATGCGATACACAATGTTGTCTAGAGAACAGCTGATCAATACTTTCAATGCAATCAGTCTCTGCTAGTCACGGCCCTTAAAATGTGATTAAACAATTCGCAAAAGGACCACTGAAATAATGTCCTAAAGTTAAAATGACAAGAATTATCTCCGGCACACGCCAAACTACAATAATGAACTACAAGGTAGAATGGAAGAAATATCGCGGCGTGGCTTGGAACGCCAGACACCGCCTTACGCACTGCTCGTTGCACTGATAGCTACGTATTTAGCCATGCTTCATGTCGGTTTCTTGGACGTAGCCACACTTCCTTAACTGCCGTCAAGTATCAAGTCACGACATCGAGTTGCACAACTAGAACAACTCCAAATAGTTTTTAGTACAATTGCATGTTCAGTCAAGATGCACGCAACCCACCGAAGCAACTCGACGACTCAGATTCATTCGGCCTGTGTAGCTTGTAACAGACTCGAAGGAACTTTCTGGCAGATTAAAACTGTGTGTCGGACCGAGACTCGAACTCGGGACCTTTGCCTTTCGCGGGCAAGTGCTCTACCATCTGAGCTATCCAAGCACGACTCACGCCCCTTCCCCACAGCTTTACTTCTGCCAGTACCTCGCCTCCTACCTTCCAAACTTTACAGAAGCTCTCCTGGGAACCTTGCAGAACTAGCACTCCTGACAGAGAGGATATTGCGGAGACATGCCTTAGCCACAGCCTAGCTGATGTTTCCAGTTTGGAAGGTAGGACGCGAGGTACTGGCAGAAGTAAAGCTGTGGGGACGGGGCGTGAGTCGTGCTTGGATAGCTCAGATGGTAGACCACTTGCCCTCGAAAGGCAAAGGTTCAAAAATGGTTCAAATGGCTCTGAGCACTATGGAACTTACATCTATGGTCACCAGTCCCCTAGAACTTAGAACTACTTAAACCTAACTAAGGACATCACACACAGTCATCACGAGGCAGAGAAAATCCCTGACCCCGCCGGGAATCGAACCCGGGAAAGGCAGAGGTCCCAAGTTCGAGTCTCGGTCCGGCACACAGTTTTAATCTGCCAGGAAGTTTCCTATCAGCGCACACTCCGCTGCAGAATGAAATTCTCATTCTGGAGACTCGAAGGAACTTGTCCTTCCAACCTCTAGGAAAACCAGATCACTATGGGCAATGGATCGGCGTTGCACGATTCAACACGCCGTAGCGGCTGGCCACGCTCCTTCGTCGTGCCGACTCGGCATCTCCGCGTGCTGCCTACGTACACAGTCCCACGTCACTGCACCTCACATCGCCGATACCTACACAAGAGACCCAGCAGAACGCACGCGCTGCCGTTAAATGCCCGCCGCCAAAGATATGAAGAAGAGCAATCAACATCGAAGTCGACTCAAAGATGAAAATGAGAATCGATGTCAACTGGCTCCAGAAACGCACCAGCTCAGCATTGTCCAGTAAGTGTCCTCTACAAAGAAAGATTCCTGCGCTACAATGTAGACGTAGCTATTTATCGTGTATTTTGAGATTGACAAAACTCCTTTTAGGAATTTGGGTTCAACGAATGCTATCGATAGGTGGTCTAAAACAGAGAAAATCAGAGTTCATATTCCCAGACTGAGATTTTCACTCTGAAGCGGAGTGTGCGCGAATATGAAACTTCCTGAGAGATTAAAACTGTGTGCCGGACCGAGACTCGAACTCGGGACCTTTCCCTTTCGCGGGCAGAGTTCATATTTTGTAGATTTCCAGTATTATCTCAGTTGTGCGACTGGAATTGTGATTTCATATCAGAAAGGTCACAGTACGTAGTAATACACGGAAAGTCATCGGGGTTAAAAAAGAAGTGAAATATTGTTGTGGCCTTTAGTCCTATGACTGTTTTGATGCAGCTCTCAATCTACTCTATCCTGTACAAGGCTCTACATCTCCGAGTAACTACTGGAACCTACATCCTTCTGAATATGCTTACTGTATTCATCTCTTGGTCTCCCTCTACGATTTTTATTCCCCACACTTCCCTTCAGCACTAAATTGGTGACCCCTTGATGTCTCAGAATGTGTCCTATTAACTGATCCCTTCTTCTAATTTAGTTGTGACCCAAATTCCTTTCCTCCGTAATTGTATTCAGTACGTCCTCTTCAATTACGCAATCTAATCGTCTAACGTTCAGCATTCTTCCGTAGCACCACATTTCGAAAGACACTCTTCCCTTTTTGTGCAAACTGTTTATCGTCCACGTTTCACTTCCATACGTGACTACACTCCATACAAATATCTACAGGAAAGACTTCCCAACACTTAAATCTACATTCGGTGTTAACAAATTCCTCTTTTTCAGAAACACTTTTCTTGCCGTTGCCAGTCTACATTTTATCACCCCTCTACGTCGACCGTCAACAGTTAAGTTGTTGCCCAAACACCAAAACTCATCTATTACTTTAAGTGTCTCTTTTCCTAATCTAATTCTCTCATCACGGCTATATTTAATGCAACTGCATGTCATTATCCTTTTGTTGTTATTACACTACTGACCATTAAAATTGCTACACCAAGAAGAAATGCAGATGATAAACGGGTATTCATTGGACAAATATATTTTACTACAAATAACATATGATTACATTTTCACGCAATTTGGATGCATAGATCCTGAGGAATCAGTACCCAGAACAACCACCTCTGGCCGTAATAATGGCCTTGATATGCCTGGGCATTGAGTCAAACAGAGCTTGGATGGCGTGACAGGTACAGTTGCCCATGCAGCTTCAACACGATACCACAGTTCATCAAGAGTAGTGACTGGCGTATTGTGACGAGCCAGTTTCTAGGCCGCCATTGACCAGACGTTTTCAGTTGGTGAGAGATCTGCAGAATGTGTTGGCCAGGGCAGCAGTCGAATATTTTCTGTATCCAGAAAAGCTGAAATGTAGGGTTTCGCAGGGATCGAATACAGGGTAGAGCCACGGGTCGTAACACATCTGAAATGTAACGTCCACTGTTCAAAGTGCCGTCAATGCGAACAAGAGGTGACCGAGACATGTAACCAATGGCACCCCATACCATCACGCCGGGTGATACGCCAGTATGGCCATGACGAATACACGCTTCCAATGTGCGTTCACCGCGATGTCGCCAAACACGGATGCGACCATCATGGTGCTGTAAACAGAACCTGGATTCATCCGAAAAAATGACGTTTTGCCATTTGTGCACCCAGGTTCGTCCTGTCTGTGATGTAGCGTCAAGGGTAACCGCAGCCATGGTCTCCGAGCTGGTAGTCCATGCTACTGCAAACGTCGTCGAACTGTTCGTGCATATGGTTGTTGTCTTGCAAACGTCCCCACCTGTTGACTCAGGGATCGAGACGTGGGGACACGATCCGTTACAGCCATGCGGATAAGATGCCTGTCACCTCGACTGCTAGTGATACGAGGCCGTTGAGATCCAGCACTGCGTTCCGTATTGCCCTCCTGTACCCACCGATTCCATATTCTGCTATCAGTCATTGGATCTCGACTAACGCGAGCAGCAATGTCACGATACGATAAACCGCAATCGCGATAGGCTACAATCCGACCTTTATCAAAGCCGCAAACGTGATTGTACGCATTTCTCCTCCTTACTCGAGGCATCACAACAACGTTACACCAGGCAACTCCGGTCAACTGTATTTTGTGTATGAGAAATCGGTTAGAAACGTTCCTCATGTCAGCACGTTGTAGGTGTCGCCACCGGTGCCAACCTTGTGTGAATGCTCTGAAAACCTAATCATTTGCATATCACAGCATCTTCATCCTGTCGCTTAAATTTCGCGTCTATAGCACGTCATCTTCGTGGTGTAGCAATTTTTATGCCCAGTAATGTATATTATATTGTGCTTTCAAGACACTGTCCATTTCGTTCAACTGCTGTTCCAAGTCCTTTGTTGTCTTTGGCAGAATTACAATGTCATCGGCAAATCTCAGAGTTTTTATTTCTTCTCCCTGAAGTTTAAATCCTATTCAAAAACGTTTTCTCTTATCTTTATTGCTTGCTCAAGGTACAGATTGAATAACATCGGGGACAGGCTACAACCCTGTCTCACTCACTTCTCAGCCACTGCTTCCCTTTCATGCCCCTCGAATCGTTTAACTGCCGTCTGCTTTACTTTGTAAAGAGCCTTTTGCTCCCTTTATTTTACCCCTGCCACCTTCAGAATTTCAAAGGGCGTATTCCAGTCCACAAAGGCTTTTTCTAAGTATACAAATCCTGTAAACGTAAGTTTTCCTTTCGTTAACATGTCCTTTGAGAGAAGTCGTAGGGTCAATATTACCTCGCGTGTCCCTATATTCCTCCGGAATCGAATCTTATCTTCCCCAAGGTAGAATTCTAGCAGTTATTCCTGTGATGTGTAAATACTCGTAAATGGTGTCAGCCAATTGGCTATGGATCCCTGGGGCACTCCTTACAAAATAGTAAGGGAAAAAATCAGGTCGCCAATGGTGCTCTCCACTGTCAGGGATGGAAACCGGATGACTGGGTCTTGGCAGAAAACTGCTGAGGTCCACCTCCACTCCCTCCTCCCTGATGACAAAGTGGAAGAGGACACGGAAGAAGAACGCCTAATTAGGCAGGCTAAGCAGGCAGAATACCAGAATAACACCATGATCTACCCTTTCTCAGAAGAGGAAATGGCAACACACATAAAATCACTAAAGAAAGGAAAGGCCCCATGACCAGACGGCATCATCGCGGAGGCGGTGCAATACCTCGCTCCTCAACTGGTGACACCTTTAGCAAGAATTTACAATGAGGCCCTGCGCCTCAGAACATTCCCCACAATCTGGAAACAGGCCCACGTCGTAATTACCAAAAAAGGGCAGGACAAAGATCCGAAAGAAGTAAAGTCCTATAGACCTATCTGTCTGTTGGACCTGTTAGGCAAATTACTGGAGAGGTTACTAGCTGACAGACTGACGGCACACCGAGTGCTGTGCGGGATGAGTGACAGACAATTCGCTTTTCGGCAGGGGCGATCTGCGTGTGACGCAATTGCCCTCGCGGCCGAGGTCTGTGGGTCGTCTCCGCACAAGTACATAGTTGGCATCGTGGTGGACATCAGTGGCGTCTTCGACAACATGTGGTGGCCTTCGCTCTTCTCCTGCCTGTGGGAGAAGGAGTGTCCAGAGCCGCTATACGGCTGTCTTAGGAGCTATTGCATGGAAAGAGAGGTCTGGCTATCGTCCCGTAGCGTGCGAATTGGTAAGAAAGTCACGAAGGGGTGTCCACAGGGCTCTGTCCTGGGGCCACTCTTTTGGGATATAAATATGGAGCCTCTCCTGGAGAGCTTGGAGAACAGTGTGGATGTGCTAGAGGCGATAGCTTACGCAGACGACCTCCTTCTGCTGGTTGGCTGCCGGAGTCGCGAAGACCTTGAACACAAAATCAATAGGACACTAACAATTCTCACACAGTGGTGCCAGAACACGAGAATAACTATTGCGCCTAACAAGTCGACATATCTATTACTGAAAGGCCAATTGGCCAGGAATCCAACTGTAAGAATCGAGGGCTCGCCGGTGATTCGGCGTCTTGAGGCCCGGTATCTAGGAGTGATAACTGATGAAAGGTGGAACTTTGCCAAATATGTTGAAACGGCAACACAAAGATCATTAGAAGCCCTAAATAGTTTGATCATGATAGGACACAGCAGATTTCATCTCCCACCAGAACTCATAAAGTTGTATCATAATACCATTCTTGCTTCCATCGTGGGTTACGGATCTGGAGTGTGGGCACACAGGCGTGCCCGCTATGGCTGTGAGGAGGCTGCAACGCAACATGCTTCTACGCTCCACTGGAGCATACAGAACATCTCCGGGAGGGGCACTACTAACACTCATGGGGGAGTGTCCCCTGGACATTAACCCTAGCATTACCAACGGGGGGGCCTCGTAGGCCCACTGACTCAGTTTTTCTATGTTGTATCCACACCCTTTATATATGAGCTTGAAAGCAAAGGTATTTGTTCGTTATTGAATGTACTATTGAGTCATTACAGAATTTCGGAATAAAAATGTAATTAAAATTCATTTACTTGATTTAATTCTCTGTCGGCCTTAGAAGCCCACCCGTTGGTAATAGCAAGGAAAGATTTACGAGGTTGAGTCTCTCGTTTCAAATTCTTACCATGAAACGAATTTTGGCATTGTTGCCTTCAGACATATTATTATGAAGCGGACCATTGTTATTTTCAGTGTTTCTGCTGCTGTTGAACCAGCAACATGAGTAGACATCGTTTACGTGATAGTTCCATTGAAAGAGTGCTAGAAGAAGTTTTGAACGAATCAGATTTAGAGGAAAGTGAAGTGGATGATGATGTGGAAGAAATTAGAACTGATTCATCGTCTGAGAATGCAGATGAGGTTGAAGCCAATCCACCAGATGATAATGATACGGAATGTGATAAATTCATTGCAAAAAGTGGACGAGAGTATATTACGAAGCCATCTCGACAATATCGGCGTTCCGTACAAAATATAGTGCGAGAAAGAATGGAGTAGGACAACAAGGAAGAATTGCGTCTCCGAAAGAGGCTATAGAGCTCTTTTTTACACCTCAAATTATGAATCTAATAAAACTACACTCAAATGAAGAGGCTTCTCGACTAGGTATTCAGCACACAGATGAAGATGAGTTATTTTGTTATATAGGACTCTTGCTAATCATGGGTTCAAATCATGACAATAAGATACCTGTCCAAGATTTATGGTCTTTGCTTCAGGGCCGACAAGTGTACTATGGATCAATGAGTCGGACCCGATTTTTCGAATTGACTAAAATATTGAGGTTTGATGATAAGAACACAAGAGAAATTCGTCGCCAGACTGACAAGTTTGCTCAAATGAGGGAAATTTTTGAAAGCTTCAATTCTTCACTTCCATTGTATTTCATTCCTGGTCTACATACAACAGTGGATGAGATGTTGTCTTTGTTCCGTGGTCGCTGTCCATTCAAGGTGTTTCTAAAAGAAAAACCTGGAAAATACGGCATTCTAGTTCGAATGCTGTCTGATTCTGAGACTAGATATGTGATCAGCATGGACATCTATACAGGCAAGTCAGGAAATACACAGCATTCAAATGGACCGATGGAAATTGTAAAGAGACTAATAAAACCTATTGAAAAATCAGGCCGTAATGTTACCACAGATCGGTACTATACTTCAGTGGAGCTTGCTGAGACTCTATGGAATGATTTTCACCTCACACTTGTTGGCACCCTACAGTCTAACAGACGACACATACCTGAAGAGCTGAAGACTACAACTGGCCGCAGTTTACACTCTTCCATCTTTGCTTATACTGACCCTCAGACACAGAGGCCACCAGTTACTCTTGCATCAACGCTAGTCCGCGAGAAGCCAAAACGACTGCTGTTGATGCTTTCAACTTATCACTCAGAAGGGGTGTTGAATGAAGACTCAAAAAAGACTAACATAAATCTTTTTTATAATTCTACAAAGGGAGGCGTGGACACCATAGACCAGATGGCAAGACACTACAGCACAAAGAGAGGAACAAGAAGATGGCCTTTGTCCCTCTTCTACACACTCATTGACATAGCAGCAATAAATGCATATTCACTCTTCCTCCTCAACTTTCCGAATTGGAAAAAGAATTTGCTAAACCGCAGAAGAGTTTTTATCACTAACTTAGGTCTCGAACTAATAAGATCTCAAGTAGATAAACGGGCACAAAATTTGTATGGACTTCAGAAGCCAGTAATAATGGCAATGGAAAGCATCACACAACGGAAGCTCAGCTGCTCTGTAGAACCATCATCCTCAACAGCAGAACCAGGAACACGTGGACGGTGCCACCTATGCTGCCAAGAAGCTGCATCTAAAAAGATCAAGTACAACAAGCTGGGAAAGTCAACTGTTACCTGCTCTCAGTGCCACAAACACGTCTGTGGGAAACACTGCAGGAAGACAGTGTTGTGTGAAAAATGCGTTGCAGAATGAGACAGTAAATTTTGTTTGCTTCATGTAGTGTATCGAATTAAAAAAGTCGTTTTTATAAGAAAACACTATTTTGAAACATTATTCCAAAAAATATATAAACTGAATCTCGTGATTTGTTCATTTTATTCCTATTATAATAACATCTTTTATTATCCAGTATACAAAAACAATGTCTAAGCATTTTGAATTGTTATTAGAGGTACCAGAAGTAAATAAACTTGATTTATGATAAAATAAATTGTGGTATTCTTTATGGGCCTTTGAGGCCCCCCCGTTGGTATTACATGTAACAAAAAATACGTTGGTAATGCTAGGGTTAAAATCCGGGAACAGGCAGCCTGGTATTGGGTGAAAAGGGGAGATGTAGAAAAGACTGAGAGCATCTTGGGAGTGCGGGTGGGGGACAAGTGTGCAATCAAGAGGAGAGGAGAAGAGCTATGGCAAGAACTCTGGGACGCAGAGGCAACAGGCCGAAGGACTTACCAGCTGCTCCCAAACATCAAAGAACGCCTCCAACTTTCGCATTTCCAACCGAGTAAGGGGCTGTTGCACTTCCTCACAGGTCATGGACCGTATCCGGCATATCTTTGCCGATTCGGGAAAAGGGCTACCCCCTCGTGTGACTGCGGAGCCGAGCGGGGTACTCCGGATCACGTGATCTACGGGTGCCCCATCTTCGATGACATAGCCAGCGACCTAAGAAACCAGCTGCCAAACAACGACACATATCAGTTAATCAGAGACCCTACCACATTCGACATAATAAACCGCCTTGCCAGCGAGGTATCAGCAAAGGTCCTGCGAGAATATCGAAGGGAAAATACATGAACCACCCAGATATGACATGACTTAAGGCGACCCATCCCATTCCGCCGGGGCGTGGACTGGCCAATCGCCGTGACGGTAGGAATCCGCCACGCCCTGGAACAAGGGGAGGGGGCGCCAACACCCGAATTTGACAACTGCGCACAGATAGTGACCTAGTAGTTATTTAACTTTTCAAGTAGATAGTAGAAAGAACACCCCAAACAGAACCTGCAGCGATCTTGGCCAGCCCGGTGCCAGGGGCATGGCCACTGGGATTAGCTCAGTGGGCTCGGCCACATAGTAGGTTTACATACAACAACTGGCACGCCTGTAACGCTGCAGGAAGTAGCCCTTAGATTAGTTAGTTAAGACTAGACATTAGATCTTACCCATTAAGAAACTAACTCATCATTTCCTGTAGCAAGTAAGCTCACTAACACCTAGAAATAGAAGTAAAAATGCTGCTGACACTAATAAAATGTAATGTAGATTTAAGACCCACTAGCCCGCATCTCGTGGTCGTGCGGTAGCGTTCTCGCTTCCCACGCCCGGGTTCCCGGGTTCGATTCCCGGCGGGGTCAGGGATTTTCCCTGCCTCGTGATGGCTGGGTGTTGTGTGCTGTCCTTAAGTTAGTTAGGTTTAAGTAGTTCTAAGTTCTAGGGGACTGATGACCATAGATGTTAAGTCCCATAGTGCTCAGAGCCATTTAAGACCCACTAATGTATAAGGTGGTGGGTTATGATGTATGAAACAATTGGATAGAATAAAGAATTTAAAAAAAAATGGTGTCAGTATTTTGCAACCATGAATTATTAATTGATATGAAACTTCCTGGCAGATTAAAACTGTGTGCCCGACCGAGACTCGAACTCGGGACCTTTGCCTTTCGCGGGCAAGTGCTCTACCAAGATGCCTTACAGAAGATACAGTCGCCGTCGCCGTGCAAGACAGACTACATATAAAATAATTGAAGATGTGGAAATGACCACATCTGCCGCCGACAAGAAAAAGAATACCATCAAATCTGTCGCTGCACACTCTCTACTGGACGGACCTGCAGTGTTTTGTGGTTGCGGACTGAACTTCAGCATTGACATTGCCCGCGAAAGGCAAAGGTCCCGAGTTCGAGTCTCGGTCGGGCACACAGTTTTAATCTGCCAGGAAGTTTCATATCAGCGCACACTCCGCTGCAGAGTGAAAATCTCATTCTGGGTATTAATTGATAGTTCGGCAGTCTTGATATCTGCCAGCATCTGCTTTCTTTCTAACTGGAATTGTTCAAATGCCTCTGAGCACTATGGGACTTAACATGTGAGGTCATCAGTCCCCTAGTACTCAAAACTACTTAAACCTAACTAACCTAAGGACATCACACACATCCGTGCCCGAGGCAGGATTCGAATCTGCAACCGTAGGGGTCGCTTGGTTCCAGACTGAAGCGCCTAGAACCACTCGGCCACTGTGGTCGGCAATTGGAATTGTAACAGTCTTCTTGTAGTTGGAGGGTATTCCGCCTATCTCATACATCTTGCACACCAGATGGATTGCTTTCGTCATTGCTGGCTCTCTTGAGGCTATAAGTAATTCTGACGGAATATCGTCGACTCCAGGGGCCTTAGGTCTTTCAGTGCTTTGTCATATTCTTCTTGCAGTATCATATCTCCCAATATCTCCCATCTCAGCTTTATCGACTTCCTCTTCCCCTTCGATAATATTACCTCCATCTCCCTAGTACAGGCTCTCTACATTCTTCTTCCACCCTTCAGTTTTTCCTTCTTTGATTAGTACTGGTTTTGCCTCTGAGCTCTTGATATTCATAGAGCTGCTTCTGTTTCCTGCTAATGTCTCTTTAATTTTCCTGTAGGCGGTATCTGTCCTTCCCCTTGTGAAATATTCTTCTAAATCCTTACATTTCTCATCTAGACATTTGTGCTTAGCCATTTTGCACTTCCTGCTAATCTCATTTTTTAAACATTTCTTTTCCCGTTCGCTTGTTCATTTGCGGCAGTTTTATATTTTCTCGTTTCGGCACCTAATATCTCTCGTGAAATTGAAGGATTTATACTAGGCCTTGTCTTTTTGCGTATCTGATCCTCTGCTGCATTCATTTCATCTCTCCTTTCCCCTGTTCCAGTCAATTGCCGCCCAACGATCCCTCTGAAGCTCTCGACAGCCTCTGGTCTTTCAACTTATTCAGGTCCCATCAGCTTAATTTCCTGCCATTTTGCAGGTTCTTCAGTTTCAATCCACAGTTCATAAACAATTAATTGTGGTCAGGGTCCACGTCTACTCTTGGAAGGTTGTAACGCAACATACAGTATAGGCTGGCGAGCTATCAGACACCTAAAGTCATTGAAATGATCTAAGCGTTGGTCGAGGCAGAGCATGGGGACGGACCGACGTCGTTGGCGGGGAACCGCTGCAAGCTCAGTGTGTCCGCCTCGACCAGCATGTTAGGGGGACGCAAGCTGGAGTTGACCAGAGTCCAGTGGAGTGAAGTGACGTGAGGGCGGTTGCTGTCGGATCCAGCTCGTGCAAGAGGGCGGCGTTCACAGTGAGACAGAAGAGGGCCACTTTGAAATACAGGGTGTTTAAAAAACAATATACGTACTTCAAAAATGGTTCAATTGGCTCTGAGCACTATGGGACTTAACAGCTGAGGTCATCAGTCCCCTAGAACTTAGAACTACTTAAACCTAACTAACCTAAGGACATCACACACATCCATGCCCGAGGCAGGATTCGAGCGTGCGACCGTAGCGGTCACGCGATTCCAGACTGAAGTGCCTAGAACCGCTCGGCCACAAAGGCCGGCTATACGTATTTCGAATGCATATATTTATTTAACTTTAAGACATACGAATATGAAACTTAACACACATACACTCCTGGAAATGGAAAAAAGAACACATTGACACCGGTGTGTCAGACCCACCATACTTGCTCCGGACACTGCGAGAGGGCTGTACAAGCAATGATCACACGCACGGCACAGCGGACACACCAGGAACCGCGGTGTTGGCCGTCGAATGGCGCTAGCTGCGCAGCATTTGTGCACCGCCGCCGTCAGTGTCAGCCAGTTTGCCGTGGCATACGGAGCTCCATCGCAGTCTTTAACACTGGTAGCATGCCGCGACAGCGTGGGCGTGAACCGTATGTGCAGTTGACGGACTTTGAGCGAGGGCGTATAGTGGGCATGCGGGAGGCCGGGTGGGCGTACCGCCGAATTGCTCAACACGTCGGGCGTGAAGTCTCCACAGTACATCGATGTTGTCGCCAGTGGTCGGCGGAAGGTGCACGTGCCCGTCGACCTGGGACCGGACCGCAGCGACGCACGGATGCACGCCAAGACCGTAGGATCCTACGCAGTGCCGTAGGGGACCGCACCGCCACTTCCCAGCAAATTAGAGACACTGTTGCTCCTGGGGAATCGGCGAGGACCATTCGCAACCGTCTCCATGAAGCTGGGCTACGGTCCCGCACACCGTTAGGCCGTCTTCCGCTCACGCCCCAACATCGTGCAGCCCGCCTCCAGTGGTGTCGCGACAGGCGTGAATGGAGGGACGAATGGAGACGTGTCGTCTTCAGCGATGAGAGTCGCTTCTGCCTTGGTGCCAATGATGGTCGTATGCGTGTTTGGCGCCGTGCAGGTGAGCGCCACAATCAGGACCGCATACGACCGAGGCACACAGGGCCAACACCCGGCATCATGGTGTGGGGAGCGATCTCCTACACTGGCCGTACACCACTGGTGATCGTCGAGGGGACACTGAATAGTGCACGGTACATCCAAACCGTCATCGAACCCATCGTTCTACCATTCCTAGACCGGCAAGGGAACTTGCTGTTCCAACAGGACAATGCACGTCCGCATGTATCCCGTGCCACCCAACGTGCTCTAGAAGGTGTAAGTCAACTACCCTGGCCAGCAAGATCTCCGGATCTGTCCCCCATTGAGCATGTTTGGGACTGGATGAAGCGTCGTCTCACGCGGTCTGCACGTCCAGCACGAACGCTGGTCCAACTGAGGCGCCAGGTGGAAATGGCATGGCAAGCCGTTCCACAGGACTACATCCAGCATCTCTACGATCGTCTCCATGGGAGAATAGCAGCCTGCATTGCTGCGAAAGGTGGATATACACTGTACTAGTGCCGACATTGTGCATGCTCTGTTGCCTGTGGCTATGTGCCTGTGGGTCTGTCAGTGTGATCATGTGATGTATCTGACCCCAGGAATGTGTCAATAAAGTTTCCCCTTCCTGGGACAATGAATTCACGGTGTTCTTATTTCAATTTCCAGGAGTGTATTTACGAACCTCTTAAATTCAGATTACACATGTTCAATATGGTCTCCATCAGCGACACGGACAATATCGCATCTATACTCAAATTCCTCCCATACTCGGGCAAGCATGTCCTTTGTCACTGATGTTATGGCAGTATGGATCCGGATCTTCAACTCTGCCAGGTTCTGTGGGAGACAATAAGAAATTCAGCCTTCAGTTGAAAGGTAATGTTTTTTAGTTTACCTAGGTTTCGATGCCAATAACGGTATCTTCTTCAGATCAAAAATTAAATTATTTTGCGGGCCAAACATTGGCCATGTCACAGAGTAAAACTAATACAAAATAAAGACGCATTATCATAAGATTATATCTGTCAATACTAAAAACAATAAGAAAAACGTAGACGGAGCTACGCCGGACCAGGAATAAGGGTCACATGTAAGCAACAAGGAGTTTCTGTATTAGTTTTACTCTGTGACATGGCCAACTTTTGGCCTCAAAACAATTTAATTTTTGTTCTAAAGAAGATACCATTATTGGCAATGAAACCTAGGTAAACTAAAAAAAAATTACCTTCCAACTGAAGGCTGAATTTCTTATTGTCTCAACAATTCACGGTTGCTGAAGCGCTACATTATGTTAAAGTTCTGTGGGAGTAGTGGTACATAAATGTTATCTTTAACGGAACCCCACAGGTGTAAGTCAGAGGGCCGGCCGGTGTGGCCGAGCGCTTCTAGGCGCTTCAGTCTGGGACCGCGCGACCGCTACGGTCGTAGGTTCGAATCCTGCCTCGGGCATGGATGTGTGTGATGCCCTTACGTTAGTTAGGTTTAAGTAGTTCTAAGTTCTAGGGGATTGATGACCTGAGATGTTAAGTCCCATAGTGCTCAGAGCCATTTGTAAGTCAGAGGGGCCGGCCGGAGTGGCCGAGCGGTTAAAGGCGCTACAGTCTGGAACCGCACGACCGCTACGGTCGCAGGTTCGAATCCTGCCTCCGGCATGGATGTGTGTGATGTCCTTAGGTTAGTTAGGTTTAAGTAGTTCTAAGTTCTAGGGGACTTATGACCACAGCAGTTGAGTCCCATAGTGCTCAGAGCCATTTAATTTAAGTCAGAGGGTGTAAAATCCGCTAACCATGTTTCGAGAACATACCTTCACCGAGAAGTACATCTACATCTACATCCATACTCCGCAAGCCACCTGACGGTGTGTGGCGGAGGGTACCTTGAGTACCTCTATCGGTTCTCCCTTCTATTCCAGTCTCGTATTGTTCGTGGAAAGAAGGATTGTCGGTATGCCTCTGTGTGGGCTCTAATCTCTCTGATTTTATCCTCATGGTCTCTTCGCGAGATATACGTAGGAAGGAGCAATATACTGCTTGACTCTTCGGTGAAGGTATGTTCTCGAAACTTTGACAAAAGCCCGTACCGAGCTACTAAGCGTCTCTCCTGCAGAGTCTACCACTGGAGTTTATCTATCATCTCCGTAACGCTTTCGCGATTACTAAATGATCCTGTAACGAAGCGCGCTGCTCTCCGTTGGATCTTCTCTATATCTTCTATCAACCCTATCTGGTACGGATCCCACACTACTGAGCAGTATTCAAGCAGTGGGCGAACAAGTGTACTGTAACCTACTTCCTTTGTTTTCGGATTGCATTTCCATAGGATTCTTCCAATGAATCTCAGTCAAGCATCTGCTTTACCAACGATCAACTTTACATGGTCATTCCATTTTAAATCACTCCTAATGCGTACTCCCAGATAATTTATGGTATTAACTGCTTCCAGTTGCTGACCTGCTATTTTGTAGCTAAATGATAAAGGATCTATCTTTCTGTGTATTCGCAGCACATTGCACTTGTCTACATTGAGATTCAATTGCCATTCCCTGCACCATGCGTCAATTCGCTGCAGATCCTCCTGCATTTCAGTACAATTTTCCATTGTTACAACC
Organism: Schistocerca americana; assembly: GCF_021461395.2. Classification (NCBI taxonomy): domain Eukaryota; kingdom Metazoa; phylum Arthropoda; class Insecta; order Orthoptera; family Acrididae; genus Schistocerca; species Schistocerca americana. The sequence continues at coordinate 78,347,373 of NC_060127.1, forward strand.
TCTCGATACACTACAGCATCATCTGCAAAAAGCCTCAGTGAACTTCCGATGTCATCCACAAGGTCATTTATGTATATTGTGAATAGCAACGGTCCTATGACACTCCCCTGCGGCACACCTGAAGTCACTCTCACTTCGGAAGACTTCTCTCCATTGAGAATGACATGCTGCGTCCTCTTATCTAGGAACTCCTCAATCCAATCACACAATTGGTCTGATAGTCTATATGCTCTTACTTTGTTCATTAAACGACTATGGGGAACTGTATCGAACGCCTTGCGGAAATCAAGAAACACGGCATCTACCTGTGAACCCGTGTCTATGGCCTCTGGACGAATAGCGCGAGCTGGGTTTCACATGACCGTCAAGCGGTATATTGCTCCTTCCTACGTATATCTCGCGAAGAGACCATGAGGATAAAATCAGAGAGTTTAGAGCACACACAGAGGCATACCGGCAATCTTTCTTTCCACGAACAATACGAGACTGGAATAGAAGGGGGAACCGATAGAGGTACTCAAGGTACCCTCCGCCACACACCGTCAGGTGGCTTGTAGAGTATGGATGTAGATGTAGAGTTTCATTCAGATATTCATGCACTTGGCAACTCCAGTGAGAGGGTGCCCCGTCTTGTTGAAAAATGAAGTCGTCTTCGTGCAGCCTTGAAAACAACCAGTTTTGTAACATAGCGAGATACTGCTGACAGTTAACTGTGTTTCCATCAATAGAGAATGGGCCGTAAACAGATGATCGGGATATCGCACAAAACACATCTTGTAAATTTTCAATGGCTGCATGTCGGTTCTGTAGGCCTCAAATTCGAACATTGTGTTTGTTTACCTGACAACTAACCTGGAAAGTCGCTTTATCGCTGAACACGATGCTTTGTGCGAAAGTGATATCATTGTCAATAGCATCAAGAATCTCGTTACAAAATGCCACACGTTTGCGTTTGTCATCACAACTCAGGGCTTGTAACAGCTGTAACCTGTACGGCTTCATAACCAACAGACGTCTTAAAAAAATTGGTGTTGGCGCAGTTGTAATTCCCGACTGTCTCGATGAGTTGAATTTGAAAGACTACGCTGGAAAGAAGCTTTTGACAATGTTGATTGGAATACTCTCTTTCAAATTCTAAAGGTGGCAGGGGTAAAATACAGGGAGCGAAAGGCTATTTACAATTTGTACAGAAACCGGATGGCAGTTATAAGAGTCGAGAGACATGAAAGGGAAGCAGTGGTTGGGAAGGGAGTAGGACAGAGTTGTAGCCTCTCCCCGGTGTTATTCAATCTGTATATTTAGCAAGCAGTGAAGGAAACAAAAGAAAAATTCGGAGTAGGTATTAAAATCCATGGAGAAGAAATAAAAACTTTGAGGTTCGCCGATGACATTGTAATTCTGTCAGAGACAGCAAAGGACTTGGAAGAGCAGTTGAACGGAATGGATGGTGTCTTGAAGGGAGGATATAAGATGTATATCAACAAAAGCAAAACGGGGATAATGGAATGTAGTCGAGTTAAGTCGGGTGATGCTGAGGGTATTAGATTAGGAAATGAGACACTTAACGTAGTAAAGGAGTTTTGCTATTTGGGGAGCAAAATAACTGATGATGGACGAAGTAGAGAGGATATAAAATGTAGACTGGCAATGGCAAGGAAAGCGTTTCTGAAGAAGAGAAATTTGTTAACATCCAGTATTGATTTAAGTGTCAGGAAGTTATTTCTGAAAGTATTTGTATGGAGTGTAGCCATGTATGGAAGTGAAACATGGACGGTAAATAGTTTGGACAAGAAGAGAATAGAAGCTTTCGAAATGTGGTGCTACAGAAGAATGCTGAAGATTAGATGGGTAGATCACATAACTAATGAGGAAGTATTGAATAGGATTGGGGAGAAGAGAAGTTTGTGGCACAACTTGACCAGAAGAAGGGATCGGTTGGTAGGACATGTTCTGAGGCATCAAGGGATCACCAATTTAGTATTCGAGGGCAGTGTGGAGGGTAAAAATCGTAGGGGGAGACCAAGAGATGAATACACTAAGCAGATTCAGAAGGGTGTAGGTTGCAGTAGGTACTGGGAGATGAAGAAGCTTGCACAGGATAGAGTAGCATGGAGAGCTGCATCAAACCAGTCTCAGGACTGAAGACCACAACAACAACAACAACAACAACAACAACAACAACAACAACGCTGGAAAGCAGTTTGAATTCGTGCAACATTTTCTTCAGGAAGACGAGGGCTGCCAGGACTCTTTCCTTTACATACACATCCTGTATCTAGAAACTGTCGATACCATCTGCGAATATTCCACCCATTGGGAGGATCAATTTGGTACCTCAACCTGAAACGTCTTTGCAATGTAATCGCGGAATTGTACTTCGCAAACTCGAGAACACAAAATGAGTTCTGCTGCAGAGTAGCCATTTTAAACATATAACGGTTACCAAGCAAAACAGAAGACAACTCACATCCAGCGGCTATTAGTATAAACTGGACTATGTATTCGTTTCTCCAATAGCAGATCTGAGGCGCAGCGATCGATAGTTTGGACAAAAGAATACTTTGTAATACGTATATTCTTTTTGAAACACCCTGTACTTCGAAACTCAGTAGCAATTTCATGACACCGCAAATCCAAACATATCTGTGTGCTCAAGGCGCTGAGGTGTATCAAATGAGAAATTAGTATTAAAAATACCACATAAACTAAAAAAGTTGGGTATTCACAGTAAATGAATATTCTTACAAAAAAGCGTTTTTTTTATTTTTTTTATTTTATCATTAGTCTTTTGACTGGTTTGATGCAGCCCGCTACAAATTCCTCTCCTGTGACCAACCTCTCCATCTCAGAGTAGCACTTGCAACCTACATCCTCAATTATTTGCTGGATATATTCCAGTCTCTGTCATTCCTTGATGTCTTAACAGATGTCCTATCATCCTGTTCCTTCTTCTTATCGGCGTTTTCCACATATTGTTTTCCTCTCCAATTCTGCGCAGAACCTCCTCATTCCCTACCTGATCGGTCCATCAAATTTTCAACATTCGCCTGTAGCACCACATCTCAAATGCTTCGATTCTCTTCTGCTACAGTTTTCGCACAGTCCTTGTTTCGCTACCAAACAATGCTGTGCTCCAAACCTACATTCTCAAAAATTACTTCCTCAAATTAAGGCCTATGTTTGATGCTAGTAGACTTCTCTTGACCAGGAATGCCCTTTCTGCCAGTGCCAGTCTGATTTTGGTGTCTTTGCTCCGTCCGTCATTGGTTGTTTTGCTGCCTAGGTAGTACAATTCCTTAACTTCATGTACTTCGTGACCAACAATCCTGATGTTAAGTTACTCGCTGTTCTCATGTCTGCTACTTCTCATTACTTTCGTCTTTCTTCGATTTACTCTCAGCCTTCATTCTGTACTCATTAGACCATTCCATTCAGCATATCTTCACTTTCACTCAGGATAGCAAAGTCATCAGCGGATCGTATCATTGGTATCCTTTCACCTTGAATTTTAATTCCACTCCTGAGCCTTTCTTTTATTTCCACCATTGCTTCTTACAAAATAACCTTTAAAAATGTCCGCACCTCGTAGCTGAGTGGTCAGCGCTACGGAATGTCGTACCTAAGGGCCCGGGTTCGATTTCCGGCTGGGTCGGACATTTTCTCCGCTCAGGGACTGGGTGTTGTGTTTACCTTATCAACATAATTTCACCCCCATCGACACGCAAGTCGCCGAAGTGGCGTCAACCCGAAAGACTTGCACCAGGCGAACGGTCTACCCGACGGGAGGCCCTAGTGACACGGCCTTTCCATTTTACCTTTAAAAATTAATAAAGGCTGAGCGCTTCGTGCGGTACGTCTACGTCGGCTTCTACGACCATTATCCTGATGATTAAAATTCTTCTAGGTGTTGTACCGCGTCACTGTGTAAAATACCATAATTATAAACCATATTCCGACGACCTTACGCAAGGTGAGACTGGTTTTGGTGGTTTTTGGTGACCACACCGGCATGATGGCCAACATAACAAGTCTACTGCCGTCTCTGCCTAAGAGTTCACTAATTGAGGTGTTCGCAGAATGTGGGTACTGCGATATTTTGCGTATGTCCGGTTGTGATTAACCATTAATACGGACTCATCTGCAGTTGATTGAGTCGTCAGCTGAACAACAGGTAGCGGCTTGTAGGGCAGAGGGAATAAAGCAATGGCCAAGGGAAAGAAACATCTGCGATAGTCTGAGTTGGGTAGTAAGAACATTAGCGGACCGCTTGCTACGAGGGTCACACTATTTTTTTTAATCCATCTTTTATTCTACATGTTTGAAAGTTTTACAGTGCGTAGATACATCCTTCAGGAACAATATTTTCATGTCTCCACGTAATTTCCATCCCTCTCAACTGCCTTACGCCATCTTGGGACCAGCGCCTGTATATCCGCACGGTAAAATTCTGGACCAATCTGTTGGAGCCACTGTTTGGCAGCGTGCACAAGGGAGTCATCATCTTCAAACCTCGTTCCGTGAAGAGAGTCTTTCAGTTTCCAAAAGAGATGATAGTCACATGGAGCCAGGTCAGGACTGTAAGGCAGGTGTTTCAGTGTTGTCCATCCGACTTTTGTGATCGCTTCCATGGTTTTTTGACTGACTTGTGGCCGTGCATTGTCGTCCAACAGCAAGTTACTCGGTGGGCAAGTAGGTTACGTGATGAAAGCGGGCACGGCAATATTGAGGACTGTCCTCGCAGCGGCAGGCCTCGTACTGCACACACTCCAGACAATGTGTAGAGAAACTTCCTGCCAGACTAAAACTGTGTGCCGGACCGAGATTCGAACTCGGGACCTTTGCCTTTCGCGGACACGACTGACGCCCCGTCCTCACAGCTTTAATTCCGCCAGTACCTCGTCTCCTACCTTCCAAACTTTACAGAACTGCGAAACATGCAGAACTAGCACTCCTGAAAGAAAGGATATTGCGGAGACATGGCTTAGCCACACCTGGGGCATGTTTCTAGAATGAAATTTTCACTCTACAGCGGAGTGTGCGCTGATATGAAACTTCCTGGCAGATTAAAACTGTGTGCCGGACCGCGAAAGGCAAAGGTCCCGAGTTCGAGTCTCGGTCCGGCACACAGTTTTAATCTGCCAGGAAGTTTCATATCAGCGCACACTCCGCTGTAGAGTGAAAATTTCATTCTAGAATGTGTAGAGAGTTAACGAATTGGTGACTACTGACAGACGCATCACAGTGAACGAATTGTCACGCTACGTTGGGATAGGGGAGGAAATGTTTGCAGAATACTGAAAGTGTTGGCGTTAAAAAAGGTTTGTGCCAGGTGGGTACCCAGGATGTTGGCAGTGCCTCACAAAGAAACAAGAAAAACAGTATTCAGCGAACTTTTGGAACAGTACGAGAATGGTGGAGATCAATTTCTTGGAAGAATTAATGACAGGTGATGAAACATTGCTCCACATTTTTCACCAGAGACGAAGAGGCAATCAATGGAGTGGCATCATGCAAATTCACCCAAGAAAAAAAAAATTGAAAACCACACCTTCTGCTGGAAAAGTTATGGCTACGGTGTTTTTCGATTCTGAAGGACTCTTGCTTGTGGACATCATGCCAAGTGGAACCACCATAAATTCTGGTGCATATGTGACGACACTGAAGAAACCTCAAGCTCGACTGAGTCGTGTTCGACCACATCGGCAAAAGCGGGATGTTTTGCTGTTGCACGACAATGCACGGCCACATGTCAGTCAGAAAACGATGGAAGCGATCACAAAACTCGGATAGACAACAATGGAACACCCGCCTTACAGTCCATGTGATTTGGGAAACTGAAAAACTCTTCGTGGAACAAGGTTTGAAGATGATGGCTCCCTTGTGCACTTTGCCAAACAGTGGCTCCAACAGGTTGGTCCAGGATTTTACCGTGCGGGCATACAGGCGCTGGTTCGAAGATGGCGTAAGGCAGTTGAGAGGGATGGAAATTATGTGGAGAAACGAAAATATTGTTCCTAAAGAATGTATGTGCACACTGTTATACTTTCAAACATGTAGAAAAAAGATGGATTTTTAAAAAAAATAGTGTGCATTTCTTTTGGAGTGACCCTCGTAATAGGCCAGTTATGAGGGACGGGAGAGATTAGGAAAGAAGCTATTGATGGTCTTTTCGGCTCGTCATTGATTGGTGACAGTCTGCAAATCAGCGCTTGGCCTCTGGCGGGCACGTTTGTTTCCTGGTGTGGGGCGGAAATGCACTGACAGTCCCTCTATAGCTGTTTGTTTAGGCTGTTGCGTCCGTGCTCGGAGAGGCTTCCGCCACGCGAACGCTAGCGCTCCGTCGGACTTGGATAGCTGGCAAAGAGGACGCCTGGAAGCATGTAGCCATTCTCTCTATTGATGTTGTCAGGCCGCTTCAATAATTTCAGTCGTCTCTCAAATTTTACGGTGGCACGTGGACGACTGGTTCTTCCTGGAACGAGATAAGCTGTCCACAGTCGCATTGGTTTTCCGCTCTCGCCGATTTATTATGCTATGGTAATCGCACATAGCGTTTGTATTCTGCTACTACTGCCCCCCCCCCCCCCCTCCCCTGTGTAGGCAGCTTCGCATTCACAACGTAGTTTATACACTCCTGCAGTGTTTTCGTTTGTTGACTGCCTCCTTGGTGGAACCTATCACGTTGTGGATCCCGTGTCTGCGGCGGAAAATCGGTTGAAAACATCGTCGGTGGAGGACATTGCCTAGCTGTGCTCTGACGCTCTTCGTATGTGGTAAGTGGACTAGCGGAAGCTTCTCTGCCTTGCCTTCTTCTCTTGTCTGATTTCGGTTGATCTTCGTCGCCTTTCTTATAATGTTGCAGTTCTAACCGATTCATGAAATCTTAACAAACAAGGTATTGGGTGATGGCTAAGGACTTCAGCTACCATCCCTGAAAGTCACACATTTATACATATTTTATTTGTTGATAACGATGGTATATCTTTTTAATTATACAAGTGTGTCATAGCATTGTATTCTCCACATTTACACAGGAAATGCAGTATGGCATTTCCTGCACCTCTTCCTACTTAACAAGGTGACGCGTATCTTGGTTACTATTTGATTTCTAATTTATTTGATTAAAAATTGATTCAGTTTTAAAGACATTCGCAAATTAAAAGTGATAAATTGTTTGTAATATTTGATACTACCAATAGGCAGAGCATAAAAGGGTGGATCTATTGAGCAGGAGAAGTTTTTTTTTTTTTTTTTTTTTTTTTTTTTTTTTTTTTTTTTTTTTTTTGTATCTTTAACAACTACTCGAATTTCTTTGTTATTTGCTGTCAGCGCGCAAGCGCAAAATTCGTGTTTTCATTAATTACTCTGCTGGCTGCGGTACCCGAACGGTTCTTGGCGCTTCAGTACGGAACCGTGCGACTGCTACGGTCACAGGTTCGAATCCTGCCTCGGGCATGGATGTGTGTGATGACCTTAGGTTAGTTAGGTTTAAGTAGTTCTAAGCTCTTGGGCACTGATGAGCTCAGATGTTAAGTCCCATAGTGCTCAGAGCCATTTGAATCATTAATTATGCTTAAACTATCATATACAGAAAAATGTGTTCGGTCTTAATGGACGTGATATACAAGAAGCTTTTATTTCAGCCATATGTGAAATTTGTTATCTGGTTGTTTTCCAAATGGTGGTCCATTTTCCGTAATTTTGGGTAGAAGTACGCTATGGATTTTGGTGGGAGAAACAAGATTATAAGCGCGAGGGAGCGGTGGCTCCTGATCATTCTGCTCGTTATGCTGCTGGAAATCGTTAGGATTGAGTCGAAAGTTGACTGTTGTTTCCAGAATCAGGTTTTTCTGACCATGCACAGTTCGGATCGGATGCACATCTGCCGCTTCATCCAAGGTTTCACCGAGGACTGACATGCTTTTATGCCTACTTGCACCTTGGAAGTCGTGGCACGTGAAATATTAGTTTTATATGACCTGAAGATATACCTCCAAGATATGAAACCTGTCGTCATACAGTGAAAATACAATAAACAGCTGTTGCGGATTTGCACGGTCACTCAGTTTAATATGGATTATTTCATTTTAAATTGTTTGGTTGTCCTTCACATTATGTACAGATTTTGAGACTTCCAAACTCACTCATTAAAACTTTAGGGTACTTCTCGTTGACCCAGAATCAGGAATTTTGGAAGAAACAAGGTTCCACAGTACAAGTAAATTGAAAAATCCGAAAATGGTTAATTTGAAATTATATCGCATAAAAAAATACTTCTTGTTATTCGTTGTCTGTCTGTTAAGACCACTTTTCCTCAAGAGTACAGAGATATCAAATCGACGTTTATGTCAAATATTTAAGTCTACGGTCCATTGGCGGTATAAAAAATCTAGGCTTCTAAGTCAATGCAATCAAAAGATTGCCCCTTTTTCTCAAGAACGAGTAGAGGTAAAAATTTGAAATTTATGCCAATTACTAACCTCTATGGTCCCTTGTCTTTGTAAATAATTTAAAATTCTAAATGAATGCAGTCGGAAGATATAGCCATATGTATCACATATTTTGATACTCGCAAACTGCTCCATCGTAAACTACAGCACGAACTACCTATATTCATGTCATGCATGGTGGTCTAACAACAAAGCCTGTGGCTGGAAACTCAAATGTCTGCGTTTTAATCTGGCCTCCACCTCTCAACAATGTGACCAGCCACCAGAAACAACATATGGTTCGGATTCAGCGTTAAACTGTAGACCCCTTTTCCCCGATTGGATAAGTAGGGGAGGTTAGGGAGACGCAATTCGCCGAAGTGGCGTCCAATAGAAAGACTTGGACCAGACCAATGAGCCACACGAAATTATTATCTACAGCGTGGCGCATGATAAGTCACCTGATTTGTTTCATAAATAACACATTTGTTGTTGACAAGATTTGTAATTTAATGATGTAGAAGTAAAGAATACATCTTGGAAATACAACCTAATGAATCACATGTTCAATATGACTGCCGTTTTGGTTTACGACTTCTTCAAGTTGCACACGTGCATTTGTGACGACTCTCCGGCACCAATATTGGGGAATGGCGCGGTATAACTCCACAATGATGGCCCTAAGTTGCACTGAATTTTCCGGTTTTGTGTGGTACACCTTCTCTTTAAGAAACCCCAAAGGAAGAAGTCACATGTGTTAAGGTCCGTGCTGTGGGGCAGCGACATCCCTCCTCCAGCGTAACATTCTCAAAATCTGTTGGACAATAAGGCCAAGTCTTTCGTGTAGGAAATCGAGCACAACGTTGGCAGTATGGGGGCGTGCTCCATCCTGCATGAACCATTGTGTCTGCATTTAAAGACATGAGGCCATGAGTTGAGGAAAGAACTGGTCTGGAAATTTTGGAACTTTGTGGTAAGTTCCTATGGGACCAAACTGCTGAGGTGATCGGTCTCTAGGCTTACACATTACTTAATCTAACTTAAACTAACTTATGTTTAGGACAACACGCACAGCCATGCCTGAGGGAGGACCTGAACCTCCAACAGTGGAAGCCGAGCGAACCTTGACAAGGCGCCTAAGACCGCACGGCTACCGCACATGGCAAAGAACTGGTTACGCAGCATGTGTAAATAGCGTTCACCGGTTACTGTAGCATCGAAGAAGGATGGACCAATGACTCCATGGCGTACATCGTGACCCACACGCACCCTGTATGTGTCTTTCATGTGGATTATTCGCAGAGGTTCACGTGCCCAGAATCGAATGTTCTGTTTGTTCAAAACACCGTTCACGTAAAAATAAGCTTCGTCAGAAAACCATGTGTTGTGTAGCGCTGTCTCTCGGTCTTGCTCGTTTGCCCACTTTGCAAACTGCAGTCTGTGCTCCTTATCTCTCGCAGTAAGCTTAAGCGCCACAGTCATCTTGTATGGATACAAGCGAAGGTCGGATTGAATAATTGGCGCGAAATTCCCAATTCGGCACTGACTCTTCTTGTTGATTTACTCTGACTACGAGTCAAAGTCACTCTAACTGCTTCAATGTTTAGCGGCGAACATACGGTACATGAACGTGGCTGCTGACACTCCCAAAACAGATCCAGTACCTTCAAATTTTTGATGCAATCTGCGTATTTTCTGTGGGCTGGGAGCACACCGTGTGCCGAAAAGAGCACGAAACTTTCTCTGTGACAATGTAACGCTGTTCGTCGCCGCGAACAGTAACTCAAACTTCGTCTTTCGTGCGACGGTCAACCGTCCTTTGTCCGCCATCACGGCAAACTGAAATGGCGGACTCACAACGGAAGCGATGAACTCGCAACGACATCTGGCGTAATTTCCGTGAACTGCGTGAAATTGAGCGCACAATTTGAAAGTTAATATCCCAATAATATACGTGTAGGATCAAATAGAGGGTGTCCGGGAAGTAGGGACGAATATCAAAGGGTTATACAACATAAAAAATTTTTTGAAAATTTAATTGTTTTTATAAACACATTAAGTAACGTCTCTCGCCTACCTATGAAAAATTATACCCTCAAGCCTGCGCAATGCGTTCATTGAAGTTCTCGATGACGCGTTCACGAACATGTGGTGGGATGCAGTTAATAACCCTTTTAATTTCATCCTTCAATTGGTGTGTTGTTTGTGGTTTATTCACATCCACCTTTGATTTCACAAATACGCACAGAAAGAGTCACAAAGCGTAAGACTGCATGATCTGGCAGGCCGTTCCTGGTTGTCATGCACAGAGATAATTTTTTGAGGGAACTTCTCACTCAGCAGAGCAATCGTTTCATGGGATGTGTGACATGTTGCACAATCTCGTTGAAACCAAAGCGGTCTGAGGCGCTGCAGTCATGGACAGTGCGGCTGGTCCCGGCGGAGGTTCGAGTCCTCCCTCGGGCATGGGTGTGTGTGTTTGTCTTAGGATAATTTAGTTTAAGTAGTGTGTAAGCTTAGGGACTGATGACCTTAGCAGTTAAGTCCCATAAGATTTCACACACATTTGATTTGAAACCAAAAATCGCCATTTTCGTCAATAAGAGGGAAAAACCAATCAGAAAGCATGTTTCGGTAATGGTCGCCGTTCACAGTGACTGCAACTGCCTCATCATTTTCAAAAAAGTTCGGGCCGATCATTCCTCCTGCCCAGACCCACACCACACATCGCGCTGCTGCTACGGTCCCAGGTTCGAATCCTGCCTCGGGCCTGGATGTGTGTGATGTCCTTAGGTTTAAGAAGTTCTAAGTCTAGGTGAGTGATGACCTCAGATGTTAAGTCCCATAGTGCTTAGAGCCATTCGAACCAACTCTCTTGCCGGCCGGAGTGGCCGAGCGGTTAAAGGCGCTACAGTCTGGAACCGCACGACCGCAACGGTCGCAGGTTCGAATCCTGCCTCGGGCATGGATGTGTGTGATGTCCTTAGGTTAGTTAGGTTTAAGTAGTTCTAAGTTCTAGGGGACTTATGACCACAGCAGTTGAGTCCCATAGTGCTCAGAGCCATTTGATTTGAACCAACCCTCTTGGGGTTTTTATGTGCGGATAATAGTTTCTGAAATAACTGTAACAATGAGGGACCCATTTCTACTGCGTGCAATGACACAGGGTAGAAAAACGACCGTACACTAAAAACGTGCAAATATGCGCAAGCAAATATATTTGAACTCGTTAACTACACTGTTGAGGTAGAGGGAGAGCCATTTAAGAAAGTGGAGCCACGCACAGGAAATTGTGTAGCCAACGATATCGGATACTATCGGTCGTAGGTTGGCTTTAAGTCGATATACGTCATACCATAAACATACCTTCTGGAGTGCTGCCCATCTTACTTTATCCTGGCAACAAGGCAAGATCGCTGTCATATATTAAATAGGCTACACGAACAGTAGTTGAAAAATGTGTCGTTCTCCTATTCATTGTCACGGGACGTATCACAGACTTGAGACTGGAATGACAGGGCAGCATTGGCCAAGTACGCGCCAGTGAAAACTACACAAGATTTAGCGAAACTAAAGTCTAAACGCGCACCTTTTTCATTTCTGATCTGTCCAGGTTTCGAAGCGACGGGTTAACCTACGAGAGTCGGCGACTGGCCGAATTTGTGACACTTGTACGGAGTGAAATGTCCACGGAGCCTAGGGCACTTCAGGTAATGGACGGCGGAACAGGGTGTTCCAGAAGTAGGATTCACCAACCTGTCCGTCGCTGCCAGCGACGTTCTAATGGGAAAGGTCACTTCCTGCTCTAAGGACGCTGTCCACACACGAGTCCATTAACAGGCGGCTAAGGTGCGCGACTTTCTCCCAGGACCGTCCAGTACTGCACTTGATCTCTGACTAGCAATAAGCGTTGTAGAGGTGTAGTTCACAGAGACCACAAAAAGGGAAACCTTTGATTTACAACGGGCATCAGTGTACAGGGTGTTCGTTTTAACTTGAGATAATTCAACTAAACATCTCGAATCGCCGCGTCGTATGAAAAAAATGTTCCAGGTGAAATGTTAATAGTAGTAAAGAGGACATCTGTTTGTCTTACAACTGCCCGCCTCCTAACCACCCCTCCTGCGTGGGTGGCGTTAGTTTCGTATTTTCAAATGGGAAGCCCCCATTTTTTTTGCAAATTTGGATTCTACGTCATTAATACGTACGGTTTACTCAAACCATTGTTTTCCATTCGTGGTAGATGGCACTGTAATCCACAAATATCAAGGGTGCGTGTTTTTACTATTGAGAACCGATGCTCCTGATTCTACATTACGTTAACGATGAAAGTGTAAACCTTTGTTGGTAATTTAAGTTTGAAATTTACTTTAATGTTGCAAATTTGATTGTACAGCTGCTTCAGTATCTGGTTGGAAACTACGTTTAGCGTGATTCAGAAACAACGACGTGGATTAACCCTTTGCCTTAGGATTTAAGTTCGGTTAGCGTGAGCCGCAAGTGGCTGGAAGGTAGGGATGCGTCTTACGATTCCCGGCGCTTACACACGCTAAGGCTGCGGTGCACCACGCATGGTGGCGTCCGAAGTCGTGCAGACGCCCTCGGGATTTGTAAGTACGTGTGTGAGGTACCAGTACGTGGCATTTCTACAGGTATCATAAATAATGACGATTAGCTGCCCATTGGAAACGAAACATTCATTGTCTCAAACGCAACGATATATTCACAAACGTTTTCTTTCCCTTTATAACCAAACATACATTGATGAAATACATCTTAATAATAATATTCACAACAATACAATGGCCTAAGACTGTATAATATTTTGTTCAAAACGTTAGTACGTTGGCAAACATATTTTCAAACGCAACGTCTTCACAGTGACATGTACACGAATTTAATAGTCTTCGATTGTATGATATCGTTCAAAACAATCTGGAACATGTAATGCAACCCTGCACTTTTTGCATTCCCACGTTGTTTTGCTGCGTCGTTTATGCTTTCTGCACACTACACAAACTCTGGCAGGATTTACTTTTGATGGTGTTGGATCAATATACACTGCTGGCCACCGTAAATGCAACACCAAGAAAGACAAGAGGTAACATAACAAAATTTATTTTGTAGATAACATGTTGAGCAAGTATCAAATGATTACGTTTACAGACGTCTGTGACATGTGGATCCTGCCAGAATCAGTAGCCAGAGTAGCCGCCATTGTTGGAGATCACCGCTGCCACACGTCTCGGCATTGAGTCAAAGAGACGTTGGATGTGTTCCTGGGGTACAGCAGCCCAAGCAGCTTCCACACGTTGCCAAAGATGATCTGGTGTGGCAGCTGGGGATGTAATCTGGGTCACTCGTTGAGCAACCATGGACCATATGTTTCCTATCGGCGAAAGATCCGGAGAGCGAGCCGGCCAGGGAAGCAATTCAATGTGGTTATTGACGAAGAACCTTTGGACAATGCGTGCCACGTGTGGTCGCGCATTATCCTGTTGAAATATGGCTGTGGCCGAGCCCTGAAGGTAAGGAAGGACAACTGGCTCCAGCACCTCGGATATGTAGCGCCGGCTATTTAAAGTACCGGCAATGCGTACTAGAGGCGTGCGAGAGTAATATCCAATACCGCCCCATACCATAATACCCGGTGCAAGACCAGTGTGGCGGTGCATAATGCAGCTGTCCAGCATCCTCTCCCCACGGTGTCTCCACACTCGAATCCGACCATCGTGGTGCTGCAAACAGAAGCGTGCCTCGTCAGTAAAGACAACGTCATTCCATTCTGCCGTCCACATCCGTCTGTCATCACACCATTGGCGACGGAGAAGTCTGTGGTTCTGCGTCAATGGTAGACGAAGCAATGGACGTCTTGCGGACAGACCACTCTGCTGTAAACGGCGTCGAATGGTACGCGCAGACACTGGATGATGCGTTACAGACGCAATGTGGTGTGCTTTTATGATGCGTTACAGACGCAATGTGGTGTGCTATGATTCGGGATGTCACTGAGCGATCCGTCACTGCCATGCGCACAATTTGCGTATCAGCACGTGCAGTGGTGCACCGAGGTTAATGCGATCGACCACGTCGGTCCGTCGTACCCTCCTGCATCCAAAGGCCACATATCCGCATTACAGTTGTTTGGTTTCGTCCAACACGACTAGCGATTTCTCTGTATGATAATCCACAATCTCGGTAAGCCACTATCCTTCCTCTGTCGAACTCGGATACTTGATCAAAAGATGTTCGCTGTTGTCTACGAGGCATAACTGATCGTCTTGTGAAACAACCACAAGGTAAACACACGTGCCGAACGTACACTCGTCGAAATCGCCAAGCCTTAAATGGCGCTATGAGGTGGCGCCACAGGCGCGCGTGATGTGCGTCTGCGCTGAAATTCTAATCAGTTGCATATCTCATCGCTGCAAACTCATGGTGTAAATTTCACTCGATTCGGATGCTTCCTTCAGGGTGTTGCATTTACGGTGGCCAGCAGTGTATTTGGGAAAATGTGCCCATGTTGCGCGTGCAGTCTTTGTGGTATATCGCCAGATGCTAATCGTCCCTTCCGATTATATTCCGGTGAAGGTGTAGTTTTCAACAATTATTTTGCAATGTGAATCCTGTATTCTGCGTAGCTCTGTCGTTTGCCGCAATGTATTTTGTAATACAAAATGTACGTGTTAAATAAAGCAACATTAAATAGGTAAAAGAAAATCTTACGGTATTCTTTCACACATTTTCTCATCACAGGGAAGCATGCGAGAATCTGATCTTGGCGATTAACTCCAATCATGCCTCTATTGTATTCGACGACACATTTTGGTTTCCAAGACGCATTGCGGAGAGGTGTGACTGTGGCAATCATTTCTGCTGTTGGATGTTTTGTGGAAAGCTTGTGAACGTCTCGTTTATCTTTCCATTTTAGTGCCAGCATTCCATTACAACTCCCCTCTGTATATTCCCCCTTCTTTAACAGGAAGTCTGTGGGCATATTTTTTCTGTTTGAGCGCACTGTTCCAATCACATTAGTTTTATTGGTAAGGAGAGTTTTGAAAAGTTTCGGCGAATAAAACCAGTTATCTAAATATATTATATGCCCTCTGTGTAATATCGACTGTGATAGTTCTAGAACTACACTTTCAGAGGCACTACTACTAGCCTCACGTTTGTTACTACCCGTGAGTATCTTAAAATCATAGCAGTATCCTGAACTTGACTAACACAATTTATACATTTTAATACCAAACCTCGCTCTTATTGATTTGTTTGCAGGATAAGCACCCCTTAAATTTCATTAATGATTCATCAGCGGCAATATTCTCTTGCTTTGTGTACACTTCCTTAAATTTTCGATTGAACGTATCTATGACTGGCCTTAGTTTGTACAGCTTATCTGAGTTGTTGGCTAAACTGTTATTCGCTAGATGCAGAAATCTCCCTTTCCTCGTGAACACGTTCGCTACACGTCGGGAACATTGTGAAAGTATTTTTGTAATCAGAATGAGATTTTCACTCTGCAGCGGAGTGTGCGCTGATATGAAACTTCCTGGCAGATTAAAACTGTGTGCCCGACCGAGACTCGAACTCGGGACCTTTGCCTTTCGCGGGCAAGTGCTCTACCAACTGAGCTACCGAAGCACGACTCACGCCCGGTACTCACAGCTTTACTTCTGCCAGTATCTCGTCTCCTACCTTCCAAACTCTACAGAAGCTCTCCTGCGAACCTTGCACAACTAGCACTCCTGAAAGAAAGGATATAGCGGAGACATGGCTTAGCCACAGCCTGGCGGATGTTTCCAGAATGAGATTTTCACTCTGCAGCGGAGTGTGCGCTGATATGAAACTTCCTGGCAGATTAAAACTGTGTGCCCGACCGAGACTCGAATTCGGGACCTTTGCCTTTCGTGGGCAAGTGCTCTACCAACTGAGCTACCGAAGCACGACTCATGTCTAAGCCATGTCTCCGCAGTATCCTTTCTTTCAGGAGTGCTACTTCTGCAAGGTTCGCAGGAGAGCTTCTGTAAAGTTTGGAAGGTAGGAGACGAGATACTGGCAGAAGTAAAGCTGTGAGTACCGGGCGTGAGTCGTGCCTCGGTAGCTCAGTTGGTAGAGCACTTGCCCGCGAAAGACAAAGGTCCCGAGTTCGAGTCTCGGTCGGGCACACAGTTTTAATCTGCCAGGAAGTTTTATTTTTGTAATGTCGGCAGGTCTGAATGCGGCGAAGAACACCTCGTGTATGGCGCGTGTACTCGATCAGCTCCGCAACGTGTCACAGATGTTCTGTTTACATTTGGCGCGGCTGACCGACGACGTCTCTCATACGACATGCGCTTGTTCGGCGCGGTAAACGTAACACGTCTCTGATACGTCTATGTGATGTTTGGCCAGGTCGGCACGCAACGTTTCTCACACGACATTGTAAGCTAAGGGGTTAACAGTTTTCTGTTGCCACCAGGATGCTTGAGATCGATGAATCCCATTGCCGTTCACCATAGGGATGCTTGATTTCGGTGAATCCCTTCCCTCTCGCAGCTTGGTTTCTTGATTTTGGTGAATCTCTTGCCTCTCACCATTGGACTGCTTGATTTCGTTGAATCCCCTTGGCTTTCATCAGTCTGAAATTTACATGCACGAATTAATTAATGTACCGAAATGGAAAGTTGTCAGTTTGAGCATTTATTGTGAATCACAGAATGGTGAGAGGCAAGGGCTCGCCGAAATCAAGCGTCCCAATGAGAACAGTTATCCACGACATTGTTCTTGGATCACACTCAACTTACTTTCTAGCCAGACACTGAAACAGCTAACCACATTGTACTGTACAGTCATATTTGCAACATGTCAGTTTGCAAATGTCAACTATTAGAACACAGAGGTTCAAACTTACATCCTACATTAAATGTAGAATAAAATGCGTCGATTCTTAATTGCAAAAACAGGCACACTTGATATTTGCCGATTACAGTGACATTACCACAAATGGAAAACAAGTGGTTTGAGTAAACCGTGCGTATCTTTTGGCGTAGAATCCGAATATTCAATAAAAGTGGGGGTTCCCATTTGAAAATACAAAGTTGACCCCGCCCACGAAAGAAGGGTGGTTAGGACGGGACCTATTCTAGTGCACGCAGATGTCCCCCTCACTAATACTAACTTTTTGCCTGGAACACTTTTGTCATAAGATGCACAGTTCTCGTGACATTTAGTCGTCCCAAGTTAAAATAAACACTGTATACACTGCTAATTTGATTGTGCAGCCGTATCAGTATCTGGCACTGTATACAGTGTTTATTTTAACTTGGGACGAATAAATGTCACGAGAACTGTGCATCTTATGACAAAAGTATACAGTGGACTATATTACCAAAGAAGATGTAACTTATTGGCGTTGTGTAAATGTTATAAAAAGTAAACAGATAGGAAACCTATCTTGTAAAAACAACACAGTTCTAGGTGAAGGTAGCTGCGTTTGTCTTCCAGCTGAAGCAGCGAGCGAAGTGCAAAAACATTTTTAAGTGCAGAAAAGCGTGCAAAAGAAACAGATACTACAACTTCATGAGTTTGTGTTGAAGTAGGACTTCAATCGACACGACGACTTACCATCACATAAACGTGGCCAACAGTAACTGCGTCGCATTATGACAAAATACGTGAGACCTGCGCACGATCCGAGCGATCCTGGAGGAATATTCTTTCAAGAAAATAATTAGCAGTTGAGTGATGACGGCAAATTTTTATTTACCGATGACAACAGGGGACCGAACGAGAGAAATTTAGTGTATATCGGAGAAAAGGGAAAATCATTATCATTAATCTGCGAATCATTTTTTGTGGATGAAACATTCAAAAGTTCGAACAAATGTTTCGCACAGCTGTTTGTATTTCACAAACATCTTACAACTTATTTGGAGGAAAAAAAAACACTATTCCAATCGTCCAGGTTTCGCTATCGAACAAAAAGGGAAAAACCTATTATCTTTTTATGTAACTATTAAAACCAGCATGCGTGGGTGGAACCTCGCTTCTCGCATTATGGACTTCAAAACTGCTGTCGCCCAACCAGCTATAAGTTTTCTGAAACACAAATTTTGGATTGCAACTTTCATTTCAATCAATGTGTGTGAAAACAAGTTCGGTTTTTTTTTATCGTGATCTTCTGACATGAGTTGCTGTTATGAACAGTAAATATTGTGTGAGCCAAGAAAGAGGCAAGTTTATAGTCAGGTGCCACTGTATTGTGTGTGTGTGTGTGTGTGTGTGTGTGTGTGTGTGTGTGTGTGTGTGCAAATGATCAACGTCCAGCTTTGTAAGTAACCTTACGACTATGTTTTCAGAACATCCTGTATTTGTCTGTGTAAATCACACCTAAGTACCTAGCGGAGGGTTCATCGAACCACCTTCACAGTAATTGCAATCTCGAAAAAACGAAAATCTATATATTTCCGTACGAGCTCTGATTTCCATAATTTTATTCCCTAATTTTATTATGATGATCGTTTCTCGCTATGTAGGTCGGCGTCAACAAAATATTTTCGCATTCGGAGGAGAAAGTTGGTGATTGAAATTTTGTGAGAAGATTCGGCCCCATCAAAAAACGCCTTTGTTTTAATGATGTCCACTCCAAGTACTGTATCATGTCAGTGACACACTCTCCCCTATTCCGCGATAATACAAAACGTGCTGCTCTTCTTTGATCTTTCTCAATGCACTCCGTTACTCCTATTTGGTAAGGTAGCAGGAGCGCACAGCAGCACTCCAAAAGACGACGGACAAGCGTAGTGTCGGCAGTGTCCTAAGTAGATCTGTTACAGTTTCTAAGTGTCCTGCCAATAAAATGCAGTCCTTGGTTTGCCTTACCCACAGCATTTTCTATGTGTTCTTTCCAATTTAAGTCGTTCGTAATTGTAATTCCTAGGTTTTTTGTTGAATTTACCGTCTTTAGATTTGACTGATTTATCGAGTAACCGAAGTTTAACGGATTCCTTTTAGCACTCACGTCCATGACCTCACCCTCTTCATTATTTAGAGTCAAGTGCCTACTTTTGCACCACATGGATATCTTTTATAAATCATTTTGCAATGTGTTTTGATCTTCTGATGACTTTACTAGACGATAAACGACAGCATCATCTGCAAACAACCTAAGACGGCTGCCCAGATTTTCTCCTACATCGTTTATATAGACAAGTAACAGCAGAGGGCCTACAACACTACCATGGGGAACGCCAGAAATCAATACTGTTCTATTCGATGACTTTCCGTCAGTTACTACGAACTGTGACCTCCCTGACGGGAAATCACGAGTGCATATTCCATAAGCACGCATTTCACTACAAGCCGCTTATGAAGTATGGTGTCAAAAGCCATCTGGAAATCTAGAAAAGCAGAATCAATTTTAAATTCCTTGCCAATGGCACTCAACACTTCGTGTGAGTAAAGAGCTAGTTGTGTTTCACAAGAACGATGCTTTCTGAATCTGCTTTGAGTGTGTGAAAAGACCGTTCTCTTCAAGGTAGTTCATAACGTTCGAACACAATATGTGTTCCAAAGTCATTCTGCTGCATTTCTTAAACATTGGTGTGACCTGTGCAACTTTCTAGTCTTTGGGTATGGATCTTTCGTCGAGCGAGCAGTTGCATATGATTGTTAAGTATGGAGCTATTGCGTCAGCGTACTCTGAAACGAACCTAATTTGTATCCAATTTGCTGGTTTATAGTGCATTATTTCCTGAATGTCTGTCCATACCTTTTACATCGTTTTTACTGCGTCGTTAAAGCCGTCCAGTGATGACGGTTTTTAGAACCGAAACTGGTTGAGGAATAAAGTTTTGGTGGCACAGTTGGTGGTTTGTAATGCATTGTTTCCTGAATGTCTGGCCATACCTTTTTGTTACACCCTGTGTTAAGCCACAGCATTACTACTGTAGTTTGAACAATCCTGTTGGCAGAACATCCGCAACTGAGCATTATAGCAGAGGTTGAAAATACCGCTTCAGTTGTAAATCACTTTATTTTCACATGACCGGTTTCGGAGTCAGACTCCCTGTTCTGCGCTCATAGGCAGCACACCGCGCGACGCTCGGGGACCACAGCACAGCTACGACTCCTGAGGATGAGCTTATAGCAGTCCGAAACCGGTCGTGTGAAAATAAAGTAATTTACAACTGAAGCGGTATTTTCAACCTCTGCTGCTATAGTTTGGCTGCAGTACACTACCTGAACCACCTATCCCACCACACCGTCGGTTCGGCGCTTAGCGACCTCGGCTACTTTCTGCGTGGAAGGCTGCTGAAGGCCGCCTATTCGAAGACTAGGGATGGATAAAACCGGCCGTTTAACACCGATACCGGCATTTTAGCTGTGAATAACCGGTAGTTTTCGGTATTTGTTTGGTCTCGGTTGTAACATTATTTTCTATTTTTTCTAACAACCGGGTAAAAATACCGAAATATCATCTAAAACTACATGTACATCATACTCCGCAAGCCACCTAATGGGGTGCGGCGGAGGGTACTTTCGGTACCACTATCTGATCCCTCCAAACCTATTCCACTCGCGAATAGTGCGTGGGAAGAGTGATTGTCGGTAAGCCTCTGTATTGGCTCTAATTTCCCGAATTTTCTCCTCGCGATCAATACGCGAGATGTATGTGGGCGGAAGTAATATGTTGTCCGACTCCTGAAAAGTGCTGTCCCGAAATTTCAATAGCAAATCTCTGCGTGATGCGCAACGCCTCTCTTGTAACGTCTGCCAGTGGAGTTGGTTTAGCAACTCCGTAACGCTCTCTCGCCAGCTAAACGATCCCGTGACGAAACGCGCCGCTCTTCGTTGGATCTTCTCTATCTCCTCTATCAGTCCTACCTGATAGCGATCCAGGATAGCCGGTGGGGTGGCCGAGCGGTTCCAGGCGCTACACTCTGGACCCCCTCGACCGCTGCGGTCGCAGGTTCGAATCCTGCCTCGGGCATGGATGTGTGTGATGTCCTTAGGTTAGTTAAATTTAAGTAATTCTAAGTTCTAGGGGACTGATGACCTCAGAAGTTAAGTCCCATAGTGCTCAGAGCCATTTGAACCATTTTGATCCCGGATAGATGAACAATACTCAAGAATGTGGCGAACAAACGCCTTATAAGCCACTTCTTTCTCAGATGAGTTACATTTCCTTAAGATTCTTCCGAGTAATCTGAGTCTGGTGTCTCCTTTCCCAACATCTGTTTTATATAGTCACTCCACTTACGGTCGCTCTGAATAGTTACGTCTCGATGTTTTACGGCAGACGCTGTCTCCAGCTGTTTGTCGTCAATAGTGCAGCTGTACAGTAGTGGATTTCTTTTCCTATGCAGGTGCAGTATGTTACATTTATTTTCATTCAGGGCCAACTGCCAGAGTCTACACCATTCATCAATTCTCTGCAGGTCTTTGTGCAAATTCTTACCGACTTCCGGCGTTCCTACTTTAGTATAGACAACTGCATCATCTGCGAATAGCCTTAAAGAGCATCCGACGCTTTTCTACTAGACTATTTATATATATTGTGAACAGCGACGGTCTTATCACACTTACCTGTGGTACTCCGGATATTACCTTTACATCTGTCGATTTAGTTCCGTTAAGAGTGACGTGTTGAGTTCTATTTGCAATAAAGTGTTGAATCCAATCGCAGATCTGATCCGATACTCCGCAAGCTCGTATTTTTTTCATTAAACAGCAATGCGAGACGGTGTAAAATGCCTTACTGAAGTCAAGGAACACGGCATCAGGCTGAGTGCCGTTGTCCACTGCGCTGTGGATCTCATAGAGGAACAGAGAGAGCTGAGTTTCGCAGAATCTCTGTTTGCGGAATCTGTTGATTTTTATAGAGGAGATTCTGAGTCTGTTTAGGTTACACGAACATCCTCAGACACGACACGGTCACCAGGCGAAACGGGCTCTTGATGTGTCCCAGCTAATGTTTCCCGTCCGCGACACCGTGCCAGAAACTATCATAGCCAGTCGAGCGCAATTACATGCTGCCAAACCCCGAAAGCGCGGCAACTCGCGGGAGCGTCACTCAACACAGCTGCTCCACCGCCCTACAGCCAGACTCTGCTCTGCCCGCGCTCCACGCGGCAGAGTTAACACTACCCAAGATCCTAAACACTTTGGCTCCCCACATCATTCGATAGTATAGTTTTCCCTAGGGAAGACCCAGCGTAAAAATACAAATAATATTTGCAACACAAACCAATTATACATCGACATATATATACAGGGTGTTACAAAAAGGTACGGCCAAACTTTCCGGAAACATTCTTCACACACAAAGAAAGAAAATATGTTATGTGGACATGTGTCCAGAAACGCTTACTTTCCATGTTAGAGCTCATTTTATTACTTCTCGTCAAATCACATTAATCATGGAATGGAAACACACAGCAACAGAACTTACCAGCGTGACTTCAAACACTTTGTTACAGGAAATGTTCAAAATGTCCTCCGTTAGCGAGGATACATGCATCCACCCGCCGTCGCATGGAATCCCTGATGCGCTGATGCAGCCCTGATGAATGGCGTATTGTATCACAGCCGTCCATAATACGAGCGCGAAGAAATGCGCTGATGCAGCCCTGTTGAATGGCGTATTGTATCACAGCCGTCCATAATACGAGCGCGAAGAGTGTCTACATTTGGTACCGGGGTTGCGTAGACAAGAGCTTTCAAATGGCCCCATAAATGAAAGTCAAGAGGGTCGAGGTCAGGAGAGCGCGAAGGCCATGGAATTGGTCCGCCTCTACCAATACATCGGTCACCGAATCTGTGGTGTCACCGCCAGACACCACACTTGCTAGGTGGTAGCTTTAAATCGGCCGCGGCCCATTTAGTACATGTCGGACCCGCGTGTCGCCACTGTGTGATCGCAGACCGAGCGCCACCACAAGGCAGGTCTCGAGATACGGACGAGCACTCGCCCCAGTTGTACGACGACTTTGCTAGCGACTACACGGACGAAGCCTTTCTCTCATTTGCCGAGAGATAGTTAGAATAGCCTTCAGCTAAGTTCATGGCTACGACCTAGCAAGGCGCCATTAACCATTTTAAGATAGAGTCTCACTTGTATCATCAAGGAATGCTGTATACAAACAACAAGGATTAAAAGTTAAGTATAATAGCAGCTACGTACTTTTCTTGCTGCCATTCATTACGTATCCTGTTTCAGACCTCTATCTAGCCTAAGTGAGATTACGCGTGCCTTTCGGGTACTTCAGTGTGCCGTAGCTGTCTTGTTACGCCACAACAGAATCTGTTGTTGAGAAGCGTACGAACACTTCGACTGAAATGTGCAGGAGCTCCATCGTGCATGAACCACATGTTGTGTCGTACTTGTAAAGGCACATGTTCTAGCGGCACAGGTAGAGTATCCCGTATGAAATCATGGCGGTGAATCGAGGAAGTACAGTACATACTGACGAAACTAAAATGACCTCTAACATGGAAATTAAGCGTTTCCGGACACATGTCCACATAACATTTTTTCTTTATTTGTGTGTGAGGAATGTTTCCTGAAAGTTTGGCCGTACCTTTTTATAACACCCTGTATATATATATATATATATATATAAACCGTAAAACAATTACAACATATCAAGACATATCTTCAGGTAACAAAATAAGGTTCAAAATGGTTCAAATGGCTCTGAGCACTATGGGACTCAACTGCTGAGGTCATTAGTCCCCTAGAACTTAAAACTAGTTAAACCTAACTAACCTAAGGACATCACAAACATCCATGCCCGAGGCAGGATTCGAACCTGCGACCGTAGCGGCCTTGCGTTTCCAGACTGCAGCGCCTTTAACCGCACGGCCACTGCGGCCGGCAACAAAATAAGGAAAAAATGTATAGTACAATAGATGGAAATAGGAAGATATGCATTTCCGGCGTTACAAGATGTTCACTTTCCAAGAACGTCATAATTCTTTAATTCCTGAGCATAAAACATGTTTCATAATTCTACAACAGATTGACATCGACGACATAGGTCTATAATTGTGTGGATCTGTCTTACGGCCTTTCTTAAAAACGGGAATGACCTCCGCTATTTTTCAGTCGTTAGGTACCGTTCGTTGCTCAAACGATCTACGATAAATTACTGCTAGAAGGAGCAAGTTCTTTCGCCTAATCTTATAGAATCTTATAGGTTTCTCACCTGGTCCTGAAGCCTTTCCATTAGTAAGCGATTGTAGCTGCTTTTCACTTCCGCGATCGCTTATCTCAATATCTGCCATTTCGACGTTCGCACGACGATTGAAAGGAGGGACAGTGTTACGATCTTCTGCGGTGAAACAACTTCGGTTGGTTGGTTGGTTTGGGGAAGGAGACCAGACAGCGTGGTCATCGGTCTCATCGGAGTAGGGAAGGATTGGGAAGGAAGTCGGCCGTGCCCTTTCAGAGGAACCATCCCGGCATTTGCCTGGAGTGATTTAGGGAAATCACGGAAAACCTAAATCAGGATGGCCGGACGCGGGATTGAACCGTCGTCCTCCCGAATGCGAGTCCAGTGTCTAACCACTGCGCCACCCCGCTCGGCAACAACTTCGGAAGACCGAATTCAGTATTTCGGGCTTAGCTCTGTTATCTTCTGTTTCGGTGCCGGTGTGGTCGCTGAGAGAATGAAAAGATGATTTTTACCCACTTAATGATTTCACATACGGCCAAAATCTCTCAGGTCGGTTGACAACGTCTTTCTTTCGGAATCATTGAACGCTTCTCTCATTGCTCTCCTTACTCTCATTTTCGCTTCGTTCAGCTTTAGTTTCTCAGCTAGGTTTTTACTTTTCTTGAATCTGAGATGAAGTGCTCTTTGTTTACGTAGCGCTTTTTTAACATAGCTATTAAACCATGGTGGGTCTTTCCCATCCCTTAAAAATTTACTCGGAATATGCTTGTCTAGGGCATATTGAACGATGCCTTTGAATTTCTTCCATGTTTTCTTCACATCTTCGTCCTCATCGCCAAATATTTGATGCTGACTGCTGATATATTCTGAAATTTGTATCCTGTCACCGTTGCTGAGCAAACCTTTCTTAACATTCCTTGAAGGACACACGATTCCCTGTCCCTGGCACCAGTTTTGATAGCATAACACTAACAATATATACCTGGCAAGTTGAAGTCACCTCTATTACAACAGCATGATCAGGAAAATTACTAATTATATTCTGCAAGTTCTGTCTGAAGCGCTCTACAACTACAGATCCCGACCCAGGTGGTCTGTAAAAGCATCCGATCACCATTGTTGACCGTTCTTTGATACTCAGTTTCATCCTGATTAATTCACATTCGGAATTCGTGATAACCTCGCTAGATTTTATCGAATTTTTTACTACAATAAACACGCAGCCACCATTGGCGACTAACCTATCCTTACGATAAACATTCCAGTCTGAACTTACAATTTCGTTGTATTGGTGTCTGGTTTCAACCATCTTTCCGTTCCCAACACTATCTGTGCATTATTTCAGTAAGCGATACTAATTCTGGGACCTATCCTTGCATGCTCCTGCAGTTTACTAAAATCATATTAATCTTTTCTATCTCTGATCTGCGATGACCAAGATTCTCTGAGGTCGCTGTGGCTGATTTAACAGGCAAATCGTCTTTGGTCCCAAGGGAGGGGTTCTCTAACCCAAAAAAAAGCGCCATGTGCACGCCACATATACTCCGCTATCCTAGCAGCCGTTTCCTGCTTGTAGTGCACGCCTGACCGATGAAGGGGAACGCTACAGTTCCACACCCGATAGCGGAGGTCCAGAAATTCGCATCCGATATCGGCGCAGGGCTGTCTTAGCCATAGCAGCAGTGCTTAAATTTTTTGCTTTTAGATTCGTAAAACTTCCATTGCTTTGAAATATTCCGTTATCATAGAAAATCGGAAAAGCGATCAGTGCTATTTTAATAAGAATTGTAACATTTCCGTCATCATATTCCGCTACAAGAAGCTCTTCTTAGAGCAGCTGAGAAGGCAGCAGTGGCAAGATGACGTAATGTGGTGCGTGGTACCAATGACAGAAGCTTTGTTCGGTACGAGTGTCTTGGGAAAAACCGCCTAAATTGTGTTCCTCTTCCGCGATTGGCTGCTGCGTTCGGAAGTAGTGCGCCAAAATGATAAACTTCTGTTATTAATATTAGAAAAACTAAACGTTGTATTTACATGCATTTCATGTAAAAGCGTCTCTAAATAGCAGGCTAACATGCCACTATATCAAAAGTGTTAATAACCGTCAGAATAGTAAACAACTGCAAAAACTGAAAGGCAGGGGAAGCAGTTCAGAGATCTTCGGATTGCGCCTAACTTGGGTGGCTGGCGAAAGCGGTTCTGCTGTAAAATCAGAGCTGGTTCGGCAGTCTTGGAAGACAGACATATTGTCTGCCTTAGTCGGTATCGGTTAAGGACTTAATTGACAATCTCTGTTTATTTGGACGTGTAATTAAGAATAATTTGATGGTAAGTACGCAAACACGCAGTTCATTGTTTTGATTATTACCAAAGTTTCAGATTGGAAATTATTGGTAATTCATAAAGTGGAATGTAATTATGCAGTTTCTCGTATTATGTTAATACAACGCGAGTGGCATCCAATGTAAACAAACTAATGGAAGATTTAATTATTTGTACAATATCACTTCCTCGCTAAGAGTTTATTACAGCCTCAAGATAACAGATTCACGGCCTAAGTGCTGTATTCTGCGCAGGGGACAACAACTATAGAACTCTGCAGGTTAGCAAACGTAAATTACAACTTATGCGTTCCACTCTGGGCGGTGGAAGCAAATATGCACATCGCGTGTACTGCAGTCTTAGTACAAATGAGATCAGTGTCACGTCATCTGTGGTAACACAGAGGAGGTACAAAGGAGAAAAATTTTATAATGGAAGGGGTTTATCATACGCACGTATATATCACTTCCTCTCTCCCTCTCTTTTTTAACTTGCCATACAATGAGCAGAAACGAGCGACAGACACATGGCCTAAGAATTTGATTTAGTCGATCGCAGTCCTACTGCACCTGGGATTGTGGGCACGTAGATCTGCTTGTCGCAATTTTCTTATCGTGATATTTCAGGAGGACACGCTGAACCATCTGATAGTATAAGCACAAGTGTCTTGAAACTATTCGCAGTGCGATGCATTTTCCTTATACACCACAGCACTTGTTTAATGTTTCCGATAATGGCTGCGGGAGGCCAAGTGCAATAATAAAAAAAAAAAGTTTTGCATCACCCCAGTTCGCAGAACTCCTGAAGATAGACGTTGACTGTGGATATTGTATCTCAGACACAGTCCTTTTCACTGTTCAGAGGTGTCACTAAACCCAGTCTCTCAACAAGGGAAGTGTCCAGGTGTCTAGGAGTGACCAAAGCGATGTTGTGCAGACATGGAGGAGATGCAGAGAGACAGGAACTGTCGATGACATGCTTCACCCAGACCGCTCAAGCGCTACAACTGCAGTGGATGACCGCTACTTACGGCTTATGGCTCGGAGGAACCCTGACAGCAACGCCACCATGTTGAATGATGGTTTTCGTGCAGCCACAGGACGTCGCGTTACGACTCAAACTGTGCATTAAGAGACTGCATGTTACGCAACTTCACTCCCGACGTCCATAGCGAGATCCATCTTTGCAACCAAGACACCATGCAGCGCGGTACAGATCGGCCCAACAACATGCTGAATGGACCGCTCAGGATTGGCATCACGTTTCCTTCACCGATAGGCGTCGCATATACCTTCAACCATAAATCGTCGGAGACGTGTTTGGAGGCAACCCGGTAAGGCTGAACACGTTAGACACACTGTCCAGCGAGTGCAGCATTATGTGGGGCCGACGAATGCCGCTGGTGGTCATGGAAGGTGCTGTAACGGCTGTATGATACGTGAATGCCATCCTCCGACCGATAGCGCAACGATATCGGCAGCATATTGGCGAGGCATTCGTATTCATGGATGACAATTCGCGCCCCCGTCGTGCACATCTTCAGGATAACATCACTCGACTAGAGTGGCCAGCATGTTCTCCACACATGAACCCTATCGAAAATGCCTGGGATGGATTGAAAAGGGCTGTTTATGGACGACGTGAGCCACCAACCTCATTGAGGGATCTACGCCGAATCTCCGATGAGGAGTCGTATAATCAGGACAAACAGCGTCTTGATGAACTTGTGGATAGTTTGCCACGACGAATACACGCATGCATCAGTGCAAGAGGACGTGCCACTGGGTATTATAAGTACCTGTGTGTACTGCAATCTGGACCACCACCTCGGAAGGTCTCGCTGTATGGTGGCATAACATGCAATGAGTGGTTTTCATGAGCAATTAAAAGAGCGTAAATGATGTTTATGTTGATCTCTATTCCAATTTTCTGTACAGGTTCCGGAACTCTCGGAACGGAGGTGATGCAAAACTTTTTTTGACGTGTGTGTCATCGTGATCGGCTACTGCAACATTGCTGAGACAATAATGTACGTGTTACCGTGAGGCACGGCGTGTTGGAAGGTATGCGTGTACATGCGTAGTGTGAGACTCGCCCCATCTTATCTGTATGGTAGATTCTCGCTGTGTCTTTGGACATTAGTTGTATTATAGAAGGGCACCACGCCTAGTCTGGAAGTAATCTATGAAGTGCGGTATCAATTAAGTACAGTGCCCCATTGGC
The DNA here is from genome assembly GCF_021461395.2 of Schistocerca americana. Taxonomy (NCBI): domain Eukaryota; kingdom Metazoa; phylum Arthropoda; class Insecta; order Orthoptera; family Acrididae; genus Schistocerca; species Schistocerca americana. The sequence goes on from NC_060127.1 coordinate 78,376,507, forward strand.
TTTAAACGATTAAGAACTGCAGGAACCACATCCAACTTGCCACATCATATAAAGAGAAAACTTGTAGCTTAACATTTCTTTCATAGTTTACAATAAAAATAGAAAGCAGCTGACCCGTTGCCCGTGTCTAAATAATACGGCTTTATCTGCTTACGCCTTTTGAAAACGGACAAATTAACACGAAAAATAGAGTTCTTCGACCTCGGTTTTCACGCTTTAACACTATTAGTGATGCCCAAATACTGATATGATCCTCGTTTACATGATTTTTGAGCAGGGTTTCAAAGAAGAAGAATAGCGATTTTTTGTAGTAGTCAATCATCTGTCAGTTTTCGGGGAAAGCCACGAACTGTTTACTGGCTTTTTCTTTCATTTGCTTATTTAATTTAATACTTCGGTTCTATGTTACTTGAAATTGAAGGAGTAACAATTTTTCAATCTTTTTTCGATTTCTAGATTTATTCGTTAAAAACCATTTAGCAGCCAACATCGCATTAAATGTTTTTTTTATTCATTTAAGACAACTTGTTTCAACAGACTATGCTGTCATCTTCAGGTCCTAAAATCTTTTGTTGTAAAACATTTTACGCTTGTAACACCTGCATCGCCTTTTCTATGTCAATTTGTAGTGTCACTTATGTAGAATGTTGTATCTATCATAGAAATTCTGTGACTATGTGGACATATTTCAATTACGTGAACTTCTGAATGATGTTGTTCAAATGATGCTTGTGGATTTAAATAACTACTGGAACGATTATTATATAATGTACTGTAATTGCCTTGTTCCATAGTTAGGGTTGAATTTAAAAGATGTGGGGAAGCCCCGCAGCTACGGAGATAACATGGCGGAGTGGGAAGGTGTGGTTGGCGCGTAAGTGGCAACTCGTCCTTTGTGACGGGTAAGGAATCTGGGCTTAGCAGTGCTAGCAGCAGCGTATCATTGTGGCTCATATTCTTGCAGTTTTGAGGCCAGAAGAGCTTAAGAGCAGTTTTTTATGGGCCTCGGATACTGTATTTGGTGATAATATTGTCATGGAATGGTTATTTGGCACTATAAAATTATAATTCCGACGCCAAGAAGATCTATAACAGGGCGAGACCAACAGTACTGCCATGACTGCATGGCCGCCATGTTAACCGCTGCTGCAAATTACGTCATCAGTACCACCAGCCTTTCGCTAAATTTTTTATATTTGGCACTCTGTAAATGGAACACGTATTCGTGAAATTTGGCTGATTTTAATAATAATTGTGGTGTTACTAAAAACTCTGTCTTACTCCCGTGATTATCCCAAATCACAAAGCTGGACAGGAATCCTATACTAGGGATTTAATTCCGAGTGTCCTAATTTATTATGAGAAAGTGGTTGGACTTGAATTTAATGTTGTGTCGTCATCTGCACAGCCAATTATATTGTGGAGTGGGTCAAAAGACTGATTATCAAAGCACATTTGTTATTTAAAGGGCTATACTTTGTTGTGCTTTACTTAATTGATAACTATTGATGAGGATACTTACATACATACAGGTGTAATTTTGTTAATGAGCATGGATCTTCAGACCAGGATAGTTTAAGAGTCTCATGTACTAGGCTAGTTAGTTAATGAAGCAATGCAAAGGCTCCTTCAGAGCCAGTGTAGTCAGATTTGCATTCTGTTTAATTGTTTCAAACTGAGTTTAAGAAAGAAATATGTACTGTATTGGCTATTGTAATGTAAGTTGAAGCAATGGTATATAGAGTATAATCATTAACAGACGCCCTGATTTAAATCAGAATCATTTCAGGCTCTTCCCTGCTGAGTTTGCTACTAATTTCATGTGTGTAGGTGACTGATTCTATTAAGCTTCTGCATCTAGCTCATTTGATGTATGTGTTGTTGAGAGGCAGATGTTACTGTTTAGTATCTCACTGACCATTTGTTAAAAAAATTTCAAAGGTGTGTGAAATCTTCTGGGACTCAACTGCTAAGGTCATCAGTCCCTAAGCTTACACACTACTTAACCTAAATTATCCTAAGGACAAACACACACACACCCATGCCCGAGGGAGGACTCGAACCTCCGCCGGGATCAGCCGCACAGTCCATGATTGCAGCGCCTCTGACCGCTCGGCTAATCCCGCGCGGCTGGCCACTTGTTATTCTGACTTACTAGTTAGTAGCACATTCATATGCAAGGTTAGGTTACTATGCGGTAGTGTGAACAGATATAAGGAAAGAGTTTTTTGTGTGTGTGTGTGTGTGTGTGTGTGTGTGTGTGTGTGTGTGTGTCAAGGAAGGTTAGGTCAGCCTTAGTCTGCCTTCTCCTTCATTATATTGCTTGACATAAGAATGCCAAATTAGGCTGGCGACCGAATTTAATACGTAATGTTACAACTTGCTTTTGTGCTGGGAGAGCGTCTGTTCTGACCCACCTGTTTATTGTTGATTATACCCTACTGGAGTGTTTCGGAAACGAATCCCAGCTTGATTGTTCTCTTTCCATCATATTATGTCAAGGTCATATCTTCTCAAAAATTCCTCGCAGAGGTAGGTATAACTTTAGCATCGATTGCCGTCTAAGGCGACCGGTGTTACCATTACACGCTGACCTGACGCACAAAATGTCTAAAGGTTTGTCCTCGCTAAAATATTTAAAAATATAAATCACCTTGTGCAACAGGCTATCTTCACACACAGATTACTCAAAGTTGATTGTTGCATCATACAAACACGGTACTTTTTTCACTTTAAACTGAATTCGCACTGTTCAGAATATGTCCAGCATATGGAAACAGTTGTGCTATTGTGTACGTGTATTGTATGATGCAACAAGCAACTGTGAGCTATATGCATATGGACATAGTCTGTGCACAAAGTGCTTTATGTTTTCAAATATTTGAGCGATGAAACACTTTTTATAATGTGCTGTTTTTATCCACATGACATCTTGTGCATGAGGTTAGCGTAAAAAGAACATGTTTCGCAACAAAAGACTTTAAGACCTGAAGACGACAGCATAGCTAGTTGAAACCAGTTGTCTCGAATAAAAATATATTTTATGCGACCCTGTGTGTTGAATGGGATTTAACTGTTGACAGGTTGCCCTTCAGTCCTCTCAAAACGAGAAAATTCAGTCAATATTTACTACAGGAAATTACAGGAATGTTGTTGTGGTCTTCGGTCCAGAGACTAGTTTGATGCAGCTCTCCATGCTACTCTATCCTGTGCAAGCTTCTTCATCTCCCAGTACCTACTGCAACCCACGTCCTTCTGAATCAGCTTACTGTATTCATCTCTTGGTCTCCCTCTACGATTTTTACCCTCCACGCTGCCCTCCAATACTTAAGTGGTGATCCCTTATTACCTCAGAACATGTCCGACCAACCGATCCCTTCTTCTAGTCAAGTTGTGCCACAAACTCCTCTTCTCCCCAATTCTATTCAATACCTCCTCATTAGTTATGTGATCTACCCATCTTCAGCGTTCTTCTGTAGCACCACATTTCGAAAGCTTCTATTCTCTTTTTGTCCAAACTATTTATCGTCCATGTTTCACTTCCATACATGGCTACACTCCATACAAATACTTTCAGAAACGACTTACTGACATTTAAATATATACTCGATGTTAACAAATTTCTCTTCCTCAGAAACTCTTTCCTTTCCATAGCCAGTCTACATTCTTATCCTCTCTACTTCGACCATCATCAGTTTTTTTGCTCCCCAAGTAGCAAGACTCAATTACCACTTTAACTGCCTCATTCCCTAATCTAATTCCCTCAGCGGCACCTGATGTAATTAGATTACATGCCATTACCCACTTTTTGCTTTTGTTGATATTCATCTTACATCCTCCTTTCAAGACACTGTCCATTCCGTTGAACTGCTCTTCCAAGTTCTTTGCTATCTCTGACAGAATTACAATGTCATTGGCAAACCTCATAGGTTTCATTTCTTCTCCATGGATTTTAATTCCTATTCCGAATTTTTCGTTTCCTTTACTGCTTGCTCAATGTACAGATTGAATAACATCGGGGACAGGCTACAACCCTGACTCGCTCCCTTCCCAATCACTGCTTCCCTTTCATGCCCCTCGACTGTTATAACTGCCATCTGATTTCCGTACAGATTGTAAATAGCCTTTTGCTCCCTGTATTTTACACTTGCCACCTTCAGAATGTGAAAGAGAGTATTCCAGTCAACACTGTCAAAAGCTTTCTCTAAGTCTACAAATGCTAGAAACGTAGGTTTGCCTTTCCTTAATCTAGCTTCTGAGATAAGTCACGTGTTCCAACATTTCTACGGAATCCAATCTGGTCTTGCCCGAGGTCGGCTTCTGCCAGTTTTTCCACTCGTCTCTATAGAATTCGTGTTAGTATTTTGCAGCCGCGACTTATTAAACTGATAGTTCGGTAATTTTCACATGTCAATACCTGGATTGGAATTATTATATTCTTCTTGAAGTCTGAGGGTATTACGCCTGTCTCATACATCTTGCTCACCAGATGGTAGAGTTTTGTTAGGGCTGGCTCTCCCAAGGTCATCAGTACTTCTAAAGGAATGTTGTCAACCCCCAGGGCCTTGTTTCGACTTAGGTCTCATCACGCAGTATCATATGTCCCATTTCATCTTCATCTACGTCCTCTTCCATTTCCATAATATTCTCCTCAAGTACATCGCCCTTGTATAGACCCTCCTTCCACCTTTCTGCTTCCCCTTCTTTGCTTAGAGCTGGGTTTCCATCTGAGCTCTTGATGTGCATACAAGTCGTTCTCTTTTCTCCTAAGATCTCTTTAATTTTCCTGTAGGCAGTATCTATCTTACCCCTAGTGATACATGCCTCTACATCCTTACATTTGTCCATTTAGCCATCACTGCTTAGCCATTTTGCACTTTCTGTCGATCTCATTTTTGAGACGTTTGTACTCCTTTTTGTCTGCTTCATTTACTGCATTTTTATATTTTCTCCTTTCATCAGTTAAAATCAATATGTCTTCTGTTACCCAAGGATTTCTACAAGCCCTCTTCTTTTTACGGACTTGATCCTCTGCTGCCTTCACTATTTCATCTCTCAGAACTACCCATTCTTCTTCTACTGTATTTCTTTCCCCCGTTCTTGTCAATCGTTCCCTAATCCTCTCTCTGAAACTCTCTACAACCTCTGGTTCTTTCAGTTTATCCAAGTCCCATCTCCTTAAATTCCCCCCTTTTTGCAGTTTCTACAGATTTTAATCTATAGTTCATAACCAATAGATTGTGTTCAGAGTCCACATCTGCCCCTGGAAATGTCTTACAATTTGAAACCTGTTCCCCAAATCGCTGTCTTACCATTATATAACCTATCTGAAACCTTCCAGTGTCTCCAGGCCTCTTCCACGTATACAACCTTTTTTCATGATTCTTGAACCAAGTGTAATAGGAATAAAAAACTGAATATTGGTCATTTTAGAAACCGGTTATTTTGAGCGGTTTTAACATTCGGGTTAAACTGGCTGAGCCGTGGTAAAAATTGCTGTTTTGAAGAGCGCGCCGCAGCGCGTAGTGTGAAGCAGTCGCCCTCCGTTTCTGGCGGTGGCGCCGCTATGGCAATCGCAGCTTTGGTGTCTCCCTCTGGTGGGAAAGGGGAAAGGTAGCCTGTTGACGTGCATTTGAGGGTCGCTATGAGCTCGCCAGTCGGTCAGTCTGAGTCAGTCTCTCGTCCTTAGCTTGTTAGTGTGTCTCTCGTCCGCATTTGTTTGGCAGTTAGTGTCTGTCTGTCGTTCGGAATGCTAGAATGTCGGTCGTTCAGATCAACCTTTAAAGCAGGCAAAGTGAGAGTCTTTCCACTCCGCCAGTAAAAGAACTCAGCGAGTGGTCGCCCGGTCGGGGCTTGGTTCCTGCATCTGAGTCTGCGCGTTAGGCCGCCAGTCTGCTCGAGTTTGCTCAGGCAATGGCCAGTGGCGGTTGGGTCGATCGGTTGGTCGGTCGCCCACTGAGACACTAGATGTCTTGTCCGTCTTGAGCGTCGGCGCATGTGAGGTCGCCACGTGAGTCCAGTGGGCCGCGCCGTATAGCGAGGGGTAGTGACTTCGAGGTCGACACGAGAGCAACAGGAATCAACCCACGACATCAGTCTGGCCGGTGCGAGCTGCGACGCCGTGAGACGGTAGATCGGCGCGCCTTCCTGCGTCCGTTGAAGCGGCTGGCAGCGGACGGGTCGGGAGATCGATTTGGGGATGCTGCGCGAGGCCTTCTAAAGAATCGCAGTTTATTAGCGGTTAAATGATTGATGATGTGTTGTTTGATTTACTCTTGTTAAATTCTACTTGTTTTCTTGGTGAGGTCACCAGCCGTTTTGCTTTGGGGTCGCCCCACCATTCATCTCCGTTTGCCCACCCGTGAGAAGGTGGTGGTTTATAAATTGAGTGGTCCGTTTTTCCCTTGTGGAGTAGGGACGGGTTAGAGCAACCGGAGGTTCGGGTTGTTCCGTAATCTCCCTATCAATCTACTGTACGTTAGTAGCTGCCTCTGTCATGTTTGTCGGATCTGGTGTGTTAACGAATTTATTGCTTAGAGTGTAACGGCCTAATACCTGAAATATGTTTTGATCTTTGATATTATTGCCTATGATCTTGAGAGGCGATATCTGTGTACTCTGGAGCATCTTAACTATTGTGTGGCCAATCTTGTAGAATTTTATATAAGATTGCATTTAATGGGCTTTTATTTAAATGATCGTTTTAGTATATAAAGTTGCCACCCTTTCACCCTAAGACTTTTCTTAGAAGTTAAAATCAAGTTGCACCTTCGGTGGCAAGGTTAAGGTTTAAATTCTTAGTGTTTTGTGCAATTTCCATCCCTCCTAAGACATAGTTTGTGTGCTTGTTTTAATTGTTAGTGTTTTGTGCCATTTCCATCCCTTCTAAGGGGGAGTGCATAGTTTGTGTGCTTGTGTAAATTGTTAAAACTCTTAGTTTAAAGTTATCAGGTGTGTTGCAGATTTGCACCAGTGTAGTCTTTCAGAGGCTGTTGTGAGCGGTCGTAACTACGGCAGTGTCAAAAGGGAGCTGCAAGTTTCTCTGCCCGAAAGCTCATACAGTCAAAACTTGTTTCTTTCTGCCTCTGAATAAATTGTAACTTTGATATTTAGAGGATGCGTTCTGATTATAGTTTTAAATCTGTTTCTTTAAAAAATGCTTTTAGGCACTATTAAAGTTAATAAAATTCCCATTTGTTAAAAGGAATTTAGTTATGATTTCATCAGTTTCTCCCTGGCAACTACTTCCATGCTTGCATAGTGTGATTAAATGTGTTAATGTTCTTGATGAATCGCTAGTAAATAAAATAAATTCTTAAGAATATTCTTTGAAAATAAATCACGTTCACTGGCGTTGAAAAAAAAAGATTCAACCGGAAAACGGTTGTTTCGGCGTTAACCGCCGGCCCTACCGAAGAGGTGACGTCTTGAGCTTGCGTTGGCGCCTAGCCCGGCAGACGGGAGCGCCTTGGACGCCGGCAACCCGCAGAGCGCTTCGCGTGCGGGTAGCCGCCACGCCTCGCCAGCGCTGCCAAAGCCTGCCGTGTTGGCTGGGCGGGCCGCCATTACGGTATCATGCCGCTCCGCGACGCACTAGCCGCGCTTGCGGCGGGCCGGCGTTTCCTGCCGTACGGCGTGAATGCTCGATTCGCCCACGCCAGTGATTAGCTACCTCGATGTCTACAGACTCTCAAGCCGTTTAAGGGCCCCTCATACGTTCGATAACGTCGTCAAGCCGTCAACACGTTGACCGTCTGGGGACGTGTATCAAAGTATTGCGGTACTATAGTTGGAGTCACTAACGATGGCGGTCGACGTTAGGCTTGTTCTGCTCACCTGCGTCACTCACACACAGACAGCCAATGAGGTCCAGTATGTTCTGAGCGCCCTTCTGTGAATACGGTAGCTAATGCGAGCATTAAACGTGACTGTAGCGAGTTGTTCAGTGAATTTCGATTCCATTTGTTGCCAGTTGTCATCGCTGATTGTGGAGGTAAGTGATAAATTCTGCGTAAATAAGCGAGGGACATAATTTGCAGCCAAAAAGGAATACAAACGTCTCAAAAAAGAGATCGACAGGAAGTGCAAAATGGCTAAGCAGGGATGGCTAGAGGACAAATTTAAGGATGAAGACGCATGTATCACTAGGCAGTAAGATAAATGCAGGAAAATTAAAGAGACTGTGGTGTCACCGCCAGACACCACACTTGCTAGGTGGTAGCCTTTAAATCGGCCGCGGTCCGTTAGCATACGTCGGACCTGCGTGTCGCCACTATCAGTGATTGCAGACCGAGCGCCGCCACACGGCAGGTCTAGAGAGACTTCCTAGCACTCGCCCCAGTGATACAACCGACTTTGCTAGCGATGGTTCACTGACAAAATACACTCTGATTTGCCGAGACGATAGTTAGCATAGCCTTCAGCTACGTCATTTGCTACGACCTAGCAAGGCGCCATTACCAGTTACTATTGATGCTGTAAACATGTACCGTCACGAGCGATGTTCACCATTTATGGATTAAAGTTAAGTATTCCACAGCTACGTCCTTTTTTGCTAGTCTAAATTCCTTGTCCTGTTCCAGACCTCACGCCAGCCTGCGTGAGCTAAAACGCGTGCCTTTCGGCTTCCTCTCAAACCCGGGTTGGCTCTCTTGCCAATCCACAACAGAGACCTATGCAGTAAAGATAATCACCTGTATGATTATCAAGAGCTCAGATGGAAAATTCTAAGCAAAGAAGGAAAAGGGTCTATACAAGGGCGATGTACCTGAAGGCAATATTATGGGAATGGTAGAGGACGTAGATGTAGATGAAATGGGAGATATGATACTGTGTGAAGAATTTGACAGAGCACTGGAAGATCTAAGTCGAAACAAGGGCCCAGGAGTAGACAACATTCCATTAGAACTACTGACAGCCTCGAGAGAGCCAGTCCTGACAAAACTCTACCATCTGGTGAGCAAGATGTATGAGACAGGCGAAATACCCTCAGACTTCAAGAAGAATATAATAATTCCAATCCCAAAGAAAGCAGGTGTTTACAGGTTTGAAAAATACCGAACTATCATTTCAATAAGTCACGGCTGCAAAATACTAATGTGAATTCTTTACGGACGAATGGAAAAACTGGTAGAAGCAGACCTCGGGGAAGATCAGTTTGGATTCCGTAGAAATGTTGGAACACACGAGGCTATACTAACCGTACGACTTATCTTAGGTGATAGGGTAAAGAAAGGCAAACCTACGTTTCTAGCATTTGTAGACTTAGAGAAAGTTTTTGACAATGTTGACTGGAATACTCTCGTTCAAATTGCGAGGGTGGCAGGGGTCAAATACAGGGAGAGAAAGGCTATTTACAATTTGTACAGAAACGAGATGGCAGTTATAAGAGTCGAGGGGTAAGAAAGTGAAGCAGTGGTTGGGAAGGGAGCGAGTCAGGGTTGTAACCTATCCCCGATGTTATTCGATCTCTGTATGCAGCAAGCAGTAAAGGAAACAAAAGAAAAATTTGGAGTAGTAATTAAAATTCATTGAAAATTAACAAAAACTTTGAGGTTTGCCGATATTGTAATGCTATCAGAGACAGAAAAGAACCTGGAAAAGCAGTTGAACGGGATGGACAGTGTCTTGAAAGGAGGATATAAGATGAACATCAACAAAAGCAAAACGAGGATAATGGAATGTAGTCGAATTAAATCAGGTGATGCTGAGGGAATTAGATTATCAAATGAGACACTTGAAGCAATAAATGAGTTTTGCTATTTGGGGAGCAAAATAACTGATGATAGTCGAAGAAGGGAGGGTATAAAACGTAGACTAGCAATGGCAAGGAAAACATTTGTGAAGAAGAGAATTTTTTTAACATTGAGTATAGATTTAGGTATCAGGAAGTCTTTTCTGAAAGTATTTGTAGGAGTGTAGCCATGTATGGAAGTCAAACATGTACGATAAACAGTTGAGACTAGAAGAGAATAGAAGCTTTCAAAATGTGGTGTTACAGAAATACTAATCGTACAGAGATGAACGAGGTATCACTTCGCAAGTCAACGTACCTTTTTCTCAACACATACTAATCGTACACGGAAGAACGAGGTATCGTAAGAAATATTTTTTAACCGGCTTCTCACATTGGACACCGATTTAGCGCTAAAACCAACTATTTGTGGAACATTTTAACATATAAGAAACTTTGGACTATCAACAGGCAAAAGGGCATTATGAATGCCCACCTTCATACGTATATTTTACGAAACTAACTCCTTAATCACGAATAAGAGACACCCTTTTCGTTTTATCTTATTACAAATACAATTATATTTGTTTTAAAGTACTTATTAACTGTATTGGGGCCGGCCGAAGTGGCCGTGCGGTTAAAGGCGCTGCAGTCTGGAACCGCAAGACCGCTACGGTCGCAGGTTCGAATCCTGCCTCGGGCATGGATGTTTGTGATGTCCTTAGGTTAGTTAGGTTTAACTAGTTCTAAGTTCTAGGGGACTAATGACCTCAGCAGTTGAGTCCCATAGTGCTCAGAGCCATTTCAGCCATTTCAACTGGATTGGGGGGGGGGGGGGGGGAGTGGCAACAAAATTACTATTCACGTTGGTGTGTAGATTGTATGAGCCTGGTGACATACCATCTGACTTCGGAAAAATCTCATCCACACAATTCCGAAGACTGCAAGATCTGACGAGTGCGAAAATTATCGCAAGATCAGCCTAACAGCTCAAGCCTTCAAGTTGCTGACAAGAATAATAAACAGAAGAATGGAAAAGAAAATTGATGATGTGCTAGATGACGATCAGTTTGGCTTTAGAAAAGGTAAAGGCGCCAGAGAGGCAATTCTGACATTGCGGTTGATAATGGAAGCAAGCTGCGACACAACAGTGGGTTCTTTCGTTTGCTCCGTGAGAAGATCGCGCGGAACTTTAACACACAAAATATTAGATCACATTATTACTATTGTTGCAGAAACAACGAAACAAACATGCCAAATTTAAACATATGCAAAATCCCCAACATTGGCGATCCTTTACAGAAGCTCGAAACTTAGCGCGGACTTCAGCGCGAGATGCCTATAACAATTTCCACAACGAAACTTTGTCTCGAAACCTGGCAGAAAATCCAAACAGATTCTGGTCGTATGTGAAGTATGTTAGCGGCAAGAAACAATCAATGCCTTCTCTTCACGATATCAATGGAGATACTATCGAAGACAGTGCTGCCAAATCAGATTTACTAAACACAGCCTTCCGAAATGCCTTCACAGCAGAAGACGAAGTAAATATTCCAGAAATCGAATCGAGAACAGCTGCCAACATGAGTAACGTAGAAGTAAATATCCTCGGAGTAGTGAAGCATCTTAAATCACTTAATAAAAGCAAGTCTTCTGGTCCAGACTGTATACCAATTAGGTTCCTTTCGGAGTATGCTGATGCATTAGCTCCATACTTTACAATTATATACAACTGTTCGCTCGACGAAAGATCCGTACCCAAAGACTGGAAAGTTGCACAGGTCGCACCAGTATTCAAGAAAGGTAGTAGGAGAAATCCACTAAATTACAGGCCCATATCGTTAACGTCGATATGCAGCAGGATTTTGGAACATATATTGTGTTCGAACATTATGAACTACTTCGAAGAAAACGGTCTATTGACACACAGTCAACATGGGTTTGGAAAACATCGTTCCTGTGAAACATAACTAGCTCTTTATTCACATGAAGTGTTGAGTGCTATTGACAAGGGATTTCAGAACGATTCCGTATTCCTGGATTTCCGGAATGTTTTTGACACGGTACCACACAAGCGGCTTGTAGTGAAATTGCGTGCTTATGGAATATCGTCTCAGTTATGTGACTGGATTTGTGATTTCCTGTCGGTTCGTAGTAATTGGCGGAAGGTCACCGACTAAAACAGAAGTGATTTCTGCCGTTCCCCAAGGTAGTGTTATAGGCCCTTTGCTGTTCCTTATCTATATAAACGATTTGGGAGCCGTCTTAAGTTGTTTGCATATGACGCTGTCGTTTATCGACTAATAAAGTCATCAGAAGACCAAAACAAATTGCAAAACGATTTAGAAAAGATATCTGAATGGTGCGAAAATTGGCAGTTGACCCTAAATAAGGAAAAGTGTGAGGTCATCCACATGAGTGCTAAAAGGACCTCGTTAAACTTCGGTTACACGATAAATCAGTTGAATCTAACAGCCGTAAATTCAACTAAATCCCTAGGTATTACAATTACGAACACATAGAAAATGTTTTGGGGAAGGCTAACCAAAGATTGCCTTTTATTGGCAGGACACTTAGAAAATGTAACAGACCTACTAAGGTCATCTGTTTCCAAAATTTAAAGAACACCTTCGGGGACTTCACTTCGACAGCGGTGAAGTGCTGAGGTTGCAGCTCCGTCAGTAAAGTCAAACATTCTATGGTAACGGTGCTGCCTACACTACGCTTGTCCGTCCTCTTTTAGAATACTGCTGCGCGGCGTGGAATCCTTGCCAGATAGGACTGACGGAGTACATCGAAAAAGTTCAAAGAAAGGCAGCACGTTTTGTATTATAGCGAAATATGGGAGAGTGTGTCACAGAAATGATACAGGATTTGGACTGGACATCCTTAAAAGAAAGGCGTTTTTCGTTGCGACGGAATCTTCTCACGAAATTCCAATCACCAACTTTTTCCCCCGAATGCGAAAATATTTTCTAGACACCGACATACATAGGGAGGAACGATCACCAAGATAAAATAAGGGAAATCAAAGCTCGTACGAAAAGAAACAGGTGTTCGTTCTTTCCGCGCGCTATACGAGATTGGAATAATAGAGAATTGTGAAGGTGGTTCGAAGAACCCTCTGCCAGGCACTTAATTGAGATTTGCAGAGTATCCAGATGTAGATTACAATATAGATGTAAGAATTTACTTAACTTTGTATAATCTTTTTCCACTGGAATATTATGAGTATTTGCAACTGTCTCTGATAAAGTATCTTTGCGTAGTGACTAATTTACAAGACTCTTCCATTTGTAGGACAATTTGTGTAAGGCATTTAATACACTGGCGGCGTATCTAAGACGATGCTGTCGTCTTAATCATTGACTGCGAAGTGGGCCGAGCTTTCCTGTGCTCAGCCATAAGTAGACCATCGATTGCAGTGGCGTAGCGAAGCTCTATGAGGCGTGGCTAAGTCGGTATTTCTCTTTTGTCAGTGCGGCGTGCAGTGACCATACTCTTCTTTGCTTTCATTCCGAGGTGCCAACCTTGCTTTGGCACTGCATTCTTCTGACTAACAGCGACATCTGCAACAGTGCGGCGATGTTCTTTTCAAGGAACACTACTGATAATTTTTGAGAACATTTCTCACGATGAACAACGGTTTTTCTTAGTACTTTAAAACGAACATAAACAAGTCTCGACCGTCATCGATCATCATCCATAAAGTCCTGGTTTCACCAATCCGATTTTCATCTGTTTCCAAAATTTAAAGAACACCTTCGGGGACTTCACTTCGACAGCGGTGAAGTGCTGAGGTTGCAGCTCCGTCAGTAAAGTCAAACATTCCATGGTAACGGTGCTACCAAACTGGTCTCTAGTTTGGAGAAATGTGTTCGCCTCTGGGGTGAATGTGTTGAGAAATAAGTATGTAGACACGAAGAATAAAGATGTAGAATGTCAATAAAGTTTGTTTTATTTTAAAATCTTCCATACTTCGAATAAAAATGCGGCGGATTAATTTTCAACACGACCTCGTTGGTACCTGCTACGCGAGAAAGAAATACTGAGTACATTGGCGACTAAGAAAGCGGTGAAGAAAACAGGGCGTGTGAAAACCGCTTGGCCTGACTGGTCGAAAGCACCCTAAAGCCATCCTCTCACGGAATGTGAAAACACACTTGAAGGGAGACCTGTTGACGTCATAGCGTGGAATAAGACTCCTATAATCTGAGCTGGACTATCCGCCGTGTTTTCCCCAAAGCATATGATATTCATACTTGTTTAAATACGAGTCACGACGAGAGTGGAGATTTCTAATCAAACGTATTGAAGAATTTTTCTTAAATACATGTGGCAGCTCAGCTGTTAACTGCACTAGCCAATACAAAAATAGTTTTCGCGTGTTTAGATTTCCAAGTGACCCGGAATGAAGGAAAAGATAGGTCATAAATTGTCGGAGAGATAACTGCCAACCAGGATATAGCGCTCAATTGTATATTGTAAATACACGTTAATAAAAATAGTTATAAACATGAAAACAATTTATACAATTGCGTTTCTTCCCGCAGTCAAAAAGTATAATGAAGCGATTTGCCTGAAAATTTTTCGCTTCTTGAGATATTTTCGCAATTGCCAAAGAGGAGAGGAATATTTGTGACGCATTTATCATAGACATACACACACAAACTGAATAATACTTAACCCCATAGCTCATATCAGTAGCGCAGGACGAGTGATAATTAAGATATTTTTATAATGGACTGATTATTTTAAGGAAACTCTCACAAGTAACGCAACCTTCAAAGAGTAAAGTTTTTACCTCAACTCAGCAAGCAACAAACCTGTCATGAATAACACAAAACGAATACTGGTTGAATGATAGATTAAATGATTAATAAAAATTCATTTCACTGTAACTTGAAATTATACTTCCCCGTTCTGCACAATGAAAATGCAACATTTCTTAAAGTACCTACGTATGATTAAAAAATACCACTTTTACAAGTACCCATATAAAGGCAAAAATTAATAAATAGGCGCAGGTTGCCACTACATAACATCCATATTTGCACACAATGGTACCGAGTTCTTAGCTCATTACATTTAATATTTACAAACTACCACTTAAGTTCCGAGCCTACATTTCCACAGCCATGTGATATTACATTTCATGGCTCTGAGCACTATGGGACTTAAACATCTGAAGTCATCAGTCCCCTAGAACTAAGAACTAATTAAACATAACTAACCTAAGGACATCTCACACATTCATGACCGAGGCAGGATTCGAACTTGCGACCGTAGCAGTTGCGCGTTTCCGGACTGAAGCGCCTAGAACCGCTCGGCCACAGCGGCCGGCTATATTACATTTCAGTTTTTCTTTTATGTGAAAAGGGGCATTCTAAATATGTCTATACTCAGTGACTACTATTCGGTACACTTCATACATGCAATATCGAATATTTTATAAGAAATATTATATACAGTCGCGTGAACAGGTTAACCACCCACAAGGGATTGCCGAATCCTCAAAGTTGGGGAAAACGTGACGGACGATTAATATATAGGAGCTCTAGCGGGGAATGCCACATTCATCTACAATGCGGAGGATGGCATAAAGAATATGGCACGTTATATCTTCGCCTCGTGCGGTGTAATGTGGGTAGTGAGATGCAACATCGTTTTACGTTATGAGCAGAGCTAGGAGCCGCCATATTGTACGGCGTTAAACATCGTGTTTAGTGGGTCTTCTTTTTCATAGAGTATGTTGAATGAATATAACCTGTTTCAAAGCATCAGCAAGCTGAATATCTCACGAAAACGCGTCGTTTTAGATGCGATTTTTTATTATTAACTTACTGGAATCTACATACCGGCAGGTAATGGCTTCCTGTAGGTGATGTTTTTAGTGTTATTACTTGTGTACTACGAGAGTATACTGTTTCAGAGCTACGGCAGAGTGAGGGCGTCGTTTTGGTGCAATGTACATATTAAATATCAAATAATTACGTTTGTAGATACAGTTTTTACACAGCGTATTCCATGTACGGACGACCGGTTGCTATGGTTAGATTAGATAAGATTAATTATTCATTCCATAGACCCAAAAAAAGAGGGATGTGGAACATGTCAGATAAACACATTACAAAAATGTAATTAGAAAAAGTTGAATTTCATTAATTTTAATGATCATCAGTCAATAAACAGTACAATTATGTACATGAATTAAAATTAAACTTCTAATATTTACGGGTTTAATACTTACATCTGCTTTCATTAAATCCATAATTCACACAGTAGCTAGTTACTTGGCTATTACAACCAAGTATCGTCAAAAATTAAATTATTCATTTCTACGATCCTCATTTAAGAACAGTCAAATTATGTGCAAGATTTAATATTAAACTTCCACTATTTACCGACTTTACATCTGCTTTCCATACATAGCTATAGCATCGTTGATAGCGTCGAGAATTTCTTAGTTGTAAAGAGAAAGGTAGCAGATTTGCGTCCACCTACTCCAAAATTCTTTTCCTCGTTTCTTTTCGACGAGATTTTGAATCTTTATTATTCACTTAGCAGCAGTATGATCTCAAAAGTCGGTGTTATTTATTACAAATAATATATTTGCTGGAATTCCTGTTGCAAAGGCCATTAACAGGAATGTGTCCCCAGTGGCCAGTAATCTTAAGGTGACTGCCAGTCTATGTCCGAAAATAATTTGCGGCTATGAAACTTTCTGTAATATGTACAGGGTTATTACAAATGACTGAAGCGATTTCAAGGTCTACAATAACTTTATTATTTGAGATATTTTCACAATGCTTTGCACACACATACAAAAACACAAAAAGTTTTTTTAGGCATTCACAAATGTTCGATGTGTGCCCCTTTAGTGATTCGGCAGAAATCAAGCCAATAATCAAGTGCCGGCCGGTGTGGACGTGTGGTTCTAAGCGCGTCAGTTTGGAACCGCGTGACCGCTACGGTCGCAGGTTCGAATCCTGCCTCGGGCATGGATGTGTGTGATGTCCTAAGGTTAGTTAGGTTTAAGTAGTTCTAAGTTCTAGGGGACTGATGACCTCAGTAGTTAAGTCCCATAGTGCTCAGAGCCATTTGAATAATCAAGTTCCTGCCACACTTGGCGCAACATGTCCCCTTTCAATGAGTTCGAAAGCATCGTTGATGCGAGCTCGCAGATCTGGCACGTTTCTTGGTAGAGGAGGTTTAAACACTGAATCTTTCACATAACCCCACAGAAAGAAATTGCATGGGGTTAAGTCGGGAGAGCATGGAGGCCATGACATGAATTGCTGATCATAATCTCCACCACGACCGATCCATCGGTTTTCCAATCTCCTGTTTAAGAAATGCCGAACATCATGATGGAAGTGCGGTGGAGCACCATCCTGTTGAAGGTGAAGTCGGCGCTGTCGGTCTCCAGTTGTGGCATGAGCCAATTTTCCAGCATGTCCAAATACACGTGTCCTGTAACGTTTTTTTCGCAGAAGAAAAAGGGGCCATAAACTTTAAACCGTGAGATTGCACAAAACACGTTAACTTTTGGTGAATTGCGAATTTGCTGCACGAATGCGTGAGGATTCTCTATCGCCCAGATTCGCACATTGTGTCTGTTCACTTCACCATTAAGAAAAAATGTTGCTTCATCACTGAAAACAAGTTTCGCACTGAACGCATCCTCTTCCATGAGCTGTTGCAACCGAGCCGAAAATTCAAAGCGTTTGACTTTGTCATCGGGTGTCAGGGCTTGTAGCAATTGTAAACGGTAATGCTTCTGCTTTAGCCTCTTCTGTAAGATTTTCCAAACCGTCGGCTGTGGTACGTTTAGCTCCCTGCTTGCTTTATTCGTCGACTTCCGCGGGCTACGCGTGAAACTTGCCCGCACGCTTTCAACCGTTTCTTCGCTCACTGCAGGCCGACCCGTTGATTTCCCCTTACAGAGGCATCCAGAAGCTTTAAACTGCGCATACCATCGCCGAATGGAGTTAGCAGTTGGTGGATCTTTGTTGAACTTCGTCCTGAAGTGTCGTTGCACTGTTATGACTGACTGATGTGAGTGCATTTCAAGCACGACATACGCTTTCTCAGCTCCTGTCGCCATTTTGTCTCACTGCGCTCTCGAACGCTCTGGCGGCAGAAACCTGAAGTGCGGCTTCAGCCGAACAAAACTTTATGAGTTTTTCTACGTATCTGTAGTGTGTCGTGACCATATGTCAATGAATGGAGCTACAGTGAATTTATGAAATCGCTTCAATCATTTGTAATAGCCCTGTATATGTATAGGTTAACTGACTGGCTCAAGTTTGTATCTTGCTGGTAAATACCTTTGTCAATGACGGTGAGCAGCTTCAAAAAAAAATATTCTCTTCCATTCGAATGAAATTACGAAACGAGTTTCGATGTTGAAATTTATGTGATGAAGTACATTATTTCAGAGCGTTGGTAGTCAACGCAACATCGATAACATGGCTGTTATGCACGCGCAAACTGATGTTAGACAGTATACCTTAACTATATTCAGTTTAAAACCAGAAGTGAAATGGAGATTCAGTTGAGTTAACTGATAACTTCCAATGATGTGTATCTCAGGATTGTTGTTCAGCCCTGTGCAATGTTGCTGCGCCAGCAATTCGTTGTTCATGCCATCGACGTGTCCAGCATCTTCTTCGCGATTTTCTCCGTTCTTCTTCGACAGTCGCTAACTGAATGAACGGCGTTGTTTTCAGCACGATTTCTCTTCTTCTTACAGTATTTACATGACGCCGTTGTTGTGAGTCTTCGAGCGTCTCAGAAGCTGTAAGATACACCTGACTCTCAGCGGCTAAAATGAAACGGGCCTGTGTGGAGGTATCGATTATACACTTTGAGGATTGTATAAGCATTGTATTCGTTACATTGAATCGTATTAGGCAGGACATAGTAAAAAATAAAAACATTTTTACAAATATGACAGAGTTTTTTTTTAGTTTAAGTCCTTGTGCACATTTCACATTATATTCCTCAACTCAATAAATATTTTGTACTGCACACTTTTAAAAGTAGCCTTTGTGTTAATTCGCGGCATTAGCTAATCCCATTGCATATTTCTTCAAAATCCGTCCAGGCGTTTCAGCGTAAAAGGAGTAACAAACACTCACTCACGCACGAAGTTTCGCAATTATACTATACGAGGGCTGTTCAAAAAGTCAGCTGACTTTTCAAATTGCGCGGGCAACGTGCTCCTAACCAGGAGACAATAAATGTTGAGTGGGCGTACTGACTTCCAGATGTGAACACGGTACACTCACAGGTCAATGTTGTTGTGACGCTGTACTTATTCCCCAAGTGAATCTTTCAGTTGTGCATTCGGCCCTGATTAGGCCATTGCTGCAAATGGCGGAACTTCCGCCCAGAACGCCTAGAGAAACCGTTTTATTTCACAGTCGCCATGTCGTTGCATTTAGATCTGTTCTTGCCATTTCCGCTCCACTGCTTTGCCAAACTCAAATGTAATACTCGTTATTTGATGACTCAGCTATAATTTTCCCTCATTTGTTCTTGGTATAATGGTCTCTACAGGTGCGTATCCGGAAGTCGTATGACGATGCAGTTAACTAGCTTGCTTTGTCAGCATCACATCAATCTAGAACGCTGCCCGATCAGATTTTAAATGAACAATTTTAGGTACTACTGTTATATTTTACACTGCTGGAAGAAGCGCAGCACTCCTTCATCAGGCCACAAGTGGCCCGTCGGGACCATCCGACCGCCGTGTCATCCTCAGCTGAGAATGCGGACAGAAGGGGCGTGTGGTCAGCACACCGCTCTCCCGGTCGTTATGATGGTTTTCTTAGACCGAAGCCGCTAGTATTCGGTCGAGTAGCTCCTCAGTTGGCATCACGAGGCTGAGTGCACCCCGAAGAATGGCAACAGCGCATGGGGGCCCGGATGGTCACCCATCCAAGTGCAGGCCAAGCCCGACTGCGCTTAACATAGGTTATCTGACTGGAACCGGTGTATCCACTGCAACACCGTTGCTCTCGCTGGAAGAAGAGAGTTTGCCAATTTATTCAAAACTTATTGTGAAAGCAATATACGGGATGGGGCAAATAAATGTAGGTCGGACTAGCGTATACGATTGGACGCGAATGTATGCCTATAATCACACCCCGTGACACGCACACCGCGTGTACGCCCGCCACGAGATGCACACCGGTTTAGAGTGTAGTGCGGGCTGCGTTAATGTGAGTGGAGTAGTGCAAATGGGATGATGGTGCTCACAGTGCAGCAGCGGGTGTTCATTGTGGAAAGTTACGTGACAACATAGTCGTGCAAACGGCGTGGTCTGTTGTTTGCTGAGAAGTTTATCGGGTTCAGAGCGCTAGCAAAGAGTGCCGTGCAGCGCTGCTGCACTGTGAGCACCATCATCCCATTTGCACTACTCCACTCACATTAACGCAGCCCGCACTACACTCTAAACCGGTGTGCATCTCGTGGCGGGCGTACACGCGGTGTGCGTGTCACGGGGTGTGATTATAGGCATACATTCGCGTCCAATCGTATACGCTAGTCCGACCTACATTTATTTGCCCCATCCCGTATATTGCTTTCACAATAAGTTTTGAATAAATTGGCAAACTCTCTTCTTCCAGCGAGTCCGAAAACCGCGACAGATGCTCCCCAGCGCCTGAAGGTTTGTGAGTGGCTGTTCACTGAGATAACAACGAATGGCCTGTACATGGATCTGTTCTTTATGTCTGATGAAGCCTAGATTCACCTGAGTGGTTATGTCAACTCACAGAATCTACATCTACATACATACTCCGCAATCACCCATACGGTGCGTGGCGGAGGGTACCTCGTACCACAACTAGCATCTTCTCTCCCTGTTCCACTCCCAAACAGAACGAGGAAAAAATTACTGCCTATATGCCTCTGTACAAGCCCTAGTCTCTCTTATCTTATCTTTGTGGTCTTTTCGCGAAATGTAAGTTGGCGGTAGTAAAATTGTACTGCAGTCAGCCTCAAATGCTGGTTCTCTAAATTTCCTCAGTAGCGATTCACGAAAAGAACGCCTCCTTTCCTCTAGAGACTCCCACCCGAGTTCCTGAAGCATTTCCGTAACACTCGCGTGATGATCAAACCTACCAGTAACAAATCTAGCAGCCCGCCTCTGAATTGCTTCTATGTCCTTCCTCAATCCGACCTGATAGGGATCCCAAACGCTCGAGCAGTACTCAAGAATAGGTCGTATTAGTGTTTTATAAGCGGTCTCCTTCACAGATGAACGACATCTTCCCAAAATTCTGCCAACGAACCGAAGACGACTATCCGCCTTCCCCACAACTGCCATTACATGCTCGTCCCAGTTCATATCGCTCTGCAATGTTACGCCCAAATATTTAATCGACGTGACTGTGTCAAGCGCTACACTACGAATGGAGTATTCAAACGTTACAAGATTCTTTTTGCTATTCATCTGCATTAATTTACATTTATCTATATTTAGAGTTAGCTGCCATTCTTTACACCAATCAAAAATCCTGTCCAAGTCACTCAACGACGACACCTTCCCGTACACCACAGCATCATCAGCAAACAGCCGCACATTGCTATCCACCAGATGATCCAAAAGATCATTTATATAGATAGAAAACAACAGCGGACCTACCACACTTCCCTGGGGCACTCCAGATGATACCCTCACCTCCGATGAACACTCACCATCGAGGACAACGTACTGGGTTCTATTACTTAAGAAGTCTTCGAGCCACTCACATACTTGGGAACCAATCCCATATGCTCGTACCTTAGTTAGGAGTCTGCAGTGGGGCACCGAGTCAAACCTCATCTAACCTAACGGGGTCTGGGCAGTGGAAAATCCGCAGTACTTCCATGAAACGCCATTGCATGATGGAAAGGTTAGGATGTGGAGTGCAGTGTCTGCACGTCGCCTTATTGGTCCCATCTTCTTGCATCGGAAGCTGACTTCAGAGCGTTGCATTGCCAAGATTTTAAAACAATTTCTGGCAGTATTAACTGAGGAGGAAAAGTCCTACAGTTAGGTCTCAGAATGTCGACGAGACATGTATGTGAATATATGCGCAAAGTGTATTGCCAACCTGAAGATTACAGCACGATTCTGTTGAAACTAGTAATTGGAATAAAGGTCTTACAGTCAAGCGATCTTGGCTTTCATAAGAAACAAATGTATACACGCGCCGGCCGGTGTGACCGAGCAGTTCTAGGCGCTTCAGTCTGGAACCCCGCGACCACTACAGTCGCAGGTTCGAATCCTGCCTCGGGCATGCATATGTGTGATGTCCTTAGATTAGTTAGGTTTAAGTAGTTCTAAGTTCTAGGGGACTGATGACCTCAGATGTTGAGTCCCATAGTGCTCAAAGCCAGCCATATGTATACACGCAGATTTACGTTCTCCTTCCTGGTCGGGAATGAAAGGTCTTCCTATCAACTATATTAATGTTTTCATGGACGGCGCCAGTTATTTATTATATCTGATCCCCGTTGCCAAAACGCGTCTCATTCAGATAATCGCAAATTTCATTGTTCCAAAGCCATAGCCTGTGACTGCGAACATCGCAGAGCCCATGGCTCAAGGAACTGTTTGTGGATCTCAGACTCCTGTGTCACGTCTCTACAATAGCAAAGGAAACAGATGCGGAGTCCATTATTTTCTGTATAATTGTGTCCACAGTTCTGCAATTTTTTACCAATAAAAACATTTTTCAGTGAGACATCTTTATTCACCACGATCGCGATATCGATCTATTACGCCATTTCCAAATGATAGCTCACTATGAACTGAGTTATTCTTTTTAACAGAACACTGTCCTCGGGCCAGCTACCCACATTACTAAACCTCTAAAACTTGCACAGTCCTACTAACACGCTGTGTATCTAGTGACTTACAGGAACAACAATATAATTATCGACCAACTTAAAAAAAATTTAATGCTATGATAAACTACCCCTAAAGATGTAAGTTATAATCTTATGTTACAGTTTTAGCACAGTATGACAATTATTATAGATGGAAACCGTCTATTAAACAAAAGTGGGAAAAAAGAAAAGAAAGAAGAAAAAAAAGAAAAAGAAAGAAAGAAAAGCCCTTGAAAGGGCCATTTCAACTTGTAAATGTTGTAGAAACGAAAAAAAGTGATGAAAGCCTACTTTAAATTCCACAAAAAAAAAGGAAAGAAACACTAATGAGCCAAATATTGTGACTATCTGCTTAATACCTTGTTTGTCCGTATTTGGAACGAAATACATCACAGATTCTGCGTATCAAGGATCCGACAGTTTATTGTTAAGTTTGTGGAGGTATGTGGCATCAGATGTCTACGCAAATGTCATATACTTCACGTCAATAACGATCTGCAGATTTGTTACGCGACGATGGCGCCCGATAGCTACCTAGATGAGTTCCATAGAACCTACATCAGGCGAAGCTGTTCGCCGAGGCATCAACGCCAATTCACCACAGTGCGCCTCAAACCACGGTTTTGCCTCCGAGACAAGAACGCTTATACTGCTCAAAGACGTCATCGCCGTCGTGGAAGACATAAAGCATAGAGGATCCAGGTGGTTTGCAGCGGTCAGCTTGTCTTATGTTACTACCAAAGGTCGCAAACGCACGAGAATGTATCCCATAGCATATACCCCCACCAGACCCGATCCGTGGCGCGTTGCACGTTTCTAGCCGCCGTTCATCTACATCTACATTTATATTCCGCAAGCCACCCAACGGTGTGTGGCGGAAGGCACTTAACGTGCCGCTGTCATTACCTCCCTTTTCTGTTCCAGTCTCGTATGGTTCGCGGGAAGAACGACTGCCTGAAAGCCTCCGTGCGCACTCGAATGTCTCTAATTTTACATTCGTGATCTCCTCGGGAGGTATAAGTAGGGGGAAGCAATATATTCGATACCTCATCCAGAAACGCACCCTCTCGAAACCTGGACAGCAAGCTACACCGCGATGCAGAGCGCCTCTCTTGCAAAGTCTGCCACTTGAGTTTGCTAAACATCTCCTTAACGCTATCACGCTTACCAAATAACCCTGTGACGAAACGCGCCGCTCTTCTTTGGATGTTCTCTATCTCCTCTGTCAACCCGACCTGGTACGGATCCCACACTGATGAGCAATACTGAAGTATAGGTCGAACGAGTGTTTTGTAAGCCACCTCCTTTGTTGATGGACTACTTTTTCTAGCCAACTCTCCCAATGAATCTCAACCTGGCACTCGCCTTACCAACAATTAATTTTATATGATCATTCCACTTCAAATCGTTCCGCACGCATACTCCCAGATATTTTACAGAAGTAACTGCTACCAGTGTTTGTTCCGCTATCATATAATCATACAATAAAGGATCCTTCTTTCTATGTATTCGCAATACATTACATTTGTCTATGTTAAGGGTCAGTTGCCACTCCCTGCACCAAGTGGATATTCGCTGCAGATCTTCCTGCATTTCGCTGCAATTTTCTAATGCTGCAACTTCTCTGTATACTACAGCATCATCCGCGAAAAGCCGCATGGAACTTCCAACACTATCTACTAGCTCATTTATATACATTGTGAAAAGCAATGGCCCCATAACACTCCCCAGTGGCACGACAGAGGTTACTTTAACGTCTGTAGACGTCTCTCCATTGAGAACAACATCTGTGTTCTGTTTGCTAAAATCTCTTCAATCCAGCCCACACAGCTGGTCTGATATTCCGTAGGCTCTTACTTTGTTTATCAGGCGACAGTGCGGAACTGTATCGAACGTCTTCCGGAAGTCAAGGAAAATGGCGTCTACCTGGGAGCCTGTATCTAATATTTTCTGAGTCTCATGAACAAATAAAGCGAGTTGGATCTCACACGATCGCTGTTTCCGGAATCCATGTTGATTCCTACAGAGTAGATTCTGGGTTTCCAGAAATGACATGATACGCGAGCAAAAAAAATGTTCTAAAATTCTACAACAGATCGATGTCAGAGATATAGGTCTATAGTTTTGCGCATCTGCTCGACGACCCTTCTTGAAGACTGGGACTACCTGTTCTCTTTTCGAATCATTTGGAACCTTCCGTTCCTATAGAGACTTGCGGTACACGGCTGTTAGAAGGGGGGCAAGTTCTTTCGCGTACTCCGTGTAGAATCGAATTGGTATCCCCTCAGGTCCAGTGGACTTTCCTCTGTTCAGTGATTTCAGATGCTTTTCCATTCCTTGGACACTTATTTCGATATCAGCCATTTTTTCGTTTGTGCGAGGATTTACAGAAGGACCTCGATGTCGGCATTGTGGAGACGACCATCGACCTAGTGTAGCAAAAATTTGATTCACTCGAAGAGCCGGCTTGTTGCCATTGATCGACGGTCGAATCCCGATGGTCCTTTGCCCACTGCAATCGTAATTGACGATGTCGTTGGGTCAACATGTGAACACGGAGGGGTAGTCTGCTGTTGGGCTCCATGTTCAACAATGTACGATGAACGGTGTGCCACGAAACACTTGTATGTGCAACAGCATTGTGCTCTTTCGGCAGAGATGCCACAGATCACCATCTATCCTGCTTTACAGGGCAGAGAAGCCTCCGAACCCCACGTTCTGTGAAGAGCCGTGGACGTCTAACCATTTAGCGCCCAGTAGTAGTTTCACTGGCTTTCTACCTCTTTCCGTAGATGCTCACGACATTAACACGCGAACATTCGATGAGCTTCGCCGTTTCCGAGATAATCGTTCGCAGACTCCGCGTGAAAATAATCTGCCTCTTGTCAAAGTCGCTTATATCACTGGATTTCCCCATTTGCAGTCCATATGTTCGCTAGGGTGATCCACCGTCCGTGTCTGCTCCGCTTATATACCGAGTGATCAAAAAGTCAGTATAAATTTGAAAACTTAATAAATCACGGAATAATGTAGACAGAGAGGTACAAATTGACACACATGCTTGGAATGACATGGAGTTTTATTAGAACCAAAAAAACACAAACGTTCAAAAAATGTCTGACAGATGGCGCTTCGTCTGATCAGAATAGCAATAATTAGCATAACAAAGTAAGACAAAACAAAGATGATGTTCTTTACAGAAAATGCTCAATATGTCCACCATCATTCCTGAACAGTAGCTGTAGTCGAGGAATAATGTTGTGAACAGCACTGTAAGCATGTCCGGAGTTATGGTGAGGCACTGGCGTCGGATGTTGTCTTTCAGCATCCCTAGAGATGTCGGTCGATCACGATACACTTGCGACGTCAGGTAACCCCAAAGCCAATAATCAGACGGACTGAGGTCTGGAGACCTGGGGGCCAAGCATGACGGAAGTGGCGGCTGAGCACACGATCATCACCAAACGACGCGTACAAGAGATCTTTCACGCGTCTAGCAATATGGGGTGGAGCGCCGTCCTGCTTAAACATCGTACGTTCCAGCGGGTGTTTATCAGCCAGGCTGGGGATGGTGCGATTCTGTAACATATCGGCGTACGTCTCACCCGTCAGGTAGCAGTTACAAAACCAGAATCACGCATTTCCTCGAAGAAAATAGGCCCGATAACGGTAGATGTGGAAAATCTAACACATACCGTAACTTTCTCGTCGTGCAATGGAGTTTCCACGACAGTTCTAGGATGTTCAGTAGCCCAAATTCTGCAGTTGTGGGCGTTGACAGACCCTCGGAAGCTTCGTCGCTCCACAACACGTTACTTAACCAATCGTCATCTTCCGCCATCTTTTGAAAGGCCCACACCGCAAATGCTCTCCGCTTCATTAAATCGCTAGGTAACAGTTCATGATACCGATGGATTTGAGGGTACGCCTAAGTGCCAAGCAAACAGCAGTGTAATGGAATGCCGGTCCGACGTGCGACTGCACGAGCGCCGACGTCCCCGTGCATAGACGAACCCTCTAGTCTCCGTTTCGTCCTGAACTGTCTCAGCAGCATTACGCCTTGTGCTCGGTCGGCCACTACGGGGTCTATCGTCTAAAGAACCCGTGGCTTCGAACTTCTAAATCATTCTCGCCACAGCTGCATTTGTCAACGGACCTTTACCCGTTCGAATCCCCTTCCTATGGCAATAGGATCGTGACGCTGAACTAGCACATTCCCCTTTCTGATAATACAGCTTCACTAAAAGCGCATTTTCAGGTAACGTCAACATGCTGCGACTGCTGGTGCATTTGATTCTCTCTCTCATTACAGCTCCTCTCATACACGATTGTCATGCGCATTCACTGACGTTTTGCTGTCCAGCGCCATCTGTAGGACATTTTGTGAACTTTTGTATTTTTTTGTTCTAATGAAACCCCATGTCATTCCAAGCATGTGTGTCAATTTTTACCTCTCTATCTACATTATTCCGTGGTTTGTTAAGTTTTCAAATTTATACTGACTTTTTGATCACCCGGTACTTTTGTTACCGCGTAACGTGCCCGGAGCGCCACCTGCAGGCATCCAATGTCGCGGTGGGCAGCGGTCATAATGATTTCGCTGATCAGGGTAATACACCTGTCACGAGACAGTATAATTCACGATGCTCACACCCCACAAAATGACGAAAGGAAAAAAATTTTATCACTTAACTACGCTATCGATGTTCATCCAATAAAACGTCAGCACCAAGCATGCCGTTTTGATTTATTGCTTCTTTACTACTAACTCTATTCACAGCCGCTGAACATACTTGCAAAATTGTATCATTGTACGACACACTTTTCGGGAGATATGACCAGTGAAGGACTAAGAGGGGGTAGGAGGGGGGTGGGACGGAAATATCAGCCCACCCTCGGCTGGGGGGCCTCCAATCTCGAGGGCCTCGATCACACAATTTTTAATCAAATCTCAAACTAGGCCAAAATAGGTTCAGTAAAGAAGAGGCTGTTTGAAGCTTGAGACGCCGCACATATACAAAATATATGCAAAATAAATGTCTGAAAAACTGCAGAGGACGCATCAAAAGATAATTAATAGTAGCTGGAAAAAGATGAGCGAGGCCACACAGATGTGTGATTCTGGCCAACGAGTCCAGATCTTGGACTGTGCAATTTACACCTTTGCGGCATACTGAAATGACATCTTGGGTGAAAGACGTTTTCCAATGATGAGTAGAATCACATTGGTTCTCAAATGGTTCATGACTGACAAGCCATTTTGTGTCGCCAAGGAATTGAAAGACTGGTGGAACGTTCCGACAGAGGTTTTGGTGACAGTGTTAAAAACACTGTCATGTACCTGAGACACTTTGAAGAGTAGTCCAGCAACCAATAAAAGTTATTTGGCCTGCCAGAATACTGTGGAACTGATTCTTTTATGTGTGTCTGTTGGTATTACTGCATATTTTGTCTCATGGAAGCGAGGACTGGACAGCAAGTCTGCCCCACAGTTTATTAGTTTTCTAGAGCGATTTTTTCCTTTGCTACGTTTCACATATTTATATATCATTTAATGGCTGTTGTAATGCAGGTTTTGAAGATGGAAGATTAATGCCCTACAAATGCCATTTGAAATGGATGCAGGTTTTAAGCCATCATTAAAAAAGATATTGTCACCAAGTGTGAACATCTTCAATGGTAGGGATCAGGGTATTTGTAAAGTTGCAGCTCTTCACCGTACTGACAGTATCTTAACTAATTTAGATACATTTCGCCACGTGATACAATCCATCAACATCTCTCCCAACAGAGGGCAACAATCAATTCAAGCCATCAACTTGACATAACTGCTCTGCCACTTGGGTATTGTTTGACACTTGTACCATATGATTAGTGAATATGTGTGTGACTTATTTATAGCATTCATTATTGCTAAATAATCTGAGACTGTCACAGAGTTCCTGTGCAAATCAGGTCCCCTGTATATCCTCTCAGATGAGACTGGAATTAACAGTGAAGCTGACAGTTTGTTGCAGACTCTCAGACAGCTAGTAACACTGATCCTCTCTGGACAGCCTGTAGAAGACAGCTAGCAATGTTGTCGAATTCTTGTGTGAAATGACAATATTAACTCTGCTACAAACTCATTTGACTGGAGATCGTAGCTTGAAAGGAATTAATGGTGTTTCCATACTTAGAATTATATTCTACATGATGTACTATGCAGTGCCATGCACAGAATATTAAAAACAAGAATGTACAGTTTGCGTGCACAGCTATTGTGAAATGCAGCTCATTCAAGTGTAACATCTGAAATGTACCCTTGTTTCAAGCCTTTGTCTTTGACACACAATATTCATCTACAATATAAGTGTAATTACTTCGATGCAGGAAACTAGCCCAAAGTTGGTTCTGACAGAACTACTAAGGGATTTAGCATGGAAAATGAGATAACAAGTGTTCTGTCATTTCCTGGCAGAAAGCCAATTGCACCCCATGCTGTAGGCGGTGCCAAAGCTACAGCTGTTTTTGCCTATCTGAGAGGGCAAAGGTATTGAGGGCAGAGACCACACCGGCACCGCTTGAAATCATCGAGCTAATGTCCACAGTAAATGGAAGTCAGTCTGTCAAGGAGCAGCAGAACTGACTGGACTTTGAGGTGTTTGCCCCTGGAGCCAAGTTACAGATGGCAGCTGACAACACGACTGAGACAGGAGGAAAGATGGGTCAGCGTTATCTTTGTTTCACAGAAGTCTGTTCCTGAAGTGCACAGACAGGGATAGCACCTTGTGCTGTGTTGTGTCTTGCATACATAGCTTCCCAAGGGTCAGTACGAGTGTTATTTTCTCCAAAACTGTATGGCTGACTGTGTACTAACAGGAAATAGAACAGGCACTAGTGCAATGGAACTCGCGTGGACAGCAAGTCCTTACAAGTTGACCATGTATCATTACTGTCTTCAGCTGTTCTATGTAAAGATGGCTCTGCTTGGTTGTTGAGTAAAGATGAATATGCTACTGATTCAAGTTACTATTTTATTATTCCATTTTGTCTCTGGAGAGTTTTGAGCACATTGTACTACAGCTAGATTTCTTTTGTCTAGGGCATAGTGTAAATTAATTCAACCATTTTGATATCATTGTTGATCCTGTATTCATGAAGAAGACAGGTGAAAATTTGTCCCAGATTGCGATTCAAACCCGTATTTCTTCCTTAACATGCATTGTCATCTTGACTGCCTTGGCTATCCTGAGCCACTTCATATCATATCAGTTCCTACCTTGTCGTATACAAGCAGCATCCATGTCTATTCTTCTCCTGCTGGCAGTTCACATGGATTCCCACAGGAGTTTGCACATAAAACACACACACACACACACACACACACAAATCAGCATCACCTAGTGAGGCATGACTGCTAGTCAGACACATGAATGATCATTTAGGAAACTGTACAACTTGTTGGGTGTTTGAGGAGTGCTGTGGTGAGTGTCTTCAACCCATGGTAACATCAAAGTGAAACCACATCCAGACGTCATGGGGATGGGCGGCCACCCCACATTACAGATGTCTGATACCATAGGCTGGACAGATCGGTAAAACGGAACAGGCAGCAAACTGTGGTGGAACTGACATCACACTGTAATGATGGTGTATGTTAACACACAGTGCACCAAACACTCCTAATGATGGGCCTCCACAGCCAATGACCCGTACATGTGCCAATGCTAACACCATAACATCATGAAATACAACTGAAATGGGCATGTGACCATCGGCTCTGTATGTTGACGCAGTGGCGAAGTATTGCATGGTCTGATGAATCCCAACGACTTCATATCCGCGCAGTCTAAGGCACCTTGTCACGGTTCACGCAGCTTGCCCCCCCCCCCCCCCCCCTCGGAGGATCGAGTCCACCCTCGGACGTGTGTGGGGTTTCTTTTTTTTTTCCTCCCCTTAGCGTAAGTTAAAGTTTGATTAAATCGTGTATAAGTCTAATTCCCAAAAATTACTTCTTCATCATACCAGTGGGAGGGTGTGAATCCATCTTTCAGGGGAACAGCTCCTTGACACCTATACCGTGGAATGAACACAACCTGGCATTGTGCTCCTTATGCTATGGGGGACATTCGCATGGACATTCATGGGTCCAGTGGAGCTCATGCAAGGCACCACAACAGCCAAGGGGTATCTTACACTGGTTGCAGATCACATACACCGCTATCAGATTTCCCAACAGCAGTAGCATTTTTCAGCAAGATAATGCACCATGCCATAAAGCCAGAACTGTGATGGCGTGCTTCAAGGAATAGAGTG
The DNA here is from genome assembly GCF_021461395.2 of Schistocerca americana. Lineage (NCBI taxonomy): Eukaryota > Metazoa > Arthropoda > Insecta > Orthoptera > Acrididae > Schistocerca > Schistocerca americana. The sequence goes on from NC_060127.1 coordinate 78,407,423, forward strand.
GCAAATTCCAATTGATGTGCTGGCCCCCCAGCTCTGTACCCAACTGATATCATCTGGGGCGTGACTGAACGAGATGTGAGATCTCATTGCCTCCTCTCCGGAATTTATGGTGTTGCCTGTGCTGAAGGTGGACCTATCGTAGGCACTGAACTCTGTTAGTTGTATTTTGCTTTCATTTAGCAAGTCTTTAGATGCTGTTCTTGTATCTTAGGCACAGGGTTTTCTCTGATTAAAAGATTTGCTGTATTCATTGTCTGTTATTTAAAGATTGTCTGTTGAGTTCTACCATTACTGTGCACATTTTAATAAATTTTATCATTTGTCTGGAATTCTCTTGGTGATTCTATTGTTAATAAATTGTGGATTGTGATAAACATGTACACCCTCACAACCTCAATCACTTCCAGTCCTCAGCCTATGCTGCTGCTAAGTCTACCATATCGCATGGACAGTTTTCAATCCTATAAAAAAATGTACTACTGCACAATATCAAATGTCCTGTGAAGGACTTAGTACAAATTATTCTAGACTCAAATCACACTTGTTTTGATAACAGTGACAAGGGTTTATGTGGAATCTTAACGTAAGTCTCAAACTCCGACACACATTGAAGTGATGTGCTGGACCAATCCCTCTAGTCACTATTACCAGTAGATGATTCGTGATGAAGCCACCGCTCCTTTACTCGAGGAGCTCCTCATCTGGCCTCCAAGACTGTGTGGACATCCCTACCTCAGAAAAATCCAAGGTGATATCAGTAATCGAATTCGAGTCCTTCCACACTGAAGACAGTGGCACTAACTACTCAGCTACGGAGTCAGTCCCTAGGGAATTGTTTCCAGAATAAATCTCTCATTAAATCGAGAAGTTTCAAAACAGTGTGCACTTCAATGCAGGGTAAAAGGCTCATTCTGAAAATAATTCCCTAGGCCAGAAGCAATTTCTCTGTGATAATCTTCTTTCTGAATTTGCCACTGCAGCTACATGCTAGAGAGCTTCTGCAAAGTTAGGGAAGAGTTACTGGCAGAAATTAAGCTCCACTCTGAAGTTTAAAGTATCACTTAATCAAGTAGTGTACAAGGTGGTGTTCATAGTAGAATGTGAACATAGAATTATTAATATATAACACAACAGTTCACAACAATGAACACCTGGAAATAAGCTCTAAAGTTGGAAGGAACGAGCGGGATACACCTTTGGAATCAAGACATTTAACTTTTAGCTGGAAACTGGAAGGATGCACACAAATGCTGGAGGTCTTGCATGAAATCACAGGAAATACTTGGAGGTAAAATATGGGAAGATAAACAGGACATATAAATACTTCGAAGAATGGGTCTAACTCAGTGGACTAGATAAAGAAGCAGTCAAAGTTACAGAGAGAAATTTAGACCTTGCTTACAAACTAACACAGGACAGGGATGACACACGAGTGATATCATACAAGGTAAATAAAAAGGGACTGCTGAAAGAATTTCAAAAGAAGGAAAGGAAGATTCTCAAGAACATCCTTGGATCCCGGACTCTTAAGATTACTGATGGGACTTGAAAAAATAGGGAAAACAAGGAGCTCTGTAAGTACACTGAAAAGATCATGGACCAATGTGGAAACAGGTGAAATTTTGCCAACATCAAAAAAGAATAGACAAAAATCAACTGAGCAATTAAAAAATAATAATAATAAAATTTTCTGTTACATCATAGCATTAAATCCACCTCTAAGTGGGTAGAATGCACAATATTGCAATAGGTCAGTGGTAGTCAACCTGGTCCCAGTGACCTTCTGGTGAGAATTCCGCTTTCAAAAGATTTCTACAAAGATTTTAGTAAGTAATTATTATTTTATGCTATCATTTGCTGTAACTTTGCTTTACGAATTTTATAAAGTTATTTATCTACCCTATCAATCACCATTTCTGTGCAACCAATGGACGATTAGAAAATTTCACTACTAGCAGAGATACGAAAGTGGGCAGTAGGTAAAAAAAGATTGACTACCCTTGCACTAGATATTCCAAAACAAGGAAGAATTCAGAAACAAAATCAACAGCATAAAATTGTTTAAAGAGAAATTGCTAAACAAGAGATCCATATATTATGTTTCCAAGGAGGACAGAAACAAAAGAAATGAAAGAATGAAGAGTTTCTGGAAAGAGAGAAAAAGAAAGGCCAAGAAGCTTACATTGTAAGTCTGTATTTGGCCAATCTTTCACCTTATTTCTCTACTCGCACTGGTGTCCCACTGCTAGTTGGAATAAGAATGAATAGAAGTGATTTATCCCGTGTTACTTATGAACTTCTTGGACCTCCAAGAAAGCTACACCATGTTGCTAATGGATAAAAGCTCAGAGAATGACATTAAGAGCAGCTGCAAATCAGTACCAAAGTATCATCAGTTTACTGATGACAGAAGACTTTTTCTCCCCACAACTTTCCGCACATATTAATGAATGCAGCTTTGGTGTTAACTACATAGCAAGCAAATGAGTTAACACATACCATAGCCCAGTCGGTGAAAGACAATCCCAATAGCTGGCAGCACTGTTGCGAGCTTTCCACTGTAAAGTGCAAACAAAAACAATAGCTGCCTACAGAGAGATCGCAACACTGATGTGTTGTCATGGAAATATCTACCAAATCGTTTTACGTGAGTGATTGAGGTAGAGGTGCAAAGAAGCTGCACCAAGCGTACTGGCACTGCCAGGGATATTCTTTTCACTTTCACTAATTCTCCTGCAGATGGTAGCAGTTTACTACACATAGGGAGAACATTAACAAAGACATACAGACCTAAATAGATGTCCTCACTTACTGAGCAGTTTGCTTCTCTCTCTCTCTCTCTCTCTCTCTCTCTCTCTCTCTCTCTCTCTCTCCCCCCCCCCCCCCCTCCCCCCCTCCGTCTTTCTGTTCCCTATTATCCTATAAAACAGTATGTCATGACCTTTAAAGATTAAGATCTGCTTTTATACAAACAAGAATATTTATTATCAAATATCACAACATCAGACATTTATTACAAATTAAAGTCACATTTTATTCCTATTTAGGATTGTTTCTACCTGCTAAACATCAATTGTGTAATAGTTTTCAAAAAGTTACATAGTAATATCTCATTTACAATTCAAAAACTGATTTTTTTCCATTATACTCAAAAACTGTGTGTCAAAAACTATTGAGCACAAAAACGGTTTGTTAAATCATTTTAATCTGAATTACTTTACTAGTAGCTTGGATTATATACCTCCATCTTTATTTACAAATTTGCCTCATGGAATTATGACAGGACACAAATGTCTAGATTTCTGGGTTTGAATTTATGCATGATGTACTGCAAACTTCAGTCCACAACGTATACTGAACTCATAATTAAAATCACCCTTCCAATGTTATTCATGCATGGATGAAATCAAATGTACAAAATTACTTGAACCATGTTGTTTTCTAGTTGCACTACACACTAGAAGCCCTTTTGATAAAGCCACTGCTCCACAGGTAAATAAACATCTCCTTTGATTTTTATTAAGCAGCAGACCTCATGGACCATTGTAATAACAGGTTTCTTTACAACAGATTCCAGATGCTCTCTCAATTCACGTTCCATCAGCTGAAACAGGATATAAACATTCATGAACATAAAATTAATGTTGTTCCTATGCAATATTAATAACATAACTAATCAAAGGCATAAAGCAATTATTAATAAAAGATGTATGCAATGAAATAATGCTTTTTTTGTTCTTTCCTCAAACCATCAAACTAAATAATAAAATAGGTTTTGTAAAAAAAGAGAGATTAAAAAAGGACTTTTTTTATATGTGTGTCTACAGTTCCTGCTGTATTTTAACAGCTCTTGCACCAAATATACTGGTATTAGTTTAAAAAAAAATTGCATTACACATCAAAATATTTCTTGTAATGTAAACACAAGAAAGACATACAAAATCATGCCAAATGTATGGTTATTCAACAGATCTATGACTTTAAACAGCATGTATCCTATGTGAACTAAGTTTGCCTTTGACAAAAAAACAGTGGATTGCGATTAAAAATTTTCGCTTCTAGAACAAACAGCAATCCTGTTTGTGACACAGTAGGTATGTGGACAGAAAATTCCCTCTGGCTGCTACTTTCACCCATAAACTCTTTTTACACAGTACAGGAATGTAATACAAATGTTATTAACGGAAGAACTGAATTTTACATAAAATACTACTGCACTTTTGTTATGGTACAGAGTACAACAATAACTTATGTCAGATGTAAAACAATTAAAAATACTTATACTTGTCAGTGAATAAAATACAACAGATACATACCCATATGTCGCCTTGGATATTGCGAACTACAGTTATACGCCGCTGTCCTCTGAACTGAATATTCAGATACACTGGCAGCATGTAGTTCTTATTCCGTTTTACAAAATATGGTAGTGATAAAGCAGCATCTAAACAAAAAGTCATATTAGACCAACTGACAATGTTCAATGTATACCACAAATGACAAAAATTGTTTATAATTCAGAGTTCGTCAGACAACATAAGTACACCATTCTGTTACAAAACAGTTAGGGGCCTATGTCACTGCTACAACCATCTGTTGACGAAAACTAAACTACTGATACTCTTCTGACTGGACAGTGACAAAAAATGTAAAAATGCACATATTTCTCGTTTGTTGCCTTTGTGCAAGCAAAAGTAAATATTTACATTTCTAATTACCTAGCAGAAACTTAAATAATTATATGCGATACACAGAACATTGCTGCACGAAGTACACGAACGCTACTGACAGCTGAAAGCTGCATTGCTGCACGAAGTACACGAACGCTACTGACAGCTGAAAGCTTTCACATTTCAGTCAAATCCGATCCTTTACTGAATCAATGACACAGAATAAGAAGCCTGCTTTTGATGTCAAGTAGCATACACAGATCACACAGATTGAGCTCGCTTTGTATTTTATAGTAATCATGGGGCTTTGTACAAAAGCAGTTTTCGAAAAATGGTTATGATACTGTTACAATATAACATTTCTTCGCGTCAAACAGTCGATTGATCACATTTGCCGTACGCTTTCTATTATCATTCCTAAAATACGTATGTCACAGTTCCTTGCTCGGCTCTGTATTAAAATTTACCTGAAGGTGGTTTCCAGCCAGATGGATAATCTGCCTTCGGCTTTGGCTGCGGTACAACTTTTGGCCCCAAAAGTCTTTCTACCCATTGCCATTCCTCGGGTGAGCTGGAGATTTCAAAGCCCGTGTACAATTCCTTGGGGCCTTCCTCGGAACTAGATCTATACGAGGAATTTCTAAATAAGACCTACGAAATAAGAATTTTTTTCACAAAACATGCCTCTGCGTTAATCCAAGTTAAACCTGAGATGTCTTAACATATTTATGACAGTTGTATCGGTGATCAATCTGTAACTCATATGTAAATATAGCAATATTATTGTATTTAAAACATAAAGACTTCGGAAAGAAAGTAATATATTACCATGCGAAGGGAGGGTGACGTTTTAAGGCGACTGACATCTCGATAAAGACCATAATGCCCGCACAAACAAGAGTTTGGCGTAAATAGCGTAGTACAGCTCCTAATACCCACTCTGAGGGCTGCCATATTCGTGTTAGGGGTGTTACGCTTAGCGTCGTCATTCTTTTTGCTTTAGTCCAACATGGATGTAGGGCGCAAGTGCACAGTGCAGCATCGTACGCGCTAATGTTTCGTTTAAATCCCCTAAATCTCAAGTAATACATTGATTTTTGTGTTTATTGTGAACTTTAGTCTAGCATGCGGATTAAAATCATCCGACAGAGTGTGTAACTTTATGTAGTACAGTGAAATTCTTGATAATATATGTCTCTCGCAAGCTACGTGATTTTCTTCGCATAGGTGGCGCTAAATAACATGAAACAGGGAAGGTGATAGCGGTGTGTGTTCCCTATGCCTATATTTCAAAACGTTTTTTCGTGAAGTATATGAAATAGGCACTTGAATTTTAATGTTTCGAATGCAAAAAGAGGTATGTACATTCTACTGAAATGAACAATTTGAGACTTCGCAGCAGTGAAATGCACGAAAACATACTTCAAAAATTAGTGAAATTCGGGACTTTGCGTTCGTGTTTTGTTTGTCAATTAGTAAAGTTTTTGTGTTGCCTTACCCTTTAAGGTGTCTTTGTCATTGACTACTTGTGCTGCGGGAGTAAAGCTTGGATCACTATGAAACAATAAAACTAAATTAAAAAGTTGTGCATTATTAACGATTAGTTGCTTGACGAATTGCCCTGCATGCATATTTAGCACTTTCGTAGTTGTAATGTGGAAACTTAGTGGCTTGACAATAAACTGTAGTATGTATGGACGACCATTTTTTTAAAAATTGATGATACGGAAAATTTATAAAACCGTCAAATGAAACCGTAGGAAATCCCTCTGGCTGTTCTTCGCGCGGGTATAATATTTATTTACATTTTTTTAGAATATAATTTACAGACTTATCATATCTTTCCTCCGTCACATAATTTGTCTCCTTCTGTTTAATGTCGTGGCTAAACGAAACTCTATTCTTCCCATAAAAATTATGCTTTTCTAAAAATGCCCTGTACAGTAATTGCAAATTATTGTAAATCTTGTCATCTCACTTGCTCAGTGTCCTATTTCTTCTGAAGTTTGGCGTTTCGGAATTTTCGCTGTGTGAGAAACAGCTGCTTAGTTAAAACTGTTATTTTTCTCGTCATTGGACCTGAGAATGTCATCTAACCTATTTATTCTTGCACTGATACTGTGTTTTGGCGATTAATTGTATGCATGCAATATTATAGTAGTGGTAGTTGCATTTTCTGCAGTTTGACAGAAACCCTGCAACTTTTTTTCTAGTTGAGCTTCATTTAAAATCCTGAATTGGCTAAACTTTTTTTCAGACTTAGTTGTAATATTACTTTTAAGCTTTTAATATCCAAAGTATTTCCAGGTATCAGATTTTTCTTTTTCATATTTTGTAGGCCAGCCAATATGCTGCTATGTTGTGCATATATAGACAGACCTCTTTGACAAACATTATATAGTGAGAAAGCAAAACCAAAAGGGGAACTGTGCACATCCATATTGATAATAATAAATTAAAAAGTTGAAAACACATATGGTAGTTTAAAAACACTCAGCCATGTTTGGAGCCCTTTCTAGACTCTGAAACTTGTTGTGAACTCTAACAACATATGAGAGTAGTGCAGTGTCATTGAAATGTATCAGGTAATGTATGTATAATCTACCATTATTATGTATGGACGCCACCAAGAATTTAGTTAAATGAAGCCTTTAACTTCAGAATTTTTTCGCAGATGCTGTCAAAAGGATCTTTCTGGAATTTTTTGTTTTATGATAAGAGGTTGCCCTTGCACTATTTACTGTCATGTAGCTCCCATTATGATTAATTATGATTCAGTACTGCCAAACATAAATTATAGATGTTCTTTCTATGTATTAGGAATTAATCTATGCTTCCATCCTATCATGCAGACTCTTTTTGTTTTGTATGTTACAGATATTTTATATTTTATGTAAACTCCTGTGCAGAAATGTTAATGGCTCAAAGCAGTGAACCTCTTCTCAAATATTCCCGTACAGCTCCAAGTTGGAACTTGAATTCTTTGGTTCATCGGTCAGTTTGCGCATATTATCTCCCCTTTAATATTTGAGACTGTGCTAGCTCAAAAATCCTCACCCTTGTTTTATTAAATCAATGTTTAATTTGTGCTAAAGACGGAATCAGTTTCTTCAAAAATGTGTTCCTTTTAATACAACTATTGAAATTGTGGAATAATAAAACCACAGAAAAAAATTTATTTCCATGGAAATGCTCTTTTATCAAACCTGGCTTAATAACTGTAGCTGTTATGTAAATACGATCACATGTTCAGCATGGTGGATGTAGTCTTCATTTGTGTACTACATATGCTTACCACAGGAGTGATGTGTGCTCCTAAAACACATGATGCATCCTGTATGAATATTTGACAAAAACGTTAGGCTGTCATCTTGGTTTACATATTCTGATCTTGTAAAATCCAAAAGCTTCCCTTCTTTCTTGAAATGAGTATATTATGTGTTCAGTGTAACTTATATGATAAAAGCAACATAAGTGTTCTTTCTTGTTGACAAAGAATTATTTTTACCTTGTCCTAGTAATGATTGTTATCTTCAGAGCTTCCTATACAACAGTTAAGATAATGTGTATACAAGCAACGTTGTTCCCCAAGTACTGACATTTGGTTCTTTAGAAAACCAGAATTCAAAACTAGTGTTGTGTAAGAGTATTTATATTGAGGCGCTCCCACTTAATATTCTCCATCAGTTCCGTACATGATCTTTGTAACTGTTTAGTTTTGTGCCTTGACCCCAAACTATAACAAAATTCATTCTACTAGCTTTCTTAATTGTTGTGATGGTTCGTGTGCTTACAGACTACCACTCTCCACCCTTCTTAAGCATTTTGATATAATAATTTGGAACTATTGTCAGCTGTTCACTAAAATTACTCTAGAAGAATAATGAGCTTGTACATTGCAGGCAGTTTCCCAGGAATTGCATCAGTTAATGTAATATTAAAGATTACGTTTTTCTCTTTTTGTAGGTCACTTAATTACCCAGCCTTTTGCAGCAGAACAGAACCAGTGACAGTTAGTAAATGATAGTGTTCTTGTGTATGTCCCCTTAAAGAACAACGCTTTGTCTCACAAACTTGTGGCAATAGCTGAGCAGGGGTCGCTTAACAGCTTGGTGAGTCGTGTAGCAGGAGAGATCTTGTACTCCAACTGTAGCTATAAGGCAGTCGTGTGACACAGCAATATAAGTTTTAATGTTTTCAGTAGTGCCTTGACACACCCATAATTCATGTACATGTGAGGTATAGGTTCAGTACATCAGTTTAAGATTGCTTTCATATTATGTAAGAAAACTTTGGTATAATGGATCCACTTACACAGGGTTTTCCTGTCATTGAAACAGATGCTTATTTGCGGAGTAACTGTGTCGATTCAGAGCTGAAAAATGTGTGTTCACTTCATTGTACGTGCCTGATGTGATTACTCAAGATTGTTCACACTGTTTCAGGTGTCTATGCTAATGACTGACAGGGGAGATGGCAGCACGTGAAAAAAAGCCAGCTGCAAGCAAACAGTTGGGAAACCGTAGAGATGCTGACAGTAGCAAAACTTCGTTGACAGTTTCGACTATAAAGAAATTTAATAGTTTGGCTGATGCAAAGAAGGACCTGCTGAAGCTATCGGAGGATGTAGCTTCAGCCACAAAGAAACCAATACCTGGAGTAAGCATGTCATTATTGTGAATAACTCTTGCAGATTTATGTTTTGGTATCTTACATAGCTAAGCTTAAGTATATAAAACAAGTCAAAATGCACATCTAGTAATGCAAGAAGTGGAAAAGTTTCTGAAATCTGTTTTTTTTTTTTTTTTTTCCTCACTCAAAAACTGTCATTTGCAATAAAGCTCTGTGGAGACTTTCCTGGGTTCCTGATTAGTTATAAGTACATTTATTTTGTTAATTACTAGAAATTGCATATTTATGCACTGAAAAAAAGTTTAGCTAATAATCTTCTGTTTCATTGGACGTCTTACGTCATCACCATCTCCTCCTGCACGTTTTAGGCTTTGCCTGTTACTACATCGACTTAGAGAGATTAGTCCAAGTCCTTCCATCTGGCTTTGGGTCTCTTCATCCTGTCGGTTTGTATTTGTAAAGTATTTTTTGAAGTCTGTCATGTATGTTGCTACATGCCTGAAAAGTCTCATTTCCATACTCCGGATTTTTAGTGGTCTTTTTTTTTTTTTTTTTTTTCCCCGCTTCTGTACATTACAACTAGGAATGACTGTGTTTCGTAAAATTTCAGAATTCTCTCTTTTCTCACTTTTCTTTGCAAGGTTCATGTAGTACTACCATTAAGTTAAAATTTTTTCTATCTTATGTTCAAAAAAATTTCATCTTTATGTGATACATTGCATCCCAAGTGTTTAAATTTACTTGCTGTCCTATTTTCCCATTTGGATCTAATTTTGTTTCTTCCATAAAAACTATTGCCTCTTCTTTTTTTTTTTTAATCAGGTGTCTGTAAGTTGCATGAAGATCAGATCCTTTGTAGTTAAGATACTGCTCTTAGTAGGTTATTCTCACTGTTAGTAATTATTTACTCAGTCATCTGCTGATGACATTGTCAGTATGTAGTCTGGTTGTTCAAAGTTGAAAGAGTAAGACGTTAGTTCATTTATCCTTTTCAAAAACATTTGCTTTATGTAGATCTTAATTAAAAAGCATGGGTGATAAACTGCATCCTCAGTAAACCTAGGTTCATACACTCTCTGTTTTGATTATTTTTGCCTGCAGTAGATATGACTCTTCATACATACTTTTTATAACATTTAATAAATTTTTAGGTAAACCTCAGTTGTTAAGTTCCTGGAAGAGCATGCCTCTTTTAATGTGTTCTTACTATTTTCCAAAAGATTACATACTGACACATGATTGATACAAAAGTGCCCAAGCAGTATATGTATAGGTACTGATTTTTTGGGGAAAAAAAGACTTCCCAGGAGAACATCTTGATAATCTAGCAAACTTTTTAGACTGTGATGTTTTTAATTACTTAAGGAGTAACTGTTGTATCTTACTTTATTAATCTAATTCCATTTTAGAACACATGGGGGTGGCAGAGACTAAATGTCAAAAGAATGTAGTAAGGGATGAGTGAGAAGGAGAGAAACAATACAAATTGCCTAAGGAAAAATATTGATAGCTGTATAAGATGAACTTCATCTCACTCTTACAATATTTACTTAGCTCCTTAGGTGGTATTATTCTGCAACATATTTGAATTTAATCAGTTAAAGAATTGTACGAACATAATTTGTAGTTTGGCATTGGTAGAAAGTGGGAGAAAAAATATGCAAGCAGATGGTGAAAGGTTGTTCTAGGCAATGCTAATTAGAGGTATTGTGTAAGTTTTGAAACGTCTGAAAGCCTGTGGGGCAGTGGAGTTTTTGGGGAAGAAAACAGAAACTCAATGAGACAAATACGTGATAGGTAGCAAAAGACAGAAAACAGTGAGGAGAAATTGGCAAATAAGAATAATTGAGGGAGCAAATGCCTGAGATGAGGGGATGTGTTGAAAGCCAGAACACACAGAAACACAACAAAGGGCAAGGGGGATGAAATTGGAAGGAAATAACAAAGTTAAATGGTACAGTTACAGTTAATACTTGAGAAGTTGGAATAATATTGAAAGATTATAAGATAAATTGGAAAATTACTAAGAAAAGAGTGAAAATGAAATTTAATCAGATGAAAAGTTAGTCAGTAACACCCACAGATATAAGTAGGCAGGTGGCACAGAAAACGATGGAGAATGATAAGTTAATATTTTGTGCTCTATTTGTATCCTATTTAAGTAATTTTATGATGCATTGATTCAAAGTTGTGAAGCTCTCTTTAATATCTAGTGAAAAGTATAATTTCGATCGGAAATAAACTGGTATTCATTACATTTCTTTCTCTTTCATATCCACTTTTTTTTTTTTAGTTTTAAGTTAATGCACAGTTTGCTGTGGAATATGTAAGTATAAAAGCAATTTAAAAATGGTGTAGAGTACTGAGCTGTCGTTAGCTTACTTGCCGATTAAACATTAGTGTTGACTTTGACCCATAGAGTGTGAGTAGGAGTGTAAAATATTTGCTGTTAAAGTATGCTATCTCAATAAAGGTCTTCAGTAGTTGACTGAAGGCCTGATGATCAAGATGTGCTTTGGAATTTGAAATTACTAGTAAAATATAATATTGTATGCCAGGAAATATAGTTGTCATTCTAAGCTTTCGATTCTACAGTGTACGTACATAGTCTTGGCAGCACTTTAACAGATTTGATGTAAATTGTATCAAAAGGAAAATTCAACCAAGAAAGCTGTTAAATTACAGTTGACTGTGGCTGACCAGTACGCATCTGAATGAGGTGAAATTCCTAGTTCTACTGACAGGAACACTTAAATGAACATCCATTCATTTATATTTGTTCACCATTCTTCTTTCTTGTCTAATTACATTATACTGTATGTGTGTTATAAATTTTAATTAATTGTCATATAACCACTAATTAAGAATAAAGACAATTTTTATTAAAAATTGTAATTCAGTGTTTATTAATTAATATTTCCATTTGTTAAGATGTATAAAGAATTTAAATAAAAGAAAAAAGAAGTGTTCCTACAAAAACTTGTACACTATACACTCGGCTACAGACAACTACATTCTTGCTCCACATTCTTTAGTATTTAATACAGTTAAACATTCAAACAATCCATAAAGTATTTTTTTTAGAATTGCATTGTACTGCTTTAGGAAATTGATCGCCATCACTGATCTTCAAATCCTGTAAGTGAGGAGGACAGAGCAGTCTGTTAGGTCCCCTTGTTTTGTAAATATCTCATACCATTGTACATCAGACTCATGTAGGAGCATAAATTTCCAAAATTCAAACTAAAAAGATCAGCGATGTGAGTAGACAAAATAGATTAGAATGGACTTCAGGCAGTAAGACTGTCTTCTACTCCCTTCAATGGCTTACCAACTGTACCTCAGAAACTGATAGGTGAAGGTGGTACAGAGAACTATTTTAATAAATTCAGTTAATATCAGTTTAAAATTATATTCTGTAAAAACTTGTATTATATACATGATGTCCCAGAAAAATGCCAACAACGCTTATGATGTGCAGAAAGGCACACTGACCAGTTTTCAAGAAGGAACCTGAATCCAGAAACGCATAGCTTGGGCACTAAAAAGTGATGAATTCTGAGTTGATTTGCATTCCACATTACGTCAATAAATGCAACTTAAGTAGTACATTGACCAGTTTACATTACAAACGAGCTGCGAGCTGTTTACCTCCTACGTCATTTCTGAGCCTCGAGCACATGAGCTAGTACATGCTGTTGTCTTTTAACAGGCGCGGCTCGTAATTTAAGGCTCTGAGGCGGAGCCGCCCCAAAATATATGTTAAAGTAAATTTCGCAAGAACATATTACATAGTTTAAATTATCAGGACGAATTTCGCATAATTCCCATTCCGATTAAAATAACGACGGTCAACGTTTTTGGAACTGTTTGTATCGATAGATGTTTTCCGAACGGTTAGTAGTGTTTAGGCTGCGCCTTGGAACGTCCGTAAGCTGCATGTAGTAGCGGTTTGGGGGCGTGGCTTCTGCACAGTACTGCTCTTTATGGGCGACCCGAAGGCTCAGAGCTTGCAGCCTAAGGGTGTGATACCAACCACCACACGTTTTTCACGTTCCACTATCTATGTAATAAAGGAATGTAGAGTGGCCGAAACTTCGCTATCCAATCTCTGTCTCTGCACATCTCTACTACGCTTCGATGCGTCATTAATCGACGTTTAGTATTATTGTTTTGATAATGTTTTACATAGTTGTTTTGTTTCTGCCATTGGCTATTTTATCCACATTTAGAATAAGTTTGCAAATATCCCGCCAGAGTGCACTAGACTACAGTAACATAACAGTACTGCCATCTAGCGAGAGTTTCATAAGTGATTAGAGGACAAAGCGCGCGAAATTTGACCCATTACTTTTCTTGCTTGCTGATGCTGACTGCTTTTTTTGACATCGTGTGATATTAGCAAGCTTCTTTTTCGGAGTATATTTTGCAAGATTTTAGTGAGTTTTACTTGCACAAGACCTGTGACGTTACCAAAACATCACAGTATCGTCATGTGAACTCGTAAACTTCGAGCTTTGGAGGTAAACCACAATAAACACCTTAAGTTTAGAACTGAAAACACCTAAAATATTAAGGATTAAAGATCTCTCCGAAACGCGTCTTTTCATATGATTTGCTGCAAAGTGTCAGAAAATGTAATGATGGCGTTTAAAAACACTAACCAAAGATTTTAACTCGAAGTTAGCTTCTAATGATATTTAATACCTGATTATAGAAGATACAGTGCGTAAAATTATAGGTAGAGAGTGATATGCCCATCCCCCTCCCTTTGAATTCTTAGCTGTTTACGTCAGACTAATCTGTAGCGTAACCCGAGGTCTATGTTGGCTCCGATCGATAAATACCGCAGCCTTCCCCAGTATAGAAACCACGAGCCGCGCCTGTCTTTGAAGTATTTCAATTGCTTCATAAACTCGAGTGATAAGGTGCACCACTGATGTTACTGGGCTGCAGTGCAACGTGCTCTTCATAGATGTCAGATCTGCCGTCCTGGAACTGGTCCACATCTACCAGTCAATCAGCTGGGATGTGGTTCCACACACCCACATCAGACGGTGCTGGAGCTCGGTTGTGTTGCAGTCGCTTGTCCACCCGAACATTTAGTCGCACTACATCCAATAGGGTAGGTAAAACATCTTTAATAAATGTGAAATAGATTGGTCCAGTTAATCTGTTTGGCAGTAGATATTGCCCAATGATAATGGTCAACAATTATCCCAGCCAGATGTTAATATGGACCCTGTGTTGGTAATTTTGTATCACTTGTGCACCCGGATTTTCATCCGCCCAAATTTACATGTTGTGCAAGTTTAAAATGCCCCTTCACATGGGAATAGCATGAAGCTCAGGAACTGTGGGTGGACTGTGCATTGTAGTAAATACCACTGTGCAAACTGTACCCTTTGTGGATAGCCCTCCTCCCTCAATGACTGGACTGTGTGCAGATGTTATGGCTGGAGCCAGTGTTCATGGGTATCGTGCCACACAGCACTTTTACCCATGTGCAGTGCTTGTGCCACATGCCAACTGCTGGAGGCTGGGTTTTCTTCGAACATTGTCAGCATGTGCTCCTCCAACTGTAGTGTTCAAGAAGAGTGTGGACAACCCGTATCATGTTTAAACACCTAGCACAGGACAACAGTAGACTGGGGGTAGTATTCGCAAGTGCCCAGCACAAAGTGCTACTACTTTACTGTACATCGAATACACCTCATGCAGAAAATACTTAAGTGCAACTTTCCGGCTTGTCTGAGGTGACAGCGAATGTGAAATGAAATAGGGTACATCTGTTTGGAAAACATTCTGCATACAACCTTGCAGTAGAAGTAACTCTCCCATTGCTGTTCTCTGTGCCCTATGCAGACACCATATCAAACATTTCCACAACTTTGTACTGGTACATATCGTGTTGATGTTAACGTTGCTGCGCTGGCAGACCACACAACGTCTGCAGTAGGATGCACACAAGGGCTGTGTGGAGGAAGGTAGCGCATGCATAGGAATGTTATTAGGTCCAGGTCATCCATTCGAAGTACATAGATGCTAAAGGGTTGCATACCTTCAGTATTTAGGCAGTAAAGCAAATTGGAACAAACTGTCACAACCATTCATTCTTATACTTTCATACTCTCCAGCATCCAAGCCATTTGTTTCTGGATATGGGTTCCTTCTTGCAAACCAATCAGTTTGTGTGTGTGTGTGTGTGTGTGTGTGTGTGTGTGTGTGTTTGTTTGTTTGTTTGTTTGTTTGTTTGTTTTCAAATGTACACTAGCTAATAAAAAAAAATAAGTTACAGTGAATAGGAACTTTTGTGTTAATTTTAATAGAAAATTGTAATAAAGTTCTAAATTACTGGCTTACGGAAAGGACTAGATGTAGAGAATTTGAGAAAGATTTGAAATTCAACAAGGACAGGTGAACACTGTGAACAAAAGGAACCATAACTGAAGAAAGAATGAGGAATGAGTAACAAGTGGGGATCCAAAAAAGGAAAGTATTTAAGTGGGAACAAGATTGACCTAAAGAGACAGGGAATGACTGCTATTCAGAAGTCTTTCCTCGGTCCTTTCATTCAGTTTAGTGAACCATTCCTTTGGAACTGTTCCCCATCTCTAGTTCCATCCTCTGGGAATTGTAATTCAGTGTTTATTAATTAAAATTTCCATTTGTTAATATGTATAAAGAATTTAAATAAAAGAAAAAAGAAGTGTTCCTTCAAAAACTTGTACACTATATACTCGGCTACAGACAAGTACATTGTTGCTCCACATTCTTTGGTACTTAATACAGGTTAGATTGAGGAGAACATTCCTTTTGTGAAGGGAAACCAAGATGAAAGGGTAGGTGTCAGAGAGAGCAATAGATTGAAGACAGTACACTGGTAAGCACTGTGCCAGCTTCAATGTAGAACTGATAGAGCCAACTGAGAAGAATAGGTGGCTTTGGGAGGAAGAGTGGAAAGAATACTGCAGCTAAGATGTTGGAGGGTTATGGAAATAAAGATGGTGGTGATGATAAGGAACTGAGCAAATAATGACATTTTACCACAAGGAAAAAAGCAGTGCAATGAACACACATTTGTTTGTAAAAGTATATAGTTTAACATGTTGCTCTCCTTCCGATGTAAGATTTATCAAGACTAGGATTTATTAAGTAACTAGTAGAGGGTGGGTATTTAAAACTGTTGTACAGCAGGAATGATTGGGGCATTCTTTGGAACTGACTTAAATATATCGAAATTAGGGTACAGTGCATCAAACATTTTAAATAGATTTATCATCATTTAAAACTCCTGTACGTGGACTAAATTTCAGTCAAATATAAACAAAATCTTGTAGTTTAAGAATATATGATGTGGTAGAGTAATATGTAAGAATTACAGACTGATATGAATTTCAGTTAGGTTGTTGCCCCAGAGGACACTTCAGTTTCAACGATAGAAGCCTTGGGAGTGTGAAGCATATCAGGGTGTTCTTGTTGCTTCCTAGGTTGGCCATACAAATCACAGTTAGTCTTGGTCCTTGCCACTTAGCCGCCTCTACCTTCCTTGGTCCAAGTATTCTTCTCCAGCTAGTCCCAACACTCGTATCATCCCTGAGCTTGTCAGGCAGTCTCAGTAGTGGTCTTCCTCTCCATCTGTTGCCTTTGATGTCCCTCCACGACTTGCCTGTTATCTGGTCTTCTTGATGCATTATATACCCGTACCATGTCAGTCTCATCTCTCTAGTCACAGCCACAATGGCCAGCATTTTGCACAACTCCTGCAATTCATGGTTTTTTTCTCTAGTGGTCTCCATCGTTGCCCAAAAATCTGTCTTGGAACAGTATTCTCAAATGTCAGGAGTTTCCTATCTTTTGTGTCAGTCCAGGTCTCTGCTCTGTATAGGATGACAGTTTGAATTCCTCTCCTGTAGAACCTAAACTTTGTGGATCCCAATAGAAGCGAGGACTTAAGCAGATTTCAAAGTGCAGACCTTGATCTCTTTCCTGCCTGCATTTTAGGGCTTGACTTAAGAAAACCTTAGCCTTGTCAGTTTACATATTAAAGCATTAGAGGCCTGGTTGGTACAGGGTTGTAATAAGCAGGGCAGGGAAGATAGCTGCTACTGAGTTTTTTTGGATGTGATAGAGGTATTTGCTGGAGTGTGCGAGTAGGGTGCTACACAGGAGATTAGTTTGTGGACAATTTGTGGGAGAGGAAAATCAGAAAATGGTGGTTTGTATAAATGTCGAGGGATTTGGTGTTGGAGGAGATTTGGCTTTTTGGTCAATGAAACCCAATTTTATTCTAGAGCTGTGAGGTTGGGAGCCAATTTGCAAATAAATCAAGACTAGAAAAAGACTGGTTTAGTTCATATTTATTAAATCTGAGGCTCAAATCCTGGCTCCCACATCTTTGCACTCTCAGTTTTTATAGTTTAAGATTCCTTACATGCTTAAATGTGTTTTTAATGCAGTCACCGTGTTATTGATTTACATTTTTTGCATTAATTTGCATGTACTCTTCACTTTAAGTCTTAAGTGTCTTTTATTTTTATTGGTTATTATAGGTGGTAGGTTGCATCAAACCAGTCTAAGACTGATGACTTCAAAAAGATTAAGAAAAAAGTGTTATGGAAGGAGTAAAGGTAACAATTCACTGTGTAGTTGATGCATTGAGTCGTCAATAAGTGCACAAATCAGAATGAGAATAAGGCTGAGTTTTCATATGAATCCTTCTGAGCTAACAGAATACGTATTCACTTGCGTGGCTACATTACGCCGACACTGCAGCTTAACTGGGTTTAGGGGTTTTATCGAGGGGACCGAGCAAGTGGAGGGGGAGGGCATGCAGCAGGAGGGAGGATAGGAGACGGGGAGGGAGGAACAGAAAGTGCACAGTATGTTAATGTGGCACCAGTAAGGTCACTCTGGGAAGGCTAGATGGAGCTGTGCGCATTGCTTGATGATGTTGAGGGATGGTCTGAATGGGGAAGATAGAATGCAGAAAAATGCAGATACTGGAGAGGATAGTGCGAGTGTAGAATGAGCAAAGTGGGGTGGCGAAGAGGTTGGTTTGGGACAGGACTAACAGGATTGACACCAGGAGGATTTTGGGATACAAAAGTGTATTACAATACACAATTTGGTGGAGCTGGCGTTGGGGGAAAGGATCCAGATATGTATTCTGTTAGCTCTGCAGCATGATTTATCCAAAAAATCAGTTAGATTCTCAGTCTCGTTTCTGTCATTATTGACATCCCTTTGATCAACTATATGGTGAGTTGGTATTTCTTTCCTTCTATTGTTTATATTCCCTCAAAGTTTTTTGAAATAGATTTTTGTGTTGCAGTAATCAGAACATGCTCTTCTTTTAATTAGCTTTTACTTGTTTCAGGCATTTGTACGGCGGAGGAAAAACTCTGTCGCCTCTGTTGCAGCTTCGGAGCCAGGGGTCGGAACATTGAATTCAAAGAATTTGCTGACAAGTTCTTCGAAGATTAACCCGAGGGTAGTTGCTAAGAAATCTGGCATTGGTGGCAATAAGATCACGCGAATTCGTGGCGACTCTCTGGTGACCAATGGTGTTACCTATAAATCGCCATATGGGACGCGATCTGATTCCAAAGGGCTGCGTAGTGGAAAGCGTCGAGATGGGAAAGGACTTATAGAATTTGGCGAACGGCCACTCGAATACAGTCTCAAGAAACGACGCATAACGGTAGGTCTGAAATTGTGTGTAACATTTCTTCTTCTTCTTCTTCTTCTTCTTCTTCTTCTTCTTCCCCACCACCACTTAATGGTGTAGGCTAAATGTCTGCTTCCATATTTCCCCAAGTCTTTCAATATTTCCTCCTTTTGTGGCTTATAGAACCTTACCTGTTTTGCAATCTATCTTCATTCATTCTGTTAATATGTTGCCCGCAGCATTACAGATAGTAAGTTCTGGTCTCACCTCTCCATGTGTGTTCTGTGTAACCTTGAGCATTCTTTAACTTTACTTAAAAATCTTGTGTGCAGCTCTCGATCTAGTAGTCAGTGTCACTGCTGCTTTCTGATCGCGGAGTCCGGGATTTGATTCTTGGTCGGGTCAGAGATTTTGGGACTGGGTGTTTGTGTTATCAGAATCATTACATTCCATCTTCATCACAAAGACACCCAAGTCGCTGAAGTCAAAGCGGTCAAACAAGTGCAGGCAGGATCTCCTGGGCAATAATGCTGTTCGATAATTTCATTTCATAAAAATCATATTTTCACTGTTTGTATCTTACTGGTGCCATTGCATGTACTGTTCAATAATTGTGTATAAAGGTGGTAGGTACCAAAACTACAACGTAGTCTGTCCATCATAACAAGCATCAAAAACTCTCATGAGTGCTTCATCAAAGATTAGGTGGAAAAACTGAAAGTAGATTAGCAGAGGACTGGTCTCATATTAGAAAGAGCAGTGTCATGCGAGACAGTACTTTAGTACTGCGGCTAGTAATAGTGAGCAGATTCAGGAAAAAGTAGAAAACACATTATATTGGTAGACTTGGAGATGATGATGATGTTGTGAAATGGAATAAAATCTTTTCCATCCGTAGCGTGCTATTGACTACTAGAAGTGTAGACAGTAATTCACTCTATACACAGAACACATTGTTTATTTCAATTTTAAAAATAGCCTACACAAGAAAATGCCTTCTTTCGATAGCTCTTGTCGTTTACTTGGATCAGAATAACAGAGGAATTAACAGTTGAGCACAGAAAGGAGGATGTTGTCAGTTTGCCATTACACGCAAGGGCAATATGGCATGTAGCAACACCTGTGCGTATCCATAATGAATACTTTTGTAAGTTCCCCATTAATGTGTACATAACCCTAATAGTTTAGTCACACTCTTCTTCTACATCTGTACTCCACTAGCTACATTGTGGTGTATAGCAGAGTGTACTTCGTGTAACATTGTCACTGTCCCCTTTCCCTGTTCCAGTTGTAAATGGTTTGTGGGAAGAATGAGTGTGATAAGCCTTCGGGTGAGCTCAAATATCCCTAATTTGACTTTCATTGCCTTTACACAAGATAAATGTCAGAGAAAGCACTATATTGGTTGACAGTCTAACCAGAAACTTCCTTGAAATTTTAATAGTGAACTAATCTGTGATGCATATACCTCTCTTATAGTGTCTGCCACAAAAGTTGTCCGATCATCTCCATTACGCTTTTGCACCTATTAACGTGTCTGTAACGAAATGCACTATACTGCTCTTTGGATCTTCATTTCCTCCATCAGTCCTTGCTGGTGTAAACTGCAAACTGGTTAACAGTATTCAAATATTAGTCGAACAAGGGTTTTGTGAGCTACCTCCTTTATGGGTGGTGTACATTTCCTGATGATTTTTCCAATGAATCTGTCTGGCATCTGCCTTACCTGCAATTAGATTTATGTGGTCGTTCTACTTGAAATCACTCTGTATATATACTCCTAAATATTTTATGGACACAATTGCTTCAGTGATTGTTTTGCGGCCGCGTGGGGTTATCCGAGCGCTCTAAGGTGCTACAGTCACGGACTGTGCGGCTGGTCCTGGCGGAGGTTCAGGATAATTTAGGTTAAGTAGTGTGTAAGCTTAGGGACTGATGACCTTAGCCGTTAAGTCCCATAAGATTTCACACTTTTTTTTATTGTTTTGCAGTTGTGTAATCTCACGATAATGGGTCTTTTTGCCTGTTTATGTGCAGTACATTAAATTAGTATGCTTACAATTTGCAGGTCTTCCTGCATTTAACAATAATTTTTGAAGTTTGCTACTCCTCTGTGTACAACAGCATCATCCTCAAAAATCCTTGGGAACTTCAGAAATCCACTAGGTCATTAATACACAGTATATGGTGAACAGTATTGGTCCTATAACGCATTTTTGGAGTACGTCCGAAGTTACTTTTAAACCTGAAGATTTCTTTCTGTTTGGTAGAAAATGTTGTGTTATATTTGCTAGAAACACTTCAGGTCCATCTCACAGCTGGTGTGATACTCTGTACACTCATATTTTGTTCATTAGGCAGCAGCACAGAACTGTATCGAATGCCTCCCCAATGTCGAACATCACAGCATTGTTCCTAACTTGTTTCACAGTTAGTTTGTCATATTCCATAAAAGAGACCTTCCATACAGAGAGACAAAGCATGTACACTAGGTCGGGAACTTAAAAGACAGAAGTAACTTTCAGGAAGAGTCACAGTCAAGTAACATATCTCGATGAAACTTGGACTATACATAAAAGAACTGCTACAGTTTCGTACAGGAAAGTAACCGAAAGAAATACATCATGAGATGCACAGTAATGACACTATATTCAAAGACGACAGTTACACTGAAGTCACCACGATTTATGATGGTCCCCTAGGCATTACGAAAGTTGGGGATATGTTTCTTAATAGGGTGTGTGAGCACCACATACAGCAGTGCTTGCTTTGCAATGTGGTTCCATGCTGGCCACAAGGTTGGTAACGAGTTCTTGCGGTGGGGAATTTTCTTGCTCCTGCAATACGTCACCCCAATGCATCCCACACATGCTCAGTGGACTTTTACATGGGGTGGGGGGGGGGGGGGGGGGGGGCAGAACAAGCAGACCAGTACATTCACTGAATATCCTCTCACTCCAAGAGCTCCTCCACCTGTACTGTTTGATGTGGTAGCACAGTGTCATCCAAGAAATGAAGTCAGGGCACAATGCACCCCTGAAAAGAGACACAGGAGGAAGGAGTACAATAACATCGACCAGTTAATGTACTGTGTTCAAAGATTTGGGGGATCAGTACTCCCTTACAACAATATACTTCTCCACACCATAACATCTGGACCACCAAAACGATCATGTTTGATAATGTTCATGGGAGCATTATTTCTCCCACCTCTCACTATATGATAGTATGTCCAGAATCACTACTCAAGGCTGAATATGCTCTCATTTGAGAAGAGCATGCAACCCCTCTCCTCGTTAGTCCAGTCCTTATGATCTTAGCACCATGGCAAACCGTGACACCAATGTGTGGGTGTCAGCGGAACTCAACATACTGGTGAGACCACTACCATGAAGTCACTGTGGAGCGTGAGATTGTGTTCTTTGAAGCGCTGTTAAATGTGGCTGTAATTGTAGACAAATATTCTAAATGATGGACCCATTTTCTAAACTCTGCATTTATCCAAGTTCAAATCCAAAATGAACTAGCTTTTACAAACAAAAAGTAGTAGTTTCAAAGTTTTTTTCATAATGTTTGATGTCAATTTAATAATTTGTAATTAATTTTGAATCATTATTTAATAATTAGAAATGTGATAAGTGTTATAAATGTAGTGTGGCCACTATTGGCTGCACGGTAAACATTGACGCAGTAGCCAAACTCGCCCCACACACGCAAAAGCATATCTGCTGTTACCAAGTGCACAGCAGCAGTGATCTGGTCCATGAATCATTCGGAGTGGTTAGTAGAGGTGGGACATAAACAGCTTCCTTCACATAGCCCCATAAGAAATAGTCGCAGAGTGTGAGATCAGGAGATCTCGGTGGCCAGAAGTGCAAAGCCAGGTTCTCAAGTCCCCTGCGACCAATCCAGCAAGAAGCCTCGTCCATCACGGTGCCAAGATGGTGGAGCTCCATCTTGTTGGAAAATGAACTCCTGGCAATCTTCCATAACTTGAGGGAATATTGTTCCAACATTTCCAGACACATGATTCCTATTACAGTTCATTATGCAAAGAAAAATGGCCCATAAAACTTTGTATGGAATATGGCACAGAACACGTTGATCTTCGGTGAGTCTCTTTTGTGTTACAATGGTGAATGTGGATTGTCCAAACCCCATATGCGAATATTGTGTCTGTTGACTTTTCCACAAAGGTGGAACGTCGCTTCATCGCTAAAAATTACACACTGTAGAAATGCGTCATCCTCCATTTTTGCCCACACATAACCACAAAACCCAAGATGCTTCTCTTTGTCATAGTTTTGGGAGCCTGTGCAAACTGGCTCTGTTGTAGACTTGCTGGAACTGCACAAACAACTTTTTTGAATCTGTCTGACATCGTCCTCTGACACACGCGGTCAGCCTGTGCTTTATCCTTTGCATGCACTCCCAGTCTGTTTAAATTGCTTAAACCGATGGCTAGTGCTTTTGCCAGTTGGTGGTTGAATACGGAACTTGGTACAAAATGTCTGCTGCACTGCAATTTGCAACTTGCTTTTCACAAACCTTGCAGAAAACCTTGTGGTCAAGTCACCATCTCACACACAACTGACAGTGAAACGGAATGATGGCCCTACTGGTGCGCAAACACTACTGGCCGTGTCTGAAGCCATTACCACCTGCCCATCAACAACTTTGAAGCTACTTCCTTTCATTGGTATAAAGCTTGTTTAGAATAACCCTGTACATTCTGTTTGATATGGTTCACTTCATTTATGTTTCACAGTTTAGTGGTTACCTGCTACTGTAGTTGACAGTGATTGATTACCATCTCTCCTTCAGGCAGAAGTGCCCACAGCTCAGAATGCTCCATGTACACATGAAACAGTGCTGTAAGCAATAACCAACTTCTGGGCTTCACTTGTCACAATTCATCGTTCTTCCCATTTCCCCACGATTCGTCTCCATGTGGAACCATACAAATATTGTCTCCAGGCAATGTTGTAATGAATAACACCACCATAAGGCAGCATAACTGTTCACTGAAGGACACAAACTTTATAATAAGCACCAGTTTGCTTTTTTTCTACAATATTATTTTTATTGCTAACCGGTTTTTGGCTTACAAGGCCATCTTCAGACATTTACTGAGTATTATCACCAAAGAAGAACACCATAATGTTGTTCTACCAAGAACCGATGGAAGATTCTGTTAATATGACACAAACTTTCTTTTCCCATTCCTTCAGCTGCCTTGTGTTTTGGAGTCAGCCTCATTTGGTGCTGTGTCACCTGACCTCAAGCCATATGACCTCCAGCTTTCTGTGCATGTTTGGGAGACCTCTGGCAACATGCTCCCACACTTTCATTTGTTTCCACCAATTAGTTGATGTATTATCTTGCATTATTTTTCTCATCCATAAGTTTTGCAGAGCAGTATAATAACAAATTACAACTGTTACGTTACACGTCGCAATTGTCATCCGCATCTGGATGGCAACCAGCAGGACAACTGTGCACAGGACAAAAGGTATGACCAGAGACATGCTCTGATTGTCTATTACTGTTAACCTGATGCAGATGTAGTTTAACATCTCGCCATCTGTCATGTCTGCCTGTTTCACACCACATTACTGTAGTTTTCTTTCTGTTTGTATGCATATTACAGCCATCAGCTAACATTTGGTCCAGTTCAGTAGACATATGGTGTGATTCTTGTTCACTTTCTATGACTGCTGACTTGTCACTTGCGAAACGTAGCATGCTGATTTTCTGTCTGCAAGTTCCAACACTCACACAGTGGTATAACTCTTTCCGTCCCTCATTGCTTCCTTTACATACAGAGCAAATATGAGTCAGTGTTGATAGTAAGCAAACCTGCTTCACTCCTTTCCTTATTTTTGTCTCCAAAAACTGGGAACAGTTTGTGCTGTTAATGGTGTGCTCCCTGGTATGCAGCAGAGTTGTTGTTTCCATTTTGTGGGTGGCATTTTGAAGACCAAATTGAATAGTCATCATTTGGTGCTGTAAGTTGTGCTGTTGTGTGTACTCACTGCCTCGACTCTGACCAGACTATGAACTACTGATGGTCTCACACCGCTGTTTACAGCAGAGTTCAACCTGCGGCACCTACTGTGCCCTTTGATGCTCCTTTGTTTTCCAGAGCCCTTGCATATATTCTATTAAATGCACAGTCTGTCAGTGTTTCCCAGTTCTGGTGGGTATGATCGCTGGCGAGTTCTTGATAAATAGACTGCTGTTGATTACTTGCAAATCAAATCTATCCAGCGTGTACTCTATACCGTTCCGTTATCTGAGGGCCATTAAGAAAAAAGAACTGGAGACCAGTAAACAGAAACTTGCACCTTTATCAAAAGTGTGGCCCAGCACAGGTGAGACACTTGACCCACTGTGACACGAGGTTGTGGATGGCTGTCTTGTAAAATTCCTGGGGCTGCGTTGTGAACCAGTTCTGAATGTACTGCTTGATATCCTCATCCAGTGTGAATTGTTTTGCCTCATGGAGCCTTCTTTAGCTCACTGAAGTTGCATAATTGCAGGCAGACAGGTCTGGACTGTGTGGAGGGTGACTGATGACCTCCCGTTTGAATGTCTGCAAGAGTTTCGTTACTGCATTTTCTGTCTGGGACCTTGCATTGTCATGGAGCAAAATGACCAGGTGCTCCGGTCATTTAGAGTTGATTGCTATATGAAGGATGGTCAAGATCTGTATCACTGCACATTCACCATTGATTCAATAAGAAGGTGGTATTTTTATTAGAGCACGAGGTGAGCCTAACCTTTCCCACAGTTATGTAGATTCCTTTAGATTTTTGGGTGGCAGTGATCTTGCATACTTCCATATTTTTGGGTGGTGGTGACTTCGCCCGCTTCCATTGAAGACTAAGGTGTCATGACTCAGGTTCGAAGTGATGACACCGTGTGTCATCTCCAGTGACCACTCGTGATAAGAACTCATTCCTTTCCGTTACAGTGCTACAGAGGCAGAGGCATTTTGTTGACGACAGTCTCATTCCTGTGCTGGCTGAAGACTGAGGCAGCCATTGGGAACATGCTTTGCACACTTTCTGGTGTTAACACTTCTGACACTTAGTTCAGCCTCTGCATAAATAGGATCTGCTACCGGAACTCACCAGTCCTTAAT
The DNA here is from genome assembly GCF_021461395.2 of Schistocerca americana. Lineage (NCBI taxonomy): Eukaryota > Metazoa > Arthropoda > Insecta > Orthoptera > Acrididae > Schistocerca > Schistocerca americana. The sequence continues at coordinate 78,433,542 of NC_060127.1, forward strand.
AATGAGGGCATCCACCTGCTGGATAATGACACCGGTAATGCAGTGTGGCATTCCATATTGTGCATCATCAGCAAATGACAACTGTCCTTTCATGAATCACTTGCGCCACACCTTGACACGTGCGGTGGACTTGCAGTATTCACTGTACATTTGTGCCATTCTTTAACAAATTTTCATTTTCTGCACACCTTCCACTGTCAGCAAATGCACTAAATCCCCTTGTACTTGTGCTGAAGCCTCCATTTCACTGTTTCCAGCATAGCTTGAATTCAGTGGACAGTTGACAAGTTCACATGCTCGCTCTGTCATTATGTGGGTGTATGACCGTATCCCTCTACCAGCAACTTCGAGATATCAACACTTTTACAGGGACTGCACTTTCTTTCGTAGGCAGTGACATCACAATCCTTTCAGCAGTTTTCATTTTACAGCTTCTGGCTCATTTCTTTGTGAATGCGTCCTGTATTTCTGTAAGTACTGGGTGGTGGACTCTGCTCTATATAATTGGGCAATGTAGGTTTGTAGTCCTCGAAGAACCTCAAGGTGTGTGACAGAGGGTACCTCATGTAATGCTATAATTTCATCACTTGACCATTCAGTTCACTTTGGTGTGTCGGAAGAATGACCATTGATAATCCTCTATATAATCTTGAATTTCTCTGATTTCACAGCTTCAGTCTGTTCATGAGGTTTGTATGAGAGGATGTAATACGTTCATAGACTCCTTTTTTGGAGCAGACTGTCAGGATTTTAACATTAACATCTCTGTTGTGTGCAGCTCTCATTTTAACTATCTCCTTGATGAAACACTCACCATTTACTTAGATCTTCCGTACTTCCTCAATTAATCCTACCTCAGAAGGATCCCACACTCCAATCCAACACTCGTAGAATTTACCAAATAAGGGTTTTGTATGCTCCCACTATTGTGGATGAGTTAACTTTCCTTAGGATTCTCCCAATGATTTGTCAGTAATCTGACTGTTCTGCAACTAATTTTGTGTGATCATTGCACATTGCAGTACTTAAGAGTCCCTGCATCAATTGTCAATCCTCAACTAGAACATTTTTCCATTTTTCTGGTGCTTCAGTTTCACTATACACAGCAGCATCAACTGTGAACAGCTTCATGAATCTTTCGGCATTATCTGCCAGCTCATTTAAACATTTAATGGATCGGAATGTGCCCATAGCTCTCCCTTAAGGCACATCCACAGTTACTTTCACTTCTGACAATTTCTCCCTACTAAAAGCGACATGCAATGATCTGCTGTTTAGGGAGTATTCAGTCCAGTGGCAAAGCTGATCTTAGGTTCCATAAGCTTTTGCTTTGTTCACTAGATAACATAGAAGACTGTACTGAACTCGCTCCTGAGGCCGAGGGAAATGATATTGATCCAGGTGACAACATCTGTAAAACCCATGTTTATTCCAACAGAGAAGATTTTAATGCTCTTAACAGGCTGTTCTCTGTGAGAATAAACTGTCTTCCATAATTCTACACCAGATTGCTGTAATTCTATAGGTCTTTAGTTATGTGCATTGTCTGAGTGCTTTCCTTGAAAATTGTAGTGATTAGTTCCTTTCTCAAAATGCTTGAAACTTTTTGTTGATCTAGCATTGCTGCTAGAAAGGGAGCAAGTTGCTTTTGCATGATCTCTATCAATTTGTGCAGGTATTTTATCAGTTCCTCTGTCATGTTTCCTCTGTTTAGTAGTTTCATTTGATTTTACATTTGCTATCAGTAATCTGAATACCTAAAAATATAATTTATGTTAGACTACTGCTCGTTACATAGAGGTTGTAGTGACGGAAAGGCACATTTAAAAATAGACATTTTGGAAAACGTCAGCTTTTAAGGAATCCTTCATCACGCACTAGTGCATGCGAGTTGTGCATGTCCTTTGCCAACTATTTTTCGACGATAAATGGTAAATTCATGGCCTCATCTTGAGGTGAGAGGATCCACCACATAGTTTGCTGCCTGTGTCCTCGTAAGAGTGCTCCAACTTTCCAACTTGCTGCTTTCTGGCTTGACATCTCTCTCTCTCTCTCTCTCTCTCTCTCTCTCTCTCTCTCTCTCTCTCTCTCTCTCCCCCCCCCCCCCCCCCCCTCCATTGGTAGATGACATCCAAATAGTAGCAGATCAGGTTTTACAGTTTCTTTGAGAGAGTGATTTATGTGCACTCAATTATAACTTGTTACTGTGGTCTTGTCTCTATTTTTTTTCATTTTGTGACGTGAATCTTCAGCCAGTATTCCACAGTGAAAGAGATTGCCAGTCGACTGCGACGGACTTATTTTGTGGGTAGGGGATTTCAGACTGCTTCAATGTGACACCTCTCTCCTATCCCATTGCAGTTCCTTCTCTTTAACATTTTCTTCCCTTCTTGACACCACAGAGAACCAATTGGCAGTCCATCCATTTCTTTTACACCAAGCGAAGTGGTTCAGTGGTTAGCACATTGGACTCGCATTTAGGAGGATGATGGTTCAAACCTGCATCCAGCCATTTTGATTTAGGTTTTACGTGATTTCCCTTGATCGCTTCAGGCAAATGGTTGGATGATTCCTCTGAAAGGACATGGCCGATTTCCTTCCCCATCCTTCCCGAATCTGAGCTTCTGCTCTCTCTCTAATAACCTAATTGTTGACGACGGGATGTTAAACATTAATCCCCTCCTCCTTTTCTTTTCCTGGAAACCTTTAGGCTTTGACTATTACAGGAAAAAAGTGATTAATTACCTCAATTTTTAGTCTCAATGAACCTCTCAAAAAGTTCATTCATTCATTCATTCATTCATTCAGTCGAGTGTTGTCTCTGCCACATCACGAATAGAACATACCATGTGCTCACTTTTACATCGTTGAATGAGTGCTCAAAGTACACTTAGGCAGTGGATGAGAACACACATCACATTTTAATTACTACTTTTCCCATCCTATTTATTGAGTAAATTGAACACCCATTATGCCATTACTATTCAAATGGAAACGTTGATATTGTAATTATATGTTGGCATTAGAATCTCTCTCTCTCTCTCTCTCTCTCTCTCTCTCTCTCTCTCTCTCTCTCTCTCTCTCTCTGTGTGTGTGTGTGTGTGTGTGTGTGTGTGTGTGTGTGTGTGTGTGTGAAGTTGTGTCATAAACATACCGTATTGAACACGTGTTCAATATGGTATCAAGGTTTGGGTTGTTGACAGCTTTACTTCTTACCATTAATTACTCGATTTGTCAATCATCTGTAGTGCCACAGTTTAGAAGCTTCAATTCTCATCTTGTGTCTGTTGTTAAATGTCCACATTAACATTCATATAAGTATCAGAGAAGTCTTCCTGATACTTACACCTATAATTGATGTTAACTTATTATTCTTTTGAAGGAAAAGTTTCCTTGCTATTATTAGTCTATGTTTCAAACCTCATCTGCTTCAGCCATTATCAGTTATTATGCTGCCCAGATACCAAAACACGTCCACTAGTTTTAGTGTATCATATCCAAATGTAATTCCCTCAGCTTCCCTCTCCCAAGTCTTTTACTGTCTCTGACAGAATGACAATGCCACTCAAAGTTTTCCTTTCTTCCAGAGGACTTTTAATTTCATTTTTTCTTATGTTATTATCGAAGTAAAAGCAAACTGCACTTCTACTGTTCTAGGTCGGTCCTACATCAAGTGCCAGCGTACCGACTTCTGCAAATACCACACCATCGCAGACTCCGCCGGGAACACCAGTGGTGAAAAGTGCTCCAAACTCGGAGCCGCCGCAGCAGAGTCGGCCGCGCCTCCTCTTGACTGAACTGCCCAAGACGCAACCCCTGATATCGTTCGATTCCCCATCCCAGTTTCTGCGACGCAACAGCGACAGTGTGGGAGGTGGCTCCGCCAGCAGCCCGGGCGGCACCGAGGGTACTGACGGGGTGGAGGTGGACGGGCCAGACCCTGTGCTGGGGCGCGCCATCTCGAGCAAGATCACGGCACTGATCAAGCGCAGCAAGGCCACCGCCATCCTGCAGAAGTTCAGTGAGATGCGGGCCGAGCGCAAAGCGGCCGAGGCCGCTGCCACGCAGCTGCAAGCAAAGGCCGGCGGCTGCAGCTGCAACAAGCCGGTGGACACAAATTCCAACCTGTGTACCGACAATGTCAAAGTGAAGGAGGACTCTCCCAATAAAAACATTTCTCCTGTGTCCCGTGGCACAGTTGCCAAAAAGACTGTAAGTGAGGTAAGTAGTACACTGTCAATTTGGTGAGTTGTGACATAATCACAGCAAATATCACAGAGATCTAGGAAAGTGTTTACGTCTTATTCCAGTTGCGAACCATAATCTTGTACAACAGGAAATTATTTTGAGTCTGTGATGACCATCTCTGACGTGAGTAAAAACACTTTTTCTACCACATCCATCCAATGTAGCTAAGTATAGGGCAGTCAGAAAATAATAAGCCAGAAAATATTCATTGTTTTGTGTACTGTTGTAAGTACCACATACAACAAATCTGAACAGGTGCGTTGCACCTATGCAAATGCTCAAATTTGTTGTATGTGGTACTTAAAATTTTACGTGAAACAAAATAATCTTTCCTGGGTTATTATTTTCTGACTGTACCTTCTTACATATCTGATACCTGGCATAAACGCAACATGTGGTGGAAGTTCATGAACCTCTTGTTGACTTGTATTCAGCAGTCTGAGACTTCTGACACCAACCTCTCAATATAGATTTTCTTTAATGCGGTATGAACAATATGAGCTTATTCAAAGAATTAACAGCTTTCACTCATGTAATATTAGGGAGAAATCTAATCTGCATTTGGATCAAACCTCCTTGACTGTTGTGCAGAAAGGTGTGCAGTATTCTCCTGCATCCATTTTCAATTAGCTACTGCAATAATTTTTTTAAAAAATCTTAGCAGTAATCCTCAAACTGAAAAATTTCCGTATGGCACTCTCCTTTTATTCTGTTAGGGGTTCCTGGAAAAAAATTAAGCGAATTCCTGGGTTATATTGTTTATTCTGCTGTTATATACTCTCAGCTTGTCTGGATAGGATTCATGTTACATATTTTATTTGCTCAGTTATTACTTGTCAGATGTTAATCTCGTGTAACTCATTCCATGACTTTGGAGATTTGCTCAGTTTGGTCCTATAAAACTAGATACATAAAATAAAATAAATAAATATGTTGGCAGGATGTGATGGAAAAAGTGTTTTTTAGCATGTCTTGAAGATGGTCTTCATAGACCAAAACTAATTGCACTTTTTGTAACATAGTGCTTTGTAACTAGAATAAAGGCATAAACACTATACCACTATACATTGATGTGTTCTTTGTAGTTTCCTTTTCCTATACTCTTCCCCCCCCCCCCCCCCCCTCCCCCCCTCCCTCGTCTGCTATATTAACTATTAGTTTTACTATAGACCTTAGAGATTGCTAAAATAGAGCATCAATTATCCTAACTAATTGATTACGAAGGCAAGAACAGTAGGGATGCATGTATCGCAGCCTAGTAAACAAAAACAGTGTAATACACATGCATTTTGCGTGTACAGTACATACATATTGAATTAACACTTGAAAACGAAGCCTACCTGCTCATGAGCGTCTAGTAATGCACCTTTTTCATGACAGGTATTTGATATCGGTCGTGTTCATTTTGAGCTTCAAACCATCTCGAGGCAGTATCTAAACATTTAAATGTTTCAGAAACACCTGCTGTTTTTTCATCTTCATTTTCTGGACCAATACTTGAGAGGCTGTCAGCATCAGCTCCATTTGTGACATGGTTTACAATTTTGCTAGCCCACCTGATGTGGTACCCTGGATCTGCTTTGTCGACATTGTTACATTCCTGAACGTCTTCATCATATTCACGGCAGTTGAGTTCTTTTAGCATATTGGAATTTTTGACTTATCATTCTGTTTATCATTTTCAATTAGTCTTCGAAAACTTTCTGCAATACCCAAAATTTTATTCCAGGTTTTTTCAGATTCTTTTCGTGCACATAGTGCTCCCATTGTGTAAGATGCATCTTTTAAAACATTAACTTCATGATTCCTTAACAGACTTTCTTCTTCTTGCCCTTCTCTTTCTAACAATAACTTAGGTGACTATTCTTTTCTGCAAAACCGTTTGTAAGCATCAATAACATCTCGATCCGTGGGTGCAGTAACAAGGCTACGTTAGGTGGCAGAAACATCACTTCTATGAATTCATCCTTTTCATTTAAGATATCATATGATGGACGAGTTGGTGCGCTGTTAAGGAGCAGTAATGTTTCCTCCTTTTTGCCGTTCTAGATTAGATTAGATTTACTTTCATTCCAGTTGATCTGTAGTGAGGAGGTCCTCCAGCATGTAGAACAAGTCAGAAAAACAATAATACACGACAAATATTTACAACTAAAACAAATAAGCTAATGTACGTTCCACAGATCCCAAGTGGAATGATCATAATTTTTTTTTAATGAACGCTACATGTGAGGATCATTTTGCAACACTCATTTACTAAGGTTGCATTAATGCACTGAATTTAAAATTTAAAAAAAAATGTTTTATTTATTTATTAGGTAATAAACATGTAATAGAACTACTACAGTGCTTGTTTACAATGAAAACATTACTGCACTGAAATGGTGCAGAAGTTAGATTGTAAATATATATATAAAAACAAAGATGATGTGACTTTCCAAATGAAAGTGCTGGCAGGTTGACAGACACACAAACAAACACACACAAAATTCAAGCTTTCGCAACAAACTGTTGCCTCATCAGGAAAGAGGGAAAGACGAAAGGATGTGGGTTTTAGTCATTCCAATCCCGGGAGCGGAAAGACTTACCTTGGGGGAAAAAAGGGCAGGTATACACTAGCGCGCACACACACACACATCCATCCGCACATACACAGACACGAGCAGACATTTGTAAAGGCAAAGAGAGTGTATACCTGTCCTTTTTTTTCCCCCAAGGTAAGTCTTTCCGCTCCCGGGATTGGAATGACTCCTTACCCTCTCCATTAAGACCCACATCCTTTCATCTTTCCGTCTCCTTCCCTCTTTCCTGACGAAGCAACCGTTGGTTGCGAAAGCTTGAATTTTGTGTGTATGTTTGTGTGTCTGTCGACCTGCCAGCACTTTCATTTGGTGTAAAATATATATATATATAAAAAAAGGATGAGGTGACTTACCGAACAAAAGCGCTGGCAGGTCGATAGACACACAAACATACACACAAAATTCAAGCTTTCGCAACAAACTGTTGCCTCATCAGGAAAGAGGGAAGCAGAGGGGAAGACGAAAGGAAGTGGGTTTTAAAACCCACTTCCTTTCGTCTTCCCCTCTGCTTCCCTCTTTCCTGATGAGGCAACAGTTTGTTGCGAAAGCTTGAATTTTGTGTGTATGTTTGTGTTTGTTTGTGTGTCTATCGACCTGCCAGCGCTTTTGTTCGGTAAGTCACCTCATCTTTTTTTATATATAATTTTTCCCACGTGGAATGTTTCCTTCCATTATATAAAAAAACAAAGATGATGTGACTTACCAAATGAAAGTGCTGGCAGGTCGACAGACACACAAACATACACACAAAATTCAAGCTTTCGCAACAAACTGTTGCCTCATCAGGAAAGAGGGAAGGAGAGGGAAAGACGAAAGGATGTGGGTTTTAAGGGAGAGGGTAAGGAGTCATTCCAATCCCGGGAGCGGAAAGACTTACCTTAGGGGGAAAAAAGGACGGGTATACACTCGCGCACACACACACATATCCATCCACACATATACAGACATATCTTTCATTTTCATTTCAACCTCATGTTACACTTTCCACCTTCTAATACCATGTCACCCTCACAACACCCCCACAACGACCCCATTAAGTTTTATTTACATTCCCTCCGCAAACATGCCTTCACCCTAGCCAGATTACGCTCGCATATTTTATTTTCTCAGGCTTGTCTGACATTTGGCATAACCCTCAAAGGCCTCACACTTAAAGTTCCCATCTCTGGCTGCAACCCTTCTTTCCATCAGTCCCTATACCAGTTCCAAACTGAGCAATCCATTGCCCTCACCCACCTAATCCTTCACCTACACATCAACTCAGCCAATGAACACACCCGTCAACTCCTATCCTTAATAAAAGTCCTCAATCTTTCCTCTCCCACATCCACACCGGCTATTCAGAGCATCCTCCTACAGGCCAACCGCAAATTAGAGCAGCATGCCACCCTTCACCTCAAAAAACTATCCAATCTCCTGGTTTCCCACCTCCGGAAAGGTAACTCACTCACCCTTCACAACCTTTCCAGCAAACCTCAACCACCTCTCATTGCACACAAACCCAGTCTCTCCCATCTACTCAGTCTCCCACTTCCAGCTCCACTCCCTCCAAAACCTCAAAATTCCAAGCAACACAATCTGGCACCACAACACCCTAATTCAGTAGTTAACCTTTCCTCCAAACCTCTCTCCCAATCTGAAACCTCTGTCCTAGCCAAAGGCCTCACCTTCAGCCCCACTCCCAGATTCAACCAAACAGCCCTCGTCAAAGATTTACTGTCCTACACCCGTACTCTCTGCTGGAAGTATCACTTTGCCACGAAGAAAAATGATCCTAATCCTACCCCTAATGATCCAACTCCCCAAGACACTATCGAAATTGAACCCTGCCTGGAACAGTTCCGTCCTCCGTCACAGCGGGACCCACCTCCTCTTCCTCAAAATCACCCTCTCCAAACCTTCCAGGAATTTCTGACTTCCAACCTTGCCTCTCAATCCTTCTTAAAAAACCTTAATCCTACTCCCAACATCACCACTGATGAAGCCCAGGCTATCCGTGATCTGAAGGCTGACCGGTCCATCATCATTCTTCCGGCGGACAAGGGTTCCACGACCGTGGTACTTGATCGTCGGGAGTATGTGGCTGAGGGACTGAGTCAGCTTTCAGACAACACCACATACAAAGTTTGCCAAGGTAATCCCATTCCTGATGTCCAGGCGGAGCTTCAGGGAATCCTCAGAACCTTAGGCCCCCTACAAAACCTTTCACCTGACTCCATCAACCTCCTGACCCCACCGACACCCCACACCCCTACCTTCTACATTCTTCCTAAAATTCACAAACCCAATCATCCTGGCCGTCCCATTGTAGCTGGTTACCAAGCCCCCACAGAACGTATCTCTGCCTACGTAGATCAACACCTTCAACCCATTACGTGCAGTCTCCCATCCTTCATCAAAGACACCAACCACTTTCTCGAACGCCTGGAATCCTTACCCAATCCATTACCCCCAGAAACCATCCTTGTAACCATTGATGCCACTTCCTTATACACAAATATCCCGCACGTCCAGGGCCTCGCTGCGATGGAGCACTTCCTTTCACGCCGATCACCTGCCACCGTACCTAAAACCTCTTTCCTCATTACCTTAGCCAGCTTCATCCTGACCCACAACTTCTTCACTTTTGAAGGCCAGACATACCAACAATTAAAGGGAACAGCCATGGGTACCAGGATGGCCCCTTCGTACGCCAACCTATTCATGGGTCGCTTAGAGGAAGCCTTTCTGGTTACCCAGGCCTGCCAACCCAAAGTTTGGTACAGATTTATTGATGACATCTTCATGATCTGGACTCACAGTGAAGAACAACTCCAGAATTTCCTCTCCAACCTCAACTCCTTTGGTTCCATCAGATTCACCTGGTCCTACTCCAAATCCCATGCCACTTTCCTTGATGTTGACCTCCACCTGTCCAATGGCCAGCTTCACACGTCCGTCCACATCAAACCCACCAACAAGCAACAGTACCTCCATTACGACAGCTGCCACCCATTCCACATCAAACGGTCCCTTCCCTACAGCCTAGGTCTTCGTGGCAAACGAATCTGCTCCAGTCCGGAATCCCTGAAGCATTACACCAACAACCTGACAACAGCTTTCGCATCCCGCAACTACCCTCCCGACCTGGTACAGAAGCAAATAACCAGAGCCACTTCCTCGTCCTCTCAAACCCAGAACCTCCCACAGAAGAACCACAAAAGTGCCCCACTTGTGACAGGATACTTTCCGGGACTGGATCAGATTCTGAATGTGGCTCTCCAGCAGGGATACGACTTCCTAAAATCCTGCCCAGAAATGAGATCCATCCTTCATGAAATCCTCCCCACTCCACCAAGAGTGTCTTTCCGTCGTCCACCTAACCTTCGTAACCTCTTAGTTCATCCCTATGAAATCCCCAAACCACCTTCCCTACCCTCTGGCTCCTACTCTTGTAACCGCCCCCGGTGTAAAACCTGTCCCATGCACCCTCCCACCACCACCTACTCCAGTCCTGTAACCCGGAAGGTGTACACGATCAAAGGCAGAGCCACGTGTGAAAGCACCCACGTGATCTGCCAACTGACCTGCCTACACTGTGACGCATTCTATGTGGGAATGACCAGCAACAAACTGTCCATTCGCATGAATGGACACAGGCAGACAGTGTTTGTTGGTAATGAGGATCACCCTGTGGCTAAACATGCCTTGGTGCACGGCCAGCACATCTTGGCACAGTGTTACACCGTCCGGGTTATCTGGATACTTCCCACTGACACCAACCTATCCGAACTCCGGAGATGGGAACTTGCTCTTCAATATATCCTCTCTTTCCGTTATCCACCAGGCCTCAATCTCCGCTAATTTCAAGTTGCCGCCACTCATACCTCACCTGTCATTCAACAACATCTTTGCCTCTGCACTTGGTCTTTAAATATGTCTGCTTGTGTCTGTATATGTGTGGATGGATATGTGTGTGTGTGCGAGTGTATACCCGTCCTTTTTTCCCCCTGAGGTAAGTCTTTCCGCTCCCGGGATTGGAATGACTCCTTACCCTCTCCCTTAAAACCCACTTCCTTTCGTCTTTCCCTCTCCTTATACACACTTTATGCTTCTCTTAAATTGAATTTCATTCCATGTTGAGCTTTTTAAGGCTTTGACAAGTTATTGAAAATGTGTGTTCCAGAATAATGCGCACCTTTTTGTACAAGAGTAAGTAACTTTAAATCCTTGTGAAGATTATTCTTATTTCTAGTATTGATTCCATGAACTGAGCTGTTGGTTTGAAAAATTTCATTAAGGAATAAATATATTGGGGAGCAGTAGTTAGTTTTCCTAGTTCCCTAAACAGGCCTCTGCAGGATGTTCTTGAGTTCACATCACATATAACTCCTATTGCACGTTTTTGTGCCCGGAAAACTTTAGCTTGGCTTGATGAATTCCCCCAAAAAATAAATCCCATGTGACATCATGGAGTAAAAGTAATCATAGTATGCCAGCTTTTTCATTTTTATGTCCTCTGTGTCTGACAGAATTTGCCTTGCAAATACAGATTTATTATATGCTTCAGCAGTTCTGTGGTGTGCTCCTTCCAGTTGAATTTATTGTCAAGCTGTAATCCCAAGAATTTAACACTGTCCACTTCTTCTATCTGCTTGTCGTCATATGTTACGCATACACTCGTGGGACACCCCTTACAAGTTCTGAACTGCATGTAGCTATTTTTATTATTATTATTTTATTTGTGACAAAGAATTGGCTAGCAACCAGTGATTAATGTCCACAAATATTTTATTAGCTGGTCTCTCTAAGACTAAGATTGATTTGCTATTCATTGCAATGTTTGTATCATCCTCAAACAAAACAAACTTGGCATCTCGTAATGTTACTGATGAAAGGTCATTGATATACACAAGAAAAGGTAAGGGCCCTAAGATGGAACCTTGTGGGACCCCACATGTAATTAGTTCCCAGTTGGATGAGCCTGATAACTTAATACAGTCTTGTTCCTAATAACACCCATTCTTTCCTGCCAGAGATATAAGAATTGAACCATTTTGCAGGATTTCCTGTTACACCATAACATTCTAATTTACTTAAAAGGATATTGTGATTTACACAGTCAAATGCCTTCGACAGGTCACAAAATATGCCAGTTGCCTACAATTTTTTGTCTAATGAATTACTTACATTTTCAAGGTGGCTGTAGATAGCCTTCTCAATATCAGAACCCTTTAGAAATCTGAACTGCGACTTTGACAGTATGTTATTTGTGATAAGATAGCTATAAAGCCGACTATACATTACCTTTTCAAAAAATTTTGAAAATTCTGGCAAAAGTGAAACGCGATAGAAATTTGATGCTATTTCTTTATTTTCCTTCTTAAACAGTGGTTTAACTTCAGCATATTTCAACCATTCAGGAAATATTCCACTGATAAACAACTGGTTACACAGATAGCTTAATATGTTACTTAACTCAGAATCACATTCTTTAATTAACTTTGTTGATATTTCATCATACCCACTAGATGTTTTTGATTTTAAAGATGATGGACATTATTTCTTCATATTATGGAAGTTACTTGAAATGTCTGGTCTGAGGTATCCCAGGGCATCTACAGAATCTGACAACCCCATCTTTACAGTAACAGTTATAAAATGTTTGTTAAAAAGTTTGGCAACCCTATACACATCTGTCACCAATGTATCATTTACTCTTAATGCTATTTGCCCCTCTTCATGTCGGGTTCTACCAGTCTCCTCCTTCACTGTATCCCAAATTGTCTTTATTTTGTTATCTGATGTGACCATCTTTTCCTTGTAATATATTTGCTTTGATGTCCCTATTACAGTCTTTAATATTTTGCAGTATTTCTTGTACTGTGCTATAGCATCAGCATCAGAACTGTTTTGGTTTGACAGATACAGTTTTCTATTTGTTTTACAAGATACCTCTATTCCTTGAGTAAGCCATGGCTTCTTTGTAGACTTTGCTCTAACCTTGGTTAGTTTTGGGGAAAACAGTGTTCAAATAAGGTAAGCACTTTACTAGCAAAAGTGTTATATTTTTCATTCATGCCAAGAGCACTGTAAACATCACTCCAGTGAATGCCTCTGAGGAGTGCCATAAAATAATCAATTTTTGGCTTATTGATTACCCTCTTGAGTTCAGATTTAACAGATTTTATATCCTGTTCAGTATTAACATTTAACAGAAATAACTTCATGTCATGGTCTTTAACCAAGGAGTTGTTATATAGAGGGCACAAAACTTCCATAAACTATTCTCTGAATATCATACTATCCATCCAGGTGCTCTTCTGTAAAGCATTGCAGATCTACTAAAATATTTGAAACAATGCCACTTTTCACTTTCATCACTTACAGAGGATAGGCAATATGTGGCTACTGGTATCATTAGTAGAAACTAAAGCAGTAATGCCATCCATGCGCCTTTTAGGACCAGGTGATGCTAATTTGTGACATGAAGCAACAGTTTTTCTTGAAAATTTTAGCCCCATTTTGTCAGCATTTCAAATGTTTTTGAGAGCGTAATCTTCCTTCCTCAATATGTTCCTTAGTTTGATTTTGCAGACAGTTTTTCTCCTTTGATTACTGTCACAGACAGCATGGAAGTCCAAGTGAATGCCACCATACTATAATGCTGTCTCAAAGGCCTGCGTATGTGGTGTAGTGCACATTTTGAACAGCCATTTGCCTGGATGAGGCCATATCTGGACACAACCGTCGACCTGGTGCAATAAGAAACGTGATTCGTCCAATCGGGTGACACATTTTCATTGATCGAGAATCCAGTCTTAATCATCTCATGGCCACCGCAGTCAGAACTAATGATGTTTGATCAGTAAGGCAAAGAACAGACACCACACACATTCAACCTCCAGCAGGAATCTAAAATTAGCAAGCCCACCCTCCATCTTCAGTTACATAACATGTATCACAGCTGCGGATTCTAGGTGGCAGTAGATGGGAGTGTGCATCGACCAAGGAGCGTACTGAGATACCACCCATGCATTCGCAGTTAACACTTGTGTCTGGGTGGTGTAGTGTTTAACACAATTGCGTCGTAAGCAGGAGATCCCGGGTTCAAGTCCCAGTCCAGCACACCTTTCACTCACTGCCGCTGATTCCTCATGAAGTCTCGATACAATTGATACTGCCAGTTCCTTCCCTTTCCTTTCCTTTCCTTCCTCCCCCCATTCTAGATTAGATTAGATTTACTTTCATTCCTCCTCCTCCCCCACCCCCCACCCTCCATCTTCAGTTACATAACATGTATCACAGCTGCGGATTCTATGTGCTCTCTCTGTTCTTTCGGACATGTCCTAAAGGCTTGTTTTATACTGGTTGTATTGAGTATGGCTTGTTAGATGACTTATAAGAATCACTTACAATGGAAAATAGTACAAAAGAGTTTTTGAGCTCATCTTCATAAGACCATTACCTGTAGGCCTTTTATAGAAGTTAAATGGATTAAAAAGAGACCAGACTATTTTATTGTGGCTTACAGAATGTCTATAAAAGACTTGCACCAAGACACCTTTGAATGAAATTTTCTTCCCTGTCACAAAGAAATTTTGACTAATTCTGCAGCACAATTCCATGCTTTATCTGTACAAACCTTACTTGAGTACTGCTCAAGTTCGTAATTAAAAAACTCGTGTTTACTTGTTACGTCCATCAATTTTATGTTCAGATCAACACATTCATGTTTAAAACAATACCTTAAGTAATAACGTTGCAGTCTTCTATGTAGGGTTATTTTCAGACCAACTTAATTTCAGCTGTGCCATAGGTAGCATCTCCTCACATGTAACATTAATTCATATGCGCACTTAGAGCAGACACCAAGAGCAGTGGCTTAGGGGACTATAGTGTGGACACTGTAACGTGACAAACACAGGCGTAAATAACCGAAAACTTAGAATGCACTGCTTGTGAGGAATGGTGAGGGAGGATAAACTCTGCCTCTATCTCACAGGGCTGGAGGCCTACAGTAGTGTTCTGTGAAAGCAAAACTACACATGTAGCAATGGCCAATCCTTTTCAGTGTTGTGAGGGTCATACTCGAACTCCATGATATCCCAGGATTAGGCCCTTCACTAATTTCAAAATAAGAAAAGCAAATGACAAGCAATGCACAATTCAAAGCACAGTTAAGTACATAAAGCATTTGGTAATTGCTACAGTGCAGTTGTTTGCCGAGTTCAGCAGTGTTGCAAATGAAGTCATTCAGTGCTAACCTCTGCCTTTACCTTGTGTGTGTGTGTGTGTGTGTGTGTGTGTGTGTGTGTGTCTGGTCTTCAGTCCAGAGACCGGTTTGATGCAGCTCTCCATGCTACTCTATTCTGTGCAAGCTTCTTCATTTCCCAGTACCTACTGCAACCTACATCCTTCTGAATCTGTTTAGTGTATTCATCTCTTGGTCTCCCTCTATGATTTTTACCCTCCACACTGCCCTCCAATACTAAATTGGTGATCTCTTGATGCCTCAGAATATGTCCTAACAACCGATCCCTTCTTCTAGTCAAGTTGTACCACAAATTTCTCTTCTCTCCAATTCAACTCAGTACCTCCTCATTAGTTATGTGATCTACCCATCTAATCTTCAGCATTCTTCTGTAGCACCACATTTCAAAAGCTTCTATTCTCTACTTGTCTAAACTATTTATCGTCCACGTTTCATTTCCTTACATGGCTACACTCCATACAAATACTTTCAGAAACGACTTCCCGACACTTAAATCTATACTCGAAGTTAACAAATTTCTCTTCTTCAGAAATGCTTTCCTTTCCTTGCCATTGCCAGTCTACATTTTATATCCTCTCTATTTTGACCATCTTCAGTTATTTTGCTCCCCAAATAGCAAAACTCATTTACTACTTCAAGTGTCTCATTTCCTAATCTATTTTCAGCAGCATCACCCGACTTAATTCGACTACATTCCATTATCCCCCTTTCAAGACACTGTCCATTCCATTCAGCTGAGCTGCCCTTCCGGGTCCTTTGCTGTCTCTGACAGAATTACAATGTCATTGGCGAACCTCAGTTTTTATTTCTTCTCCATGGATTTTAATTCCTGCTCCGAATTTTTCTTTTGTTTCCTTTACTGCTTGCTCAATATACAGATTGAATAACATCGGGGATAGGCTACAACCCTATCTCACTCCCTTCCCAACCACTGATTCCCTTTCATGCCTCTCGACTCTTATAAGTGCCATCTGGTTTCTGTACAAATTGTAAATAGCCTTTCGCTCCCTGTGTTTTATCCGTGCCAGATTCAGAATTTGAAAGAGAATATTCCAGTCAACATTTTCAAAAGCTTACTCCAAGTCTACAAATGCTAGAAACGTAGGTTTGCCTTTCCTCAATCTATTTTCTAAGATAAGTCGTAGGGTAAGTATTGCCTCAAGTGTTCCAACATTTCTAAGGAATCCAAACTGATCTTCCCCGAGGTCGGCTTCTACCAGTTTTTCCATTCGTCTGTAAAGAATTCGCGTTAGTATTTTGCAGCCGTGGCTTATTAAACTGATAGTTCGGTAATTTTCACGTCTGTCAACACCTGCTTTCTTTGGGATTGGAATTATTATATTCTTGTTGAAGTCTGATGGTATTTCGGCTGTCTCATACATCTTGCTCACCAGATGGTAGAGTTTTGTCAGGACTGGCTCTCCCAAGGCCGTCGGTAGTTCTAATGGAATGTTGTCTAGTCATGGGGGCCTTGTTTCGACTTAGGTCTTTCAGTGCTCTGTCAAACTCTTCACGCAGTATCGTATCTCCTTTAACTTACACAACTAAATTTCAAAATGCTTCCAATCTAAGCCTGCCAGGTTGAGTGCCCACATAATAGTAGAACCAGCAAAAGTCACAGGATGGAGTATGACTTAGGGCTTGTATTCACTTGGTTCATGTCACTAACATCCTTAAGCACAGTATACACTTCAGTGTGCATTGCCATTGCCATCATTGTGTTGTCTTCGCTTTGCAGAGTTTGGTTTTGTGTGTTGTTAATTTCACATGTCCCATTCACTGTTGTGTGGAGAAGCAGACAGCATGCAGTTGCAGTTTCGGCTTAGGTGCCAGTCTCAAATATTTACCCAGATACAACACAGTGTACTGTGAAAGATGTAATAGCAGAACAACAGTGTGTACCAGAGATTGTCTGTCACATTCGTATTCTTCCAAAATTCTGTGTCATATTACGCCATGGCTATAGGTCCTTATAAGACAGCATTACCCTTGATGGTACTAATCAGTGCTGTTACTAATGTCATAAGTAACATGATCATATTATTATTATTATTATTATTAATTTTTGTGGTAGCTTATTGAAAATGGATGCAGAGGAATGTCATAGATCTTTTTGCACAAGAGTCAAGGAGGTGTTATCCAAATGCAGATTGGACTCTGCCTAGTATTAACTGAGACAAAGCTGCCAATTCCTGTGACAAGCTCAACAAATTACACCAAAGAAAATATACATTGAGAGGCCAATTTCGGATTTTCCCAGACTCCTGCTCTGCATATTGCTTGAACTGTCTGTTTCTGAGTCAAAAATATCCTTTGTGACTTAAGGAGCTACTCCCGAATATAGTGTCATATGTCATAAGCAGATGAAAATAAGCTAAGTTTCTGTATCATAATATGCACTGAGTGTTGTAAGTACGTGAATGTAACATACTGAAAATTTGATGAACATACTTTCATTCTGTATTTTTAGTACACTATACTGTGTATTTGTAGATGCTTGACTATGATGCATAAACTGAAATTGCAGTAGCAAAATAAAAATAATTACAGCAGAAGGTGGAAACATGACATCATGTAAAGAATTTGTAGAGGCTGTGGATGCACATTGCAAGAAGTTAACAGAAATGCATTAGGCACCAACATTTTTTTTTTTTTTCTTTTTGCAGGGGCAGAAAACTTCAAATTTGGTGGACCAGAAGTCAAGTGCTAAAACGGAAGGTAAAAATGTTTCCAAGACACCAGTGGCAGTAAAGGAAGTGAGCTCTAAAACAGAAAGTAAAGATGTTCCAAAGACACCAACTACAGTAAAAGAAGTGACTCCTAAAACAGAAGGTAAAAATGTTTCAAGGGCACCAGTGATAGCAAAGGAAGAAAGTGCTAAATCAGAAGGCAGAAGCGTTTCAAAGACTCCGGTGACAGTAAAGGAAGCAAGTGCTAAAGCAGAAGGTAAAAGTGTTTCAAAGACAATGGTAGCAGTAAAAGAAGCAAGTGTTAAACCAGAAGGTAAAGATGTTCCAAAGACACCAATGGTAGTGAAGGAAGCGAGTGCTAAAATGGAGAGTAAAGGTGTTCCAAAGAAAGTGGTGGCAGTAAAGGAAGCAAATGTTAAAACAGAAAGTAGAAATGTTTCAAAGTCACCGATGGCAATAAAGGAAACAAGTGCTAAAACAGAAGGTAAAGATGTTCCAAAGACACCGGTGGCAGTAAAGGAAGTGAAACCACAGCCTCTCAAAAGTGTGTCATCAGCAACTAATGTGAAGACTGCAAGTCCTACAGTGAACTGCAAACAGAAGGAAAACACTCCCGTGTTCGCAAGCACTATGAAACCGATTTCACCCGTGAAATCACGCAGCCCCAGTACAAAAGCCATCTCAGGAAGTGGGAAGACGGACAGCGTCCAGGATACAGACACAGAAGGGGAGCCAGGTGAGCCGAGCTTCCCGCCTGAGGGGCGCGTACGGCCAGGCATGCCCCGACCGGACACCCCTCGGCCAAAATTCTCACGGAGCCACGTGGAGCCGACAAAGAAGCTGGCCATCCGGCGGCTGGAAGTCTCAGAGGGCCTGGGAGTTCCTCTCGGTGGTACTGCCGTGCCACTCGGTTCGCGCTTAACACGAAAGAAGAAGGCCGGCAAGACAGGTGGCCTAGAGATCGGGGAGAGGGCGGCCAAGAGGAAGCGGATGTCTTCAGTGTCGGCCGCCGCGATGGGTGGGCTCAGCAGGCAGCGGCTTGTGAGAGCAGGTCCGTCGGGCGTAATCAAGAGGACAGGGCTATCAGCAGTCATCAAGAGGGCTCGCGGCCGGCCATTCGTCAGAGCTGCCACACCTATGCCGGCAGTCAGGCGGACCCCCAGTACTTCTCCAGAGGTCAGTTAATATTCCAGTTATCTTTTGTAGATGTGTTCAAAGCTTTTTTTAATGTGAACTTAAAATTAATGGCTGGCCAGAGCCTACCTGGATGCAAAATTCTAGTATGGCCTCCAGGCACACGTAAAAGTAGAAAAATTTAACATAGTTGTCACACTACACCATCTGTCAGTCATGCAATGTGTCATGGGTCAGCGACTCAGTTTCCCACCACAGATGTCTGTCAGTCACAGAGTTATTTTCATTGGAATGTAATATGCTCACCAAGTGTGAACTGAACATGTGATATATACCAGATTATAAGATGAGATTTTTTTCCCAAAGTCGTCATTTGAATAATATGGGTTCATTCTATGTTCGCAGATCAATTTATTGCTGCTGAGGTCAATGTTTTTACATTGTTTTGTAGATTAATATCAGGGTATCTTACATTTACAGATGACGTTTTGGCTGTTGAGTTTTTGTAACAATTTATTTTGAAGAATTTGGAAGGGTAGGGGTTAGGAGACAACGCTTTCATTTCAGTAGGCTTGAGATTTCCCGATGCGCCGATGTGTTCGATACAGTATTAACCTTACACAATCGTGCGACAGTTGACTCGTGGCACTAGTGGAAGGGATACTCGAGAAACTATGAACTAGCCACTGCAACAGTCTGATGGTCTGCTAAAAAATTTGCATTTTTATGAAACACAGGGGGAAATACTGTAGCGATAAATTATATCACTCAAAAACTTTTGTTGTATTTGAAAAGGTTTGCAATAATAGTTCTCATGCAAGTATGGGTGCCGTTTACATACATCTGATTTTTAAGTAAAGGTAACATTCAAAGTTAAAGATATTGTCCTTCAGAAACTAGTACTTGATTACGAACCCAAGTCAGTGAGTGTGCACGCACTCTTGCATATGGACACACACACACACACACACACACACACACACACACACACACACACACACCTGTACCCCTATGTGATGCTGAGTGCAAATGTTATTTTATGGCAGGTGGGTTGGTTGTGGTGGGGGTAGTATCTGATAGGATGGGTAGAAGGAAAGGGAAGTGGGAGACAGGAAGAGGGACTGGAGGTGAGTGGCTAGCAGCTCAGAGGGAGGCCAATTTTCTGGCTAGGAATGCGGGAGGGAGGTAGGAATGCAGGAGGTAGGGGTGGCAGGTGTAGTTGTAGTGGCCGGTGGGAAGTGACATATGATGAAGGTGATATGAGGTCATGAACTGGCAAGGGGTTACAGGATGAAGGAAGGGGAAACGGTGCAGGGAGAGTGGATTACCTAAGATTGAGGACAAGATGATTATGGGAGTGGAGGACGTGTTGTAAGGATAACGCCTGTCTGTGTAGTTCAGAGATGGTGGTGGAGGGAGGGATTCAGATGGCTCAGATTGTGAAGCAGCCATTGAAATTGAGCATATTGTACTCAGCTGCACCTTGTTCCACTGGGCAGTCAACTTTGTTCTTGGAAACAGTCTGGTGATGGTGAGTCATCTTGGTGGATAGCTGGGTGGTAGTTATACCAACATAGAAGGCTGTGCAGTGTTTGCAACAGAGTTGGTATATGACATGGCTGATCTCATAGGTGGCCCAGCCTCTGTTGGAATAGAATAAGCCTGTGACAGGACTGGAGTAGAAGGTATTGGGTGCATGGGTTGGGCAGGTCTGGCACTTTGGTCTACCACAGGGATATGCTCCATGTGGCAAAGGGTTGGGAGTGGAAGTGGCATAGGGACAAACTAAAATTTTGTGCAGGTTGTTAGGAGGGTCAGGAAGAATCTTGGGTAGGATGTCTGTCATGCCAGGGCAGGATGGGAGTGAATAATATCCTGGGCGAAGGATATGGTTCAATTGTTCCAGTCCAGGGTGATATTAGATGACAAGGGGGGCACTGCTTCGTAGCAGATTCTAGGGGGTGGTGGGAGGGTTTGGGGCATGTGAGGACTAGGTTTGGAGGGTATTGCGTGCCTGTTAAGGCCTTTGTGAGAAGTTCAGCATACTGGCCAAGGGAGTTTTCATCACTGCAGATACATCATCTGCGGGTGACTAGGCAGTACAGGAGGGATTTTTTGATGTGGTAGGGATAGCATCTGTCGAAATGCAGCTAATGTTGGTAGTTAGTGGGTTTAATGTGGACAGAGGTGTGGGTGGAGCCATCAGGAAGGTGGCATCTTGGGTGGAGGAGGACCTGGTGAAGCTGATTGGAGAAAAGGTGTTGAGGTTGTAAATGAATGTGGATAGGGTGTCGTGGGCCTGAGTCCATATCATGAAGATATCATCAGTGAACCTGAACTTGACTTGGGAGTTTCAAGGGGCTAGGAAGGTTCCCTCTAGAAGGCCAGTCCTGTCACAGGCTTACCATATAACAACACAGGCCATGTCACCTGTGAAAACAGCCATGTCATATACCAACTCTGCTGCAAGCACTGCACAGTCTTTTATGTTGGTATGACTACCACCCAGCTGTACAGCAGGATGATTGGCCACTGCGGAACTGTTGTCAAGAACAAAGTTGACCACCTAGTTGCACAACGTGCAACTGGGCACAACAAGCTCAATTTCAATGGCTGCTTCACAGCTTGAGCCGTCTGGATCCTTCCCTTAACCACGATTTTCTCTGAACTACACATAAGGGAGTTATCCTTAAAACACATGTTCCACTCCCTTACTCATCCTGGCCTCAATCTCAAGTAACCAACTGTTCCCATTACCTTTCCCCTTCCTCCATCCCATCACTTCCTTGCAATTCATGTCACCTTAAGCATGTGCTTCTTCCCACCTGCTGCTAAAACTATACCTACGTCCCCTCCCTCCTGCATTCCTAGGCTGCAAACAGGATTCCCTCCAAGCCACAAGCCATCCACCCGCAGTCCCTCTCCCTGCCTCCCTCTCTTTTTCCCCACCCCACCCAACCCCCACCTCAACCAGTACATCTGCTGTAAAATAACAATGGCACTGCCAGTCGAGCCATATTGTGTAGGGGCATACTTTGTGTGTGTTACTACATAGGGACATACTTGTATGTGCGTGTGTGCGCACGCGCGGACCATCTCATCAAAGGATAACTCTAAGAGCCAGCAAGTTTGCCTTCTTTTGTGTGTGCCTGTTGACAACTCAATGCTTCTGCTTTTCAGTAAGTGGTCTTTCATAATCCTATAGTATTTACATTCTCCAAGAACTTCGCTACAGCAGTTTTGTTTTGCATATAGATCTTTTTCAGATACTCCGTTCTTCAGCCTTTCGCCTGATCATTCAAAATAGTCACATAACCTGTACTAGTAATGCAACCTTGTAGAGTAACTTTGAGGCCCATGGAATACCGTGATGTGGCTGGCCAAATCATCAGTAACTCCCACCATATTTTTCACTTTTCGAATGTAAACTCAACCAAAAGTTGGAAACAGTGTGAATCGTGACCAACCTGACCAAGTTACTTCCTTCCATTTCCCCAAAGTCCAGATTTTTTTGGTTTGGCACCACGTTTTCCTGTTACAGGAATTTACATAGCTGCTGAGTGGTTTTGGAATTACAGCTCGCCTCGCAATGCCCTACTTATTGAGTTCCCTTCGTGTCATTTTGGTGCTGACATGGTTCACGAGTGTGACATTCAGTTCTGTGGTGACTTCAACAGTTGTCGTCCTCTTAGTTTTAATCATAATCCTCTTCAGTGGTCGCCCATTCCACTCACTCGACATGCACTTCCTTCCACATTGTCACATAACAGATGATGTTTATCCGCCGTATAAATGTTCAATATGGTGCCTCTTGAAGCACAAAACACTTCAGCTACTTTGATTATGGAAGCACCCACCATACGACCGCCAGCAATTTACCCATGTTCAAGTTGACTTAGCTCCAATATATTGCAATTGCAACTACACAGAACAGTGTTCTGATCATGACTGACACTTGCAACATATTGAGTACATCACAAAGGTAGCATTCACATTCAGGTCCAACAGTGCAACCTGCAGGCTTGGTTAGCATCTGTATTTATGTTCAGACATTTCTCACAGTGTTCCCATTTTTCAGCCCCTGTGGTTACAGTATGATTGCAGTTAGTAATATCTTTACTGTTATACGTGTTACTAGCAACCTACCCTGGCTTCACATGGGTAGCACTAAGTATCTACTGCTGGGTGACATGTTTGGCATTGCAGATAAATTATGTACGCAGACCTTCCTTGAGAAACATTATTATCTGTTAGTGAAAACCTTAACAAAATCCCTACAATAGTTCCTGAGATGAGCCTCCACACACCGACAGAAAAATGCTGCAGCAGACTTTAATTTAGTAATGTGTATACATGTACATACATGAAATAGGAAAAGGCAACCACTCAGCTATAGCCGTGTCTTTCCTTATTTTCCACACTGCTTTGTCTAGGAATTCCATTATTATAATCTATGATGTGTGGCTACGACCATTCTGAAAGTCTTACATAAAGCCATTTGTTCTATAAACTGTATGCAGTAGCATATTATATGTATTTCAACAATATTAGAGTTGACAGCAGTTAAGTGCAAATAAATAGCAACTTACATTCTTGAATTTTCTCTATGTGAAATATTTTACACTATATATTTTGTATGCACATTGTTTTAGTTTTACAGTTCCATACGAGAGATACAATAGCCTTCAGTTTTTGTTTATGTACAGTAATGTGTTTGTATTCACGGGACATCTTTGGTTTAATGTAACAAGTATCTACAGTAATAGCTATGTTCTAATTCCTGAGCAAAAATATTAATCACTATGAACCTATAATATGTGAGAATACGAGGTGCATTCAAGTTCTAAGGCCTCCGATTTTTTTGCTAATTAACTACTCACCCGAAATCGATGAAACTGGCGTTACTTCTCGACGTAATCGCCCTGCAGAGGTACACATTTTTCACAACGCTGACGCCATGATTCCATGGCAGCGGCGAAGGCTTCTTTAGGAGTCTGTTTTGACCACTGGAAAATCGCTGAGGCAACAGTAGCACGGCTGGTGAATGTGCGGCCACGGAGAGTGTCTTTCATTGTTGGAAAAAGCCAAAAGTCACTAGGAGCCAGGTCAGGTGAGTAGGGAGCATGAGGAATCACTTCAAAGTTGTTATCACGAAGAAACTGTTGCATAACGTTAGCTCGATGTGTGGGTGCGTTGTCTTGGTGAAACAGCACATGCGCAGCCCTTCCCGGACGTTTTTGTTGCAGTGCAGGACGGAATTTGTTCTTCAAAACATTTTCGTAGGATGCACCTGTTACCGTAGTGCCCTTTGGAACGCAATGGGTAAGGATTACGCCCTCGCTGTCCCAGAACATGGACACCATTTTTTCAGCACTGGCGGTTACCCGAATTTTTTTTGGTGGCGGTGAATCTGTGTGCTTCCATTGAGCTGACTGGCACTTTGTTTCTGGATTGAAAAATGGCATCCACGTCTCATCCATTGTCACAACCGACGAAAAGAAAGTCCCATTCATGCTGTCGTTGCGCGTCAACATTGCTTGGCAACATGCCACACGGGCAGCCATGTGGTCGTCCATCAGCATTCGTGGCACCCACCTGGATGACACTTTTCGCATTTTCAGGTCGTCATGCAGGATTGTGTGCACAGAACCCACAGAAATGCCAACTCTGAGGCGATCTGTTCAACAGTCATTCGGCGATCCCCCAAAACAATTCTCTCCACTTTCTCGATCATGTCGTCAGACCGGCTTGTGCGAGCCCGAGGTTGTTTCGGTTTGTTGTCACACGATGTTGTGCCTTCATTAAACTGTCGCACCCATGAACGCACTTTCGACACATCCATAACTCCATCACCACATGTCTCCTTCAACTGCCGATGAATTTCAATTGGTTTCACACCACGCAAATTCAGAAAACAAATGATTGCACGCTGTTCAAGTAAGGAAAACATCGCCATTTTAAATATTTAAAACAGTTCTCATTATCGCCGCTGGCGGTAAAATTCCATCTGCCGTACGGTGCTGCCATCTCTGGGACGTATTGAAAATGAACGCGGCCTCATTTTAAAACAATGCGCATGTTTCTATCTCTTTCCAGTCCGGAGAAAAAAAATTGGAGGCCTTAGAACTTGAATGCACCTTGTATATTGTTACCTGAACTATCTGTAAAGATGTCACCTGGGAGTCATGGGTAATTTAGGTTCTTTGGTGCTGTTGATATTCCTTTGCCCTACCAGCTTTCTTTGCTAATTGTGTATTTTAGAGTTGCAAAAATTGTTGCTGAAGTTGCATTTTGGTGCAAAGTTTTGTGCTAACCTTTGCAGTTTTATTTGAACTCTGCTCTTGTTATAATACTTTATTGGTAACTTTACGTATATATCATTGGCTTAATGCTACAGATACGCACTTTTACATAACGGGGGATTAAAAGCCTTTTGTAATTGGTGGAGAGGTAAAATAGCATATTGCAATATTTAACCAGTCAGTGCTAATTCGTTCATCTTCCCACATTTCAGAAACTGGAGAACGGAACTACAGTGAAGAAGAAAGAGGAGGCTGCTGATAGCAAACAGGTGCCGAAGACAGTTGTCAAAGTAAAAACAGACCTTCCAGACAGCGTGTTGGAAACCAAAAGTGAAAAACTCGTAAATGGTGATTTATCACCGGGGAAACCACTTATAGACCAGTTGAAGAATAAGCTATCGAAGCTTTCGAAGGAGAGCAATGCTGACATTAAAGAACTAAAAGATGACACTGGCTCCAAATACAAACTTAAAAACTTGGTTAATGATGTGGAAGATCAGAGTCATGTTAGTCTGAAAAGTTTTAAAGAGTCTGATCACCTGTGCCTTAAGGATGTATGCAAACAGAGCAAGCTGCATGCCGACTCGTGTAAAGTAAAACTGGAGGACTCGCTAGATACCGGGAAATTGCTAGTGAAAAAAGTTAATGCTACTGCCAAAGAGTTGTGTGACTGCAAGTTGCCTTGCAGTAAAGAAGCCAAATACGCTACTGATGAAAGTTCCTTAAAATTGGAGAAGAAAGAGACTGTGTTTTGTAATAAAGTTACTGATACCAAAGATGACAGCGAGAGAAGCTGTGCAAATTCAGCAGCTGAGGCTGGTGCTGCAACCAAAGATGTGGAAGCTGTAGTAGTAAAAGAAAAGGAAGATGTAGTAATGAAAGAAGTGGAGGACATTGTAATGAAAGAAGCTGATGTGCCTTTAGTGAGTGATGTTAGAGAAGACTGTGTAAATATGGATGTGGTATGTGATAACTCCCAAAAGATGGAGGTTGAAAGAATGGATGTGCTGTGTGATCACTCCCCAAAGATGGAGGTGAAAGAGACTGAAAAGAGTAATTGTGAAAATTCTCCTGTGAATAATAATGTTATAGACTCACTTATTAAGACTGCAAGTAGTGAGAGTGTGTGTGACAGCGTAGGAGTGTCGTCTTGTGCTAGTGATACCAAAGATTCTTCCAGTACTGAACTTCCTCCAGTCACGAACATGGCATGTACTGAACTCCCACCAATCTCCAATGCTGATTCTGCCAATAATGCTCAGACAACACAGTCAACTAATGATAAAGGTGAGACAGTACAAAGTGAAACTGTTGTGGAAATAGTGGAGAAGAAGAGTATTGACACTAATGAAGGTGCAGCTTTGAAAACTCCAGAAGTAAAACAGAATCTCACATCAGAAAGGATAAGTTCGAGCCCTGCCAAATGTAATTTAGATAGTGCAGTCGCACCGGCCGCAACTAAATGTGATGTCGGGGCAAGTGGCCCTGTTTCGAAGGGGTCTAATTCGGAATCGGCGTGTGACAGGACTGAAAGTGACAGTGCGGAAAATGTTAGAACAGTGCCAAAAGAAAGCAAAGTCTCCAGTGTGCCACCTGCTATACCAGTCAGTAGCACTGTTGTGAGGATAGTAGATGATGTGATGACCAAAGGAACCATCCTACTGGCTACTACTGGGGAAAATGCTAAAACTGTCTCAACAGAAAACAAAATCTCCTGTGTGCTACCTGCTGTACCAGTCAGTAGTACTGTTGTGAGGGCAGTAGATGATGTGACTGCGAAAGGAACTTCCCTACCAGCTAGTACTGTCCTTGTGAGACATGCTAATAGTTTTGTGAAATTTACTCAGCATTCCAGGTTTCAAAATCGAGCGGTAGTTAAGCGTATTAATCGGCGGCGCAGTTTGGATCCCTGTAATAAGCAGAGGCTGCTGTACAAGGACAGGTTGGGACAAATGAGACTGCACAGGAAGCGAAGCCTCAGTGAAGGGGCGAGGTTGCGACTGCTTCAGAAGGTGCAAAAATCACCGGCGGTCAATTCGACCAGTAGAAAAATTACTGGTGTCTGGGCCGAATCTGGCGACAAGGCTGCTCACGGCAGTGCGAGCAGAGTACAGGGAGACTTCCCTGTTGCAAACATGTGTATAACTAACTACCTGATAGCAGAAAGTGATGTGCCTGTTCCTAGTAAAAAAGAGCCTGTACAAGCAGCTCAGATCGTAGAGCATCCCACACCGACATCCGGTGCGGAAGCTTTACCTGCAGAAGTGGAAGTAGAATTTGATCGGGTGAGAGCTACCACTACTGCAGATTTGGCAGCTAGTGAGTCCTCGGGCAGTAAAGAAAGTGGAGACGAGGCCTCAATTGCCAGCAGAGATGAAGCTGTCGTTCCGGGGCCGGGAAGTGACCCACCTGAAGTTATCGAAGAATCGATGGATACCTTTGCGAATACAGTTACAAGTGATATGGTTGGTGTGGAAGCTTGTGGGGACATAACAGACAGTATCACAGACACAGAAAACTCGCTCACATCAGTAGAGGGACAGGTCTCAGATTTGACTCCTTCTGAAGTTGAAATTAATAATGCCTTTTCCTTTGGTAAATGTGAGCAGCAAGATGCTAGCTGTGCGGAAAGTGCCTCGGACACTGTAGGGGAGGTAGGAATGGATGTGGTCGAGGAAAAGAGTATTCCAGAAAGTGAATCTGTGGAACCTGCGACACTCATGAGTGCAGCGGTTGTGGAAGACAACATTGCAGAAGATGTGTCCATGGACTTTCCTGCGGAAAGTATGTTGAGAGATGAGGCAATAAAGACGGATGATCTGTTTATGGACATAGAGGCCCTGTCATCGTGTCGAACTGGTGAGCTGGCTTCTTTTGGTTCCGTAACTTGCAACGCAGCACCGACCACGGAACATGGAACGGAGCAAGGTAAAATGTGTTCTACAGTCATAAAAACAATTCTCAGAACTGTTGTAAAGTCAGTTATTTTGCTGGTATTAGATAGGTTTCTGGTATTCAGCAACCTTTTTTTTTTTTTATATGATTGAATGTTTCACATAACAGTTGATTCTGATGTTATAGCACATGTCAGTCATGCATGTCTACTACTGCACTTTCGTGCCACTGTTAGTGCATGTTTGAACAATTTGCAAGAAGAGTTCTCATACAATACTGATATGTATATATAAACATTTATGCTGATTTTTAAGTAAAGGTAACAGGCAAAGCGAAAAAGTTATTCTTCAAAAAATGTCAGTTGACTGAACCCAGTATAATGTTTTATTTGCTCGTGAGAGACGGTGATGATTGACTAAACAGGTTGCAAATGAGAATTCAATCCCTATTCACTTGTTTGAAAACATGACTTCAACATTAAGATAAAACAATCGAGACAATTAATCAAATATTAAATGCTGGACAAACAAAATGTATCGTAATAAGGTGACTATAGTGCTTATCGCGAGAATTAATTGCAGTGGCATGACCCATCTTGGAGATAATACCATCAGACGTCACTAAATTGTAGGACAGTGAAAGCTTGGTAATTTGACAAAATCATGATTGCAATCTTTTATTTATGTATTAGTTGCAGTTTTTATGCATGATCTGCACCTTGAAAGATACTTTTTATTTCACAGTTATTTCTATTATTAAAATCCATACTTCATTAAAAATGTTAAGATAGGTCATTGTGATAGTGTGAACAAAAGTCTCTAGATTGCAGGCTGATCAAAAGAGTGAACAAAACCCAAGAATTCCTGAACTGGGATGTAAACTGTTCAAACAGTTAAGAGTCGTGGTGTTCAAAAACAGCCCTAAGTACTAGCATTGGGTTGGAAGTGGCCTTGTTTTTGTGGTTGGCTAATTCTAGAACCAGCCCCATGTCTGCCTTCTGACCTTAATTGTTCTTCAGCAGTGCTCTCATTGTTGCAATTTTGCTATGAAATTATCCCCTTGTCGACATCTTTGGTTGCTGGCCACAATATTAGAAGATGTTAAACAACATTATTTTCATGGTGTGAAGTGTCAAATGGCAATACAGTGATGTGGTAACAAAAACTTTACATGTGGTGGTATTTCTGTTACACGTGACCAGTTATTAAATCGAATACATCATTCTGACAAAATTAATTACTGTGTGAAAGCATACCTTTTTAAGGGTAATATTCAAAAATAAGACAATTTTAACGGCTGTATTTTACTTGGTGTGCCAACAATCAGCTTACTGATCCTACCATAATTGGGTAAAGAAATCAAAATCTCATTATGCACGTACCATTAGTATTTATTTATTTATTTATTTATTTTTTGTAAACTGGTTTTATAGCAAAAAACTCACCTGTGATCATTCGAAAAGTGTAAACAACACTAGACTTGGAGTTAGTTCCTCCAGTGCTAGGTAGCATACTAGGCAAAAGTTTTCAGCTTCTGTCCAGTTCATATCCTTCCATTGAAGATCTTTGCAATAGTTTTTCAGGTTTTACAAGGCCTTAATCTATTCCTGAATCCATCCATTGGTTTCCACAACAGTGCCGATTTGGGGATTCTTCAATCTGGAACAATGCTTCAACTGTCAGGCTTCTTCCAGCAATGATCTCATACAATAGAATGTCCTCCTGGTGTCATTTTGAGATGCTGCATTTTGTCTCTCTCTACCTTTCTGTTCAACCCCCATCCCCCACCTCTCTCTCTCTCTCTCTCTCTCTCTCTCTCTCTCTCTCTCTCTCTCTCTTGCTCAACTCTACAACTGCTTTTGTCTCAGTGGTCTATTTTGGTATATTTTCATTTAGCTATTTGAAGCTCTTCTTCATCTTTGCTTGTTCACAGTGTTGCTTTACCATCTTTCTTTCTGCTATTAGATGTCCAGTTCTGTCTTGAATTCTTTGCTCTATCTTCATTGCCCTTCGTCATCCAATTGTTTTTTCAGCACATGATCTCGCAGAGTTCTTGAATTTAAAACATTCCATTTTGATGTCAGATCTTGAAATGCCCGGAAGCAATTTTTAAGGCAGATTACAAATGAATTTTCTACTTTCATGTCTTTTGGCTTTGCTGCATTAAAAGTGTCACTTCAGTTTATGAACCTCCAGCATGATGCAGGAGAAACGGATCAGAAATTTATTTTGCAGAAACTACTATTTGTGGCACTGTCGAAGTTGCAATAAGAAATATCCTTCATTTGCGATGATTAGTTTCGGACACACAGTTTGATAATGAATGTTGCCAGAAACTTAAGTCTCGACAAATAAAAGATATTACTCATTGCAAACTAACAACAGAATTACATACACCCAGCATTGCTGCGATTTGAACTTCAGTTTAAAGTCTGCTCAGGCCAAGAAATGGTCTGACTCCACATCTGCCGCATGGTAGATTCATTTATCTCACAAAGATGATGTCGATTTAGTATTTATATAAATATAACCAAATTCATTTAAAGTGTCTCCGTCAGGTGAAGCCAGGTTATCTTATGTATCATTTTATGTTCTATACAGAACCTCAGAAGGGTATAGATTAATCTGAAACATTAACCGTTATCATAAATGCATTGTGCTGTTGCAAAGGGTCCAACATATTGAATGCTTTTACGAACATTGCTAAGTAATGCTTTCATATCACTCATAAGAAGTGTAACATCATGACTGGTTGTTTCATCAAATAAATCGTGCAGCTGCTCGTAAAAAGCATCCTTGTCCTCATCATTTGCATCTTCCATTGGTGGATAGACTTACACAGTAATTGATCATACAGTGTAGGCTTTCACAGCCATTATGGTCTTCACTTAAAACTTGAGGGCTGATAGGCCGTGGTCGATAAATAAAATTCTCCCCTGACGTTTCGTCTCTGACTGCGGGAGACATCCTCCGAGGTAAAGCGGAAAAATGGCATGAATAGCACCCTTCTAAAGTAGCAAGTGATGATTCAACATAATACCAATATATGAAAAATCACTTATGGCCAGTGACAAACTTAAGAAGTAAGCACATTAAATGACCATACTTGAACACCAGATGACACTCTGTATTGTGGCAGACCACACAAACAAACAATTACTTTTGAATTTGTTTATTTGATACAATGCATGATGGCATAACATGGAAGTACAACGAGAAGTGATACAGTCTGTAGCATAACAACATGTCCAAACTTCGAGGTTGCTTGATAGCTAACAGTTAATGATACGGTGTAGGCTGATTTCTGGAGGCTCACGTCAGCCTAGATGGAGACAATCATAGATGTCATTGGAATTGACAGCACTAGTTTTGAGTCGGCACAGCTAGTTGGTGTCGTAGATAGAGCTGTAGGCCGATGGTGGAGTGTCTGGTGTCGGTCCTCACATCCACGGCTAGCGAGCATTAGCTCAGGGCATGAAATAATGTCTGTGGCATGCCAGCGCAACAAGTTGCTTGTGTGGCCGGCGTGGAGTTATGGAATTATTGTTTGGCATTTTTCAAGGGCACTTCTTCGTTACTCTCCTTGCAGGATCAAGCTGTACCCCTCTTGTTTTGCATTGAAAATGAAGTTCTGATGCTTTCGAAAGTCTACATCTTAAATACTTGTAGTAGCTGCATATTGGATTGGTTTTTTTTTTTTTTTTTTTTTAGGGACTTAAAACTGCAGCTCCTTTCATCACACTGTGGAAAAGCCTCAAGAGTTCCTAATTCCTTAGAGCGCGCACACACACACACACACACACACACACACACACACACACAGGAATAAAAATACCATAAACTTGCTTTCTGTCAGAATAAGTCAGTAGAGAGAACTGAATGAGCTTGAACTAGGCATGATTGATTGTAGGAGCAAATAACTTCACACATACTCTGATAGATTTTATAACAGTTAATGTCCCACAGTTACGATATGAAAATTTTGGGGAAGCAATAAACTCAGTTATCACTCATCCAACACAGCACATGTTCTGCAAAATATAGTTTCTCGAAGGAAGAAGTAGTATCTTCCAATATAAATAAATGATTAATCAAAATGTATACTGTTGTGTACAAAGTAACTGTAAAAGCTTACTAGAATTTCTTATTCCTAAAGCCATCTCGTGGATCTTTTATCAGCAGAACAGCAGCTCTCCTCAGATGTGAAGTGCGTCTTGGAAGAAATTCTGGACCGCATTGCTAAAAAGGAATCTGGAGGAATTACTAATGATGAAGACTCGGCAGCTACCATCAGTGAGGACACACCCACTGTCACGCCCGAAGTATCTGACCCGGTGAAGCTCCCTGAGGCGACGCCAGAGGAGCAGGCAGAAAAAGTGTCCATCCTGTGGGCACTGGGCCTGACGATGCGCCACGCCGTGCCCCCGCCACCCCCAGTGCCCAAGTCGGCACCTTACACTGGCACGCTCAAGACTGTCATCAAAGTGAGTACTGATTGTAGACGTTGTGCCTCGTGAAGTTTATTTTTGATCATCCTTATAAATTACATTTTCAGTGAGTGTTGTTGATTGTATCTGCCTATTTATGTACTGTAATATTGTCCTTTGCTTATCTGTTAATCACCTTGTGCTTCACTTCTCATGGCTTTGCTTTTTTCTTTGTGTATGCACCATGTTTATGGTGCATGTAAAAATGTGACAGTGGAATTGTGTGGCAATTTCTGAACGATTTAATTTTATTAAGTAGTGTACATATGAGTGAAATCAAGCAACAGTATAGTTTCAGTAACAAGAAGAACAGCGGGGGAGATAGGCAACCACTCATGCAGCTGCATTTTACATAACCGTAACAGACAGCTAAAACCATAATAAACAGCACTATTAGCTTTTGCATGAAGTGTGTGATGAAAATATAACTCAATGAGGAACAGTAAATTTACTGAGTGATGGCACATTTCCACTAGGGCTGTATTTATGAAGATCTTTTCTAAGTCGAACAACTACTGTTCACTTAAAGAGCCGTTGTTGTGTATCTGCTCAAAACAGCGTGCCATACATATAAAAATGGCTGTGAATTCACACAATGTGTTACTGTTGGCAATGATCAATTGTACTGTTCATGATGCTTTGTGCACTAAAAAAAAGCTTCATAGTATAGTCATTGATCTTTTATATACAGATGAAGGTTTTTGCAAAACATTAGTACAATAAAATTTTTGCGTGCCCTTAGCCAAAAATTTGTAGTGTGCTCTGATCATTTCATATGGCATACATCCTCTGGAAGGCATTAGCAGAAATCGGGAGGTGAGCACATGCTTTCCAAAATGTCATGGACGTGTACAGCAAATAGCCCTTGAAAATTTTATTGCAGTAGATTCTTCATTGCCCATCAGGCTAACTATGTTGTCCATCTATTTTTGTACGTATTATATTAATTTAAATGTACAATTCTCTCTTATTTTTATAGCCTTGGGTATAAAGCTAGGAAGCCACAAAAATGTTTTATGCTGAAACTCAGTATTTTGTTTGTTTGCATCAAAATACTATATTCATCCATAGATCACATCTATAAACGGATATCCTCGTAAAATATCAGTGCTCCAGAAAAGAAGAAAAAGGCTACCAACAAGTATCTGTCCTGATATCTTGTTACTTTGCAGGTACTCCATCCATAGCAGCACAGTGAATTAATACTTAGTTTGGACAATTTTTTGACAGTAGAATCCGCACCTTCCGAAGGGGTGCTGTGTGTGTCACCTAAAAAGTAATAAAATGTCTATTTACTATTGTAAAGAAGAGTTGTTACTTTGATTGAATAACACAGTCTTTGATTGAATAACACAGTCTAAATCAAAACTTCATTTATTTTCGATGAAGCTTTTCAGCTGGTATAGACCACCTTCAGATCTAAAAACTCTTTACAGCAACTGTTGCATTGGGGGAGGGGGGGCTGACGGCACACATTTGAAGTTAGACACAAGTTTTGTGTGGCTTTCACTTCATTATCAGTGTGTCACCATGTAGCTTCAAGTCCCCTCCACCTTCTTCAATGTTCATGGTCACCTTCTTCTAGATTTCTTGATGATGTGAACCTGCCTCTCTTCCTGGCCACGTAGACATCATTTCCTTCCGCAGAAAGTTGAGACCCGTAAGATCTTTCGTAAGCCAGAACAACATAAAACAAGTGACTTTCGTAACATCGTGTATGAGAATGTATTGAAAAGACATTTAAGACCTGAACATATCAGTTGGCTTTTTTGCTGTCGACACTGTAGACTGTGTCTTGTTCTGCTTGCCAAAACAGCGCCAAGCCATGACGCTGAAGCACAGCAGGTGGAGATGCTTGATCACCATCATGCTTTGTCAGTGCCCAGTGCCCACGCTTCTTTCATCATCTTTTCACGTATTTCAGCAAAAGCACATACAGTGGGATGGTCTCGCTTTACTAACTACCTAAAAATAAGTCTTCAACTCACACGAACATCTTTTGTTGGCCTAAGACAATAATAGTGGAACACACTATCTGGAAGAATCTCATGTTACACGAAAACTTTGCCCCCTCCTGGTATCTGGATACAGGCTTCTTACTGACTAAAGAATTTCTGGAAATGATTGTTACTCAAAAACTGCAAATTTAATGTAGTTGAACATGACAGGAAATAATGTGGCTTATGCAATTACTATATATGTTTATTTTTTTCTGGTTGTTACACAGTTCATGGGAAATTATGTAGATTCATTGGTGTGACTGCAGTTTCAAGGTGGAAGTGATCCTTTATGGAATAGTGATGAAGTAAAGCCCTCAATCTTTTCTCTGTGGCTTCCTCATACTGCTCTTATTGAGTTGCAGGAAGGACTGATCCGAAACACTCACATACTGATTCCCAGCACTTCACAAAATGGCAGCAGTACATGTGCCCATCAACATTCCACAATTCCCTTGAGGATGTCCCCTCCCCTTGCTTCACAACGGAATCACAACAGTGCTCTACTGGTTCTGTGAATGAAGGAGGTCTATCATGACTTGCCCATTCTACATTTAGTATTACCCATCAGAGCTGTTTTAATAGATGTTGCAGATACATCCATGTAGATATGTACAGTTATACTTATTCTAAGACCCCAAATTAATCACTAAAAGAAAATGCCATTCTATGCACTAGAAGAGAGGGGTAAACATAGTAAAATTTCAAGGTTGTAAAGATATTCCTCCACAAATTTGGGCTTTCACAACTCTTTGGGACGTGTAATACAGTACAGCATGCGGTCATAGAACCAAGAGTTATGCATCCCTGTTGGCATAGCTGCACAATAATTTGTCAAGCTAGAGAGACGAGGACCACCTTAGTTCAGTCATAATCTATTAAGCCAGTTATGCTGGCCAATTTAAGGGCAATTTTGGGAGACATCCCATGTTCATCTTGTCGTATATTGGCCCTGGGCTACAGTTTAGTTAACGAACCCAAAAAATGTTCTTTCAGAACACATTGATTTTCAACTTCAGCTGTGCCAGTCAGCATTAAAATGGTGCAGGACTGAGGACGCAATTAAACGTAAAATAAAATGAGAGAAAGTTCGGGATGGAATAACAGCTCAGTGCCTCCTCTGTGGCGAGAAACATAAAATAAAAGTATAGAAAGTGTAAAAGTAATACAGTAACGATTAATGTGCTCTGATATGAAATTCTGTAACAAGCAGTTTTTAGGTGGCATTAAGTTGAGTAAGACTGTTTTCAAATGTGTATTCCCTGTTTCTCCATTTTGAGGTATCCAACAATTCTGAATTGTCATTACTTTTCTCCTATTTCAGATTTTTAATTTTCAGTTTCAACCCAACATTAAGGGAGTGTTTGAACATTTTCAAATTTTATTTAATAACTTTTTGCATACCTGGATTTAATCATATGAGGTTGTAATTTCTGATGGTTTGTTTCAAAAAGATCCCATGCATATTCATTTTAATAACACAAAAAGATGTACTTTGTATGTAGGCTGCTATAGAAATACTTACTGTTTTGAGTATCACATGTGCTCTACCTTAAATATACCAATTGGATAACTGACAATCACTTGGAGATACAAACAGCTTTGCATACTTCTTGTCTGGTTTACTTTTTGGACCAAAGCTCAGTTTCAGACTAGCCGGATCAGTTATGTCAAAACTGGCAATTTTTTAAATCTTGCACCCTGTACCAAAAATTTGTTGGTCATCCATGGTTGTATGTAGATCTGAAGGGCCCATACTGGCTGGAATTGGCCATCAAAAATAAATAAAATTGTGATCTAGACTGCGCTATTCAGACAATTAGACTATATCAATCACTGAAGTATCTACATTACAGCGTAATGCCATCGTCTAGTTGCTACCTTGTAAGCAAATAAAGATAGAGGAAAATTTGGACTCACTCAAATGTTGCAGCAAATCTACATCCAAAACAGTGTAAGTCTCATAAACTTCTATGATGTGTCATACAAGGTGGGATAAAAAAATACCGTGAATGGTGTTGTTAGAAACAGAATAATAAGCTTACATGGAATTTGATTGAATCTCCTTCAAAGTACTGTCCTTGGCGTGCAATACAATTATGCCAACATTGAATCTATGACTGAAAATATTTCTGGAATGCTTCTGTTGGAAGGACATTCAGCTGCTCTGTCCTGGCCCTCTCAGTGTCAGGAATGGCATCCAAACATTTTCCTTTAAGTGTGGTTTTAGTTTTTGGGAAGAACCAGAAGTCACATGGTGTTAAATCTGTTGAGTAAGATGTACATTGATAGACAGGAACGCTTTTTCCAGCCAAAAACTTACAAATGAAAAGCAAGATGTGATACGACTTGTTATTGTGATGAAGAAGAAAGCTGTTTGCGTATTTTTCTTGTCTCTTCCTTTCCTTCATACATCGTTTCACAAACATTGCAGTACGCCCTTGTAAAATTCAACCTTTACAGTTGTTCCCCTTGGAACAAACTCTGATTCCATTAGACCCTCAGCATTGGAAAAATCAATGAGCACGACCTTGATATTCAATTTTGACTGATGGTCCTTTTTAGGCCAGTGAGATTCACTAGTTTTTCATGGGAACTCTGAATTTTCGTATCAGGATTGAATCCACAGGCCCAAGTTTCATCTCCAGTTGTGATTTTGGACATGAAGCCGGGATCTGAATGGAGATGATCGTTCACATCCATGCACAGTGGCATAAGATTTCTCCTTCTGTTCATCACTCAAAAGTCTGGAAACAAATTTTGTACGCACTTATCTCATTTGCAAATTATTGGTTAAAATGCTTTTCACAGCCTTGTATGAACAATTTTTGCCAATTTTCTTCTGTTTTTTGAGGTCAGTGAAGTCCCTAATATTGCCCATCCTCTACAAACTCATTTCCACTATTAAATTGCTCATACTACTTGTTAATAGTATTTAGAATTACAGCATTATCACTAGACTGGATTATGTGCATCATAAAAACCTTAAAATATGCATGAAAAATACTTTTAAATGCATGAAAAGTGTTGAAATATGCTAGATCAAATAATTAAAAAATATGGTAGTTGCTGCGTGCATTATATCTGAAAGTTGAACCTGTACTTATTAATTACGAGGATGAGCACCAGCCATACAAAAAATCGGTACATTTAGAACACTGATATTTTCTGAATACTTTCTGATAGAGGTTAGGAAGGGAGTCTTTCTGGGATTATTGTCTAAAAAGTTGGAAAGTGGGGATGCATACCGTGTTTCAAGAATTGTTCCTTCTTTGCTATTGTTGTCAGTAACAAGCCGATGTGATGCGAGTGAGCCGCAGTCTATATGTACAGGACCAAATTTGAGAAATATCGCACGCACAGGGGCACGCTCAAAAACTGCATAATATTTTATTTAAAAAACAACATACAATCATGAATGAGATTTTCACTCTGCAGCGGAGTGTGCACTGATATGAAACTTCCTGCCAGATTAAAACTGTGTGCCGGACCAACCTTGGGACCTTTGCCTTACGCGGGCAAATGCTTTACCAACTGAGCTACCCGAGCACGACTCACGCCCCCTCCTCGCAGCTTCACTTCTGCCAGTACCTCATCTCCTACCTTCCAAACTTTACAGAAGCTCTCCTGTGAAGGCAAAGGTCCCGAGTTCGAGTCTCAGTCCGGCACGCAGTTTTAATCTGCAAGGAAGCTTCAACATACAATCATGAATTTTTTTGAACAGTGTAAGCTTTTAATTAATGCTATTGGACCAAAGCATCATTTATAATTTATTTTACATTTTTCTGCTATTGTAAACATAAACGACCAAGTACAGTACCAAATGTTCAGTAGTAAGATTGTGTCTTCCATCACTCAACACATTTTTATAAACAGAAAAGCACTATTCTACATCAACTGAGGTAACTGGGCAGTATTTGAATTTGGGTGCTATGTTGGCACTTATTGTTTCTGGTAAAAGTTCACCCGTCCCATTAATTATCAATTTGGCACAAGGATTCAGAGCTTGGGTTATTGTTTAAAATGTTTTCAAGCTTTTCTTTAAGTTTTCTTGGGAATACATCTGCCAATAAGGAATTCACTAGAATAATTTTATTCATTAACTGAATAGATTCATTCAATGCCAAACATGGAGTTTTAAGCTTGTTAACACTTGCAGGTATGTGGGAAAAATGAGTGCTAATCACAGCAATGTCTTTTTTAATACTGGAATCATTAAAAGCTTCCTTGCACTGGTAAACTGCCAAAGCCTCTGCACTATCGAAGTCGTTTACTCTCCCTCTAATGGCCTCGAAATGTTCATTGTAAAACAACACATCTTCGACCCACATACCCCGAGTTACCACTGGTTCGGAAGGTAAAGGCACATTCGATAGTTTTTCTTTGTAAGTCCTGATGTGAGCAGGAGCCTTTAGAAACACTTTCTTTGTGGACGAAGTCATTTTATTTACATTCACAAAAGTGGAATGTACTTCTTCAGCAAGGAGATGTACTCCATGAACAAAGCACATCACATAAATCAAAATGGGATAAAATACTCGGAGGGCTCTTCCTGCTTTGATCATATAGGCAGCAGCATCTGAAATAAACACAAACACCCTTTCATCTGCAGAAAATTCTGGATATATTTTTCTAATACCCTCATTCACAAATCTGCCAATCGTAGAATGATTTACTTTTTCAAGTTCTTTGCAGACTGCTGAATAGGTAGGAGGAGGCTGTTCTTTAAAAGCACCAACAATTAAATTTGCAGTGTAATGGCCACAAGTGTCTGGAGTTTCACCAACAGAAATCGAGATAGTGCTGTCCTTGAGTTCATTGCATATTTCTTCCAGAACATTTACATAAATCGTCGGTATGTAATTTTCGCAGTGTTGGTTCATCTGATGTATTTTAGCAGTATTTGCACAGGAAGCCTGTGAGGATAGGGTTTGTAAGTTTCTGAAGAGGAATATTGCTTGCAATGAATGCTTCAGAGATCCATGTCTAAATTGAGTTTTTGGTTACCTTTGGACAAATCCCTGCTACTGCAACTTGCTCTTGTCTGTTGTTGTCATGGTCCTTTCTTCTACATTCCTGCTATATGAAGACTTGTCTTGACATTTTGGACTATTTGAACTTTTTTTGCATGAAAGGTTTTCTCGCAAAATCGACAATGTAAAACAATTCTGTCATATGTAAATGTTCCAGGATGATCAGCTATCCACGAAATGACATTTCTTTTTTCGGGTGGCATTGCACACAACACGTTAACACACTAAACGTCGTAAACACGTTCAACTCTGTACATGTAAATTGAAAGCTAAACTGAAACAATGGATGTGCGACTGAAAGCTTGCATAGTTTAATTTAATTGTTGCTGCCGCATATGGTGTGACAGCAGAGGGGATTAACTGGGGGCAAGGGTGCAGGTGCATTGGCTCTGTCTGCCAATTCCTATTCCTCTTCTGTAATAATTTCGCTAGGAAGTGGCCTCTCGGTTAGCGATTGCACGCAGTTCTAGGTTCTCGTCAAACTGTGAGACACCCAAATTAGATTGAGCTAGAGACCACCCATCTAATTTTTTAAAATATTGTAAACATAGAGCAAAAATATGCATCATAACTAGTTTTTAGTTAAAATGTGTAATAACCGGTGGAAATGAACCAAATATGTAAATGCATATAATCCAGTCTTTAGTTATCACCATAGACCAATTTCTACATTTTATGAGTCCTTTGGCACTTTTTGCAACTTGAAACAGAATTTAAAGTTCAAGCATTGTTCAAAATCCATTATGCACAACAGACATGGTAAACACCAACTCACTTTGATGTCTCTGAAAGCTAAGTGACCAAGTCAGAATGTGTTCAAACTGGATGCTGTCTGTCTCAGCGAATCAGGCTGTCGAACAAATTTCATCAAATAGTAATAGCATTAGCAGTTGCTGCTAAAAAATTCATTCACCATATATATCTGTCTCACATCGTATCCCTATCTGGAAAAAGGGAGAGGAGAGTTTTGGGGTGAGTTGGACATTTATGGATAATGAACAAAGGGACACAAACCAGGTAGGCTGATACAGAGATAGATAACATGAAACCTTCGTCTCTCGATCTGCTGCTGCTGCTGTGTTTTGACTGGAATTTTTTTTCTGTCTTTGTTTCTAGTTTCATTTCAGACAATTCTTTCATGTAATGTGCTTATCTCACATGTCCCATTTATGTTTCTCATATTTGTAGTATACTCTGTGTGCTCATATTTGTTAGACTGCTGCAGTCTTTGTCTGTGGGTAACTTGAAGAAGGGATTGTCAGTTATCTTGAATATTGCTCCTTTGGAGAGTACCGGAATCAAGGCAAAAAGTATATTTGGAGTGAATAACATGGAAGCACCTCACCCCGTTGAAGCAATTCACATCTGTCTACCTCCAAAATATGAGAGACCACCCAAATGTTTTTGGTAAATAGACACCGACTTAGAATTATGTATAAATCTGCTAGACACAGTAAAGCTCTTATGCTGGAATAATGTTCAAGCATTGCTACCTTTAACACAAGGACAAATTGCTGCTCTATAATTTTAGTGAAGTGTGACAATCCTGCTTCGTGCTTCAAAAATCTGCTACACAGAAATGGAAAACAGACATAGTATGTAAATTGGGAAATAAATATGTTTCCCTTCCTAGGCAGCCCGTTTCTTGACCCATAGTTAGTTGCACTGTGAATCATCATCATTCTAAAATCCATATTTGTTATAAAAATGGATGTATATAAGTATGTGTCTATGGATGTTTCGCATCTCCTCCCAAACCACTGGACTGATGTCAACCAAACTTGGTACACACATCCCTTACTGCCAGGCAAGTCACTCTGGGGGTAAGAAACACCTACTTAACATAGTTAGGGGGATTTGAGGTCATAATCAGTGGGATGCATGAAAAACTGCCACATTTTGCGTGAAGTTTTATCGCATTTATTCTTTGCTGCAAAGACACTCCTACAGTTGTCAGCTTAGGGAAATCCCCTGCACCTCGCAGCACTTTTGAGAGCTTTCAACTATGAAGTGCAAATGACTGTAGGCAAAAACAATAGCCATCTACAGACCTACAAAGAGACGTGCCATAGAGACATTTACAAAATCGTATTGTAGACGTGAAGCAGCTGCACCCACCATACAGAAACTGTCTGGCATCATGTCACACAGAGCCTACTGCAGCAGTACATATAACATTTGATTTCTAATAGAAAATTGACAAAATTTGTACTCAGGCTATGGCAGACTTGTCAGCCTGTTAAGTTTATAAAGTTCCAAACTCAGCAGAGAAATCTTGCAATTTTACCTTACAGTTGTTAAGCATTTAAATTGGTTCTTCTCTGACAGTTGACTGTTTGCGGGGAAATTTAGATCTCACTATGATTGATAATGTCATTGCATTTGATTTTAATATGTATTTAGGAATATTTATGCCCATAATGTTAACAGATGAGAAACAATACACACAACTTTTTTATTTCTTTAATACTTGATGCCTGCAGGTGTTAATTTTCATTTTATTTTCACACTGTTATACAGTTTTGGCCTTGGGCAATTTTCAAATACCCTTCTAAAAGCTTTATATGAAACTACAAGGGGCATTCAATAAGTAATGCAACACATTTCTTTCCTCGGTCAATTTCGGGTGGAAAACAAATGCACGGTTTGTTGTGGGACATTGTGGAATACTCTCACTTCAGCCTCTATAGTTTCATAAAGTTCTGATAAGTGGCATTGCTTTATGTAGCCTTCAAAATGGCTTCTGTGACGGAGGTGCATTCCAAGCAAAGTGCTGTCATTGAGTTTTATTTGCTGGCAAACCAAAGCATTGCAGGTATTCTGCAGAGACCTGGCAGTCAACAAAAGCACAATGAATCAATGGGCAAGGTGTCTGTCATTGCAAGTGTCGTGCAAACCTGTCCGATCACACGTGTGCTGGTCAACCACACAGATCAATCGAATCCCTCAGTGAACTGTACGACTCTGTCGGTAGTGCTTTCACTCTCGTCCACTGGTTGGGATACTCAAAGGTTTTAGCCAACTAGGTTCCTCACCGCCTAACGGATGACCATAAAGAGCAACAAAGGGCCATCTTTTAGCCCAATGAAGGTTGCACTCTGCAGCAAGCAGTATTTCACCTAATGAAGGAAGCAGTATGTGGATGATGGAGAGCAAGATGTTGCCTCCAACTTCAACCATAGAGTGGTATGGTACTATGTGGGCATTCATGCC
Source organism: Schistocerca americana (assembly GCF_021461395.2). Taxonomy (NCBI): domain Eukaryota; kingdom Metazoa; phylum Arthropoda; class Insecta; order Orthoptera; family Acrididae; genus Schistocerca; species Schistocerca americana. The sequence continues at coordinate 78,476,376 of NC_060127.1, forward strand.
TTCCCATAAAGTGGTGAAAGGCCGTCGCATTGAACAGACATTATGTTGACAAATAGTTTTTTAGTCAAAAGAGTGGAGAATAGTATGGTTTATGGGAATCCTGTATAACACCGAAATGCTTCCAGAAAAAAGGTGTTGCTTTACTTGTTGAAAATCCCCTTGTATATTAGATATTCAGCACATGAGTTCTTTAAGTTAAAATGGAAAGCAGTGAGTAAATAGAATATAAGTTACCAGAAAGGTAATAACTTACAGGATATTTTGTTAGCACTTCTGTCATTAAACATCTGCAATGACAAATACTGAAAATTTAGTGTAGGTACTGTTACAAAGAACATACACCAACTTCACACTGTGTACAGGATGCGTCCGCTACTCCTACCAATGTTGTTTTATGAAACCCATAATATTATATCTGGCCTTCAAAAACTACACCCAAGATTTTCGTATTCTTTGCTCTCTATGTGCAAACTAGTTGTCCTGCAGGATAAAATGACTAGGATGTTTTTGTAGGAAATGTAACATAGTTAAATTTTGTGCTGGTATATTTTTTCACAGAGGCCACAGTTTTTGCGTTACTCAAGATAAACATACAAAAGTGACCTCCAAATGCACCTCAACTACCACACTCATACCTCACCAGTCAGGATTTCTAGTATGTTGTTTGTGGCATTCCCTCCTACCACTCTACAAAATATCCAGCTTCACTAACTGGTCCTGATTTTCGACCATTTTTGGTCTCTCTTGATTGGGCTGTTATGCCACCAGCATAGTCTCTTATTTCATTAACACTATTAATTGAAATGTGCCTCTGAGGATAAGGAAAGAGAGATGATTAAACACTACACTAAAACAAATGAAATTTACAATTCAGTCCAAACTTACCCTTACGCACACAGTGGTTTTGCAGTGAGAAGACTTGAAAAATACAATGGTGTAATTGTTTGTTTTGTTGTTGTTGTTGTTGTTGTTGTCGTCGTCGTCGTCGTTGTGGTCTTCAGTCATGAGACTGGTTTGATGCAGCTGACCATGCTACTCTAGCCTATGCAAGCTTCTTCGTCTCCCAGTACTTACTGCAGCCTATATCCTTCTGAATCGGCTTAGTGTATTCATCTCTTGGTCTCCCTCTACGATTTTTACCCTCCACACTGCCCTCCAATACTAAATTGGTGATCCCATGATGCCTCAGAACATGTCCTACCAACCGATCCCTTCTTCTAATCAAGTTGTGCCACAAAGTCATCTTCTCCCCAATTCTATTCAATACCTGCTCATAAGTTCTGTGATCTATCCATCTAATCTTCAGCATTCTTCTGTAGCACCACATTTCGAAAGCTTCTGTTCTCTTCTTGTCCAAACTTTTTATCGTCCATGTTTCATGTCCATACATGACTACACTCCATACAAATATACACATACTTTCAGAAACCACTTCCTCACACTTAAATCTATACTCGATGTTAACAAATTTCTCTTCTTCAGAAACGCTTTCCTTGCCATAGCCATTCTACATTTTATATCCTCTCTACTTCGACCATCATCAGTTGTTTTGCTCCCCAAATAGCAAAACTCCTTTACTACTTTAAGTGTCTCATTTCCTAATCTAATTCCCTCAGCATCACTCGACTTAATTTGACTACATTCCATTATCCTCGTTTTACTTTTGTTGATGTTCATCTTATATCCTCCTTTCAAGACACTGTCCATTCCGTTCAACTGCTCTTCCAAGTTCTTTGCTGTCTCTGACAGAATTACAATGTCATTGGCGAAACACAGTTTTTATTCCTTCTCCATGGATTTTAATACCTACACCGAATTTTTCTTTTGTTTCCTTTTCTGCTTGCTCAATATACAGATTGAATAACATCGGGGATAGGCTACAACCCTGTCTCGCTCCCTTCCCAACCACTGCTTCCCTTTGATGCCCCTCGACTCTTATAACTCCCATCTGGTTTCTGTGCAAATTGTAAATAGCCTTTCACTCCCTGTATTTTACCCCTGTCACCTTTAGAATTTTAAAGAGAGTATTCCAGTCAACATTGTCAAATGGTTTCTCTAAGTCTACAAATGCTAGAACCGTACATTTGCCTTTCCTTAATCTATTTTCGAAGATAAGTCGTAGGGTCAGTATTGCCTCATGTGTTCCAATATTTCTACGGAGTCCAAACAGATCTTCCCTCTGGTCGGCTTCTACCAGTTTTTCCATTCGTCTGTAAAGAATTGGCATTAGTATTTTGCAGCTTTGACTTATTAAACTGATAGTTCGGTAATTTTCACATCTGTCAACACCTGCTTTCTTTGGGATTGGAATTATTATATTCTTGTTGAAGTCTGATGGTATTTCGGCTGTCTTATACATCTTGCTCACCAGACAGTAGAGTTTTGTCAGGACTGGCTGTCCCAAGGCTGTCAGTAATTCTAATGGAATGTTGTCTACTCTCGGAGCCTTGTTTCAACTCATGTCTTTCAGTACTCTGTCAGACTCTTCACGCAGTAACATATCTCCCATTTTATCTTCATATATGTTCTTTCCATTCCCATAATATTGTCCTCAAGTACATCGCCCTTGTATAGACCCTCTATATACTCCTTCCACCTTTCTACTTTCCCTTCTTTGCTTAGAACTGGGTTTCCATCTGAGCTGTTGATATTCATGAAAGTGGTTCTTTTTTCTCGGAAGGTCTCTTTAATTTTCCTGTAGGCAGTATCTATCTTACTCCTAGTGAGATAAGCCTCTACATCCTTACATTTGTCCATTTAGCCATCCCTGTTTAGCCATTTTGCGCTCCTGCCGATCTCATTTTTGAGACGTTTGTATTCCTTTTTGCCTGCTTCATTTACTGCATTTTTATATTTTCTCCTTTCATCAATTAAATTCAGTATTTCTTCTGTTACCTAAGGATTTCTACAAGCCCTCATCTTTTCACCTACTTGATCCTCTGCTGCCTTAACTACTTCATCCCTCAAAGCTACCCATTCTTCTTCTACTGTATTTCTTTCCCCCATTCCTGTCAATTGTTCCCTTATGCTTTCCCTGAAGCTCTCTGCTACCTCTGGTTCTTTCGGTTAATACAGGTCCCGTCTCCTTAAATTCCCCCCTTTTTGCAGTTTCTTCAGTTTTAATCTACAGTTCATAACCAATAGATTGCGGTCAGAGTCCACATCTAGCCCTGGAAATGTCTTAAAATTTAAAACCTGGTTCCTAAATCTCTGCCTTACCATTATATAATCTATCTGATACCTTCTAGTATCTCCAGAATTCTTCCATGTATACAACCTTCTTTTATGATTCTTGAACAAAGTGTTAGCTATGGTTAAGTTATGCTCTGTGCAAAATTCTACCAGGCAGCTTCCTCTGTCATTTCTTACCCCCAATCCATATTCACCTATTACATTTCCTTCTCTCCTATTTCCTACTATCGAATTCCAGTCACCATTGTTTATTTTATGCTGCTAGAATTCACAAAATTGGTAGATGAAGTAAACATGACTGTCGGTTTTATAATTTGTAAGTGCTCGACTGAGTGGGTGGCATAATAAGGCCAGTCAGTGAAGACAAAAAAGTCATTGTGGGATGTAATTTACGCATTCGCAAATGTTTGTACAATGTTAGGAGGGAATGCTGTGAACTACATACTGAGTGTGGGGGTGGAGGTGGGTCTGAAGGTCGCTTTTGTAAGTTTTCCTTGAGTAAGTTGAAAACTACAGCCTGTAGTGAAAACGTATTCTTGTTCATTTTTTTCTCTAAGATTAATAGTTTGCATGTAGCGAGAATGTGAAAATCACTTGTATGGTTTTTGAAGGCCAGATGTAATAGTGTGGGTTGCACAAAACAACCACAGTAGAGACAGCTGAATCACCCAGTATTTACAAAGATGAGATGTGTGTCTAACACATATGTTCAATATGTTTCCCATGAACATGCATATGGGGTTTGATGGAGTGAATAACTTAAATGACATTTCAGCTATACCAGTATATAATCTACAGGTTACAATAAAATATCATATTATTTTGCAGCTACTTATTACTTTTGCAACAATACAAAATAAAATAAAAATCATTAGCTGCAGACATGGAGCAGTCATTCAAAAATTTGTAGCAACTGTTGATCCAGTATCTGAGAAAATCATCAAAACATGCATAAAATATGATACTGACATTTTATTGGACAGATGTTTAAGACAGGCCGGCACCTCTCTCAAAAAACTGGACCTGTCTGTTTTGAGTCAGAGCAAAAAAATAAAACTGGTATGGACAATGACAATGACGACAACAACAATGACAACAACAATGACAATGACAAGGACAATGACAATGACAATGATAAGCTTTGTGGACTGGCAAGACAGCCAATCCACTGTGACGGGTAGCCGAAAGGCACACGTTAAAGCTCACGCAGGCAGGCGTGAGGTCTGGAAAATGACAAGGTCTTTATAGTAGCAAAAATAGTACGTAGCTTCTGGAATACTTAACTTTAATCCATAATTGGTGAACATCTGTCTGACGGTACATGCATCACGAGATAAATAGCAAATGATAATGGCGCCTTGCTAGGTCGTAGCAAATGACGTAGCTGAAGGCTATGCTAACTATTGTCTCGGCAAATGAGAGCGTATGTAGACAGTGAACCATCACTAGCAAAGTCTTCTGTACAACTGGGGCGAGTGCTAGGGAGTCTCTCTAGACTAGACCTGCCGTGTGGCGGCGCTCGGTCTGCAATCAACTGACAGTGGCGACACGCGGGTCCGACGTATACTAGCGGACCGCGGCCGATTTAAAGGCTACCACCTAGCAAGTGTGGTGTCTGGCAGTGACACCACAATAAGGAGGACAGGCCAACATTTGATATTGATTTCAAATAGATTTCCTTTCCTCAGTATTAGAGGAGATCAAAAATTACAAACAGAAAACTTATAATTGCAAAATTAGTGCAAAGAAAGTATAAGGACATGGGTGGGCAGATACAAACAGAACTGTGTCACCAGGCTGCAGAGCTGAAATGGTGTGGGAAGGAAATATATTTCTTTCAGATAGCATAATTCTTCCACTCTGCAATTCCTGCCACCACCAACACTACCAACTCACCTTTTCCTTTATTCCACTTGCCTGCAATGTTGATAGCTCCCATTTTTTCATGCAGTTGTTCTGCAACATCAAGTCATCAACTCTTTACCCATACATGTTGCTATTCTTTCGCCGTTTTTACTGTTTGCTCTTGTGTTATTGTAATCACCAACCGCTTAACGTTACTGTTTCATTTTAATGTGTTGCCAACTTAATAAGATTTTTCAATATATTACTGTCTTAATTATTGGAGCTGTCTTTTTTTAAATCAGTCTTAGTCCTGTGTGGAAAAATAAAATACAATTATGTAAATCAACAGCATTTTTTTGTTTATTTTGGAACTAAAGTAACATTATAGCACTAAACTTAACATTAACAATTTTCACAGCAAAACTTTATATTTAGCAAAATACCTTTTTTTTCTTGCATGCTTCTCATTTTGGATGTTCTTCAAATGTAAGTATGTTCAGTTCATCTGTTTTATGGACTAATGTCTGTATATGGGAAAAATTGTACTTCATTGTAGATTTGTAGAAACAGATGTTTGATGATAGTGGCATCAGTATATTGTGTAGCTGACGTTTGAAAGACCACTGGTTAGTATCTTGAGAATGTTGGTCCAAACTTTTTAATCTGAAGTTTAAGGATCAGGTGTTAATTATAGAATTTAATTTGTTTTGTTTTTGTTGTTCTTTATTGGTAATGTTAATGGTTGTTTGTCTCTCTTTATTTGTACTGTGCAAGTCACTATTCATTCTGTAAGAGTTAGAGATATCCACTTTAGTCATGGATGGGCTCCCTTAACAGTTTTTTTCGTTTAAACCACAAGCGCTACACTACTCCCCTCAGAACCATATTAATTTGAATTGTAGGTTTGTCTGTCAGAGTTTGCCAGCTCCAACACCCAGCTTGTCAACAGTGGGAATAGTTTGGGAATCTTGTTATGCAGTTCTGGACTAGATCGTCACCATTGCATTTGTTAGACTCGTGAAGTGTGAATTATTGTAATGACAGCTTGTGCAGTGCATTGTTTTGTTTTGTTTTGTTTTGTTTGTGCTGTTATTCAGGGGTAGCAACTGAAAAGAGGGGAGTTAGTGATCTGCTTGCTGACTGGCAATCTACTGCTCCAGGTCTGCACTTCGTAATCTCAGAGTTTTACAGTCATGTCAAACTGATTGTCATAAATAGTGAAGACCACACTTTCCACACTGTGGAGAGATTGTAATCCAACCCAGAACATAACTGTTAAGTGTAGTTGTCAGGAACTTTAAAGGCCACTATGTCTCCTCCCTGCCCTTGCCAAAATACTGGCAATCAAACATTTTTTTCTGTGATTAGGTTTTGAACCACCTGGTTCCAGATTAATTGATATAGCATTCATGCGCAGCAACTATTATGGGTATGTGTAATTTTGGGTGTATGAGACGATGATAAACTATCTTCCATAAGTTTGGAAAAACAAAGCTATACATTACAACAGAGCAAGATGGGAGAGATCTATGTGAGTTACCAATTAGAATACAGAATAGTATGCTCAAATAACGATTAATAATGACACATATTATACAGATAATTGTGCATACACATAAATATTGGTAAATATTGATATTCCTCAGTTTTATATAAACTGGCTTTACCTGTCCAAATAGTTCCACCAAACATGTCAGGTTGCACCAGTTGATGGCACAGCTATGTACAGGTACGTTTTTGACAGTTCTGACGGTTGTAGTTCCATTTGTATGAAGGTATGATATGCCACGAAAGAAGTTAGTACACACAGTGAAAGTAATTGCTAATGCTCCCAAAGTGCCAGATTCCTTATGATTCACAGATGAAGATAATCGCTTTGCACCAAGAATGCAATAGTATCCAAGAAATATCAAAGAATTTGTAAAGTTTCATCAAAGGAGTTGTAAAGACCATGCACCAGCATGGAGGTACATGCTCCTGTGATGGGTGTCTTTGCTCAGGAGCACACAGGAAAATATGGATGCCAGGAAAAGTATTTGGTAGTGACCAGTAAGCATAATAGATTCAGAACTGTCCGTGAATTACTGCTCAACTAAACACAACTAGGGATACACAAGTGAGTGAGTCAACAGTGTGATGGCGCTTGGCAGAAAACAGCCACCAGGGTTATATAGCGCGAAGGAAACCATTGTTGTGCCCTGTCAAGAAGAAGAGCGAACTTCAGTGGACTATGACACACTGACATTGGAGAGCAGGAGGTTGGGAAAAAGTGTTACTTGCTGATGAGTCAAAGTTCAAAATATTTCGGAATAAATGTCATCAGTTTGTACAGCACTTACCCTGTGAAGCTTTATATGTGATTCCAATTGTGAAGCATCGAGAGGATTCTGTGGTGGTATGGGGATCTTTTGGAGGGAATAAAGTCAGTGATTTGATGGAAGTAGGTGGAAACATGAACCACAAGGATTGTCATGCCATTCTCCAGTGACATGCCAAGACATCTGGGATTCATTTAGTTGGGGAAGGGTTTGTTTCGCAGCATGACAATGACCTGAAACATATATCTTGCTTGTGTCAGAACTATGTGAAGTCTCTGGAGGTTCAGAAAATTTTGAAAAGTTGGAATGACCTTCCCAGTCCAGGGTAGTACCCCAATCGAGGTGCTGTGGGAGACGGATTGGAAAAGAGGATCTGAAAACAAGAAATCGTGAATGGGACACTACTGTGGGAGGTCCTGCAGTGAGGATGGAGACTAATTCCAACTGTAACCCAGGCAAAACCGACCCTGTGCATGGAGAGAGTATGCAAGGCTCTGATTAAAGCAAAAGGTGCCTATTTGGAGGAATTTAAAATTGTGTAGTTATATTTACCAATGTATGGTTTCAGTTTAATAAACATTAGAAACAATAAAATGCAATTTTATAATGTATTTCTTTATTGCCCATAATCACATGGTATTTCCAAACCTGTGTATTTGAAAAGTATCCACTTTTGCCGATGTGGACTTCATGCCATAACATACACAGTAAGGTCAGAACAGAATAGAGGACGTTGAATCGAGCTGTATTTTCTGTATAACCCTAAGCCAGAAATGCACAGTTAAGGAGCTATGATTGCACGGAAATTATTCCAGTAAGCGAATGTGTTAGGATGTGTGCAGCAGGGCAGTTTTTCAAGAGGGTAAGCCGGCTATTTCTTCGACAATGCCAACTTTATAGTGATGTTGGAGGCTGGAATTAACTTGATTTGCTAATTTGAGAAAAATAAGAGTTTTTAAATTTAATTTCAGTTTTTTTTCATCTTTGTCGTAGTTTACACTTGCTAATCTACTGCACTTGTTAGATTAAAAGTTTATTCATGTGTTTTGTTCAGTAGCAAAAATTAAAATGTGTGCCCTTTACATTTCATTTAAACTACTTTGCACCCTGCAGTATCACATGTCATCTATGTTATTGCTGCGCTGATTGTGCAGTACTGCCTTTTATCTTAACAAAATAATGGAACTAAGGTATTTCTAATGTAATTAATTTAGTATTTAATAATCCAGCTTTATCCAGTAAACATAAGAGTATTTATGTCTAGTGTGTAGCTGTTAGCATTTATATCCAATGTAACCATGAATATTTACACCTAATATAACCACCCCTTGCTTTGATTGTTCAGCTGAAACCATTCGCTTCAATTAATTTAATAACTAACTGTGCTCTGCAGCATAACATATGTTAATAGGGACGAGTTAATTTGAATAAATGTGCTTCCACTCGCCCATCAGTGACTGGCTGTAGGTTTATAGCCTAAGCTCCCAACAGCACATTTCTAATTTTGCCCAAATCGAGTTCCTGTAACCTTCTCAGAGTGTGTTGTTGGGTTGTCTTTCTCCACTGTGTGTGTTTCACTGTTGTGTTGAGTAGTTTCCACCAAGTGCAGCAGTTAAGACATTGGACTCACATTTGGCAGAATGGCAGTTAAAGTCCCTGTCAACCGATTCAGATTTTGGTTTTCCACAATTTCCGTAAATCACTTAAGGCAAAGGACAATTTCCTTCCCCAGTCATAGAAGGAGGCAGACTTGATAGCATAATTTTCTGGCCAACAGACATTCTATGACTATTCTAGGTGAAAACCAAATTTTTTGCATGGAATATTTAGGAATGACATCACATGTCACTGTTGTGGTGGTTCATCCCATTTAATGAGAACATTAAGCTATTATAGAGATATTGGTTAAGTATTGTCACCTGGTTTGATTCTCCCCCTTCATTCTTTTCTGTACTCCACAATAATGGCACTCACCAGTCATTCACATGATGGAGATACACCCCTACAATTTGTAACAGACCAGATGGGGGCAACAGCAAACCACCACCTCAAGAACTGTATCCAAAATGGTAATGTGGGATTCCCACTTAAAGGCTGTGCATGCAGACATACCAATTTACTTTCATTGATGACCACACACCTACTACTACTACTACTACTACTACTACTACTACTACACTAGTTCTGAATTTCCGAACTCATAGGAAATGACGATAGCCACTTGCCAAATAGCCAATAAATTAAGCAGTGGGTGGAAGAAAAAATGCAAAGTAGCTTAGGTTTTGAGTAAAGTTCCTTCCCATAGGTGACATAGATACTCACTTTCCAATCTAAAGGCAAATGAACGGTAACTAATGGCGTGGTGAGACCACATGGCAAAAAAGTAAATAAATGAAAAGAGCTTAGACATTGATAATTTAAGTATTGTTTCGGTTTGGAAAAACGTGTGAGAGCGGTAAATATGCTGACCGTAAATAGGAAAGGGATTGCGGATATAATGGAAAGAGCACAGATGAAATGTCAAGAGGTTTGAGACGGGGCTGGCAAGAGCAAAGTACATCCAGACTGAATTTCACAGTGCAGCTGTCCGTATGCCGATTTGAAACTTCCTGGCAGACTAAAACTGTGTGCTGGAGTGGGGCTCTAATCTGGGACTTTGGCCTTTTGCAGGCGGCAAGTGCTCTACTGACTGAAGTTTTTGAATGTGGCTGACAAACCCCCCACCCTGCTCAAGAGCATTTCTGGCAAAAATAAAGCTCCGAGGGCGGGTCGAGAGTTATCATCAGATAGCTCAATTGGTAGAACACTTGCTCAGAAAAGGCAAAGATCCCAGGTTCAAGTCCCGGTCTGACACAGTTTCAATACACCAGGAAGTAGCAAAGTACGTGTTGGAAAGCTAGTTTAAATATTGGAGGCTCAGAAGCACAGGTGCTGGGGGTGCATTGATATAAGTTACAAGTGAACTGAAACAACTACATACCATTCTGATGGTAAGCTGTTGATAAAATATTGGGTAACAGTGCGATGGTGTGCTGAAAAGTAACGTTTCAGTATCTTCTTATTCTTTTCCAAATATTGGTCGAGGTATTTTATGTTACACATATTACTCGGTTGACTTTCCCTCTCCACTGACACAAGTCGCCGCTAGAGGGCTCTGGATTGTAGCATGTGACATGCCAGCATGTAACTTAATGATGTGGATGTATGAGAAACAACATGGTGTAATCAACTTTGGAATTTGAAGAGTTTGTCCACACATGGAGCACCCTCTTCTTCAGCATGACAATGCAGACCCCATGCAAGCACTGCTACATCTGCAACAGTCTGATACCTTGGGTTCACTATCATCAGTCGTCCTTTTATAAAGTCCTGACTTGGCCCTATCTGATTTTCATCCATTTGCATACTTAAACAAGATTTTTTAAAACTTTACTCTGGCAGTTATGGAAACAGTGCAAGCAGAGGTGAAGCTGTGTCTCCACCAACAAAGTCAAACTTTTACAGTGACAGTGTCAACAAACTAGTGCCTTTTTGGAAGACATGTGTTTGTTGCCAGGTTGACTATGTTGAGAAATAAATTTGTAGACATTAAGAATAATGATATAGAAAGTTAAAAAAAATTAGTTTTCACATTAAAAAATTCAGAGCCATTATTTTTCAGTACGCCCTCATTGTGTAGACATTGTGTGTCTATTCACATTTACAAGCCTTGGTACTAAGGAGTACATATTTTGCAAGGGGGGGGGGGAATTAAGACACTGCAACTAACTATGTAAATGTGACACATTTTTTTTGTGGAGATGCCATTGCAGGTAAAAGACAAGGCATGATGCAGCATGTTTGCCTGTCAATAAAAAATAAACCCTTGGTCTGAAAGCAATCAGGTAAACTGAAGAGAAACTAATGGTGAGGTTCTTGAGGTCTTCCTGTACTTTTCTTTCCCTGTCAACGTAATGAAGTGTGCGTGTGTGTGTGTGTGTGTGTGTGTGTGTGTGTGTGTGTGTATTTATTGACAAATATGGGATCGTGCCTCCACATTTGAGAGAGAAATGATTACTTTCATATTTTAATTGTATCTAAAACAAAGCCTTTCTTATTGACTTCTTTCCTAAGCCTATTTTAGTTAGTACCCCAGTCTGATTAATGATTGTAAACTTTTGATGAAATCTTGTCTACAGGAAAGTACCAATTGCAATGATATTGTGCAACCGCAGGTGCAGCGAACTTCTCCAGAGAAACGACGCCGTTCGCTGAAAATGGTGTTGAAGCAGGGCTCGGCACCCAACGGCAGGCGTGAAGGTGGAGCACATGACTCTGGGGAGGAGAAGGTTGAATACAGGATTTGCAAGGAGGTGTGTTCATATCTAGATACTTGCATGGCCTTTAATTTAATAGGTATGCTTCCGGGTTGTAATTTGCAGCCATGATGTCTAAATAGAAGATTGTTTGTTGCTATTGCATTCTAGGCGTAAAAATATAACTATGAGGTATGGTTGTAAAGTTTTAATCATTGCCTTATAAAATAAAGTTATTTGTTTGTTCACAAGTCCATATCTTCAATGCTGGTACATATTGGAATTCCTCTGCTCCAGCAGTGTCACACACCACTGCAGGACCCTAAACAAAAGAGTACAGTCATTTGATCAAGTGGACGGTAATTTGTTTTAGGTGGCAGCAGAAATGTGAATTTCTTAGCTGTCTGATTTAAACTGATACAGTGGCAACATTTTCACTGCTGCCAAAAATGAATTACAATATTCACAAATGTGGCAATATGAGCTTGAGGAAATGTTGTAAGAATTACCACGCAGTACTCCACGTTATCAATGAACTGTGCGATTTTGTTTCATTATGTACCAGTACTTGTGAACATGTACTGGAAGACAAACTAGTAATTAATTACACTAAATAAGACCATGTAGACGCAGTTCTACAAGTGCAGGGAAGAGTTAATGACCTCTTCAAAAAAAGATTAGTGTACAGTGTGGTTATAATGAAACTTCTCATACATGAACCTGTGTAGACAGCAAACTATTTACAGTATGGGTACCAATTTTATAGAAATGATCAGACTGTGTGCTGCAGGATTGCGTTGTTAGTAGTGTTAGTGTCATGGCTTGGCATTAGACGCTGGTACTGGTGTGACGATGTAGGATTGAAACATAACCATCAGTGTGGATAGCTGATTGCGCCTCAAATTGTTGAAGTTACTGTTGCCATGACTGAGAATGCCGGATGCAATATGTGATCTACAAGCAGTGCAAGATCTGTATTATGACAGCTGAAGATTCTTTCAAAAAATGCTGCTAACAGTGGTGAAATGTTACTTGTACAAACTTCACATTACTCGCCAACTCATATTTCTTTCGAGTGTTGAAGTTCACGACGTGTGGCCTTCGAACATTTTGTAGAGTGATGAAACACACTTTGTGCTTAGTGGGCAGTGAACACACACAATTGTCACATTTAGGAATTGCTGTCAACAACTGTTTGTGAAGTTCCCATGCACAGTGAATGCATCATTGTGTGGTGTGGCTTCACGGCACAGTTCATATTTTGTCCATTTTTCTGTGAAAAACTCGGATCCTGGGGACCAAGTTGTGGAGCTTCAATGGTGCATGTCACTGTGGTCGGCATCACCAACATGTAGTCCCTACACTGTTGGAGAGAGGTTCTTCAAACTGCACAGTGGAGCTCCACCTCACATTGCTCGTGAGGTCTTTCAGTTACTGTAACGCATTTGGAGAAAACCAAATCGTTGGCCAATAGTTCCAAACTGCATGGCCACCAGGATCACCAGATTTGAATCTGTGTGGTTGGGTCTCCTGAAAGGCAGGGTTTATCATTGGGACACACACACACACACATTGGAGGTTTGAGAGGAGCATATTGAGGGAGGTAGCCAACATCTCACCTGAGATTTTCCGGGCAACTGTAGAGCTACCTCTAGTGCAGTTCCAGGCTGTCTTGGGTGCAGGTGGTGTTCACATTGAGCAACATTTGTAACCTGGAAAGCACACATGATCTGCAAATATGCAGATGTTACCCTCTCATGAGGGAATTAAAATGTGCTTCTTTCAGTGTTTTATTTTTTATTTCTCTTTGGTATGTCCTTATAAATGTTTCCCAAAGTTTCGTTGTCCTACAGTCACTCATTTTTCATGGGAATCGTATCAAATAGTGAATGTTCAATTTTAATCATCTTGTAATATGTCCATAGGCTTTTCACAGCTAAAGACCATTTCCATAAAATTCTTCAGACTATCATCTGGTGAAGTGGTCACTATGAAAAATCTTCTTCTTCTTCGTGAAATGTTTCTGCTTGTGCAGGTCATTCACAGAGCTACTTCCAAGCTTCTCTTTTCTTCCACGGTCTGCACTTTAGCATTTCCTCCCATTCCAATGGCCTTAAGTTCACACTGTCTCTCCATCTTATTTGTGGCCTTCCATTTGGTCTTTTCCAGATTCTGTCCATGCTAAAGCTCTTCTTGGAAGTCTTTCTTGTCCCATTCTTTTAACTTGGTCAACCGATTTAAGCCTATTTCTCTCTGTAGTTTCATTTAGGGGATTCATCTGAAGGGTGCTTCATATTGTCATAGTCTTTATCTTGTCCCTTTCTGTCTTACCCAGTATCCTTTGTAGTAAGTGCATCTCTTGCTAGTATTCTGCTCAGATGTTTCTTTGTCAAAGTCAAACATTCTGCTCCTTAAGTCAAAATTGGCAGATAATGACTTGTGCTCCACACTCTTTGCTGTAGCAGGTATTTTCTAATTATTTTTTATACACAATGATAAAATTTTGAACAATTTCTATTATCTCCAAAATTTCATAATTGATGTTTCCTTTCTTGGTTAACGTATTTCCTAGAAATTTGAAAACATCTACTTCTTTAATGTTTGTACCATTAAAACTTACATCCTTCATTTTTCATTGTTCCTGCTTATTTTCATTACCTCTCTTTTTTTTAACTTATTTCCATGCTTGCTTTATCAATTACTCTGTCAGGTATTTAGTTGCTCTTCCAATTTCTGCTCTTTTCTTCCCAAACATCACATTGTCTGCATGTGTTATGATTTTTGTATCACTTTTTGTTGACCTTATTTCCATGTCTGCTTCTTCAATTACCCTCTGTCAGTATTTAATTGTACTTCCAATTTCTGCTCATTTTCTTCCCAAATCATCACATCATCCACATGTGTTATTCTTTTCATATCATCTGCTGTTGGCCGTTTTTGAACTTTCATTATGTGTTGCATACTTGAAATATAGGACAATACATTAGTTCATCATTTTGCATTATGGCATATCCAAAGAATTTTATTCAAAGAGAGCAGTGTTGGCGTAATCTATTGGGATAACACTTACTGATGAAGCTAAAATTGCCTGCTGATGGAATTGTAAAATTCACCCAAAGAAAGGGGGGAGAGCTATTAAAACAACACACTGTCGGTCACAATTGCCCCATTAGAGCAAAGACAACAAAGGCACGTGCAGATTTCCTAAAGATGTGAGCATAGTAGTGATGTAACTATGTTGAAAAAAAGTGTAACTTCTTTTTTTTTTCACATCATGTAATTTCTGACAAGAAATTAAGTGCACCTAAAATTTTTAAAACTGTCATCATTTCACATAAAAGTAATGTTGTTTCAGTATATCATTTTCTTAGCGGTTCCTGTGAGAACATCGTATAACACCGAATTATTGTGTGTTACAGAATGAGTTGTTAACTGGGGACCCAAGCAACTTTGGTGTGAATAACAAGAAGCTGGTTAAGAATTCATCCCATAAGTCCTTTCATGGTAAGATTTCATTTGTTTAACTGTCATATTCTTTATTAAAAGCTGTGAATATGTACCAAATCATTGAAGCTATGGAAATAATGTAATTTTCATGAATATATCTGTTTTTGTAAGTTATTTATGGAATATCAAATAAGTGGTGAATTGACTCTCATACAAAGGTACGGGCAATAAATTGCAGAACAGCATTTCAGAAGTTGCAATATTACAATCGTTTCTAACATGCCGTGAAATGGCATTTGAAAGGCTGTTTTTTTAAAGGAAATATTCACACTGGTAATTAAAATGAGCTGCATTCAGTGTAAATTTCCAAATTACATTATATGATCAATTCTTTTCAAGTGCCTGGATCTCTCATTATCAACCAGTTAAGACAGAAAGGAATAATGTCTCATGCTTTTACAGTCATCCAATTCCCTCATGGTTTTCACACTGTACTGTGCACCACTCTGTAGCTCTATGTTTAGAAAATGTTACCACAGTCTGTGTACAGTGGGAGGATAAACATTTGACTTGGCTGGCAGTTCCATCCGAGGTTGACCTAACTCCAGTCTGTCAATTGATTTCTGTTACAGCTCATTCCATTTTATAGTCTCTCAATCCCATTAAACAAATTGTCTTGTGTTTCATTCATTTATCATGTTCCGTAGATCCCCATTGACCCTTACAGTCATGAAATAAGTCGAGGTATACCTTAAAAATGAAATAGTTGTTAGAAAACTACATTAATAACTGGAAAGGCATTACTTTGGGGGGAAAAAGCTACTGTTTCCTGAATCAAATTGTATAACTGATGCTTATGTCCTGTTTTTAGTGCAATATTTAAATGACACACTGATATTTACTACAAAGGTCCAGCTATTTCAGAGTTTTATGAGTATTGACTTGTTCGCATTGAGCATTGCTATTTTGTTGTGCTATTAACAGGAATCTTGAATTATTGAACATAAACAATTAGATAATTTCTCCTCCTCACATCATCAACTGCTATCTTACTCTCAGGCATTGAATTAGGCTATTTACAGATAACTCCAGCAATTTGTACCACTAATTTTTATGAAGCACAACACTGAGTGCATTGCCATCACAGAGGTGATGTACTGAACCTGTATCACCTCTGTTATAGCAACCTATTCAACTTTGTTTTCTTAATTGGTAGTCATTTTTGTGGTGTTTACTTTGAAAATGTTCATAACATTTATTAAATGTTGATCATCACACATACTATTTTTTTCTCTTCCAGAACTGAGTACAAATTCACCATATGTCGCAGGTGGCAAGGATGAGGCCCCAGCAGCTGCACTGGGCACCAGTAGTATTGAAGGGGTCTCAAATGGAGCAGCCCCAGGAAAGGATGATGTTGCAAAGCCGCCAGTAGATCTCATCATACCTGAGAAGAGTGCATCATTTTCTATACATCCTGGCCGACTTTGTTCTGATGTCTGCTCATATTGTTTTGGGAAGTTTGGTTCTCTGGACACCCCATGCCACATAGCCCAGCTTAAAACTGCTGAACGACAGCGGAAGGTTCTAGAAAGTGAGTATTATCTACAGTGCTTTCATTTACTGTGTGATTTTTCTTTGTGTGTGTGTGTGTGTGTGTGTGTGTGTGTGTGTGTGTGTGTGTGTGTGTGTTGTACATGCCTGCTTGTTTGCACTGAAACTGTACCAAAATACATTAATTCATTATCACAAATTATGCAGTGACACTTCTGTTGAAGCATACATTTTGCTGTGAATGTGCGTACACCCATTTATTCGTGTCTATTTTTTTCTTTGTTACTTGATCATGTGATTGTGGACAGTGGTTCAGTTACTCAACTGACAATTATATTTGATCACTCTAAAATTCTATAACTGCAACTAGTGCATGATAACAGTAGTTATTTTATACCAAATAAAATTTTAATTGTGCCATGGCAGTATCATCTTGCAGCAGTTGTAGTAGATTACGAATGCCATGTTAAATATATTTGTAAAATATTTGGATCCCCCTTAGTGTCAAAGGTGTCAGAAACTTACATTTCTGGAATTGTTTGAAATAAAGACTGAGAGCTAATAATTGTGTTGTGCAAACTCTTGGAGTAAGGATTTCAAACTGACATTTATTCGTAATATGATACTGTGTGTTCTGGGGCAAAAAGGGAAAAAAAATCTGTCTACAGCCCACTGTTAATTTGAGATTATTACTATTCAGCAACCAATTATTCTGTTATAAAA
Organism: Schistocerca americana; assembly: GCF_021461395.2. Lineage (NCBI taxonomy): Eukaryota > Metazoa > Arthropoda > Insecta > Orthoptera > Acrididae > Schistocerca > Schistocerca americana. Next base: position 78,493,750 of record NC_060127.1, read on the forward strand.
ACAGCCATCATACTTTCCATGGTGCAAATGTATCACTGGCTGTGTTGCATCTCCTCTGTACTTGAGTAACCTCTGGGTGACTTGAACGTTATGACCTTCCTTCTAGGAAGGCTTTGTTTATGGACTACAGTGAAATGTGGCTTCTATGCTTTTCAGGGGACTTTAAAAAAATTATGTAAATAGTGAAAATTACTTTTCATGCACATACTTGATAGAGCACCAGTGAGCCCATTCATTCAATGCTCTTACCTTTAATTTGAGACCCATGGTTTTACATAGGTTAAACATTTCAGGAGCACATTTTTAGTTCCTGCTAGCCTATTGAAAACTTCAGAATTTCAGTCTGTTTTAATGCCTTCTGGTAGATCTTTTCTATCTGGTTATGCGGTTCAAAAGGTGTGATGCAGCAGAAGTACAGGGTGACATAGGAAAAACAGGATTGTTTCCACAATCCAATAAAGCTAGAAGTGATGAAGGAAAGAAATAACATTCATAGTAATCAAAACCTTACAACTTTGCCATGCCATTTATGAAACATTGATGGCATTTATTATTTTTTAAAGATTACGTCCTTTAGATAGCGTCGTCATGTATGATTAATTTTGTGAAATCTGCTGTTGAGATTCCTCATTGACAGCTGCAACATCTCAGCTGGGATATTGTGAATTGCATCCCGAATTCTCTGTTTTAACTCATCTAAGGTTCTTGGTCGAGTCATGTAGACTTTGCTCTTGAGATAATCCCACAATAAAATATCACAAACAGATAAATCTGGCAATCTAGGGTGCCAGGGAATGTTACCGAATTGTGAGATCACACAGTTGCCAAACAATTCTCGCACATATGCCATTGATGCTGTGCAGTGTGTGATGTCACTCCATCCTGTTGAAACCAGGCTTCTTGTACGTTTGGAAAGTTGTTCAATGCAGGTGTAACGAAAGTTGGTAACATCTCCACGTAACTATCTGCATTGACAGTTATTGTGTTTCTCAGTTCATTTGCAGAAAAATAAGGTCTGATAATCACATGTGACGAAACACCACACCATACTGTCACTTTACTGGTGTGTAAAGGGTGCTCATGAATGTCATTAAGAATCGTATTTGTCAGTAACGGTAGTTCTGTTTATTCACATAACCTGTGAGATGAAAATGTGCCTCATCTGACACCCGCAACTTGTTTAGATATTCATTGTCATTGTTTATTTTTGTTAGCGTTTGTTGACAAGAATCCTAACCTTGTCCTTCAGTAGTTGCACCATCTGTAATTTGTATGGATGAAATTTTAAATCAAGATGAACAATTGTGCGAACACTCTCCCGGGACATTCCAGCCGCCGCTACTTGCTTACAAATCTAACGCCGTGGGCTCTGTAAGACAGACTCGCGTACGTCATCAATGTTCACTGGAGAACGCACACTTCTTGGTTGTCCTGTTGGTTTCTTCTTGAGGGCAGATCCAGTCTCTTCAAACTCCAACACTTTTATCGTATGTTTCAACAGAATGGGATCATGGCATCCTAAATTACAAAAACGTCGAAAACCCCTCTGCGGCGCTAGCAAACTATCACTGTTTTTATAAAACAATTTTATGGCTAATGCACACTGTTATCCACCACTGATCCAGGATTACTGAAATGGCAGATTATTTACTCGCTGTCACGAACCCGCAGTGCTGCCACCTGCCCATGGCTGCCACTACTCATTTCAAACATTCCCGTTATTCTGTGTCACCCTGTGTGTTTCTTTATTGTATTCACTACTGCATTTGGTAAAATTTTAGGAGAATTCTCAAAGTGATTACAAGACCTGAACATTTGTTACAAATATATGCTACCAATATGTAGGCAAGGAGCATACCCATTACTTCAAACTATAACATCTGATACAGCTAAATCAAAAAAACTTCTGAGAAAAGTGAGCAAGATGTGGAGTGACAGGTGACAATACCTGAAACTGACCTATTATGTAAGACAGCGGACTGAATGAGAAAATAGCTTTCCATGAACACAATCATTTTGTTACTTTTATGAAGAACAAAATATAATTCATTTGAGCATGAAGTAGAGTAAAATGCACAGATACATTTTAATTGTGCTGTCATGTCCCAAAATAAAAACCACCTCGAAATTGCCTGCATTCTGAATGAACCACTGAAATGGTGTGACAGTAATAACTAAATATCTGTGCAATTTGTGTAAGTAGTAAAAAAAAAAAAAAAGGTTCAAATGGCTCTAAGCACTATGGGACTTAACATCTGAGGTCATCAGTGCCCTAGACTTTGAACTACTTCAACCCAACTAACCTAAGGACATCACACACAGCCATGCCCGAGGCAGGATTCAAACCTGCGACCGCAGCAGCCGCGCAGTTCTGGACTGAAGTGCCTAGAACCGCTTGGCCACAGCGGCTGCCAGAAGTAGTAGCAATAAGCTGTGCTGTAGGTGCCAACCCAAACACCACCTTGTCAAATTTTACATATTCAAAAATATAAAACATACACAATCCACAATTTAATAGCGCTCCACAAAAATCAAATGTAGTACATTTTTTTAACAAAATAATATCCCAACAAATCCATTGTAGCTGATACATTTTCCAAACGGGGCTCCACATCTGCGACAGTTCGAAACTAGTTCACGTGTTCTCGAGAAGAGATATCACCGTAGTAGCTCTTGTTAATTGCCACCAACTTTCTTTCTGTTCTGAGTTATACTGAAATTTAACGAAACACAACACTTAATTCACTAACATAACGGCTATGAACAGGACTACGCAGAACCTAGTTATTACTAGGGTGACAGTGTTATGAGACAAAGCATTAGCATCATGAAGTGTTTAGACTTGTAATGACCTCTAATGACTGGGCCTGTTCCCATGTTCTGCTCAGTTCCACAATGCACAAACACTTTGGGAAATGATATCACATCTGCTTGTGCGATACACATTGAATACAGACAGGAGTAGTACATAGATTCCTGGGGTGTGGGAAGGAGTGGAGCTGGCAGTAGCTTTTAAAATGCCTTTGCAAATGGCGACCCCATCATAATAACGCCCTGTATGTGGGTATGGTTATCCACAAAATTGGAGAAGTACCATACCGATCCGGACCTGGCATTGGCTGCATATAGGGCACCTGCATTGCTGGTGGATGTTTATAAGCACTATATGAACATCAGCACCAGGTCAGTGCCTAAAAGGTCAATTACACAGGGGTTTCTTTTGTTTCATAACCTTTTTTTCCCATTGTGCAGTTTATGATTATGTTAATGCTGAAGCTGGTGCAAATTAAGATAGTTAATGTAGGAAATTTGAAGGAGCCAATAAATGTGTGTTGTTAAACAGTGGGAACACATTAATTCTGGAAATGCAAAAATGGGTTTATACTGCATAGTTTTTACTTTTATGAAGCAAAGTGTGAAAATTTTGTATCCTAAGTGAACCTTGCTCATAACAGTCACATTTAAAATAAAAGTTAGTAGTTTGGTGTCCCTTCTTGCACACATTAAATCTCATGAAATTTGCCTGCAAAAATCAGCACTTGCTATTGTATGAATTTGGGTCACTGTGTATCTCCTAATCATGCTAACAAGTATTTTAGGGCCTTGTTTCATCAGACCATCTATATCTCGGTCTTCAGAAATTTTCATGAATCACCACCACCAAATGCAGGCATTGTTACTTCAAAAAATTTTATCAATTTTGTGCCTCACACGAGGGTGGTTTGAAAAGTTATCAGAATCACCACGAGAGGTCAGCAATAGCACAACAAATTGTTCCTGTGATATTCATTAGACTGTTGTCTGTAAACATGTGCCACGTCAGTGGTCTTGGAAGAGAGCTGTGGCGGTGACATGGCTCTATTCTTGTTCCCACATAGTGATTTGCAAAGATGGAAAAAATTGAGATTCGCTCAGTGATTAAGTACTTCATAAAGAAAGGTATGAAAACAAAGGACATTCATGCTGATTTCCAGAGTACACTGAGGGGACTGTGCTCCTTCATATTCAACTGTTGCCAAGTGGACAAATGAATTTAAATTTGGTTGGAAGAGCTTAGATAATTATCTACTCAGTGGTCATCCACGATATGTCACTGCCCGAGAAATCATTTCAAAAGTGCACAGAATGGTCATGGAGGATTGCCGATTGAAAGTGCATGGAATTTCTCACGTTTGCCAGATGTCGTCTGAAAGGGTATATGGTCACAAACCAGAGCAAAAAGATCTTGGGTGCACTCTTATATCCCAGAGACAAAACAACAGGCAAAGCAGTGGAAACATGCTGATTCTCCGCCACCAAAGAAAGCAAAGACAATTCCTTTGGCAGGAAAGGCCATGGCATTAGTGTTTAGTGGGATGCGAAGGGGATTCTGTTTGTAGATTATCTCCCCACTGGGCAAACAATTGCTGGAGAGTACTATGCTAACCTTCTGGACAAATTGCAACAAAAGATACGCAAAAAAAGGCCAGGCTTAGCAAGGAAGAAAGTCATCTTCCATCAAGACAATGTATGCCCGCACACATGTGCCATCGCCGGGACCCCATGCGTGGGAAACAAGAACACTACCGCAAGACCACGAGCTGTGGACATCTTTCAGAATACCTAGAGTTTAATAAAGTGGATCCAAAGAGTATCAGAAGAAGATAATTCTTGGTTCTGCTACTACACATGCCCCTAAAAGAATAAATGTGACAAACCCATTCTAAAAAGTTAGATTTCTGCTACAACATGAGAGAAAAAATTGTTCATGTTCCTGTCTTTAAACTTGAACAAGGCATTTTGCACTTCCCTTCATGTGACTATTCTTGCGTTTGACAAATTGAGTGTTGCCCTTCAGACATCTTCCCCCCAAAGTTCACACTTCTAATGGATTTACTAAAGCAATTGTTCACCAAGTTCGTTAAGCCCAAAATTGTCGAAAGCTCCTCATTGCTTGAAGTTGAGTGCAACTTGATTCAAAACCAAAGAATTGATAATAAGTTAGTTGTTGTCATTCAGACTTCAAACGTAGTGAATGATCTCCAAGATACAGATGAATGCCTTCTCTTTTCATTAGTGAGAATCTACTTTTGTACTGCCTGTGACTACACCATCAACAAGGTTTCACTGAAGAATGATGTGTTAAAGCATGCTCAAGTTTCTAGGTTAGATAAAATTGAAGCTGCACAAATTTCTTTTCATTTGTTTTTTCTCGGAAAAGTTTTCTGGCATGTTATACAAGGAAGAGGATGAAACTACAGATTAAGTAATGAATGAGCTTCAGAGCCTGTTCACAGCTCTTCAGGTAGATGACACTTTGGCTGTAAATCAAGTTGCTGCAAGTGATTCCAATTAGGCACAGATATCAAGAATTCATGGAGCTAACGGACTACATAAGAATTACCAAATTTCTAGAGTAATGTACTTAGAATCTCACCATACCCCATAGCAATGCAGAATGTGAACATGTTTTCAGCCTCGTAGAACAAAGTTCAGATCATCCATGTACAGTGAATTTCTAGTGTCTATTTCTGTTTTGAAGACCAGGATTCGTGGTCCCTGTTACGACAAAATGTTTCCTCAAGACTTTTTGCAGGAAACTAAAAAGGCCACTACTATGATTTTAAAGTCAAACTAGCATGTGATTTGCGGTGTGTGTTGTGTTATTTCTTGCCTGTGTTGTGTTAAACAAATTTTATTGCATAAAGTCTTTTTCAATTATCACATATCTGCTTAATATACCAAAGAAGTCTTGTTATTATGCTCCAAACCAATATTCACCAAGCCTGCTGCTGTTTAAAATGGATTTCTCCATGATTGTTATGTTCGTCCACAAATCTTTGGCTTATGATGTAAGTAGATGAAATTTAATTGAAACATCCTGTTCAAAGCATGAATTATTATATTTTGTAGCCCAGAAGTGATATGATTTTTGTCAAGTTGGAGTATGTCGAAAATAGTTTGATTTTTTTGTTGTGTGTGATTTTGATTGACAGCCCTTTTCAAAAGTTGGCAGGTATGAAATTGAAATCCATTGAATGATTCTGAGTCCTTTTCGGATGCTACCAACTACAGCTAGCAGATGACACAGTGTTTAACGTATGTGATATGTCATTAAAATAATAACAATAATAAAAAGTAAAAATTGATTGTGAAATGGTTGTTCTGAAAGTAGGAAATAAAATAAATTAAAGAAACATTTATCATGCCTTTTATGAAGCTTGAATTCATATACAACAGCTGTGATGCTCTTACATCAGTGATATTAAGGAGACAACTGAGTGAAATTCTGCCAAACAAAGCCCCTGTAGAACTCTTTAAAATTCTAGTTAAACATTGAGTTTAAATACACATATGGCAACTTGTCTGCCGTACATGGTTTCAGGCATCATTCAAAGACATATCAAATGTTTCTTGAATCTATTTTATTTCTTACTTTTAGACAAAACATTTGCCATTTTTCGACACTTTATTTTTCAGGTTTTGTTCAGAATGCATGAAATATTATGTATTTAAATATCAATCGGTATTCTATTATTATTGAAGAGTATATAGAGCAAGATAACACAGAGAAGTTTCAGTCGATGCTGTGAGTTGATGTTTGTGGACACACCATTTACATAACTCCCAGCAGCTGTTCTTAAAATATTTCAATTTTTCCCTGAAATCACTAATTGGTTTTCTTAAGTGCTTTGTTTACTTTCAAGCAGTTAAACCTCATTTTGCAAAACTAGACCTCATGCTGCTCAACTGGATGCCCCTTTGTTTGGCTATGAAAATTCAAACAAAAATTCATTGTGTAATTTCTAGAGTCTTGTTTTTGTCCTGTTAAAACTTTTGATTGAATAGATAGTTTCACACTCTATAACTCGCAACTTTTCAGCAGTCATTTATTCCACATGTCATTTCTCGTTCCACAGACATAGGTGCCCTAACAAGTGTTGTGCACTAACACTGTCAGTGACAACAAAGCAATCAGCATCAGTCAATGTCCTTTAATTTCAATCAGTTCAGCTTCTCCCATCAAACACAGTGTCAGGAGTCCTCTTGGAATGAATATGACAGTCAATGGCTCCTAATGGAGACCATATAAGTAATCATGTTAAGCTCAGTTTTTTACTCTAATTTTAGAAGGCAAGAACACCAGGGATATTTAATACAATAGAATATTTAATAAAATAGTTTGCTTATATTGAAGTTGTAATTCCTGTTTTCAAACTGGAAATGGAAAATGCATTGCAAGCTGTAACCCCAGTACATATTTTCTTTCCCTGCCTGCTTGCTCTGTCACATGGCAGAATTTGTTTTATTGAAGTGAAATCTACTTTGGTGTTGTCTTCCCTTTTGTTTATTATAAACAGAATTCAGAGTTGCATGGCTGTTGTCCTTTTGTAACATAGGATTATTCAGCTTTCCTGAAATTTCTTGAGAGCTGTCGATATTTTTTTTTTCTTTTTTAAGACTTATTATTGTTTTGTTAACCTTGGAGACTATAAAACTAGTAATGATTAAGTTGCACTACTTGTATTTTATTGAATCTACATTCAGCACATCTTCCTAAATTGTGCTGCTGTCTGTGGACACATTATGGATCTCAGGTGCTCAGTGGGGTAAGTTGTGTGGTTATCCTGTACTGTCAGATGTAATTCCTTTTACATGTGTATATAGGTTTTGGCTCTTGTATTTATGTGTACTTAGGTGAAATACTTTTCCAACTCTACTGTGTGCATGTTAATATTCTTGAAAAAAAAAAATAATGATAATCTGCTGCTCATATGCATTTCCAGTGGTGATGTACAGGTTCTTATAAGGAGACTTTTACAGGCTTGCCTCCTTCGATTCTTTCATGCTTATAGGATTTGAAAGCCAGTGCTTGAACACCAATGTTCCTAAAGCAGTATGACATAATTCTTAAAAAAAAAAACCTTTGAAGAGTAAAATATTTCTGGGCACTGTTAAGTACAAAACATTTCTAGTTTGTTAACGATGTCGTCAGTAGCTGCGTGCACAGAGGAAAAGTCTTGTAATCGTGAAGTCTCCGGTCCAGTACTTGTTATTAGCAACTTTTTTTACTTTTATTTGTATTCTATATTTATTATCAAATGGAATTGTCAATGAATAAATATTTAATTATAATTTCTTAATAAAAACTCTGCCTCTTTATTTTGAATTTCTGGTTAAATCAAAATAACAAAAATCTGATACAGGCCTACAGAGTACCTTATTGTTAAATAAAAAAGAATTGTATATGCCAATAATAACTGCTGAATCTTCGTAAATAAAAAGTATTTTATTTCCTATTTAATGTTTCTCATTTTTGTCCAAATTTTGATGTGTTGTGACTACTTACATTTTCATGTAATCAATAATTAAAAACAATAGCATTTCTATTAAAAATTCAGATTTGATATTTGTTAATTAATATTTCCATAGTTAATAAATAAGGAAACTAAATAAAAATTTTAAAAATTGATGCTAGTAAGATTCGAACCATTGTAAGCCCTCGGCATATAGCTACCAACAACATAGCTAATAATCTCGAAATATTTTGTTCTTAATAATGCTCAGACATATTCTTATCTCCAAAAATGATTTTCGTCGTAGTGGCTTGCCATTAGGAAATGTTTTGGGCACTGAGCTTCAAATACTGTATTATGAAAAAAATTGAAAAGGCAGTGTGTAAGGTCACCTTGTTAATGGCATTCTGTCCCTTCCTTATGCAAACAGCTTTATTTTCTCATTGGCACCAATCTTTCGTAATATTGTTAGTTTCTGTTATGGACGTCTATATATTGTAGCTTGTTGCACGAACATGGAAATAAAAAAGTAAGTGGAACAAAAATATTATATTATGCAGAACTTCGGAATTGACAGTATTTTCTTTCATTTTGTACATGTAAAACAGTACTTTTAAGTTCAGATTAGCCTGTGTACGTCAGAATGTTTGTTGTCAGTCAGCATCTCTTCACAAGAAGAATACCTACTGCTTTTTAGTTGTTCCGGCTGCAGTGTGCCTGTTTGTTGTTAATGCTGTGGCATTTAGTGTTGCCATTATCTGTTCAGAGCTTTGTGGTTATGTTTGCTATATTCGTTTACTTACATGTGTATCTGCAACAGAATGTTCTGTACTGCTTAGTTGTTAAAGATTGTCTCAAAGGAATAAATTATCATTGCATAAGAAGATCAGTTTTATTTTATTATTGTGAGGTTTCTAGAATGTTGTAAAAGAAAATATGAAATCCAACCTATGTGCATTTCAGTGCTGTCTTAAATGATGTCAAATATTCTTTTAAAAGTTTTATTGTTGCCATATATGGCAAGTGTTGAGCATTGCTGAGACCAACTATAAAAGGAGTTACACAGGAGAGAAATGCATTCTCACTACAACACCCCTCAAGAGCAGTAATAAACCTATTTCTTCTAACAAGAGAAATACTGCCATAATACTAGTGTTTACTGATATTTGTCTTGAATTATATGCCAGTGTAAAAGGGTGAATTCTTTTACAAGAAAGAATGAAAGTTCCACGTCAGCAGTGCTGAGGATGAGATGACAGTAATGAAAATTTTATGTAGATTGTTGTTGATAATTCTCTTTCCACATTGAACAAGTATCACTGCAGTTTATCACCATAACATCATGCAAAAACTGCACAGGTAAATGCTCAAAACATGACCTCAGTTGTTCACATAACTTTTATAAATGCAGCCAATTAACACCCTCAATAACTACAGATATATTGACAGGTGAGTTGTATGCCAATTTAAACCCTTGGTGGGAAGGGCTGCACCTAAACAAAAAAACCAAAGGAGGGCATATGCAGAAATACGTTACATGTCATAAACAAGTAGCAACACTGCCCAATTAACATTATAGTCAGACATTGTTGATAGTGAAATATTAATCTGAAACAGATGAGCGAGTAGCACTAACTCTATTCTTCTGTTTTTTGATGAGGGACAGGACAGAATTCCAAGTATAATTTAGAAACAAACCTCCAACTGTGTGTGCTGAGTTCACCAAATACACTTGGTGGCTAAAATAAATGTGACAGGAAGAGAACACCTTACCACAGAAAGTAGTTGCTGTTATAGAGGTGACTTGCTAGAACACAGCAACTAAACAGCTCTGTTGCAGGGCCAGCTAGGCTTGGGCAGAAGTTGGGAACATCCATTAACTAAACTTAACAATAATTTTTGAAGAAATTACCAACTTTAGTATTAAGATGAGGTGTTGCAATGTGGTTAAAAGTTGACAGTTGACTCGGAGTTGTATAACTATGAACACTGGAATAGTCCTGACCCCAGTGAACAATAACTAATGTAACTAGTAGACTGTCGGCCTGGGCTGTCCCAGCAAGGACACTAGATAAGTCCTCGTGCTGTCTTCAGTTACAGTACACACACACACACACACACACACACACACACACACACACACACACACACACTTATATCTGCGCTTGGTGAGTGAATGTTCATTAGAAAACAGTTTGCTTAATGTCAGGCAGAAGCATGATACAGCGTGTGTTTTGTGTGCCCATACAGTGTCTGACCATAACTACAAGGCCTGGCTGAAAAGCAGTGCCTCCAAAGTTTTTTGAAAAATCTCTTAAAGCTTTGTAAATAAAACAAATGTTATTATATATAAAAACAAAGATGAGGTGACTTACCGAACAAAAGCGCTGGCAGGTCGATAGACACACAAACAAACACAAACATACACACAAAATTCAAGCTTTCGCAACAAACTGTTGCCTCATCAGGAAAGAGGGAAGGAGAGGGGAAGGCGAAAGGAAGTGGGTTTTAAGGGAGAGGGTAAGGAGTCATTCCAATCCCGGGAGCGGAAAGACTTACCTTAGGGGGAAAAAAGGAAAAAAGGACAGGTATACACTCGCACACACGCACATATCCATCCACACATACAGACACAAGCAGACATGTCTGCTTGTGTCTGTATGTGTGGATGGATATGTGCGTGTGTGCGAGTGTATACCTGTCCTTTTTTCCTTTTTTCCCCCTAAGGTAAGTCTTTCCGCTCCCGGGATTGGAATGACTCCTTACCCTCTCCCTTAAAACCCACTTCCTTTCGTCTTCCCCTCTCCTTCCCTCTTTCCTGGTGAGGCAACAGTTTGTTGCAAAAGCTTGAATTTTGTGTGTATGTTTGTGTTTGTTTGTGTGTCTATCGACCTGCCAGCGCTTTTGTTCGGTAAGTCACCTCATCTTTGTTTTTATATATAATTTTTCCCACGTGGAATGTTTCCTTCCATTATATAAACAAATGTTATTAATATATTACATCTTTTTTCTTTATGTCTCTACCTCTAGAGGCTATGAATTGTAATGTGTAACATGGTGATTTATAATGTAAATGTTGGTGCGTGAGAAAGTGTGTACTGTAATGGAGTTTTGTGTTCAAAGAGTTCATCCTCCCACAGAGCATCCTCTCCTTCACGGTGACAATGCCAGACCACACACAAGTGCTGTGACATCTACAACAATCAGACATCTTTGATTCACTGTCGTCTGTCATCCTCCATGCAGTCCCAACATTCGATTTTCACTTATTTCCAAAAGATCACATTTGAGGACGTCACTTTTGATAGTGATGAAGCAGTGCAAGCAGAGGTGGGGTTGTGGCTCTGTCAACTAAGTCAAATATTGTGTACAGTGATGGTACCAGTAGACTGGTATCTCGTTGGGAGAAATGTGTTAGTCACTTGGGTGACTAAGTTGAGAAATAAATATGTAAACTTGAAAAATGAAGATGTACAATATTAATAACATTTGTATTATGTAAAAAGAATGAAGAGTTTTCACATAAAAAATTCAGACACATTATTTTTCAGTACGCCCTCATATATTGTGCTATGCTGGAGACTGGCCTTGCCGTGGCCCTGTGTGTGTGACCATGTACTCTCTCTCCTGGCAGACACAGCTTAAGGTCACTTGCTAGCTTGATCTCAGCCACTTCTTTAACAACACTCTTTCTGTGTTGCTACTGGTGAGCACTTTCAGTTTGTAGTATAGTGTTATGAAGGAAACTAATGAGATTAAAATTAGCAAATGACATAAAAATACGTACAGATATCTGTGTTTGACTTCTGATTGGAATCCTGCTTTCTCCCTGTTCAAACAACAGAGGGATGGAGTTAGCACTATATGATTATTTGTTGTTCGTTAATATTCCAGTGTCACAGTGTCTGACATTTTCAGTTGCAAGGAGGCACTAACTTATAATTTCGGTTGTTTTTGTGCATATTTCATCTTTTAGTTTCCTGGTTGGCACAGCCCCACCCACTGAGGGTTTAATTTACCGTGCACAGCAATCTTTCATGTCATTTGTGCCTTGCAAATGACTGGTTGTTCACATGTGTAAATATTGGCAATTGTCAAGTTTGTTATCTGGCTGCATTCCTCTTAAGTTATTTGATACACCAGGAAGTGCTAAAGTTTCATATGACGTCAGTTGCTCGAGGTTATATGTCATTTCCATGACAGTATTCACTTGCTCGTCTGACATATTGTAACCAAAAATTCGTGAATACATTTGAAAAGGGATTCCCCATTCTGCCTACTTACAGACATGAGTCCTTGAGACTTTGGGAAGAATCAGGTGGAATATATTATGTATGGATATGTTTTTTTTTCTTCCCCCCCCCCTCCCCCTCCCCCCATAAGAACTCTGTTACTATGGCCAGAGATGGTAGCTATGTTGAAATAAAGTATCCCCAAATGTTGGAACTATGTCCCAAAGAAGCAAACATTTATATTGTTGTAGTTTAAAAAGATACTGTGTTGCTGGAATGCATTTTTTTATGAAGTTACAGTAGCAGTCAATATAACGTGGTTGTCGGGGGGAGGAATGCTTTACTCTCGTGTTATAACATACCCATGGTATATCGAAAGTGACATGTAATGACAAATTATGCATGGAAAGTTAGGAAGAAGACAAAATGTAAAATTATACATTCTGCATTTAAATTGAAAGAGCATTAGGAGTACATTTCAGAAACTTACCGAATAGTGTAGAGCAATTTGTCAAACTACTCTGAAATGTCGCCCAAACCATAACACAAGCTTCAGTATGGTATATAAAGTACACTTTCAAATACTCTGTGGTAATTTACAAAACTGCCTGCAAGCTATAGTACATCATTTTTTCTACTGCTTTAATGAAGTATCTCAGATTCATTTGGCAGGTCATTTCACACAGTTTCTCTAGTGCGTATTGATTTATGCTCGTCAGTTGCAACAACTCAATTTCGTTTGCTTCACTTTGTCGCTCCATCTACATAATCACTTTCTTTGTATCATCCAGTCTTTTCACATGTACAAGGAACATCATCCTCATCCTTGATTGCTTGACTCCTCTCATTTCGAACAGAATCAATAATGTCATTGTCATCTGTAATCTCTGAAATCGGTTCTTCTTTGCCAACAACTACCTCAAGTCTGCAAGATCAATATTGCACTGTAGAACATCACATGCAGACTGAATGTCACTGCAGTTGAAATCTAAGTCAGTGAAGTGTCCATCTGTTATATTTTCTTCAACAATCCTTTGCCTTGCCAGATGTACTGAATACACAACTCTTAAGATTTACACATTACGAGAACATTTCCATTTCCTTATCTGAATTTGCCATTGAAGTGAGCCATCCATGGTAATAATTAGCTTCAAATGCTTGTATGATGCCCTGATCCCGCAGCTGAATTAATGCTGTCGTGTTTTTTTATTTTCTTTTTTTTTTTTTCTTTTTTTTTTGGCAAAAACAAAGTTTTTATTTTTCCACGTCCTGATTGCAACACGTCAGCAGGTGGATGAACTGGACAGTGATCAAGAATTAGTAGAACTGCTTCTCTCAGTTTAAATGATCGATGATCGTAGGTGCTGTCACACTGACAGAACAAACTCTTCTTGAAACCAATAGGTTGAGATGTCACACATCATCTAAGCATTCTTTGAATGCCTATAAGTGAATAGTAATGATATGTTTATATGCTTGACTCATCTGTCTTTTACTTTTCCCTATACGAAGTGGTTTCAGCTTGTGGCTGCCTGATTTATTTGTGGCAAAAAGGGAGATTATTATGTCTCCATTCATTTTCAGATCTGTCTCATTTCTTGACTTTATTATTATTATTATTATTAGTATTATTATTATTATTTTAATAAAGAGTTCTGGTTGGGAGCAATTGATAAGAAAGCACAGTTTCATCACAATTGTACACTTGATGCTCTTTTAAATTTTTATCTACCATTACTTTGTGTAGAAATTCAGGCTACTGAGGCAGATTCACTGTTACAAGCCCTTGCTTCCCCTTCAGTGGCGGCTTGGAATATTCTGTGGTGGCATCTTGAAAACCATTCATTGGAAGCTATAAAATCTTTGTTGTCATGTAAATCAAAGCAAAAATTTTTAGCTTGTGCTTAATAATTGACTCTGAAAGTGGCACGCCTCACTTCTCTTTATTAAAAATCGTCTTCTCTCATTTCTCCCATCCCCAGATTGTTCCTTCAGGTACACCGCACACATCATTCTTCACGTGATCAATAATTTTTAGTTTATCACTCACAGAATTTCTGTGACATTGTAACAAGCACACAAATCTAGACAACGAATAAATAATTTATGATCCACATGTTGGTTGTGCTCATTTTGATCATTGTCAAGCATTATTGCATGGTCACTTTGTTGACTGCATCACGATGTTAACAGTGAGATGGATGTATATTCGAAGCTTATGTTCAGTAACAGTCCTGGTTTGTTGATAAGACAAACCAGAGGTTGAGTTTAATTACGTCTAGCTATTGTAGTTGTTATTTAGAGAACTTGGAGGTTGCAGCAGTAAATTATTCTGCAGAAAGGCTTCATGCAGACTGTAATAAGATTTTTTCAATCTTATAAAATATACTGAAAGTATAAAAATCGTTCATAAATAATATTGTATTTTGTGGGACAACCTTTACATCACATTATACCCGAATCCGCAGTATATCAGGCTGCTACTGTATTTGTAATTAAAAGCTGATTCTTGTTCCCCTTACACAGTTCGTTACCTTGCAGTAATGTGTGTGTTGGGTCCTGCTGGCTTTCTCTGCTTCTGCTCCTATTAGTGTCACAAAGAATTTGACAAACAGTGTGGTGATATTTCAACCAGTATCAAAAATATTTTTGAATCAGGAGAATATACCTGAAGTGCAGCCATCCTTGGTGATTATACCATACCTTCAGTGCTCCAGTGCTCAAAATGGTTTGTGGTTCATTATCTACATCCATACTCCGCAAGCCACCTGACGGTGTGTGGCGGAGGGTACCTTGAGTACCTCTATCGGTTCTCCCTTCTATTCCAGTCTCGTATTGTTCTTGGAAAGAAGGGTTGTCGGTATGCCTCTGTGTGGGCTCTAATCCCACTGATTTTATCCTCATGGTCTCTTCGCGAGATATACTTAGGAGGGAGCAGTATACTGCTTGACTCCTCGGTGAAGGTATGTTCTCGAAACTTCAACAAAAGCCCTTACCAAGCTACTGAGCGTCTCTCCTGCAGAGTCTTCCACTGGAGTTTATCAACCATCTCCGTAACGCTTTCGCGATTACTAAATGATCTGTAACGAAGCGCACTGCTCTCCATTGAATCTTCTCTCTCTCTTCTATCAACCCTATCTGGTACAGATCCCACGCTGCTGAGCAATATTCAAGCAGTGGGCGAACAAGCGTACTGTAACCTACTTCCTTTGTTTTCGGATTGCATTTCCTCAGGATTCTTCCAATGAATCTCAGTCTGGCATCTGCTTTACCGACGATCAACTTTATATGATCATTCCATTTTAAATCACTCCTAATGCGTACTCCCGGATAATTTATGGAATTAACTGCTTCCAGTTGCTGACCTTCTATATTGTAGCTAAATGATAAGGGATCTTTCTTTCTATGTATTCGCAGCACATTACACTTCCAGAATGAGATTTTCACTCTGCAGCGGAGTGTGTGCTGATATGAAACTTCCTGGCAGATTAAAACTGTGTGCTGGACCGAGCCTCGAACTCGGGACCTTTGCCTTTCGCAGGAGAGCTTCTGTTAAGTTTGGAAGGTAGGAGACGAGGTACTGGCAGAAGTAAAGCTGTAAGGACGGGGCGCGAGTCGTGCTTGGGTAGCTCAGTTGGTAGAGCACTTGCCCGAGAAAGGCAAAGGTCCCGAGTTCGAGCCTCGGTCTGGCACACAGTTTTAATCTGCCATGAAGTTTCACATTACACTTGTCTACATTGAGATTCAATTGCCATTCCCTGCACCATGTGTCAATTCGCTGCAGATCCTCCTGCATTTCAGTACAATTTTCCATTGTTATAACCTCTCGATATACCACAGCATCATCCGCAAAAAGCCTCAGTGAACTTCTGATGTGATCCACAAGGTCATTTATGTATATTGTGAATAGAATTATTGTTAGAAGAATTATGTGTACACTCTCTCTTCATACCTAAGTATATTGATTGCAGTGCCTAGAGACAATTAAGTTTGCACTGAAAGTATTGTGCATATTATGGAATAGTCTCTTCCTTACAACACTCAAAAATGGAAAACTGTGTCATTCATCAATCTATGACTATAAAATTTGTTTTACTAAAAATATGTGCACACAATTTTTTTGGGGGTTTTTTAATGTATTTTCTCTGTTTTTGTAATTTTCACTCCTTGCTCCATATTTGCATCCAGTAATGTAGGCAGTGTTAAGTATTTCTAGCACTACTCTCAATTATAAGCAGTGAATGCTGAGCAAGCCTCAGCCATAAAATTTTGAAGGTGCTTGTTTAACAATCTCGTTGTTTCACAGAACTTTTTAGAGTATAATTAGAAGTCTTCCTTAAACATTTTTGTCTTCATTCTTTTAATGTGAAGGTTTTCACCTTTATCATAATGGCTGTTATAGTGTGTTGCATAGCTGTTGTATTCGGTTAGTGCTTGTGGCACTGTGGCACACTGTGTGTGTTGAATTTTCACTGACTGTTGTGCAGGTTTTATATGATCTTTGTATGCCTTGAACAACTTGTTACATTATATTGTCATGAATGTTGTTTCGAATGCAGTCCATTACTAGCATATTTTGGTTGACTTTTAAATGTTTTCGTGCACATATACTATATGCCCTGCACTATCTCATATATTTTGCATTGGGTTATGTGGCAGTGAGGAGAAGTTAATCTTACAGGGGGACGTTATGGACTGGCCCTCTTTGATTTTCTTCATACTTAACAGGATTTGAAATCTGACATTCACATATCAATTTTCTTAAGCAGTGAGATAAAATTCTTTAAAGTAGCTCGCCGCCTTCAAATGTTGGATTATTTCTGAACACTGTTAAGTGCAAATAATTTCCAGCAATTTAACGTGTATTTGTAGCTGAGTAAATAGAGTAAAAATTATGTAATCATAATGTCTGTGATACGAATCTTACTAATAGCAATTATTTTGGTGAGTTTTGTTTCTGTTTTGTATTTGTCATCAAATGGTAATGATAATCTGCCCTTCTGTATAAAGACAAGCTGTTACCAAAAATCTAAATGTTCTTGGCCGATTTATTTCACATTTTTACACAGTTCTCTTAGAAATGTTTTGAAGGACATTGCTACATATTTTTTGTAATTATATATGTGAGGAAAGTTTGTTAACAGAAATCTCGAAAAATTCGTGATCGATTTACTGCAAATTCTTATGTACGGTACTCAAAAAAACAGTTGGATGGGCATAGACTATAATTTTTAATATATGTGGATTATAAGCATATATTTATAACTTACGGGGTAAACATTGTTAGCAAAAACCTCAAAAGTTCTATACCAATTTGCTCGAAATTCTTACTCAATGGGGTTCTCGTTAAAAACTTGGGGGGGGGGGAAATCGTATTTGAAGATTACAAGTCGTCCATTGTTGTTAAGTTCAAAAAGGTATCCTAATGAATGTAATTACTGGTAGCTTAATGCAAATTGTATGAGTCCCGTAAACACAAAATCAGTGGTGAGAAACTTTTTTTTTTTTTTTTTTAATTTCTATTTAAATTTACATTTATTATCAAATGGAGTTGCTATTAAACAAATGTTTTTATCATGACTTTTTATTAAAAATACCATTTTTTATTACTAGTGTTATGAAAACAAAGATTGATAAGGACATGTTAAATGTCATGTTGTTGAATGAAAAAAATTACAGGCATCAATAATACTGTTCCGTCTCTAAAAGTAATAAATACATTTCATTTTCTAACCGGTGTTTCTCATTTTTTTTCACCAAGTTTCGATTTTATTGTGCACACTCTAATATTCATGTGCTTAGTAACTAAACATAGAATATTTCACTTTTACTAAAAAATTTGCAAATACATCCCCCCCCCCCCCCCCCCCCATCTCCTCCTCCACCTCCTGGATTGTGTAATTAGGAATTTGATGTCCAGGTGCTGAGCTTCAAAATAAAATATGAAGAAAATTAGAGAGGATCTTTTCTTATTGATTACAAGGTGAAATTATATCTGTATATTTACAGAATTAAGTAATAAAGGAGAAGTTCCAGTGTCGTTTCGTTTTGGAGTACATATACGCAGTTGATAACATAGTAAAATGTGTCCCTACACTTGAAAAGTATAAAACCAAAGTGTGCACTCATTTATAAATCCAGTAATTCTCTCTCTCTCTCTCTCTCTCTCTCTCTCTCTCTCTCTCTCTCTCTCTCTCTCTCTCTCTTTTAAAATGTTACCCATTGTCTTTTCGATCACAGTCGAGACGCACCTCACGGCCGAGTCCTGTCTCTGCGATGCCTGCTATCGTCATGTGGACCGCAAGGCGAACTGTCCGTCGTACAAAGACAATCGCAAGCGTTACCACCGCACTGGCGGAGGGCTCGGAGGAGCGACTGCAATGTGCGCGGCCCAGGGTTGTGACCAGACTGCATCGCACCATGTCCGTCGGAAGTGGCTCCTGAAGCTGAAGAGGAGCATCATGAACAAGGTACTGGCACTTAGCACACACAGAGGCAGACTTTTACTTGTTCGATCCTTCCTCAACCACCTAGCCCGTTGTAATATGTACATCATTATAAGGTAAGACTGTGATCCCTCAGTGATGTTAAATGCAAAGTGTTGCATTTTCACTGCTGTCGAATGGGATTGCTAAACATGATTCAGCCAGTCTGCAACCTGTTGCTTAAAACAGTCTTCACCACAGAACAAAAACCACAGTACCTATTGATAAAACTGGAGCTGATCCGAGAACAGTATGTCTTGCCGTAATGGCTGGAAGTTTGCAACGCTATTTTTGTTACACAGGGCAAACTCGGACTCCACTGAAACAGCAACATGTAGCTGTACGGATTTGTTTACTGATGAAGTGTTCGTCAATATCCATCTCCCATATTAGTTGAATGAGTGCAGTGGAAGAATGATACTATGACACTGCCAAGCTGTTCACTCAGAGACAACAGTCACTTTACGGTTCTTGCATTAGCCTTTGTTTTGTGTTTTCCATCTTGGTGATTTCATACTACTGGCTTTTCCACTGTTGTGAAGGTATTTTCACAGAAATATACACTATCTGATCAGAACTATCTGAACACCCATATATAATGTGGAATTGACAATTAGATGTCACACGAAGAAGACTCACCAGTTTAAAAAGATAGAGTATTATGGTGTCAGTAGAGAAGCAGTAACACCAGAACAGTTTGCTCTGGAGCTCATCCAACCACAGCTAAACCAGGACCAAGCTGACTTTGTGTACTGGTAAACAGGGACCATTGAGCATTGCAACGGTGGTTGCAAAAAATCGCACGAAATCAGCGGAAATAATCACTTGAGAGTTCCAAAGTGCTACCAGCAGTTGAGGCAGCACAGTGAGTGTACATAGGGAATTGCAGAGATCGGGGTACAGTGGTGGATCAGCCCCTCATAAGCCACGCCATTTACCTTTTCTATGTTAGTCGACGCTCGAGTTGGTGTAAAGAGTGATGCCAGTGTACAGCGGATGACTGAAAACTAGTAATTTTGAGTGACGGCTCACGTTATATCCTGTGCCATTCTGATGAAATGAAATGGTTTGGGTTCGGTGAATGCCCGAACAATGTTACCTGCCGTCATGTTCAGTGCCGACACTGAAGTAAGTGGATGTGATGTTAAGGTATGGGGATCCTTTTTGTGGTGAAGATGTGGTCCCTTTATAGTGCTTTAGAGAATGCTAAATGTAGAAATATAGGAACACATTTCAAAGCATTTTGTACTGCGTGTGGTAAAGGAACAGTTTAGAGATGGTGGTTGTTCTTTTATCTGCATGAAAGTGTACTGTATCACAAAGCAGCATCTGTGAGACAATGGTTTGTGGACAGTAATATTCGTGAAATGGTCTGGCCTGCTCAGCCCTCAGCCAAATGCATGGAACACCATTGGGATGAGTTAGACCATCAACTTTGCTCCATGCCCCATCACTACCTTCTCTGCTCCCCGCTCTTCAAGAAGAATGGGCTGCAATTCCTCCACAAACATTCAGACAGCTTATTGAGAATGCCCCCAGCGGATTTCAAGCCATCATAAAGGCTCGGACCCACCGCATATAAATGTTCACTAATAGGTATGCAGGTACTTTTGAGCAGATAGTGTAAGCAATTACGGCAACAAATCAAATAAACCATAATTACGTTCAAAATATCCACGGGTGTGCTGCCGGTCTATAGTGTCCAACGGGCACAATATTTCGGCGATCATACATGTCGCCATCATCAGGTGAACTGACGGACTGAGCTCCTGTGAACGTGCCGGCACGGAGATCCGTACGCTATGGCTGCTCAGAGGGAACTGGGTTCGGTCGCGGCGGCGGCCGATTTAAATACCCTCCCCCCGCGGCGCGCTCCCTCCGCCGTCCGCACCCCGCGCCACGGTCGCGCGGTGGAACAGATTGCGACGGCGTCCGAGATGACGTCGGAGTGATGGCTCTGTCCGCCGTGGTCGTCACAACTATACGTTTGCTCGATTTACTCTTGATTAACCCAATCGCTGGTTCCCAAGCCTTGCTAAGATTATAGCCACAGTCACGGTTTATGAGGTCGTCATTGGTGCGAATTTCGATGGCCTCTCTAACAACGCTGTCCCAGTATCTCGACGTCTGTACCAGAATCCTCGTGCGGTCATATTCCATGGCGTGATTTTCCGACAAACAATGTTCAGCGACCGCCGACTTGCTCGGATACATCAGGCGAGTGTGCCTCTGGTGTTCACGGCATCGATCCTCGACGGTACGCATCGTCTGACCAATATACGACTTGCCACATTGACACGGAATCTGGTACACGCCGGCCTTCCTCAAACCGAGGTCATCTTTGTGCTCCCCACCAGTGCACGAGTTTTATTTGGAGGACAAAACACAGTTCCGACCCGGTGTTTCTTCAGAATGCGACCGTGGCGCGGGGCGCGGACGGCAGAGGGAGCGCGCCGCGGGCGGAGGGTATTTAAATCGGCCGCCGCCGCGACCGAACCCAGTTCCCTCTGAGCAGCCATAGCGTACGGATCTCCGTGCCGGCACGTTCACAGGAGCTCAGTCCGTCAGTTCACCTGATGATGGCGACATGTATGATCGCCGAAATATTGTGCCCGTTGGACACTATAGACCGGCAGCACACCCGTGGATATTTTGACTATCAAATACGCCGGGAGAAACTCAAGAATCACATCATAATTACGTTATTAATCCAAAATGAGCTGCTGGAGACTTGAGGTTCCTCATACCGAAATACGCAGAAAATATTCCTGACAAACCTCTGAAACTCAGTTGAGATTAGTTCAGGTTCTCCCCGTATATGACGCACTCGGACATCTGCTGGATGCTTGTGCTCTTCCTTATCATTTGGCACAACAGTTTTGTATTTATGTGTAAGAAAAAGTGAAATTTGGATATTATAGAGTATTTCTTGTTCCTGTTAAATGGTTTTTAGCTTAAAAGATAATCATGCAAGAACTGATGTTATCTGAGGGAATAGTGGAGAGTTTCTGGAGTGCCGGGGTTGAAATATCTGTTTGACTGTTTAGATTTAAGTTTCCTGTGCTTTTTCTGAATCACTTAAGGTAAATGCAATGATGGTTCTTATGAGAAGGTCACCACCAATTTCCTATCCCCTTGTTCCATTGTTGTCCCTTAGCTTGTGCTCATGACTATATACCTATGGTATGTTAAATTCTTGATTTTCTTTCCTTCTCTAGTTTAGTAACCAAACGATTCTAGTCAGACCCAGAGCATACCAATTGCAAAATACTGTTGTCTGGGTTGTTTTTTCGTTAATGATGATATTATATGTGACACTTAAGGAAGGCTCTGTGCAGTGTTGAAACACTTCATAGTATGTTCTCTCTATTTTCATTTGCTGTTGACATGTGGCTTAATTTTTAAGCCTATAGAACACGAAGAAAACATTAAAGTTTCTCTCAGGTCACATCACTACATCCTCTTACTGTGTTTTGCTCAAAAGTCTTATCTTAAATTCACTTTAGTGAGGGCATCCTTGTGATTAGGAAAAGCATCAGTTGACATGTACAGTTGACCAAGTACTGCAGGAAAAAGGTTTGTATGTCAATCTTTCCATCCTTCATAGAGCCCTGAAGGAGGAAGCTACTGGTTGCACACTTTTACTCAGCTCCTACGTGATTTGTGAAAGTAGTCTAACTTCATACCATTCCAGAATGTTTAAGCTTGTTGCCAGCCTCAGCTATGTAACAGTATTGTGCAACATAACAGTAAGTAACCATTGTGGATGCAGTGTTGTTCCGTGTTTTGCGATATTGTTATAGTTAATATTATTTACATGAAATGAGCAAAGAAGCTGTACTTGGTCCCTCTAGTGACTTTTGTGTCATTTCCATAACACATTAATCCATTACATGCTGTGGGAGGGGGAGGTAGGGCTTGTCTCAGCAGGCAATGTGCTACGAGCTGATCACAAGCTTCCGCTCCTGGCATCCTCTGGGCAGGGGCCAAGTAAAAGTGCACGATCAGTATGTGAACATCTAGAACTCTACACACATTTAACAAGAAATCTGAATAACATGTTCAATGAGCAGAGAGAACTTAGAAATAATAAATGTATTGAGCACTTAGACAAAATTCTTATTGGTGACAGATAATTCAGGACAAAAGGAACACTTGAGAATGAGTTATTGCTCGAAACTGACGGCAGTAAATAAAATATAGAAAAGCAGCTCTGGTGGATTAATATTTACAATACTATGCAATTCATACAATTTCTTAAGGTTGCGGAACAGCATACACAAGAAATATACAAAAAGAGTATTTCCTTTTCTATATAACATTTCTCAACTTTGTCCCAATGGTAATTTAATGTAAATACTCTCATTTTCAAGTGACTGATAATGAAAATTATAAACATTATTTTTATTTAAAAAAGTGATTCAGTATTTAATCAACATTTCCATTTATTAATAAATGTAGAAGTTTCTTAATGTATGTATTACAGCTTTTAGCTAATGTGTGTCAGTACAGATTTCATATAGTTAATTATAGGAAGGATATTTATTATTTTTATGGTTTTTCATATGTCACGAGAGTGCTGTCTTTGTGTTTTTAAAAAACATACTGTGGCTTGAGTTGTACCAACATTCATCTAGAAAATAGTACTGCGAGTGGTGGACAGCCAAACCTAGAATACTAACCAATCAGTATAGCTACTAATCCCTATCGAGAAGTATGAAAGTTGGGCACCTCAGTCTTTTACATGTACCTATCACTTTTCTCATGAACAGAAGCAGAATGTGAAAACTACTTTTTACGTATCATATACACTGTTCAAATTGTTTATGGGAATATAGTTGGGTTTAAATAGCGGAGCACAGTCAGGTCACACTACATTAAGCATTTTGAGAACCATAATGGAGGTTACCTGTTGAAATATCATCTGGTAAGAGTATTTTGTGTTGGCTGCATTCCCATGTGCTGTTTGGATATAAGTTGGATGTAAAATTTTCTGATATTGGAGATATGTACCATAGAGATTTGTTATAATTTATGTCTACAGGTCCCTGTTGACACGGACAAGCCCCAGGCCCACTTCGCACTTTGTTCGCAACATTTCTCATGGGTAGACTTCTACATGGTGTGTGGTATCTGCAATCGGAGGCTCGTACGTGCTCACATGTACGGTTTGGGCAATGCGGAAGCCAGAGAACTCAATGCGGCACTGACCCGAGACGGCATTCCTGCGCGTGTCAGCTCAGAGCGCTTTCTGTGCAAGCTGTGTCGGTACTATGCCAGTCTGCGAGCCAAATGTCGTAACCCAAGTAACCTCACTGGCAACCAAAAGATGTTTTTCGATAGCTATAGGAAAAGGTAATTGTGTGCTTTCTGTTGTTCTCTTTCTCATTGTGTATTCATGAAGTTATGATAAGAGCATTTCAGATTTTTTTTTATGATGTATATGAAATTTCGTGATAGTACAATTACGTCTAATTCAGTTTCAGTATATGGTATATGCCTCTACCTCCTGTATGCTTGCTCTTCTTTGTTGCCCCCCTCCTTCCAATCTTACCCCAGTGGAATTTAGAAGCTACACAATTTTATGTTCTGCTTAATGAGACTATTATGAATTTTAGAAGAAACAAAATCTGGCAGATAAGATCTTTCTTTAATTCAGAGGGTAGTTTCTGTTCATGAAGGAGCAAGTTACCGCGCAATAAACAGCTCCATACATTCAGTTCATTCATTCACTCATTATTTTCTGTAAGTCCTGTCCTGAAGAGGACCTTTCAGGGATGTGAAATAACTCAAGTTACACATTAACAGGCAGAAGCAGTAACTGCTGGCTGCTTCTGTAAAGTACACGAACAACAAATATGACTAGTGATAATCTACTCACACTTCTAGATCAGTACATTAGGAGAAAAAAAAACTACTTTGGAATGAGCTACTGCTCTTCCTCCTCCTCCTCCTCTCATCTGTTGTTTTTCATCTCATACTTCAAATAACCTTTTTCTATTCACATAGACAACTGTCAGCTCTCTATATACTGGTAAAATCAGAATCTATCTGATATAAATATTCATTAGGTAGAATTTACATTCTGAGACCAGATATTGAGCTACGCCACCAGTCCGAGAAGTTTAGAGATTAGTTAACACTACGACTACTGTGGATGAGTTAACTCGTCATGTTTTGCTGCTCCCCACTTGCTGAGGGCGTGTTCAAATGTCGCCACTAGGTTTTCCTGAAGTGGTTTTGACATGTTTACACATTCCATTCCGCCAACAGTCTCACTGCGATGGATGAGATATTCTGTATCTCAGCAAATAAAAAAGTTTTGAATATTTATCATGCAACATACGTGCCTCTTTGAGTGCTACAATTTGCAAAAATCTCTTTTTATTATGTTGAACTGTTTACGAAATATGACAGTTGTTATGACCATATGATTCCCAATGCACAGCAATGGAATTGGGTGCACTGTGCTCGAACATCTGCTGGATATAAAAACCAGTAACTTGAGAATGAAATGTGTAGTTCTGGTCTCAATTTTAAATAAAATTTCTACATCTTATCTACATCTCATACACAGCAGTGTATAAGGTAGAATTAGTCATACACAATGCTAATGAAAATAAGTTTGTTCCTTATTGAGTGAAGGTATCGAACTGTACGATGCACAAAACACAAACCTTTTCACCGAATAGTTTTCTTAAAATCCAATGACAAGTATTTCATAGCAGCCAGAACGTCATCTCAGCACAGGTAACAGCATTAGGCAGGCAGAACAGTGACAAAAAAGCCGTGCTCATCACAGAATGTAGAGAGCACATCTGTAGCAGTGAAAGGGTTAATTTAAAAGTGGAGAAAAATTAAAATAATGGTTTTAATGTGTCATATGATCTACATAGCCTCCCACCACTTGAATACAACACACAAATCATTCGTACAACAATGTTAAAATGTCAGAAAAGTGCTTCGTAATATTGTTCAACTCTCCTGTTGGTTATTTCATCAAAATGTTGATTCTTCATGTGCATTTCTGCACTTCGTCATTTTGTGGTAGGTCTACATTGTCAGCACCAAGTCTTATTAACCATAATGATTTTTCCCAGGAAAGTATTGTACTCATTTTGCATTTCAGTTGAACTGCACAGGCATCCACGGTCATTGTTTTTGTTCAGGAGGTGATGCGTGTGCGACAAACATTCCACTCCACAGATTTTTACTTTCTTCAATACATTCTGAAGAATGTCTTGAGTGTCAACACTACGACGACGTGCTACAGCCACACATCACAACTTAACACTGCGTGGTCGAATACGCATTTCTTTTTCACACTTCTTAGTTCAAGCTGTCACTGTAGTAACTGTGCTTACATCACTCATATGCCGGGATTAACATCAGTCTTCGAACTGTTTGGATGGATGGTATATATTGGAAGACTGGCTAATGAAGCATACATTTACTTTGTTTTTTAACATTTGGGGTTTTCAGTTTCGTGCTTGACTTCCACCAGCAACCTATTATAGACTTTTGCCCTGGAATATTAAAGACTCCATTCTGAATCATAGACAGAGATGCTTACTAACTGTGAAGATGATTTCCACTTCTTGTATTGTGCTTGTGAATTGCCGAGTTCATCCTAAATTAACTCTTGTTATTATCCACAAATACCTTTAGGGAGTATATGTACTGACATGAAAGTACAAGAGTCCCTAAGTCCATGAAGAAGCTTCTGCAAGATGTTAGCACACAGTAACGGAAGAGTTGTTACGTAAAATACATGAAAAGTGTATTCACAGTTGTGAATATTGACAACGATCTGCTGTATAATGGGATGATGACAGTTAAAATTTGTGCCGGACCAGGGCTCAAACCCACAATAAATGGGAAATCCAGACTCGTGTCACGATCCGACACACATTTTCATTGTTATCATCCCATTAGACAGCTGATGATTGTCCATATTCACAACTGCAAATATTTTTTTATCTGCAATGAAATCCCGCTTTTACACCTTTCAAGAGACTCGAAAAAATGATGTAAATGTGGGAAATAATGTTTAAGCAGTAAAAGCTACGTATGGGATCCCCCCCCTTGCAGTTTCGCACTTTATGTATGACATATGTACATAATAGGCATCAAAATACTTGTCAAGGTCTTGCTTATAATTTTTTTTCTCCCCATACTTAGCACAACAAATTTCAAGAATTTATTCTTGTTGTCGAGTGCAAATATTTTCACAAGTATTTTGTTTGGTGTTTGCATATGTGTTGTTCTGCATAATTTTGAGGCTATCGGCTACTGTGCATGCTCAGTTATCTAGAAAACCATGCACACACAAACTATCATCACATTGCTTGTTTGTCAAACATTGCAAAAAATACATGTGTAAATATTCACACACTACAGCGAGAATAAAATCTCAAAACACATCATGCTGAGTACAAACAAATACATAACTGATGCTGTGTTTAAACCAAAAACTTGACAATGCAGTGTGAGCAAAGGTGTCAGCTAGCACTACAAGTGGCCAAACTACAAAACACACTAATATGATTCGAATAATACAAAAGTGTCATGACATTGACAACAATCATGAAAATGCATATGTGCTGTAGAGACAGTTTGGAAATGACTGTGGTGGGTCCTGATACCTTTATTCAAATAAACCTAATTACTTCCACCAGCCACCAAGCTGAGTGGCAGTTAGTTGCGGCAGGAGATAAAACGTGAATTGTTCAGACTTTTACCCAGTTACCGGTTCAGATCTGTCAAGTAGAACATGCTGGTGTCAAGAAACTTAACCACATAATGTTTGTAAATGCTGCTTTATGGCCAGTGCCCTCGGTTATGTCATTTCTTTTCTCCATGAACATTTTTTCGTGAAGTATAAACTGCAGGAAAATTACAATCTGTTAACGTAAACTTGGGTGCAAGTTAATTTTGTGAACAGAGGAAATTTGATTGAACATAAGAAATGTCTTAAATGCCAGGGGAACATTAATTCTGAGAACATAAAAGAGGGGTCATACTATATTTCATAATGGCTGTAGTCATTGTAGTCCCAAAGGAACTTTGCATCATAATTCTGAACAACCCAGGCACAGAAATATCATATAATTATGATGTAAACGAGTCCCTACAGCCCAGACACCACTTTTGCGCAGTTACTTCACCATTGGATGAATATTGACTGTTTTAGTTATAAAAGAATAAAATTCTGTTCCAAAAGCTGCTACTTATTCAGTAGCATTGTTAACCAAATAAATAATGAATCAGTAAATAATGTTTCTGTGCTTTATCCAGCACATTTGCTCCTGCTTGTTATGTTTTCAGTTGAGAAAGCAATGGTGAATAAGATACTTTTCAGCTCTGAATATAAGAAGGCTCATGCATCCCTTATTACTTTTCACCTCTGTACTTATTTCAGAGATTCCAATCCTCAGATTATACTGATTATCAAGCAACAATAATGAACTTTGAACTGCTTTTTGTAGCGAAATTCTTAAATTTACAATTTTTATACCAAACTATGCTTTTGTTGCTTTACATAGTAACAGCTGAATTCTAGTATGTATTTATGAGGGTGCCATATTTGAGCGAGCTACACATCACTCATCTCTTACACAGGATACTGCAGTATCATGACATTGAGGTGCCGTCTGGCTCGGAAAATGAAGAGGGGCCTCAGCAATCTAAGGAATCTAGCGGGCAAAATGCGCAGCAACAGTCCTCGTCGACAGGCCAGCCAAAGCCAAAGCGCAGGCGCACCAAGGCAGACAGCTCGACAACGAAGGAGACCCAGGAAACTGCACCGAAGAGTGGAGATTCGACAGCTAACAACAGTACACGATTAGATGACAGTGATGGAATCACGGATGGTACGGCCCAGCAAGGCAGTGGGGCTGTGATGATGGATTACAGCAATCTGGCCACGTTTGGAAACAACCTCACTGTAAGTGGCGACACAAATTGCAGCTTCATGTTGTCCTGATACCAGTGAGTGCTTTCCATTATGCCACTTATGGTAGATAACTATCCTGCTGAAACACAAAGTAGCAGATTGGTGTAAAATATAGAACTGTGATAAAAAGATACACACAGACTTGTGCACACGAGATGAAAATATGAGAGTCATTCTAAAATTAAATAAGGTTTGTTTCTCCTAATAATGAAATATAACTTGTTTTACAGCATACTGTTTTTCCCATGCAGTCATTGTTCAAATTTAAAAGTTTATCTTGGCTTCCTCAAGCTTTCCAATGCCCTCTGCCTCCAAAGTTGGTGCATAGTTATCAAATTACCCACCAACGTCCTCTGTCATATCGTTGTCATTTCCAGAGGGCTTTGTGCCCAAAAAATCCTACAATTTCAGAAAAAGATCATAACAACTTGGGGCCAAATCCTGGCTATAAGGTAAATGTTCAAAAACTTCCCATTTAAACTGTGGAAGCAAATACTTTATCAATGCAGCAGAAAGTGAGTGAATGTTGTGAAAAAACTTTCTTTTTAATGGTACACGACAGTTGGTGAAGGGTCTGACAGTAGGCCTATTTCTCCGTCAGGCATAAAGTCGATGAGTAGGAGGCACTTTCAATCTCAAAGCACAGAGGCATCATCATTTTGTGACTGATGCCACTTCGTTTACTGGCTTTTTCTTTCTAAATTTTAAAGGGAAGCCCAGGTCTCATCACCAGTAACAGTGCAGTTCAAAAATTCCTGGCCTTCCTTGTCGTTCTGAGTAAGTAAAGTCAAAGTGCAATGGTGTTTTGGTCACAAAACTAAATTATTTTCAAAAGATCATTACTATTAACAATACTTTTGTGAGATTGTAATGTTGAATATGTAAGTTACCAATAATTAGACACACAACCAGCAACCCCCCACCTCCTCCCTCCGTGCCTCGCTGAAAAAGAAAGTAGCCTTAATGCATGACACAATGTAGTGGAGTTTGACAACCTGTGGGATGAAAGTGTGAACATCATCTTCCTCACTTTGTCACCCCACTACACACATGCTTCATACCGTGCATCTTACGATAAGAAAATGGAGACACATCATGTGTTTACCCTATTATAAAATGAATTTTTTTCCCAAATTCAGCATTTGAAAAATACATTGTTGTCTTATATTCACAAATTAAACTACTGCTGCTGAAGTCCGTATTCTTAATTGTTTAATAGACTGATAAATGGGGTCCATCTTAGATTAACAAATAAAGCTTTGGGGTTGGCGTAAATTTACAGACGTAGCTTTCGCTATTGAGATCACATGCAGATTTATTTTGAAAAATTCAGAAAGGTAGAGCTGGGCAAATTACACTCAAATTTGAATGGGCTCGAGATACAGTGAAGTGCTTCATATGGTATCGACCATGCTGGTACAGTCATGTTACAGTTGACTTGGACGGTACTAGTGCAAGGGATACATGAGAAATTAGGAACTGTGGGAATCTTTGCCACATACTTCAGTTTTTTATGGACTTCTACCATGCTTAAACCGCAGTTTAATTGAATCCATTTGTAGTCAGAATTGAATTACTTTAAAATTGCACAAATACTCAACAATAGTGTACATTTCTGCAGGATATGGTAAAAGTCTAGATAGGGGCCTGTGCCAAACTTACCTGTTTTGTGCAGCAATGTTATCAACAATTGCCATGAGGTACGATGGGAACAAAAGAGGTTGTCAGCAGCTGGTTCTATGCGCCCAATGAGAGTGCAGCAGGCATACGATATGTTTGGAAGCGAGAGACATTGTTACATTCTTATGTCAGCATAGAAGTGAAATCTACTATGTATATGGGAGCTGGGGTGGTAGAGAAACAGTCGTGTTCTCAGATCCCACCACAACCACAACTTTGACAAGTTGTAGCATTTTCGAAAGAAACGGCCAAATATTTGTGGCAACAGAAATATAAATTTTGCAGCTGTGCTATTGGGATGATGGTGGTGGTGATTCAGAATAGTGATACCACAGGCGACAGCCTTAGTAAGCAAAACGGTAATGAAGGTAAACAGTATTATAAACCTTTTCTTTTTATTTGTCCTTGTATTATCAGAATTAGACAGTCAATAGATGGCATAAGTTTAGAAATATATATATAAAAACAAAGGTGATGTGACTTACCAAATGAAAGTGCTGGCAGGTCGACAGACACACAAACATACACACAAAATTCAAGCTTTCGCAACAAACTGTTGCCTCATCAGGAAAGAGGGAAGGAGAGGGAAAGACGAAAGGATGTGGGTTTTAAGGGAGAGGGTAAGGAGTCATTCCAATCCCGGGAGCGGAAAGACTTACCTTAGGGGGAAAAAAGGACGGGTATACACTCGCGCACACACACACATATCCATCCACACATATACAGACACAAGCAGACATATTTAAAGACAAAGAGTTTGGGCAGAGATGTCAGTCGAGGCAGAAGTGCAGGGGCAAAGATGTTGTTGAATGACAGGCGAGGTTTGAGTGGCGGCAACTTGAAATTAGTGGACATTGAGGCCTGGTGGATAACGGGAAGAGAGGATATATTGAAGAGCAAGTTCCCATCTCCGGAGTTCGGGTACGTTGGTGTTAGTGGGAAGTATCCAGATAACCCGGACGGTGTAACACTGTGCCAAGATGTGCTGGCCGTGCACCAAGGCATGTTTAGCCACAGGGTGATCCTCATTACCAACAAACACTGTCTGCCTGTGTCCATTCATGCAAATGGACAGTTTGTTGCTGGTCATTCCCACATAGAATGCGTCACAGTGTAGGCAGGTCAGTTGGTAGATCACGTGGGTGCTGTCACACGTGGCTCTGCCTTTGATCGTGTACACCTTCCGGGTTACAGGACTGGAGTAGGTGGTGGTGGGAGGGTGCATGGCACAGGTTTTACACCGGGGGCGGTTACAAGGGTAGGTGCCAGAGGGTAGGGAAGGTGGTTTGGGGATTTCATAGGGATGAACTAAGAGGTTACGAAGGTTAGGTGGACAGCGGAAAGACACTCTTGGTGGAGTGGGGAGGATTTCATGAAGGATGGATCTCATTTCAGGGCAGGATTTGAGGAAGTCGTATCCCTGCTGGAGAGCCACATTCAGAATCTGATCCAGTCCCGGAAAGTATCCTGTCACAAGTGGGGCACTTTTGTGGTTCTGTGGGAGGTTCTGGGTTTGAGAGGATGAGGAAGTGGCTCTGGTTATTTGCTTCTGTACCAGGTCAGGAGGGTAGTTGCGGGATGCGAAAGCTGTTGTCAGGTTGTTGGTGTAATACTTCAGGGATTCCGGACTGGAGCAGATTCGTTTGCCACGAAGACCTAGGCTGTAGGGAAGGGACCGTTTGATGTGGAATGGGTTGCAGCTGTCGTAATGGAGGTACTGTTGCTTGTTGGTGTGTTTGATGTGGACGGACCGGTGAAGCTGGCCATTGGACAGGTGGAGGTCAACATCAAGGAAAGTGGCATGGGATTTGGAGTTGGACCAGGTGAATCTGATGGAACCAAAGGATTTACTGTCCTACACTCGTACTCTCTGCTGGAAGTATCACTTTGCCACGAAGAAAAATGATCCTAATCCTACCCCTAATGATCCAACTCCCCAAGACACTATCCAAATTGAACCCTGCCTGGAACAGGTCCGTCCTCCGTCACAGCGGGACCCACCTCCTCTTCCTCAAAATCACCCTCTCCAAACCTTCCAGGAATTTCTGACTTCCAGCCTTGCCTCTCAATCCTTCTTAAAAAACCTTAATCCTACTCCCAACATCACCACTGCTGAAGCCCAGGCTATCCGTGATCTGAAGGCTGACCGGTCCATCGTCATTCCTCCGGCGGACAAGGGTTCCACGACCGTGGTACTTGATCGTTGGGAGTATGTGGCTGAGGGACTGCGTCAGCTTTCAGACAACACCACATACAAAGTTTGCCAAGGTAATCCCATTCCTGATGTCCAGGCGGAGCTTCAAGGAATCCGCAGAACCTTAGGGCCGCTACAAAACCTTTCACCTGACTCCATCAACCTCCTGAACCCACCGACACCCCGCACCCCTACCTTCTACCTTCTTCCTAAAATTCACAAACCCAATCATCCCGGCCGCCCCATTGTAGCTGGTTACCAAGCCCCCACAGAACGTATCTCTGCCTATGTAGATCAACACCTTCAACCCATTACATGCAGTCTCCCATCCTTCATCAAAGACACCAACCACTTTCTCGAACGCCTGGAATCCTTACCCAATCCGTTACCCCCAGAAACCATCCTTGTAACCATTGATGCCACTTCCTTATACACAAATATCCTGCACGCCCAGGGCCTCGCTGCGATGGAGCACTTCCTTTCACGCCGATCACCTGCCACCGTACCTAAAACCTCTTTCCTCATTACCTTAGCCAGCTTCATCCTGACCCACAACTTCTTCACTTTTGAAGGCCAGACATACCAACAATTAAAGAGAACAGCCATGGGTACCAGGATGGCCCCTTCGTACGCCAACCTATTCATGGGTCGCTTAGAGGATGCCTTCTTGGTTACCCAGGCCTGCCAACCCAAAGTTTGGTACAGATTTATTGATGACATCTTCATGATCTGGACTCACAGTGAAGAAGAACTCCAGAATTTCCTCTCCAACCTCAACTCCTTTGGTTCCATCAGATTCACCTGGTCCTACTCCAAATCCCATGCCACTTTCCTTGATGTTGACCTCCACCTGTCCAATGGCCAGCTTCACCGGTCCGTCCACATCAAACACACCAACAAGCAACAGTACCTCCATTACGACAGCTGCAACCCATTCCACATCAAACGGTCCCTTCACTACAGCCTAGGTCTTCGTGGCAAACGAATCTGCTCCAGTCCGGAATCCCTGAAGCATTACACCAACAACCTGACAACAGCTTTCGCATCCCGCAACTACCCTCCCGACCTGGTACAGAAGCAAATAACCAGAGCCACTTCCTCATCCTCTCAAACCCAGAACCTCCCACAGAAGAACCACAAAAGTGCCCCACTTGTGACAGGATACTTTCCGGGACTGGATCAGATTCTGAATGTGGCTCTCCAGCAGGGATACGACTTCCTCAAATCCTGCCCTGAAATGAGATCCATCCTTCATGAAATCCTCCCCACTCCACCAAGAGTGTCTTTCCGCCGTCCACCTAACCTTCGTAACCTCTTAGTTCATCCCTATGAAATCCCCAAACCACCTTCCCTACCCTCTGGCACCTACCCTTGTAACCGCCCCCGGTGTAAAACCTGTCCCATGCACCCTCCCACCACCACCTACTCCAGTCCTGTAACCCGGAAGGTGTACACGATCAAAGGCAGAGCCACGTGTGACAGCACCCACGTGATCTGCCAACTGACCTGCCTACACTGTGACGCATTCTATGTGGGAATGACCAGCAACAAACTGTCCATTCGCATGAATGGACACAGGCAGACTG
Organism: Schistocerca americana; assembly: GCF_021461395.2. Classification (NCBI taxonomy): domain Eukaryota; kingdom Metazoa; phylum Arthropoda; class Insecta; order Orthoptera; family Acrididae; genus Schistocerca; species Schistocerca americana. The sequence continues at coordinate 78,528,158 of NC_060127.1, forward strand.
TTTGTTGGTAATGAGGATCACCCTGTGGCTAAACATACCTTAGTGCACGGCCAGCACATCTTGGCACAGTGTTACACCGTCCGGGTTATCTGGATACTTCCCACTAACACCAACCTACCCGAACTCCGGAGATGGGAACTTGCTCTTCAATATATCCTCTCTTCCCGTTATCCACCAGGCCTCAATGTCCACTAATTTCAAGTTGCCGCCACTCAAACCTCACCTGTCATTCAACAACATCTTTGCCTCTGCACTTCTGCCTTGACTGACATCTCTGCCCAAACTCTTTGTCTTTAAATATGTCTGCTTGTGTCTGTATATGTGTGGATGGATATGTGTGTGTGCGCGAGTGTATACCTGTCCTTTTTTTCCCCCTAAGGTGAGTCTTTCCGCTCCCGGGATTGGAATGACTCCTTACCCTCTCCCTTAAAACCCACATCCTTTCGTCTTTCCCTCTCCTTCCCTCTTTCCTGATGAAGCAACCGTTGGTTGCGAAAGCTTGAAATTTTGTGTGTGTGTTTTTTTTTTTTTTTTTTTTTTTTAATTGTGTCTATCTACCAGCGCTTTCCTGTTTGGTAAGTCATGGAATCTTTGTTTAAGATGATGAGACTTACCAAACGAAAGCGCTGGCAGGTCGATAGACACACAAACATACACACAAAATTCAAGCTTTCGCAACCAACGGTTGCTGCATCAGGAAAGAGGGAAGGAGAGGGAAAGACGAAAGGATGTGGGTTTTAAGGGAGAGGGTAAGGAGTCATTCCAATCCCGGGAGCGGAAAGACTCACCTTCGGGGGAAAAAAGGACAGGTATACACTCGCGCACACACACCCATATCCAACCGCATGTACACAGACAAAAGCAGACATTTGTCTGGTGTACTATATGTATAATAATGTTAACTTTTTAGGCAGATAGTTTTTCATTAAGAGTGTTTGTAATTTTGATTAGTCTGAATACGTTAAAAAATATTTTTGTAAAGGAGCCTCTTAAAAACGGTGTTGCCGTCTTACACTCGCGTAAATATGATACATCACATATGCTTATATGTCTCATGAAAATGTCTTCTCTGGGTTGTATGTTGTTCATGCTATAGATCAGAAACTGCTTCATTATTAACTTCACAACAATAAGTAAACCAATTGACATCGCAGCGTAACACAGCAGTAACTATGTAATGGCTAATACACTGCTGCAGGACCTTCAGTGTTGTTGTTGGTGGTGGTGGTGGTGGTGGTGGTGGTGGTGGTGGCGGCGGTGGCAGTGGCCAGAGACGGAGCAGTTGCAGTGTGAAGTCTTTTCATTTCCTGCCAGTTCAGGAGCAAGGAGTCCAGCAACTATGTGATCTACAGACAATAAATATAGTGTGATGATGATGATGATGATGATGATGATGAGTCCCATACTCCTTTACAGAGTGTAGGGGAGCGACGCGGGAGATCCGCGTTGCCTTACTAGGCAAGGTCCTAGTGGAGGTGGTTTGCCATTGCCTTCCTCCGACCATAATGGGGATGAATGATGATGATGAAGACGACACAACAACACCTAGTCATCTCGAGGCAGGAAAAATCCCTGACCCCGCCGGGAATCGAACCCGTGACCCCGTGCTCGGGAAGCGAGAACACTACCCGCGAGACCACGAGCTGCAGACACATCTTAATTTGGTAGATTTTAATTGGGAGTGCAGGTTGTGGGTGAACAAAGTATCGCAGTGGGGAAGGAGTAGTGCAGAGAAAGCGTATTTTGTAACAAGTGTGTATAGTTTGCTTTCTTTGCTGAGAAGGAGTGTAGGTAATACTTGTGATGCATTGAAAATTGTTTCATCATTCTATAAAAAAACTAGTTATAATAAGCCGTACCAATTGTGTTATTGACTCGTTAGTTTGTTGTTTAATAAACAAAAGCTAAATGTCATTTATATTTCACCATTTTAGAAACAAGTGTTTGAAGAAAATTCTTTTTCTATGATCAGGTAGACATCAGGTATTACCTAATATCTGGTAGTTCTTGGGGAACAGTGTTCTCAGAAAGATTGGGAACCTCTACTCTAGGTAGAATAATTTTTTTCTGAATGTTTCTTTGGCAGGTAGGTTCCATATAGATCTGTGCAAAGGAGAGCCTGAAAGTTGGAGAAAATCTCATAAATAAAACACTGATACATATTTAAAAAGGAAGAGAGATGCTAATGTCCTTTCCTCAGATCATATCATAGATTTTATTGTAGCTACACATCATCAAATAGAAATAGTTAACACTCGATCAGATGTATAGTTGTGTCCATAAATAGCTGTGAAGGTTGTGCAAGGGTGTTTTATTCTCCCATTTACCTATATTGTTAACAAAATACTGTGAACATGTTGCTTCCTTTTCTTTCAGATTGAGACCTGAAAGCCCACTCACTTCGACATTATGTACCTTGTCCTCCTCCTCCTCTAATAAATACATTGCCAGAGTATTCAACTTCAGTCTTTCGGAATCAAATTACATTGTCTCCTTAGTGCTGTGGGTCTTTTGTGCATGTTTTTGTGGTCTTCAGTCTGAAGGCTTGTTTGATGCAACTCCGGTGTATTCTGTGCAAGCCTCTTCATCTCTGCATGAGTACCGTGGTCCACACGACATAAACTTGCTTACTGTATCTGGTCTCAGTCTTCCTCTATAATTTTTACCATCACACTTCCCTCCATTACCAAACCGACTTTCCTTTTTGCCTTCTCAACCAATACTTTCTTTCAGATGAAAAGGATAAATTGCTGCTCACCACATAGAGTAGACGTTGAGACACAGAAGGCACATTGAAGGAGGTTTTTAAACGTCTAAGTTATTGGACAAAAAAGTCAGTGCCTGCCAGTAACCCAGGGCCTCCTCTTTGTGTTGAGTAGCAATCTATCCTTTTCACATTGTCATTATTTCATTGTGTATTGTATGATACCTTCTTTTAAATATTTTATGAGAAAAAGCTCTTGTCTCCACAATTCAGTGAAGCCCTTCTTCATTAGTTTCCCGATCTACTCATTCAATTGACAGCATTCTTCTTCGCTACCGTGTTTCAAAAGCTTTTGTTCGCTTCTCACCTGAATTCGCTTGTGTATGAGGCTACACTACAAAATAATACTTCGTGAAAAGATTTCCTAACAGCTAAATTTCTGTTGAATGTCATCAGATTTTTCTTATGTGGTAAAGCTTTTCTTGTTATTGTGAATGTGCATTTAATATCATGTTTACTTTTATTTACTTCTTACTGTCAATAAATTTAATGACATTGACCCTTCAAACCAGTAGCTTTTGTGATAGCTCCTTGCTGACTGGTGGTTGTTTACACAGCATTCTGTTATAGGCATGCAGCGTGTTATTTAAATTACTCTAACACAAAAGGTAGTGGTTAAAAATTAATGATTCTTCCAGAAATTGTTAACAATCATCAATTACTGCATTTAAAACACACACAATCACTTAAAATGAACTTAGTGTAGTATACTCTTAGAAAGAGAGTACGGAGTTGGTCTTCTCTTGTGATTTTTCCACAGTTCTGTTAAGAGCTGCAGCCTGGAATTTTGTAAGTGCATATTTCTTTGCCGCTCTGAAATATTTAGTAGCATTCTAAATATTTCCGTCTACCACTTTAAATGTGTTTGTTCTTTCAACGAGAACTATTTGTACTGCACAATTTCTTCTGTTTTGCTCACTTCCTGGCAAAGATTGCCCATCAGCACAGATACGCCTCACTTAACTAACAAAGTAGTGTTGCTCATGGCAGAGGACCAAATTTACCAGTGAGACAGCAGCTGGCAAGTACAGTAATGCTCTCTCTCTCTCTCTCTCTCTCTCTCTCTCTCTCTCTCTCTCTCTCTCTCTGTGTGTAAGCGTGCCCAACTAGTAGGGTCAGTGACAGTTTTATTTCCTTATAACAGGAAGCTAACTTGAAAAATAATTTAATTGTAGTTCGTTTTTCACAGCTATCATAAAATAGTCAAGTTTTTCACTAGTTATAAATACATTTCCTTCTTCTATGTTACTGCTCAACAAAGTTAATTTACATATCCCTATACCTTACTAACAAAACATCTCCCAATAAGACAAGAAAAAAAAACTATTGTCAGTGTTGTTGTTGTGGTTTTCAGTCCTTAGACTGCAAGCTGTTTCATCTCCCAATACCTACTGCAGCCCACATCCTTCTGAATCTGCTTAGTGTATTCATCTCTTGGTCTCCCTCTTCGATTTTTACCCTCCACGCTGCCGTCCAATACTAAATTGGTGATCCCTCGATGCCTCAGAACATGTCCTACCAACAGATCACTTCTTCTAGTCAAGTTGTGCCACAAACTCCTCTTCTCCCCAATCCTATTCAATACCTCCTCATTAGTTACGTGATCTACCCATCTAATCTTCAGCATTCTTCTGTAGCACCACATTTAGAAAGCTTCTATTCTCGTCTTGTCTACACTATTTATCGTCCTTGTTTCACTTCCATACATGGCTACACTCCATACAAATACTTTCAGAAACGACTTCCTGACATTTAAATTTATACTCGATGTTAACAAATTTATCTTCTTCAGAAACGCTTTCCTTGCCATTGCCAGTCTACATTTTATATACACTCTACTTCAACCATCATCAGTTATTTTGCTCCCCAAATAGCAAAACTCCTGTACTACTTTAAGTGTCTCGTTTCCTAATCTAATTCCCTCAGCGTCACACGACTTAATTCGACTACATTCCATTATCCTCGTTTTGCTTTTGTTGATGTCGGAACACGTGAGGCAATACTGACCATACGACTTATCTTTGAAAATAGAGTAAGGAAAGGCAAACATATGTTTCTAGCATTTGTAGACTTAGAGAAAGCTTTTGACAATGTTGACTGGAATGCTCTCTTTCAGATTCTGAAGGTGGCAGGGGTAAAATACAGGGAGCGAAAGGCTATTTACAATTTGTGCAGAAAGCAGTTATAAGAGTCGAGGGGCACGAAAGGGGAGCAGTGGTTGGGAAGGGAGTGAGACAGGGTTGTAGCCACTCCCCGATGTTATTCAGTCTGTATATTGAGCAAGCAGTAAAGGAAACAAAAGAACTGTTCAGAGTAGGTATTAAAATCCACGGAGGTGAAATAAAAACTTTGAGGTTCGCCGATGACATCAGAGACAGCAAAGGACTTTGAAGAACAGTTGAATGGAATGGACAGTGTCTTGAAAGGAGGGTATAAATTATTGTTAAAAAAAGAAAGGTGTCCATGCAGTGTCATGGAATTCATCCTCTCAGTGTCTTTGGCCTGCACTGCAGGCACAACAGTAGTGCTGACTCACCTCAGATAAAATAAGTAAATAATCAGTAAGAACTAAATCTCTGTGAAGGAAAAATTAAATATATTAAATAAAAATTCCATGAAGACACTGTATCTATAAACTTTACGGTAAACTTACAAATCATAGCTAAATGTGACATTACAAGTGATAGGACCAGTGATAGGGGTATATAAGTCCATGTCAATTTTGTGACAATATACGAGTACTTCGCTGGATTATCACCAGGCACTCACAGCTGTTGAGTACATACTGAGGTTCCCGGCTTGAAGCATTAATAGTAGGCCACTGTCCCGGTTCGCTGGGACAGTCTCTATAATCACTTTCGTTTTTGTGCTATTAGGTAACACCACTGAATGCTTGAAACTAAAATGTGACTGTGCTTAACCTTGTGACAAAGGTAGTTCCTACTTCAGTCAGGACCACAGTTTGTATTGCCAAGTAATGCTGCATTTCTCATTTAAAAAATATTCAAGGGAGACAAATATTTTTTTAGGTCACCCCCATACCTGCGTCTACCGGGCCAGTCGGTGGGAGACGACAGTCCTCCGGTGCGAGTAGCAGCCACCACGCCGGCGACGAGGACCAGCCGCCACCTGTCCAGGCCAGCTTCGAGTTCCACGGTGCAGGCGGTGCACCACGGGGAGGTGGGGAGTGGGAGCAGTGCACTGCATCCCTGCAGTTCACGGCTGACACCAAGCGCCTTTTCCAGACTCTGCAGCGGCCCTACGGCTCGCACTCCAGTTTCATGCGCCACCTGCTACTCTTGGAGAAATACTGGCGACAAGGTGACCGTCGGCAATTGCTATATTTGTTTTTATTCCTCTCAGGCGTCCAAACTGATGCAGTTGATATTTTGACAGTGCACCCTTCATCTTCAGGTAATACCTGTAGATTGAGCGTCTTTACCAAAGCACTACTCCTTTATACTCTCTTCAGTCATCGCCCCTTTATTCACTACCTGGCCACATGTTGTGTTGGGTGGAGTGATAGGGGGACAAGACCACAGAATGCCTTGCATGAAACGCAGTCGCTTAGTGCTTCTACCGCCTTTGCTACATCACACTTCCTTCATATAAAATCATTTATACAAAATCAAACAGCGAAAAATCCAGTATCGAATAATGACAATACTATGAAAAGGATAGATAGCTTCTCACCATATAGTGGAGATGTTGAGTCACAGGTAGACCACTAAATTAGTAAGTAGGCCGAAAGCTTACTGATTTAGCAGTCTCTTTGTTGTGCCTATCTGTGACTCAGTGTCGCCACTGTATGGCGAGAAGCACCTGCTTCAAACTTCTCTTTCTCTCCTTCCCCCTCCCCTCCCCCAATCCCTTCCTTCACTATCCAGCCACCTGCATGCCAGATAGAGTGGTGGTGGGAAGAGATGTGGTTGCTGAGTGCCGAGTGTGAACCCATCGCTCAGTGCTTCTGCTGCCCTCTTTGTGCACAGCAGTCACTCTCAGCCAATGCCGAGTGTTGGGTCCCACAATTTACTGAGAGAGAAGCTACTGTGTCTGTTCAAAAAATTACAGAACGTTCATGACATGTTGGAGCAAAATGTGGTTGGCATCCCTGCACACACCTGTGTTTAATGTGTAACTGCTGAAAATTTAATTGTCAGTGTCTGTTAGTTATTGTTCAATGCTGTATTGAGTAGAATGCTGAGTCATGCAGTTCGTGTGTTTCGAGATGGAAGAGTTAGAAGAACAGTGTGTCAGCATTATATATTTTGTGAAACTCAAGAAAATGTTTATAGGGGCACACCAAATGACACAGGAAACATGTGGTGACGAGTGTTACGAATGGTTCACACAGTTTAAAAATGGCTAGACGGACATAAAAGATGACCCTCGTTCAGGACGGCCTTTGACATCTACCGAAGACGCTCATTTCTAGACGTCAGTGAAATTTTGCGTGCAAATCGATGACTGACTGTCAGAGAGATTGCAGAAGAACGTAGTATTTCAGTTGGATCACGTCATGAAATCCTCACACAGCATCTTGGAATACATTGTGTTGCCGCCAAGTTCATCCCATAACTCGTGAGTCAAGAGAAGAAAGACCTTCAACTAGCAATCTATGAAGAACTTCCGGGTCGCACAGATGAGAATGTAATGTTCCTTAAGAGATTCGTCCAGTGATGAAATGTGGGTCTACGTTTAAGATGTTGAGACCGAGGTTCAGTCTTCACAGTGGGTCGGGAAAGGGTCTCCAAGACCAAAAAAAGCTCATCCGGTTAGGTCAGATTTCAAAGCCATACTGATAGTATTCTTTGACTTTGAGGGACATGTTGTGACCCCTGCAAGAAAATGTGAGAAGGAAACAGCCTGAAATGTGGCAAGACAATTCATGGCTCTTGCATCACAATTATGCACCTGCATATTCATCCCTGTTGGTGCATGACTATTGAACAAAAAACAAAACCACTGTGCTGCCTCATCCTCCATACTTTCCAGACCTTACCCCTATGGGCTCTTCCACAGGCTGTGTTCTCAGTTCCATCTGTAACCAGACAAATATTTGTGACAACACAAGGTAAGTTTCGCAGCTGCCTTCTGAGGATGGTGATGATGATGATGATGATGATGATGATGATTACAAATAGTGACGCCACCAACGTACACATAGACTAAGATCACTGAGGATACTTATTGTCCACTATATAGTTTGCTGTGCCTTTTGGCACCAGCTTGTATAAATAATTGTGGTTAATAGCAAGGTGTGTGTTTTGAGACTGGGCTTGTCAGCCTGAAACTGCTAACCACCACAGCTGAATCAGTGCAATTGAGACGGACGAAATTAAAAAATTATCCAGTTTCCTCAGTTGTGGCCCTACTATTCCGTGGCAGCATGCCTCGAATAAGCAAGTGATACCACAGACGTCAGGATAAGTAAACAAACAAAGGCAATGAAGATAAAAAATTAATGTTAACAATTATTTTTGTTTATTTTATTTCTCCATGTATTATCAGAATAGGAGACAGCCAATAAATGGCATAAGTTTAGAATAGGTGTAACATTAACTTTTTAGGCAGTTCTCTTACATCAATAAAAGTTCATAATTTTGATTAGAAAGAATATGTTAAAAAATAATTTTTTTGTGAGGGAGTATCTTGAAAAAGATGGTTGTCTTATTTTCAGGGTGATCTTACTCTCTGACAAATACAGTATATTCATACACACCTGTGAAATATCTTGCTGATCACAGTGTTGTTTTTTTGCAGGTGATCTGGTCCTGTCGCCGCGCGCTTCTCATCGAGCAGCTACGTACGTGTCCAGCGTCCAACATCGTCTCCGTGCCTTCGACTACAATCCTCTTCAGAATAACAGTCGTCCCCAGCAAAAGCCCTTGACATCGTCGCCTAGTGCTTCCGATGTGGCTCGCAGAGGGATGGTAACGGAAACCAACTCAGTCTCGGTTATACCAGTGGGAGTGTCCGGTGAACCAGAGCCCCACGTCTTAGAGTTACCACTCCGTTCACCACCTGCCACAGCCAGTCCATTAGCTGTCCAGGGACAGCACATAGTCAGTCGATCGCCCGGCACCAACGGCGGTATGCGCAAGGTAATTACTTCTTCTTTGATCGTACTTTGACATGTAGTTTTGTTGTACGGTAGTTATAGACCTTAGTCTGTACATTGAGCTAGCCAGGAAGAAATTTGGGAAGGCAGTTAAAGCTTAGGGAGAAGAAATAAAACTTTGAGGTTTTCCAACAGCACAGTAATTCTGTCAGAGGATGCAGAGGATTTGGAACAGCATATGATTTCAACGAGTAGAGTCTTGAAAACAGATAATACGATGGAAAAAAATATAAAATTGGGGTAATGGAATGTACTCAAAACAAATTAAGCAGTGCTGGGGGGAGGGGGGGGGGGGGGATTAGAGACACGGTACACGAGTTTTGCTATGCAGACGACTATCGGTAGCAAACAGAATTTCTGAAAAAACGCACACTTATTCATATCAATTTGAATTTAAGTGATAGGAAGTTTATTGTGAAAAATTTGTTTGGAGTGGCGCCTCGTATGGAAGTTTAATGTGAATGATAAGCAATTCAGACAAGAACAAAATAGAAGATTTTGAACTATTGTCCAGACTACAACCCAAAAGTCTCGGCTTCGATTCACAGTCAAGACTAGTGTTTTTTATTTGTCACTTAGCCTTTCCTTTATCTCTGGCAGTGTTTATCAGTGTTAAATATGTCAAGTTGCTCTTTGCTTCAGAGTTCTCATTTACTGTAGTCCCCTTTAACTAGCTTGGTAAGTCAGATAATGGAAAGAGCATATCAGCTACAAAAGGACAGTGTCTAATAAAGCACTATTGTGCTAAATAAGTGTTTGGGTTAATGGCAGCTTTACCTTAAAAATGACTTTTCAGATGTTTAGGCTGATAGTAGACGTATACTAGGTAAAATTATCTCTGTCAGGATGCTGCCTCTTTTCTCTAAACTTCATGTTAAACTCAACAAACTGCTGTTGTATAGATAATTTATTACAGCTCATCAGTCTTTATGGAAAAGAAACTATAATTGTTTGGATCGGCATTAATCATGTGTTAGAATTGGCTGTGAAAGGTTAGCACTGAGCATCAGTTGCAGCAATATCTTCATGGCAGACCAATCATTTGCATTGAAAATTCTAAGCAGTGGGGTTAAAGAATTCAGTTGAGACAAAACTCAGAAGGAACAACCTGTGCTTTCTACATGGAGAGCTGGCGATGCTGAGAGAACCAGAAACATAAGTTTCTCACTACAAACAACACTAATTTCTTCTCACTTAAGTAGTGACTTCCTTTATTGCAGCATTTAGCAAGTTCATGACAAAAGGCAACAGAGTTAATTTCAATATAAATGGAACAGAAGTAGTTAACCAGTATGGTGAAGTTACACCTACCTGAAAAATGGAAAGGGGAATGTTAAAGTTCGATGCTGCCAAATACATAGATGATGAGATAGTACAGTTGTCATGTACAAGCACAAAAAGAAGTAATAATTTTGACTTTCCATTTTAGTGGTGGTTGTAAATATTTCCCCTGAATTTTTTTTCTCTAAGGCCCTCAAAGAATATTCTTGTGTGGAATATCCCCTGTGAAATCTGGAATACAATTTCAAATTTCTCAGGTTTCACCGTGATAAGCATTCTGATTTTTTTTAAATTAAGATTAAATCTTGAGGAGGAAAGGATGGTAGTCCCTTTTGCATGTAATGATTTCCAGGAATCTTGTACAGCAGAATCCAAACATTATTGCTTTTTCGTCCTTGATTAGCATTCCATGAATTTGTGGAAGCTGGCTGACTGCCTTTCAGAACTATACAACCTATGGATAATGTCAGACCAAGTATGGCAACGTATGCAACTCACTTACTGTCAGACAAAGGAAAAGCAGGAGAATGTAACACCATAACTGTTGAATTGCTCGTAACTTCACAAAAACAAAGAAACACCTTTGTCTCCGTCAAACAGCTGTTCATACAGTTTTGACAGCAATGTTTCATTCTTTTCCCATTTTATACCAGGTCCTTGTTGGATACTATATTCCTGGTATATGTTGAAGTATATCATCATTACATACTAGTGGCAACTACTTTTCCTGGCAACCAATACAGTTACCATTTCCTGAAAATTTTTGATTAATGTTCTAAGCCCTTGCCGATTTGAAACAGGGGTGTCTGGAAGTCTGACAACAAGCTGACCTTTTACTTTCTTTTCTTGATCACCATGCCACAAAGTGTACGTTCAGTGAGGAGTATTCATTGTTCTAAAGTTAACAACATTGGTAGAATGTTCTAAAAAATTCAGCAATATACAATTAATACAGGTGAGGTATATGTTTCTTCTTGTCTGAAGGCCAGCTGCCTGGAAGCAAAGCATTCTACCCGCAAAATAAGGTTGTACACACTGTTACAAGCCCATGCAGAAAATACACACATCAAAAAAAGTTTTCCATCACCTTTGTTCTGAGAGTTCCGGAACCTGTACAGAAAATTGGAATAGAGATCAATATAAACATCATGTTCACCCTTTTTATTGCTCACGAAAACCACACATTGCATGTTGTACCACCATACATGAGACCTTCAGCGGTGGTGATCCAGATTGCTTAGTCGGGCGCTGATAACCTCGCTGTTGTGCGCTCTAAAACACTAATCATCATCATCATCCAGATTGCTGTACACACCAATACCTATAATACCCAGTAGCATGTCCTCTTGCATTGATGCGTGCCTGTATTCGTCGTGGCATACTATACACAAATTCAGCGGGCACTGTTGGTCCAGATTGTCCCACTCCTCAGCAGTGATTCGGCGTAGATCCCTCAGAGTTGTTGGTGGGTCACGTAGGCCATAAACAGCCCTTTTCAATCTGTCCCAGGCATGTTTGATAAGTTTCATGTCTGGAGAACATGCTGGCCACTTGAGTCGAGCGATGTCGTTATCCTGAAGGAAGTCGTTCACAAGATGTGCACGATGGGGGTGTGACTTGTCATCCATGAAGACGAATACCTCACCAATATGGTTGCACTATTGGTCGGAGGATGGCATTCACGTATTGTGCAGCTGTTACGGCACCTTCCATGACCACCAGCGGTGTATGTCGGCCCCACATAATGCCACCCCAAAACAGCAGGGAACCTCCACCTTGCTGCACTCGCTGGACAGCATGTGAAGGCGTTCAGCCTGACCTGGTTGCCTCCTAACACGTCTATGACAATTGTCTGGTTGGAGGCATATGCGACACTCATTGGTGAAGAGAACATGATGCCCATCTGTACTGCACTGCATGGTGTTGTGGTTGCAAAGATAGACCTTGCCATGGACATCGGAAGTAAAGTTGTGCATCAGCGTCATGCAGCCTATTGTGCACAGTTTGAGTCATAACAAGACGTCCTGTGGCTGCACGAAAAGCATTACTCAACATGGTGGCGTTGCTGTCACGGTTCCTCCGAGCAATAATACATAGGTAGCGGTCATCCATTGCAGTAGTAGCCTTTAGGCGACCTGAGAGAGGTATGTCATCAACAGTTCCTGTCTCTCTGTATCTCCTCCATGTCTGAACAACATTGCTTTGCTTCACTCTGAGACGCCTGGACACTTCCCTTGGTGAGAGCCCTTCCTGGCACAAAGTAATAATGCGAATGCAATCGAACAACGATATTGACCATCTAGGCATGGTTGAACTTACAGACAACATGAGCCATGTACCTCTTTCCTGGTGGAATGATGAACTGATCAGCTGTTGGGCCCTCTCCGTCTAATAGGCGCTGCTCGTGCATGGTTGTTTAGATCTCTGAATAATCAAAGGATCTGTGTCTGTGATACAATATCCACGTCTATCTTCAGGAGTTCTGGGAACTGGGATGATGCAAAACTTTTTTTTTTAATGCGTGTTGTATTAACATCACATATTGCCTATTTGTGTGCATTTCATGATCTGCATATTTTAGGAAGAGAATTTAGTTTGTGGGTCATTAAGTGAGAATGGAGGGATGACCAAGAATTCTGCACGCCTGTGCACTCTTCCCCCACTATCACACCATGCTGTCTGATGGGGAGGGGTGCAACTGTGAACGGCTTGCAGTGGCTTGGTTTCATATTTCAATGCTCAACACCACAAAACTATAAAGAAAACGAATTTTCCGTATTATTTAATTAGTTGTGGTGTACTGGAGATATAATAAAGTTTTCATCTGGTACCAACTGTCGCCATATGGGCAGATACAGACAGTTTTGCACATTTTCATTACTAAGGTAATCATGACTTATTTAATTTCATAATAAAAATAACCTTCCACACAAACGTGTGGCAGTGACAGCAGCATTCACAGATTATAGGGGTGCCACCTAGTGGCCATCATCTACATCCATGCCTTCTTCCAGGTTGTCCAAATTGTCAGACCGGGTCAATAGAGAACGATGCCTGTTGACATTAACAAACTAAAAGTGGGATACATTAGAATGTTAGCGGTGTTTCTTGCAGGATTCTTGTGCAAGTTGTTTACGAGTTGTTGTATTTTGAAAACGTTTCAGACCAGCACTTGTGTGCACCATCCAACCTGTGTAGTTGCTGGCTATGATGTTGTTACATTTGCTTACAGTGTCCCTGTGTGTCCCTTGAGTGCATTGTGACTTGCTACTCAGTTAGTGTGTTACATTCCGAGCAGTAGGTTGTGAGTGGACGGTGGGAATTACCATCACAGAAAAAGCCAACCTGCTCATGGTCTATGGAGAGTTTAGGAAGAATGCAGTTTGTTCATGTACAGTGTATGCAGCAAGATATCCCAACCTTAAATTATGAGAATCATGTAAACTTATGTACATGGGCATTAAAACAGTATACTCCAGATGTATCGCGTACCTTGTTTAATGATGAAGCCACATTTACCAATCACAGCCAGGTAAACTTCGAAAACATGCATTATTGGTCTGTTGACAATCCCCATTGCCTTCGTCAGGTGGAATGTCTGTGCCCATGGCGTGTGGGATTGTGAACGACAAGCACATAAGCCCGTGTTTCATAGATGGAACACTGAACGCCCACAAGTATCACAGCCTCCTAACAGATAACCTTTCATGGACACTAGAAGATGTTCCTCTGCAGACTTGGAGGAATGTGTGGTACCAACATGATGGCTGCCCAGCCTATAGCGCACAAAGTACTACAGCATGTCTTCACAAAATGTTTCCAAATTGTTGGATTCAATGCAAAGGACCTGTATCTTGGACAGTTCAGTCCCCGGATTTGACATCTGTAGACTAGGGAAAGCTGAAACACACTGTCTAAAAGGACATAACCAACTACACCCGATGATATGCAACAGTATGTTACTGCAGCATGCTTGGATATGATCGCTGAAATGCTAGCACATGTGCAGCAGTTGATCCATACCAGACAGGAAGCATGATTGCTTCCACTGCTGGCGGTCATTTTGAACACAACCCGCGATGGTCAGCTGTCCTGTTACTTGTCAGAATCCACATAACTAGTGTCTGCACTTTTGCTGTTCTTTATTGTGTGCTATCATTGGTTCTGTACAAGTGTGGGAACTTATAAAATATATCTCATAAATGACACACTACAGTCCTGCAACAAATGCCAGTGACATTCTAATTTACCCTACTTTTACTTTGTTAACATCAATAGGCATTGTTCCATTTAAAAAAGTATGTTTTCACAGCATACACACTTCCTAAGTATTATTAGAATCTGTTGATTGGTTAACAATAGAGCCCTTGACCACCAATCTATTCTGTGAAAACTGCACATACTCGTCAGTAGCACTTTCCATTTCCGCAGCATTTGCGGTGCAAGTTTTAGGTGTTCCACCCTGTGTATAGTCTACATACTCTCCATTCAGTTCCATCAGAAATTTTGCAAATGGCGGTGTAATAATGTGTCCAACTTAAGAAAATTTACTACTCCTATGCCCAGTTTCATCATGTGCTCCATGCCTGCAAATTTAGCACAAAGTCCTTGTCGATGTACAGAACAACGAACCCCATACAAATTGTCTGTCAGTTATTGTAATTTTTTGTTCTTTCATGACCAAAAAAATTTTTAAAATCTTTCTGCACAGGTTTGTAATATCCTTCCATAGCAAATTTGTGGTACATATGAGTTACGCAATAGCGTAATAGAGATTGAGAATTCCGATTGTTCTCTTCTGTCATTCTCATTCATTGTTAAAGGCATATGCAATTGAGCGCAAGACTGCTCTTTTTGTGCAAAGAGCAGCTGGACCTGTGAACTTGCTTTTGTAGGGTAAAGAGCAATGACACCACAATTCTGCCAACTGAGGAATGTTGTGCTGACTGAAAAATGCCACAAAAGTCTGCTAAATGAAATGTCATGCTGAACTAAGTACTTCAGAGGAGGACTGAGCAAAGCCGAGATGTACCGAGTAGTACCAGGACATGCCAAGCTTCGTACCACACGCACACAACACACTGTGCACACACTCAGTTCTGCACACTGTGAACAATGCTTTGATAAAGTATATATGTATTTGTGACTAGTTCCGGGGGCACAGTCCCATTCCTTAACCTCTCATTCTTGTAATTAGACAAGCTGGTAGTGGCACTGGCCATACTTACAGCAGGACTTTATGGACAGGCACTCCTCAATTTTCTCCATACTTCTGGGGTGTGGAGGTCCGTGTCCAAATGTCAAGTTTCTAAAGCAGTACGGTTCAGTTCTCAGAAAATACCCAAAAAATCACATTCATATATGATCCTGGAGCTGTTAAGTGCAACATCAACATTTAGACTACTTCACCAAAGTTACTGGCAGACAAGTGCATACTGCATAAGTCGTGTAACCACGAGGTCCCTGGTTCGAATCTAGCTAGGGCATTTTTTTTACTTTTATATAGATTCTATTTATGTTGTCAAATAGAAATGTTAGTTACAAATATTGACTCATCATTTAAAAATTAAAAAAAGTAGCAGAAATTTTGTTTTCATATGATTAATAATCAAAAATAAAAATATTTTTGTTATAAAATTATTATTCAGTATTTGTTAATTGAAATTTCCTTCTGATACAAAATGTAGAATTTAAATAAAAATAAAAAAGTGTAACAAGAACCGAACCAGCAAACTTGTATTTATAAGACTTACATGCAATGTGGTCAGGTCCCAGTGAATCTTGTAAAACGAGAGCAATGTTTTGTGCTTAAGGGGGGATGTAATGGAAAATATAAACATTTATTTAAAGAATCATTACAGGCATATTTATTAATGTACAAATCTAAAATTTTACATGTGTAAAGCAAAAGAGCTGTGTTTTAACAGAAAAATATAATAAAATATGCAGGATTAATATTTTGCCAGAAATTTGAATTTTTTTTTAAAATTGTCTTTTTTATAAGAAGCTATAACTCAAATAAATTCTAGTCATGCAGTTAATCTGAAAATATTATTGTAGTGTCCTGAGAAAATTATAAGACCACTGAACTACAGTTATTAATTTGTGGTACGAATTGTATCATTAACAGAGTTTTTAATTTTGCACATCCAGAATTAACTTTTTGTTTCCTACATTCAGTCATATAAAAATCAGAATGTAAGTGCAGAATCTCATATTTTTTAGTTCCAGGGAGATAGCAACACCCTGCGAACAGTTCGTGAAAATTTCATAGCATTAGTGCATATACTTCATGAGAAAAGTCTACTAATAACAAAAAAAATGTAGAACAGGAAAAATGAGGTTCAAAGATTTGCTTCTCATAGTCCTACATGTACTAAGCTTACCTCAATTTTAAAATCCTCCATACTGGCACTCCTCATCCTCCAGGTTTCTCTTCTCTCCTCTTCGAATCTGCCTGGCCTGTATTTGCAGGTAAGACATTGATCTGTTAGCTTTCTTGACCCTGCTCTTGTTGATGGTGTAAAATGCTTTTGTTGTACACGCACCAGGATCTATACCAACTCTCTTCAGCACTTCAATTCTGCCATTATTTCCATTATTGTAACATAAAACTGCATCATAGACACCTATTTTGAGTACTTAAAGTCCACAGAATGTCCTTTTTGAGCATCTAATCCAAATTAAATTATAGAGGCTTTCATTTGCATTTTGTGTCTTTCCATGAAGACACTTTATCAATAAATCAGAGTTTGTAAGAAACCTGAATGTGGGCTTCATCGCATTCATAACAGTTTCTGGTAATGGGTGTTTATGTGATTACGTCTCATTTCCGTTGTTGAACTTACACCAACCGTCTTTCGGACACAGATTGTGCATTGGTGTTTGATCAGTGGATAGTTCGTGGAAAAACAGCATGCCTCATTGCCTCTAAATTGTGTGTGTTTTTCCTGATAGCTCTCCCATAAAATAACTGAAGAGAATCAGTTTCTTTCAGAGTAAACCTGCCTTTTTGTCCTAGTGGTTTTCCATCCTCAAGTACTTCATCTTTCTTCTCCTTCAGCAAGCGATAAAGCCTACCACCAAGCCTCTTTTGGATGTGGCCAACATATTCCAACTTTTCTATTGTTGTATTGTACAGATCTTTATCTCTGAACTAAGAGGAGTTCCCATCACCAACGTATTTAGTATATCTAACACCATACTGGTCCTTGGATCTGGAGAACATCCTCACAACTGCAGCAGCCTCCATGCCTCCACTTGAGCCACTAATAATTTTTAGAGCATGCTACGGCATGCTTTTCTTGCCACAGTTTCTCACTGTCTTCATTGTTGGACATTTTCCTTGTTGCACACTGGTGGCAGTATTTAGACATAATTTCTACATCTAAAACTTTACCTGAGTCAACACCAATAACAGATGCAACTCCATACAGAGATATGTGACCCCTTTTCATTCAGGTCCTATCTACACACACACACACACACACACACACGTACGTCAGTAACATTTGTAGGAGATTTACTGTCATGAGTATCTACCCCAGGATCTATTTCTTTTTGGTTTGTTTCCACCAATTCCTCCACTGCTTTCTTCATAGAAACTTCGACAGTATCGCGGACAGCATCAGACATTTCTTTATTTATTTTTTCAATCCAAGATGGAGGCATGTTCAGGAAACCATACAATAAGTTACCTCCTTCCCTGCCCTATCAAGGCATATCAGAACATATGTTAACCTAAAATTGCTTTCATAGGCTACCATAGTCAGTTTTTTTTTAGGAGGAAAGTGAAAATTCATAGCCACACAAATTACAAATTGATTTAAGACCGCAAGCTGTTCCCACTCTTCTTTCTTCAACAACAATCACGCATTCCGTATTCTTACAACTGACACGTGAACATGAAAACTTTATAGCCTGGCAGAGAAGCTCTAAATCAATAAGTCTGAATTCAGTGGAATCTATATCAACAGCATTCAAGCACCTGCACAATTCTCCTGTCCCACGTTTCGATGCTTATGTTCTTCATTTCAAGCTACTTCCTCCTTTTTGTTGGCAAACTGATTTTCATGAAACCCTGTTTCCTAAACACTGTTTTTCCACCGCCCATTATGCATAAATCTTGACTTCCACATAAAGGTTTGCGAATTCAACCTTCAACCTACTAATATGTATTAGTATTCTTGAAACGTAAATAAACCACTGCAAGAAAGTTTTCAGGCAAAGACATAGATGTCGGCCAAAGATATCGAAAGAAGATAGCCTTCACACTGACAAAAATTCCGCTGTAGCAAGCAGTTTCCCAAATGTCGGAAAAGGTGAGATTGGCCGCCAGTGCAGAGTTAATAAGTTTAACAATTTAAAGGCATTTCTAAAGCTGCTATCACAATAAGATTCACATACAACTTCGATTAAAGTGTGTAGATAAAAAAATCATACTTTTAAAAATTGATTTTTTGAACACTCTCTCTCTCTCTCTCTCTCTCTCTCTCTCTCTCTCTCTCTCTCTCTCTGCCCCACCCTCTGTGTGGCTGGCCACTGACTTTCAAATTTTACATGTATGAAAAATACTGATGAGGGCCACTGCAGAAGGACCATTCATTAGACTGAAATCAGTTGGGTAGTTTGCATGTACAACAAGCATTTTAGAATGGACTGGAACCATTAAGCAACTCTAGAAGCAAAAAAGAAAAACTGTGAAATGTAGGTGTGCAACACCTACTCCCAGAAAACATATTTGTGTTTGTATTTATGTCAACTTGAAACGCGCACGCGCGCGTGCGCGCGCGCGCGCACACACACACACACACACACACACACACACACACACACACACACACACACACACACACACACAATGAGCCTGTGTAGTTTCTAAGTAGAGTAGAAGTAATTAAGGTTGCTGTCCTAACTCTTTCCAGGTTATCTTGGATGGTAAGGTTACGAGTCCCACAGGTGGTTACATGCTGTCAATGGGCCGCGGTGGCGTGCTCGTACCGACTAGTGTCATGCAAGTGGGTGGGAGGACATACTTGTACACGCCCCCGTCTGCGAGCAACGCGCGGCGGGTAGCAGTCACTGCCTCCGCTCCAGCGACAGCAGCTTCTACTGGTCGGCTGGTTACATCTCCGAGCGTCCCTGCCAGCAGTCCAATTGTCCCGCGTATAAGCAGTGTGCGGTCACTAGCTCCACGGGCCTGGGACAGGGCGGCTGGTTCAAGCAGTAGCAGCAGTAGTGCCACCACGACTGTAACGACAAAGTCTTCGCAGCCCAGGTAATTCTGTCCACTGTACCAAAATGTCTCTGAGTCATCTTGGTTTCTTTTTGTATCTGCTTCTTAGCACTCATGAATATTGTTTTATTTGTAAATGTAGACAAGCTAGTTGTTCTTCTTTTCATATTTCACACAATAGATTTTTTTGCTGTTATGTAGTTAATTTAAGTACACAAATATAATGTTGTATAATTGGAGAACTTTGGTAGGTTTCATTGCATGAAACTTGTTTTGTTTGAATGGTAGTATTCAAATGTGACCCATCAAAAGAAAACTGTTGGTCCTTGACATTTTTCTATTAAGTGCATACTGAAGA
This sequence comes from Schistocerca americana, assembly GCF_021461395.2. Classification (NCBI taxonomy): domain Eukaryota; kingdom Metazoa; phylum Arthropoda; class Insecta; order Orthoptera; family Acrididae; genus Schistocerca; species Schistocerca americana. Next base: position 78,547,917 of record NC_060127.1, read on the forward strand.
AGCAAAAGTAATGTTACAGTAGAGCATCAACTATCCGAAACAACTGCAGTGGGACTGCTCATTCAGGTAAATGGTTTTTCATGTAGCTGATCATTTCCGAAAATGTATTGTACCAGTGGTCCTAGGAATGTTGTTGTTGTTTTTGTTGTTGGGTGGTCTTCATTCCAAAGAATGATTTGGTGCATGTTAGTCTTCTCATTGCTAGCCCCTTCATCACCGCATAACTAGTGCAACCTAATCCAGTTGAATCTGCTTACAGTACTGAAGCTTTGGTCAGTCTCTACAGCTGTTACCCTAAACCAAACTGACTGTTCATTGAAGCAGCAGGATGTTTCATATCAACTGATCCAGTGTTTTACTCAAGCTGTGCCATAAATTTCTTTTTTCACAATTCAGTCCAGCACCTCATCATTAGTTACTCATTGCACCCATCCAATTTGCACTGTTCTTCTGGAGCACCACATTTAAAATTCTTCAATTCTGTGTTATTTATTGTTGGTGTTTCAGTTGTGTGTAAGACTTCACTCCATAGAAATACCTTCAGAAAATTCTTCCTGACATTTAAATTTTTATTTATGTTTTTCAGAAATGCTTTTCTTGCATTGCCAGCCTGCATTTTATTTTCTATCTAGTTAGGCAGTCATCACTTATTCTTCTGCCCAAATGGCAGAATACACCTACTAGCTTAAGTGTCTTATTCCCTAGTCTAATTCTGTCTGCATCACCTAATTTAATCCATTTCATTTCCTTACCCTTGGTTTACTTTTGTTGATGTTCCTCTCATAACAGCTTGAAGACATTATCCAATTCATTAAACTGTTCTTCCAAATCCACTACAGAGCGAGGTGGCACAGTGGCTAGCACAGTGGACTCGTATTCGGGAGGACGACTGTTCAAACCCACGTCCAGCTGCCCTGTTATAGGTTTTCCATGATTCCCCTGAAACGCTTCAGGCAAATGCCAGGATAGTTCCTTTGAAAGGGCATGGCAGACTTCCTTCCTCATCCTTACCTAATCCGATGGGACTGATGACCTCACTGGTTGGTCACCTCCTCCCAACCAATCCAAATCCTTTGCTGTCTCACAGAGAGTAACTATGTCATCAGCAAACCTCAAGATTGTATGTCTTCCCTCTCAACTGTACATAGAATATGACACAAATAAACACTAAATTAAACAAAAAACTGTAGGTTCATGTTTTGTACCGCATTTCTTATAAAGAAAAAAACTGACTACATATCCTTGTTTGAAGAGTTCAAAATGGCCATTAAAGTAGGCCAAAATTTCTTTTTGATTGAGAGCTGAGATGTTTTTTTTCTTTTAGTTAGATTTTGCAAGCATTTTAAAAACATCAGTTGGATGCCACATTTTTCTTGTTGTTGCAAGCACTTCATTGTCATCTCTGGTTAGTGAAAGGCTTCCTCACTGGCTCATCATTGGCAATGGCAACTGTTTTGTCATTTGTCAGTTATTGATAGTTATTGTCATCACCACATTCCACCCAGTCTTGAATATTTTCCCATTCACAGTCTTCAAATCCTCAAGATTTTAGAATCATACTGGTCAGTTCAAATAAAAATTGATTCATTGATAGTTCTTCAGGTGCAAAAATAGATTCAACTAAAGTAAGGAAAGTATTTGAAGATATATACAGTGCTTAAATCCCATTTCCTCCCATTTTCTTATTTTTCTGTGCAAACCATCTTATTGTCAACTACAATCACAAATTTTGCAATGTTATCAGTGCTCTTTGTAAGGCATGTGGTTGCTTCTTTTCCAACTCCATATTCTCGAGCTGAGCTTCATCCACAAACACCTTTCTTCAACTGGTCTGTTGCTTTATCAGACACTAAACCTATGTGATAGGGTTCTGTGAAAATGGAATTTCCTTTTGAATGTCTTGACATTTTATGCAAAAGGCTCACATCAGTGTGAGAAATTAAAAGTTCTGTCTTTAAGATGGTGGTAAGATCACGTATTTATGTTCAGTCTTAGTGAAAGTATACAGTTTTCTCTTTGTCCAGTAATTTGTAGTCACCTTACATCATGTTGGTCATTATCCTTCAGACTGATACTGGAATAGTTCCTACTGCAATATTCCTTTAATCCATCTGTATTCAGTTAAACTAGTGTACCACGTCTTATGAGATTATCATAAGAGGCAGTGAAACCCCACGAAAAAATAAATGTGATAATGTGGCCCAATAAGAATGCACAATTTAAATTACATACCATTTTTTTTTTTTTTTTCTGATCAATTGGCAATGCTTGATATTGCTCACTTGTCAGCTAGAAACATTGCAGATGATGAAAATGAATTGAATTGCTCTCAAACGACACACGGTCACTGTCAAAATGTATTATAAACATGGGGAAAGTTCTTCTGTGACTCTCTGCAAATTGCGTTTTCAGTTTCTTGACAAGTTGACTAGTAATTGAAAAGTTTAAAGAAATTCTTTAGTTCCTGTTGATAAGCTACAAAAATGACGAACTAACAAATATGCTGAAACTGTTACTTCAGCAAATCAGAGTGTAACTCAGTCATCAAACCACGATTCTCCATTGATCACAAGAACTGAACATTTCAAGGAGACTTGTGCAGTGAATTCTAAGTAATTATATTCATCTACACAGCTACAAGGATCAGCTGATGCACTTACTACTGCCAGCTGACCATTTGCATCAGAGTGAATTTGCCAATTGGGTGTTGGAAAACCAAAATGTGGATCACAATTTGGGAAGGAATGTCATCATTATGGCACTTTACCAGCTGGACAGCTTCACCAACAGGCATAAATATCACATTTGAGATGACAATAATCCTAGACTAACACTTTGACAACTGGTATATGCGCAATGAGCCACTGTCTGGTGCTGATTTTGAGCAAATGAAATGCTGCAGGTGATGCTGTGATGGTGTATTTTGGCACAATGTGAGTTTCTTGGCCCCCAGTTTAGGGGGGCGGGGCAGTCCATAAAAACTCGTGGCTCCTCCAGCAAGATGGCCTCACCTGTTACACTGCATGTGAATTGTGCACATTGTTGCAAGAGAAATTTTTTATGTTAACTCACCCAACAGAGACTGAAATTGGCCACCGAGAGCTTGCAACACGTTGCGTGGTTTTATGTGAAGTCATGTTTGTGAGGAATGTCGGCGTGAACAGTTACGCACATTTCCAACTGGATAGTTACATCACTGAAGTGAAGTGTCACATTTATGATAACGAGAATACTTGAGAATTTTTGAACAAAGTTTCTGCAGACATTTGTGTGATGTCATTTTCCACATGTAAGTGCCTTATACATTAATGAACTTAAAATAAAAACATTCCAAGTAGCTAATGTGCTTCATTCAAAAATTAAATTTTGCATTCTTATTGGGGGCACCCTTTTTCACAAGTTGTGCAGGGTGTAAAAGTTGTTCAGCCAGATACTTATTACAGTAATATGAACTTGGAGATTAAAATTTTGTGTAATTTTGGGTTGTGGTTGTCAGTGTTCCAGAATGTGAGCATTAGATTGTACTGTAGTGACTTTGCCCACAGGCTATCGGTGACAGTTGTGCCCAAGAGTGGTACAACAAGCACCTCTTTGCCAAAAGGTTCTGTCCCTGGTCCAAAACCAAGCACCATAGTGACACCCACTGGCATCGTGCTGAGCCGTAACTTAGATGTCACCATGTCACCTGTGTCCCCGCAGTAAAAAAAAAAGTGTGTTTATACTTTCAGGTAATTGTCAGTGATAGAATAGAGATTGTGTAACAGCATGTGTGTATAACTCTCTTGTCACTCTTCTTGTCTGACGCTGGCTGCGGACTGTGGGTGAACCTGAAAATCTGTACCTCAGAGTCTTTGTTCATCAGAACTCTATTCTAACTGCAGGATGTTTCTGATATTTGGCTTTCTATTTTCCCACCATAACTGTTGGCTGCTTCAAAATTTTAACAGATAGTGCATTTACAATAGCTTGTGTATTCTCTTATATTTCCTATTCAATCTATTTCTCTATTAACACTGTGCCTATAAGCACATTCCACTTTCTGTTTTCTCACTCAACTTATTAGCGCATGCCTTAATTAAACTTAAAAGCACATCTGTCTCAGTTGTGCTCCCTTCTCTCTTCAGTGATTTATATATGTGAAAGACTAACAAGGCAAGTCTGTAAATTGGACCTCATGTATCAAAGTGTGCAAGAAAACCACATGTAGTTGACTACGACTGGCAAGAGTATAATGGTGTGTTTACAAAACATATTTAATGGTTTACGTTTAAAATTTGCCATAGACACACATGTTTGTGTTGGCAGTGTTCACCAAGAGGAACAAAGAAGTGCAATAATGTTTTTGTCTAGGATTGATAGTTAGTTTACCAAATTAAGTTGTGTAATTTGTCACCACATTGTGTTAGCAATGGACACACCTAATGCCCACTATTTGGTTGTATTATTTGTACATAGAACAGTTTCGTTTTGGTAATATTGCCAACATTTGCTTTAAGAATCATGAAAGGAGGTTGTATACACGAGAGAGAACTGGAGAGAAAGAAGGGTTTCAGACAGATTATATTACGCTAAGACAGAGATTTTGAAACCAAATCTTAAACTGCAAAACATTTACTGGGGCAGATGAGAATTTATGGATTATGAACTGCATATTAAAACTGAAGAAATTAAAGGCACAGGATTTGGGTAAACTGTAAGGTTATATTATTTTTACACAAAACAATTGCATTATAATAGTATTACTAACTCTTGGTTTAAGAGTCATGAGAGGGGGTTGTATATGTGGAAGAGATGTAGAGACACAATGTGATTTCCCATAGATTGTTATGCTGAGAGAGAGAGAGATTTCAAAACTAAATTTTAAAGGAGGGTGTACATGTGGAAGAGGCCTAGAGACATAAATAGTTTATGGTGAGACAGAGACTTCAAAACTAAATTTTAAAACTTCAAAATATTTCTAGGGTCGGAAGTGGACTATGACTTTAACTTATTGGTAGTTCTTCTTATTGAAACGAGTTGTACTCGATTAAATTAAAAGAATCAGACATTGTTGAGAGTTACACAGGGAGCATTAGGCAAGGACTGTTTGAAACGGGGGAAAGGAATACAACAGAAGACAAATTTGTAGCCGTGAGAGATGTTACTGAGAAGGCAATATAGGATCAAGTATGTAAACAGACAAGGCCTATTAGAAATCCTTGAACAAGATGTAGGATATAGAACTTAACTGATGTGAGGAGAAAATATAGAATTGCAGCAGGTAAAACGGCGTACTGGTGACTAAAAAATGAGACTTACACATTGTGCAAAATGTGCTAGAGGACAAATGCAAGGCTGTAGAAGAATGCATGACCAAGGAAAAGACAGGTGTCATTTACAGCAAAATTAGAGATGGAAAAAAGAGGTGATATTCGAAGCCTATGTTAATTCTTTCACTGCTGTGGATGTGTGTACAAATCCTGCTGCGCCATTCCGCAGCTGCTGTGGATGTGTACATGTGCACCGCTTAGGTTTTCGGCATATACAAAACCCAATAACTCGAGAACGAAATGAGATATCGTCCTGCTCTTAATTTTAAATAATATTTGATATATTACCTACATTTCATTTACTGCAATGTATGATCTAAAATCAACTATATGTAGAGTTTATGCAATGTGTTTTTACCTCTACAAAACCTTCAAATTTTCACGGTTTGTTTTACTTACCATGATGCAGCACAGTAACTGTCCCATGTAACAAAAAGAAATCCAGTCCTACATCAAGTGACAATATCAGACTGTAATATGTGCAAAAATAAAGTTTTTTCATGTAATAGGTTTCGAAAATCAGTTAATAAATATTTCATATTAGCCAGAATGCTCTCTCTCTGCTCAGTAACCAGTATTTGATGAGCAATACGGCCCGTAACAAAACTTCCCTCAGTGCAGAATGCAGGGAGCATGTCTATAGCAGTGAACGTCCGCAGCTCGTGGTCGTGTGGTAGCGTTCTCGCTTCCCACGCCCGGGTTTCCGGGTTCGATTCCCAGCGGGGTCAGGGATTTTCTCTGCCTCGTGATGACTGGATGTTGTGTGATGTCCTTAGGTTAGTTAGGTTTAAGTAGTTCTAAGTTCTAGGGGACTGATGACCATTGATGTTAAGTCCCATAGTGCTCAGAGCCATATAGCAGTGAAAAAGTGTAAACAAAAGGAGAAAGCTGATAGATAGAAAGTACCTATTGAAGTGCTGTAAAAGGGAAACGAGCTTGAGGACACAATTGTAGAAAAAAGAGCAAGTAGGTGAAGATGAGGACAGTACTGCCAGAAGAATTTGGCAGAGCATTGAAAAACCAAAACTGGATCAAGACACTTGGATTAAATGGCATTCCCTCTGAATTATTGAGATTCTTGGCAGAGCCAGCCATGACAAAACTATTCCATCTGGTGTGTTTGAGAGACACAAAACAGCATAATTGTAATTCCAGCAATGGCAGGTGCTGACAGGTGAGAGCACTACCAAACTATTGGTTTAATAAGTCATTTTTGCAAGACACTGACTCAAATTATTTACAGAAGAAAGGAAAAACTAGTAGAAGTTGATATTGGGGGAGATCAATTTGGGGTCTAGAGAAATGTAGGAACGCATGAGGCAATACTGACCATAGGACCTGTGTTTATAACATTTGGAGAGTTAGGGAAAGCTTTTGACATTGCTGACTAGCATTCAGTCTTTGGAATTCTGAGGGTACAAAGAGTAAAATACAGATATCTGAAGTTTATGTACAACTTGTACAGAAAATGAGATTTTCACTTTGCCTGGAGTATGTGTGCTGCTCTAAAACTTCTTTAGAGAGTAGGAGATGAGGTACTGACAGAAGTAAAGGTGTGAGGACAGGTCGTGAGCCTTGCTTGGGTAGCTCAGTTGGTGGACCAGTTGCCAGCGAAAGGCGGCTGTCTCGAGTTAGAGTCCTGGTCCAGCACACAGCTTTAATCCGCAAGGAAGTTTTAACTTGTACAGAAATCAGACTGCAATTGTAAAAGTCAAAGCACATGAAAAAGAGTCAGTAGTTGAGAAGGAAGTGAGACAGGGTTGTAGCCTCTCCCTGATGTTATTCAAACTGTACATTGCACAAGCTTTGAAGAAACCAAAGGAGAAATTTAGAAAGAGAATTAAAGTTTGCGAAACAAAAATAAATCATTGTAGGGTTGGTGGTGACATTGTAATTAGGTAGACTGACTCAATAACTAATGAGCAAATGCTGAATTGAGTTTGGGAAAAAAGGAAATTTGTGGCACATCCTGACTAAAAGAAGGAATTGACTGATAGGTCCCATCCTCAGAAAAAAAGGATCATGAGTTTTATTATGGAAGGAAGTGTATTTTTCTTTGGGGTGAGTGTGGGGGGATAAAATTATACAGGGAGACAGAGTCAAATTTTGCAAGCGTGTTGAAGTGGGTGGAGAGGCTTACACAGGAGAGACCAGTGTGGAGAGCTGCAGCAATAATAATAATAATAATAATAATAATGTCATCCATATGTATTATATGTTTTCCTTATTTTATAATAAAATACTCTGACTGGTGCATCGTATTAGCTTGTTTTAGTCGTTGTGCTACCTTTCACTAGGAGAGGGGGGGGGGGGGGGAGCAGTCACTCCCTGTGTGACTCACATATCTTATCGATAAGTTAACACCGGTGACACAGCAGTTGCAAAACACACAGTTTGTTAAATAAACTACAGATCCTATGGAAAAAATGTTTTTACACTTTCTTGTTCACCTAAATGACCACTTAATAGTTCAATAAACACCTGGCGAGAAATGCCCTTTTTTCCACACGCTTTGAAACACCAATTTTTGTCATAGACTTCCCTTGTAAGTCATAACCTCTCTTGTAGGCTTAAGAATTCCTTAATTCAGTAATTTACTACATTTTTTCTCGGGTTTTCAGTCAAATAATAATGGTAAAAGTGTGCAATATTTCATCAAAAAATCAATTCAGTAGTCAGACGCTGTGAAAAGAAAATGAAGCCCTTGAGATGTAACACACACAAAAAGTACTATAAGCAGTCACAGTTTAAAAAAAGATTTATTGTTTCATTATTAATTTGGGCTAAGTGTTTCTCAGATGATAGCATTTTACTAGTTTCATCTATAATGTCAAAGAATGAAAGATCTTAAGAGTGTATAAAGCAGTCTCGCATTTATGGCAAAGGGGCAGTAATGTTCTGACATACAAGGAATTAACATAAATTTGTACATGGTGGATGGATGGAATTCTGCTACTGCATTTTTATCTACAGTAACAGAGAAGTCCTAGCTGCACTTTTAGCAACATTATTCAGCTGTAAACTCAAGAACAATATGTATGTTAGTATCTTGAAATATGGTATCTATACAAACAATATTCATTTTCAGTTGCATAATTTTATAACTTCAGTTTGCATGTGCTTCTTCATGTTCATTCTACTTTTATCCATAAATATTTTTAAGCATCAAGTGTATTAAGAATGTTGCATAGTATGTGATTTCAGGCTTTCTGAGCATATTCCAAAATCTTATCACGTGTTCAGCCGAGTGCTGATGTCGTCTTATTGCAATGTTTCAATGAGTTTCATACCCATCATTGTCAGGTGAAGTATCAGGATGCTGTGTACAGCGTATCTGTATAGCCGGTGGACTGCTGACCTCTTCAGTGGGCATGCCATTCGTGCACCAAAAGAAGAGGGTGACACACTGGTGGTCAGGGGACACGGCCCTGGTGCGGGCATCACGTCCTGGTGTTTCTCCAGTCTATCTGCAGATGCCACTGCCATTGTGCCACCATGTTTGTATCACCTCTTGACCCTCTTGGCATTGCATAGTCCAACACTTCACGCACAGGTGATTGGTACAAAACTCGCTGAAACATTGTGACAAGATGACACCATAATTTGGGTGATCACTCGAGAAGATTTTGTCGATGTTACAGAATATTATGTCATTTGTAGCTTTAATTTTGTCACATCTAAAAATGTTTTACATGTGTTCTGAATGAAACCATTGTTTTACACTTTTTGTGATTTTTACCCTGATAATTTGAATACAAATTCACATCTTGCTTCTCTAAATGGCATACAGTGGCCTTTTCTTCTAATGAGTTCTAGATTATGTACTCTTAATTTTATTTTTCATTCTTGCTGGGACATAGTGAGACTGTACCAAGATAGAATGTACTGTTTAATTATTAGACACTTTAAATTAATAACATTAATTTGAGATTTTGGAAACCCAATGTAATTGGACAGGTAAAACAATCTGCTCACCAAGCAATGGCAGGAGGACACACTTATAAATGGTATTATGTATGCAAGCATTTGGATCCATTGGCTCCTTCTTCTGGCAGAAGATTCAATATACCCTTTTAGTCCTATTTCGTAGGGGACCCACACACATGCAATAACCTAGAACCATTTGCATGAGTGGTTTAAATGAATGTTCGGCCAGCAAAAGTGCAGATTACAATTAGAAAGTCAGCAACTGAGTACAGTATAACCCCACTTTTATGTTCCTGGAATTAAAGTTTTCCCACCATTTACAACATTTTTTATCACCCCCTCAACTTTCCTACGTCCACAATCTTAATTCACACCCGATTTTGCGTCAGCATATTTATATAATTTTCCCGCAATTTATGCTTTATAAAAAGATGTTTGTGAAGAAAAAAGTGACACTGGTATGATGTTGGACATCAAGCAGTGTTTACATATGGTATGTGGTTAAGTTTCTTGGCACCAAGGTGCCGGAGTTCAACCAGTAAATGTGTAAAAGTTGGAGCAATTCGTGTCGTACTTCCCACCACTGCCAAGCTCCACTTGGTGTGGTGGCTGATGGGGATATTATGACCAATCACAACCATTCCAAACACCATACTGCACGTGCATAATTTCATGATTGTTGTGATCTTCTTCACACCTTTGTCAATTCACATTTCACACGTTTCATCATTTGGCTACTTGTAGCGCTAGCGCTCACATGTAGAGAGCATATGGAGGGCTCCATCATATATCATGTGGTGCTGACTGTATGACTATCTCTGCACCACATCATGATCCTCAGTTGAAAGTGATTGACTGTCATTCTGTTGGCGCAAACTCAACATCAGTATTTTATCTAACTTCAAACATTCTTCTTTTCTGTTAAAAGTATTTTGGTGTTTATGAATTACTATTGCTTCTCTGTACAAGCATACATGATAATGCAGTGTCCTTACCAAAACACTCATGTCACTGAATTTTATTTTGTGGTTCCCATCTCCATAACATGTTCTGCTACAACCAATTTATGTTGTGTCCCAAACAACAGATCCTTTTGTGTGCGTCTGTGCAGGATAAATTAAATCATTTACAGTTGGTCTTCAATAAAAATGGATATGCTAGCAAGGAGATTGATTGAGCACTCCATCTAAGAAGAGAAGAAGCCGACAGTACCGGGCAACAGTGGCAATCATCTGGAGAAGTTTTTCTCCTGTCCATTAATAGAATTATGGATCACATCATGAAAGTTTTGGCCAAGCATGGGACTGAAATGATCTGTAGACCCACCAGGAAGATTAGTGAACATTTAAGAATGGCAAAAGGTGCACAGCACCCCCAGCAACATCTGGATATATAAAATTCTGTGCAGTTGTGAACAAATGTACATTGGAACCACGAAAAGCACCTTTGTAGCCAAATACAAAAGGAACTGTCATTAAGGACATAACAAAAAGTGACTGTTAATAATTTTAATATAAAAGGAGGTGGTTTGAATTTAGATAAAGTATGGACATAAACTTTGCGCCAATAGAATGACACTCGATTATTTTTAATAGAGAATGATGATGCCATGCAATTGGCATCACATGACATATGGCAGAGCTCTCTGTGTGCTCTATAAATGCAAGAGCCCCTCAAACCCTAGTGGGAGTAGCCTTTTTACCTTAGAAGATGGCTCATAAAATTGGAGACAAGTCAGGAAGCAGTTTTGTACATCAATCATGGCCTCTCAGCCCGGAAGTTTTAACTGAAGAGAGTGTAACACTTTATTCAAGTGTCTGTCCCTTGGCTACAAATTCTATGAGCTACACTGATTCAAGTAATTGTTTAGCATGAAACTCTGGGAATGTTCCCCCTCCCACTCGACTCCCCCCATGTGAGAGTTTATGGTGCACAATATAGGCTTTGATTGTATTAGAGGAAAGTTCAGTTGAGAATACTGATTATTTTTGAGACAGAATTACTGTTCACTACCTATCTTAAGTAGGCGAAATGTGTAGTACTGCCAGTAGGCACACACGAAAATGAAAGTTACATCTCATCCTAGTTTTTGAAACTAATAGTTCCTTCCTCAGGAAGGAGACATATAAAAGTTGGGAAGGATTTAAAAGGAAGGCAAGTCGCTCGAACCCCAGAATGAGAGAGGCCCAGCTGTAGTTAGTTTGTGGGTACACAAAGATGAAGAGGGTGGTGTCACAGAGGGCTCTGTGGTGGAACACATGACAAAATTGTGAATGAAGTTGTTCAGTTTGTTGGTGTATCATCACGGGCTTTTCTTTGAAGTTTTGCCGATATTTTTCTTACTGCGGCTTAGGCCCCACTCACTGATATTTCTGTGGAGCATGAGCCAGGATGCTTGTTTCACGATTCCCACTGACCAAGTATTGCCATTTCTTCCACACCCTCATGAGAAGTGCTGTGCACACTGCTGTCTTCAAAGACGACAGCAGCTGTGATCGTAGGGCCACACGTGTATACATTCCTTGATTGACAGACACCGGTGCATCCTGTCACACATTGACTGGCCTGCTAAATCATCCTATCTTAAACCCCATAAAAAAATGTCTGTAACTGAATGAGCAGCAGGTGAAACGTAGCAGTCAACATCCCCACAGTTTGGTACAGTTCTTCGGTAAACTGACATGGGAGCGAGTCAGTCCCCACTCTCTGTACCCAGCTAAGTCACAAAAATAATGAAAAAAAAAACCTACAGGCTGATTTCTAATGTTGCACTGGACTTTCCACAGTGTGGAAGTGAATGACAACGAAATCCTTATGCATACATAGGAATGTTTATTTTCCACTAAATGTGTTAACAGTATATTTGGGATACCGAAATTAGCAACTGATACAACTAAAGCAAGAAACACTCATCATCAGTATCTGTGTAAATCACCACTGTTGCACTGTACTGCTAGCAGGAAACTGATTGTTAGCCATCCTGTATGTCGGGTAAAGCATTCTTCTGGGAAAGGCTACTTCCCCCACCAAGTGTTGCTCACTCGTCGGTTTACAGACTGTAGCTCTACAGAGTGAAATCATTAGCTGATTATGGTAGACCGAAGAAACTTACGGCCATTCTTGAAGCTAAATGCTGTTATACACAGTATTAGCACAATATCTCCTGTAGAGGACTAATTTTTTTGTCGACTGTCCTAACACCAAAGCTACAGGTTTCATAAGACTTCTTTGGGATAGTGAGAAATTCAAAATTGAAAAAGGAGCTGGACAGGGAGATTCCAAATCACAAAAATTACCCCCTGCAGATCAAGAGAAATGTTTCAAAACATTAATCTGTAAAAACTAAGATCTAGTACAGATTAATAACAGATAGTTGAGCCACTTTCAATTTGCTGATAACATTGTACTCCTAGACGAGACAGTACAATAACAGCGACGAATCACAAGTCGGCACACACAGCAAACCCATAAGCGATCACCGGCCAAAGACACGTCGTCCTACAAGATGACCAACTGACGACCAACCAAAATCGTCCCCACTCAAATGATGTGTGTCGGCAACTATCGAGCGAGTCAGTGCAGTCTGGACCTCACTGCTGCCACGCCCAAACTAACTGCTGGCACATTCCAACCTACTCGTTGACACACGACGGTCGGGAAGTAATAGCAGTCCAGCAAAGATAATACGGCAGGGCTTATATGAATAAGCGCTACTGGTGCCGCTCATTTACAGGCAAGGCAGCAACTCAGTGACAGAAGTAACTGAAACTAGCATAACAAAGTGGCAGTACAACAAAAACAGGATGTTAAATAAGAGATGACATGAACACGAGCCACGCACAGCTCACCCACCATTGACCCTTTTTTTTATGACATTCTTGACCACCAATACGACATGTACGTTTCTTCTCTGCGGCCTTCCAGCATCCGCTTTCGTCACCTGCTTCTTTCTGAGTAGGTGAGAGCCCTTCACCACCTTAGCTTCAGGCACAGGTTTTTGTTCATTTTGACCTCAGCTCGTTCCCGAAGGATTCAATTCTCAAGCTGACCTATCGCTGCAAATTTCTCGAACTTCGCTCACAACTTGCCAATAGCATATTTTTGTACACTGGTTCAAAGTCCTTGAGCTCAATATAAAAGTTCAACTACAAATGGAAGAACTCCATAAAATGAGTTTGAAAATAGGCTTGTTAATCAGTTATTATACGACTAAAATAATGTGTTATCAGTACATTGAAAAGAATCTAGTACGAATTAACAACTAAGTACTGGGACCTGTTAACGAGTTTATGTCTGTAGAGCAGTTAGCCAAGGACTTGGGAGGCAGGGGGGCATAAAGAATAAGCAGGCCTGGAGTGCGTTTGGTAAACAAATTTGAATTTTCAAAACTTGAGTTTCTGATTGTGCAAAGAGGAAAGTTTCCAGGCAGTGTGTCAGTTTAAAGCAGTTTGACACAGACTTTTAATCCAAAAAAGAACATTACAAAGCTGTGGGCTGCCCAGCAAACGGCAGAGATGTGCGTGTTGGGATTTACTGGGAGAGACAGGAAAACAGACAGACAGGACTTCAGTGGAATACATAATTATGGCCATAATGAAAATTAAATGGAGCTGGTTGGATCTGGAGACAACTGCCTAATGGGAAGTGGGCACTTAACAGCAGAAAATATGCATGACCATGTATATCTGAAGACTGTAGTATTTGAATTGATCTAGCAAGGGGACTGTGAAGACTTGCTCTTGTTGATTTTCTTCGTGGCCAAAGTACACTTACAGTGTTTGTAGCTTTTCCATTGCATGCTGCTGTTGGAGATTCAGTATCATTGTTCGCAGCTGAGTGGATGACAGTATACGGTAGCCTGTGAGAATCGTTTAGTCTTATAATGCAATCTGTCACAAATATTTTGCTGTTATTTTACAAGTATATCACGATTTCCAGTGTTATGGTTGGGCTGGAAGCTAATACTTGAGTTTGAATTGCTGGGAGTGAAACACAATACCAGCTAACTTCACCGAGCGAGGTGGCGCAGTGGTTAGCACACTGGACTCGCATTCGGAAGGACGACGGTTCAATCCCGTCTCCAGCCATCCTGATTTAGGTTTTCCGTGATTTCCCTAAATCGCTTCAGGCAAATGCCGGGATGGTTCCTTTGAAAGGGCACGGCCGATTTCCTTCCCTAACCCGAGCATGAGCTCCGTCTCTAATGACCTCGTTGTCGATGGGACGTTAAACACTAACCACCACCACCACCACCAGCTAACTTCATTTACAAATCATAAGAAATTACAAATGAGCAGTGTGGTTGGCTATCCACATCCAATTCATGATACGTTATGTTAACACAACAAATCGTGAATTGGATGTGGATAGCCAACCACTCTGCTCGTGTGTAATTTTTTTTTATTTTTTTTATTTTTTTATTTGTAAATGAAGTTAGCTGTTGTGAAAAATCAACAAGCTGGAGGTCATAAAATGAAAAACGCTAAGTGAAGCGTAATTCTGTTGCCTACAGAAAAAGGTGTCATCTCTATAAGAGCACTGAGGCCTCAAACTTGCCACTAGAGGGACATGGCCACACCCATTAGACAATTAACGATAACGTGCACGTGTTGACCCACTAGACTCGGTAGTGCTGAAAACAGATAAATGGAACCTTCTGTTAAGAACAAAGGGATGTAATGTGTTTCCTTACTCCGGAGGAAGTTCAGGGAACAGAAATTCACTGAAGAAAGACACAGATGTACGGAGAGCATTATGTGTCCATTGCAGTTTCAAAACTCAGTCTGACCCCTGGGGCAACGGCTGCCACTGTGACTCACTGGTCTTTATTATCGAGTGCATCTAACTGCTCGACAGTGGCATCAGTAATGAGGCGTGGTATTCCAGGTCATGCTCTGTCGGCCAGCGACATCTGTCCTTCCTTGAATCTCTTGTGCTGAGCCTTGTCGCTTGCAACAGACATGCAATGCTCTTCGTACATTTGCTATTCTTTAATGAATTTTCATTCCCTGCAGTCCTTCCGAAGTCTGAAAGTGTACTATGCTCTATTACTCTTCTTTTGAAGCCTGCATTACACTATTTTCAGTGATGTACTGACTCTGTCATCACATGGATGTGTTCCCATGTCCCATGTTCCTCAATGCTGTTATAGGCACTGCACCTTCTACTTTAGGCACTGACATTACAATCCCTTCAGCAGTTTTTATTTTACAGCTTCAGTCTTGTTCTTTTTGTAATTGCTTTCCATATTAACAAGTGGAAATGCTATTTAAGAATTATTGAATCTTAAAATTTTGTTTTTATTAAAAGGTATTTTCAGTTACTGGTTGCGCGAAGATTAAAATTTGATACAGATGTGTGAAATGAAAAAAATCATAAACATCAATAATAGTGTTGACTCTGTTAGTGCTGTGGTCTTCAGTAGGAAGATTGGTTTGATGCAGTTCCCTGTACTTGTCAATCCTGTCCAGGCCTCTCCATTTCTACATAGCTAGAGCAACCTACTTCCATCTGAACCTGCTTACTGTGTTTGTGCCGATGTCTCCCTCTACAATTTTTACCCCCACACTTCCCTCCATTACCAAATTGATAATTCCCTGGTGCCTCAGGGTGTGTCCCACCAACTGATCTTTTCTTTCAATGAGAAAAAAATTGCATTTGCTGCACTAAATGCAAATATAGCTGCAAATTCTGCCTCAAGATACCTAATAAATGCTATTTCATAGCAAGTTGTATCCAGGTGAACTATTTTATCAGACACAATTTGAAAGTGCTTTATTTTCTGCATATAAATATTGAAAATGTAACCAGTTTTTGGGTATGGTATTGCACATCATCTCATTTGATAAACCCCGGTTTGAAAAGGTGAGCTCCACAAAAACCTGTTTGCAAAATAAAAATTGCATGAACCCAATGATGTACCAGTGCTCTTGATGCCCTGGTGCCATACTAATGGTTGGTGCTTGAACATTGTCTTTATAAGTAGTACAAGGTAGGACTCAGCCATGGGACTTAGTGTCCTACAACAGTGAAACATATATGTTTGTCTGCCAGCTAAAGTTCAAAAGTTTCTACAGTGGGGACACTTGAATCTGGCAGTATCCAGTGGTGCCTGTTTTGAACTGTGATTGCATCAAATACGGGTAGAGGTCAGGCCTGAGCTACCTTGTGTATGACACTGCCAGCCTCAGCAAGCAGTTTTGTGATAGTCATTACCAGATATCTTGTGTTTTGTGTTGCTCATTGTTTTCTTTTCTTTTTTCGAAATGAGTGAAGAGATTCACTCTGGTCCAGAACAGAGTTCAATTAACCTACAAAAAACCACGAGTTTGCTATCCCTGTGACAGTGTGTTTGTTCTGATTTTGCAGAAACACAGCACACCAGTGTGCCCTGTGAGAGGGAGACAGGTGTAGTTTCCCCACGCTACTCCTCTCCCCTTTGGTGGTCATAATTTAGTTTGTTTAGGCTCACAGCACACTGCAAGTTTAGTGTCCACACCCTGCACTATTGTGACCAGAAAACGAAACCCGTCATTGCATTTCGACCAGACAGAAAGTCTGCTCCAAAAGTGTGAATGCAGTTATTTTCCATTCCCATCCTACTTCTGCACTAAGTACCTTCTGTCTGTTCTATATGTAGTATTATCAGGTATGGGTTGCACAGCTATAATGCACACGAAAGGTCTAAAGCAGTATTCTGCAGGTTTTGTAATTATAGAATAGGGTGGGAAATAAAAAATAATGTTGAGGAACACCTTGAATAAGAGAAGCACTCTGTTTGGTGGCAGGAAAACACTGCAGGGCAGGGACTCAACAGAAACGCTCACTTGTTGAAAGCTTAAATAGAGTCAAAAGAAGAAAACAAGCAAAGACAATTGTAAAAAAATAAAATAAAATACTTAAAGTTTTTGCAAAAGCAAGTGTTCCAGCCAGAAAGCTTCCCAATGCTCAACCTTTTAATATGCATGCTTAATCAAGTAAAAACACAAAAGATTAGATGTTTATTTTCCCAAAAAGAGATGCAAGTTTCACCAAAAATGCTACATTTTCCAGTCGTTACATATGGCCCTATGCCATGTGATTGACATCCAAGAATCCATTGTGCAAAATTTGCCACTTTCTCCCCCTTACCTCCCCTTTCTCACATGCCAACCCAACACATCCTCACATTGCAGGACGTAAAATATTTAAATACATCAGTGATCTCTTTCAGCACTTACCCACTTGTGTGGATTATGATTATTTTATTGTAAAATAAGGAAAACTGTAAAATTAAAGTTACAGTGATTACAAGGGTACATTACGGAGTGACACACTGGTTTTCTTCATACAAGTAAATAATGTTACAGATGATAGTTACGCTCTGTGGAATCACCATGTGTGTGAAATTTGTGCGGACAATCATTTTATATGAAAAATGTGGGAGTAGGTTCATGTTTACTCACATATTAAAATAGCAGAGTTTCTTAGTAGTTTTACAAAAAATAACCATTATCATCTTTCTGAAATGTGTTTTAATGCAAAAATTACACTAAAGTTTTTAATGCTGAAACAACCAATAATACTCTAAAATCATTTTCATGAAGCCTATCTACATCGGAAGAATCCGATGGTGCAATAGTCATTTACGTTTCTGTGATGAATTTCTTTACTTGCAAATCCTTTGTAGCTGAAGTGTTTTCACTAGACGCACGACATTCATTTGAAGTATGACACTGTTTTGCAAAGAAATGTTTGTTGCCTTTGTTAGTTGATGACATAACTGTTTACAACATTTAAGAGAATGTTTTGAGTTCAATGTGACAGGAGACGGTCAGCTGAAGAAAATTGTGATGGGTGATGGGATATCGGTATCTGACCCAAAAATGAGGACAGAATAGCAGGCAATGCTGTGGCATTGCTCAACAAATCAAAAGAAGCATGCCACAAAGATCTTGGCTATCATTTTTGGAAGAGGCTAAAGGGCAAATGCAAGCCCCTAGAAGCATGCATAGCTAGAGGAAAAGCAGATCCTACATATAGGGAAATTAAGGAGGCCTATGTAGATAAGAAACCAACGGCCTTGCACCGATTGTTAGAGTGGTTTCCATCAGATCACCGAAGTTGAACACTGTTGGGCTTGGCTAGCACTCGGACAGGACTGTCCGGGTCTGCTGAACTCTGTTGACAAGCAGGGTCCACTCAGCCCTTCTAAGACCAGCTGAGGAGCTACTTGATTGAGAAGTAGTGGCTCTGGTCGTGAAAGCTGACAACAGCCAGGAGAGCGTCCTGAACACACGTCCCTCCATATCCACATCCAGTGACACCAATAGGCTGACGATGACACTGTAATTGATTTGTATTATTGGGCCTTCAAAGGCCTGTCCCAGTGGAATTTAGTTTAGTTTATTGTAGTGTAGTTAGAGATAAAAGAAGAAGCTGTTTGAGTATTAGGAGCTCAGATGGAAAGGTGGAAGAAATATATAGAGCATCTATATAAAGGGAACAAACTTGAGGACAGTGTTGTAGAAAGAGGAAGTAGGTGAAGATGAGATGGGTGAAATGATACTGCATCAACAATTTGATAGAGCACAGAAAGACCTAAGTGGAAACAAGATCCCTCAAGATGGGCAAAATACCTCAACCTTTGGGAAAATGTAGCAATTCTATTTTCTAAGCAGGGAAGTGCTGCAGGTATGAAAACGGTGGAATCATCAGTTTAATAAGTCAGGGTTGCAAAATAATGACACACATTATCTACATCTACATCTACATCTATACTCCGCGAGCCACCTTGCGGTGTGTGGCGGAGGGTACTTATTGTACCACTATCTGATCCCCCCTTCCCTGTTCCATTCACGAATTGTGCGTGGGAAGAACGACTGCTTGTAAGTCTCCGTATTTGCTCTAATTTCTCGGATCTTTTCGTTGTGATCATTACGCGAGATACATGTGGGCGGTAGTAATATGTTGCCCATCTCTTCCCGGAATGTGCTCTCTCGTAATTTCGATAATAAACCTCTCCGTATTGCGTAACGCCTTTCTTGAAGTGTCCGCCACTGGAGCTTGTTCAGCATCTCCGTAACGCTCTCGCGCTGACTAAATGTCCCCATGACGAATCGCGCTGCTTTTCGCTGGATCATGTCTATCTCTTCTATTAATCCAACCTGGTAAGGGTCCCATACTGATGAGCAATACTCAAGAATCGGACGAACAAGCGTTTTGTAAGCTACTTCTTTCGTCGATGAGTCACATTTTCTTAGAATTCTTCCTATGAATCTCAACCTGGCGCCTGCTTTTCCCACTATTTGTTTTATGTGATCATTCCACTTCAGATCGCTCCGGATAGTAACTCCTAAGTATTTTACGGTCGTTACCGCTTCCAATGATTTACCACCTATGGCATAATCGTACTGGAATGGATTTCTGCCCCTATGTATGCGCATTATATTACATTTATCTACGTTTAGGGAAAGCTGCCAGCTGTCGCACCATGCATTAATCCTCTGCAGGTCCTCCTGGAGTACGTACGAGTCTTCTGATGTTGCTACTGTCTTGTAGACAACCGTGTCATCTGCAAATAGCCTCACGGAGCTACCGATGTTGTCAACTAAGTCATTTATGTATATTGTAAACAATAAAGGTCCTATCACGCTTCCCTGCGGTACTCCCGAAATTACCTCTACATCTGCAGATTTTGAACCGTTAAGAATGACATGTTGTGTTCTTTCTTCTAGGAAATCCTGAATCCAATCACAAACCTGGTCCGATATTCCGTAAGCTCGTATTTTTTTCACTAAACATAAGTGCGGAACCGTATCAAATGCCTTCCTGAAGTCCAGGAATACGGCATCAATCTGCTCGCCAGTGTCTACGGCACTGTGAATTTCTTGGGCAAATAGGGCGAGCTGAGTTTCACATGATCTCTGTTTGCGGAATCCATGTTGGTTATGATGAAGGAGATTTGTATTATCTAAGAACGTCATAATACGAGAACACAAAACATGTTCCATTATTCTACAACAGATTGACGTAAGCGAAATAGGCCTATAATTATTCGCATCTGATTTATGACCCTTCATGAAAATGGGAACGACCTGCGCTTTCTTCCAGTCGCTAGGTACTTTACGTTCTTCCAGCGATCTACGATAAACTGCTGATAGAAAGGGGGCAAGTTCTTTAGCATAATCACTGTAGAATCTTAAGGGTATCTCGTCTGGTCCGGATGCTTTTCCGCTACTAAGTGATAGCAGTTGTTTTTCAATTCCGATATCGTTTATTTCAATATTTTCCATTTTGGCGTCCGTGCGACGGCTGAAGTCAGGGACCGTGTTACGATTTTCCGCAGTGAAACAGTTTCGGAACACTGAATTCAGTATTTCTGCCTTTCTTCGGTCGTCCTCTGTTTCGGTGCCATCGTGGTCAACGAGTGACTGAATAGGGGATTTAGATCCGCTTACCGATTTTACATATGACCAAAACTTTTTAGGGTTCTTGTTTAGATTGTTTGCCAATGTTTTATGTTCGAATTCGTTGAATGCTTCTCTCATTGCTCTCTTTACGCTCTTTTTCGCTTCGTTCAGCTTTTCCTTATCAGCTATGATTCGACTACTCTTAAACCTATGATGAAGCTTTCTTTGTTTCCGTAGTACCTTTCGTACATGATTGTTATACCACGGTGGATCTTTCCCCTCGCTTTGGACCTTAGTCGGTACAAACTTATCTAAGGCGTACTGGACGATGTTTCTGAATTTTTTCCATTTTTGTTCCACATCCTCTTCCTCAGAAATGAACGTTTGATGGTGGTCACTCAGATATTCTGCGATTTGTGCCCTATCACTCTTGTTAAGCAAATATATTTTCTTTCCTTTCTTGGCATTTCTTATTACACTTGTAGTCATTGATGCAACCACTGACTTATGATCACTGATACCCTCTTCTACATTCACGGAGTCGAAAAGTTCCGGTCTATTTGTTGCTATGAGGTCTAAAACGTTAGCTTCACGAGTTGGTTCTCTAACTATCCGCTCGAAGTAATTCTCGGACAAGGCAGTCAGGATAATGTCACAAGAGTCTCTGTCCCTGGCTCCAGTTCTGATTGTGTGACTATCCCATTCTATACCTGGTAGATTGAAGTCTCCCCCTATTACAATAGTATGATCACGAAACTTCTTCACGACGTTCTGCAGGTTCTCTCTGAGGCGCTCAACTACTACGGTTGCTGATGCAGGTGGTCTATAGAAGCATCCGACTATCATATCTGACCCACCTTTGATACTTAACTTAACCCAGATTATTTCACATTCGCATTCGCTAATAACTTCACTGGATATTATTGAATTCTTTACTGCTATAAATACTCCTCCACCATTGGCGTTTATCCTATCCTTGTGGTATATATTCCATTCTGTGTCTAGGATTTCGTTACTGTTCACTTCCGGTTTTAACCAACTTTCCGTTCCTAATACTATATGCGCACTATTTCCTTCAATAAGAGATACTAATTCAGGAACCTTGCCCTGGATACTCCTGCAGTTTACCAATATTACGTTAACTTTTCCTGTTTTTGGTCTCTGAGGACGGACGTTCTTTATCAACGATGATAATGTCCTCTCTGGTAAGCCGTCAGGTATTTTATCGTTTCGCCCAAGGGGGGGTCCCTCTAACCTAAAAAAACCCCGTGTGCACGCCACACGTACTCTGCTACCCTAGTAGCTGCTTCCGGTGTGTAGTGCACGCCTGACCTGTCTAGGGGGCCCCTACAGTTCTCCACCCAATAACGGAGGTCGATGAATTTGCAACCATTATAGTCGCAGAGTCGTCTGAGCCTCTGGTTTAGACCCTCCACACGGCTCCAAACCAGAGGACCGCGATCGACTCTGGGCACTATGCTGCAGATATTAAGCTCAGCTTGCACTCCGCGTGCGATGCTGGTTGTCTTCACCAAATCAGCCAGCCGCCGGAAGGAACCAAGGATGGCCTCAGAACCCAAGCGGCAGGCGTCATTCGTTCCGACATGTGCTACTATCTGCAGCCGGTCACACCCAGTGCGTTCAATAGCTGCCGGAAGGGCCTCCTCCACATTACGGACGAGACCCCCCGGCAAGCACACCGAGTGCACACTGGCATTCTTCCCCGACCTACCCACTATTTTCCTGAGGGGCTCCATAACCCGCCTAACGTTGGAGCTCCCTATGACTAATAGGCTCGCCCTCTGTGACTGTCGGGACCTTGCCGGAGAATCGGCCACTGGCCCAACAGGCGAGGCATCCTGTGGTGGCTCGGAAACGATGTCATCACCACTAGGAAGCACCCTGTACCTGTTGGAAAGGGGTAAGGCAGCTGCCACGCAGCCAGATCCCACCTTCGCCTTTCGGCCAGGCACGCGCGAGCCCACCACTGTCCGCCATTCACCCTGGGGTGATGGCTGACCGGTAAGATGCTCACTGCCGGAAGACGCAGCGACATCAGGGGTTCCATGTGATTCCAAGGCCACCGAAGTAGGCATAGGTCTCACCACAGTTGCCCCAACGCCACTACGAGCCGACGCCTGCGCCTCGAGCTCGATGAGCCTAACAGACAAAGCCTCCACCTGCCCCCGAAGAGTGGCCAATTCTCCTTGCGTCCGCTCACAACCACCACAGTCCCTACACATGACTATGTTTACCCTACTCTATACGGTGACAAATTCCCAAGATAATCTTCTGATGAGCTACTCTGATAATCAAGAAACACTCACTGAAATACGAGACGCGAAAACTACGCTAGGTTTTCCCAGAAAAACTATTTAAAAGCTAAGCGCAGCAAATAAGTACAAAAACGCTTTATACAAACAGTACTCGCTGCTGCTGGTGCTCTCGCTCTGGCTGTCACAAGACACATTATGCATAGGAGAATGGAAAAACTGGTATAATATGACCTTTGGGATGATCAGTTTGGATTCCGAAGAAATGTAACTAAAGGTGAGGCAATACCAAGCCTTAAACTTACCTTAGAAAATAGGTTGAAGAAATGCAGAACTACACTCATAACATTTAGAGATGTAGAGAAAGCTTATGACACTGTCTGAAATTTTGAAGATAGCAGGGATTAAATACTTATACCTAAAGATTATGTACAATTTGCACAGAAACCAGACTGCAGTTTTAAGAGTCAAAGGAAGTGAAAGGAAAGCAGAAGTTGAGAAGGGAGTGATACCGGGCTGTAGCCTATCACCAATGTTATTCAGTCTGCACATTGAACCACCTGTGAAGGAAACCAGGGGAAATTTGAGAGTTCAGGGAACAGAAGTACAAACTTTCTGGTTTACTGATGACATTTTAATTCTGTCAAAGATGGCTAAGGGCTTTGAAGAGTAGTAGAATGTAATGGATGATGTGTTGAAAGGAGATTATGAGATGACCATAAATAAAACTAAGTTAATGGAATGTAAGTGAATTAACCAGTCAGTGCCGAAGAAGTTTAGATTAGGAAAGGAGACACTAAAAGAAGTAGTTGCATTATGCTATTTGGGCAACAAAATAACTGATGATGGCCAAAGTAGGGAAGATATAAAATGCAGACTGGCAATAACAAGTAAACCATTTCTGAAAAAAGGAATTTCTTAATATCTCATATAAATTCAGCTGTAGTCGTTTCGGAAGTTATTTTTCTCGAGCGCAGCCTTGTTTGGAGGTGAAATGTGGCCAGTAGGCAGTTAAGACAAGAAGAGAATAAAAGCATTTGACATACGGTGATATAGAAGAATGCTGAAGAACAGATGGGTAGATTAAGTAACAAGTGAGAAGGTACTGAATCGAATAAGCCTGAATACAGTAAGCAGGTTCAAATGAATATAGGTTGTGGTAGTTACACAGAGATAAGACTTACACAGGATAGACTAATGTGGAGAGCTGCATCAAACCAGTCTCCTGGCTGAAGACAACACAATATATTCCTAGAGTTATTTAAATTTGGTTCTTGAAACATTGTGAATAGGTTTTCTTGGAATAGTTTACATCTGTCTTAGAGTCTGCCAGATCAGTTTCTTCACCATCCGTATGACACTCTCCCATGGTCAAACTAACTTTTGACCAGTTGTGCTGCCCTTACATGTATACATTCCGTATCTCCTGTTAGTCCTATTTGGTACAGGTCGTACACACTTGAGTAATGTTCTAGGATGAGTCTCAAGAGTGTTTGGCATGCAGTCTCCTTTTCAGGCTGCCTTCCCTTCCCTAGTATTGTGCCAGTGAACCACAGTCTGTCACCTACTTTACCAGCAACCGAGACTTTCTGACCATACCTTTTCATATTCCTACTAATTGTTACAAATAGGTATGTATATGAATTGACCAATTCCACCTGTGAATCATCGATATTGTAGTCCTAGAATGTTTTCTCACTTTCTGAAGTGTACAGTTTTAAATTTCTAAATATTTAAAACAAGTCAACAATCTTTGTACAACATTGAAATCTTATCACAATCCAATTGAATATTTGTGTTGCTTCTTTCTATCAGTATTTCACTACAGATCAGTACATCATCTCTGAAAAGTCTGAAGTTACTATTAAAATTGCCCATATAGTCATTAATATACAATATAAACAGTATGGATTCCAAAATACTTCCCAGAGGCACACCCGAAATTACTTCTACACCTGTCAATGACTCCCCATCCCAGGTGACATGCTGTGCTCTCCCTAGACACAAATTTTGCTTGGTACCCTTTATGATCATACTTTTGATAATAAGCGTAGATGTTGTACCAGGTCAAATGTTTTACAGAAATTGAGAAATACTGCATCTAACTGCTGCATTGATCCATGGCTTTCAGTGTGTTATGTGAGGAAAGGGTGAGTTGAGTTTCATACGATTGATGTTTCCAGAATCCATGCTGGTTGGCATGGAGGAGGTCAGTCTGCTCGAGATACCTAATTATGTGAGAGTTCAGAATATGTTCTTACAAAGAGACAGCCATATCAGTGGAACTGACTTTTCTTTTTAAATCATCTATATGGTGATGTAGGTTAGGGTCCAAGGTATCATGCCCTGCACCCGTGCACACTTGTGAGCCCTCATTTGCTTTTAATCAGTGGGAAGAAGAAAAACTTCAGAATTTTGTGTGATGCGCTACAGCTTTAAAAATAAGAACATTAAACAGACTGGTTGTGTAACATAACAGTTACGGTACGAAGTCCTCACATGTGAAAGGTTGTGGGTTCACATCTCTTCAGGCATTTGTAAATTTTCTGTTTTAAAAACTTTATTGAAATTACTGATCATTATTTTTATTCAATTAATTGGTTTAAATGTAATTTTTTATTTCCATTCCTTTGTCACATCATTTTAATCATTGTATTAACTTTTTAATTTGGTCTCATTTTTTCTCCCTGTTATTCTTCTTTTAACTTGTGATATTTGTGCCTGCAAATTTAATTATTTTTATGTATCTTTCATAGCATTTAAACATTTGAAAATGCTGATCTAGCTGTGGAAAACAGAAGATGAAATAATGTATTCACAATGATCTTGCAATGGTGCCAAATATGTATTTCTCATCACAAGATATACATTTTTATGGTAATCTTCACACAGACATTTAAAACATAAATTCTCATTGTACCATGGACAAAATAATGTAGAAGGGTTAAATGAAACAAAGGAATTTCCAGTAAAATGAGGAAAAACAACATGAATGCAGTAACATGGACAAAAATATAAGATAATGAAATGGAGTAAATTGAAGTGAAGTTATTACATAACAGTAATTAAAATCATGTGACCAAAGATTCCAAGTGGGAAATAAATGAAAGGAAGAAAAATAACAGCTGACAAACAAATAGAAACAAAAAAATTACATTAACATCAATTAACTGAATAAAAATAACGATCAACCTCATTTTGATAAAGATTTAGAGATAACAAATTTCAAAGCATGTGAAGAGATACAAACCACAACATTTAGCATGTGAGGAATTTACCTTTAACTGTTATGCTCTGCAACCAGTCTGTTTAATGTTCCTATTTTTTAAAGCTACAGAGCATCATGCAGAATTCTAAAAAAAATTTTTTGTTGATTACTCACAAATGAGGGCCCATCAGAATGAATGGCTACAGGGTGTGAACCTTGGACCATAACCTACATAACTGTATAGATGATTTCAAAAGGTGATTCCACTACTGGGGACCTCTCCTTGTAAGATTCTGCAACAAACGGATGTCAAGGTTATTAGAATGTAGTTTTGTGGATCACTTCTGCTACCCTTCTTGTAGACAGGTGTGACCTTTGCTTTCTTGCAACCATGGGGCATGGTTTTTTGTTTGAGGTATCTACAGTAGATTATAGTTACATAACTGTGCAGAAACAGTTTAATACATCAAACTCTGATCAGGGTGTAAGTGGACAATGAAAGAAAATTGCCGAATTCCCGGTTAAAAATACACTTTTTCCATGTTAAGTGACAGTATACTTTTCCTCAGAAATGTAAAACTTGTCAATCTTTTGAATGGTTATGGTTGCAACTCTTGGAAAGATCTTTGATGTGCAGCAACATGTCCGCTGCATATTTTCGTATTACAAAAGTATAAATTTGGATTCCACCAAACATGCTGTTACTTTCCGAAGCATTTAAATAGAGATTGCGATGTGCTTTTGTAAGCCAATCATACCTGAAGTCACATGATCTCGCCACCCGATACAGCAGATATTCAGAGCATAGGACACGTGATGTAGTCAGCCAATAGCATTATCACTGTTAAGTAGTGCATACACTCAAATAGGAAAAGTGAATGGTTTAAATTAATATACATAGTGATGCTACAAGAAAAGCAAAGCTTTCACATATAATATTGTTATCGACGATTGATAAGCTGCAAGAGAAGCTAAACTTTCACGTGTAATATTGATCTTTTTTGCGCATGTTACACTGTAAGATACATCACACAGATGTGCCAGTGAAATTTTGAATAACAACATAAATGTCTGATTTTCTGGGTTCGAAATTTTTCTAAATGGTCATCCTCGAAGAGTTGATTTTTAAATGAGAGACAAATGCTCTGAGAGTTTAGAAATTCATCGCACACTGTTCATCTTGTGTAAAAGGAAATTTACTTTGAAAGTAACGCTTTTCAATCAATCATTCACAATATTTTCCTGCGACCAGTTAGAAAGAGTTTCCTTTTAGCAGTTGCCAGAGAGCACCAGATAACAGGCATCACCGCCCTTGTGCAGCTACGATAACGCGGGAAGCCCTTAGGTTCGTACGAGTAAAACATTATTAGATCTTACATTATGTCATAAAAGAAACAAGACATCAGAGGATATTCCAAGAGCATCGGAATTTCGTGAACCATGCTAAAATGCATAATTCAGCTTAAAGTGCACATTCGTATGTCCAGATTTGGTTGTAAATTTTCTTGGAGTACCATACAGTATTATCTGATATTTGGTTCTTTATTATGGTATAATGCCATACTTGCTAGAAGATGAAAACATGATCTTTTGAAATGCAGCGAACAGTTAAAACTAGCCAGTAGTGTTGAATTAAATACTTCGTTTCAAATATTTTGACAGCCTTATCGGAAAAGATTAATAAAAACCATATCACTTTAGCAAATCGACAAATGTAACTTCATTATTCTGCAAGACGATTAATGCCTGACTGAAATTGCCGCCTGGTGCAGATACCTCGGTTTGCTCCCAGTGGATATGGCAGCTTGTGCGTGCCAGTAAAATTTTTCTGGGAAGCATCTTGCTGCTTGCTGCTACTGCTTATACAGCTAACAACCACATTCACTAGCCCGAATCAGGAGAAGATACTACACATGAATGATCAACAGCGCATGCGCATGGGCCCGCTCGCAACCGCACACACAAATTTAATGTAAAAAGTTGTGATGTCATGCTCATCGGAGGCAATTTGTTGTTATGAAGCATTGCATAGTCTTCCTAAAGGCTTTGACACATTTTGCTGCTGGCAAACACTTGTATGAGTGCTGTTTCTTTGTTGTTGTATCTGGCACATTTCCTTTGCAACTTCTTCTTTTTTTTTTTTTTCTGCAGTATTATTCTGCAGTAACAGGACACAGTAATATCCTTTGTTAGAGTATTGTTTCTTACCACTCAAAATTACGAAAATTTAACTGAAAACTAAAAAAAAAAATACTGGGATTCTAAAAAATTCACGGTTTTCTCCCGAATGAAAAAATTTCCGGGTTTTTCCCAAATCTCCCAGTTGTCCTGGATCGTATATACCCTGTCTGATACTGAGTTGAATGTTTTTCACAATGTAAGAACACCCATTAAATATTAACTGTCAGCAAGGAAGCTGCATGTAACCATTTCTGCTACACTGGCTATTGGGAAGCCCTCAGAATCAGTGAAGGCGATGGCCACATTCACAGTTGTGTGCCCCACAATTATAGTAAGTTTGCCACCAGCTTCACACTACATGTCATTGTCCCTCACAATTTGGAAGTCTCTGCAAATATTTATAGCGATCAGTTATGAGCTCAGAAAAGAGCACCACCTTACGAAAATATTTCGCACATCGTTATAAAAGTTTTCGGTATGCCGTGTCTTGGAGCCCTCATATTGAAGAAAAAATATTTTTTATATTGTTTGCACGTAATTTTCTATTTAAATATTGGCTGACTGGTTTCTGGCTTTGTCCATTTTCACAAGCATCATATTTTGTATTTGGACACATTTGCCAAATTTGTAACATCATGACACACATTGAACTCCAATAAGATCAAATTCTCCGTTACATATTACACATAGTTGTATAGTTGTCACATGAATCTGATCATACTGGATAATGAAGATCTGAGCTACACCTGAAGTGTGATGACATAAATAGAACTGCCAACACCATGTATACGCCAAATACAAAATATGTGACGTACAGAAATGGGCAGAGCCTGAAATTAGTCAATATTCAACATCCATCCTTGTTTGTATTGTGTGGGGGTCACTTTTTTTACAAAAATCTGTTTATTCATAAGGGTGTTTGTGATCAAAATGCAACACATCTGGTCACAACAAATATTTCAACTCACTAGTAACAGTTATTGTTGTCAGGTAATTTGCCCTATTTGTGTCATTACATTAATCTCTCTCTCTCTCTCTCTCTCTCTCTCTCTCTCTCTCTCTCTCTCTCTCTCACACACACACACACACACACACACACACACACAAATATATACAAACATTTAGTGTTAAGCATTAACTTATGACATGCACATGATGTATAAAATGTGTAACTAACTCATCTCCAAATTTGCTTTTTATCCTAGGTGACCAATGACATCAAAGTGCTATTACGTTACAGCAGTCTTGGTTCCAACGTACACATCAGATGGAAGCTGATTGTCAACAACATAGGCACTGGCGTGAAATGGTTTTATGAAAATTGTGCAAAGCATTGCTCACTTTGCCTCCAATTTTAATCCACTGGTATTTAGTAAACTGTCGCTCTGTCAGAGCGTAAATGCTTCATACACTTTTCACCTGTCGTGGGCACATTTGTGCCTTTATTTCCTGTCATGTATTTGACAATATCTGTAAAGACTTGTTATTGAAATTTTGCCCTGTAGTGGTGTGGAGTAAGATTATTTTTATGAATTATTGCCAGTTTGTAAGCACTGAAGTAACTGCAGGTAGATAACAAGATACCATTGTTATATGTGATATTTCTGATAGAGACAATTCATTTTAGCTTTTTAAAACTGTCATAGGAGGTTTATCACAGAACTTGTTCACTCACTTATATCTGTGGAATGGACTGATGTTAATATTTGGTTCAGTTTTAGGAAATTTGTGTGTCTAGAGAATGTCCCTTCATGTACAGTGAATGCCCATGATTCTCATGGGCATTGCAGAAAGTGATGTACTTAAGTGTGTGCACATGTGCAAAATCTCGCATAGGTATTGATATAGTCAAAAAGTGATAAACAAACTAGGATATGTTAAATTGTGACATTGTTTGAACTGTGGTATCAGTTTTAGTGAATATTTCCTTCGAATTTGCTTCAATTTCGTGATTCTTGAAGGTGTCTGGAAACTTACAGCCCGTCTTTTTGGGTCTGCTGCTACTGGTGAATATATTTGTCAGTAATGTGAATTGTCATATGTTTAAAATCCTTTTCTCGTCATATATGGATACAAAGGTTCCAGCTGTGAATTGGGGTTGCAACAGATTTAATTGATGTTGGTGCATTTTGTTGCTGTGATTCCTAAAAGATATTTTTTACATTTGTTGATATCTTGTATATGTTTGTTTGTTGTCATAGGAGAGACTGTTTTAAAATGAGAGGAAAGTAATTTTAGACTGAAATATGTGTCATTTGCTTGGTTTTCAACCAATGTCGGGTACAAGAAGTTGATATTAATCAGGAAAGATTCCATGCGTTTTTTTTTTTTTTTTAATGCTGTTTTGTTTGTGTACTAGACAGTTTTGGTGTAATCAAAAAGAAAACATTTTAAGCATTATTTGTAGCTTGCTTGTAATAAAGTTTCATATTCATTTTCCTTGTAATCTGAAAATTACTGACAACATGGCTACAGTTATTTATGCGTACAGTTGGTGACATTTTAGCACTGTCACACACAAATCATTTAAAAGTTTTTTCCTTCTGGGCAGACTCCTTGAGCAGTTAATTTTTTCAGTGAGTAATACAATTTCTGAGAAATCTTGTTTTAATTCTTGTTTAAGATGGCTAGGGAAAAAAAATCTTGAGTCAGGTCTTTTTGGAAGAACACTTTGTCTTCATTGTGCCTGAAAATATTTTTGTCACATGTGAGAGCTGTAGTTATAAACGTAGCTTGCTCAAATGTTACATTTGTCCTGTCTGAATAATAAAAAGCTTTTCATAAAAGTGGCAGATGTAATTACATTGTAAAACTAATGAATAAGTATTTTCTTGGCTTACAAAGATTGTTCTTAACAGTTTTTCAAGAATCTGTATTTTGTTAGCATCAGATGTGTGTACTATTTCCTTGTAAAAAGAAAAAAAGTTGTTTAGTAAGTAAGCTCATAGTGTCACTCCTAATCTATTGATTCTTTTCAGTGTCTTGTTTCTCAGTGTAGTAGTGCTACATTTGAGATTTCCTCCCATATCTTTGGGAATCTATGAGACTCAGTAAGGCAAGAAAAGATTAATTCATCAGTTTTTGTAATTTGTATCAATAAGGAGGAGTAATGTGTGTAAAAACAAACAAGCAATAGTTAAAAATCATCCTGAGTTATGTAAATACAGTATAAGAATTAGAATGGTAATGTTAATAGCTCTTTACTTTTTTTAAAGAGCAGTATCAAATACATTTCAATGAAAATGATTTGTAAATATATAAATATGTACGTATACACCAACCGCATTTGCGGTCGAGTAGTAGCACCATTATTTTTGACCTGTGGGAAATGGTATTCATTGAAATCTTGTCTTAACTAGGTCGGCATTTTGGGCTGTAAAGCTGCTGGAATGTGGTAGAATTTTGAAATGTTACAAGCAATTAAAAAGCTTCATATTTATTTATCTCTCTAATATTTCATAATTCCACTTTGTAAAACCTCTTTGTTAGTGAAAGTCATTTTCAGTTAAGTGTTTCTCCCCACTTCAGTTCTCTTCCTTTAAATTTTGTCAGTCTGTATATGTTTGTTACTTTGTGTAATAGCATCAGGTTGTCACCAGACTTTCTATCCTATTGGAGTACCATGCCGTACCAGAAATTTCTAGTGTTAATAGTTACTACAGGAATCAAATTACACTACTATGTGAGATGAAGTGGTTTTGCTAAGTAGTTTCCCCCTTTTACAGCGATGCCCTTCAGCTAATAATACCAATACTTCTTCACTTTACTGTGTAAAATATATTGTGTTAATCTAAATTTGTATTATCAGTCATTTTAGAATAATATGAGCAAATGTGTGCACATAGAACTTTTGAGTCTTCACTTGTGTGAGTACTCGCCATCTCACTTGTACATCTTTACAGACAGCAGAAGCCTTCCATTAGAGCACTGTAACTGAAATTGTCCTCTCACTGAATACAGTCCAAAACTTGTATTATTAAGCTGGCTTCCAGTGTGGATTTGCCAATGAAATTATTCAATATAGATGTTGTCAGCACAAACATCTAAGACTTTGTTTATCTGGCAGCTTTAAAGACCAAGACAGCCTGAAATGCCATTTGGCTCCAAACACTGATAGTTCTGGAAATTCTGTATTTATATTTTTGTGACAACTTACCATGATATGTATATAATCTCCAAAGTATCTTCCTTAAGGCAAGTGCCTTGTGAATTTTGTTTGCACACAAGTGTGTTAAAGCCTGCTAAAGCACTTATTGTGTCCATATTTAAAACAGATTTATGAAGGCTTAGGAAGATTTCATATAAAATTTCTTTGAAGTTAAAAATAAGTACCTAACAGTAAACAAATATGATGAAGCATGCAATTACTAATATATGGCAAGTCAATATATTACTTGTAATCCGCAGTATTTGGAGTCAGAAAGTGGTAATTATCCATAGCAACTAGAACAGCCAGTAACTTATGTATTTAATAAAATAATATTTTAAAAACTATGGAACAGAGTTGTGCTAACACATATCTCAGTCTGCATTGATGTACCTGGTTTGTTACGTTAATACAGACATGGTACAACTCAGTCTACCTATGAGAAGGAAACTGTTTCTAATTACAACTGTGGGCATTAAATGCCCTTTCCATTCAGTCATGGAAATAAGAAGTGCAGCAAAGTGCTATGATCTCTACAGGGTGAGCTTCAGGAACAATATTTCAGTTTTTTTTTTTTTTTTTTTTTTTTTTTTTTTTTTTTTTTTTTTTTTTTTTTTTTCCCCCCCCAGAGAATAGATAATTTTATGGAATATTTTATCTATATAATGAAATTTGTTCAGAAAATTGGGTTACAAGCTAAGTAATCTTAATTTTAGATACTAGCTGACTGTTGATAGATTGGGTTGTAAATGTGTGTTTCATTATATTTTTTTTTTTACTGTTGGTTACCATTTCCATAATGCCGGTAGTTAAAATAATGTTTCTTTTTTTTTTACCATTGTTATTTGTACCACATACCAGGACTGCATAATCACTTATTAATATTTGCACATGTTGTTCCATTGCTATTGCAGGCAGATGTTAAATGAACCGAAAATACCTATTTTATTTTTAAAGTTTTTTGACCATCTTAATAATTATGTTCAATGAAAAGTGCACTTGTTTCGAAATGCCTGTAAAAAGAATTATATTTTTGCATGTAGTGTTAATTATGTCAGGTTCATCATAATAGTGCCTATTTATCACATACTGTACCTTATTTTATGATCTACCTTTACCATTTTTCAAAAGAAATTAAAGTTTATAATAAATACTATTTAAGTTATAGACAGAAAAGTGTCTCAATTTATTTGTGTGTATGCGCGTGTGTGTGTGTGTGTGTGTGTGTGTGTGTGTGTGTGTGTGTGTTTTTCCCACGTGTGGCATGCTGTTGGCTCTAAATTTAAGACCCGCACCTGAATCCACAAAATTTCTTGGAACTTACTGTATTTTCAGACATCATATGGATCAATTCCCTGTTTTATTAGAGCAGAGAATTGTGTATAACTGCTCCTTTATATACTTTGTCATTATAAACATTACATTTGAAGTAGCAGAGATAGACTGTTACCAAGTGATTGATGTAAGCCCGTGGCTATAACCATTTCTTGTCATGTAAAAATTACTAATTTTGGTTAAGGTAAATCCTTGTGAAGAAAGGCAAACCCACATTTGTAGATTCAGAAAAAGATTTTCACGGTACTGGCTAGGATACACTCTTCATAATTCTGAAAGTTATCAACAATAAAATACAGGGCAAAACATTGTCTGCACAGTAACTAGATTCCGTTTCTAAAAGTCATAGGACATGGAAGGGACGCATTCATTCAGAAAGGGGTGAAGTAGGGCTGTAGCATACCCTCTTGTTATTCAAACAGTAATAGAGCAAACAGTAGTAAACACTGAGGAGAAATGTGGAAATGGAATTAAAGTTCCAGGAGGAGAAACAAAAACTATGAGTTTTGGTATTGACATTTTAATTCAGTCTGAGATGGCAAAGGACATGGAAGATAGGTTGAATGGAATGGATAGTATCTTGAGAACAGGTTGTAAGATGAACATCAACAAAAGTAAAACAAGAGCAATGGACTAGTAGAAGTAAATCAAGTGATGCTGAGGGAATTAGATTAGATATGAGATGCTGAAAGTAGAAGAGATATTTGGATAGAAAAACAAAGCAGCAACAGGAATAAAAAGGATGTGAAAGGTAGACTGGCAATGTAGAAAAATATAACATCAGATAAAAGTCTTAGGAAAACATTTTCTGAAAGTTACAGTACTATATAAAAGTAAATGTGGATGCTAAAAAGTACAGATAGGATAAAAGTAATTAATGGCATAATTTGATTAAAAAGGGATGAGATGCATCCTAAGCCATCATGGAATAGTTAATTTGGTGTTGGAGGGTTACAGGCTGGAATACAGTAAGCATATTTCAATGGATCCAGGATGCAGTAGTGACACAGATGTGAAAAGACATGCACAAGGTAGACTAGTGTGAGGAGCTGCATCAAACCAGTCTTCACACATAATGACAACAGCAACAACTTGTCATTTTCATACATATTTTGTCTCTTCATGCTGTTCTGACTGACATAATTAAGATTAATATCCAAAGTGAAAAGTACTATCATATTACAAGGTCTGTTCAGAAAATTCCAGAACATTTATAATTTCATGCCAATGGTGTGTTGGAGAGAAATGTGGTTGCCATCCTTGCACAAGCCTGTGTTTAATGTGTAATTGATGAAAGTTTGTTATGTGTCTGTTAGTTATTGTCCAGTACTGTACTGAGTAGAACGTTGAGTCATACAGTTTGCAAATTTTGAGATAGCATCGTCAAGAAGAGCAATGGGTCTGCATTAAATTTTGCGTGAAACTCAAGAAAACCTTTACAGAGACACGCCAAATGATGCAGAAAGCCTACGGTGATGAGTCCTTAAGCCATACTCTGTATTACAAATTATTCACATGGTTTAAAAGTGGCTGGACAGAAGTTAAAGATGACCCTTATTCAGGATGCCCTTCGACATATACTGACGTCAGGAACGTCAACGAAATTGTGCATGTGAATTGGAGACAGGCTGTCTTGAGAGAGTACAGAAGAATGTAACATTTCAGCTGGACCATATCATGAAATAATGAGACAACATCTTGGAATGCATTTTCCCGCCAGGTGACTGCCTGAACTGCTACCTTCCCAAATTGCCAATCGGTCCCTCTGTCAGGTGTTTTGGAGGTGTGACCTGAGGTGTGAACAGTTACCTAAGGTGAGTGTGCCTCCTCGTGAAGGGGGACCCCAGTTGGAAGGATCGTGCCATCAGAGAGACTGGCAATTGTGGGAGTTTTTCTCGCAATGAGCCAATCATTTCACAATCGATGTCTACAAAACATAAACAGTTCCTTGTGGTTTCACACACTGAAGATGGACAGTCCTTGGCAATGGTAAATATGTTTATTATTTAGAAAGGTGTTGCTGCAGTTGCCGGCCCTATAAGAAATCCTGCTCTTGTTTACGGAATGGCTCTTTGCTTTTGGAATCTACTTCTGGTTCTTAAGCACAAAAACTGCTTGCCACGTCACTTCTCCACGGCTATACTGTTTGTGTTAAGGCCCATAAAACACTGAATTCTTCGTTTGGTGTTATTTACAATAGGCTGCCCGTTGGTCTGACCGAGGCCAAAATCCAAACATACCTCTCTGATCAGTGTGTCATTACCATCCTTCGGGTGATGAAATAATAGATGCACCCTTCTTCCCACCTTTGATAGAGTAGTTCATCCGTCCAAGACCAAAGCAGGCTATGAGGTCCTCACAGTCTAACAGTACTTTACAAATCTGATGTGCTATTACCAGTGTCAACATTTCAACAACACTCAAATGTCTTGTCAACACCCGGCCAAATATTTAATCAGTGGTAGGGATGTGCACGAGGGTGATTGTCCACCTCCTCCTCCCTACTGTATCAACTGCAATGGTGACCATGCCACTTCCTCTCGAGATTGTCCTGTGTATCTCGATGAGTGAGCTGTCCAGGAGATCTATATAAAGGAAAAAGTTCCTTACCTGGTTACTCACAAGTTATTGGCTAGTTGATAACCCTGTGTTCTACTGTCTGGCACTTATAGTACCATTCTTGCTACATCTCGCCCCACAAAGGGCATAACCACACAGACACGCAACCTCAATTTCAGATCTGAGGTCGTGAAATCGCCCAGTGTCATGGTAGCATTGCAGTCCCCTCGTCCAGCTGTGCAACAAGCTATCAAACTCTCGCCTCGTGGGGCGAAGTCACCAGCTACACAACTGGCAGGCCAGAAGGGACAAAACAAATGCTCCTGTGAAGACTTCCTATGTCCCTCCAGCCAACCAACGCCTAAGTCTTCCTCTGCTAACCGGAAAGGCTCGAAGAAGTCCAACAACGGCAAATGATCTTCTTCGCCAACTCGAAGATCCTCTTTGACGGTGTTACCGTGTGATACCTCGCCCGTCCGGCCACCGTATTGCTGGTGCACACCACCAACCGTTTTTCTGCATTGGACTTTGCAGGCCAACAGCGGAAGAAAGCCGACACTTCTGTAGACCTCATGGAGCAGGATCCTCCTGCCTCGGTGCCCTGTAGCAGCTAGTCTTCGCAGGCTGGCACTCGGCAGCCGCCAAGGTGACACCACTTCATTTTTTCCTCATCATGACACTCTTCCAATGGAATGTTCATGGCCTTCAATCCATCAAAGAGGATTTATCACTGCTTTTAGAATTGCAGCGTCCACTTGTACTCTGCCTTCGGGAAACAAAATTGCGTACTCACGATTGCTTTGAGCATTTGCATTACGTCCTGGTTCATTTTGACCTTCCACCTGAGGTCTGCACTCCATCTCATGGGGGAAGCTTGCTGCTCATATTGGATGACGTTCAGAGTCAACCCATCTTCCTGACTGCCTTCAAGCTGTTGCAGTTTGCCTTTTCCTTCCTCACTTAACCTTTTCCCTTTGTACCATTTACATCCCTCCGTCATTCAGTGTCATGAGGGCCAACTTCCTCTAGCTTGTTGGATAGCTACCTCACCCATTTCTGCTGCCCACCATCCCATTTGGGGTTGTCCCAGAACCTGTCCGAGAGGTGCCCTACTGGCTGTCCTTCTTAATC
The DNA here is from genome assembly GCF_021461395.2 of Schistocerca americana. Taxonomy (NCBI): domain Eukaryota; kingdom Metazoa; phylum Arthropoda; class Insecta; order Orthoptera; family Acrididae; genus Schistocerca; species Schistocerca americana. Next base: position 78,585,377 of record NC_060127.1, read on the forward strand.
AACTTAACTTTTTCTGCCTTAAGACAGGAGCACCTATGTTCCTCTCAGATTCCTCGCACACCTATTCCCATTTGGACCTATCTTTCTGCACTGCCCATCATGTTGAGTGGTCCTTTCTGTCACCTGCTCGAGTGGTCATTTCCCGTGTGCTATCCGTTTGCTGACTCCTACCCCATCTGTGTGCACGCGTAAATGGCAGCTTCCTAAGGCTGACTAGCAGCTTTACTCCTCCCTGGCAACCTTCAAAGAACAATATTTCCCCAGTTGTGATGACCAGGTGGAATATCTCACAAACATTATCCTTATTGCTGCAGAAGGTTCCATTCCCTGCACTTCCTCTTTACCATGTCGTGTCCCAGTGCCTTGGTGGACTGAGGCACGCTGCGATGCAATTTGCACACGGAGACGTGCCCTCCGCTTTTTTAACCACCCTCCTACGATGGTAAACTGCATTCATTATAAACAGATGCGTGCAAAGTGTTGTCGCGTTCTTCAGGATAGCAAAAGAGCTTGCTGGATTTCGTTCACTACAGTCTATTCACCGAGAGCTGGGACGAAACATAAACAGTGTCACGTGAGTGACTACGCTCGTTTCCAGAGAAAGCATTCGGTGTTCACGTGATACGTAAGGGTGTGGAAAATCCTTGGCGCACGCTTTGCAGCTGGCGGTGTTCGGCTGGCTGCCGAGCTGTCACAGCGGACCGTGTGAAACCTGAGCAACAATGTACGAAATAAATTTAACAATAATGTTAAACTGAGTTCATTATGTCGAAGCAGATTTATTGTCATTCAGGTTGCTAACAAAACGCTCCATTCAAACACAATTAATTGTTAATTTTAATAACAATACCAGTAATAATAATGATAAAGGACGAAACAAGGTTCACTCTGTCGAACTGTTTTCATTGAGGTTTATAACAAACCGCTCCTCTCTCTCCTCTCCTCTATAATGCAGTCTAATTTCCACATTTGAGTTTCCACTTTTTCTTCGACATGGAGGACGCACTTGCTCCAATCCTGTGCAGTCACTGTTCTTACTGCTTCTTCTAGCAGTACTTTAACTTCCAGCATTTTGCATGTTTTGTTTTTCGCTGCAACATAGCCTTTGATCCTGTCCACACTAACTCGATGGCGTTTAATTCACAGTGGTACGGATGAATTCTGAGAACAGTTTTCCCTGCATTCTTCGCCATTTCATCTATTGCATATTCGTTGTGCGCTGTTCTGTGATTTTTAACTATATCTAAAAGTTCTTTCTTCAACATACCGTCTTCGAAATCGATGTTTTTAGATTTTAGCCACTCTGATATTTCGTGGTTATTGGAATTCGCATTGGGAACTTTTTCTTTTCTCCGAGAATGGTATGGTGCTTTATCAAGAACAATAACCGCATTTTACCTGAAGCCGAGGAAGAACATCTTGAAACCACTTCTCAAAGGTTTCGGCGCACATCTCCTCATGATAATCTCCACTTTTCTTGGATTCGAAAGTCCACACACATCCTTCAACGAACCCTACCTTGCTGCCAATGTGTGCGATAATCAGACGTTTCCCTTTACCTAATGGGCCCTTGCTTGCGGTGGATAATGCGGACAGAAACGCTTGTTTTGAAGAATTTATAGTGTCATCTACCCAGACGTAACTTCGGGTATGTCCTGCGTTCACCCACGTCTCGTCCAAATAGTAAATGGGCCTGCCTTCATCTCTCAACCTTTTAATGGTTCGAAGATAACGCCGCCTCCATAAAATCATGTCATCCCTGTCTATAAGCATGCTATCGCGCCCACGCCGTACATATTTGAAATTCATTTCTCTCAATAACTTATAAAATGTAGTTCTCCAAAAATTGCCCAGATCTGCATCTACGTTCACGACTGTAAGCACTTTGTCAATTGTTGGCAATTCCTTACGAAAAAAAAAATCGTGTACTTTCCTTCGTATCGCATTTCTATTGAAGTCATCAACACTTTCAGAAAGTTTCTGTCGTAATTTTCCTTTCTTGGGAGACTTCAAAGAGTGTGTGGCCTTGTACTCACTCATCACACGATACATTGAAGAATGTCCAACACCTGTAGCTGCAGCTGTTTTCGAAACAATGTCACTCATCGACTGCTCTGGATGTAACAGTTCCATTTTATACACATTAAGCACCATGTGCTTCTCAGAAGAACTTAATGATTTCTTCTTTGCTCGCTTCTTTGGTGGACTCAGAACTGACACGTCGACCTTGCTCGCTGAATCCGTGGATGACATAATGAGGACAGCCATATGTGATGCTAATGAAATAAGTGAATATTTAAAATAAGAAACCATGCGATGCTATTGGATACGCACATAAACAGTGAATGCTCAGCGTGGCTAAAAACACATATACGTACTCTAATAATCAACAACTAGACTTTCAAGCGTCTTTACAGATGAACTTAAGATATCCTGAAATCGCTGCTGTACAACACCCACTAACGAGCTCACACCTGCAACTGAGACGGCCACACCTACTGAGCGCCGTGCCTGCGAACCGCACAATGCATCGCTCATAAAGGTCAAACGGTTCCACCCATCCCATTCGAGCAAACTACAAAATTAAATTCAAACCTTTATGAAACTTTTCTCGCTTACACCCCCACAAAAAAATTCAAAGGGGAAAAGTTTGTCGCTTACTATATTTTGGATGATGATTTGGTAAAAGTTCTGTATGAGACGTGACATTTTAATTTATTACTTCACTATTACTGACTCTATTGGGCAGAAAATTTGCAGACGTCATCAACATATAGTACTGAAGGCAATTATAAAATTATTTTGCTGTGCGACGCATAGTTTAGGAGATATGGCGTGATAAATATAGAGTAACGCGAGAAAACAACTTTTCCTGAAAGCTTAAATATTTCTCTTTTTCAGTGACAATAAATTTTAATGTAATGTAAAAAAAGGTGTCGGAAGGTAGTTCTCGGAGCACTTTATCACGTTCAGGTGCCAAATTATAAAAAACACGACTTTCATTTTTTAATTTCTGACGCCCCTGCCTTGTACACCCCTCGACGGCAGTGCTGTGGTCACGCGCCTTCAAAAAAAATGGTTCAAATGGCTCTGAGCACTATGGGACTCAACTGCTGAGGTCATTAGTCCCCTAGAACTTAGAACTAGTTAAACCTAACTAACCTAAGGACATCACAAACATCCATGCCCGAGGCAGGATTCGAACCTGCGACCGTAGCGGTCTTGCTGTTCCAGACTGCAGCGCCTTTAACCGCACGGCCACTTCGGCCGGCGGTCACGCGCCTTGCCGTGTTTACAGTACGTCTCTTGTTTCGGTGAATGGAGTATAGTTCCACCCCTTCCTCTGTTGTGTGGACCAACCTCCGACAGCTCCCTGGGACCAAGATCCGTTCTCCAGTTTCCAGCCTGTCAGTAGCAGATGATGTCATCATGGACCCTATTGCTATCTCCAATGCCTTGGGCCCCCATTTTGCAAAAGTTTCTAGCTCCTCCCACAATCACCTTGCCTTCCTCCTAGAATTGTGAGTGTTAGAATGCCAACTTTACTATGAGGGAGCTAGATCATGCACTCACTTCATCCAGATCCTCCACCCCAGAGCCAGAGGCTGTTCACATTCAAATGTTGCATCACCTTTCTCTTGGGGGAAAGCACTTTCTGCGAAATACATACAACAGCATCTGGGCAGAGGGCAAGTTTCCCAGGCACTGGCATGAAGTCACTGTCATACTCATACCCAAGCCCAGTAAGGACAAACACCTTCCTAACAGCTACTTCTCCATCTCTCTGACCAGATCTTTTAGCAAGGTGATGGAACATATGATTCATACCAGGCTCGAGTCTGACAATTTACTAACCACTGCACAGTGTGGATTTTGAGCTTGCCTTTTTGCAGTTGACCATCTTGTCATTTTGTCCACCCATGTCATGAATGGATATGTTTTTTGATTTGGAGAAAGCCCACGACACCTGCTGGAGAGATGGTATCCTCTGTACACTCTACACACAGAGCTTCCATGACCACATTCCCATTTCCTTGAAGAATTTTTAAAAGACCGAGGTTGGAAACTGTGTGGGTTCTGCCTTGTCAGACACCTTCATCCAGGGAGACAGTGTGCCTGAGGGTTCCATCCTGAGGGTCGTCTTCTTTGCTATAGCCATTAACCCTATAATGGCCTGTTTCCGGCCAGTCGTCACTGGCTCCCTTTTTTGTTGATGATTTTGCCCACTATTGCAGTCCGCCATAGACCTGTCTGATTGTGTGGTGTCTTCAGCAATGTTTCAATTGTCTTTACTCATGGTGCATCAACAGTGGATTTCATTTTTCCACTGACAAAACCATTTGTATGAACTTCTGGTGGCACAATTGATTTCTCCCGCCATCTTTACATCCTGTGCCTGTTGCTCATCCATTCGTTGAAACTACAAAATTCCTGGGGATCCTGCTCGGCAGGAAACACTCTTGGTTCTCCCACATGTCTTACCTGGCAGCCCGCTGTAGGCAGTTCCTCAGTGTCCTATGTGTCCTCAATGGTACTCCCTGGAGTGCAGATCGAACCACCCTCCACCTCTTATACCAGTCCCTTGTCCGTTCAAAACTAGACTATGGGTGCTTTTCAGAATGGGATTTTCGCTCTGCAGTGGAGTGTGCGCTGATGTAAAGAGTGCGCAGAAGAGCTTTTCTGAAGTTTGGAAGATAGGAGACGAGGTACTGGCAGAACTGAAGCTGTGAGGATGGGTCGTGAGTCATGCTTGGGTAGCTCAGATGGTGGAGCACTTGCCTGCGGAAGGCAAAGGTCCCAAGTTCGAGTCTTAGTCCAGCACACACTTTTAATCTGCCAGGAAGTTTCATACTATGAATGCTTTGTTTATGCATCTGCACATCCATCCTTCTTATGCCGTCTCAATACTGTCCATCATTATGACATCCGTTTGGCCTCTTGCACCTTTTACACTAGCTCGGTTGAGATTCTGTATGCAGAAGCTGCCGAACTACTACTGTCCTACCACCGTGACTTCCTCCTCAACAGGTATGCATGCTGTTTGTCTACCATGCAGAACCACCCATCCTATGCCTCATTCTTCAATGACTCCTTTGATCGCCAGTATGGGGTGCATCCCTCTTCTCTGTTACTTCCTGGAGTTCACTTTTGGCTCTTGCTCTGCCAGGTTAACTTCATGCTCCCTGCAACTTTCCTGGTGGGTACGAACCCATCGCCACCTTGGCTTCGTACAGCGGCCCGTGTTGACATTGGCCTTCATTCACTTTCTAAGGACACTACACCAGCCTTGCTCTATCGCCTTCAGTTTCACTACCTTCACGTGGAATTTCATAATAGTATCTTTGTGTACACTGATGGTTCTCAGACTGATCGTGGTGTCAGGTGTGCCTTCATCATTGGTGCCGACGTTGTGTGGTATCGGCTACGAGCACACTGCTCAGTATTTACACCAGAGCTCTTTGCCCTATCTCAGTCCACAGACTACATCCAGTGACACAGGCTTTTCAATTTTGTCATCTGCTCAGACTCCAGCACCCTTCAAAGCCTCTGTGCACTGTACACCATCCATCTCTTAGTGCAACGGGTCCAGGAAAGCTTGCACTTGCTCATTGTTAATAGGGCCACCGTGATGTTTGTGCCTTCCTGGTCTTGTCGGTCTGACAGCAAACGAGGCTGCTCATGCTGCTGCCAAGGCTGCAGTCCTCATACCTCAGCTCACCAGTTCTTACATTCCCTTTGATGATCTCTGTTTTGCTGTCTGTCAGGAGGTGGTGCGTCATTGGCGACGCCACTGGTCCTGCCTTCATGGGAATAAGCCCCGTGTTATCAAGCCTCTCCCAGCGGCTTATATGACTTACTCTCATGCCTCCTGCTATGAGGACTTCATTTTAACTAGGTTGCGAATTGGGCACTGCCTTTTTATCCATCACCTCTTGTTAGGTAAATGGCGCTCCCCCACCACTTTTTGCACATTGCACCCATCTTTTAACAGTCTGCCATTTCCTGACGGAATGCCTTTTTTTGGCCAGAGTTTGCCATCTGAGTTATCAACCATGTTAGTGAATGACACGCAGGCTGTCAACCACATTTTACTTTTTATCCATTGTATCAATATGGCAAAGACCACTTAATTTTTAGTTCTGGACCTCCATTTCTCTATTGTGCGTTTTATAGATCTTTCTCCACACACATTTCATAAAAGATAAGGCACTCTTTTGAAAGACAAGAGTAAGGGCTTTCAAATAATGTATTCCAATTCTCAAAAGAACCATTATTAGCAGGGCTTATGTTGAAGTACACATTGTTTTAGTTAAAAGTAAACATTGAATATGGTACTTCTTGAAGTAAAATGTTTCCTCATGAACTAAACTATTCATACTGTTGTCATCAGCAGACTGTAAACTATACACTGAACATTAAGGTTTTGAAAAATATAGCTTTGACAAGAATTTAGAGCTTTCATATATGGACATAACTGTTATTAAAAGGAGTGGGAAATTGAAAAAATTTAATATTGTTAGGAGAAATTTTTTAAATAAATTTATTTATGTTAAAAAGTCAAAAAACATGCAGTTTAAGAATACAGAAACTAAATTTATTTCCTGAAAATGGCATCTTGCAAATGAGCTCCATTTTTGTGCAAACGTTCCAACAGTCTCTTAACCCTCAAGCAGACACACCTCTGTATAAAGTGTGTCAGTCACAGATAACATTATTTTGTCCCACTCTATTGCTTTACAAGTGTGATCCCATACCTATTCCTTCATTGTTGCTTCAGCGAACACAGTACTAAGTTGTATTATCTTAAGTCCAAATGAGCAGCAGTAATATACAATAAACAGCAACCTAGGTGAGAAAAATTTACAATCTGTGCAAGAAAATGCCCAGATTCCTATCTAGCGGCACAATCCCACAATCGGGCAGTTATCTACAAGATAATTAGTAATCAAATATGCGGTTGGCAGGGATCAGACACAAGTGCACTCTTGAATGCTTGAGTGGGTCATTACTATGGGATAACACTTCTATAAAGTAAACGAATGATATAATGAAAGGTTTATTTTATTGGTGTTTAATTAAACAGTGGTTTAGGTCATATAATGTAAGTTTACTTTATCATTTTTTAATTGAACTGTGATTTTACTCATACATGTTTACCTTGGTAACATGAAGACATCCTTCCCAACACCAGCGTTTATGAATTGTGCAGGTGGGAAATTTCTTTGCAATACATCCTATGTTCCCATAACCCTCCTGGTCTCAACCTTTATTAGTCACTGTCCTCACCCATCCAGCCCCTTCACTGTTCCCGCTCCAGCACTACACAACTGTCATTCCACCATCACACCCAACCATTTTACTTCTCTCCTTTTCCACTATTTCCTGCCCCACCCTCCCCACCTCTCCCCTGACCTCTGTGTAACCTGCAGCATTTCGCTGTCCACCACCCCAACCACACTATCCCTCCCCTCCCCTCCACAGCCTCCTCCTTACCTCCACCCAGTCACCACTCCCATCATGCACTCAGGCTGCTGCTCTTAGTGTGGTTTCAGTTGCCTGAAACTGCAGTCGTGTGTGTGAGTTGCATTTGCATGAGTGTGTGTGCATATGTGAGTCTATTGTTGATGAAGGCCTTGGCCAAAAGGTTTAATTGTGAGAGTCTTTGTGTTGTTCCTATCTGCGACTCAGAATCTCTGCTATATGGTGAGTAGCAACTTTCCTTTTCAATATTTTAACATAAAGACAATTATTCTTTACACATGTACAAAATGCAACCCGCGCCCACTTGTGTTATAAAACACGGAGTGCCCACTTGAGGATTAAATAAAAATGCGCATGGTTTGAGGCAACATTTCTATAGGAATTTTGGGAAATTTTTCTTGGATATTAGCTTTCAATTCTTCTATTATAGCATGTACTTAGTGATAAACACTGTTTTTAACATGACCCCATATGAAGAAGTCATACACTGACAGATGAAGAGTCTGGGAGGCCATTGACTGTCACCGTTTCTTGAAATTAAACAGTTTCCAAACACTTGGTGTACAGCAGCCATCGAAACAGATGCTGTGGATGACATTAATGTGTCTAGGTAAAACCAGCCATCACTAGTAATTTTTGAAAATGTCTGTAGTTGTTGTTCAACAGAGGTTTCGAGCATGGCGATGTACCAATCCAATGTGACTGCTCTCACCCTCAGGAGGGAAGAGAAAGAAATAAATAAAAATAAAATGGCCAAGAAGGCCACATATTGACACAGCACATCACACAGTAATTGCATTGCTGTGCAGTGGGCTTGGATGTAGCTTAGTAAGATGTTCTCGTGCCCAATAACGAAAATTTTGTTTATTAATGAATCCATTAAGACAGAAATTGGCTTTTGCCAACCAGGCACAGATCCAATGGAGGGAGGGGGCACAGATCCAATGGAGGGAGGGGAGGGTGAAGGTCCCCCCTCCCCCCCTCAGAGAACAGGTAGCCCAAAACATTTATATTTTTACACACACAAATCTCCAGTTTTCTCAGCCAACTTTCAGAGAATACAAGTAGCATGAAAACTGTGGGCCTGAAAGGCAAAGGGTACTTCAGGCTTACAAGTTAACACAGTATACCTCTCTGTCCATTGCCTTAGGGCTAGCTGACATGGATGGGCTTCCAGCCTGACTTGCTTCAGAAAACATTCCCACTGGGTACCTGCTCCCATTTGAGGGCGGAGGGCTAGTCTACCTACCAACAACAACAACCCGTCACAATTCGTAAGTCTACAAGGAATAGGGCTAGACAGAGAGAGAAAACCATTCACTAAAAAGGATACTGTGTGAACTTCCCCTCACCGATTTGATTCATATTGACAGGGAGTGTAAGATGTGACTTTCAACATATCTAAGCAGGAAGATGCAACTCTCAACCATTTTTGAGAAAATTGAATTTGAAAAATGTAAGCATGTCACAGACTTTGTACGGTGACTAATATTTAAGGAGTCAGTGACCAAGTGAGTAAGTCTTCAGTGCCAGGGCACCTGTATGCTGAGGCAACAAAAGTCACAGGGTACCTCCTTTTGCCCGGCATAGTGCAACTACATGATGTATGGACTCTAAAAGGCGTTGGAAGTCCCCTGCAGGAGTATTGGGTTATGCTGCCTCTATAACCATCGATAATAGTGGAAGGGCTGCTGGTGCAGGATTTTGTGCACAAACTGATCTCTCGATTATATCCCATAAATTTTCAATGGGATTCACGTTTGGTGATCTGGGTGGCCAAATTGTCCACTGTAATTCATGTTCTTCAAACTATCTCGTACAATTGTGGTCCGGTTACATGGAGCTTCATCATCCATAAAAATTCCATTGTTTGGGAAAAATGAAGTTCATGAATGGCTACAAGTGGTCTCTAGGTAGACAAACATAACCACTTCCACTCAACAATCGATTCAGTCCTACCAGAGGACGCAATCCATTCCATGTAAACACATACCACACCATTATGGAGCCACCACTAGCTCACACAATGCCTTGTCGACAATTTGGGTCCATGGCCTCGTGGGGTCTGCACCTCACCTGAAAGCTACCATCAGCTCGTACCAACTGAAACTGGGACCCCTCTGACTAGACCACAGTTTTCCAGTCCTCCAGGGTCCAACAAATGTGGTGACAAGCCAGGGAGGGGCATTACAGGTGATGTCACACTGTTAGCAAAGGAACTCATATTGGTCATCTGCTGGTATAGGCCATTAATGCCAAATTCCAATGCACTGACCTAACGGGTACATATGTCATATGTCCCACATTGATTTCTCCAGTCATTTTATGTGGTGTTGCTTGTTTATTAACATTGACAACTCTACACAAACGCCACTGTGCTCGGTCATGAAATGAATGCCATCAGCCACTGCGTTGTCTCTGGAGGGAGGCAATGCCTGAAATTTGATGTTCTCAGCAGACTCTTGACACTGTGGATCTTGAAATATTGAATTCCCTAACAATTTCCAAAATGGAATGTCTCTTACATCAATCTCCACACTGAAAGTCTGTTAATTCCCATCTTGCGACCGTAATCATGTCTGAAACCTTATCACATGGATCACCTGAGTACGAATGATCTCTCTGTCAATGTGCTGCCCTTTTATACCTTATGCACATGATACTACCACCATCCATATATGCGTATATCACTGTCACATGATTTTTGTCACCTTAGTGTGCGATAGTTTGTAGGGGATGGGAGCTGAACATGAAGGTATAAAGTATTTTTTTTATTTTGGAAGATGAATGGTGACTTGTAAGTAACAATAAAAAGGTTACATTTCTGATAATGTTAAAGCTCTATGTAGAACTGATTTTGAAATCATTTTCTTGAAAGAAAAACACCTGACTAAACTAATTTTTTTTTCCTTTCCCTGAAAACTAGGGGAGGGGAGAGGCACAGTCCCCCTCTCTTGTCCTGTGTATGGACACCCATGCTATAATGTTATAAGCACAAGATCTTAGGATCAAATCTCGTTGCTGGTGCCACTTTTTTGTGATCTATCTGCATCAATATCCCGTGACATGCTTTGATACGTTTGGTACGCCACAAAATTGTTTGATGACAGAGAACCTGTTTGTTTTGCAACAGACACACACGAAAAACCAAGTACATGCAAAAATTGGACATTCATTATGTTTGCTATATGTGGCAATAACTATTGTTTTACATGTTTATGCAATCAGTGTCATCCTGATTTACGCAGTGTTCCTTAGGGTACACATTATACTTGTCATAAGTGTATATACAATACTATAAATGAAATGACTATATTTATTTGGTTGAAAGTTCTCATGTATCTTTTTCTTATTTCCAGTCTCCTTAAGAAAAAAGATTTTTCTCTTTTTTCAGGATAAAGAATAGAAAAATAATAATTTGCACGGTCATAAATCTGTTGTTAGAATTACATGGGAATAAAAAAAGAAGCTGCAAGACTCAATCCACAGACCTTGCGCTTAATAAACTAAGTGCATACCTGCTCGGCTCTCGACTCTTTAAATACTAGCCACCCTACATGGTTTTATACTCTGAGGTGACAAAAGCCATGGCAGAGTGATATGCACGTATACAGGTGGCAGCAATATCGCATACATGAGGTATGAAAGGGCAGAGCATTGGTGGAGCTGTCATTTGTATTCAGGTGATTCATGTGAGAAAGTTTCTGACGCGATAAGGCTGCATGACGGGAATTGACAAACTTTGATTGCAGAATAATTGTTGGAGCTAGACGCATTGGACATTCCATTTCTGAAATTGTTATGGAATCAATATTCCAAGATCAACTTTGTCAAGAGTGTGCCGAGAACACCAAATTTCAGGCATTACCTGTCGCCATAGACAATACAGCACCCAATGGCCTTGTAACGACTGAGAGCAGCAGTATTGACATAGAATTGTCACTGCTAACAGACAAGCAACACTGTGTTGGTGATGTTGTTTGGGGGGAAGAGTCCAAACAGCGAGGTCATCGGTCTCATCGATTTAGGGAAGGACGGGGACAGAAGTCGGCCGTGCCCTTTCAAAGGAACCATCCTGGCATATGCCTGGAGTGATTTAGGGAAATCATGGAAAACCTAAATTAGCATGGCTGGATGTGGGAATGAACCATCGTCCTCCCGAATGCGAGTCTAGTGTGCTAACCACTGTGCCACATCGCTCGGTGCAACACTGTGTGATATAATCATAGAAATCAATGAGGCACATGTGACGAGTGCATCTGTTAGGACAGTGCGGCAAAATTTGGTGTTAATGGGTTATAGCAGGCGGCACATGACTGATGTGAGTGCCTTTGCTAACAGCATATCACCTGCAGCACCTCTCCTAGGCTCATGACCATATTGGTTGGATTGTAGATGACTGGAAAACTGTGTCTTGGTCAGATGAATCTTGATTTCAGTTGGTAAGAACTGACAGTAGGATTCAGGTGTGGCGCAGACTGCACGAGGCCTTGTCAACAATGCACTTGCAAGCTGGTGGTGGCTCCATAATGGTATGAGCTTGCCTGATGTGAATCCCACTGAGCATTTATGGGACATAATTGAGAGGTCAGTTCATGCACAAAATCCTGCAGCAGTAACTCTTTCGCAATTATGAACAGGCCACTGCAGCATGGCTCAATATTTGTGCAAGGTACTTCCAACAACTTGGTGAGTGCATGCCACATCTTGCTGCTACACTGTGCTGGGCAAAAGGATGTCTGATATGACATTAGGAAGTATTCCTTGACTTTTGGGACCCCAGTGTAAGCACGCCTACAATTTCTTGAAAACAGTTGAGAGTTGCGTCTTCGTGTTTAGTCAGGCCCTACACACCTTGTCACTGTGTATCAAACTGGTGAGCCGAAGTTCCTACGGCCCCATGTAAGGCAAAAAAACTATGGAGAGACTGACTTTTCCCAAACATTGATGGAAATGACCAATAGAAGCAGCATTTCCCCAGTTACAGGCTCATATAGCTGTAGTCTGAAGACTTGTGTTCACAGTTATAATGTGGAGTGAAATACTGTTAATTGTGAGTCCACACTTCAGTTTTATGTTGTGTAGATTATGATGATGTCAATGTTTCTGAGAATTTGTTCCTATTATAGCCTTAAATTAATTGTATGGCACATGTGCCTGTCAAATTTTCAAATGACAGCTTTTCAAGTGATATAGCAGGTGTGGCAGTGAAACAGGTCATTCTGAAACCTGCGTCAGTGATACGAACTAATTCACTGTTATATAAAAGAAATACAAATGAATTTAAAATGCCCATCACTTGAAAATAACATCACATAGGTGGCCAACATTTTCGTTCACACGTTTTTCAAATATTTTCTGGAAGTTATACATTACTTTTTTCAGGACTAGGTATTAGATTTTGATTAACATCCTCCAGAATTTGATCCTGCAGTTCCTGCATTGTTTGTGGTGGGGCACACCTGAAGATCTGAGATTTCAAGTGAGCTCAAAGGAAGAAAGAGGTTCCTGAAGGGCAGGAAATGTCCCCATTCTTGAAAATGAGGAAACCAGAAGAGATGTTCTCTTGCACATCAATGAAATGTCATGAGGTATGGCATATGGTCCTATCTCATTGGAAGAATGCTTTTGCAGTTGGAGGAAGGCTGCCTTGCTAGGAAGTGGTTCAATGTGTGAACATAACATCCTGTGTTCACAGTAACAGCATTGCCACAATCATCGTCAAAAAAGTATGGCCCTGTGATTCCAAAAGATGATGCACCACAGCACATTACCAGCCTCTGACCGTGAAATGGTATTTCATGAAGCATTTCTGGATTTTCACATGACTAGACCCTAAAGTTTTCCTTATTAACAAAGTCTGGCATTTAAAAATTGGCCTCTTCGCTTATGATCAGATTGTCACAGTTTTTGCACATATGAATTTTGTATGGGTGGTATTGCAGTTCCTTGTGCAATATTCACAATATACTGTTATCTGATATATCACGTTGCAGCCTCTGCTTGCATGTTGGACATCTGGGACTTCAGATGAAAGGTTCTTCTGCTCTTGCAACATTGTCTGGTGTGCACACATGTTTTGCACTTCCACCCCTCTTTCGCACCATATTACCTGTTTCCTCAAAGTTCTGTACCCACACTTTGACAGCATGGGCCAACAGGCCTGGGGAATGACATGTGAGATTGGAATGAGATTGAAATACATGCTGCATGGTCACATAGCTGTTATTGTTTTTGTAAAACATCTTCACAGCAACAGTGTATCGTTCACTGGGCCATAACATCGTACTGATTGAACATGCAAAATCAGAGTCAATGGCAAAGTTTTGTTGTCCAGATAGCACCATTCCTGTGTCCTGATTCCTAACATAACATGCTACTTCCAGGATTGTCAAATTGCCCATTTCACTGCCACGCCTGTTATTTCCCTGAACAGAAACTTCTTGGAATCTGTGCTAAAGGGATGTACTAAGTACTCGTGCAAACAATGCCTGTAAAAATATATATTTTACTAGTGAACCTGGCGTTTCTTCACAATTGCTAAGTAATTAAGGAAGCTGGATGTAAGTCCTAATCTCCTTCTCTCTTCTCTCTTTGTCCTTCTCCCCAACCCCTCTCTCCATCCATCTCCTCTGTCTTGCTGTCTCTCTCCATTTCTTCTTTCTCCCCTCTCTCTCTTTGTCCATATCCTCTTCTCCTCTCTCTCTTAGCCTTAGCCTTGTGTATTGTTATTGTAATCAATACCTCGATTTGCTTAAAATGATTGGGTAAATAGCTTGGGATAATTGATATGTGGGGTATAGAGAGACCTTTCCAGTTGCTGGACATGTGAGGGTAGTAGCCTCAAGGACCATACTTTCCATCATTTTAATCTGAGAGTAGGAAGGATTAAAAGTGACAGACAATTCAGATTACATAGTAGTATTCTGTTCATAAGCCATAAATACAATTTTCTTGTTTTCTGTTTAAACCAACTGTAAGGAGGAAGACGAAGCAGATAGACAGACCTGCGCAATATGGGGTCCTTAACGAATAGGATTAACAGAGTACATCAAAAGAGTAGCACGTTCTGTATTATTACAAAACAGGGGAGAGAGTGTCACTGACATGATACAGTATTTGGGGTGGACATCATTAAAACAAAGGCATTTTTCGTTGTGGTGAAATCTTCTCACGAAATTTCAATCACCAACTTTTTCCTCGAAAAGCAAAAATATTCTGTTCATAGGGAGACATGATCATAATGAAAAAAGGCAAATCAGAGCTTGCACGGATATAGGTGTTCGCTTTTTCCATGTGCTGTTTGAGTTGGAATTATCGTGAAGGCAGTTCAGTGAACCCTCTGCCCGGTGCTTAAATGAGATTTGCAAAGTATTCATGTAGATGTAGGTGATAATGTCCATAAAGCTGAAACTGGTTATCTGTAGAAATAAAAGGTGGTAAAGACTGTAAATTTTGCAATGTACAGGAGTAACATTTACTAGATTGTTATGTAGCTCCTAATCGTCCAGGTGGCAATATTATGTCCTCATGAGTTAATCCTTCTATTTCCTATGAACTGTTCCAGGAAAAATGTATTTTGTGACCTTAAGTGGTCAATTATGACATTTACAAATGGATTTCTTTTTATGTGCAACATGACATTTCACTACAGTCTGAAATTACTGAAAATTGTTCCTGCTACTTGGGTCTTTGTACCTTACTGCACAGCATCCCCTCATTATTCAATTAATTATCAATAGATTTCTGTATAGTCTCTTGCAGTAAACAGTCTGATTTCTCAGTAATATTTCATTACATTGTCATTTATTTATTTTTTGGTCAATTTACCTTCGGCAATAACTGCCTCCCTGTTGCCACTGATGTGACATCCTGTGTGTCACAGCAGTCTCTCAACACTCAGATAAGGGTCAGGCACTTATTGAATATACAAAATACAATGAACAAGGTGCTATGCTCCTTTTCTTTTGTAGTTATCGATACTGTACTGCGGTTGTGTGGGATGTTATCTTTCTTCCCCTTCTTTTTCTAAAAAGTTATTCTATGGGCCATAAAATGATATTATTTGCAATAATGAAAAATAACTTTATGTGCAGTGGCTTAGTTATTGGTCATACTACATCTACATCTACATTTATACTCCGCAAGCCACCCAACGGTGTGTGGCGGAGGGCACTTTACGTGCCACTGTCATTACCTCCCTTTCCTGTTCCAGTCGCGTATGGTTCGCGGGAAGAACGACTGTCTGAAAGCCTCCGTGCGCGCTCGAATCTCTCTAATTTTACATTCCTGATCTCCTCGGGAGGTATAACTAGGGGGAAGCAATGTATTCGATACCTCATCCAGAAATGCACCCTCTCGAAACCTGGCGAGCAAGCTACACCGCGATGCAGAGCGCCTCTCTTGCAGAGTCTGCCACTTGAGTTTATTAAACATCTCCGTAACGCTATCACGGTTACCAAATAACCCTGTGACGAAACGCGCCGCTCTTCTTTGGATCTTCTCTATCTCCTCCGTCAAACCGATCTGGTACGGATCCCACACTGATGAGCAATACTCAAGTATAGGTCGAATGAGCGTTTTGTAAGCCACCTCCTTTGTTGATGGACTACATTTTCTAAGCACTCTCCCAAAGAATCTCAACCTGGTACCCGCCTTACCAACAATTAATTTTATATGATCATTCCACTTCAAATCGTTCCGCACGCATACTCCCAGATATTTTACAGAAGTAACTGCTACCAGTGTTTGTTCCGCTATCATATAATCATACAATAAAGGATCCTTCTTTCTATGTATTCGCAATACATTACATTTGTCTATGTTAAGGGTCAGTTGCCACTCCCTGCACCAAGTGCCTATCCGCTGCAGATCTTCCTGCATTTCGCTACAATTTTCTAATGCTGCAACTTCTCTGTATACTACAGCATCATCCGCGAAAAGCCGCATGGAACTTCCGACACTATCTACTAGGTCATTTATATATATTGTGAAAAGCAATGGTCCCATAACACTCCCCTGTGGCACGCCAGAGGTTACTTTAACGTCTGTAGACGTCTCTCCATTGATAACAACATGTTGTGTTCTGTTTGCTAAAAACTCTTCAATCCAGACACACAGCTGGTCTGATATTCCGTAGGCTCTTACTTTGTTTATCAGGCGACAGTGCGGAACTGTATCGAACGCCTTCCGGAAGTGAAGAAAAATGGCATCTACCTGGGAGCCTGTATCTAATATTTTCTGGGTCTCATGAACAAATAAAGCGAGTTGGGTCTCACATGATCACTGTTTCCGGAATCCATGTTGATTCCTACATAGCAGATTCTGGGTTGCCAAAAATGACATGATACTCGAGCAAAAAACATGTTCTAAAATTCTACAACAGATCGACGTCAGAGATATAGGTCTATAGTTTTGCGCATCTGCTTGACGACCCTTCTTGAAGACTGGGACTATCTGTGCTCTTTTCCAATCATTTGGAACCCTCCGTTCCTCTAGAGACTTGCGGTACACGGCTGTTAGAAGGGGGGCAAGTTCTTTCGCGTACTCTGTGTAGAATCGAATTGGTATCCCGTCAGGTCCAGTGGACTTTCCTCTGTTGAGTGATTCCAGTTGCTTTTCTATTCCTTGGACACCTATTTCGATGTCAGCCATTTTTTCGTTTGTGCAAGGATTTAGAGAAGGAACTGCAGTGCGGTCTTCCTCTGTGAAACAGCTTTGGAAAAAGGTGTTTAGTATTTCAGCTTTACGCGTGTCATCCTCTGTTTCAATGCCATCATCATCCCGTAGTGTCTGGATATGCTGTTTCGAGCCACTTACTGATTTAACGTAAGACCAGAACTTCCTAGGATTTTCTGTCAAGTCGGTACACAGAATTTTACTTTCAAATTCACTGAACGGTTCACACATAGCCCTCCTTACGCTAACTTTGACATCGTTTAGCTTCTGTTTGTCTGAGAGGTTTTGGCTGCGTTTAAACTTGGAGTGGAGCTCTCTTTGCTTTCGCAGTAGTTTCCTAACTTTGTTGTTGTACCACGGTGGGTTTTTCCCATCCCTCACAGTTTTACTCGGCACGTACCTGTCTAAAACGCATTTTATGATTGCCTTGAACTTTTTCCATAAACACTCAACATTGTCAGTGTCAGTGTCTGTGATGACAGTTTCCCATAATGTTTTCATAGAATACTTCCACCGTCCTACTCAGCCAGTTCATCACGGTGGTGCAGCCAATTTCTTCCTACACATTACATATTGTTCTCTTATAACCGAAAGTCATCATCACATGGGCTGTGCTTTCGAACATAAATATTGAGCTTACCAATTTCCTGTTGTCATAGCGTGGGAAAAGCATTCTGCAGAGTCTGTTTGAATGTACAGAGCAATTTCAGGCATGTGAGATATTCTGAACATGCACTTCAGCATAGACCAATGAAGGAAATGGAAGGATGCCACCTATGTCACATGCAGGTCATCTCTCTTTTCAGTACAGGCTTGACAGACGCCATGTTGGATTTCAGTTGAAGCCCATATTTGGTGGGATTATCATAACTTACATTGTATGAATGTATACCATTTCAAAGCATGAACACATTTATTGGTAAGATTTATTCCAATAAAATGACAGGAAACATCATATTGGTGGCTAAAGAATTTTCAGATTATAACTTCAGTGTTATGAAAGTATGCCATTTCAAGGCATCAGATCCATCAAAGACATGTTGTTCTTGGTATTATTTATTATAATTAAATGCCATTAATAACATATCAGTGATTTAAAGCCTTCAGAAGATGGTAACACAGAAGGCATGGCCATATGTTGAGAAAGTTCAGCATAAGGTGGTGAACTGAGGTGCACAGTTATGAAGCAGTCTGTAACTGGTTCAAGTCTCAATAAATCGAGCAAATCTTTTATGTACCTCATGTTTGCTAAAAGGTTCTGGAAATTTCTTGTTAATTTAATAGACGTATGTTCTGTAATATTCAAAGTTACGTAAATATAATTCCGCTCTCTCTCAGGAGTTAGTTTGTTCGATTGACTTTACAGGAGAGCTTGTGCTGCTTGCAGTAAGATATTTTGCACTTTGTTATCCCAAGTCAATTATTTCACATGTTCTAAAGAATCTTTTATCAAATAGAAACAGTGATCGAGTAAGAAGCATATGGACAAGGGAGTAACTAAATGCGTGTTTTAATAGAGCTAACAACTGTGTGATTCTAAACAAGCTGTGTAATTGGATTGATAAAAAAATCTGCTCACCAATTAGCAGCTGGAGAACACACACACAGAAAGGTTTAATTCATGCAAGCTTTTGGAGACTGCGGCTCCTTCTGCGTGCATCACCTGTAGCTGCAAATTGCTGCTGAAGCAAGCTGTGTTTGCTTATACCACATTGAGGCACACCTAACATACATGCAAACCAAGTCATTTCTGAGTGTTAAATAGTATGGCAGAGATCAAGTTGGCACATTACCCATTGAAAGGTACAGCCTGTGTAATCACAGATTAAGCTCAGTGTAATGTTATCATTATGGCGTTGTCATTATCTGTGGCAATACTTGCCATCCCATTCCAGTGGTGGTTCCATCTCAGTTTCAGAAGAAATATGTTGGATCATACACCTGTTTTTGGCAATAAATGAGACAAAAGGATGAGGCATTCTCCACACCACCATAACAAAGTGGCTGAATAAACTGGGATGGCAGGATTCTTTGGTGGCTGTGGTTCGAATTTTGTAGCATTCTTGGAAAGATCTTCCATTATAATGGAGGTTCTAATCTTTCAGGTTTTCTCAGTGTGACTGATTAATGGTGAGCTTCCTGGTCTTCAGCCAAGCTGTTTCCATTTTCTGTACAATATTTCAATGACTGACCCAGCTGTCTTCTTCAGGTGCTGTGAGTTTTGGTGTTACATGTATTCACTGCCTGGACTGCAACCAGACTGTGAACTATTGTTGACTTTTTGCTGCTGTTTGTAGTCGAGTTTGAATACCTGATATCGACTGTACCCTTTGATTTCCTTTTGTTCACAGAGGGCTCACTAATACTCTGTGACATGCAAATTCCGTAGCGTTTTCCAATTCTGACGGATGTGATGGTTGGTGAGATTTGAATAAATTGAGTACCAGACCCTCAGTATTATTTAAGTTGAAACCTTCATCCCCATTTATTAGGTTTTCTGACTTCTTTATTTCAATAGATTCCTTAATCATGCTATCCCACTTCCCATTGTATTTTGTTTCATGATTATATATGAGGCAGTGAATGAAATGGCTGGCATGATGTGAAACACAATGAGATCAGAATCATGGAGCAAATGCAGAGTTTCTGTGACAGCATGACCAAGGAGTGTATCGAAATAAAGATGTAAGAAAACCTAATAAATGGGGATGGAGGTTTCAATTTAAGTAACACTTGGACTCAAGCACTCATTTTATTAAAATCTAACTGAGCTTCACATCCATCAGCATTGGAAAAACCTGAGGGAATTTGCATTTCACAGAGTATAAGTGCATCTTCTCTACAGCAAAAGAGCATCAAGTATCATCGAGTATCAAACTCAGCTATAACTAGCTGTGGGAGACCGACAATATTTCACAGCCTGCTTGGAGTCCAGGCAATGAGTACACATAACTGCAAAATATGTAGGACCCGAAGAAGACAACTAGGCCAGTCATCAAAATATTGTGCAGAATATGGAAACAGCTCGGCTGAACATCAGGTAGCTCACCATTAACTGTGGAACCTCTTACAGTTGTATCAACTGTTACTGACTTTACTAGTGGACTGCATCTAGGCAAAGGACTGAGGTGTACCTGATTGCACCAAATAATTTTTTCTGTGCATTAAAACTGCATCACTGTACATTTTACAAGGAAAAACTGAAAAAAAGAGTAAAATGTGTCTGAAGAAAGAAACAATTACAAAATAGAAAATAAGTTCTATGAAAATACACTGTTGTTGTTGTGGTCTTCAGTCCTGAGACTGGTTTGATGCAGCTCTCCATGCTACTCTATCCTGTGCAAGCTTCTTCATCTCCCAGTACCTACTGCAACCTACATCCTTCTGAATCTGCTTAGTTTATTCATTTCTTGGTGTCCCTCTACGATTTTTACCCTCCATGCTGCCCTCCAATACTAAATTGGTGATCCCTTCATGCCTCAGAACATGTCCTACCAACCAATCCCATCTTCTAGTCAAGTTGTGCCACAAGCTCCTCTTCTCCCCAATTCTATTCAATACCTCCTCATTAGTTATGTGATCTACCCATCTAATCTTCAGCATTCTTCTGTAGCACCACACTTTGAAAGCTTCTATTCTCTTCTTGTCTAAACTATTTATCGTTTCACTTCCATACATGGCTACACTTCATACAAATACTTTCAGAAATGACTTCCTGACACTTAAATCTATACTCGATGTTAACAAAGTTCTCTTCTTCAGGCCAGTCTACATTTTATATCCTCTCTACTTTGACCATCATAAGTTATTTTGCTCCCCAAATAGCAAAACTCCTTTACTAGTTTAAGTGTCTCATTTCCTAATCTGATTCCCTCAGCATCACCCGACTTAATTTGACTACATTCCATTATCCTCATTTTGCTTTTGTTGATGTTCATCTTATATGCTCCTTTCAAGATACTGTCCATTCCATTCAACTGCTCTTCCAAGTCCTTTGCTGTCTCTGACAGAATTACAATGTCATCAGCTAACCTCAAAGTTTTTATTTCTTCTCTTTGGATTTTAATTCCTACTCCAAATTTTTCTTTTGTTTCCTTTACTGCTTGCTCAATATACAGATTGAATAACATCGAGGATAGGCTACAACCCTGTCTCACTCTCTTCATAACCACTGCTTCCCTTTCATGCCCCTCAACTCTTATAAATACACTTACAAATACGCTATGTTATCAAAGGTATCCAGACACCTGACTGAAAATGACTTACAAGTTCATGGCACCCTCCACTGGTAATGCTGGAATTCAATATGGCATTGATCCACCCATAGCCTTGATGACAGCTTCCACGCTCACAAGCAAATATTCAATCAGGTGCCGGAAGGTTTCTTGGGGAATGGCAGCCCATTCTTCACAGAGTGCTGCACTGAGGAGAGGTTTTGATGTCGATCGATGAGGCCTGGCATGAAGTTGGCGTTCCAAAACATCCCAAAGGTATTCTATATGATTCAGGTCAGGACACTGTGCAGGCCAGTCCATCACAGGGGTGTTATTGTAGTGTAACCACTTTGCCACTGGCCGTGCATTATGAACAGATGCTCCATCGTGTTGAAAGATGCAGTCGCCATCCCCGAATTGATCTTCAACAGAGGGAAGCAAGAACGTGCTCATAACATCAATGTAGGCCTGTGCTGTGATAGCGCCACGCAAAACACAAGTGCCATGAAAAACACAACCACAAGATAACACCACCACCACCTCCGAATTTTACTGTTGGCACTACATACACTGGCAGATGACATTCACCGGGCATTCACCGTACTCTCACCCTGCCATCAGATTGCCACATTGTGTTCTGTGATTCATCACTCCACACATTTTTCCACTGTTCAATCGTCCAATGTTTACACTCCTTACACCGAGTGAGGTGTTGTTTGCATTTACCAGGGTGATGTGTGGCTTATGAGCAGCCGCTCAACCATGAAATCTAAGTTTCCTCACCTCCCACCTAACTGTCATGGTACTTGCAGTGGATAGTGATGCAGTATGGAATTCCTGTGTGATGATCTGGAGAGGTGTCTGCCTATTACACATTATGACCCTCCTCAACTGTCGGCGGTCTCTGTCAGTCAGCAGTCAAGGTCGGCCTGTACGTTTTTGTGCTGTATGTGTCCCTTCATGTTTCCACTTCAGTATCACATCAGAAACAGTGGACCTAGGGATGTTTAGGAGTGTGGAAATCTCGCGTACAGAAGTATGACGCAAGTGACATCCGATCACCTGACCACGTTCGAAGTCCGTGAGTTCCGCGAACTGACCCATTCTGCTCTCTCACGATGTCTAATGACTACTGAGATCGCTGATAAGGAGTCCCTGGCAGTACGTGGCAGCACAATGCACCTAATATAAAAAACGTGTGTATTTGGGGGTGTCCGGATACTTTTGATCACATAGTGTTTTTCACATGTACTTGGAAATATAAACAGTTGGAGGTCGGATATATTTTCTTTGCAGCTCAACAGTGCTTGGTTCACTACATTAATGAGTCAACATAACACATTATTTTCTTCTTAGATTAATTATTACTTTGGCAGGTGATTGCTTGAAGAAAGTCAAAGAGTTGATGTGCCATGCATGGAAGATGTACTTTTTGTTTTTTAATAAGAAGTTCAAGTTGGAAAATGAGGCAGCAGGAGAATCGTTGTCTACACTACATGCACTGTCTTTCAGTCATAATTATTATGATTATTGTTATGCTGTTGCAGTTACCAAACCTGAACACACGTCAACTAGCTTTCTTTCTGTGAGTAACAATGGAAATGCACCGCAACAGTAGTTTCCCCTGCCAGTATCATCAGATATTAGGTGTTACATGTTTCAGTGTGATATCAATGATTTCACTAAGACTATGCAGCTAGAGTGACACTGGTCACTTCCTTCCAATTATGACCTTGCTTAGAGTACCATTATCAAAAAAGGAGAAAAGTCAACAAAATGTGCTCAGCACTGCACTGGCTCACAATGCCATATGAGCTGCAATGACTGCTGCAGATACTATACTCTTTTTACCACAGGCTCTGGTGGTACTTTTCAGACAAATATTCCCCTGAAGAGATTTGTTAGAAAACCTTTGATGTCCTTCATTGGTTTGCTCCGGAATAAGAAACCTTTATTTTTTATCAGTGGAAGAAAGACCATCTAGGAGCTGTTGAGACTGCAAGAAATTTCACCTTAGTTTTCATGATCCTGAACTTTGTATCACTAACTGGGTATACACTGAGAGATGGTTGAACTCAAAGAGAACTGAGAATAGTTGCATCCTATTACCAGCAGCATAAACTTCTGTGGCCATCAACATATTTCTTTGTGTGGCCACACAGATGAAAAGACTTCTACCAAAGGACTCGCACAGGAACTGATACTCCTGACCATTGGGCAGATAATGTTATGACTAGCAATATCAGGAATCTTTGAGCTGTCGTGTGCTTCATAGTTGATTTGAGTGATTCCAATTTACATCATCATTTAGAAAACATCTCTTCAGATACCACATGTATATGCAAAACTACACAAAATCTGTTCACTGACATATGCAAAGAAGAAATGCAAGACAATATTCGTGTAGAGTTAGAGAAGAAATGTTTTTCCCATTATGTCAGATGAAACCACCAATATCTCTCACACTGAACTGCTCAGTTTATTTGTCTATTATCTTCACAAAGGAATTTGTAGGGAATATTTTATTATATTTTGTAATGCTTATTAGAAGATTTGTGCTGAAGATGCACATGTAGAGCATTGTCTTAAGTGTATTCGCTCTTTCTCATACTGTTAAACATCTTTGTAAGAAATATAATAATGATCTAAACATGTGTGTTGAAATTGGTACTGATTGCTGTTCAGTTACAGTTTCTAGGTCAAAGAATGCCGTTCAGCAAAACATTGCTCTTGTAGCAACCATTAACTGAACAATTGTCTTGTAAATTCTTCCAAGGTCACTATTGTCACAAACATCGGAAAAAATGAAAAATATCATGACATTTGCTACTTCCTCTACTAAAAGTCTTTAAAGAAGTGTTTGACGTAGTAGCAATGGAGGGAATCTGTGAGACATATTGGGTGGAGAGACTTGACTGTCATCTGCAGATTCAAGTTGGCAGTTTGGTGGAGATATGTGATGCCCTCTATAAGATTTAACTGTGGCATGACAGTATAATGCCATATGAAGCAAACTGCTTTTCAAAAACTTTACATGGCCCTGAATTCATTCTCTTGGCTGTCTGCTTAGATGATGTTATGCTGCTCACCATATGGAGGAGATGTAGAGTCACAGACAAGCACAACAAAAAGACTGCTCAACAAATTAGCTTTCAGCCAAAAGACCTTCTTCTGAAGTAGATAACACACACAAATGACCACGGTCTTTGCCATGGCCAGACTCCGAGTACCTGCGATTGAAGGGAGAATCAGTCTGGTTAGTGGGGGTAAGAAGGAAACTGGGGCGATTGGGGAGAGGGACAGCAGGGTAAGGTATGGGATGATAAAATGCTGCTTGTGGAAGCATACAGAGATGTGGTAGGGAGAGGGTAGGGCAGCTGGGTGCTGTCAGGAGGTTGGCCAGAGTGTGCGGGTGGGCAAAGGACAGAAGTAAAAAGTCTTTGATACATTGGTGGAATAGAAGGCTGTGTAGTGCTGAAGTGGGAACAGGGAAGGGGATAGGTGGCTAAAGGTCAGTGATTAACGTAAGCTAAGGCTGGGGAGTTACAGGAATGTAGGATATATTGCAATAGAATTCCCACCTGTGCAGTTCATAAAAGCTGATGTTGGCAGCAAAGAGCCAAATGGCACAGGCTGAGAGCAGTTATTTAAGTGAAGAATGTTGTGTTGGGCAGCCTGCTCAACAATTGGGTATTTCAGCTGTTTCTCGGACACAGTTTGTCAGTAGCCATTCGTGCTGGTGGACAGCTTGTTAGCTGTCATGTCCACATAGAATGCATCACAGTGGTTGCAGCTTAGCTTGTAGGTCATATAACTGCTTTCACAGATAGCCCTGCCTTTGATGGGATAGGTGACGCTTGTGACCAGACTGGAGTAGGTTGTGATGGGAGGATGTGTGGACCAGGTCTTGAATCTAGGTCTATTATAGGGATATGAGCCATGAGGTAAAGGACTTATAGCAGGGATTGGTAGGGATGGTCGAGAATAGTGTGTGGGTTTGGTGGGCGGCAGAATACCACTATGGAAGGAGTGGAAAAGATAGTTGGTAGCACATTCCTCATTTCAGGGCATGACAAGGGGTAGTCTAAACCTTGAAGGACAATGTGTTTCATTTGGTCCAAACCTGGGTGGTACTCAGTCATAAGAGGAATGCTCCTTTTGCAGCTGGATGGTGGGGCTTTGGGAGGTGGTGAGTGACTAGAGAGGTAAGACATGGGAAATCTGTTTCTGTACAAAGTTGGTGGGGCAATTTCAGTCTGTGAAGACCTCAATGAGACCCTCGGTATATTTTGTAAGGGACTGCTCACCACTACATATGTGATGCCCACAGGTGTCTAGGCTGTATGCATAGGACTTCTTGGTATGAAATGGGTGGCAGCTGTCAAAGTGGAGGTATTGCTGGTGGTTGGTGGGTCTGAAATGGATGGATGTACTGATGTAGACATCTTTGAGGAGGTCAGTACTGGGGATTGTAGCTTATTGGGTTGAGGAGGACCTGGTGGAGTGAATGGGGGAGAAGGTGTTAAGGTTCTGGAGGAATGTGGATAGGGTGCACTTACCCTCGATCCAGACCATGAAGGTGTTATCAAGGAATCTGAACCAGGTGAGGGTTTTGGGATTCTGGGTGGTAGGAAGAATTCATCTAGATGGCACATAATAGGTTGGTGTAGGATGGTGCCATGCAGGTACCCATTGCCATACCACAGATTTATTTGTAAATGTTGCCTTCAAAAGTGAAGTAATTGTGAGTGAGGATATAGTTAATCATCGTGACCAGGAAGGAGGTTGCAGGTTTGGAGTCTGTCGGGAATTGGTGAAGTTAGCGTTCAGTAGTGGCAAGGCCATGGGTATTAGGTATGTTAGTGTAAAGGGAAGTGGTATTAATAGTGATGAACAAGGACCATGACCAACTATATTCTCACCCACAGTTACTTCACCTTTGAAGGCACCTACAATCAAATTTGTGGTATGGCAATGGACACCATCTTATGCCAACCTATTCACAGGTTATTTACAGAAATCCTTCCCAAACGTCCAAAGACTCAAACTTCTCACCTGTTTCAGATTCATTGACATCTTCATAATCTAGGCTAAGTATGAGGACACCCAATCCACATTCCTCCAGAACCTCAACATCTTTCTCCCATTCACATCATCTGGTACCCCTCAACTCAATAAGATACCTTCCTCAATGTTGACCGTAACATCAAAGGTGTCTACTTCAGTGCCTCTGTCCATATCAAATCTATCAGTCACCAATAATATCACTACTTTGACAGGTGCCACCCATTCTGTACCTAGAAGTACACTCCACACAACCTAGCCACCCATGGCTGTCACATCTGTAGTAACAAGCAGTCCCTCTCAAAATACACCAGAAGTCTCACTGAGACTTCCACAGACCAAAATTACTCTCCCTTCTTTGTACAGAAACACATCTCCTGTGTCCTATCTCTCCAGTCACCCATCACATCCTAGAATGCCACTATCCAGCTGCAAAGGAGCATTCCCCTGATGACTCAGTACCACCCAGGACTGGAGCAACTGAATCACATTCTCCTCCATGATTTTGACTACCTCTCATCATTCCCTGAAATGAGGAATGCCCTACCCACTATCCTTCCCGCCCCTCCCACAGCGGCATTCCACCGTCCACTGAACCTGCACAATATCCTTATCCATCCCTATGCCATCTCTGCACCCAACCTCTAGCCTCATGGTTCCTATACCTATAATAGACCTAGATGCAAGACCTGTCCCATACATCCTCCCATCACCACCTACTACAGTCTGGTTATAAGCACCACCTTCCCCATCAAAGGCAGGGCTATTTGTGAAAGCTGTTATGTGATCTACAAGCTATGCTGCAACCAAGTTTCATATCAGTGCACACTCCACTGCAGAGTGAAAATCTCATTCTGGAAACAACCCCCAGGCTGTGGCTAAGCCATGTCTCTGCAATATCCTTTCTTCCCGGAGTGCTAGTTTTCCAGGTTCGCAGGAGAGCTTCTGTGAAGTTTGGAAAGTAGGAGACGAGGTACTGGCGGTAGTAAAGCTGTGAGGACGGGGTGTGAGTCATGCTTGGGTAGCTCAGTGGTAGAGCACTTTCCTGTGAAAGGCAAAGGTCCCGAGTTCGAGTCTCGGTCTGACATACAGTTTTAATCTGCCAGGAAGTTTCATATCGGTGCACACTCTGCTGTAGAGAGAAAATTTCATTCTCAGAAACAACCCCCAGGCCATGTCTCTGCAATACCGTTTCTTCCAGGAGTGCTAGTTCTCCAGGTTTGCAGGAGAGCTTCTTTGAAGTTTGGAAAGTAGGAGACGAGGTACTGGTGGTAGTAAAGCTGTGAGGACGGGGCGTGAGTCATGCTTGGGTAGCTCAGTGGTAGAGCACTTGCCTGTGAAAGGCAAAGGTCCCGAGTTCGAGTCTTGGTCGGGCACACAGTTTTAATCTGCCAGGAAGTTTCATATCAGCGCACACTCCGCTGCAGAGTGAAAATCTCATTCTGGAAATATTTCCTCAATTTGCTCTTGAATTCTGGGGTTTTGTGAGCCAGGCTTTTGACGTCATTTGGTACAGCATAAAACACTTTTGTGCCCAATTAATGTTCTCTTTTCTGCACTTGGATGATGTTAGTTCATTTTCAGTGTAAGGCATGTTTGACTTTGTGTTGTGGTACTAAAGAGGGAGTGGATTTTACTAATAAAACATGCATGGGAGAATATATACTATGATGTCACAAAGAAAATCCATAGTTTCTGGAACTGGTTTCTGCTAGGTGCTCACCAGTTGTTGTTCCTCACTAAATTGCTAAATGATTTGTTCACTGTGGCCCACCTATCCCATAGTTAACGCCAATACTTTTGTTTCCTTCCAAGGATGTAGAGTCTGATGAGTGGTGGTGGGTTTCCTCAAATCAAGGTAATCACATTTATGGGGTCACACATAATGCACCAAGAGCCTTCATCACGCCAGAGACAATATGTTCCTGACATGGGATGCACATAATCTGACCACGACCAAATGTGATGATTTTGTGCATCTTGTCCATCCTAAATGTGATTGCCACACTAACATCCAGTGCAGTACACACAAAATAACTTGACCCATATGTGCAAGGATGGTGCAGTAGAGGAGGGGATGGCAGTAGTGGTGGAGGCTCTAAGAGTGCACTCCCTCAGTTCAAACAACAAGAATTTATTATAATGATGTGAACAAGGTATTTGCATTTCTGAATCAGAACTATCTGATTTGTAAATTCTAAGCAGAATGTGATGGGAAACAGCACTGTAGAATCTCAGTTTCACTAATGGTTGTTGCATTAGCCAAAAAGACTTTTAATACTCGTGTCAATTTTTCAAAGTATCTGCTGCTCACATCATCATCTCCAGGATATTAATTCACAGTGTAATGCCAACATGGTTTATTTTCAAATCTAACATTTCAAACAATCAACTTCACATTTTCATTTTTATGAACTTTGATAAAGAGAGCGGCCCCTCCTGCCAGAGGTGCGAGTCTTCCCTCGGGCATGGGTGTATGTGTCGTACTTAGCATAAGTCAGTTTAAGTTAGTTTGAGTAGTGTGTAAGACTAGGGACCGATGACCCCAGCAGTTTGGTCCCTTAGGAATTCACACACATTTGAATATTGATAAAGAGAGTTACAGTCAAATAAACATTGATTCCAAATTGATGGGATTGCACTGTATTTCAGTTCCATGATTCATTAGTAGTTGAAGAATTATAATTCTCTTCTCCTTCCGCCATGCCTTTCCCCAAGTAATCAGTCTTGGGAAGTACTTCTATCTACACTTTCTCTCTCAGAATAGCTAGTGGTTTCTGCAACCTTCTCAAGCATAGATTTTAAGTGGGGACTTCAGGGTGTAAGTTACACTTGTTATCCCATGCTAAGACCGCTGCACAACAAGACTGGTTTATTTTCAAAAGAGTGTACGTGATCCAAGTTTCCTGCAGATACAGCTCTGTGTGGTATGGATAGCAGGTGCATCACAGTGTACAAAATGGTGTAACGTCTGAAAATGTACTAGGAAGTTGACGTATGTGAGACAGTATGGTTCTTGTGGTCAAAAAGTCTACACTGCACAGAGTTTCACCATGATATTCTGGTGGTATGTGGACCAAATGCAAAGCTACATCCAGCCATACTGAGATACTGCCAACAATCTGACCAAGGCCACACAGACATGGGTGAAACTGATTGGGAAGTGCAGATCATGCACCTTCCAGTTTCCATCCATATGGTGACCTGGGAGAACATGTGGGGAAAGAGGGTTTTCAAAAATTAGGACGTTCATACAGTGGTTCTCAAATGGCTCTGTGACTGGGGTGCAGATTTCTTTCTTTGAGGAACTGAACAACTGGTAGAACATTTCTACTGTTGTTTACAGTGCCTTGATGAACATGTTGAAAAATAAAGGATGGTTACAATGTCTGTGTTTATACAGTGTCTGTATCTTCACATTACAATATTCTTCAGACATGTGTGCATGCCTGAAGAAACAGATAATTACTGCTTTGGTAAATGTTATGAAATAGATTCACATTTTGGAAATTTGGATTGACATCAGCTGTTTGCGATGCACGAAAATTTGAGCCAGACAGGGACTAAAGCCAGATTTCTCACTTATAACGTGTGATTGCCTTAACCACTTTGGCTATCCAAGCACACCTCCAGGACCAATCCAAACTTCCATATGTCAGTGAGTCCACAAACCTTACGCTTGCACATTTTGTGATTGCCACACAGGAAGAGACAAATATTTTATCATCATGTGTCACTAACAGTTGACCTCAGTTCCAGAATTCTCTAGTATCCTCCATAGTATTTGCCTCTTTACTCAATCAAAAGATTTATGTATAATATAAAGGCTGTATGTGTTTTTGAATTAAATTTGCGCCTTGTCTCTATTAAATGTCTTATAATCAATACACTAGCTGTTCCCAACCTCCCTTCCTGAAAACATTCTGGTATTCTAGAAGGAGGGTTTCACTTGTAGCTTGTACTCTCTTGTCAGTTATTCTAACATTATTTATTTATTTATTTGTTCAAGAATCATTTTAGTACACTATTTGTACATGTGATATTTTCCTTTTTTAAAGAGAAGGATGACAACTTCACTCCTCCATGCACTTGGTATATGTCCATTTTTTGTCACATTTAAACAGATGGAGCATTGTTAATGTTATCACAGTTCTACTATATTTTACAAACTCAGCATTAATTCTGTCCATCTCAGTCACCTTTTTATTTTTTTATTCTTGACAGAGCTTCATCAAGATCTTCATATGTCAAAACATCACCCAGGTTAGATTCATCTGCGACATTCTCTACTGATGCTTTCTGTTCTTCACCAAAAGTCCTTATAATCTCTTTTCCCATTTTCTTCTAATACTGTGTTCACATTGGCTGTCTCATCTTCTGTCTCATTAAGGTGTTTCATTACTTTATAAGCTGTTGCTTGTCTGCCATGTAAGCCAGCCTTGATATTACTAACAAATCTATTCCGTGCTTGATTGTTTAAATTTTCTTACAACTGTTTTTCTCTTCCTAATATATTCACCTTTATTAATATCCATTTTTGTCTGTAAATATACCTTATAAGCTTTCTTGTTTCCCTTAATAGCTGTTACATTCTGTGGTATTTTGTAAATAGCACTAATCAGTTTGATAGTAAGAGATCTACAACTTAGATTCTACTAAAGAAAAGTAAAGTATTTAAATATGCTTACAATAATAAATAAACATGCACATGAATAAGAATCTGGGAATGTGTCTGCCTGCTACAAGTCATGTATACAGGACATTATTATGGTTCAGGAATGCTTCTATACTGTAGAATGAACCTTGCAATAGGAACTGCCTTAAGTAATTTTTAAAGAAGAGTTCTCCATTCACTAGAAGGCACTAAAAATCTAATGACCACTGAAACAATTCCCCTTCTGTACCACACCCAGGTTTGTATTCTTACAGAAGATGTGGTGTGAGAACTATTTAAAAAGTATCCAACTTTTATTTATAAAATCAGTCTTTATCCAGATACCATTGTCACCTTCATCTTCTTGCTGTTTCACTTTGTAAGTGATCAACTGTCATATAAAAGCCTTTCACACTATTTTCGTAACACATAACTGATGCAAATCTATCTGCATCCTATACAGGCTGTGATATACATAGTCAACCACAAAGAAGAAAACCAGCAGAAGACATCACTGATTTCAATTTATAGCCATACACTGCCTCCCTCCTTCCCCCCAAATGCCACACCAGCAGCTACAGTAAAAAACAATGGACAAAGTGTTCTAGATTAATCTAGTTTAAGACTGTTTATTTTTAAGTAACATTTCTCTGTGTATGTATGTGTGTATAAATGCCTGAAGATGAACAGAAAATGTTCAAAATGCGTTGCATTATGTTAGATTAAGCATAAAATAAAAAGTGACTGGTAGCAGAAATTTGAAATAAATAAAAATATTATTAATTTTAAATGTTTATCAGGCAGTCATTGATTTTTGGGGTGCAATATCAAGAGTGAAAGATTTAACTATTCTATCTGGATTACTACAAAGAAATGCCATAAGTAATTGCATTAATAGTTCTTCAAGAAATCATTATGAAAATAAATTCAAAGATCATCACTGGAAGAGTCAATGATTGATGTACTAGTAATGATTTGCATTTATGATCATTTGAATCTCAGTTCTCTTCTTCATGGTTAAAGGACTCGCAACCAGATAAGATTTTATTAGAACATTTGAAAGTCAGTCATAATATCCATCATGAGAAACGGTAAAAAAGATAATACTATGATGTATGTGGTGTTGCTAAATGGCGACATGGTTATGGCAAGTGACAGATAGTAACAAAAATCAAGCCTTGTTCTACCAATCTGAAGAAAATAATTTCATAATTTTGTAGCAACACTTTAAAATCCTTCATCAATTCAACAGTTCTGTAATGGAAGCTGTGCTGTCTAGAAGAATTGGATCCAGAATAGAAAATCTTAAGGAGAAATGAAAAATATAAAAAGGTAATTAACTTCTATGGATTTACATTGAGACTGACAACTAGGATGGCATGTATGGACACATCAAAAAATTTACTCTCCACAAATTAAATCTGTTACAGTTTTGTGGAGTAACTGTTCTCCAAGATAAAGAACAGGACTATCATGTAAAGAGAGTAGTTTGATGGCAGAGTGGCCTTTGTGTGACAAAGCACTATGTTGGATGGACATATTGAGTTTCAAATCTTTCTTAGTGGTCAAAGGGTTAACATTCAGGGATGCAAAGATGAGGCAAAGATGCAACAGAGCCATACTTAGAATTCATAGCACCTAGGTTGAACCCTTTCTGTGGAAGCTATCAGGGCAAATATTGTCGTGACTAACTTGCAAAGAATACAGTGATAGCCAAGCTTTGCTGTTACATCTACATCTACATGCATACTACACAAGCCAATGCACGGTGCATGGTGGAGGGTATCAGTTACCTCTACTAATCATTTCCTTTCCTGTTTCACTTGCAAATAATGTGAGGGAAAAACAACAACCTACATGCTTCCTATACAAACCCTAATTTCTTTTATCTTATATTTGTGGTACTTACGTGAAACTTACATTGGCAACTATCAAATCATTTTGCAGTCAGCTTCAAATGTGGTTCTCAAAATTTTCTTAATAGTGTTGCTCAAAAAAGAATGTCATCTTCATTCCAGGGATTCTAACCTGCATTCACAAAGCATCTTTGTAACACTTACATGTGTTCAATCCTACTGGTAACAATTCTAGTAGCCAGCCTCTGAACTGCTTTGTTGTGTTCCTTTAATCTGGCAAGGTGTGGATTTCTAACACTCAAGCAGTACTCTAGAATGGGTCATAATAATGTACTATATGTGGTCTCCTTTACATCTGAACCACACTTTCCCAAAAATTTTCCAGTGAGCCAAAGTCAACCATTTGCCTTCCCTTCTACAGTCCTTCCATGATTGTGTCGTATCATACCACTTTGCAATGTTATGCCCAGATATTTAAATGATTTGACTGCATCAAGCAGGACACTACTAATGCTATATTCAAACATTATGGGTTTATTTTTACTACTCATCTACATTAACTTACATTTTTCTACATTTAGAGTTGTTGCTAATCATCACACCAACTAGAAATGTTGTCCAAGTCATCTTGTATCCTCTTCCAGTCACTCAATGATGACACCTTCCTGTACATCACTTCCTCATCTGCAAACAGCTGCAGATTGCTGCTCACCCTATCCACCAGATCATTTATATCTATAGAAAATAACAATGGTCCTATCACACTTACCTGAGGAACTCCTCATTATATTCTCGCCTCTGACAAATGCTCCCCATCAAGAACAATATACAAGGTTCTGTTAATTAAGAAGTCTTTGAGCCACTCACATATCTGGGAACCTATTCCGTATGCCCATACCTTTGTAAACAGTCTGCAAGGGCACAGTGTCAAACGCTTTTTGGAAATCTAGGAAACTGGAATCTGCCTGTTACCCTTCATCCACAGTTCACAGAATATCATGCGAGAAAAGGGCAAGCTGAGAGTAGCATGAGCAGGGTTTTTGAAAACCATGCTGATTCTTGAACATAAGCTTCTCTGTCTTAAAGAAATTCATTATATTCATATACAATTTTACACACACACACACACACACACACACACACACACACACACACACACACATTGTTCTTCTTTTTGACTGGCTGCCAGGCACGCTATTCCATGTATTGCACTACAGACATCACAGAGCTATAATATGGATGTTGAAAAATTTGTGGAGTTGTTTTCCATTGGAAGTAGTATTAATTTTTACAACAAAAATATTTTTTGATAAAAGTATGAGTGTCAGTCTGAAAGTAATGCTTCCTATTTTTTCTTCTTTGTGAAGGTTGTAACATAGTAATCATGAATTTGACACACTTTTACAACTATTTTTCTACAGTCCACTCCAGTAACAGCATCCTACATCAACAGGAGGCAACACTGTATAAGTGTAGAGACTGGCTGACTTTCACATATGTATAAGACAGCATTCTGTGATTGAATTCCTTACTGCAGAAGGTGAAATGCTATGGTGGACATCAGCACTTTTAGGTGACAGATTTATCACTCTATAGAAGCTCAGTGACTTCACCCAACATTCAGTGCACTGACCAAATCATCCATGACGACTGTTGGATAGTAACAGATGAATTGTGTGACCAGTTATCCATCAGTAAAGTCAGTGTGAGCCGTTATTGAAAAATTGAGCTACTGGGCACCAAAACTGCTGACCTACCCAAAAAAGATGCAAGGAAAATGATTGCATCCAATAAGACTCGCATCTGCTTGACCCTCTCAAAGAAGCGCATTGAAGGCATCACTTTGAAGATGTGGAGACCTTGAAAAATCTTGTGCACCAGTGGCTCAGGAAGCAGGACCATGGTTTTTAACACATAAGTACACATGCTCTTGTTTCAAAGTGAAAAAAGAAACTATGGACAAAGATGGTGATTATATTGAGAAGTTAAAAAATTAATCATGAATGTTGTAGCTGTTATTCTGTGTATGTAGCAATTACAGTTCTTGTAAAATAAAAAAAAGTAGGAGGCATTACTTTCTGACTGACTGTTGTTAATTCTTATTTTATTTGGAAATAAATTTCTTCATTAGACTAGAATTTTCTCCTAAAATGCTCACTTTGATAGTGTGATCTGGCAGAGACATCAAGAGTCAGTAAACTATCTTGCAGATTTATACTTCCGTAGACTTAAGCTATGTTCAGTACAATACCTTATTATCCCATTTTTCTTCAAAGGGATTCCAGTATCCAAATAAAATGGATGAAAAAACGTTTTGGTACACTCTCTCTGTGATAACCAGAAACCAGTGTCGAGTTCTGAAATGGCGTCAGCTGTGCTACAGTCGACTCAGAGAAGGGATGCAGCTGTCCGTTTTCGACTAGGCATGCTCTGATGTATCATTATCTCTGCTGGCACTACAAGTGCTACATTTTTCACAGCATCAGGTCAGTACTTTTTTTTGAGATGATGAGTGTAGTATACTGCGCAAGCCCAGAGTATTAGAACTTTTCAAAGAACCTTTGTCATGTCAGAGAGTGGTCACAAGCATAGACTGGTAATTTGTGAATGTGGTTTGAAACCCACTGATAATAATATTTTTTCACTTTATTTTATTCCTTATAGTGTTTAATTAATAATTATAAAATTTAAATGCAGTGGACGCCAGATTATTCATGTGTGGATTGCCCAGTTTGCGGATTATTCATTCATCTAAAACAATAGAAAAATAAATGGGTGAGGGGAGAACTGGCAGTGTTGGCTGCCAGCTGCTAGGGGCAGCAGTAGACACTAAGCCAGACTGGCAGTGGAAGAAGACTTTGCCGAGGCATGCCTGAGCGTGCGCAGACATCGGCCACTGACGCTACTGCTACTATCTGTCCACTAGACATCATCCCAAATACATACTTAAAAATATCTTGATTATTTGTGTTTTTGAATTATTCGTGCATCTTCTCCCCCAAATTACCCTCAATAATTGTCAGTATGCACTCCGTCTTCAGGCCACAAGTGGCCCATCACGACCATCCGACCACCATATCATACTCTGTAGAGGATGCGGATAGGAGGGGTGTGTGGTCAGCACACCGCTCTCCCGGTCATTATGATGGTTTTCTTTGACCGGAGCCGCTACTATTCGGTCAAGTAGCTCCTCAGTTAGAATCACAAGGCTGAGTGCACCCCAAAAAATGGCAACAGTGCATGGTGGCTGGATGGTCACCCATCCAAGTGCGAACCACACCCGACAGCGCTTAACTTCAGTGATCTCACGGGAACCAGTGTATCCACTGCGGCAAGGCCATTGCCCAATTGTCAGTATACTGTATATTTAAACATCTCAGTTCATATATTTTAGTGATACATTTCGTTCCTTGAATGAGAGGTATCACATCCTTAAATACATATGTCAGAGGAAAGATGTTTGTGACTGAGAGTAGTTGATAAGTTGTTAGCACCCCATCACTAGCAGAAAATTCTTACAACATGCTTGAGACAGAGTTAATTACGAGAACTGTTGCCTCGCAGGAGGACAGAACTTGTCAAGTACTGACGCAAGAGGACATAGGTGACCGTGAGCAATTATAGTACCTTCGACACCTAATGAGAAAGACAGATGCCAGTACTGTGCCATATAATTTGCTGTGCACAATTTGGTGCAGTTGTTTACCACTACAGGTTGACATGAATGGCGTCACAAACAGGAATGCCATTAGACACTGTTGCAGAGTTCGCCTACTGAATACGGGAAGCCACCGCCCCTCAGGTCAGCACAGTAACAGAACCATGCGGCAGTACAATGGTGACAGCAGTGTTTGTGCACACCGAGTACAACTCTTTAGCAGTAAAAGTGGATTTACTGTGCACACAAACTAGCCAGTCATTAATGCAAAATGGTGCCCATAAAAATAGAGATGGTACTGTAAGAGATCTAGGAGCTGTTTGTCGACCTTGCACCCTCAATGCAGACCAGTCAACATGCCAGTACCATTGCAAGTTTGACGAGCAGGTGTGGAAGAGTACTGCACTGTGTGCTTTCCCAAAATGCACCAAATGCAGCCAAAACCTCTCAGACAAACAGAAGCTAAACGATGTCAAAGTTAGCATAAGGAGGGCTATGCGTGAAGCGTTTAGTGAATTCGAAAGTAAAATTCTATGTACCGACTTGACAGAAAATCCTAGAAAGTTCTGGCCTTATGTTAAATCAGTAAGTGGCTCGAAACAGCATATCCAGACACTCCGGGATGATGATGGCATTGAAACAGAGGATGACATGCGTAAAGCTGAAATACTAAACACCTTTCTCCAAAGCTGTTTCACAGAGGAAGACCGCACTGCAGTTCCTTCTCTAAATCCTCGCACAAATGAAAAAATGGCTGACATCGAAATAAGTGTCCAAGGAATAGAAATGCAACTGAAATCACTCAACAGAGGAAAGTCCACTGGACCTGATGGGATACCAATTCGTTTCTACACAGAGTATGCGAAAGAACTTGCCCCCCTTCTAACAGCTGTGTACTGCAAGTCTCTAGAGGAAGGTTCCAAATGATTGGAAAAGAGCACAGGTAGTCCCAGTCTTCAAGAAGGGTCATCGAGCAGATGCGCAAAACTATAGACCTATATCTCTGACATCGATCTGTTGTAGAATTTTAGAACATGTTTTTTTCTCGCGTATCGTGTCGTTTCTGGAAACCCAGAATCTACTATGTAGGAATCAACATGGATTCCGGAAACAGCAATCATGTGAGACCCAACTCGCTTTGTTTGTTCATGAGACCCAGAAAATATTAGATACAGGCTCCCAGGTAGATGCCATTTTCCTTGACTTCCGGAAGGCGTTCGATACAGTTCTGCACTGTCGCCTGATAAACAAAGTAAGAGCCTATGGAATATCAGACCAGCTGTGTGGCTGGATTGAAGAGTTTTTAGCAAATGGAACACAGCATGTTGTTCTCAATGAAGAGGCGTCCACAGACGTTAAAGTAACCTCTGGTGTGCCACAGGGGAATGTTATGGGACCATTGCTTTTCACAATATATATAAATGACCTAATAGATAGTGTCGGAAGTTCCATGCGGCTTTTCGCGGATGATGCTATAGTATAAAGAGAAGTTGCAGCATTAGAAAATTGCAGCGAAATGCAGGAAGATCTGCAGGGGATAGGCACTTGGTGCAGGGAGTGGCAACTGACCCTTCATATAGACAAATGTAATGTATTGCGAATACATAGAAAGAAGGATCCTTTATTGTATGATTATATGATAGCGGAAAAAACATTGGTAGCAGTTACTTCTGTAAAATATCTGGGAGTGTGCGTGCGGAACGATTTGAAGTGGAATGATCATATAAAATTAATTGTTGGTAAGGCGGGTACCAGGTTGAGATTCATTGGGAGAGTCCTTAGAAAATTAAGCCCATCAACAAAGGAGGTGGCTTACAAAACACTTGTTTGACCTATAGTTGAGTATTGCTCATCAGTGTGGGATCCGTACCAGATCGGGTTGACGGAGGAGATGGAGAAGATCCAAAGAAGGGCGGTGCATTTCATCACAGGGTTATTTGGTAAGAGTGATAGCGTTAAGGAGATGTTTAGCAAACTCAAGTGGCAGACTCTGCAAGAGAGGCGCTGTGCATCACTGTGTAGTTTGCTGTCCAGGTTTCGAGAGGGTGCGTTTCTGGATGAGGTATCGAATATATTGCTTCCCTTTACTTACATCTCTCGAGGAGATCACGAATGTAAAATTAAAGAGATTCGAGCACGCACGGAGGCTTTCCGGCAGTCGTTCTTCCCGTGAACCATAAGTGACTGGAACAGGAAAGGGAGGTAATGACAGTGGCACGTAAAGTGCCCTCCGCCACACACCATTGGGTGGCTTGCGGAATATAAATGTAGCTGTAGATGAAATGCCAATGGCAGCTGGTCTTAGGTGCAGCAGCTTGCTGTCAGCATCACAATGCCTGTTTAAGAGTGACAAAAAATCAGATAAAAAATATTTGGGGGAAGGCGTTGTGTTTGACATTGGCAAACAATTCCTCCGTATCAACTTATGGAACCCAGAGAACAGAATTAGATCTGGGACTACATCACTCTTTCATATGGGATTTCACCAACAATCGTAGAAGCTGACTTTCTAGCTTATTAGCATCTGCTATCGGATATGATAATTGCTCGACTAGTGGATAACATCACTGGCATGAGTTATTGTGTGGTGCTGCTACAGCTCAGCACCTCACAGCACGAAGCTGATGAAAGGGAATATCCAACTTCAATTAGATCTCCAGGCACTCCTAAACAAGTGCTACACAATACAGTGGACCATATTAAGACTACTGATGACCCACATATATAATGCAGCACTATTTGCTTGCCACCCTGATGCCTGGCTATTGCTAAAGCCGAGTTTGAGACTATGCTGAAAGAAGGTATTATCCGTCCATCAAGTAGCCCGTGGTCATCTCCTCTATATCTGGTACCTAAAAGATGTGGAGCATGGCATCCAGGTGGGGATTATTGCACACTTAATGCCAAAACTGTGTCAAACGACTACTCAATACCATTGTTGTTGGAATATATTGCACCTTTCATGGAGCCATTATACTCAGCATCCTGTATTATGCTGAAGTTTAAACTCAGATCCCTATAGCAGAGGAGGACATACCCAGAATCACTATCATCATTCTGTTTAGGTTGTTTGGAAGCATTTACACAACCTTGGGCTTATGGAATGCTGCTCAGACATGGCAGCAGTTTTTCAATTCAGTTCTACAAGACCTGCCATTTCATTTACCGTACCTGGGTGACATTCTCATCTTGTCTGCCACCAAGGAGCATCAACAACACCTAATTGAAGTACACAAGTGGACCATATTGGTGTTTAGAGCATTACAGTGTGGTTTAGAGCATGGTTAATGTGTTTTCAGTCAATCTGAGATCACCTTCCTGGGCCATCAAATTTCTTCTGTGGGGTTCGTTCCAATACCAGAAAAGTTCAAAGCCATCCTGCACTTATCAAAATTGAACACCATTAAGGAATTGCACCTGTTTCTGGGGCAGTCGAATTTTTATCACCGACATCTACTACATCCAGTGGAATTACAGCAACCATTAACCACAACACTGTTTGGCCTGAAAGTTGGGGAGAATACCCACTTTGGTGAACTGATGCAATGAGAACTCTATGTTTGAAGCCACAAAACAGAGTATGGCTAACACTGCACATCTTGTGCACCACAGGCTGGATGCACTCTTCGTGATAGTGGTGGACGCAGTGTTCCAACATTTGCCAGATGACGCATGGCAAGTACTTGCATACTATTCACACACGCTGTTACCATGGCAGGAAAAGTGGTGTGCCTACAACTGTGTGCCTCTTGTTGTGTTCAAAGAAGTTAAATGCTTTCAACCACAGTTAGAAGCACGAGAAGTCACCATCCGGACCTATCATGCCTTCTAACGGATAGAATAATTGCTCATCTTCCCTGTATAACCACCTAGAATTCATAGCCCAATTCACCACAGTCATCAAACACATTTCGGGTATTGACAGTGTAGTTGCTGACATTTTGAAAAACGGTACTTCTGCCGGATGTTTGCGTCGTTTCGGGTAGCACCTGAAGAAGAAAGCGAGTTATGCCATCGAAATATCATGCGATAATGACGCGAACATCCGGCATAAGTCCCGTTTTTCAAAATGTCTACAGATCGCCGGGAAAACCTGATGAATTACAGTGCAGTTGCTGATTACCTCTTGCATGTCAACAGTATCTCATTACCTTCTAGATCAAAATGGTGTCTCTTCTTTTTTGACATTTTAATTCAGCAGCCATTATGAATTAAGACACGAAGGAATTGCTGACATTGATTGTGAGTGGACATTAACTGAAAGCAATTGTTGAAAGTTGAAAATTTGTGCTGGACTAGGATTCAAACTCCGGTTCGAATACTTGTCTGGCACAATGTTTCATCTGTCCCCACTTACTTCGCCGGCCGGTGTGGCCGTGTGGTTAAAGGCGCTTCAGTCTGGAACCGCGTGACTGCTACGGTCGCAGGTTCGAATCCTGCCTCGGGCATGGATGTGTGTGATGTCCTTAGGTTAGTTAGGTTTAATTAGTTATAAGTTCTAGGCGACAGATGACCTCAGAAGTTGAGTCGCATAGTGCTCAGAGCCATTTGAACCCACTTACTTCAATCAATGCCCGCTGACAGCCAATGTATGTGGTTCCATTATGTCTTAATTTCTGTGATTATTTAATCTGATACTCTCAGAATGAAGTTTTTACTCTGCAGCGTATATAGTTTCTATTAGTGCGAGTCTGAGGAAGTTGACTGTTAATCTTTATCAATGCAGGTGCAGAGGGCATTCATGGTTAAAAAGTAATGGACTTTAAATGAAAACTATATATCTATATTCTGCAAACCACTGGTAGCTGGTACGTCCCATTGTACTAGTTATTAGCATTTCTTCATGTTCCATTCACGTACGGAGAGCGATTTTTTGAATGCCTCTGTGCGTGGAGCAATTATTCTAATTAGCTGTCTCTTAGTTGTTTTTTAGTTGTTTCTTAGCCAATCCGCTTGAGTGTCAAATTGCCGCAGATACTAAGAATCGCTGATTACATGACATATGGTGACAATGTGGATTCGGATTACAGACGTAAATGTACGTGAATGAGGTCAGCGTCGAGTAATTCTACCGAATTACCTGTCACAATTTATTCTTACATCAAAACTGATACATTGTGAAACTTGCAAATAACTCCACCGTACTTAGTTTTATGAGAGATCGACATTGACAGTGAGGTTTCAACGTTCTTAAAAACATTGAAGTTACGTTTGTCGGTGGTACCCATTCTTGTATTCATTTGAAATAAACAAATATGATGCCGTCTTACACATTTCCAAATCGCGAAAGCCTTACGATGAAGTTCTCTGTATCGGCATATCTGTCCTTGTTAGTAGGAGGAGAGGACCACAGCCGATATGAATATTATGAGTTTCAACGCTACTGTCAGCTGTAATTTCATTATAAATTTATTGGTAACCGGTTTCGATGATACGCTTCATTATCATCAGGCCCTCTAAATACACAGTGGCTGAATTTTCCCGAAAGCCATCAGTCAGAAAGTCCTGCGTGAAAATGACCGCTTTCTGTATCAGCTCTTGCAGTAACCACACAAGTGACACCACTAACAGTAGTCCATGCGCTATTGTTTACTACAAGAGCTGATGCAGGTACACGTAATTTTCAAGCGGGTCTTTCTGACTGATATCTTTCGAAAAAAATGTAGCCATTATATATTTAGAGCGCCTGATGATAAAACGTAACGTCGAAACCGGTTGCCGATTACTTGATAAATTACACTTGACAGTAGTGTTGAAAATTGTAGCAAATTCTCTGTCAGTTGCTCCACGGACAAGGGCACACATGGAGTGAAAGCATATAAAATCGCATTTCATTTTCGTGGAAGTAAAAGGTTCGTATGAGCAGTTGCCAGCGGGCTCGTGCGCATGCGCAGAGCTGAATTCGTGTATGAGCAGTGCCTTCCTCCCGCTTCTGGCTACTTGGAGCGTGGCTGTTTGGTGTACGAGCAGTAGCAGCAAGTAGCCAGAAGCTACCCGGAAAAATTTTCCTGGCGCGCCCAAGCTGCCAGATTCGCGCATGCGCAGAGCAAGCTGAGTTATAGTGGGGGGTCCTTCCTCACGTGACCCGTGGCCGTGTCTTCGTTTACAGCTCCCACGTCAAATGAAAACATAACAGATTTCTGTGGCCGGGAGCCATCAAGTGAATTAATATACATTCTCATAACCATGAAAGACAAAAATAAGTTAGTAGTTTCAATTTTCTGATTTTATATTATGTCCAGGCTATTAGCAATCAACCATTAATGTCTTAATGAAGCTATTTCTGGCTGTTTTATAGAGAAATTTGCTTCAGTTAATTTTTTTTCCGCTGAGGCAGTTAGTTTATTTGAAACGAAGTGTTTCATTCCGCGTTATTGGCTACTTTCAACCTCGTTCAATTTAAAGTGCAAATTTTCATTTTCTGGGACGAATGACGTTATACCATAATAAAGAACCAAACATGAGAATACAGTACTGGACCTCCAAGAAAACTGGTATCACGAGAACCACATGAAAAGCTGAATATCAGATACTTCAGAGTCCATCTGGACATACAAATGTGCAAATAGAGCGGAATGAAGCATTTTAGTATGGTTTATGAAATTCCGATTCTGCTGGAGTAGTCTCTGATGTCCTGTTCCTTGTATGACACTGTAAGATCTCTTAATGCTATATACGTACGAACATACGTAAACATAGACTTGAAGCAAAGTAGGCAAATTTGGTCAGTAGTCTTGAACTAAATATTTTGTTTCAAATATAATGACAGCTGTAGCAGAATTTTATAGATCTGCCTGCTGTGAAAGTGTTTTTCGATCACAAGGCACTTGTCTAGTACTTCCTCTGGGCCTGAAGTTAAAAAAAATGGTTCAAATGGCTCTGAGCACTATGGGACTCAACTGCTGTGGTCATAAGTCCCCTAGAACTTAGAACTACTTAAACCTAACTAACCTAAGGACAGCACACAACACCCAGCCATCACGAGGCCTGAAGTTATTTCTTAATTTGTGTTTACGTCTTAAATTTATAGAATGCCATTCTATGCTAAATTTTAGACTGGCAGCATACCATGTTTTATCGTTTTAACTCCCCACATGGCTTCATATTTATTCCTAGAGTAGAATATAAACTGTCAGTTGTACAGTTTCTTTGCCTCACGGACAACCATGTTAATTTTTTCATATTTTGAAGTAGTCATGAAATTTATTGTCCTTTATTCTGGTGTAAGCTACACAAGAAACTGTCCCTTTTTTGTTGCAAGTAATTTGTATTCCATCCTAGTAGCTTTTTGCAGTCCTGTGTAGATGTAAACGTGTTGGAAATGCTACATAACAGTATTGCAGAGTAAGAATTAAAAAAAAAAAAAAATCTGTCAACGTCACCCCTTAGCAAAATTTTATGGTACTTCGAGCAGTGGAGTCTAATTTTGAAATGACTCAAAAGCCAAGAACTGCTTCCTTATTTGCATCCTTTATCTGTGTGGGATATGATAAAACAATTGCTCTAAGTACAACTCAGTACGTCCTCTCAACAACATGCCGCACGGGCGGCACAGCTACACATGGTCACGTGATGGCCCACCAGAAATACGACGAAAAGCGTATGAGCAGAGCAAGCACCAAGCACGGGCTGCCTACGTCATCGTAGCTGCGCATGCGCAGTACAGCCTGTTGTCTGGCGCTTTCTGGTAACTGCTCAAACGAGCCTAAATACGACTTCTATTGCTTCGCTTGTTTAGTAACATCTTTGACTCTTCCTTAACTCATCTTTGTGTTTAGTGTTTACGTATTTCGAAAACAAAAGCGTGTTCAGTT
The DNA here is from genome assembly GCF_021461395.2 of Schistocerca americana. NCBI lineage: Eukaryota > Metazoa > Arthropoda > Insecta > Orthoptera > Acrididae > Schistocerca > Schistocerca americana. The sequence continues at coordinate 78,629,797 of NC_060127.1, forward strand.
TTTCAAATGCTTCTAACCAGACAGTGAATAAGCTGGATGCACAAGTATGGAGTGTGAAACTCGTGACAGGTATGTAATACCTGTTTTGATCATATGATTATGTGCTGAAGTTGATTTACATGTTAACAATGTGTATATTCCGTAAGAACCTTTTATTTACAGCAGTAGCTCCGATGAACTGGAACACTCAGAGGATGAAACAGAAATACAAAAGGAGCTGGTGGAAATGCTTGACACAGCTGAACTTTTAGACGACGAGAGATATCCCCCCTTAATGATTGAGGTTTGTGCTTTTATATCAAAATTAATGTAAATTATTCGAAGTGTTTGCAAATTAATAACGAAACTGGTGTTGCCTACGAGACTCGAATATTTTGTTATGTAGGCACAACACCATAGCGTTAGAAAGTTATACCTGAACAATCTGGTCATAATTACATTCATTTTTAATCCAAAAATGGATACCATTGTATTTTCATTGTCACCATTTAGTGTATAATGCAGAATCCTCAATTGGGAAGCGTACGATACATTATAGAGAACCGTGGACATAGTTACAGTCATGTGACATCACATTGTCTGTTAGTCTGGTTTCTTGCCTTAATTTAGGGAGTAACATCTGGCTGGAGTGTTTGTTGATGATTCCCACCAAAGTCTTGGTCATACTGACAGATCTGAGGTAGACGAATTAACGTATGCAATATCAAATCGCAAATATAGTTGTGATAATTCTGGGAGATTAATCTCATGTGTACAGAAATCGTATAATCTGATCAGATAGTGTAACCTATGGGGAACTTGCTTCCGACACCATGTCGAATCGATCTGCCAAAATAATTACAAAACTTACTGACATCGGATGTTTGCTTTGTCCCTGTAACTTAATGATGTGGTGACGTGTGATTCCATGCAAGTTTTAAAGAGAACTGAACACAGATATTCCTTTTGTGTTTCTTAGTTTTTGGAATGTGTGTTGTGACAGGCTGATCTGTAAGGTAACCTGAACTATAGGATAAGGCCCTGGACTGGTTTGCAGCCAATAAGTTCCTGTGCAATCCCGATAAAACCCAACAACCTTTACTGGGAATTTCAAAGTAGGCAATAAGTCAGTAAAACTGTAAGGTATTTAGATTGACTCAAAACTCTGTTGGGAGGGACACGTCAATCACGTATGTGAAAAAATATCCCAGGGGGCATACCTTATTGTGAAACTAAGGGAGGTAGTGAGCTAGGAGTACCTTAGGCTGACATACTGTGGGCTGTTCCAGTCACATATTTCATATGGTCAGATTATCTGGGTGCGCCCCCTCGCATCAAGAACATTTTGAAATTACGAAAAAGTCTTATGCATAATATGTTAAAGAAGTAGTAGGGAACACTACAGTCCTCTTTTTTCCAGACTTGGAATACTCACAATTATAAATTTATACGTTTATGTGTCTGTACTCTGCCGGACAGAGTGGCAGAGCGGTTCTAGGCGCTACAGTCTGGAACCGCGCGACCGCTACGGTCGCAGGTTCGAATCCTGCCCCGGGCATGGACGTGTGTGATGTCCTTAGGTTAGTTCTAGGGGACTGATGACCTCAGAAGTTAAGTCCCATAGTGCTCAGAGCCATTTTTTGTCTGTACTCTATATTAAAAATAGTATTTCAGACTTTATTATGAGAGGGGAAATGCATGAACACAACACCAGAGCTGAGGGTAATTTAGACACACGACGCCACAGATTAGTTAGAACAGGATATTCTCACAAAGTAAACCCACTCAAAATGTTTAGTAAACTGCCCATTCAAGTTCAGTCTATGGATACATTTCTTTTTTTTGTTTTAATTAAGTGGTACAGCTAGCTGTCAGATCCTCATATTTTATGACACAAAAGAATTCTTTGAGATGCTTGGGGAGGATATTACCATTTAAAATTTTTCTGTAGTTAAACATATTATTGTGTGCTGTGGTTAAGTCGTGTGTAAGTACTTAGTGTATACAACTCACTATGTACAGAATATACTATGCAATACCATATAATATTATATTATAGCATAGTTTATTGCATTAACTTTAGAAACTATCCTGGCGTAATTTGGTACACTGCCATGTGTAAAATGTATACTACAAAGTACTGACATTAGTTTATTATTATATATGTACTACTACATCCTATATGACAAAGCCAGTATCATTGTAAAATGATCTACGGTGAATAAAATTCTTGATTCTAGGATAGGTAGGAAAGTGAGTTTCATTCTTAATTGGCAAAGCAAACAAATGTGACAATGAAATCATAGATGTGGTGACACATTGATCTGAAGCATAGCTTGAAGTCTAGGTCAGATTGATTAGTGACAGTCGGGTTATCAGCTGTTGAAATGCTATTGAAGGCTCCAGTTAGCTTAAGCCTTTTTTTATATATACAGCTGGTACATGACAGTAGTGGCATGTAAAAAAGGTAAATGCCAAACATATGGAAAATCTATTATAGTTTATTAATATGGGCCAAAACATAAACCTGTGCTTAATAGCTTGTTTGTCTTTGGAACAAAATACATCAATAATTCTTCATATCAGGAATCCGACAGTTGATAGGTTGTGGAGGTATGTGGTGTTAAATGTCTATTCACAGGTATTGTAATCTGTGTAAGTAAAAGACTGCTGATTGCTTATGTAGTGATGACACCCAATAGCAACCCAGATTTGTTCCATAGAATTTACATCAGGTGAATTTGTTCGCCGAGACATCTTGAGTTCACGACAATGCTCCTCAAACCACTGTAGCATGGTTATGGCAGCATTTTAGGAGATTAGCAGTGATCTAGTGTAGCAAAACTGTGATTCATCTGAAGGGCCGGCATGTTTCCGTTGATTGACAGTCAAATCCTGATGGTCCCGTGCTTACTACAGTCATAATTGACGATGTTGTTGGGTCAACATGTAAAAGCGTAGGGGGTGGTGTGCTGCAGAGCTCCATGTTCAACAATGTGTAATGAACAGTATGCTCTGAAATACTTGTGCATGCACCAGCATTGTGCTCTTTCGGCAGAGATGCCACAGACCACCCTGTATCCTACTTTACAGAGCAGACAGCCTAGGCACACAATGTTCCGTGAATAGTCGAGAACGTCCGACCATTTAGCACCTAGTTTGTTTCACTGTCCTTCTACCTCCTTCTGTAGATGCTCACAACATTAGCATGTGAACTTGCAATCAGCTTTGTCATTTTCGAGATACTTGTTCACAGGCTCTGCATAATAATAATCTCCCCTTTGTCAAAGTCGCTTATCTCCGTGGATTTCCCCATTTGCAGCCCGTATCTTCAATAGGATTATCCCCCGTATATGTCTGCTCAACTTACATACTTTCGCTACCACTTCACATGGCCGTAATGCCACCAGGCGACATCAAACATCGCTGTGGGCTGTGGTCATGTTTTGGCTCATCAGTGTATATGCTGGCCCGTGTCCTTGTGCCTCCCATGTCACTCATTCTACACTCACACCATCCTCTCCTTACTCTCCATCTTCCTGTGTCGTACCTCCCCCTCCCAATCCACTCTTCCACATCACTGTGCACCATACACAACTTCTCCCCTGCCTACAGCAGGGTTAGCTTGCTTGGGCTGCAGTCCTATATCATCCACTTGTACCCCATCTCTATGAGCTGTCAGTCATCCTTCCCTCCCACCCTTCCTGCCTCCTTTCTCTCCCTGCGGACTCTGTCCACCAATATCCCTTCTTTCCGCCCAAGTTACTGTGTAGAGACCGGAACAGTATAGCTATACAGTTCTTTTAGCTCTGAAGATGGATAGACGGATCTCATCTAAAAGTTAGCAACATTTTTGTATGAGTATACAGCTTCTTAAGCCACCATAGGACTATCTGTCAAGCCCAAATCCAGGGAATAAAAAAAAAAAAAAAAAAAGAACATACATTGTAAAATACTGTAGCTCCAGTGAATATGGTAGCATTTTGTCAAGCAGTGACAGGCTATGCTGTTACATAGATTATGAATCATTTTAAGACGTATTGCTATTACGTCTACATAAATGTGCCACAACCTACTGTGCATGACAAAGGGCACATTTTTACCAATTTTGTCATTTTCTTTTCTTGTTCCACTAGTGTACTGAGTTACGGAAAAAATGACTGTCCGTATGCCTCTGTACGTGTCCTAATCTTTCTTATCTTTTTATCACAATCCCTATCTGAGATATATGGTGGTGATATGCAGATAAAGTAGGAAGTAGCATTTGTTCAGAAGTAGTGTGTGGAAAGAATAATGGGGTCGATGAAAGTGTCCAGTTCCACCCATCTGCTTTGACCCATGATGTTGTGGTGTGTGAGGTCACTGCAGCACAGAGTTTTTGGTTGTTTGTTTGCAGATGTTTTGTTTTGTTTGGTGGGTCTCTCTGGTGGTGTATTTGTGTATACTTAGTGTAATGTGTTGTATTGGGTTCATTTGAGGTTTGGTGTTAACAATTGCAACATCACTGTGAGTGTACATAGTTTGTGGTGTTACATGGTTTGGAAGTGTTTTCAGTGAGTTATTAACGGTTTTTTGTTAGGCCATGCCGGCCGGTGTGGCCGAGTGGTTCTAGGCACTTCAGTCCGGAATCCGTGCGCCTGCTACGGCCGCAGGTTCGAATCTTGCCTCGAGTATGGATGTGTGTGATGTCCTTAGGTTAGTTAGGTTTAAGTAGTTCTAATTCTAGGGGACTGATGACCTCAAATGTTAAATCCTGTAGTGATTAGAGCCATTTGAACCATTTGTTAGGCCATATTGGTTTGGTGTTTGTTGTGCGGGAAGAAGTTTAATTTGTTGTATGGTTTCTGTTAGGTATGGACATGACAGTGAAATTTAATAGTGCATCATTGTGTGCCAAGATGGGTGATGACATGATGTCTATTATTAAATTTCTGCATTTATTTGTGCTGGTTGCAGTGCGTTAGGTGCAGCATTTGTGGTAATAATGAGGCTAATGGGAGTTCTGTGTCTCGGACCAGTGGCGCGTATATGTGGCAGTGTCACTGGGATAACATCTGGCAGTTGATTAGATGTGATACCTGGTTCAAGAAATGTAGGTTGGCCATGAGGGAGACTGTTTTGTTGACCTTTATAAAAACAAAGATGGTGTGACTTACCAAACGAAAGCGCTGGCAGGTCGATAGACACACAAACATACACACAAAGTTCAAGCTTTCGCAACCAACGGTTGCTTCATCAGGAAAGAGGGAAGGAGAGGGAAAGACGAAAGGATGTGGGTTTTAAGGGAGAGGGTAAGGAGTCATTCCAATCCCGGGAGCGGAAAGACTTACCTTAGGGGGGGAAAAAAGGACAGGTATACACTCACACACACACACCCATATCCAACCGCACATACACAGACACAAGCAGACATGAAATGAGAACTGCTTGTGTCTAGTATGGGAGAGGAGTTCTCGGGTTGGTTTTGCAGGTGGGAGGGAGGAGGCGCCTGTTATTTCGGGGATTGGATATGCTGATTGTGTTTGAAGGGTTTTGGAGGGCAGTACTAAGAGGGAATTGGTGGGTTTGATTGAAGAATATATTGAAGAGGGGAGCACTACAGTTTGATAAGTTTTCATCCTATAGGGGTGTGTGAAAGAGGGGATGCGAGCATTTAGTTGATAATCACAGTACTGAGTTTAAAGGTATTGTATTAATACAATAGAAGAATTTTTTTTTGTTGGGGAGAGGGGGGGGGGGGGGAGGCTAAATCGGTCATAGGGATGAGGAAGAGGCACTCTTCCAACCTGCAGTCTCATTTAGATGAGTTTTGCTGACTGAAAAGTGTCGTTGGGGATTATTGTATTTTTCACGATTTTTTGAGGATTGTGAGTAAGATGTATAGGACGAGGGTGGTGAGGTTTTGGGGTTACGTTTGTGTGGCATTTGGGGGAGGGATGTTGTGGGTATTGGTTGTGGAGTTAACTGGGCAGATTGTGGATGGGGTCGGGGAGAGGGGGGTTTTTTATAATTATATTTAAGAGGACCAGTTTGGTGGCAGTTTTTGTTGATTTGTAAGGTGTGCTTGATTTTCGTTTATTTTGTGTTTTATTTTTTATTATTATTTTTCATTATTTATTTATTTTTTTTGTTTGAAGGGGGGGGGGTTAATGTGGGTGGTTTAGGATTGGTTTGTGGGTGGTAGGTTGTGTGTGGTTTAGGAGGTTTTTGTTGTGTTTAGTGTGGCCAACCTAGATTGTATCGCCGAATCCTGTTGTCACTAAGCAATTTTTGTTTTGGCTTTACATAATTATTATGTTTTGTGTATTAAGGTAGGTTGATTGCGTTTTAATTGATGTAGTAATGTCTGATTTTTGGTTTGTTGAGGTACTGGGCTTCTGGTTCTATTTTTCGTAGTTGTAAGTGTTGGTTTTTTGGTATCAACAGTTGTGGTTCAGCTACATAGGCCAAGGGAATTGTCAGATTCCTGCGGTTTTTGTTGGTGTTGTGGAATGCTGTAATTTTTTTTTCCCCCTCATGATATTGTTTTGGGATTGTGCGGCGTTTTTTCTTGCTGCTGTATATTTAGCTTGTCCTCGCCCGAAACCCCCAATTTCCCGCGATTGTCATGTTAGTTTCATTTTATTTTTGGAGGGAGACGATATTGTGTTACTTGTGTGCTTTCGCATTATTTTGTGTGTGTACATAGTGACGTCATAGTTGCCATATTGGATATGCTGAAAGTAGGAGTTTCTACTGTATTGATGACATCATGGGTCAAAGTAGATGGGTGGAATTGGATGCTTCTGTAATGCCAAATATTGTGTTAAGTAGTTTACTGTTCATCATTTAAATCCTCCCAACTGGTTTTTGTTGCTAATGATAATCAGTTTAAACTAAACTGTGATTTACATAGTCACAATCGTAAGAGATGGAAAAGAGCCACCATGGTACAACAACCGAGTTAGAAAACTGCTGCGGAAGCAAAGGGAACTTCACAGCAAACATAAACATAGCCAACGCCTTGCAGACAAACAAAAATTACGCAAAGCGAAATGTAATGTGAGGAGGGCCTTGCGAGAGGCGTTCAATGAATTCGAAAGTAAAGTTCTATGTACTGACTTCGCAGAAAATCCTAAGAAATTTTGGTCTTATGTCAAAGCGGTAGGTGGATCAAAACAAAATGTCCAGGTACCCTGTGACCAAAATGGTACTGAAACAGAGGATGACAGACTAAAGGCCAAAATACTAAATGTCTTTTTCCAAAGCTGTTTCACAGAGGAAGACTGCTCTGTAGTTCCTTCTCTAGATTGTCACACAGATGACAAAATGATAGATATTGAAATACACGACAGACGGATAGAGAAACAATTAAAATCGCTCAAAAGAGGAAAGGGTGTACCGTAGGTCTCTAGAAAAGCGTAGCGTTCCAAAGGATTGGAAAAGGGCACAGGTCATCCCCGTTTTCAAGAAGGGACGTCGAACAGATGTGCAGAACTATAGACCTATATCTCTAACGTCGATCAGTTGTAGAATTTTGGAACATGTATTATGTTCGAGTATAATGACTTTTCTGGAGACTAGAAATCTACTCTGTATAAATCGGCATGGGTTTCGAAAAAGATGATCATGTGAAACCCAGCTCGCGATATTCGTCCACGAGACTCAGAGGACCTTAGACACGGGTTCCCAGGTAGATGCCGCGTTTCTTGACTTCCGCAAGGCGTTCGATACAGTTCCCCACAGTCGTTTAATGAACAAAGTAAGAGCATATGGACTATCAGACCAATTGTGTGATTGGATTGAAGAGTTCCTAGATAACAGAACACAGCATGTCATTCTCAATGGAGAGAAGTCTTCCGAAGTAAGAGTGATTTCAGGTGTGCCGCAGGGGAGTGTCATAGGACCGTTGCTATTCACAGTATACATAAATGACCTTGTGGATGACATCGGAAGTACGCTGAGGCTTTTTGCGGATGATGCTGTGGTATATCGAGAGGTTGTAACAATGGGAAATTGTACTGAAATGCAGGAGGATCTGCAGCGAATTGACGCATGGTGCAGGGACTAGCACATTAAATCTCAATGTAGACAAGTGTAATGTGCTGCGAATACATAGCATGAAAGATCCTTTATCGTCGGTAAAGGAGATGCCAGACTGAGATTTATTGGAAGAATCCTAAGGAAATGCAATCCGAAAACAAAGGAAGTAGATTACAGTACGCTTGTTCACCCACTGCTTGAATACTGCTCAACAGTGTGGGATCCGTGCCAGATAGGGTTGATAGAAGATATAGAGAAGATCCAACGGTGAGCAGCGCACTGCGTTACAGGATCATTTAGTAATCGCGAAAGCGTTACCGAGATGATAGATAAACTCCAGTGGAGGACTCTGCAGGAGAGACGCTCAGTAGCTTGGTACTGGCTTTTGTTGAAGTTTCGAGAACATACCTTCACTGAGGAGTCAAGCAGTATATTGCTCCCTCCTACGTATATCGCGCAGAGACCATGAGGATAAAATCAGAGAGATTAGAACCCACACAGAGGCATACCTACAATCCTCCTTTCCACGAACAATACGAGACTGGAATAGAAGGGAGAACAGATAGAGGTACTCAAGGTACCCTCTGCCACACACCGTCAGGTGGCTTGCAGAGTATGGATGTAGATGTAGATGTAGACAATAGGAGAGAGAGACAAATCATTTTCATGTAGACTGTGTCTTCTTTTCCAGGATTCAGAATGGACTTAAGAGGTCAATTCTAGTGTGCTGATTCCAATTCTTCACTTTGAGTCAGGATGTAATATGACGTGATGAGGTTACAATGCAAAGCATGTAAGCGGCCTGTTATTAAATCTTATCTGTGATTGTCTTAGTAAATGGCATAAAATATACTGTTTATTCAGAGTATGTCCTGGCTTTCGAGGGTTAGGTTAGGCAGTAATCTAAAAGCACAACTTAAACTGCTGCAAATGAAATTGGTAGTAATCATTTTTATAAGTTCTATTTTCACAAATATTTGCCTTTTTTTTTTCCCCAAATGTGGCACTATTTATTTAAGATTTATTTACTTATATTTTGCATTGCTGTGTCTACTTGACCTAAATAGCTCAATTTTAGTTGTCAATTCCATGTTTCATAATTTTTCATGATTTTTTTTAGCCATACCTTGTTCCTGTGTCAGTAGGTTTGCTATATTGGGCCATTTCATATGAAATCAACCAACAACAAAATAAACTTGGAAGCTTGATATTTTATTATTTAGTAATTTTTTGTCATTTTACTGTATTAAAATAAGACAGTCCAAAATTAGATTTTTTGGAAATTTTGTTTTGTGTTATTAATTTTTAAAGTTTCCCAAAATTGTGTAATTTTTGCAGTGTTTGGAAACCTAAAAATGGCTAGTCTCAAAGTATTTGACATACAGACCTGCAACGTAGACAGTTTTATTTTGTTCATTAATGTCTCTAAGAATATGTGCTGCTTGACCAGATTCATGAAGATACAAAATGTTCCCAAACAAATTGATAAGTTCTACAAATTTCAAAAACCTGATTTTTAGTTTTTTAAAAAAACACAATGTGTTATACACTATTTGTTAATCTGTGTGCCAAATGTCATGATGCTCTTCCAGAGGGAACATGTGGAAATAATTTTATTTTACTGCTATATGCAGTGCCAAGTGTACCTTAAGTGCACTTGGGTTTGCAAGTTGGCCTATAAAAATATAGTTAAAGTGAAATGATTGAATATTAATTAAGCACACTTTGCTTTTTCATTTTGAAGTTTTACTAAACCATGCTGTCCAACAATTAACATAAGTAATGTAAGGGACGCAATGCCTTTTGCCATTTTATATAACATTTAATATACAGTAATTGTGGTTTATAGTTGTGGATCAACAAAAAGGGAATAGATATTTTCAATATGCGAGGGTAATCCCAAAAGTACGGTCTCCTATTTTTTTTATAACTACAGAACTCTGTTTGTGTGGCAGTTGGTAACACTGTTATGAAGAGTGCTTCACGCACTGTGTGTAAACATGCGCATGCTGTGCTGAGACGCTCAGTCTTGGCCTGGCAGCTGTTGAGAATGGAGCTCCCGTTGGATGTTACCGCCAAGTGCGAATTGCACACAGTTATTCGGTTTTTGACCTCAAAGGGCACTGTGCTGATTGAAATCCATCGCCAGTTGACGGAAATGTATGGTGAGTCGCGCATGAATGTCAAAAATGTTTGTAAGTGGTGTAGAGCGTTTTCAGTCTGCCGGTAAAGTCATGACAACCATTTTTTGGGATCAGAAACGGGTGTTGTTGGTCGACTTTATGCCCACTGGGACCACAATTAACGCTGACAGGTACTGTGAGACTCTGAAAAAACTCAAACGGGCAATTCAGAACCGGGGAAGAGGAATGTTGAGCAAGGACGTACACATTCTCCATGACAACACTCGCCCACACATCGCTCGGCAAACCGTTGCTCTCCTGCAACAGTTTCAGTGGGACATAATCACCCACCCACCGTATAGTCCTGACTTGGCACCCAGTGACTCTCACCTGTTCCCCAGGTTAAAAGAACATTTGGCCGGAAAGCGATTCAGCTCCGACGATGAGGTGAAAGAAGAGGTTCATAACTTTATGAACAGCATGACGATGAGCTCGTATGACATAGGCATACAAAAACTGCCACAGCGTCTACAAAAATGCGTCGACAGAAAAGGTGATTATGTCGAAAAATAGCTAAATGTTCAATGTGTAAACTGATGTAAACCTTTGTAGAAAAAAACAGGTCTATGTACTTATAAAAAAAATAGGAGACCTTACATTTGGGATTACCCTCGTATAATGAAACAAAAACAATCACTTGTATTGACAGTAATTCACTCCAGTAGAGCTTAGTTGTTGAGATAAAATTAGCGAAGCACTGGTGAAGGAAAGAGGACCAGGTTGCTGCGTGCATGTGTAACTCATTAAGTCCTTGGGCTCAGGTGATAAGGTGACAGAAAAATGCCAGTGTCATGATTTAAAATACTTAATCTTGAAAGGCACCTGTTGGAATATGGCAAGTACCAAGCACAGCCAACACAGGGGAATGAATATTGTACATGTTGTATCCCAACATGGTGTGCAGTTCAATGTTTTATTGTAAAAATCAAGCATTTTAAATAATCACACTGGCACATTTGTGCCAATGATCACCTGAGGATGTTCATATAGAAATATAGAATCAAACTGGTGGTGCAATAAATGTAACACACATATAATTTTGATAGTTTTATAAATTAGTAATTCAGAAATGAAAGTCCCAACAGAATTTTTAATTTAGGTTTTTTTTTATGAAAACTACTACAATACTCTAAATATTTAAAAAAAATTATAAAAATCTGAGGTGTCAAGAACCTGGTCATTGGTAGATTTCACATGGACTGATTTTATTTTACTATTACTGTGTTTGTAAGATTCTTATGTTACACCGTAGTTTTCCCCACCCAGAACAGAGTTTTCCCATGGTTGTAATGTTAGTTTCTATTATTATTATTATTAACAATTCCTGCAGTTCTATAATTCATCATTACATTTTGGAACCATGAAAACATTTTGAAATGTTGTACATGCTGCATCTTTCCAGTATGATATTAGTATTAGAGGTCAAAGCTTATGAGTCGAATTGCATACTGGAGTTTATCAGAGTTGTGTACTTTGGCAGTAAGATTAAGATACTCAGTTAGCTTCCGTCAAAAAAAAAAAAAAAAAAAAAGGAATCCTTAATGATTCAAAACAAAATTAAAATGTTAACAGAATCTTCTGTCGGTTCTTGGTAGAACAACATTATAATAAGTAAAAAGCACCAATTTTCTTTTGTTCTACAGTATTACTTTTATTGTGTTAACTGGTTTTCGGCTTACAAGGCCATCTTCACACATTTACTAGTATTGTCGCGAAAGAAGTGAATGACATTGGAAGAGAAGTTTATTTATTTATCGTATGGCAATACAGACACAAAAGAAAGATTCAGACAAATCACTAACATAACAAACGTTGATAATTGTAAACAAACATTACTAATATAACAAAGTTTAAGGATTACAAACAAACATAGTCTATTATATAGAGAAGTAACACATCTAGACTGAAGCAGAAACATACAGTAAGTAACATGTTTGACAGTGTGGTGGTAATGCAATGAAAAAGTAAAAAATTGAACAGTAAATGAATAAAAATGGAGTCGACAGGAAAAACTTTAACCCAAAATAGGAACAGCATGCCTACATAAGTTTCTATTAATAAAGAAAACTAATAAAATAAAATAAGACAAAACGCCGAGAGTGATACACAAACCAATTAAAAGAAGAAAAAATTTTCAATGAAACTACAGAATACATAAGAAAATTAAGCAATATCAGTAAGATAAACAGAAATAAATAAATAAATGCAGGACAATGGAGGAGTTTGAGGGAACTTAGGGTAAATACAGTCTTTGAGAGTGTGGTGGTGCTGCATTTTACCATTAACATTATATTCAAAACTGTGGCTATGTAACAGTCTGCATTAAATAAATGAACCAAGGAAAATATAAACAATATTTGATGAGACAACTACAAAAGGTGTTAAACATGGACAGTAATACAAGTAACAGATAAAAGAAAGCCTTAACAATTGAAACTACAGTCTATATGGAATACATAGACAACTTCAATAAAACAGAAGAACTTAATGAATACAGGAAAATGGGAATATGTAGGAAAAGACAGTGTGGGAAGTAATGAAAAACAGAGCTGATCATATGAAGCTTAGGAGAGGGGAAGTGTTGAGCTGTGTCTGGTCATTTAGGAATTGATCTGGACTGTGAGCTAGATGTTTGTTAATTTCCTGGGCTTCCAGCAGGTTGAGTTTATGGCCTTTTTTTGCTAAGTGAAGTAAATGGGACACTGGCTGGTAGTTGTGACCCTCGCTCAGTACATGCTCAGCAAAAGCGGAGTCAGAATTCTGCAACTTCCAGCGGCGTTCGTGTTCAGCCAGCCTAGTTGCTATGTCTCTACCTGACTGACCGATGTAAAATTTGTCACAATCAGGACAGGTGATTTTGTATACCCCACTGTTAGCTAATAACTGGATCTTATCTTTACTATTAAAAATACTCTGGGCTGTTGTGTTCTTAACATAGTAGGAAAGCCTACACTTGCAGGCTTTCAGTGCTTTGGCTACAATCTGTGATACCTGACCTAGATATGGTAGTGTGCACCATTTCTTGCAGACAGTGGAAGGGGAAGCAGGTGGGGTGTGGAGGAGGGGTATAATTTTCCATTTTTGTTTCCTGTGCAAGATGTGGTCAATAAGCCATTGGCTTTATTGTATCTAACTGTTCTTTAAAATCATCTCTGAACATGGGGACAGATATGAGGTGGTGTACCACTGAGTGGAAAGCTGCACGTTTGTGAGCTATGGTGTGTTTTGAGAAAGAAGGTATTACTGTGTCTCTAGTTGTAGTTTTTCTATAAATTTTTAAATAATGTGTGTGTGTACTGATGTCAATTGTTAGATCTAAGAAGTTCATGGATTTGTTGCCAATCTTCTTTGTGAACTGAATATTTTTATGTTGACTGTTCAGGTTTTTCAAAAATATGTTGAGTTGTCTTGTATTACCAGTCCACATACACAGGACATCATCTACATATCTAAACCAGTATTTGATATTTGCAGTCAAAGGTTTTGTTTTTAGAAAATTTTGTTCCAAATGGTCCATAAATATTTCAGCCAACAGTCGACTGAGAGGGGAACCCATAGCTATGCCATCTAATTGTTTATAAAGAGTCCCTTGAAACTGGAAATAGTTCTGTGCAAAGCATGTTGGAGTGGCCAGTCTGAAGTTGTTGAGTTCCACAGGATTGACATTAGACTTGTGCATCAGCTCTGTCAGAATATCGATGAATTCCACCACTGGTATGTTGGAAAACGAACGGCAGACATCAAAGGATACTAATTTATCACTGTGTGAGACAGATATACCTTTTATTTACTGGGCCCACAGAGTTTGAAATACCATGCTTTGGTTTGAATTTAGTCTTGCTCTTAATTAGGACATCCAGTTTACTTGCTAGTTTGTAAGATGGAGCAGTGAATGATGATACAACTGAACAAATAGAAACATCTTGTTTATAGAGTTTAGGAAGCCCATACGTTCTAGGAGACACTGGTTTCATATTAGTTAAGTTTTGCTTCAAACTCATGCTTTTGCATGAATTGATTGCGATTTAACATCCTCTTTGCATTACCATCACACTGTCAAAGATGTTACTTACTGTATGTTTCTGCTTCAGTCTAGATGTGTTACTTCTCTTCCAATGTTGTTTGCAAACATTGTAACTCCTTTGGTGACAATACTCAGTAAATGTCTGAAGATGGCCTTGTGAGCTGAAAACCAGTTAACACAATAAAAGTAATACTGTAGAATAAAAGCAAACTGGTGCTCTTCACTTATTATAAAATTAAAAGCAAATTATTAGCTGCTGTTTTAACAAATTGTCTGAATATGTAGATTCAGGGATTGAAAAGTTGTTAGCTACTTGGCAAGTACCGGTGTAATAATCCATACACACTTTTTGTACTAATATTATAAATGCAAAATTAAATCTTTGTGTTGTGTTTTCATGACTAAGCTGCTGAATAGATTTTGATGAAATTAGGTATGGAGATTGCATGAACCCTGAGAAAGAACATAAGCTATTTTACAAAGGATAAAAATAATTGACTACTGAGAGGGTGAAGCAGGGAATGGAACAGCTTGTTCACATCAGTGAACATCAACCATGTTAGTAATTTCTAATTTTGTTGTATGATGTATAGCACTAAGTTGTACCATGCAGAATATTAATAGTGATCTAAGTTTCATAAGTGGAAAGGTCATATTATTGGCTTGCAGTTGTATGCACTTTTTTGTAGTAACTAATGGGACATATGTAGATGAAATAATTTCGTATTAAAAGGTATCAGTCGTATTGTAGTAAAACTGTCATCCTTCTGAAGATTGTTTTTAACACAACATTGTTCTGAGGTGTGGTCCTGTTGGAGGTAGCAACACTTGAACTGAGACACTGAACCAGTTCTAGTGGAAACTCAGCTTGACGTGAATCTTGAAGTACGGTGTAACTCAGAATTTTGAACATCAACAACATTTATGTGTATGTGGTGTCTTTTGGACACGTCCAAAAGAACAGACACCACTTATATATAGTTAAGACAAGACAGCCAATGGTGTGTGTGTGTGTGTGTGTGTGTGTGTGTGTGTGTGTGTGTGTGTGTGTGCCCTGACACACGTTAAAAGAAACGAATGTGGACAAGTTTAATAAAATGGAAGCATACACACAAAGAAAGCAGGAAAAGATGAAACATGCTGTATAAGCAAATAAAACGTAAGGAAAACGAGAAATGAGTGTCAAGGATGCCACAGGAAATTAAGACCCTCTCCCTAAAATCTTGGTAAAAACAGTGGTCAAGTCACAGAACTTTAACACTTCAACCACATTTGTGTGAGTATTTCCTAAAAGGGAGTGCAGATGCAACCAGGCTCGAACTCTTACAGGAATTGGTAAAATGCGATGAGTAATGTGAAGATAATGGGCAAGGGCCACTACATTAGTACTGTGTGGATAAGTTGAGCATTTGGGTCTGACAGGAGGCATGCTATGGTAGTCCCTGCAGTTATGGAGAGCACTGTCTCTGGATGGCTTATGGTCAGAGGAGCTGTATAGTAAGCAGGAGATCTAGTTTGAATCCTGGTCCAGCAAAAATTTTAAACTTTCCTCATTGATTTAAATCAGTACCACTCGCAGCCAAATTCTGTAATTCCTTTGTTAGTTAATCAACAAACATTGCCAGAGGTGAAAGAAAATCTTATGGGAGAATGTTAAACTAAATATTTTAGCAACAAATATGTGTGTACGATTGCATGACATGGTATCAGGACAATATGTGGACGCTTTTCTGAAAATTGGTGAAGATCGTATTGATACAGGTGCTAATGGCATTGTTATACTAGAGCTGAATTCTGTAATATTTTTCACGATACAGAACAACTGGTGAGCAAAGTTGCTGACTAATGAGTTTGTAGGATTGATAATTGAAGAAACAGTGAAGAGTAGAAGATAATGTAGAATATCTACCTGTCAAAAACGTGACCAAGTCACCACATAAACTGAAGTTAGAAGTTGGTGAAAGCTCCCTTTAAAGTGAAATCTTGATGCGACCAGATTGTGTAGCAGTTCACACCTACAAATTACATGTATATGTCCGAAACATTGTCAAGAGTGTAACAGTTAGTGGTGCAGCTAAAGGAGAAAGCATTTTGATTCCACAAATCCTAATGATACTGACATATTTGTATTTTCAGTTCAGAAGATTGCAATTTCCACTAAAATTTGTTTTTAGAATGACTTTAAATGAAAAACAAGAACAAGGAAACTTGCCAGTATGCGTATAGAAAAAACATACTCTTCTCGTGGGCAACTCTGTGGCATGTTCACGTGTATT
Organism: Schistocerca americana; assembly: GCF_021461395.2. Lineage (NCBI taxonomy): Eukaryota > Metazoa > Arthropoda > Insecta > Orthoptera > Acrididae > Schistocerca > Schistocerca americana. The sequence goes on from NC_060127.1 coordinate 78,646,281, forward strand.
CAACTCGGAAAATTTGTACGACCTTGCAAAAGAAGCAACAACGAGGCATAAATAATTAATAAGAAAGAAAAACTTTGGTACTTTAAAATATTTTAAGGTACAGTTTGACATAAGGTAAAATAATAAACATACTCATTATGTACCTGTATATCGGTACTACACATATTTATTCTTAAAGACATACATAATGTCTACATAAATATATACCTATAGCTTGTGTGTGTGTGTGGGGGGGGGGGGGGGGGAGGCTTTTTTTCTATTTTGCAACAAGTCATTTTGATCAAAAGCTGAATGTATAGTAGCCATTTTGTTGCTGCGCCTGTCTGCGGCCCAGTCTTCTCTTTATGATGAATAGCAATCTATTCTTTTCATAATTTTGCGGCTACGTACCCAGATATTTATAAATTACTAGCTTGCTTAATCACCATTGCTCAGTATGCATGCACAGCCATAGGTAACATCTAAAGTGCGCGTCATATATCTTGGCGGCCGAGTTTAGGTTCGTTCTGCGCATCTGACGTCACAAAACACAGTCAGCCAATGAACAGAGAACGACGTTGCCAGATCTCGACTGCAGTGCAGAGCACGGACGAGTGTCTTCAGTTTTAGAAACGTTCCGTCATAAATAAAGTAATAGAACAAAAGCAATGTCTTGATAGCAGACTTTCTTTTATAGAAAGTTTGGAAAAAGCATTCTTTATACCAATTGCTTCATATTCTATTAATTAAACCAAACAAGCAATAAGACTCTTAATTCAGGCGATAGCAAGGAAAGGTGTTTGTTTCAATCTCACGAACTGCTTTTTCGCAATAAAGAACAGCGGTAATTGTTTATTTCCTATTGTACTTCGATGAAGCGTGAGTAATTCATAGTCATACCAACCGTGTTAATAAGTAGTTGCATGAGGTATTAGACTCCTTATGGAGTTAAACTATTCGATGAGCTGAGGTAGTGGAACGGTTAAGGAGTTGGGCTGCCAAGTGAAAAGTTATGAGTTCAAACATTGTGTGATGTGTAAAATTTTCTTTATTTAAAAACAATATTGGAGTGCCTTATTTCACGAATTTTATTCGTTTGAATGAAATTTCTAGTGCTTTGCCTCTTCATTAACCTTTTCGCTGCTGCAGACACGTGCTCCTCGCATTCCGCGCTGTGCGCGATTTTGTCATCACTGCACTTCTCGCCTGTGCAGACACATGGTGTTCCCACTGCTTTGACACACTTATAATTTGATTTCACAAAAACTATTTGGCCAAAAAATTTGATTTTTACACGTCTTCTTGACTGATACCTTCCCCCCATAAATGACTTAATTTTGTTTTGATGTGCAGCATTGAATGTAGTAAACCATTGCACGAAATTTTGAAGAGTTTGCAGAGGTAAAAGTCCATAGTGTATACTTTCCGTATGGTCGATTTTAATTGCCACAATGTTGAGAATGAAATATGGACAAGATACCTAAATTTCATATAATATTTACTGTATAACAATATCTCATTTAATTTAAGTACCACATAGGTGTCGTATGTAATATTGAGAAATATTCCGTCTTTCGCGACTATAATAAAAGTTTTATTTACACACGGCGCGTTTGGCTTTATTTTAAAGCACTTTCATCGGTGAAAGGTATGGCACATACACAATGGTATTCATGTTCTATCTCTTGTTTTTGTTCCACAGTCGCAGTTTTACCAATGGTATTGAAATATATCCCTCCTCTGCAAATGTAATAAGCGACTTATTTAGACCAGACGCGTGTCTCTCTTTTGAAGCATCATCAGAGGACTGTATTTTGTCTCCTCCATTGCCAAGTCACCTTTCGTAGTTTTGTGCTGCGGTAGCACAATATTAAACGTTTGTGTTGGCTCATCAATGTTTTAGCAAATAAATGCTGTTTGTGTGTGCCACACACAAAATTATATTTGACATAGCTCTGAGCACTTCACTGACAGACGGTATATTCAAGTCCTAATGTTTTTGTAAGTCCACAGTTTTGTTTAATGTATTTTGTCTACTTCCTTTTGATTGATTGAAGTGCTTTAAAATAAAGCCAAACGTGCCCAGTGTAAGTAAAACTTTTGTTACAGTCGCGAAAGGTGGAATATTCCTCAATATTACATACAACACTTATGTGGTACTTAAATTAAATGAAATATATAGGTATCTTGTCCACATTTCATTCTCAACATTGTGGCAACTAAAATCGACCATCCGGAGAGTATACTCTATGGACTTTACCTCTGCAAACTCTTCAAAATTTTGTGCAGTGGTTTACTATATTTAATGCTGCATAATAACTGCATTGAACATCGAAACAAAATTAAGTCATTTATGGGGGGAAGGTATCAGTCAAGAAGATAGGTAAAAATCTAATTTTTGAGCCAGATAGTTTTTGTGGAATCGAATGATAAAGAGTGTCAAAGCAGTCGGAACACAATGTGTCTGCACAGGCGAGCAGTGCAGTGACAAAATCGCCCACAGCGCGGAATGCAGGGAGCACGTCTTTGTAGCAGCGAAAAGGTTAATGCGGCCGTGGTGGCTTTACTTCATGAACTGCGCGCTCCCCCCTAAACGTAAGCTTGCGAACTATGCTATACTATGGCGCTGCTTCTCTTGGAGCGTGCGTCATGTGCAACTGGCAACGCAGCAATCTCCCGCGTCTAGGCGGGCATGCGCGAGCCGCCAAGATAAAAGAATTGAACTATAGCATACTGTAAATAGGTCTCAGTACCTACAGATGCAAAAAAAAAATAGTTTCTTTGAAAAATACCAGTGTATCAAGTCAGTATTAAGCTACTAATAGCAATAGACAGCACTATATAGTAAAACTGTGTAAGCAGCAGTTTTTTTTTTTCTCCAAAATAGCCTTCGTACTAATTTACTCAATTAAATTTAGGTAGTGTATGTGTGAATAGCATTAAGCAGTAGATAATGATGATTTATTGTTAGTCCCATATGCAGTTTATTTCTATTATGTCCTCATGTGTTAGTGTATATCTTCACTCTTCCCATATCCTTGAAGGTTCTCCTTTATGAGATACTAACTGACCCGGCGAACTTCGTACCGCCTAACAGTCAATGAATGTCGTGTTACCTTTTAGCTGAACTAATTTAGGCTTTGATGAACGTAATACAATGATACAAAATAATATTAATATAGATGTTGTTGTTGTGGTCTTCAGTCCTGAGACTGGTTTGATGCAGCTCTCCATGCTACTCTATCCTGTGCAAGCTTTTTCATCTCCCAGTACCTACTGCAACCTCCATCCTTCTGAATCTGCTTAGTGTATTCATCTCTTGGTCTCCCTCTACGATTTTTACCCTCCACGCTCCCCTCCAATACTAAATTGGTGATCCCTTGATGCCTCAGAACATGTCCTACCAACCGATCCCTTCTTCTGGTCAAGTTGCGCCACAAACTTCTCTTCTCCCCAATCCTATTCAATACTTCCTCATTAGTTATGTGATCTACCCATCTAATCTTCAGCATTCTTCTGTAGCACCACATTTCGAAAGCTTCTATTCTCTTCTTGTCCAAACTATTTATCGTCCATGTTTCACTTCCATACATGGCTACACTCCATACAAATACTTTCAGAAATGACTTCCTGACACTTAAATCAATACTGGATGTTAACAAATTTCTCTTCTTCAGAAATGCTTTCCTTGCCACTGCCAGCCTACATTTTATATCCTCTCTACTTCGACCATCATCAGTTATTTTGCTCCCCAAATAGCAAAACTCCTTTACTACTTTAATTGCCTCATTTCCTAATCTAATTCCCTTAGCATCACCCGACTTAATTCGACTACATTCCATTATCCTTGTTTTGCTTTTGTTGATGTTCATCTTATATCCTCCTTTCAAGACACTGTCCATTCCATTCAACTGCTTTTCCAAGTCCTTTGCTGTCTCTGACAGAATTACAATGTCATCGGCGAACCTCAAAGTTTTTATTTCTTCTCCATGAATTTTAATACCTACTCCGAATTTTTCTTTTGTTTCCTTTACTGCTTGCTCAATATACAGATTGAACAACATCGGGGAGAGGCTACAACCCTGTCTTACTCCCTTCCCAACCACTGCTTCCCTTTCATGTCCCTCGACTCTTATAACTGCCATCTGGTTTCTGTACAAATTGTAAATAGCCTTTCGCTCCCTGTATTTTACCCCTGCCACCTTCAGAATTTGAAAGAGAGTATTCCAGTCAACATTGTCAAAAGCTTTCTCTAAGTCTACAAATGCTAGAAACGTAGGTTTGCCTTTCCTTAATCTTTCTTCTAAGATAAGTCGTAAGGTCAGTATTGCCTCACGTGTTCCAGTGTTTCTACGGAATCCAAACTGATCTTCCCCGAGGTTGGCTTCTACTAGTTTTTCCATTCGTCTGTAAAGAATTCGTGTTAGTATTTTGCAGCTGTGACTTATTAAGCTGATAGTTCGGTAATTTTCACATCTGTCAACACCTGCTTTCTTTGGGATTGGAATTATTATATTCTTCTTGAAGTCTGAGGGTATTTCGCCTGTCTCATACATCTTCCTCACCAGATGGTAGAGTTTTGTCAGGACTGGCTCTCCCATGGCCGTCAGTAGTTCCAATGGAATATTGTCTACTCCGGGGGCTTTGTTTCGACTCAGGTCTTTCAGTGCTCTGTCAAACTCTTCACGCAGTATCATATCTCCCATTTCATCTTCATCTACATATAGATAGATATATAAAAATATTTTATTTTGATGAATGATGATGAATACATACAGAATGAGAATAAAAATTAAAAAAATAATAATAATTAAGTATTTCAAACACGTCAGAAAAAAATCATTGAAAACTATGTTGTGCAGGTTGGGATACACTCTGATTAATTCATTAATCGGATTTTCATTCAAGCACCTTGTGGTAAATGACATTCTTTGTTTTTTGGTCAGGCGCAAGAACAAATAGTCAAGGATTGGACCTGTGATTTGTTGATTGTCATGGCGAAGGCAAGACGAATCGGGAATTGAATTCGTTTAAACTCAAAGGGCATATCTGTTGGGATCATTGGAATCCTTGGAATAAGAACTTCCTCATCTTTAAATTTTCCTTTAAGTATCGACGCGTGAATCGGATTGCTCATCAGTTTTCTTATCACCAAACGCGTTCCATTGCATAGTTTTGGTTGGTTTAAATTTCTAAGCATGATGACTACCGAGCCAACCTTCAGTTGTAAATTGTGCGGTGGTAAACCAGGCACATCCAAGGAGTTCAAAAATTCAGTTGGATAATTAGTGGCTTCTTCTTCGTTTGTTACACAGTCGTTAGATTTGAATGAATACAGAGTACCTACGATTTGATTTTGAATTATAAAATTGAGGTCATCTACATCTTTATTTTTAGCCGCCAAAATTGCTCGCTCACTTAACCATTTAGTATTTTTGTGGTTAGCAATGATATCCGGAAATACTTTGTTGATAAGCTCGTCTTTTGATGAGACGAAATTGCAAAAATTTGGAGGAAATGAAATCAAACCGCTCGATTCGTCAACAGGAACACGGCCATTACCGATAGTCAGCAATTGCTTCGAGAAATCATCAGCAGATAGATCGTTCAACAATGCAACTCTCATATTTACAGGCAGTTGAAGTTTGTTTACATATCGCCACAGATTTGATGCTTTGAGGCAAGCGTTTATTTCGTCGGCAGCAGTAGATCTTGGAATTACTGGTAGTGTTTGTCGGAAATCGCCAGATAATAAAATCATTGAACCACCAAAACATCTCGAGTCATTGCGCAGATCTTTTAATGTTCGGTCTAGTGCTTCCAATGCGCGTTTGTGCGCCATTGTGCATTCGTCCCATATGATGATTTTTGATGCTACTAAAACTTTGGCCATTGCGGAGTGTTTCGAAATGTTACATGTCGGTTGTTCAGTAGTTTGAAGGTTTAATGGCAATTTTAACGCTGAGCGAGCCGTACGGCATCCGTCTAACAATGTGGCCGCTATTCCAAAAGAAGCAATTGCTACCGCAATTTCGGATCTCGCACGTACAGTGGCCAAAATCAATGACTTGAGGAATGTCTTCCCAGTTCCACCGGGGGCATCCAAAAAAAATAAGCCACCATTTCCATCATCAATTGCATTAATCAGTGTATCATAGACTTCCTTCTGCTTAGGATTCAACAGTGGTACATTCGTTTGAACTGATTGGATTAGTTCATGTGAATCATATTCATGTTCACGTTCCAATTCTCTATTAAATGCGTCATTCATTCCGCGATCTGGTGCTGGCATTCCTAACCTAACTAACAAACTGCCGCACATGAGGTAACACATATCTTCGATCAAGAGCAAAGCCTGGTTATGCATCTCCTCATTCGCCTCAAGATCGGGATTTCTTGAGCTGACACGAATTCGATATAAAATGTCTTCTGACATGTTATCTTTGTATTTGTACTACAGGTCACGTGGGTTCGATAGGAAGCATGTCGAAATGATGATAGCAAATAATGTGCGTATCTGACTTGGAGATGCAGAAATAATTGCTTCAGCGATTGTCGTGTCCCAATGAGTATCGTTTTTCAAGCGAATTCAGCTCTTGACATGCTGCACGAAATGTGGGGCACACTATACCATTAACAGTTCGTAGTGATTCAAATGATGTTGGCCCTCGAACATGTACCAGCAACAACCGCAAATAGAAACATTCATCATTCTTCAGATGAACTGTGTAAATACGACCAAGAGCATCAGCAGAACGCATATCTGGATGACCAGGAACTGCATCGCCTTGCTTTCGACGTTGAAATTTCTTCGATGTAGCGTTCCAAGTGTAATAACGTGGCATTTCCGAGTAAAGCAACGTTCGTGCGAACGGATCGTTTTGACAAATCGCAAAGAAACTGGTCAGTGTTGTCGCTGGAGGTGTTTCGGCACGTTGAGCAGCATTCGACGCTGTGAAATATACTCTCTGACCGTTCTCTAGATGCACCCCCAAATGTACAACAGTGGGATAACGTTCGTGAATAGCGAATGAGAATATACGCCAAATTGCTTCATTGCAGTTCACATATCTACCAACTTGATAGCGCGTGATTTCATCGTTGATATTGGATGTTTGGATACCAAAAACCGCCATGTCGCTCCCTTTCGTGACATATTTGCAAATGTATTTAATAGATTTGACCGAATTGCAATACTCAACATTACAATGTGCCTTGAATGTTTTGGAAAGAAGTGGCGAATATGGAACAATCCAACTGTTGTCAACTATGAAATCGTTTCCTTTCACTTTAGTTGTGATAGTTCTACCATTGTCATCGGGCGATCGACGCTGATACAATGGATAACCATCGTTGCCTGTAATGGTCTCTGCCGTGAATTTTCGTGGATACCGTTTGGAACACTTGCCGTCGACCATGCACGGTGATTGGCGGTTGATAGTGCCACATGGTCCATGAATCATATTCGTGATTACAACATCATGTAGGGTTGGATCGGTTTCAGGAGCAGGAATCTCCGCACATATGATGACATCTATTTGATCTGGCCGAATTCTGTCTACTAACCAAATTAGAATGTGAGCATGCGGTAGGCCTCGTTTTTGCCATTCGACTGAATACATCCAGCATCGAGTAATTCCAAAGACGTGTTGCTTAACAATGTAATTTATTAGTGACCGAATTTTTTGCTTGAAAACCCGTGCGGTGATGTCGTGTAGATCACTTGATGTTTGTCCGGGAAGCAGCAATTGAATAATTTCCATCCATTTCGGATTACATGTAAATGTAATGAATAGATCTGGCCGACCATAATGACGAACATATGTCATTGCATCTTGCGCATATTCATGCATATGACGCGGGCTACCTGTGTATGTCGCTGGTAAAATAGTCAATCGACCAACATTTTCTGAATCTCCTTCTGTGCTTATTGCATCGCGTAAATGAATATACTCTTCCGAACGCAATTTAGCTTGATTCAACCGGATGAAAGTCAGGCGCTCCATTTCGATTTTAACATACATGTCAACGCAGTATTGTTGAAGCAGTCGACGAAATCGCAACAAATAATTGTCAGAATTTTCACGAATCATCAAACGATATGCGTAACAATTTATCGAACTAACCTTCTTGGTAGTTTCCTCACCTGAAACAAATACAGTAAAAATTGTATTTTAGAACCCCTAATAGGTTAACGACTCTTACAGCTACTCTCTACTAAATTAGGAGTGACAACTTTTTTTGTGTACCAAAAGCAAACAGAATAAAATGTATATCAAGTTAAAATGAAAACAGTGATATTGATCTTACCATTCAATGGATTAATCACTTTGATATTAAAGTGATATCCATCGTCTCCTTGCCAAAACATCAGTCATATGAACGGTATGTTTCATATATTCTTTGTAGTTGCCCAGTATTGCGTCGTGTAAGCACAATATCACGTGTTTCCAAGTTTTCACCAACAATCAGGATTGCCACTTCATCGATTGTTGGAGCATTAAATGTGCGTTCATGTGTTCCAGCTGGTCTTTCATCTGCTCTGATTACAACTTTATAGTCATCACTTGGCAAGCGCTCTAAAGCAGTCTTGAACAGCCTGACCAATGGATGATGTTCATGAAGCATTTGCTGCAAATCTTGGAGAATTGCTCTTTTCGTAGCTTGACGCCGGTCAAGTTGTTCTTCCATATTGCCCATGAAGTATATTTGCAAGAATTTGTGCTGTGCACCTTCAATAGGTTGCAATGATCCAATGCGATGGCAAATCTGGCCTTGAATCTGTAAATTCAAAGCCATAGTTATAGTTAGATTTACAAACACTTTTTTTTTTTTCCAAATAATAACATACCATTTTTATTTTAGAGACAAATCCAGAAATCTAACAAACTACATTCCAAATTTTTTTTACAATCATAGAAAATAAAGTTTTTAACGTAAATTACCTTAAATGTCGGATTATATCAGTGTTCTTCGATAATTTCCGCCCCAAATGAAGTCATTTGGAAACAGATATTGTATTTTTGAGTGTTCGCTAGAAAATGTTGTGATTCTAGTGTTTCGCCATAAAGCAGGGAACGCAATGGCTCTGGTGGCGGGACCACTAATGGCAATGTCACTTTACCACTAAGGCAGCACAAACCAGGCGTTTCACCAGCAAACTTCAATGCGCCACAATGCTGGCAAACAACGTCCATTGGACCAATGCAAACTAAACGATGCAAGCTGTAGTCGATGGTGCAATCATATCGAAACGCTGCTCGATTCAAATCAATACTTGAACCATTTCTTCTTGCACTTCGAAGATTATTCCTCTGTTCATCTGTACGATAAGCTCGACGATTTCTCGTTTCTAATCTAGCCGTTTCAAGGGCTGCCTCTCTTTGCTCTTGTGTTTGAGAAGCACGAATTAAGGCCCTTCTTTGCTCCATCCTAACGCGGCGCTCTTCTCGGGCAATTTCACGTTCTTCGTCAGATAAATGACTCGCGATATTCCGTTGCCTAATTGCATTACGCCTCCGCTGGGAAAGATTAGATCTGATAGGACGCGGCATTTTTATTAATAGTAATACTGAATATGCACTCGCACAAAACCACATAAAACAATCGAGACATAGACAATAGCTTATCAAGAAAAATCATAGACAACCTATGAAAAGACATTTACACTTTTGTTAACCTGTAGAATAAATCTTTAATTAATTTAATAAATAATTTACACAAATTAATGTCTAAAAGAAACAAATATAACAGTACCTACCTGAACTTTCGAGACATTTTACACAAAATAAATTTTTGAACGCACACATAAATAGTTGTTACACTATTTGACAGGATTGGACAACAAATGTTTGACATGTAATAAACAAATGAGCATTTATTGAAATGATTAAGTATTCATTACACATTTCTGAACGCACGCGTAATATTTTTCAATCTTTTTTTAAAAAAAATACACATAATAGTTTATTCATCCATTTTAAATAGTTTATGAACGCATGCATAAATGTCAATCATTACTTACAGATTTTGACAAAAGAATTTGACAGCTCCGAAACTAAAGAACTTTTAGGGAAAATAACGCATTTTTCAAGTATTCGTCAATTTTTCATTATTTTTAAGATGTATTCTGCTATTCGGGGCGGAGACAAATCCAACAAATCAAAAACCATGAAAATTGGTCCAGCAGATCTCGAGTTATAAGTGTTGTAACAAACCCGACTTTGTTTTATATATATATAGATTTGGTACACGATGGATGAATGAATACAGATTCTGTAAATTTTCCAACACGATTTTGTCAGAACTATGCTGTTGTTCTTCCAAGGATTTCCATTTAGGTTTTATGAGCATTTCTATTGCAATTTTGTATGAGCTTTGTTGACCTTCTATGATCCTAGCAGCGTATCTCTGAATTATTTTGCTGGCAGTTCTCACACCTACTCAATGAGAGTTTGACACAGGAACAAATGGTCGTACTAGGTCGTTATAAAGTATGTGCAGCTACTCAAAGAGATCCAGTGAGGGCTGTAATTGTTGTACGCAGCAAAACTTGATAGATATTCTAATGTGTTAATTAGTTCCTATTTAGGCCACCAGGCGCAAATCTGGCACTATGAAGTCAAGACGACGTATAGAAATGTTTCCCTATATAATGGATGAGGAACAAGATGTGGACAGAAGAGGTCAAACTAGTGAGAAAGGAATAATGTTGATTTTATTACTAACCGCTGCTTACACAATTTGTTTAATATGAGCACTGGAGACAGTGACAAGATGCTGCATCCATAAGACGGCGTGATTGACAGCAGAAAAGTTACATGGGTTCATATCAAGTGATCTTGCAGACTATGCATCTGGAAAAGTCTGGAAATAACATGTTTGTGGAGGGTTGCATTAAGCAGATCTTTCACAGGGTGAACGACATGAGTTGTTGCTGCATGTTGTATGAAAACAGTGGTTTTCATGCTGTTCCCTAGCAGGAATCACATGCTGCACTAGGTGGTCTCGATAATGTGCAAATGTCACGGAACACCTGACAGGCCTCTGGGTATATTTTCGTGAAAGAAAAATGGACCGAGACCAAAGGTGCTCGTGAATCTGCACCACGGAGTCACATACGGTGAGTATAGTGGCTCTTTGTGCATAACACGTGGTTCAACAGTCTCCCAAATTTGGCAGGTCTATGTATTCACTGCACCCTGTAATGTCAAATGTGCATTGTCACTCCATGGAATATTGCCTGGGCATGTCATCAACTTCGAACCATGCCAGAATCTGAAGAACAAATTCAGAATGTTGCTGCAGTTAGTGAGGTTTCAGTTGCTTCAGCATCTGAATTGTGTACGGGTACCAGTGTAAAATAAATGACAAAACTTTCCATACTGTTAACCATGGGATGTAAAATTCTACTGACACTGCTTGAACACTAGCACTACCTGGGACACATGCTTCACAATCAGTTATAGCAACAGCAACATCATTAACTTCACACACCTTCCTCATCCATGTGCCACACAGGCTCATTCGTGTTTTCAAATTTCATTATCTTCTTTAATCCTTTCACAGGTCATGAGGGATATACTTTCCACTAAATGTATTACTTTACAGCATTCTGTACGATATTGGCATCTAGTGGCAGTCCATTGCATCAGCAGTAGTTTCTGTTTGTTATGAAATACAGCCTTCAAGACTGTGGGAAATGGATATCCTACCAAACAATGGTGTTTTAATGCTCCTTGGGATGTACTGTTACCACCAAAGTAGTTTCTGGAAGGTGTTTGTGAGGTATACTTACCACAGAATTAATCTGTCCTTTGTGATCCTTGGAAGCATATTTACCACAAACTTAGGGATATCCCAAAGCATTTGAGAATACGTCTTACCACCTCGGCCTATGAAATGAAATGATCGTATGGCATTTTTGCCCAGGAGGTGCCATTCGGGGGAGCTCGGTCGCCGTATTGAAAGTCCTTTTTAGGTGACTCCACATTGGTGACTTGTGAGCCAATGATGATGAAAATGATGATATCAGGTGCATGAAAACTGCTACAACAGTCAGTTTCTGTTTGTAGTGGGATCACTACAGTTGTCCTGTTCACTTCTGCAATATACATTGTGACCTGTATCAGCTCGTACCATTATTGTGTGATAGTTTCTAGAATTGTTTTCACATTGTGGTAAGTAAATTTCAATATCAATTTTTTTAATAAAGTGAAAAAACATAAAATAAAAATGGAAAATGATGTTCATTATTTTTTTACATTTAATGGCAACACAGCTCACAAAGGTGCTGTGGTATATGTATCACCACTGTTTTTGGTCCTAAATCACAAAAATAAAATTATCAAAAAATAAATGTAGTCAGTTGATCATAATTATAATAGGATAGCAAAAAATTTTTCTTAGCTCAGTTGCTACAAAAAATGTGCCCGCAAAAGGGTTAAATCATGTAATTACATCAAGCCTCACCCTCAGACCTTTCAGTCAGTGATAGTCTCTCAATGCAGCACTGTAATTGCTGCCATTCACATAAAACATTCACTAACAGTGCTCAATCTCTTCTTGTTGGCCACACTATTCACTCACATTATTGCTTGTCAAATTACAGTATGGATGACATGCAGTGTACAGTGCCTGATTTGCATCTGGCGGCCACATTTGGAACTAATTTCTTTTCCAGTGTAAATAGGTTCCAGATTAACACATTGGCATACCTGAAAAGTTTGGTGCCATTTTATAATTACGACCCATACTGGACCTCTATGAGTAGTTGGACTTTAATTATAACCATCTGGTACTAGTGTGTTGTGCATGCTTTCTTTCATGGCTGTGCTGTGTTTTGCCAGAACCCTTCTGGCATATCTAACTCTTCCATTTGCCTCCACTAATGCTGATTTTGTGTGACTGTCCATTTCATATACCTTCTTAGTATTACCCTTAAATGCGTGTATGATATGACGTGCTCAAGTTGTCCGCCATTAATCTCATAGCCAGATGCTATCAGGTTGTTCGTTTTTGTTAAAGGTATTATTTTGCTTTTGTCCAGATTTAGTGTGTCCCTATTCAGTGCGGCAGATGGATATTTTATCAATCTTCCTGCAATTCCTTACAGTTGAAGGACAATACTTGCCTGTGTACATCATTGCCAGTGAATGATCTTAATTGCTGCTGATCCTTTCTGATAAATCTTGTTTATGTGTAGTGGAAACATTAGAGGTCGTATTAGGTGCACTTCACACAGGCGATGTGATACACAATGTGACACAGAAGCAAACCCGCTTTGGTGGAATGCATAAAAATATACTGGAAGGGACTTAATGGACTCATACTGGGACAACAGTGATAAAGCACTGATAAGTGTCCATCGCATCGCCCGGTGAAACAGGCTATGCTGGTCGGGCCAAGCAAGTTGTATCATTCAGTACACTGGAAGGGAAATCTCAGGTCATCCAATGCACCTAAGAAAAGATGTTTTGTCTAGATGAAGAAAAGCTACATCCATTTCTGTAATTAGTTTCTCACTAAAACCTTTACTTTTTGCATAAAAAATTAAAAACCTCTGTCTTTGGTTTAGAGGGTGTTCTTCACAGTGTAATCTTCATTAAAGTGTGAGGAAACTATTCAGTAAAAAAAAAAAAAAAGGAAAACCCCGTGTAGTGCCATGCAGAGCTACCTTGTGTTTCTCTTTTTCATGTGCTGCCAATACAAGCCGAAGTATTCACTCGCATATGTGCTTTCAAGCGGGAAACACGTCTTGACCTGTGCGTTTCTTCCTGTGGGGATGTGTAGTCAAATGTCATTCACACAAGAGGACTGTTTGAAGATCTTTTTTGTCCAGCTTGTTGAAACAAGCCCTTGTTAGTGGAATTACGCAATTACTTTGTACTTGAAGGCAGATGATGGCCAGCTTGGTGTGGAGGGAGATAGCAACAGAAATAAGAGAAGTTGATTTAAAACTGCTGTGAAATCTGTACCATCATTTTTAACTCATTATTTTCATTGTGGCAGTTTCTTATGCAGATAGCAAACCTACAACTTTGCTCTCAGGAACTTATTTCATTCAACACAGAAGTGGAGCAGCTGCAATTGAAGGTTATGCTGGACCACCTGCCCCCCCCCCCCCCCCCCCCCCTCCCCCAAGTCTCGTTTCTTCATTTCTTTACCCATACGTAAAGGGGTCTTGCTCTTCTGGGCATGTACTGCCACTTACGTAAAATGAAGATGCTATGGCAGTTTTATTACAACACTGTTTGCCACGGGCCCTCAGGAAGTGGAAAGTTGTCAAACATCAGAAGAGACAAGTAATGTGGTTGAATGTGATGTTGTTGTACAACCACCTCCCCCAAAACAGATGACGAAGCCAGCAAGGGTGGTGCTGAGAAAGCATTTGCCAGCTGGCTGGAAATTAAAAAAACATAATTAGATGAAAGGACACCTGGATGTTTTCTCAGTCCATGCTCTTGAACTTCAAGAAACTTAGTGACAGGTGTGGAAGAGCTCTAAAGGCAAAATTCCTGTTACTTTTGAATGAGCAGCTGGACAAAAGTGAGGTGTAGATGTTGGAATTTTCCCCTTCATCATGGTCTACTTCCATTTAACATACATTGTCTACCCCTGCACAGAATTCACAGCCACTGTCAGCGACGGCAACTGATCTTAGTGAGGCAACATTTCTCGCGAAGACATCTGAAACTTAATCACATTCTGCATTAAGATTGAATGGTTGTAGCTTTTTAACTTGAACCATTATTTGTATATGTACTTCACTGAACAAATTACCACACTTGGTGGCCTTACTAAAAATGAACTTTTGATGATGGCATTTTTAATGTCATTCTCATGCGTTCTCCAACTTCTCTTCTCAGCAGGAGAAATAGTAAGTTGAAAATTTGTGTTCTGTTTTTTCAGAACAGCTGATAATAGTGGTTCCAGAAAGTGGGAGCTAGACTCATTCTGTAGAATTCTTGGAGTTCGTGGTTGTGTTGCGAGGTAACAAAACACCTCAGCTGAACTATGTTTGATATTAATAGCACTGTATGGGTGCATCCAGTCCTTCCTTTTTTTTATTCAGTTGTTTGTTCTTTAAATAATAAGTTACAGTAATGTCCTGTTCAGAAGTGCTAATGATTTGCAACTGAGCCAGAAACATGGTTCACACTGCCTTGTTGCTTGTTGTAACACAGGTCGTGTCATGTATTGTGTAGCATATTGTATCTCCTTGGTGTGATCTCAGTCTTAGCACTCGGAGTTTGCCCTACGTGACTTTCACCGAGCGAGGTGGCGCAGTGGTTAGCACACTGGACTCGCATTCGGGAGGACGACAGTTCAATCCCGTCTCCGGCCATCCTGATTTAGGTTTTCCGTGATTTCCCTAAATCGTTTCAGGCAAATGCCGGGATGGTTCCTTTGAAAGGGCACGGTCGATTTCCTTCCCAATCCTTCCCTAACCCAAGCTTGCGCTCCGTCTCTAGTGACCTCGTTGTCGACGGGACATTAAGCACTAACCACCACCACCACCTACGTGACTTTCATTCCTGAGGACGTTCACCATCCTGTATAACGTACTGTGTTCTACTTGTCAAATATTCCTCAAACCAATTATATTTACAAATACTCTGTGCAATCGTATGTCTTTATTATTTAATTTTTAATGCCTGAAACAAATTGTTTCTTTGTGTACAACCAAATTATATTGTCATGCTCTTGGGCAAGGTATTTCAGAAGTTTATAAATTGTGTGTCATCTGGTTTGTTGTACATTGTGGTTGCATTTTGCAGAGGCTGAAACATCTGGAGATTCTGTTGACCTTTGACATCCCAGACACACACTGCATTGAGCATAGGTTCGACAGACCACCCAACGAAAGTGAGGATGAGCGTTTCGAGAGTCTGGGAGTCGAAATAAAACGTGGGTACTTTGACCCGAGTGAAGATGAAATAATAAAAAGAAACTGGGAGTCATTTTCTAAGGTAGGACTTTTTATAAGTTTATAGCATGCCTGTGTATTGTACTTCTGTCAGTTAGTTGATATAGCTACAAAAATAGTAGTCTGACCCAATTTGAAAATCTATTGAATTACTTATTTAGAACTGCACGGTGTTGGGCAGTCCTAGTAACCCCAAACTTGAGAAGCTTAGATTCCAGTTTACAGGATTAATTAAATGCAATATCAAGCAGATAGGCAGTAACAAAATTATGCTGTAAATTACATGTATATGAAAACAGTTGTTGTGACGTTTGTTGGCTTCCCCATCTCTTTCAAGCTATCACCTTCCAATATGACACAGACTTTGTGCAATGCTCTGGTGCAATCTGTGACTGCACTCTGTGTAAAAAATCTAGCATACAACAAAATCCCAAATATTGTTCCCATAAAGGTTGACTATCTTTGACAATTGTATAGACCTGATCATATAGTATAAGCTTTCATGGCTGGAAATGACATCACTTAAAACTTTTGGCCTAATAGGCCATGGTTGATGTACAAAACTGTAATAATTTCAACAGAAAAGAGGAAGGTGTTAAATTAGATAAAATTTGGATGTAAACATTGCAACATAAGAATGATGATCTATTATTTTCAGCTGAGAATGTTGGTAGTAGCAGAGATAATCTCATAGCCAACATCACATGTGGACTGTGGTGCCCTCTACACTGCTCATTTATATTTGGTGCTCCCTTGAATCCTGGGTGCAGTTTGCCACTTTAACTCTGAAGATGGGTCCCACAGTCAAAGAGGAAATAATAGGAGCAAGTTTTATACATCAACCACAGCCTATTAGCCTGAAAATTTAGAGTGATATAAGTACCAGCCATGAAAGCTCACATTGTATGATCAAACGCCTCTACAGGGAGGATATCTCAGCGTCGATTTGATGATTTGAGGAAATGCTCAAAAAGAAAGCCCGACAACTCAGTATGCTCACCTTCCTGTTATGCTGCAGGGACACTGCAACTGTTCAGAAATTTCTGAAGGTGAAGAGGGTGTTTTGCTCGGCATAGACTCAGTGTTCTTACAACTGTATGGAATTGGCAATGCTACGAGAGAGGAATCACCAGATGTTGCAGTAAGCTATTACAGCTCCACTTATTTATTAGTAATACTCAGCAGTGTTTTGTCTGGAATAAGGTTGACGGTCTAATGTTCAGGACTGTGGAAATTAATGCAGAGATATCAGTTAATAAACAAATAGTAGTTCGTTAGTCTACAGAACAACTTGTCGGTATCTTCATTTGAGTATAATTCTCAAACTGTAATTAACATGTCTGATAAAGATTTGACTGAAGTTGAAATTTCTGTTCTAGCCAAAGGAGACAATTTCACTTTGATGCCTTTAAAAGTACCCAGGGAGGCTATTATAGCAAAGATTGAGGCAGGGGTCTGTCATCTTCCACAGCAGTCGGTTGTTATAATTAGGATGGAAACAGCTAGAATTTTACGTACATACAAACCACCTAATGGTAATTTGTCTCGGGCACAAAGAAAGGTGCTGAGGCATATCAGTACAGATAAGAACCTTATCATTCTTTTTGCAGATAAAGGCAGTGCCACGGTCCTGATGAGTGAGGACTATCATGAAAAGATCAATATTTTGGATTCCACCATTACAAAACACTTCAGAAGGATCTGACTAGGATGATGTTAAAAATCACTAATTGATGGTGAGAGTGTCTTCTCTCCTTTGATGATACAATGCTACTCTGTAAAACGAAACTGTAGCTGTCTAGGCTCTATGGGTTACCCAAGAAGCACAAAACAGTTTCCTTCGAAACCTATTATGGGTACTATAGGGCGTTCCATCCATGAATAGCTAGACAACTTGTCTCACTGCTGCAACCTTATGTTGGTGGAACAGTCAGTCATTAGAAATTCAAATAATTTCATTGACAAATTAAGAGAAATGTGTGTGGGTCAAAGTGATATCCTTTTTAGCTTTGACGTTGTCATTCCTTAGCGTGATTAGAGTGGACAAAGCTCTGTCACATAGTGAATATTGTGCAGTTATTCTGACACTGCCCCATGATGTCCTATTTTCAGTCCAATAATGATTTTTATGAACAGATCTACAGGGTGGATATGAGCAGTCCTCTTAGTCCGGCTGTGACCAAGTTTTTATGGAGAACTTTGAGCAATGGTCATTGCAGACTGCCAGCAAAAGACCAGCCAGGTGGTACCACTACGTTAATGACACATTCGTAGTATGGACATACGGCGCAGAGGAATTGGATGCCTTCCTGATACAATTCAACTGCATCAACAAAAAAATGCGATTTACTATGGAGATGGAGAATGATGGTAAACTGAATTTCTGGATGTGTCTGTTATCAAGGGAGAGGACAGGACATTCGGCCATAGGGTATATAGAAAAGCCACACATACTGACCGTTGCCTGCACAAAGGTTCCAACCACCACCCCAGACAAGAAAGAGGTGTTAATAAAACCTTGGTAGACAGGGCGCACAAAATTTGTGACCTGACTTATACTTAAGATGCGGTTGATAGTGTAGGGCTGACATTCAAGAAGAATGGTTATTCGAACTAGGAGATAGATTGAGCACTTCGTCCTTGGGAGAGAATCAGGATTGACAAGGAACAGCATCCGCCCAATAGGGAAGTTTTCGTTCTGTTCATCAGCATGATTACACATCGCATTGGGAGTGTGTTGAGCAAGTATGGTGTTGAAACTACCTTCAGACTCACCAGGAAGATAAAAGAACATTTAAGATTTGCAAATGATATGATATCCTTTGGTCACACTGGATGTATATAAAATAACTTGTAGTTATGGTCTGGCTTGTCAAGATACCGCAAAATGTTTTAACACTCGTCTGGTTGAACATGAGGAATTGCTGCCTGGGACATACAGATAAATTGACTGTAGCGGAACATATTTACCAAGAGGGTAATAATGAAATAAAATTCACTGAGATAAGTGTCGCATCAAAAACATCGCTTTATCATGTCTCTTTGTATAGAGAAGCTATTGAGATTTATTAACACCATAATCACTTTAATAGAAAAGGGGAAGGTGTTAAATTAGATAAAATTTGGATGTTAGCATTGCAGTGTAAGAAAGATGATAGATTACTTTTCAGTCGAGTATGTTGGCACTACCAGAGATACTCTTGTAGCTGACATCACGTGATGGACTGTGGTGCCCTCTATACTGGCCATATATTTGGCACTCCCTCGAGTTCTGGTTGGAGTACGCCACTTTACATCTGAAGACGTCTACCACAGTTGGAGAGGAAATGTTACAAGAAAATTTTATACATCACCCATGGCCTATTAACTTGGAGGGTTTAAGTTATGATCTATGTAAGTGTACTAAATGACACAATCTAATCCACCAGTCTCAAGCAACATTGCAATCAGAACATACAACCAACATCTGCAACTGAAACACACAAACAGAAACCCTCTAGACCCCATCCGTGAAACGTATTATGACATCACACTTAAAAGAATGTGCCAATGGCTCACTATGTTCACTAGGCACCAGATGTGCTCCCAAATGGTGGAAAGTATTGAAATACTGTATCCAGGAACAGGTTTTCTTGTTACATATTGTGAATTGGATTCTGTTGACTGTACTCAAGACCAAAGTGAAGACAGTTTTTAGTCATAGCATGATAAAGATTTTACAGCAAAGGTGACTTGTTAATCCAAAAACAAGTGTTTTTAATTATTATGCAAAAATTAAAAAGCTATACTGAAAATCAGTGACTCGCAAACCATCGATTACGAGCTACTAGTAGCTCACATGGTCGGTAGATCACAGTAATGCTGGATTGCTCAATTGAGCTCAGAATGTGTTCATGGTAACTGCTTGTTCCTCCACGCAACTGCGTTTTGTCAGTCAAGAATACTACATTGTCAGCCTAATAGTTGATTGTATACACGTGACACTGTGCACGTTATGTTTCTTGTGTGTATGTCAGATATTACCTGATGTAGATAGTTCAATTTAAGCATTAATATCAAGCTAGGTTTGTTCTAATAATGACGTATTTTAGCAAAAGAAAAAAAAACTTATCACTTCCGTTTAGAATGGAACAATGATTATTTCTTTACCCAGGGAAAGGGCAAATATGTGTTTACTGTGCTATGCAAGTATATTAGTTGAGAAGAAAGGAAACACCAAGCAAGTGCTATTTCAAAACTGTTCACTTAGGGAATCAAAAAGGATTTTCCACTGGATTATGCTTTAGGGAAAGAAAAGGTAAGTCATCTATCGTCCAAACTTAATGCTCAACAATCACTTTTTAAGTCCCTTGGACAAGAATAAAGCAGCACCTGAGGCGTCATTCAGAATTTCAAAAATTATCATACAGAATAAGAAACTATGGCTCAATAAAAACTGCATTGTTAAGAAGCTTTAGATTTATTATTCGATAGACTCAAAAATAAATAAAATTATAATTATGTATTTACTGGAAATGTAAGTTTATGATCATTAAACAAATGTAATATTTTTTTTTAATTTCTTGCTTCTATCCTAGTTTCTTTTGATAGCTCATAGCAGGATTTAAAAATGGCTATGGTTGCTCAGAAGCTTCGTAAGTTTGGTAACCACAGCTGTAAATAATTGGAATTAGTTAAATATGTGACTGACATTTGCTGTCTTTACCATGGTGCAAACAAGACCAATTGACGACCTGGCAATGTATTCAGCATTTTTTGTAGTCGGTGTCAGAATACTCCCTACTGTTTCTCATCCTTTTTATGTTTCTTTGTTCACCTTCTCCTATCCTTCCTCTGCTTTGGTGTTTGAGGTTTTTCTTCTTCCTCCATGTGTGGTCCTGAAGGCTGGTCTACATGTCCCATGTCCGACACCCAACAGGTAACTGAGTGCCGCGTAATTCCCAGCTCCGGAACGACAGGTAGGATTCCCACATACTCCCCTTGTACAGGTCAGGCCAAGGAGGGGTGATTGCCTGAGCTGCTCACCTTCCCAAATTGCCAATTCGTCCCTCTCTCAGGTGTTCGGGAGGTGTGACCTGAGGTGTGAACAATCACCTAAGGTGGGTCTGCCCCCTTCTGAAGGGGGTCCCCAGTTGGAAGGAGCGCACTGTCAGAGACTCTGGCAATCATGGGGATTTTCTCACAATGAGCCGATCATCTTCTCAGTCAACAGCTATGAAACGTAAATGGAATGAGGCTAACAATTCAAAGACCCTCCCAGCTGCACCACAGTTCCTTGTGATTTCACATACTGAAGAGTCAGTCTTTTGATACGGTAAATCTGTTTATTATTCACAAAGATCTTGATGCCGTTACTGGCCATTTGAAATCCAGCTCTCGTTTACGCAATGACACTTTGCTTTTGGAGACTACTTCTGATTCTCAAGTACAACAACTGCTTGCAGCTTCACCCCTCCATGGCTGTCCTGTTCATGTTTAGGCCCATCGGATGCTGAATTCTTCCCGTGGTGTTATTTACACTAGGCTGCTTGGTGGTCTGACCAAGGCAGAAATCCAAATGTACCTCTCTGGTCAGGGTGTCATTGCAGTCCATTGGGTGATGAAAAGAGTAGATGCCTTCTTAGTGGCCACACACACACACTCTATTTCTCTCTTTCGATAGAGTGGTTCCTCCGTCAAAGATCAAAACAGGTTATGAAGTTATCACAATCAGATCATATATTCCGAACCTGATGCGCTGCTACCAGTGTCATTGTTACAACCACACTCGAGAGTTCTGTCGATACCAAACCAAATGTGTAACCTGTGGTAGGGATGCTCAAGAGGGCGATTGTCTGCCTTACTCCCTGCTGCATCAACTGCAATGGCAACCATGCTGCCTATTCCCGCAATTGTCCCGTGTATCTCGATGAGCAGGCTGTCCAGGAGATCTATATAAAGGAAAAAGAGCCTTACCCGGTCGCTTGCAGGTTTCTGGCTAGTCGGAAACCCCATGTTCTACTATCTGGCACCTACAATACTGTTCTTGCTACATCTCGCTCCACGAAGGACATAATCATGCAGACAAGCAACCTCAAATTTAGTACTGCAGTTGTGAAATCGCCCAGCATATCGGTAGTGTCCCCATCTCCTCCTTCACCTGTGCAGCCTGCCACCAAACTTTCGTCTCACGGGGCGAAGTCACCATCTCCACAACTGCAGGCTGGAAAGGACAGAAGGAATAGTCCCATGAACACTTCCTATGTCCCTCAAACCAACCAACATCAGAGTCTTCCTCTGCCAACTGGAAAGGCTCTAAGAAGTCAAACAAAGGCAAACAGTCATCTCCTTCGCCAGCTCGAAGATCCTCTTCGACAGTGTCGCCGTGTGCTACTCTTGACTGGCTGACCTCCATGTTGCCGGTACGCAGCACCATCCGTTTTTCTGCCCTGGACTCTGCAGGCTGACGCAAGAATGGCAATGCTTCTGTGGACCTAATGGAGCAGGATCCTCCTGCCTCTGTGCCCTGTAGCAGGGAGTCTTCAAAGGCAGGCACTCAGTAGGCACAGAGGTGACACCCATTCATTCTTTCCTCGTCATGGCTCTCCTCCAATGGAATGTTTGCGGTCTTAGTTCCAACAAAGAGGATTTACGACTGTTCTTAGAATTGCAGTGTCCACTTGTTCTCTGCCTTCAGGAAACAAAAGTGCGTCCTCACGAATGCTTTAAACTCTCGCGTTTCTTTCCAGGCCGTTCTGACCTCCACCCCTCCCCACCCCCACCCGTCCGAGGACGACATTCCATTTCATGTGGAAGTCATGCTGATCATACGGGATGATGAGCTTAGTCAACTCATCTCCCTGACTACCTGCCTTCAAGCTGTTGCAGTTCACCTTTACTTTCCTCACTTGAACTTTTCCCTTTGTACCGTTTACGTCCCCCTGCCATTATATGTCACCAGGACAGACTTCTTCCAGCTCATTGGGCAGCTACTTCACCCTTTTCTGCTGCTCTATGACTTTAATGCGCACCATCCTCTTTGGGATTCTCACAGAATCTGTCTGAGAGGTGCCCTCTTGGCTGACCTTTCTCAGTCAAATTAACCTCCTTTGCCTTAACACAGGAGCACCCATATTCCTTTCAGACTGCACATACACCTATCCCCATATGTACCTATCCTTTTGCACTGCCCAGCTTTCCCATCATCTCTTCATGCCAATCCATGCATGGAAAAGGCCCAACTTCACCAAGAAAGAAAAGAAGGTTGAATGAGCAAATTAAGATTCAAACTGATGATTTTTTTTTCTCAATGTTCATGTAATTGTGCTTCTTCACTGGGTTCCTGATAGTCAAACTATTAAAAAACATCACTGCCTTGAGATTGTTGCTCAACTCTGTGGGGAAAACACGAAAGAAAAACCCAGATTGTGGAAGAAACAGTCATGTGTTCTTCATCAAGACAACACACTGTCTCATATGGCATTGTCTTGTTTAGAGGTTTCTAGTGAAGTATGGCATCCCAGTGTTAGACCACCCGTATTATTTGCCTGACTTAGTACCACATGATTTATCTGTTTGCCAAGGTCAAATCTGCGTTAATAGGAACAAGATTTCAGTCCATTGAAGCAGTGAAAGAAAAAGTGGCACGTGTCATCAAGGATCTTACATAGGAAGACTTCCTGCACCTATTTCATCAGTGTAAAGTTGGCTTGGAGTGTTAAAGGGAAAGGGATAGGGGAGGGGAGTGTATTCAGGGTGACAGTAACAAAATATATGAATTAGAAATAAAATTATGTTTTATAGCCACACCTAATACTGGCACATGAGATTATGTTCAGAGCAGTTTAAGCCGAAGTGAGGTGGGAAGGTAGTTGACGGTCTCAGATATATCAGAAGAATCGTAAGGTAGTGTAATTTGTCTACATTTTAAGTCACTTAAAACATGGCCTTTTGCCTTGTTCTTGAATATTGTTTGTTGGTCTAGAATCCTACGCAAGTTAAATTAAGATTCGAGGAGGAGTTGCACCATTCATCATCATTTTTCTAGTTTCCACAAAACTCGGAAGTGCTCAACAAATTCCAGTGAGACATACTACAAGGAAGTCATTGTACATTACAGAGAACTTTGCTCTAAAAAAATTCGTAGGAGCTACTTTCCAGTAGGAGTTTGCCATAACATTACATTTCAGTAAATGTTTCAGCAGAGTGAAAGTGAGAAGACTCAGAAATTACACAATGAATTTTTGTCTGAATTCTGGCAGTGAAATGAAGAGTGGGGTGTGGAGAAATGAGGTGTGAAATTGACCAGCATGGAATGTAGTTTTGGAAAATAATATTTAATTGCTTCAAAGTAATCAGGGTAATGAAGAGAACTTCATTATTGATTTGAGGGAGACTTGAAATATTTCATGAACAGCTGCTGAAACTAGCTATGCAAATTGAAGTATCAAAAAGTATCAAATCACAGCAAAAATTGAAACTTTTCTGCTTCCTCTTCTTCTATATATTTTAATAGTAATAATAATTAGTATGTAAATATATTGTAATTCATGCTGTCCAGATAAAATTTGAAAATAGTAAAGAAATTTGAAGAAAACCAGTTGAATGTTTTGTGAAATTGTTTGTCTAAAAGAAAGAAATAAAATATATTAGACAAACATTTAAGCTACATGTGAATGCTGCACAAAATCATGAAGTGCATTACATTTAGAGCAAATGAAGCGTCAGTTGAGAATTGAAAGTTAAATATTCAACTTAGAAGATTGAGTACTAGAGAATTTGTCAGATGGGATTTCCCTCAGTGGTCTCCTTATATCACTGGTATATCTCAGATGCTGTACATGATTTTGACTAAGATTCATAGGTGTGTCAAATGTTTCTCTAGTCTGTTTTATTTCTTGCTTTTAGACAAATAATTCTACAACATATTTGACTGTTTTCAAATTTCATTTTATTCCAACATTTCTCTTGCCTAACGATCGGAACAGTAAAATTAGAAAGGCGTAAACCTGATAGACAGGAGATGTCTATAGAATGTAGTGGCACCGTGAAGTGAACTTCGCTCACACTAGACAGAATGTCGACATAATGTCTCTTTGCTCTGTCAATCACTGAACATTGGAAGTCAGGTTATGTGGGTCCATCTGTCTTACAAAAAATGTAGAATGTAGTTTCAGTATCAGAGCAGTATTTAGGATCCAAAGACTTCTGAAGTAAACCTGTGATGCAGGTCCTAGCAGGATAACCAACCTCCAAAAACAGAATTATAAAACAATTTTCAAACTAAAAGCCTAAAATGCAGCATTTGAGGTCTATTCTATAAAAACCGTACTGTACAATTTATTATGTTATTACTGTTGAGGCCAATGTGACTTCACAAGTAATGGAGGACAACACTTTATACTCTATAATCACATTATCCACAGTGATTTTCAATTGGAACAGGTCTTTGCCTCAGAAAGCCATCAGAAGCCCAGAAAACCTTGATTTTAGAAATTTCAGCATTGTATTGTATTGTATCTAGATGTAAAATAGGTTACAGTATTAGCCTTCCTGTTTTCTTGTTTGATCTGTGTTCAATTTTTCAAGGCCTATCCACTGTGCCAACTTGTAACTAAATCTGAGCGGGGTGCGATGGGGAAGTTCCCTTGTAAGAAGAGATGGACAGACAATTTGTCAAGACAGAACAATCTCGATGCTTAATCCATGAAATGATGATGATGATGATGATGATGATGAAAGTGATGAGATTAAAAAGAAAATAATTTTTGTTTGCTACTTCCACTTTTAAATTTATCTGTCTTCCTATATCCATTAATTGGTATTTTATTTTGCTCCATTATTATACAGAAAAAATGTTAGTCTGATTCTAGTAACATCTCTATTTTGTTCTTGCATTCTCATCTGCTTTCAGTGACTGGTACAGCTGCAACAGTAGTTCTGGTTACTGCAGTGCAATGACAGGTGCAGCTATTGTAACGTTATAATTTGGATGTTGACCATTTTGTTGTCTCATATTGGTGGTGGTGTTATTACTTTGATGAAAAGAAAATATTTCTATAAAAATACATTTGTTTTTAAAGTAAATGCATTTGAGTATTTCACTTTCTAGATTCCTGCTAAAGCTCTCGCAGTAGGAGTTTGACATGACAAGCTAGTGAGCCACTTGCTATGGTTCTTCTTCTTCTTCATCTTCATGAACTAGGGTGCACAGTCTCTTCCAGAAACCATCTTGTCCTCAGATGCCCATCACTATTATTGAGTGGGTTTCGTAAGGCATGGCAATTCTAGGCAAGTGTTGCTGCAATCTTTCTATATGATTACATTGGTTGACTTCTGCAGCACTTGTCTTATTTCTGTGTCTTGTATTTTGTGCATCAGTGTGTGCAGCCTATGATTGCCCTTAAAATGTAACCAACTGTCATAACTACATTTTTTATTACTTGCTTAAGATCGACAACTTGACTGAGGTGTGCAACGTGGGTCTGTTGCAGTTACTCCACTTAAAATAACATCTGGGTCCAGTTTTATTTAAGTCAGGCAATTTATGTCAAGTCGCATGTT
This sequence comes from Schistocerca americana, assembly GCF_021461395.2. Lineage (NCBI taxonomy): Eukaryota > Metazoa > Arthropoda > Insecta > Orthoptera > Acrididae > Schistocerca > Schistocerca americana. Next base: position 78,672,730 of record NC_060127.1, read on the forward strand.
AAAAAAATCTTCAAAATTTTTAGAAGAATTTAATAAAATTACTTCTGGAAACTGAATTAGCTGTTGGTTCTTGAGTGCTCATTGGGTTTTGCAGTTTGCTGTAATTCTGCTACAAACACATCATGGTTGTTGAGTGAGCAAGAAATTTTGGAAGCTCAAGAAGAAAAATTGATCAGTAAATCACTTTCCACTTTGTAATCTGTCAAAGAGCTAAAGTAAATTTGAAAAATAAATCTTGAATCTTGTTCTTTTTTTAGTATTTATTACTCTTGATGATACATACATTAGCCTGCATATGTGCCAGCATTGCTTCAAGTAATGGCATAAATGGCCAGTTTTCTAGGCTGGTTTCCAAAGTGTTAACAAGCTGGCTACCTTTTCTCTTTCACACTGTCCTCAAGTGCATTTGAACATCTGGATATGCTTACATGTTTCTTTTGGTCAAATGTTCAAGTGGAGTGAAAACTTTGCTTTTTGTGTGAACTTTCATAGCCAAATGGGATATCGGAAACTGCACTATCAAAAGGAGCAGCGTGAGATCTAGTTTTGGAAGGAATAACTAATTAAATAAAATTAATTGATTGGAAGAAATCAGGGTATTCTAGAAAAACTTAGTGATTTGAGAGGAAATAGAAATACTTCTTAACAGCTGCAGCTAGCTATGTCAGTGAAATGAAGTGTCAGTATATAAGATCACAGTGTAAATTGAAACTTCTGTACTTTTCTTGATTCATACACTTTTAATAATAATAATAATAATAATAATAATAATACCGACCAATATTTAAACATATCTCGTGCTTCATGAACAAAACTTGGAAATAGCTTCTTTTGAAAAAGCTAGTCAAATGATTTGTGAAATGAATTGTCTAAAAGCAAGAAATAAAATAGAGAAACATTTGACATATGTGTGAATGATTCTCAAAATCATGTACAGCAAATGAAATGCCAGTTCAGAATTTAAAGTTTAGTATTTAACTTACTCTTGAGAGTATTAGAGGATATTTGTCTGGTGGAATTTCACTCAGTGGCTTTCTCATACCATTAATGGCTGAGCATCTCAGCTGCCGTACATTATTTTTGAGCATCACTTAAAGGTGCATCAATTTTTTTTCTAATGTATTTTATTTCTTACTTTTAGACAGACCATTTCACATAACTTTTGACTTTCCAAAAATAAAATAAAAATATAAATGTTATTCATGAAGTCCTGTGGTTGATATGTGCACTGGCTGCTCTCCTGTTGTATGGCCATTTGAAAACTGAAATGCAGCTAAACGTGTCACTTGTTTTCTATAATTCTAAGTATGGTGCATAAGGTAGCACAACATATTTTTACATTGCCCCAAGTAGTGTTTGCGTGAAGTATGCCACTAGAGACTGTCACTGCTGATTGTGGTTGCCTCTTACCCCTGCAGTTTTCTGTATCAGAACAGAAGTGTTAACATTTTCCCGATTGTAAAACAATGAATTAGAGCCTTGGTAAGCTTCTTGTTAAGATTTGACTGTCTAACAATAGCCGTCATAAAATTTACAAGACAGCACAGGCTGGTGATCATCACAAGCACGTCGTCGCATCTTACAAAGGCTATCCAGAAAGTAACAAATGTTTTGAAATTAAACAGTGACAGTATGGGATAATCAAATTTTATTATATACATTTTAAAGGTGCACGCTTCGGCTATTTTTGTACATGCTTACCATTCAAATACCACTGGTTTTTTGCCAGCATGCAGTTTGGTGTCAACATCAAAGTGTTGCGTAGCAATCAATGTCCTCATTGCTGGGTAGAGATCGTTGTTGCTCAGTGTCAAATCTGGGCTTGATGGTGGATGATCAGACACCTTCCACCAGAACTCGTTGGCTGTTGGGTTGGACTGGCTGTGTGTGAATGTTTGTTGTTGTGCAAAGCAAAACTTTTGCACTAAGTTTCACCCGATGCCTGTTTTGTATCGCCTGCCTTATCTTTGTCAATGTTCAGCAATACCTCTGAGTTGTAGTGTCATGTTCAAGGAAATCAGAGAATCATTCCCTTAGCACAGTAGCCATGATATTTCTTACTGATAGCTGTTGCAAACACTTCTTTGGTATCTTGGGAGAATTTGTCTGTCCCCATTCCATTGACTGCCTTTTTGTTCCGCAGTTGACATGCTTCACCCAAGTTTTGTACCCAGTTAAGATAAAATTGATAACTTCATTAGCATTCTTCTCATGATCTTAGAGGAGAGTCAGTGCTGCACGAGTCTTTCTTTTTTATAGTTTTCTGTTAGGATTTTGGGAACCAAGCCTACACAAAATTTCTGGTAACAAAGTTGTCAGCCACAGTTTCACACATCAAACTCCTTGAAATTTGGGAAAAATGTTGTGAAAGTTCAGTAATCTTGAAATGACGATTTTCACTGATTGTCATTTTTTTCATTGTCAGTCAGTCAAGTCACAAGGCTTAGGCCTACAACTGCAGTCCTCATTGTGAACATTGGTACAACCATCTTTCAATAGCACACTGGTCTCTCATTCAGGAGGACGAGGATTCAGACCCATGTCCGACCATTCTGATTTAGGTTTTCTGTGATTTTCCTAAATTGCTTCAGGCAAATGCTGGGATGGTTCCTTTTAAAGGGCACGGCCAACTTCCTTCCCTAATCCGATGGGACTGATGACCTCACTGTTTGGTCCTGTCCCCCGAATCAACCAACCAACCATCTTTAAAATCATTGCGCCATTGCCTCACTTGGCTTTCTCATTATTCCTTTTCTGTACACATCACAAAGGTTACAATACAGTTCAATTGGTTTGCAGTTTTTTGTCAGTCGAAACCTAATTAAAGAATGAACCTCACAAGTGGTAGGATTTTCTATTGCAGCACACATTTTAACATGCCACAGAAAGCAAAGTAGCAGAGACAGAGACCATTTGCTGCCACCGCTGGATGAGTACTGAGTGTAGGAATGTCACAGCACCAAGATGGCAGCTGTGGTCCTGCCCACTGCCATGATAGACCAAAATATCTGTTACTTTCTCAATAGCCCTCGTATCTTTGGTCTTGTGGCATTCTGATGGATTACATGGCCTCTTTCTGGCATAACGCCTTGATATTTCCTGTAGTTCTTCAAATATGCCCATATCACACAAAACTCAAACTGACAATACATGTTTGACTTTTACCAGTCTCCTAGGCAGTGAACAATAAACTGTTGTTGGAGCCCTACAATATACTGAACATATTACTTACAAAAGCATTTCTGCTGGATTTGCAGAAACGTGACAATTTGGAAATATACACAAAGGAAATGTCACTTTTGATAAACACAGATTTTTTTGATGCCTTTTTAAACAGGATGAACAGTACATTGAAAAGAAAAAAAGCAAGTAGTATGAAGGAAAAAATGTAGACAATGCTGTGAAACTGCTTTTGAATGTTAGTCTGAGATGGAGTTACATCAGTTTGGAAATAACCTCTTCAGTTCAGTTCCTGGATTCAGTTTCTCTTGGAAAATCTCTCATACCCTGTTGACCAAAGTTTTATTAATTTTTTCTGTTTTGCCATTCTGACTATTTCATTGCTTTGTATGTTGCAGATATATCATTTTGAAGATCCACAACTGTTCTTCTCACTTAAACACCTACAGGCAAGGCAGAAGGTGAAATTTGTGCAGTATCTTGGTCATGGCTTACCCAAGAGGAGACTGTACAGTATATTTACCAGATTTATAAATCTGTATAGAGCAAAATGGGTAGGAAGGTTAGTAGGCCATGTCACTTCTTTTTTTTCACCTGTTTGGCTTTCATGTGTGTATGTGTGCGTGTGTATGTATTTTTGTCTATTATTTCTATCTGGTGCTCTTACTTCATTGTATCCCAGGTTCTAAGTAATATTCGCTTTGCAACTGACTTCAGCACAAAGGTTTCAATTTGATGAAAAGTTTTCAAGGCAGGCATTCTTTTTTATAAAGTTGGAGAAATAAGTGTTGGAGATCACTATGAAAATAAATTAAAACTGATGCATTTTCTGAAGGCTTGTGGCAGGCTTCAGATTTATAAAATTGATTCAACTACACAGGAGCATATTGTATTAATTTGAATGTGGTATTTGTATTGAATAACATGACACAATTTCAAAGACTTTACTGGTCTCATACAGATACGACTGTGTACCTATACCAAAGTGGCAAGTAAAAATTTCTACCAAGGCCGGGAATCGAACCCAGGTCTGCTGCTTACTAGACAGGTGCATTAGCCACTAAGCCACCTTGGTGCAGCTGTTCACACAACTACACGGATTACCGTGGCACACCTCCCTCCTCAATAAAAATTCTTACTGTCATCCCAGTCTACTTTAAATTCCCCTTTACACATGAACAGAATTGTTCGGGCTGTCCATGTTCTCAGAAATTGTCATTTCAATTGTATAAGTACCTGCACCTGGGTTTCAGGCTGGATCCCCCATTTACCTTTGAAACCAAGGTGCTGTTCCTGAACATAGAGTGTCATGGCAATTCTGTTCATGTGTAAGGAGGAGTTTAAAGTAGACTAAGATGGCAGTGAGAATTTGGATCGGGGAGGGGTGCGTACCAGGATAATCCTTACAGTTGTGTGAACCGCTGTCCTAAGACGGCTTAGTGGTGGACACGCCTGCCTAGTAAGCAGGAGCCCCAGATCAATTCCTGGCCTTCGTGCAAATTTTCACACGCTGCTTCCATCTATATACATTAAATTGAATATTTTCTCTTTTTAAATACTTAGCTCCATTGTTTTTTTTATGAATTATATGTTAATTGTTTTATAGATTGCTGATAAAGTCACACTGTCATTTCGAAAAATCTCAACTAGGAAACTAAAATATTATGAGGGGAATAGGTTGCTACTTGCAGTGTAGGGGAGATGTTGAGTTGCAGGCAGGCATACTTTTTAGCTTTTGGCAAAGAGGTTCACTTATAAAGTAGAAACACTTGTACAGCTCAGACACATGACCCCTGTCTGTGACCACTGTGGGTAGATTGAGTCATAACTGTACCTGATGGGAGCAGCAATTTTGTGAGCGTGGTTGCAGGTAAGGAGGCAGCATGAGGTGAAGTGGGGAAGGGGGATAACAGTGTGTGGTGGGGGCAGCTGTAGTGCTGCTTGTGAATGTGTGCAGAGACGTGGTGGGGCAGGGTAGGGCTACTAAGTGCAATTGTGAGGTTTGGAGGGGGGTGGGGATGGAGAAGGGAAAAGAGCTAGTGGGCACATTGGCCAAATAAAAGGCTGTGTTGTGCTGGAGTGGGAATAGGAGGAGGGAGAGGTAAGTGGAAGACAGGGACTAGTGAAACGTGGAAACTATTAGAGACAGAGCATTGTGGCTTGCTGTAAAATGTTTAGTAGCTGTCAAAGTTCCTCTTGGTTTTACCAGAATTTAAATATGTGTCCCACTCATCACTTGTTGCACGTCAATGCGATATTAGAGTGCTGCCCATATATGGGTGAGCACTGAAGCATTAACAGTTCTGATTGTTTCATTGATTCTTGCACGGAGGACAGCTATGTTGTTGTCTGGCGTTCTGCACGCGTGGTCCTTGATGTAACCCCACAAAAAATGTCTGGTGGCGGGTTGTTGGGAGTGAGTGGAGGTCCTGCTATTTAAACATCATGGCCCATCCATTTTATGGACAATCGATCTTGCTTCCTGCAATTCACATGATGCACGATGAATTTACTTTTGGGTGCTGTGTTGAAATGGAGCTTGCACTCTGTCAGTGCATGCTTGAGATATGGGGGACGTCGACTTTGAAGGAGGCCTTAGACATTACCTGCCTCCTAAGTTCTTGAACTGTCTTATCAGACGTCAATAATTCAACAATATGGTCTTCACAGATTTGGAGTCTGCGTACCACATGACACATTGTGCCTTCTCGTGTTCTGTTACCATTTTTAAGGAGTCCACACCAAATCTTTAACAGACAAAGAAACAAAAACCTCTTTGTAAGCTCCTAAACATTTTACAGCCAATCATGTTTCTAATAGATCGCAGGTTATGATTTTTTTGAAATAATAGGACGACTTTATGGACGCCCTGTATATTAGTACTTTTGTATGACTGCTTCTTTAATAACACAGATTCTTACTCTTTTGAAATAACCAGAAACAAAGATTTCTGGAGGTGGCTACCTCTGGCCGTTAAAGTGCTCTGGAGATTTAGTGAGTAACTCAAACATTACACCTGGAGAACACTGTAAGTTCATCAGACTAGTAAACACTCGAATATGGACCACTCTGTCAGTGCTCACACTACTGTCAGTTTGCTCACGGAATATGCAATGTGTGATCAAAAGGACAATGAAGACAGCACCGCATTAGGGAAGTAGACAGACTCATCTGTGAGCCAAATGGTTATGGCAGGGAATAACAGAGTCCAAACCATTGTCAAGAAAATCGCTAAGTATTCCAGATCGTCATAAATAAGTCCACCAAAGTTCACAAAGTACACATCAGGGCGCTGAGACAAATGAGACCTGATGCTGTGGGCAGGCTTCAGACATGTTGGTGTTGTTCACCCACATTACCTGGTGTTGGCAGATATATAACTCCATGCCACACCTGGCCAACTCACTAGACGTAAGTGTAGTCATATCGATTGATGCGTAACTATTCAGATTTTTTTGTTAATTACAATATTTCGTAATATTTAACAGTCAAAATGATGTTGATAAATGAAAACTGCACTACAGTGTTTACTCACATAAGGCAGCTGTGGTTCTGCTGACTTTTGTTTAGCAAATACAGAATTCCACTATAAAGTTTACTTGAGTGAAGCATGCTTATTTCATTATATTTTTTATTTCAGAACTGTGTCATACTGGTTTAGGAAACACTTGTGCTTATAGGATTATGCCATCTTCTTCCACAATATAGATATCAGAGCACCAGTATTACACAAAATATTGTATGAATGTGAACAGTTTCAGTTTGAACATACATGGCACATTATTGAGCTGTACAATATAGAATACAAGAAGTGTTTTTACCTACTGTGTCATGAGATGTCACCAGTAGCAAAACATGCTCTGGAAAATGAACACCCGATTGCTTATGACGCAGCAGCTTTCATTAAATGAAAAAATGGTTTGTGAGATAGTGTCCTAAAAAAAAAAAAAAAAACAAAAAAAAAAAAAAAAAAAAAAAAAACATCAGAGTTAAAGTTTCTGAAACTCACTCAATAAATCCTGCAGCTGGTTGAAGAGGGTGTGGCAGTCTTGCAATGAAAACTTTGCCTTACATGGCCTCGATGATGTGTTGGGCAGTAGCACTGCTGCCTAAGGTCAGCAGCAACAGTTCGTGACAGTCATCACTTGACAATGGCCGAGGAGCACTCAGCTGAAAGCTCATGGCTTTCTAACCATTTGACACAGCTAAAAGCTTAGGAGAATTTTATCAGTACACATCACTGTGAAGTCATATATTTGTACCTATTTCATAACTTTTTGGATGACTAATTGGAAATAACACATTTTAGCACTCTTAGAACTGCCATTTAATCCTTTTCCATCTACATTGTACACATTTTAATGATTTGAGAAATATTTTGTGCTAATCAAACTGGCTCGTGTCTGTCCACAGGTTCACAAAGCATGAGGACAAGCTAATAAAAATGTATATGGAGATGAAGGGAAAAAATAAGTACAAGGAACTTGCAAAAATTCTTGGTAGGGATAGGATGTCAGTCTACAGGAGGTGTGTGCTTCTCGCGAAGAATGGAGAAATGCCGGGTAAGATTCTCTTGCTGTTTACTTGTTGCTTTTTTCAGTAAGGTGTTGGGCAGATTACATATATGGTGACCTGTCACTTCTCTAGTAGAAAAAAATTGTTGTTCAAGTAGTAGCAGTCTTCAGTCCAAAAAGGGCTTGATGCAGCTGTCCATACCGGTCAAACCTGTGTAAGTCTCTTCATCTTCGAGTAGCTACTGCAGCCTACATCCTTTTGAACCTGCTTACTGTATTCATCTCTTGGTCTCCCTCTACAATTTTTATGCTATACATTTCCCACCAATACAAAATTGACAATTCCTTGATGCCTCAGGATATGTCCTATCAACCAGTCACTTATACTATTCAAGTAGTGGCACAAATTTCTTCTTTCCCCAATTCAGTTCAGTACCTCATTTGTTATTGAATATTCCCATCTAATCTTCAACATTCTTCTGTAGCACCACATGACAAAAGCTGCTTCTATCTTTTTGTCTAAACTGCTTATTGTACGCATTTCACTTCCTTACAAGACTACACACCAGACAAATACCTTCACAAAAGAGTTTTTAACATGTAAACTTGCGTTAGATATTAACAAATCCTTGTTTTTCAGATTTTTTTTTTCCTTCTATAGTCAATCTACATTTTATATCCTCTCTTCTTGGGCTATCTTCAATTACTTTGTTGCCCAAATAGCACAAGTCATCTACTACTTTCATTATTTCCCATTCCAGTTTCCTCAACATCACCCGATTTAATCAGACTACATTCTGTTACCCTTGTTTTACTTTTACTGAATTTGTTTTACACTCTCTCCTCAAGACACTATCCACTATTATGTAAACTGAATGTGGAGGGGAGGAAAGGAACGAGAAGCAACTAATGTCAGCTGCATCGGGGCTTTATACAGTGTCAGAAGCAATGAGTGAAAATTGGAGCTCGACCAGGACTTGAACCCAGGATCTCCTGCTTACTAGGCAGATGAGTTAACGATTGCACCACCCAGACAGTGTTTGTTGCCCCCTGTGGGCACACAATGCTTTGGCGAGTTCGTGCTTGGCTACCGTGGGCCCTCAGCCTTTGAAGCACGTCTTCCCTTTCTGTGCTGCGTATCCATACTCCTGCTCTTCTTTTTCCCCTCCCTTGGGGAACTTGTCTTGGATATTTTCAGGAATGCTTGTTGCACTTTAGATAGCCTGGCATTGCAACAGTCCCTCATATGTTTTTCTTTCTTTCTTCATTCTCCATCTTCTCCCCTTCCTCTGCTTTGGCATTTGAGGTTTCTCTTTGTTTCTGCTTCCTCCCTTTGCACTCCTGAAAGCGGTCCCACATATCTGACGCGTAACAGGTGACTGGGTAATGCGTAATTCTCAACCACAAGTAGACAGTTACGGTTTGCACGTACACCCTGGTAAAGACCAGGCTGATGCTGGGTGATTGTCTGAGCTGTGTGATGAAAATAATGAGGTGGCACATAAGTCTACAGTCTTTTTGCATTATGAAGATAGCATTGCTGACAGACTTTCTCCTGTTCTGTAGAAACATAGTGTGAAGTGTGTTTTCTGACCACCAATTAAGATTAGAGGCCTTTTAGGTTCTGTAAAGGATGATCTCAGCTTGTGTTAGGTGGCTGTCTATCGTATTCTTGCAGTTTTGGCATGTCAAGACATTGGTCAGACCATCAGGACTGTGGAGGACCAGTGTATTGTTTCTAAGTGCCACACACACTGAAAACAACCAAGAAAATCTGCTATTGTAGTACATTGCATTGGTACCAGACATCTTATGGGATATAACAGAGTTTCTGTTATGCACTTCCGGTTGCTGGGACAGAGTTGTTAAGGATGCAGTTGAGAGTGAGTTAGCAAGGAATCTTGTAAATAGAGTTGGAGGTTTTTGCCCAATTTCTGCTCATTGTCCTGCTCTTTCTCTGTCCATACAGAGGGTAAAGTTAATTCCACTCCCTCACACATTGGTAGTTGATATTAGCTATCAATAACTTTTGATTCTGGATCTATCTTGTGCGTGCAGGTGCTAGTTATTTAGGTTTTGTGGTGGTGCTAGTAGTTCACTGTGCGCACCTGCGCCCATGTTGTGTGTTGCAGTTCTTATTTGGAATAGCCGTATCTACTGAGGGCTTAAATTTCCTCTCACTGCTCTCTTATTGTATTTATGCCTTGACTGTGGTGATGTGTTCGTGTTGAAATGTCAGCAGTTGTTGTAAACATCACCTGGCTACTGTCCCGTAAGTTATTTAAACATTTTATGTGTTGGCAGAAACTAAAACACTTCGTGACTTTTCTTTTCCATCCAACACTTAATCTGTGTCATTTGCCACCACTACCCCTCCCATTATTGATGAAACTGTATTTTTGTTTTTCAGAAAAAATTGTTTGGACATACGAAAAGGTGGAGGAAATGGTGCGTCTGCTGGTAACTGTCTGCGGTGTTGACCATGTGGAGGAATTTCGTGGACATCTGAATATCAAACATCAATTTTGGGATCTTGTTGGCATTCGTATGGGTTTACCGAAAGCTCGTCTAGTTCGCTTCTGGAGGTGCAAGCTATATACACAGATTTTTGCAAAGAGACCCATCACTCGTAATGGCGTATCCATTCACATAATTAATTGGTAAGCTGCTCATATGCGAGAAAAGTCTGTTTTTTGTATATTTCAGTTTGAATTTTACTCAGTCTCAGTTGTTATGCCTTAGCATTTTATATCCATCTGCAGAGGATCCCTTGTGGAGAGGTGTTTGGCTTCAAGGTATGACTTCAGAATAATGTGATGTGCTGTTCATTGAAGTGTTTCCCCATTAGTCTACATCCATACGTAGATGTGATGTCACTTAATCTTGAAATTAAGGTGCATTTGGCTGTGTCTGACAGTAGAAAGCCACAGTCCAACCACCTATCCTTCCCCTTCTCCGCATCACCTCATCCTCCTACAGCTCCCTCTGCCCTTCTGAAGGGGTCTTCTGCAGATGGGAACAAAACATTGGAAATTTCAAGTGCATCTATAGTACATTAGTAAGAAAATTACACAAGGCCCATCCAGAAAGGAAGTTCTGTAGGCACCTGTCATAGTGTGGCACAAGTCTTTGTATGCTTTCCTCATAGAACATTGCACTGTGTGTGTCAGTCTTGTGATAATGTCAGACAATGGAAAAATAGGATGAAATAGCAACATTATGAAGAGGATAGGTCGCTACTCACCACATGGAGGTGGCATTGAGTTGCAGACAGACGCAATCAAAAGACTGCAAAATGTTTAAGCTTTCGACCGAAATGCCTTCTTTGAAAATAAAAAGCACACTCACAACACTCACATTACACACACACACACACACACACACACACACACACACACACACACACAAAAGGCCAGTCTCTGCCCTCTGTGGCCGGACTGCGGGCTGTGACTGTGTCTGCTATGAGCAACAATCTGAGGTGGCTAGGGAGGGTACGGAGACGGCGTGGGCTGGGGAGGTATGGGAAGCTAGAGGTGACAGGAGGTGTTATGCTACCTGCGAGAGCATGAAAGGATGTGGTGTAGACAGGATAGGGCTGTTAGTTGCCCTCAGTTGGGATGCTGTGTGGGGGAGCTGGTGGTGGGGGGAGGTGGACTGGGGGGGGGGGGGGGGGAGAGTAGAAAAGGGATGAGTGGATGCATTGGCAGAATAGAAGGTGTGTGTAATGATGGAGAGAGAGCAGGGAAGGGGAGCTGGAGGACTGGGGGTAGCGAAGGTTGATGCGAGGGGGTTTATAGGAATGAATGATGTACTGTAGGGCAAGTTCCCACCTGCACAGTTCTGAAAAGCTGGTGTTGGTAGATAGGATCCAGATGGCACATGTTGTGAATCAGTCATTGCAGTGAAGTACATTGTGTTGGGAAGGATGTTCAGCAACTGGATGGACCAGCTGTCTCGTAATTGCAGTTTAGATGTGACGATTCATGTATACAGGCAGCTTGTTAGGTGTCATGCTCACATGAAAAGCAGCACAATGATTGCAGCTTAATTTGTAGATCATATGGCTGCTTTTAGGGGGAGTTCGGCTTGTGATGGGAGAGGAGATCCCTGTGAGTGGACTGGAGTAGGTGCTAGTGGGACAATGTGTGGGACAGGTCTGGCATCTACATCTGTTGCAGGTGTATGAGCTGTGAGACAAGGGTTTGGGAGCAGCAGTGAAGTCGGGATAGCCAAGGATGTTCCATAGGTGCCATTGTGGAGGGAATGTGAAAAGTAGAGGGTAGGATATTCCTCATTTCAGGGCATGATGAGAGGTAGCTGAAACTCTGGCGGAGAATGTGATTCCTGGGTGGAACTTGAGTCAAGAGATGAGACAATGGGTATGTGGGAGGAAGGAGGTGACAGGAGAAACAAGGCACGGGAGATCTATTTCTTTACAAGGTTTGGTAGGTTATTTTAGTCTGTGGACGTCTCGGTGAGACCTTCGGCATATTTGGAGAGGGACTGCTCATCTCAACAGATGCGATGACCATGGGAATCTAGGCTGCTGTTGTCCTCAGTCCAAAGACTGGTTTGATGCAGCTCTTCATGCTGCTCTGTCCTGTGCAAGCTTCATCATCCCCGAATAACTACTGTGGTCTACATCTTTCTTATTAAGTTTACAGTTTTCATCTGCTGGACTCCCTCTACAATTTTTACCCCATGCACTCCCCTGCAATACTAAATTGGTGGTCCCCTGATGCCTTAGAATGTCCCCTATCAACCAATCCCTGCTTTTGGTGAAGTTGTACCACATATTTCCCTTCTCCCCAGTTCCGTTCAGTACTTTCTCATTAGTTCCCCGAATCTTCAGTATTCTTCTGTAGCACCACTTATCGAAAGCTTCTCTTCTCTTTGTATCTAAACTGTTTATTGTCCGTGTTTCACTTCCATACACGGCTACACTCCAGACAAATTCCTTCAGAAATGACTTCCTACCTTTCATATTTTTCTTTAGTTTCTGTTACTGCTTGCTCAGTGTACAGGGGTTAGGCTACCGCCCTGTCTCACTCCCTTTTTAACCGCTGCCTCTCGTTCATTCCCCTCGACTCTTACTAGTGCTGTCTGTTTCCTGTATAAGCTGTAAATAGCATTTAGCTCCCTGTATTTTACGCCCTCAGAATTTCAAGCAGAGTATTCCAATCAATATTGTCAAAAGCTTTCTCTAAATTTACAAGTGCTATAAATGGAGATTTGCCTTTCCTTAACCTATATTCTAAGATAAGGATAGGGTCAGTATTGCCTCGCATGTTCCCACATTTCTCTGGAATCCAAACTGATCATCCCCAAGGTCGGCTTCTTCCAGTTTTTCCGTTCTTCTGTAAGAAATTTGTGTTAGTATTTGCTTATCTCAAACATCTTGCACACCGGATGTACGAGTTTTATTATGGGTTTCTCTCCTGAGGCTATCAGTAATTCTGACAGATCATCATCTACTCCCAGGGCCTACTTTAGACCTAGGTCTTTGAGAGTTCTGTCAAATTCTTCTTGCAGTATCATATCTCCTATCTCATCTTTACGTACATCTACTTCCCTTTCTATAGTATTGCTTTAAAGTTCATCCTCCTTCTATAGGCCCTCTGTATATTCCTTCCAACTTTCAGCTTTCCCTTCATTGCTTAGGACTTGTTTACTATCTGAGCTCTTAGTACTCATACAGCTGCTTCAGTTTTTCTCAGAGGCCTCTTGGATTTTCCTGTAAGCCCTGTTAAACGTTCCCCTAGTGAAATTTACTTCTAAATCCTGACATTTGTCGTCTCATCGCACCTGCTCAGTAATTTTGCACTTACTGTCGATCTCATTTTTTAAACGTTTGTATTCCCTTTTGCCTGCTTCATTTGCTGCATTTTAAAATTTTCTCTTTTCATCAATTAAATTCAATCTCTCTGATGTTATCCAAGGATTTCTACTAGGCCATGTGTTTTTACCTGTTTGATGCTGTAGGCTGTATGGAAGGGATTTCTTGGGATGGAGTGGATGGCAGCTGTCACAGTGGAGGTATTGCTGGTGTTTGGTAGGTTTGATGGAGATGGAGGTGCTGATGTAGCCATCCTTGAGGTGGTCAGCATTGAGGAAGGTAAATAAATGTAAATGTCGTGTGACTAGGGTCTCCCTTCGGGTAGACTGTTCGCCGGGTGCAAGTCTTTCGATTTGATGCCACTTCAGTGACTTGCGTGTCAATGGGGATGAAATAATAATGATTAGGACAACACAACACCCGGTTCCTAAGCAGAGAAAATCTCCGACCTAGCCCGGAATCGAACTCGGGCCCTTAGGATTGACATTCTGTGGGCCCTTAGGATTGACATTCTGTCACGCTGACCACCCAGCTACCAGGGGCGGGTGTTGAGGAAGGTAACTTGCTGGTTTAGGGAGGACCAGGTAAAGCTAATGGTGGAGAAGGTATTGTGGTTTTGGAGGAATGTGGATAGGATGTCTTCACCGTCACTCCAGATCACAAAGATGTAATCAGTGAGTGCAAACCAGGTGAGGAGTGTGGGATTCTGGAGGGTTGGGAAGGATTCCTCTAGATAGCCTGTGAATAGGGTGGCATAGCATGGTGCCATGTGAGTGCCCATTACTGTACCATAGATTTGTTAGTAAGTGATGCCTTCAAAGGAGAAGTAATTGTGAGTGAAGTTAAAGTTGGTCTTGCTGACCAGGAAGGACGTTATACGTTTGCAGACAGTTGGCTGTTGGGAAAAGCAGTGTTCAACAGCAGCAAGGCCATGGGCATTGGGGATGTTAGTGTAGAGGGAGGTGAAATCAGGAGTGGTAAGGGAAGAGGAACTGTGGCGATTTGGAGGAAGTCATTGGTATCTTATATACACTGTGATCAAAAGTATCCGGACATGTGGCTGAAAATGACTTAAAAGCTCGTGATGCCCTCCATCGGTAATGCTGGAATCCAGTATGGTGTTGGCCCACCCTTAGCCTTGCACTCTCTCGCAGGCATACATTCAATCAGGTGCTGGAAGGTTTCTTGGGGAATGGCAGCCCATTCTTCATGGAGTGCTGGAGTGTTGCACTGAGCAGAGGTATCACTGTCAGTTGGTTAGGCCTAGTACAAAGTCGGCGTCCCAAAAAATCTCAAAGGTGTTCTGGACTCTGTGCAGACCAGTCCATAACAGGGATGTTATTGTCATGTAACCACTCCACCAAACGCCGCGCATCATGAACACGTGCTCGACCGTGTCAAAAGATGCATTTGCCATCCCTGAATTGCTCTTCAACAGTGAGAGGCAAGAAGGTGCTTAAAACATCAATGTAGGCCTGTGCTGTGATAGTGCCACGCAAAACAACAAGGGCTGCAAGCACCCTCCATGAAAAACACAACCACAGCATAACACCACCGCCTCCAAATTTTACTTTTGGCACTACACACGCTGGCAGGTGACATTCACCGGGCATTCGCCATACACACACCATGCCATTGGATCGTCACATTGTGTACCGTGATTCATCACTCCACACAACATTTTTCCCCTGTTTAATTGTCTAATGTTTACGCTCCTTACACGAAGCAAGGTGTCGTTTGGCATTTAGCGGCATGATGTGTGGCTTATGAGCAGCCGCTCGACCATGAAATCAAAGTTTTCTCACCTCCTGACTGTCATAGTATTTGCAGTGGATCCTGATGCAGTTTGGAATTCTTGTCTGATGGTCTGGATAGATGTCTGCCTATTACACATTATGGCACTCTTCAACTGTCGGCAGTCTCTGTCAGCCGACAGATAAGGTCGGCCTGTACACTTTTGTGCTGTACGTGTCCCTTCATATTTCCACTATACTATTACATCGAAAACAGTGGACCTAGGGATATTTAGGAGTGCAGAAATCTCCGTGTACAGTCATATGACACAAGTGATACCCAGTCACGTGACAACATTTGAAGTTTGTGGGTTCCGCGGAGCTCCCAATTCTGCTCTCCCACTATGCCTAATGACTACTGAGGTCACTGATATGGAGTACCTGGAAGTAGGTGGCAGTACAATGCACCTAATACAAAAAACAAATGTTTTTGGGGGTGTCCGGATACTTTTGATCACATTGCGCAGGAAGGTAGCTTATGGGTAATAGGCTGAAGGTGTTGGTTTAAGAGAGCAGAGATTCTCTCTGAGGGGGCACAGTAACCAGCCACAATAGGCATCCTGGGTGGTTGTGTTATAGACTCACGGGAGCATTTAGTAGATAAGAGTGTGGGGAGTGGTAGGGGTGGGGGAAGGGAGAGGGGGGGGGGGGGTGGCGGAGGTTCTGGGATGGGCATAAGGGTTTGGAAAGGGACTGGAGATCCTGCTGTATTTCTGGAATTTGATCACTGGGGCACAAACTGGTAGTGATCATTTTTTAGGTGGTGGAGTGCAGTTCTTTCTGCAAATTTAAGATTGGTTTCCATTTTGAGGGATTTGGGGATCATGGTGAGGCAAGGTTATAGGCTAGGAAATGCTGGAAAGCTAATGGGGATTGTTCAGTGGCAGTAGGGTGAATCACAGTTGGATGGCGGAGTGAACTGAGTCAGGCAGGGCTCAATATTGGTTTTGGATCAAGTCTAATTGGTAGGGTTGGTGACGAAAAAAGTACTTTCTGTAGGGATTGGGAGGAGGAGGTTGGGTTTTATCCAAGGTCCTTCTGAATTGAATTTCGGTGTGGGGCAAAAGTTGAGACTGGAAAAGGCTGATACTTCTGTGAGACCGAGACTTTTGGAAGACAGGCTCATGACTGTGTTTCAGGTTTATTTAGATTCTGGATTCTATCTGGTGGTGGGATGGAATTTCTGCTTTTTATATTATAAAAAAATGCTGTAACTTACCAAATGAGAAAGCGCTGGTATGTTGATAGACACAATAAAACATGCGCACGCACACGCGCACACACGTATCCATCCGCACATATACAGGCACAGGCAGACATATGTGAATGCAAAGGGTTGCGAAAGCTTGAAATCTCTTTGCATTGCATTTACATATGTCTGCCTGTGCCTGTATATGTGCAGATGGATATGTGTGCGAGTGTATACCTGTCCCTTTTTCCCCCTAAGGTAAGTGCTTCCGCTCCCGGGATTGGAATGACTCATTACCCTCTCCCTTAAAACCCACATCCTTCCATCTTTCCCTCTCCTTCCCTCTTTCATGATGAGATTTGTGTATGTGTTTTTTATTGTAACAAGTTTTTTGAACTCATTGTTGATGAAATTTTTGACCACCAAGAAACTTTTTCATGTGCAGAAAGAGGAGGAAGTTGCTTGGGGTAAGATCAGAGCTGTATGGGAGGGGGGAATCAAACTGGTTCCACCCAAAGTTCTGCAAGCGGTGATGTCTTGTCAGCATTGAGAGTTCTAGAACTGTCATGAATCAAAACAATACAGTTTGTGAGCTGTCTGCAGTGCTTATTTTGTATTGTGCGATGCAGTTTCAAAAGTCCCACAGTAAACATTTTCTTTTATTTTTCACCTCACAGTAAAAAATGCACCAGGAGAATGCTGTGTCTATCCCAAAAGGCTGTGCACATGACCTTTTGAGATGTGAAGGTGATTGTCTGCTAAAGTCTCCATTGGTGATGCCGTGTGCCTCCAATCTGTTGATTGTTAAGATTGAGTGTTATTCAAGTAACCCATGCTCATCTCCAGTCACGCTCTTGCTTAGAAAATCATCACAATTTTTGTTGTAACATGCATGGATCAGGTACGGTTTCCTTTTTCTGTGCTCTGTTGGTTTTTGGCCCCCAACGAACAGAAAGCTTTTGATAATTTAGTTTTTCAGAAAGTTTCATGAAGAAGGGATCTTGAAACTTGCGCAGAGTTCTTAGGGTGATGGGATGTTATAAACTGTTTTCCTCTGAGTTCTTAAACTGTACAGACCAATTCTTCATTATCTATACATGGATGCCCCCTTTGTTAGTAATTGATCAGTTGATCATGTCCATTGAATTGTCGGACCCATCTTGTTACCGTTGACTCAGTGATCTGTTTCTCTGTAAACCTCACAATCTGTTGATGAATGTCGACAGGTTTTCTGTTTTTGACGATCAGAAAATGAATTACAGAGCAAATCTCATAATTGGTAGGATTTTTAACTAACTTTGCCATTCTAAACAAGCACTATATAGCATATATACCCACCTATCTACAACTAAATAGATAGCTGCAACAGTGCTATTAAGTCAAGACAGTTTTAGTGGTACATACTGTTCAGACAGGAAAAATATACAGAAACTTAATGAATACTTAGCTGACGAAGTGGGCATGTTCTTGTAGATTGGTGAGAGGTCCAGTTTGTGATTCAAACTGTGGAATGAAACACCATATTTCATGTCTCAAGAACATGTATTGTCTCATTATCGATTATAACATGAATATTGCGCAAAACACTGGTTGAAATATAGTGCATCTTAGACTCAAAATCTGCCACCTGACTAATACATTCTCCAGCCCTTACATAACTTAGTAACAGTTATAAATAAGTTTTTCAATTATGATTTTATTCGTAGCTGTTATTTTTTAGCGAAAGTGGTATAAATGTTTTCAAAATAAAATTCAGTTGTCAGCTGCACAATTGTAATAATTGTTTCACTTAACTGATTCTGATAGATTCATCTGTTTTCTTTGGAAGTCTAAAACTGCAGGAATGTACAGATAATTAGAGCATGTTCCTAAATCTGTGTGAAGTATGAGAAGTCTGTTAAAAAGGTGTACTCAGGATTGGTTTCGCACATTTCAATGCCTTCTTCGAGAAAGCAGAATGCCACGATATATATATATATGGTTGTAACCAACACATGTACACTTTGCTATATCTCTTACAATTATGCTTCGTTGATTAAAGTATTGACATGTGGTAAACCAATATTTTGTTACAAAGGTTGGGCCCAGAAGTTTCAGTAATGAATTTTTGTAACATCATTTATGCAATATTTTCCGAACTTTTCAAAGTATTCTCCTCCTGCTTCAATGCGCTGTTGCCAACACTTCATTCAATCATTGAAGGTTCCTTCAGTGCAGTTGTTGAAGATGCTTTTACTACCTCCAGTGTCCCATACTGAGTTCCTTTCAGGTTCTTTTGATTCTTGAGAACAAAAAGCAGTCCGCTAGTGGCAGACTGGGACTGTATGGCAGCTGGAGCTGCATTGCCACACCCATTTTGACCAGCAACTCGGAGACAATGAGCACGGTTTGGCTTGATGCATTGTCATGGTGCACGATCCAATTGTCACGAACTTCTTTTTGGATGTGTCAAACCCAGTTGCGCAACCATTTGAGCACTTCGCAGTAAAACACCTTGTTGACTGCTTGTTCTTGTGGCACAAGTTCACTGTGACCTACACTTTCTCTGCCAACAAAACACAGTGAGCATTGCTTTGATTTGCTATTTGGTCATGGTTACTTTCTTCAGACAAGAGACTCCTTGGTGTGCTACTCGCTGCTCTGATGTTTTGTTTTGGGATTGTACTAAAAAAATCTGTCTCATCCCCTTTGATCACTGTGTCCAAAAAGTCTGGGCTCATTTCATGGTGCTCATACAATTCCTGGCAACAAACTCTGCACCTTCATCCCACTCGTCAGTACCTTTGGCACCATTTTCATGCAGACCTTCCTCATTTGTAAATACACAGTTAAAATGTCATGAAAGGTTGCTTTTGGATCTTCTGCTGTCTCTGCAGTCATCCAAACACTTAATCATTGGTCCTTGTCCACAACATGATGCACTTTTTGCACCGAGTTGTCTGTCTGTGATGTCGATGGGCATCCCGAGCAGACATAATAGACTCCAGATCTTCCCGGAACCTTTTGTGCCACATAAAAGTTTGGCTTTGTTTCATTACCCCATCACAATACTCTTCTCAAAGCATTTCAAGCTTCTCTGCCCCAGTTTTGCCCAGTTTCACAAAGAATTTCATAGCACTGCTCCAAAAACTGGTCCAGTTTTTCTCGACGAGGGTGCATGGAGTGGGACCCTGCCTCAACAACTGCCCGCAGGCGACGGACACTAGTATCTTTTCAAAGCTTAGATCTCCCACCAACTACTCCACCCAAAGCTCCACCCTGCCAGCCAGCGTTGCCAACTACCAAAAATCATTCCGGGAACTTTTAGGAGAGACACTGTGTGCTTCTTGTACTTTACATACGTTTATGGCCATGTTCTAATGGTTTAAGTATTCCTAAATTGTATAGACTTTCCAAGATGACAAATTAATCTGTTGAAATCATTTCTCGACTGCCCCTGTGACTAAGCACCAGATATCTGCTCGAGAAAATGAGTGAATGGTAGAACGTTGTGACTGTTCTTTACAGGGACTTAGTAACTATGTGGAACAATAGTGTCACGTATCTGTGTGTAGTATAGCACTCAATAAAAGTTACTTGGTCTGCCTTAATAATGTATTGCAAAATTAAACAATAGAAACTCCAGGTAGGAATATCAACATAGAAATAGGCATATTGCTTCTTAATGTAAACAATAATCCAGAGTGCTGATACTCATCTGTAGCCAAGCATGTAGCGTTTAACTCGTCTGAACAGCATCCCCTTTCTATGTCTGTTGCCTCCTCACCCCTCTCTCTGTCCACCATATACTATATCCATCTCAACCTTACCCCACCCTCTCACAGGTCGATGTTGATGGGACATTAAACCGTAATCTTCCTTCTTTTTTCTCCCAGCTGTGCCCATGCCCACTTGTAGCCCTTGCAAAACGGGTCAGTAAAGCAGGTCAATACTTCTGACACAACACACCTGTTATGCAAGGTAGCCTGCACATCAGGTGCTAATAAACCTTTTCTTGCCCCCTGACATATAGGCTGCCCTGCAAAGCATGTCAGTAAAGCAAGCTGATACTTCAATATTTTGAACATAGCTGCACAACAGCAACGGTTCCACGTAATAAAATTATAACCAGCCGACTAGTTGCAATGGATAAAGAAATTCTTTACCTAGGTTTCGACAAATATAAATTTGTCTTCTTCAGAAGGTAGCCTAAGGACAATGAACATCATAGCTTACATTAGAAAAGTATGAAACTTAAGCCAAGAATAAATCATCATCATCATTTACGACTGATTATGCCTTTCAGCGTTCAGTCTGGGGCGTAGCCCCCCTTATACAGTTCCTTCATGATCCCCTATTCAGTGCTAACATTGGTGCCTCTTCTGATGTTAAACCGATTACTTCAAAATCATTCTTAACCGAATCCAGGTACCTTCTCCTCGGTCTGCCCTGACTCCTCCTACCCTCTACTGCTGAATCCATGAGTCTCTTGGGTAACCTTGCTTCTCCCATGCGTGTAACATGACCCCGATGTTATTCAATCTGTATATTGAGCAAGCAGTAAAGGAAACAAAAAAAAATTCGGAGTAGGTATTAAAATTCATGGAGAAGAAGTAAAAACTTTGAGGTTCGCCAATGACATTGTAATTCTGTCAGAGACAGCAAAGGACTTGGAAGAGCAGTTGAACGGAATGGACAGTGTCTTGAAAGGAGGATATAAGATGAACATCAACAAAAGCAAAACGAGGATAATGGACTGTAGTCAAATTAAGTCAGGTGATGCTGAGGGAATCAGATTAGGAAATGAGACACTTAAACTAGTAAAGGAGTTTTACTATTTGGGGAGCAAAATAACTTATGATGGTCAAAGTAGAGAGGATATAAAATGTAGACTGGCAATGACAAGGAAAGCGTTTCTGAAGAAGAGAACTTTGTTAACATTGAGTATAGATTTAAGTGTCAGGAAGTCGTTTCTGAAAGTATTTGTATGGAGTGTAGCCATGTATGGAAGTGAAACATGGACAATAACTAGTTTGGACAAGAAGAGAATAGAAGCTTTAGAAATGTGGTGCTACAGAAGAATGCTGAAGATAAGGTGGGTAGATCACGTAACTAATGAGGAGGTATTGAATAGGATTGGGGAGAAGAGAAGTTTGTGGCACAACTTGACTAGAAGAAGGGATCGGTTGGTAGGACATGTTTTGAGGCATCAAGGGATCACAAATTTAGCATTGGAGGGCACCGTGGAGGGTAAAAATCATAGAGGGAGACCAAGAGATGAATACACTAAGCAGATTCAGAAGGATGTAGGTTGCAGTAGGTACTGGGAGATGAAGAAGCTTGCACAGGATAGAGTAGCATGGAGAGCGGCATCAGACCAGTCTCAGGACTGAAGACCACAACAACAACAACAACAACAACGAAGTTGGTCGAAAGATTGAACGGTGCACAGATAACTTAGTCTTGGTACTGACTTCCTTCTTGCAGAAGAGAGTAGATCGTAGCTGAGCGCTCACTGCATTAGCTTTGCTACACCTCGCTTCCAGTTCTTTCACTATGTTGCCATCCTGTGAGAATATGCATCCTAAGTACTTGAAACCGTCCACCGGTTCTAACTTTGTTCCTCCTATTTGGCACTCAATCCGTTTATATTTCTTTCCCACTGACATTACTTTCGTTTTGGAGATGCTAATCTTCATACCATAGTCCTTACATTTCTGATCTAGCTCTGAAATATTACTTTGCAAACTTTCAATCGAATCTGCCATCACAACTAAGTCATCTGCATATGCAAGACTGCTTATTTTGTGTTCACATATCTTAATCTCACCCAGCCAGTCTATTGTTTTCAACATATGATCCATAAATAATATGAACAACAGTGGAGACAGGTATCCATGTAAAGACCTTTAATTGCTTGCAAAAGTTTGCCTCCTATTCCATAATCTTGTAGAACAGACAATAACTTCCTCCTAGGAACCCGGTCATATGCCTTTTCTAGATCTATAAAGCATAGATACAATTCCCTGTTCCACTCATAACACTTCTCCATTATTTGCCGTAAGCTAAAGATCTGGTCCTGACAACCTCTAAGAGGCCTAAACCCACACTGATTTTCATCCAATTGGTCCTCAACTAATACTCGCACTTTCCTTTCAACGATACCTGAGAAGATTTTACCCACAACGCTGATTAAAGAGATACCTCTGTAGTTGTTACAATCTTTTCTGTTTCCATGTTTAAAGATTGGTGTGATTACTGCTTTTGTCCAGTCTGATGGAACCTGTCCCGACTCCCAGGCCATTTCAATTATCCTGTGTAGCCATTTAAGACCTGACATTCCACTGTATTTGATGAGTTCCGACTTAATTTCATCCACCCCAGCCGCTTTATTGCACTGCAATCTATTGACCATTTTTTCCACTTCCTCAAATGTGATCCTATTTCCATCATCATTCCTATCCCATCCTACCTCGAAATCTGAAACATTACTGATTGCATTTTCACCTACATTGAGCAACTCTTCAAAATATTCCCTCCATCTGCCCAAGGCATCCACAGGATTCACCAGCAGTTTTTCTGACCTGTCCAAAATACTTGTCATTTCCTTCTTACCTCCCTTTCGAAGACTGCTAATTACACTCCAGAATGGTTTTCCAGCAGCTTGACCCATAGTCTCCAACCTGTTTCCAAAGTCTTCCCACGATTTCTTCTTGGATGCTGCAATTATCTGTCTGGCTTTGTTTCTTTCTTCAACATAACTTTCTCTGTCTATCTGGGTTCTGGTATGTAGCCATTTTTGATGCGCCTTCTTTTTCCTTTTACAGGCTGCCTTGACTGTATCATTCCACCAAGCTGTTTGCTTCCTCCTACTTTTACACACTACTGTTCCAAGACATTCTTTAGCCACTTCTAGTACTGTGTCCCTGTACCTTGTACATTCCTTTTCCAATGACTGTAATTGACTACATTCAACTAACTGGTACCTTTCTGAGATCACTGTTATGTACTTGTGCCTGATTTCCTTATCCTGAAGTTTCTCCACTCTTATCCTTCTACATATGGACCTGACCTCCTGCACTTTCGGCCTCACAATCCCAATTTCACTGCAGATTAAATAATGATCAGTGTCATCAAAGAATCCCCTGAATGCACGTGTGTCCCTCACAGCCTTCCTGAATTCCTGATCTGTTATTATATAGTCAATGACAGATCTGGTTCCCCTGCCTTCCCAAGTATACCGGTGAGTGTTCTTATGTTTAAAAAAGGAGTTTGTGATTACTAAGCCCATACTGGCACAGAAATCCAAGAGTTGTTTCCCGTTCCTGTTGGCCTCCATATCCTCTCCAAATTTACCCATAACCTTTTCATACCCTTCTGTTCGATTTCCAATCCTGGCATTAAAAATCACCCATGAGCAGAACACTGTCCTTGTCCTTTACTCTAACAACTACATCACTGAGTGCCTCATAAAAACTATCCATCTTATCTTGATCTGTCCCTTCACAATGCGAATATACTGACACAATCCTAATTTTCTTGCTAGACACTGTCAAATCTATCCACATCAGTCGTTCGTTTACATACCTTATTGCAGCTACGCTGGGTTCCATTTCTTTCCTGATGTAAAGCCCTACACCCCATTGTGCTATTCCTGCTTTGACTCCTGACTGGTAGACCTTGTATTCTCCCACTTCCTCTTCTTTCTCACCCCTTACCTGAATGTCACAAACAGCTAAAACGTCCAGCCCCATCTTACTTGCAGCCTCTGCCAGCTCTACCTTCTTCCCAGAGTAGCCCCCATTGATATTAATAGCTCCCCATCTCATTACCATTTGTTTGCCAAGTCGTATCTTAGGAGTCCCTGGTTTGTCAGTTGGAGGTGGGACTCCGTCACCTCCAAATTTTGCTCTGATTGTTGCCAGCATCATATTTAAAGTACCAGGGAAGCAGGTTGCTAGCCTTACTTGCCCCGAGTCCCATTGGGTTTTACCCCTAACGGCTGAGGGATAAAACCCAATGGGACTCGGGGCAAGTAAGGCTAGCAACCTGCTTCCCTGTTACTTTAAATATGATGCTGGCAACAATCAGAGCAAAATGCCTCGGACCTTTGGAGGTGACGGAGTCCCACCTCTAACTGACAAACCAGGGACTCCTAAGATACGACTTGGCAAACAAATGGTAATGAGATGGGGAGCTATTAATATCAATGGGGGCTACTCTGGGAAGAAGGTAGAGCTGGCAGAGGCTGCAAGTAAGATGGGGCTGGACGTTTTAGCTCTTAGTGACATTCGGGTAAGGGGTGAGAAAGAAGAGGAAGTGGGAGAATACAAGGTCTAGCTGTCAGGAGTCAAAGCAGGAATAAATTTTAACACAAATTAGAGAACTCTTGCATTACAGAAATATGATAACGATGACTGGTACTTACAATTTTACATTAGTAAGGACTAATGTACCATCACAGTTTTTACAATTTTCGGCATAGATCCATTTCTCAAAAATGCCTTATAAATATGAACCCGAAACCACCCGTGCTCAGAGGTCAGTTTAAACTGCATAAACAAAATCACCCGATTCGCCCTGTAGTGAATGGAATAGGTAGTCCACATCACAAACTCGCTAGGCGCCTCCATTTTAAAATTAAAGATTCTTTCACATTTGAAAATGATTTTTTGGTTAAAAACAGCAAGGAGTTGATCAACAACTTTACAACTGTAGGATGTACACCTGACACTAGACTGGTTTCCTTTGACATCGTTAGTCTTTATACAAAAGTCCCTGTCGATGTAACCATAGCCCTTGTAAAAAAGAATCTACTAAAACATAAAAAACTAAGTGAAATTCAGATTGTGGAACTGATTAGTGTGCTTAAACTTGTTTTGAAATACAATTATTTCACGTTCAGTGGGAAAATGTATGTACAACCAGACGGTTTAGCAATGGGTAGTCCCCTCACGGGTATTTTGGCAGATGTTTTTATCAACACTCTGGAAATAATGTTCTTCAATTCAAGTTCAGAATTACGCCACAAAATCCGTTATTATGCACGTTATGTTGATGACATTATCGTTGCTTTTTGTGGTACTGACCGTGTGTTAGAGCTTCTCTTCAATACTTTCAGTGGTTTACATGAAAAAATTTCCTTCACAACAGACCTTCAGAATGAAAAAGGTGAACTTAACTTTCTTGGTTTAACAATTTCTATACAGAATAGTTCCTTCAATTTCAACATCTTCCGTAAAGAAACGTATTCAGATAATGTCATCCCTGCTGACTCAACTCGTCCAAAAGCTCATAAACTGGTGTTTTTTCATTCTGCCATTCACCGTATGGTAACTACTCCTTTATCACCTGCCGATCAACAAAAAGAATTGAGTGTCATCAAAGCGATTGTGGTTAATAATGGATACAATCAGAATATGATTGATTACATGTTCAGTAAGAAAACTTCCCAAAACTGTTCGACTTTGAACAATAACCTCCCCACTGATAGCAAAGAAGCTAAAAAATTTATTTCTATTCCTTTCTTGGGTAATATATCGTATAGGATAAAATGTCTTCTAATGAAAAAATGTAACTGCAACGTCTCCTTCTCTACAGATAACAGTTTAATGAGAAATCTTGTACATTCAGTCGAGATCCCTGGCGATTGGTTTTTCAATTCAGGGGTTTATAAACTAACCTGTAATAGCTGTCCTTCATACTATATTGGTCAAACAGGCAGAGCTGTGAAAACAAGATATAAAGAACACCTATTAGGTAAAAAAGGAGCGAATATACACAGTTCTACTTTCGCTGAACACCACCTGATAGCCAGTCATACGCCTAAGCATTTAGAAGACACTGTTATCCTACACAGAGAAGTCAAAGGGTGTAGACTAGATCTGTGGGAAGAGTTACAAATTTTCAAACATCTTGAGCTCAAGGACGGTAATATACAGAACGACCAGTTGAACCTTGCTTGTAGACAATTTTTTGAAGACTTTAATCCTGTACTGTTTATGGTATAACATTAATGCTGGTAAACTTAGTGATTTATTTCTTCAGGAAGCTATGATGCACCTTCATTGCTTCAAGCTCACTGCCACTTATGTAATGGTGGTTTTCTCACGATGTATGTTGCTACTTCATTGGCCCTTATGTGATTTTGCCTGGCTCTAAAAATTTTTGGTTTTCCCTATGAATGTGTATTAACAGGATAATGTCCGTAATTCTTTCTTGACAAGAGCCATTATTGTCAATTTTAAAGTTCTGACATATATACCGTTTTTGGGCTTCACTAATATAGTAATGTAATTTTTTTTATTTTGGCTGTATGTGCCACTGGGCATAAGTTTCTCGGCGTAAGCACCACCTACTTTTTTGATGTATAACTACATTATTTGTACCAGTGGTTCCATACTGTTATAATGGGAGTGTTAATTTCCTTCTTTTTTATTGTCACTTCACCTAAGGACGTTATTAATACTCATAATGTACACGTTGTCTTTGTACGCCAATTGGCACATGTTTCTCGGTACGAGCGCCACCTGCCCTGGTTTCAGAGTAACTACGCGCGCCGATTACTCAGTTGGTTGTGAGCTCTGCAAGATCCATGAACTTTCTTGTATTTACGTGACAAACCCTAATTCTAGGGCTATCTTTCATTTTTGACAAATGGATCTATGCCGACAATTGTGAAAACAGTGATGGTACATTAGTCCTTATTAGTGTAAAATTGTAAGTACCAGTTGTTGTCATATTTCTGTAATGCAAGAGTTCTCTAATTTGTGTTAAAATTTATTCTTGTCTTAAGTTTCATACTTTTCTAATGTAAGCTAGGATGTTCATTATCCTTAGGCTACCTTCTGAAGAAGACAAGTTTATATTTGTCGAAACCTAGGTAAAGAATTTCTTTATCCATTGCAACTGGTCGGCTGGTTATGATTTTATCAAGCTGATACTATTCCGACACAACATGCCTGTTGTACAGGGCAGTCTATATTTTTTTTTGCCCACATCTCTGCTCCTGTCAGAGCTAGTAGGTTATAAACCCCACATTGCTGATACTTAAGAAGTTTTCTGTTTGTGTGCCGATCCAGGGGTTTATGAGGAGACCCTAAACACATTTACCAGAATAAAAATGTTGTTTATTATCAATTAATATCTGATACATAAATGTGAAATGTCTTATTTTTAAATGAAGAAAATGTATACACTGCCTGACAATGTGAAGCACCCCAAAGACATGGTCAGATACCATTGTAACTTTATACACATACACTCATCATTGAGTATGTAAATCATTAGAGCTGCAATCCCCTGGGACATGTAGAACAGCCACAATAATGCATTAGTGTTAGTATTGCTAGCCAGGCCTGGTAGGGTATACGATAAGCCAAAACGTTATGATCACTGCCCACCGCAACACTTGAATTCGCCTGATGGCATTGCAGGCACGTGACATGGCAACAAAAAAAAAGTATGTAAAGCGGGTAGGCACAGATGGGATCACCCAAGGGAAGATATGGGCTGCAAATGGGGAAATCCATTGAGATAAGCGATTTTGACAAAGGGCAGATTATTATTACACAGAGCCTCTGAACGAGTATCTCGAAAATGGTGAAGCTGGTCAAATGTTCAGCATCTATGGAAAGAGGTAGGAGGACAGTGAAACTACCACTAGGCACTAAATGGTTAGAAGTCCACGTCTCTTCACAGAATGTGGAGTTCGGAGGCTTGTGTGCTCTGTTAAGTAGGATAGCTGATCAGTGGCATCTCTGCCGAAAGAGCACAATACTGGTGCATGCACAACTGTTTCGCAGAACAGAACATGGGGATCAACAGTGTACCATCCCCTAAGCGTTCACATGTTGACCCAATGACATAGTCATTTATGATTTCAGTGGGCATGGGACCATCAGGATTTGACCATCAATTGATGTAAACATGTTGTCTCTTCAAGTGAATCACATTTGTGCTACACTACGTTGATGGTAGTCTCCAAAAACGGTGTCATTGAAGTGAAAAGCAGCTCGATAAGTGCAGCACACTGCACGGATGCAGGCTGGTGGGAGCAGTATTATGCTATGAAACACATTTTTCTGTGCTTGCATGGGACCAGTGGTAGTAATCAGACATGCTGACAGCTGCGAACCACCTGCATCCCTTCATGCTTGATGTCTTCACCAATGGCAATGTCGTCTTTCAGCAGTACAAGTGTGTGCGTCTTATAGCCAGAATCGTACTACAGCAGCTTGAGGAGCATTATAGTGAACTCGGGGTGATGTCTCAGTGACCAAATTCACCTAAAGTAAATCCTGCGGAACCCAGCCATATTGCTGTCAGGTGCCGCCACCGAATACGCAAATCAGTGGACCATCATTTATGCGAATTACACTACCTGTGCGTAGGCATCTGATGCAAAATACGTGCATGAACCTACCAACAAACCGTCAGATCCCTGATATGCAGAGTCAGTTATCTATTTCATTCCAAAGATGGACAAACACGCTATTAAGTAGGTGGTCAAAATGTTTTGCCTCGTCAGTGTATAAGTTGTATGGACTGCATCAGATGTTGAATGATCACTGTCGAGGACACACGTGTGCCACATACTCGTGTGAGACAATGTTATTGACACCTGACAGAGTTTGAAAGGAGCCTCAAGCACTTTGTAACACTTTCGTGTCTGTGCCTGACATCCAAAAACCATTAATGGACTCCTCAAAACATTCTACATCGTCCCACACCACTGGTTGGAGATTAGCAGCTGCGGGACTAGGGCAGTATTGTTCCTTACTTTGGCTGGCATTAAGATCGCGACACAAACGGCACCATTTGGAATAGTGCCGTGAGTGGGAAGAATGGACTGCTGATGAATGGCATTGCATTGTGCTCAATGATGTGTCGCAGTTCTGCACTGCACTGGATTACCAGTGTCAGCATGGTAGCGACATTGACAGGTCTCATTCTTCCAGTGTTTCGAAGAGGAACAGCATTGTTAGTCTTTGACACCGCAATTGTTAGTCATGGGCATCCTGTGTCCTGATGTTGGCTCTGCCATTTTTCAACAGGACAATGATAGTCCATATGTGGCATATATCTGTATGAACTGTCTATATAATACTGAGGTACTCCCTTAGCCAGCAAGATCTCCTTATTTGTCCCCCAATAGAACGTGAGAGACCAGCTCAGCGGTAAACTCCATCTTCATTCCTGTATGTCAGGACAATTTATGAAAGCTGTGAGTCAGCTCACCTTAAGAGGAGATCCAATTACTTCATGACACTCCTCCTAACTGAATCTTAACATGCATCCAGGTGAGAGGGGGTGCTACTTCATACTGAGAAGTGGACTCATACTGCAAGTTCTTTGTAAATTTGACTGAGTTTTGTAACCACTGAAGTAGTGTCGTATATCCTCTACACTCGTGTTTCTTGATTCCGTTTCCTCCTAACCTTTCTGGGTGCTTAATCGTTTTGGTTGTCAATGAATGTCATTAATACTGCTCAATCACCAGCATTAAAGTATTTCATTTTCTTTTTGATGTTCTGCATTTTTGTTCCAGATTTCAATTTATTGCTAATACTTGCATTTTCATGTGATTGGTAATTATAAATAAAAAGCATTATTCTTGTAAAACATACTTTCCAAATTTGTCATTTATTGTTTCCATTTGATAATCAATGTAGAATTCAAATAAAAGATTAAAAATCAGTAAGAATCAAACAGGTGACTGATTACAAGATTTGTCTACAGCTGTATTCCACAGTTGACATTATGATGCGTTTCAGGGATATTTCTTTTACCAGTGTCTGTTCTCTCTTTTCTTTTTATATTCACAGATAGAGCATGGGAAAAATGATGGTTAGTGAAGCTTGTAGATCTCAGACTTTTCATGATGGTCATGTCACGATTTGTAGGTGGGAGGAAAAACGTTAATGTTCTTTTAAAATACAAACAGTAAACCTCTCTGAAATGGACAATGCTTCTTTTTTAGTGTCTGCTGCTGGAGTATGTTGAGTAATGCACTCGTACGGAGTAAACAGTCCCATGATGAATGGCACCACATTTTTGTGGTGGTGTCCACAGAACGAGATTTCGTGTAAAAGTTGTTACCTCACGATGGCACCACAAGTAAAGACAGCTGGTGACAGACGCGTCAGTGAATCGGAGGCATCAGTGTAGACATTCCTCCATGTATTTTCTTGCACCACCGCAGCCGGAGAGTTATTTATGTCCCAGCACTGTGCCGCTCGTCCAGTCTCTATGTAATCAGTGACCACTTATAATCATTGCTTACAACAACAGTTACCTGGCTGTTTGCTAATAGAGCAGTTACTCAGAACTTTATATCAAGTTATAGACAATTGTACTGTGGTGTGAACTATCATTCTGCAATGAACAAAGTACTAATTGTTGTCTGTGAGAACAATAATGGTTTCCAAAAAGTATTTTCAATGCTAAATTTTTGATAAATGTCTAATAGTGTGTGTGTGTGTGTGTGTGTGTGAGAGAGAGAGAGAGAGAGAGAGAGAGAGAGAGAGAGAGAGAGAGAGAGAGAGAGAGGGGGGGGGGGGAGGGAGTCGCATGAACCTGTGATGGTTCTTGTATCTGCTAGACATCCTCTTCTGTTAATCCACCTGGTAAGGGTACAGAGTCAGTCAAATAAATGTTTGGAAAGAAATTCTTTCATGGATGAGTCAAATTTCCGTAAGATTCCTTTAATGAATCTCAGCCTGGCATCTGCTTTTCCTAAAATTTCTTTTATGTGGTCATTCCTGTTGAGGTCGCCTCAGATGGTAACTCCTAGGTATTTTATGGTAATTACTGTTCCAGCAACTTGTCACAAATAGTGTACTTAAACATTTATGGAATGGAACTCCAAGTTTAAAGAGCACCAGCTGACAGTAAGCAAGAGCAAAACTGTAGAAATGGTTATGAGCAGGGTATCTGCCCAGGGCAACCTGATTAGAGTTGGACAGGAAATTGAATGTGTGGACGCTTTCAGTTATCTAGGAAGTAGAATAACAAGAAATGGAACTGCCAGACAAGAAGTAGAAAACATAGTAAGAAAGGGCTCTAATTTTTTCAGCAAGTGCAGGACCTTGTATGGTACAAGGGAGTTCCTACGAGAACCAAACGTATCATTTTTAAAACATTATCTCCAACCGTTTCTGCCATACAGCTTGGAGTGCTATGTAAATAATTAACAAGGCAAGTTCGAGCAAGTCACAGCCACACGAAATGAAGTTTCTGTGCTCAACCTTACAAAAGATTAAATAAAATAAAATTAGGAATCAAAGCATTAGAGGAGACACACAAGAGGATTTATCAGTGACTGAGGAACAGAGTACTGCAAAACTGGCTTTCCAATAGCCACCAGTAACAAACATAATTAAAAACCTTATACAGTCTTTACAACAGTATATGGAATGAAAAAAGTAAAGATCCTTCCTTTTAACTAAATAACAAATAGCCCCAGGTAAATATAGATGACAAGCATAATTGCCCACAAATTTAACAGGAATTTACCGGGACTAAATACCCATTGGTAAAACAAGCCACACTACAGAATATTAAATAACAAATTTTAAGTAAAAGAGCAAATTCCCCAATGAGAACTTTCGTACAACGGAATTCCACCAGTTATATAGTGACTTATTCCACTGAAGACACTCATGAAATCCCTTTCAAGTTTAACAATATTTAGGCAGAAAAGACAGTTACCTTAATAGTCAGTTTAAGTTCCACACAACAGCGGGCACAACCCCGGCGGATGACCACCCTAATACAAGAGTGAGCGAACTACCGTACTTGGAATGGGACGCATCTTGGCACAGCCCAAACATTTTAACGAGAAGAATCTCCAAATAATTACAAGAGAGAATACTTAACTTCTGTCAACTACTGTGGCGAGCAGTGACTGACAGGATACAGCCAAGTAGTGCCGAGCGTTACCAAAATGTAGCTGGCCGAGCTAACTGCCGGACTTACGTCAATAAAAGTGCCACCCCTTGTATTAGTCAATCTGGAACTGATTGTGCCCGCTGCTCATAGTACACTTTAATATATGCCAACCCCCTTTAAATTTAATACCCTTAACACATGCAAGACCTCAAACAAATAGCATGGAAACTTATTCACCTCTTACAGCTCGTAATTCTTTACTTTTACTGGCAGGTGCCAATAACAAGCATAAAGTCTGCCTAACCAAGATCATAAAAACCCATAATACAAGACACCTAAGTCACAACCCCTTCAAACGGACACCACAGAATAAATCATAAGTTACCGTATTTACTCGAATCTAAGCCGCACTCGAATCTAAGCCGCACCTGAAAAATGAGACTCGAAATCGAGGAAAAAAAATTTTCCTGAATCTAAGCCACACCTGAAATTTGAGACTCGAAATTCAAGGGGGGAGAAAAGTTTTAGGCCGCACCTCCAAATCGAAACAAAGTTGGTCCATTGTAATATGAGACACAATTTAGGTAGAATAAATGACGATACAGCTACAGTAGTCTGGTTCGAGTCGTAAGCTTAGCAGTTAAGCTTTATCAGGTAGCCATTGCTATGCGTCAGGCACTCCGTCCATATTTTTATGGGTACCCTTCCTTTTTCACATGCTTCGTCTGGTTTGAATTGATTGCTTATTTTTCTTTGATCTGATAAGTGCCGTTCTCTTTGTTGTAGGTGTTTACGTCACTCTAAGCTGAAAATGCGTTACTGTACTGTGTCATGCATTGTTTATCGCATTCTGATAATGTGTGTTTACGACCTGTCGCCGCTCGCGGCATGGCTTGCTTTTGTGCATGCTACTGCCGCTTACAATTAAAAAACAACAGAGACGAATCGTCTCATTAGCGAAACAATGGCAAGAGACTGCTATTTGATGTTACTTACACTGCTGCTTTGTTTGATAATGATCAACAAGAACCAAATAATAGACTGTGTATGATAGAAGATGTTCTGAACGAGAATTTAGCAAAAATTTTTCTCCGTTTGAAAATCTTTGCAGACGCCTCTTTAGTACATTACATTCTGCACAGAAATTAGTCATCTTAGATAATCTAGTCAATTGCCATGCTTCATTTCTGACTGTCCCACTATTAGGCATAAGAATAATACGAATATAAATATGACATGATATGTATATTCTTCCGCGTTTGCTGTTGTCTCACTCTAGTTTCATAGTTTATTAGGCAGGCAGGATTTAAATGAGATAGCAGCAAACACGAAACAATACATGGCAAAATGTTTATATTTGTATTATTCTTATGGTGAAGAGAATACTGCATGTGATTCACAATACAGAAAAGTTCCTATTAGCAACCATCCCTTCTCACAGGTAGGAAAAAATTCAGAACGTAGAGTTGGCCATATTGACAAACATCCCAAACAGTCTTGCCAGTCGTATTTTCGTAGTACATTGAAATGCTGCTACATTCGAAGATGAACAATACGGAATTTGTATTTACTTCGTAGGATAATGTATGAAAATGCAGTGGTTGAAACTCGGGGTGGACAAAAAAGCTCATCTTCCACTTTTTTTTTTTTAATTTATTTACTGACGCAGAGGTTTTGGTGCCAGTATTTATCTTTGTCACTGCAAAGCATGCCTGTGTAGCGCTACATATATTCGATGGCAGAACTTAGTTGTGGCAGCACCTACCAACATTTTTCAGAACTTCCACTTACTTTGCACTCGATTCTAAGCCGCAGGCGGATTTTTGGGTTACAAAAACCGGAAAAAAGTATGGCTTAGGTTCGAGTTAATACAGTACTCAAGTAAAATTAAAATCACACTGTCTTTAACACTAAACATGGCCTGTGCACTATCCTAGAATGACTCGTGCAGCCTTAGCACTACTCATGCTTAGTGCTCTCGTCACAATGAAATGGTACTTACTTCCTGGACACGCATCATACAATGGACAGACGTCTGCGATGTAGATGAGCAATTATGCGCATCTACCTGATGATTGTTCTTGATCAAGGGAATGACCTGCACATTTTTCCAATTGCTAGCTACCTTCCATTGCTCCAACAACCATGTTAAATTACTGGCAGAAGGGGACTGAAGTCTATCTCATAGTCTCTGTATAACCCCACATGTCTCATCTGATCCAGTTGTCTTTCCTCTACTGAGCAGTTTTAGCTGATTTCCTATTCTGCAATTACTTACCTCAATATCTGACAAATTTCATATGGTACTCCATCTGATAGCAGTCCTGTTAATAAGTGTTGATGTGGTACTGACTAATATACTTCCAAGAAGTCGAGAAATAATTAATGCACTTTATAACCTTCAACCACGGCTTCATGATATTGTGTGAGAAAAGAGCGAGTTGGGTTTTGCGTGACAGATGTTTGCAGAATCCAGTTGAATGCAATGAACAACAGAAACAATTTCAGTTGAAATCAGCTTCTCAAGTACACCCTAACCTATTGTATTACAAACATACCAGGAACATGAAATGTACATTAAGAAGGTAAATTTTATGTTACTTAATTTCTAATTTGGAAGTCTATATTGTGCTAATAAAAGAAAATTATTTTTGCTCACTTCTGTTTACTAAAATTTCTATCTTCACTGAAATTGCTTGCATACAGTGCATTATCTCTTGTGGTGAAGTGCAATAAACGAGGCACTTCTCCAGATTTTCTTCAGTTGTTGAATTTCACCAAACAAAAGAATGAATTTGTCCCAGTAAAATTGTCTTCCCACATCAGAGGATGTTGATGGTGAAAATTTTAGGAAATGAAATATTGCTGGAAATGTTGTCCAGTGGACTGTCTTCTTCTCCTCCACTGATAATACAGCAAATAGTAGCAAAAGTTGACTAATCTGGATTTCTAACTAAAACAGTGTCAGACTGATTCACTACCTTGTGCTCAATATCACCTGTAATGTCTGTCACTTTGCATTTGAAATTTCAACAATTTCTAATGATTTCTGCAAAGGTAACAAGATAGACTCTAATTCTTTAAAGTTGTTAGCAAGGAAGCTGAAGGTGCTATGGTTGTATACCAGAGCATTATTGTTTTAAGTTCAGTGAAAGCATTTTTTGCCTTTTGTACTGGAACTGAAGATCCTTTTGAAAGTAATCATCAAGCATTGATTACATGGCTTGCAAAAGTTCATTATAAAAACCAACAGCTTTGATCCATGTATCCCATTTCATTTGGACAGTCATTTTGGACAACACTAAATTTAGCACTAGTGAAACATGTTGGGGGGGGGGGGGGGGGGGGGGCTTTGAGATACATTCATGCTGTATGAAAGTACTTTATCCACATCTGACTTACCATAGAAGTAAATATTTTTCCAAGGGACTGGCCTCTTGAGAGTGTCTGGGGAAATATGAACAAGGGTAAAAAACAATAATAGTATATGTAAAACATGTAATCGTACAGAAATATAAAAAATATGTAACATTACAATGAAATATTTCAGTTGTAGCAACGTAATACGTAAACATTTACATTTTTCATATAAGCAGGAACAGAGGAAAAGAACGTGTAATTACATAAAAATCTGGGCTTTACTAATGACGTTTTCACAGAAGTTAAACCCTAATCTTTTTCTTTTATTTTAGGAAGAGTACTGTTCCCTCTGTACTAGTGATCTCACTTTAAGCTCCTGTAAATTCTCTCTAATTTTGGGCTTCTTCATTCAACTGTGCAATAGCTGATTTTTTGCCCTGCCAGAGTGAGTACAGTGTTTCAAAAGTACTGAGACTTCGTTGGAACTAAAACCCTGTGCTACCTTGCATATACCTCTTAAGACAATAAAGAAACGCACCAAGAACGAATTATCTGAATGGTTCAAAAATTGGTAGATCTGATATAAAAGTACAACCAAACAAACGATTACAATGACAGAAAAATTTGATGGCGTATTCAAGGGAGAGAGTTTCACAAATTGAGCAAGTCAGTAACACATTGGTCCACCTATGGTCCTTACACAAGCAGTTATCTGGTTTGGCATTGATTGGTAAAGTTGTTGGAAGTCTTCCTGAGGGACATTGTGCCAAATTCTGTCCAATTTGGTGTGTTATATCATCAAATTTCTGAGCTGGTTGGATGGCCTGCCGATAATGCCCCGAAAGTTCTCAGTTTGGCAGAGATCCGGCAACCTTGCCATCCATGGTAGGGAGTCACAAGCACAAAGACAAGCAGTAGAAACTCTTGCTTTGTGCGTGCAAGTAGGCATTATCTTGCTGAACTGTAAGTACAGATTGGCTTGCCGTGAAGGGCAACAAGAGTTAGTAGCATATTGTCAGTGTACTGCTGTGCTGTAAAGATGCTGCTGATGACAGAGGGATCCTGCTATGAAATGAAATGGCTCCCCAGACCATCTCTCGTGATTGTTGGGCTGTATGACAGGTGGGTCAGGTTGGTATCCCACTGCTGTCTGGCATGTCTCCAGACACGTCTTTGGCCTGGAATCTTATTGACTGCAGTAGGATTGTCTTCAATGATGTGTCTTGCATCAAATTGATCCCCAGTGATCAGCAAAGACTTGTCTGGAGATGCCCCGGACAGCTGTGGGGTAACAAACAGGCTGTCACCTGCCGCACGGACCAACAACCAGGAATGGTGATCTTGGATGCTATTTCTTTTCGTAGCAGGACCCCTTTGGATGTCATCCTTGGCACTGCTACAACACAGCAGTATATCAATGATATTCTGTGCCCCGCTTTGTTACCCTTCCCATCCAGGGCTTACATTTCGGTAAGGTAATGCCCTCCCCCACATAGCAGGAGCTTCTACTGCTTGTCTTCATGCTTGCCAATTAGCAGTTAAGAACTTCAGGGGCATTATGGACATTGTTGTCCAACCAGCTTGGGATTTTGATGATCTAATGCACCAATTGGACAGAATTTGGCATGATAACCGTCAGGAGAACATCAAACTACTGTATGCATAAGGGCCAGAGGTGGACCAATGCATTACTGATTTGTGAAGCTCTTTCTCTTGAATAAATTGTCAATTTTTTCTAAAACTAATAATTTGTTTGTCTGTACATGTACATCAGATCAGTAGATTTCTGTCCTATATGGATAATTCCTTCGTGGTCTCATTTTTTCTCAGTGTATTTGCTGGGAGGTTAGTTCACCATCATTTGGTATTCTCAAACTGAGATTGTATTGGGAGGGATTAGTTTCTTAGTGTTGAGTGATTTTGTACATGCAGTGTAAAGTGAATTTTTAAAGTTATATTAAAATGTAACCTGTTTTCATGATAAGCTTTTGGTACTCTTAACATACAACTGCTTTCCAGGTTAAGGAAAGCCAAGATAAAGTACTGGCAGAATATAAGGTGGAAAGAAATTGGAAAGGCCTACGATGAAGGTGTCACAGGAGAGTTCCTTGCACTGATTTTCTACTCTCTAGTGCAACGTAGGGTGCCAAGGCAATATTGGCACGAAGTTAAAGGTATTTTATGCTACTTCTACAACTTTATGCTTAAGTCTAATACTTAATAGATGTTCATGAAATGTGAATATCTCAACAACTCAGTAGTAAATATATTGTATTTTCATTGCAGTGATTGAATGTACAGTTGGTGTTATTATATATAAGTATGTACCATGAAATTGTTATCAGATTGTTCATTTATTCCACTCACAGTTAAAAGACAGTTCCGAAAAGCATAACTCATACCTTGTAGGAGCTCTCGTTCCATCCATAAGAATGACAGAAAATGCCAGGTTCTATTTGAATAAACTACACCAAATAAATGTATTTGTATTACGTTAATTATACCTGCACAGGTTTCTTACTGTGTAACAAGTCATTCATAATATTTGTCACATTATGTGAATGTTGGCTAGATATATATCTGCCAACAGGAGTGAAAGAGAAAAAGGAGAAATCTCAGGAGAAGGCTAGTCCAGTAACCCTGAAGATGCCAGATCTCCCCATTACAGTCAAAGTATTAAAGAGGGGCAGCACTCACTTTTCATTGGAGGACACTCTGTAAAACAGATAATAGGGTGCAGCAGAAAAAAGGGCTAACTGCATCTAAAAGCAATTAAAAAAGGATAAAAGCGATTGACAAAGGCAGCTGGCAAAGGAGGTAGGTTTGAGGGTCCTTCAGATCCAGCATGTGGCAGGAAATGTCCCAACTTAACTACCCTGCCCCAAACCCAAAAGTAGCTTAAAACATTATATCTGAGAATTAAAACCACTTTTCTTGGAGAAAACTAAGAACCAGTTCAACTATCTGAAGTTTTTGCCAACATGAGAGGTAGAGAATCCAGATAGTGAAGCTTAGTGTGAAGAACCAGGAGGAGGGGGAATTGCACCAAGGAATGAGCTGCTGTCTGCAAGGCTCCATAACCACAAAATGTGGTTGATTAAAACTATGAACTAATCTGATATGATTAATGGAGAACAGTATAGGGTGGTGGATTCCTCCTGAGAGGAATGGAGCGCCATGCGGCAGTAATCTCCTTGATAGTGTGTAGTGTATTAGAGCAGACAGTAGCCTAGTAAATGTTGTTCGAGCTCAGAGTGAGAAGAGGTGCTATTTGCACCCACAAATCTGCTTCAGATTATCAAAGTGAATGTTTGGTAAGTAACTGCTTCTCTAGCCAAACGGTCAGCCAGTTCGCTCTCCAGAATATCCACATGCCTTGCACTCTGAACCAGTGTTAATTGCTGTTGTTCTATCCTCACTGTGACTGACAGTAATAAACAACCAATGGAAAATCCAGGATGGAAAGTAACAATATTATGAGAAGGAAAGTTGCTACTCACCATATAGCGGAGATGCTGAGTCGCAGATAGACATAACAAAAAGACTTTCACAATTAAAGCTTTCGGCCATTGGCCTTCATCAACAATACACTCACACACACACACACACACACACACACACACACACACACACACACACACACTGCAACCAGCAGCACCAGTGCGTCATGGGAGTGGCACCTTGGTGGGGGTAAGGAGGAGGCTGGGGCTGGAAGGGGAGGGATAGTATGGTGGGGGTTATGGACAGTGAAGTGCTGCAGGTTAGATGGAGGGGGGGGGGGGGGAGTAGTGGAAAAGAAGAGAAATAAAGAGACTGTATGTGGTGGTGGAATGACGGCTGTGTAGTGCTGGAATGGGAACAGGAAAGGTGCTGGATGGATGTGGACAGTGACTAACGAAAGTTGAGGCCAGGAAGGTTACGGGAACGTAGGATGTATTAAAGGGAAAGTTCCCACCTGTGCAGTTCAGAAGAGCTGGTGTTGGTGGGAAGGATCAATATGGCACAGGCTGTGAAGCAGTCATTGAAATAAGGATATTATGTTTGGCAGTGTGTTCAGCAACAGGGTGGTCCACTTGCTTCTTGGTCACAGTTCGTCAGTGGCCATTCATGTGGACAGACAGCTACCTCCTTCCCCCCTCCCCACCTCTCCTCTGCCCTCCGTCTAACCTGCAGCACTTCACTGTCCACCACCCCCACTCCAACCTCCTCCTAACCCCCACCCAGTCGCCACTCCCATGATGCACTGGTGCTGCTGGTCGCAGTTGCAGTTGCCTGAGACAGCAGTCGTGTGTGTGTGTGTGTGTGTGTGTGTGTGTGTGTGTGTGTGTGTGTGTGTGTGTGTGTGTGTGTCTCTACTGTCGACGAAGGCGAATGGTCGAAAGCTGTAATTGTGATAGTCTTTTTGTTGTGCCTATCTACGACTCGGCATCTCTGCTACATGGTGAGTAGCAACTGTCCTCCTCATAATATTGAGACAGTGATATACAGTGATCCTGATGCGTGACCTGTCCTCATAGCCCTTTCACATCTAATCAGGGCACGATTAACATGACAGTAAATGGAGTTGTAGTGGATGTTACTGTCATCTGCTCTGCGATGTGTGTCACTCTCCGAGAAACACAGTTCAGATTACCATTCCCCAACCGAGATTACCAAATGTACTGATCCTGAGAAAACATCTGCAGGGGTCTGTGGATTACTTCGCACAGATGTCAGCGAGTTTATTCCCCTCCGTACTGTTTTGGAAACAAAAGCAATTAAAGTGCAGATGAACCCAGTGGTCACCATATGTATGTTTATTTATCTCCAGGTCAGGAACTTACTTTGAGAAGATTACCTCAGTCCAACTCCCTTGCCTGCCTGCCTGCGTGCCCCTCCCCGTTTCCCTTACTTGGGGACTTCAGTGTGCACTATTGCCTGTGGGGATGTACAACATTGTCTGATAGGGGCCTCCTGAATGACCAGCTTCTTACTGATCATAATAAATTACTGGGAGGAAAAAAAATATGCCACACCATTTTATTGACAAGTGATGACAGGTAGGTCATCATTGTAGGACTATATAACAACAAATTCAGGCTTGCTTCTCAATAAAGGGTTTCCAGTCACATTAGTACACAGTTTTCCCCCCTCTGGTAGCAACAAGGCATGTATTCTCACATGCAAATGATGATAAAGGTTGTTCCAAGAATCTCGTGCCTTTTTTACTGTTCAGATGTGGAAAATGTGTAAGTTACTTGTTCACAGTGTCCCACATGTGTTCAATTGGTTAGAGAGCTGTTGATCTTGCTGGCTAGGGTAATTGTTTTACACCACAAAGAGCACTTTGCATCACAGCAACTATGATGAACATTCGTTGTACTTCTGAAAACGCACATTACCTTCTTGCTAAAGAAATGACAGTAGCACCAAACAGTGTGTGCAATTTAGTGGGCACTTGTTGCTTTACCCTGCAGAAACACCAGAAGTGGCTGCAAGCTGCAACTTGTGTCCCCACCACGTCAATCCTGGGATGGAACCCGTGTGTTTGGAATAAGCATCGCACCAGGTGTGTGCCATACACATGTGCATCCATCACTCATGTACAGGCAGAGCCTACTCTCATCACTGATGAAAACAGTATGCCATTCCACTATCCAGTCAACTCTTTCATGACATCATTGCAACCACACTTGGTGGTGTGGTGATGTAAGTGCTACCCTGGCCAGAGGCGCACATGATGTTAGTGCTGCAGCAAGCATATGGTTCCCAGTGTTCCCTCGTGACACAACAGATGCCACATGTGGCTGGATTTTGGCCCTGAGTGTTCAGTTGGCCACTGCTGCTCATGTAATACAGTGGTCTTGATGTGTGCCTATACTATGCAGGCATCCAGTGTGTAGTATGTAGTTGTGGAAATGTTGGAAAGACCACTGCTAAAAACAATGAAGTACCACTGATACATTTTGCCCAATATGTACAGCATTCTGCCAGTACGTCTGTCCAGCTTCCCACAGGCCCACAGTGCGATCACATTCAAATGACAGAAGTCATTAAACAGGAGTATGTACATGTTGGTTGTAAATGGTTTTAAGTTTTCAGCAATTTCAGGTAACTGCCGGGATGGTTCCTTTGAAAGGGCACAGCCACTTTACTTCTCCATCCTTCCCTAATTGGAGCCGCTTGTGCTCCATCTGTAATTTCCTCATTGTCGACAGGACATTAAACAGTAATCTCCTCCTCCTCAGTGACTGTACTCCTACCCTCTTCAGTGGAACCCATGGCCTCTTTTTAGGAATTGATCTTATGGTCATTCTCCCCATCTCATGACTTTGCTACATTGGTCACTACATGACACTTTTGTGCCAGTCATCATTTTCTGGTGATGCTGTCACTTCCTTTTCACTGCGTGATGGATCAGTTACCTGATTGGGGTCTTTGAAGAGCCATGTAGCAGTTGTATTGCATTGCTGTCACCTTTATCCCCTATCTCTCCGATTGCACTGACAGGGTTGTGTGAGATGTTTATGACTTGATCACGGTCTTCATTGGATCTGCTACTCCCCTTTCGACAGGCCCCTCTCCACTGCCAGTCAGTTGGAGCCGTGGTAGACCAAAAGACATTGCAACAACTATACTTGTTTGTTGAATGGTCGTGTGACATTTCGAGTGATAGTCTTCACAGACCTTCCTCGCCACTTATCAGCAGTTCTCCACTAAGGCTTGCTATCTAACTAAATGCAGTAAGAAGGAATGCTGGGAGCACTACATCTCTTCCTTGGAATGTGCGCCTCTCCATCCCAAAGTTCCATAGCCTGTAGAGCTGCTTTTCTGGGTCTCCTCCTTCAGAGTGGCATTTGTATTGGTGCACTGGTTCTTGCTGAACAGCTTTCGACCCTCTTGGCCCCATCGTCAGTGTCCACTTCTAACTGGCTGTCTTTCAAATGCATAGAAGACAAGTTGAAGACATCTCCCTATCCTTAACAACACCCCTCCCCTCTCCTCTGTCATGTCAATATATATAATGAACCTATTACTGACTGGGAACTGCTTCAGGCTGTTGACTCATCACACACAGTAGGGCCCAAGCCCTTGATTAAATTCATAATCAGATGATCCAACGCATGAATGGTACTCAGGCTCTTCAACCATATTTGGCTAGAGGGTGTTTTGCCTTCGCAATGACAAGATAGTGTCTTCATCTCTGTCCTTAAACAACGGAAACCCTCATGTCCGTTGACAGCGAGCAACTGATGAGCCTCACTGTGTTGTGCCAGCTTTGTGAAAGGAATATGCTGGGTTCTCGAATTGAGACCTTTACCAATTACCTCCCACGAAAATGCAAGTATACCACTCTCTCATATAATGCACTTGTCAACTTTTTCCTGTCTTGGAAGCACTTCTGGAACTCACTTTTCATTACGGGGTTCAGCTCCTTCAGTGATTCTTTTTGTCTCATCAGTAGTTCTCTTTAGCAATGGGCAGCAAATACAGTGGCTGAGGCAGTGTAATGGTTTTCTTTTTTGCCAAAAAAAGATTATGAACAAGTATTGATGTGTAAACGGGAGCATTATCGTGATGTAATTTTCACGAGTGGTTTTACCACAATTCTGGTCATTTTTGTCAGATTGTCTCATGCAGATGGCACATAATCTCCAGATAATATTCCTTACTGACTGTTCAGCCATAAGACAGGAGCTTGTGATGCACTATCTCATTGTAATTGAAGAAAACAGTGAAAAGAACCTTCACATGTGATAGTATTTGTCGAACTTTTTTGGTCTTGACTCGTCGGGCAGTTACCACTTGTAAATTCTTGTCATCCTCGTAGTAGATTTGCCAAAAGCCACAGCCATCATTTCGAATGTGGTGCTGCACTTTATTCCATTTTTCAAGCAAAATTTAATGCAAATTCTTTCAGTCGTCTTCTTCAAAAGTAGAAATTCTATGATCACTCAAAAACACACACAACCTTTGTGACTGTCATCACATTGAAAATAGAGTATTTAAAGCCCATGTAACTAAAAAATTCCCATTATTTTTTGATGACACTTACATTCTGAGCCAGAACTCTACTTACTGGTTCCGAGTTTTGTCATGATATGACAATGTTTGTGAGGCTTGTTGCACAGTGGCTATGAAATTATTGGATCCAGCCTATTATTGTGGAGTAACAATGGCCACTGGCACCTCCCAGACTAGTCCTGTAAACAGTCTCCTTACTGAAATGGAGATAGTACTTCTTCAATTTCACCGGTACCAATTTCTGCTCACTTACACAATCGCTATCGGAAAATTTCCTAATCAGCCGACTTATCAAATTATTTTTGCGTCCTATGACAGGGATTAAAAGTTGGAATGTACACCCCCCCCCCCCCCCCCCCCCCCTTGGTCATACCAGATTAACTCATAGTTTTCTCTTATGCAATGAATAACCCCCGTTTTGTGGTTATGGAACCTTGCAGAGAGTAACTCACATATTAGTGGAAAGCCCACTCCGTCTGGCTCTCCACACGAATTGTGAGCATCTGGGTTCTCTACCTTTTGGGAGACAACTCACAGTTGATCTGATTCTTTGTTTTCTCCCAGAAGGGATTGTCAGTATCAGATATTAACGTTTTAAACCACTTTCAAGGTGGGGCTGGGTTGTTAAGGTTGGGTTCTCTCTTGCCACATGCTGGGTCTGAATGACTCTTGACGCTACCTCCTCTCTCAGCTGCCTTTGTCATACCTTTTTTACACTGTTCTAATTGCTTTTAGGTGCAGTCAGCCACTTTTTATACTGCAGCCTATTGCCTGTTTCAGAGGTTGCCCTCTGATGAATAATGGGTGCCGTTCTACCTCTTAAACGATTTCAGTATAATGAATCAAGCAGCCGTTGTTGCATGAATAATTCCCACATGCACCCGGGCTGACCAACCTACTGACGTGGTTATTTCTCTTGCCTTATCTTATTATTGTCCATTATGTTTGTTAGCCTTCTCACTTCTACTGTTACAAATGTCCTGTCTACATGGCATTCTTTACCTTGCAACAGTCTTAGCCCTTAACCCTTCAACTGCTGTGGACAAGTTAACACATCATAATGAGATTTTCACCCTGCAGCGGAGTGTGCGCTGATGCGAAACTTCCTG
Organism: Schistocerca americana; assembly: GCF_021461395.2. Classification (NCBI taxonomy): domain Eukaryota; kingdom Metazoa; phylum Arthropoda; class Insecta; order Orthoptera; family Acrididae; genus Schistocerca; species Schistocerca americana. Next base: position 78,717,585 of record NC_060127.1, read on the forward strand.
GCAGATTAAAACTGTGTGCTGGACCGAGACTCGAACTCGGGACCTTTGCCTTTCGCAGGCAAGTGCTCTACCAACGGAGTTACACAAGCACGACTCACGCCCTGTCCTCACAGCTTTACTTCTGCCAGTACCTCGTCTCCTACCTACATCATGCTCTGTCACTTCCAAGATGCTAAGGAAGTCTGTAAATGTGGCCCCCAGGATTTCCGGAGTGCTACTGAAGTGTTTATGCATCCGGTTCCATTAACTTCTCACTGCTGCAGATGAGTTGCTTTCCTGTCTCAGTCAATAAATATCAGACAACATATGTGCCTCTTTGTGTGCTACCCTTTGCGAGAAACCTCATTTTGATGTCTGACTTATGGTTGGTCATGACATGCCCAGTTCTGTCCATGTGGACTTGCTAGGTGCAATGACATACCTAGTGTCCATTTTTAAGAAAACTGTTAGGTGCAGAAATTTGTTTTTTTTCATATCTTACTATCTGATATCTTTGCTTGTTAATGGACTGAATTTCTTTCGTTGTATGACACAGTTATTGTGATGGATCAAATAAACTAAAACATAACATGCAACTGTAAAGATTTTATGGAGATAAAAATGCATTGTGTAAAGTTTGTGTATGGTTGGTTTTAGCTCATACATTGGAGTGAATGAAACATAGATATCAACATTTTATTTAAAACTGCGAGAAGGAGGAGATCTCATTTTGCTCTCAAAATATAAAGTTTTGTATCATTAGGACGATCACGCACAATGTGCCCATTCATGTCCATGCACATCGTGAACCATGTGGTTATAATAATTGTGGTAGTCCGTAAACAATTCAAGATATTGAAACAAGGTTTTCTTGTAAAGATAGCACACAATGAGGATCAGGATGTGTTCAGATGTCCATTGCACTGTAGGAAAATCAAAGCAGCACACATATACAAATCCACAGCATCTGAGGAATGGCATAGCTGGAAGTGTATACATTCCCACAACAGTGGAAGCTTAACACCACACCTCAAACGCCTTCGTTTTCTTCTTCTCCATTTTTCTCACACTACATACGAGGGCTGTTCAAAAAGTATCAGACCCTATTCTTTATTGTTGAAACTAATAGTGGTATCAGGGCGCACGTGCTTTCTGTTTGCAGACATATTTAGTGTACGAGCCTGATTTTTTACAGCTGTGGAAACTACCAGTTGCTGGCTAGCCATTGACCTAGTGAATATGTGTGAGTGGTAGTCCTCAGATATGTGTTGTGGAGAAAATAGCAGAGAAAGTGGATCAGTGATATTCCAAATTTTGTTTAAAGTTTGGTGATTCTCTGGTTGAAACAATCTGCAAGATTAAAGTATTTGGAGGACGTAGCAATGGGTATCACATAGATGGAGTCATAAAACCGCTTCAAAGATGGCTGCTCCTCAGGGATGAGTGAAGCATATGCAGGCAGGGCCTCAACATCTGCAAGTGAGCTTGTTATTAGGCATATAAGAACTCTCGTAACTCATGGAAGATGAATAACAATTGGAGAACTTGAAGATAAGTTTAAAGTTAATGTTGGGTCCATTCATTCCATTTTAACAGAGCATTTGGACTTCAGGAGGTTCTCAGCAAATTTGGTAACAACTGACCAGAAGAAACTTAATTTGGAGATCACACAAGACAAGCGAGATACTTTGAACGGTAATCCCAACCTTAACACAATGAACACTGGTGATGAGCCCTGGATATTGCCCAGAAATAGAGTAGTTTGTCGTCAGTGGAAGCACCCATCATCCCTGAGACCCAAAAAAAGTGAGGCAAGTCTGCAGCAATGTGAAAGACGTGCCAACTGTGTTTTTTGACTCCAGTAGCTTGGTCCATCACGAGTACACCTCAGAAGGTACAAATGTCGATAAGAAGTACTATCGAGGGGGTCTGCATTGCCTTTGTAAAGCAGTGAGAGACAAATGCACTAGACGGTTTGTTACTCAGCTAACATCCGACGACTAGCCCACATTCAAAGTCTCTGATCTCTTACTGATACATTCTACTGTTACTGCTTTTCTACTGACAACACAGAACTCCCTGCCACCTTTTGTACTGTCAGGTCCACCTCTCGGGACATATACTGATCAATTGCGCATTATGTACGCGTGTTTTTCTAATCGTATAGTGAATTTGGAAGTATTGCAAAGCAGTGGTCAGTATTTCTACCATTTTATATTCTGAAAGTGCCTGATGCATGTTTTGTCTTTTGTTCCAGCCACTCTGCATCATTTGAAGCAGATACTTCCATTAATTGAATGCAGACGAGACAGGAGATTGCAGAGACTGCAGTTTGACGGGGACTGTAAGCTCCATTTAGTTCACGATCAGGAAAACTGTGATACAAATAGCCTGTAAACGATGCTGTTATTGTTCTGTACAAAGTTTTCTACTTATTTATAAAAAATACTTATCTTTTTCAATTGTCAGTTTTTTTTCCTGTGTCCTTATCCCTGCTGCAAATTATTCTCCTCTATTCTTTCATGCTGCCCAAATTCGTCTCTCGCGTATCAATCAGTTGGTCACAAAGTAACGATAACAGAAAATCTGCACTGCATAATAAATAATATTTACACACACGTTTGGAATTTTTTGGAAACCAATCACTACAGACACATTAATCAATAACAAATCATGCCACCCAGTAATCTGTAGTAAGTATACTTCCACTCAGTGGTATGGAGAATGATAAATTTTCAACTTCATGAATACGGGATTATCTAAGGAATAGTGACAGTAGAAAATTTAATCAAAGTGCATTATTCTGAGCCACAGATAATTAAAGAAATGTACAGACAAAAACTAAAAGTTATGCAAAACTACTCCTGAAAAAGAGAGAGCCAAACAAGACTAAATTTGTAGTTTTGCCATATAATGGAAGTGTTTGTAATAAAATAGCCAAACTTACAGAAATATAAATTTTAAAATGGCTTGCACGCTGAAAATAATAATGGTAATACTGGAAGAGACATCACCTATTAATGGCCCATTTAATAAGTTAGTCACAGACATAATTAGATGTGATGGCTGTGACAAAATCCACATCGGGCAAATTAGCAGAAACTGTTGGATACATTTTGAAGAGCACATAATCTAATGATAACAATGCGAGCACATAAGAAGAAAATTTCTGCTTTTCATTCTTGTGGCCGAGCGGTTCTAGGTGCTTCAGTCCGGAACCGTGCTGCTTCTATGGTCGCAGGTTCGAATCCTGCCTCGGGCATGGCTGTGTGTGATGTCCTTAAGTTAGTTAGGTTTAAGTAGTTCTATGTCTAGGGGGCTGATGACCTCAGATGTTAAGTCCCATAGTGCTTAGAGCCATTTGAACCATTTTTTTCTATTCTTCTTCAGAGCTTGAAGGCACTTTTCTGCTGTTTAATGGTTTCTGTGTACATCGATTACTCATATTGACATGGTGGGGTACATGTTTTGATATATTTGCTTTGTGTGTTCTTCTTTATAAACTTATACCTGAGCAAGCAAAGTGGTGGAAGTCCAGGATTTACTTTTTGGAATACTTGATTTCGAATCACTGTATGATGACCATGATTTACCTACTTCACAGTTTCCCTAAAGTGCTTGTAGGTAATCTTGTTCTGGCTTGTTGCCAGCCATGCCTGATTCCTTCTCCTATATAAAACAGTAAATGATGTGACTTACAAATATGCATGGGTTGCTGCTCTAAGGACTAAAGCTTGCAGATACACTTACAAAATTATACAGAAGAAACAGTAGGACTCCAAATCATTTACAGACAGATATAGATAAAGAGTTTTACAGCACACATTTCCAGAATCTAATGCAGATACAAGACATTAACTCCAACTCGTCATTTTCTATTTTCAAAGCTTCACTTGTGGAACGGTTCAGTATAACGCTTTCAGGTATGATGTTCAAATGTATCACTGCTCAAGGTTCTTCCAAGTGGATTGATGTGGTGCAAGATTCCATATTCCTGGATTCCTGTACAGCATTTGACACGGTGCCACACTGTTGCCTGTGACTCAGAGGCTTCTTAAGAATAAGGACACAATATACTTCTCTCAGCAGCCAGTGTTCATTAGAGACAAGGGTCTCGTTAGGAGTGCCACAGCGAAGTTTGTTCAACCAGTGTTATTTTCTATATACATAAATGTTCTGGTGCACAGGTTAAGCAGCAATCTGCAGCTCTTTGCCGATGAGGCTGTGGTGTATGGGAAGGTGTCATCATTGAAGAACTGTAGAAGGATACAAATTGTTAGTTGGTACGATGAATGGCAGTTAGCTGTAAATGCAGAAAATGTCAGTTATGGCAGAATCAGGAAAACAAACCCATAATGTTCGAACACAGCTGCATGATAGTCATGTCAATTATCTAGGCATAACATTCCAAAGCAGTATGAAATGACCCTGTAAGGATTGTAGAAGGGAAAGTGAATGGTTGACGTCCTTTTATTGGAAGAATGTTAGGAAAAAGGAGATTGCACATACAATGAAGTGTCAAAGAAATGGTATAGGCATGCGTGTTCTAGTAAAAAATTTATAAACAGGCAGAATGTGGTGCTACAGCCACCAACGCCTATACATGACAACAAGTATGTGGCGCAGTTGTTAGATCGGTTACTGCTGCTACAATGGCAAGTTATCAAGGTTTAAGTGAGTTTGAATGTAGTGTTATAGTCGGTGCACGAGAGATGGGACATAGCATCTCTTAGGTAGAGTAAATTGAGGATTTTCCCTAACGACCATTTTGCGAGTGTACTGTGAATATCGGGAATCTGGTGAAATGTCAAGTCATCGACAGTGCTGTGGTCGGAAAAAGATCCTGCAAGAATGGGACTAATGACTGAAGTGCAACCCTTCCGCAAATGGCTGCAGATTTCAATGCTGGGCTATCAAGTGTGAGCATGCAATCCATTCAATGAATCATCATTGATACGGCTTTTGGAGCTGTACACTTGATGACTACTTGACACAAAGCTTTACTCCTCTCCTGGGCCCTTCAACACTGACATTGGACTGATGAAACATGTTTCGTGGTTGGTCAAGTCTCATTTCAAATTGTATCGAGCGGACGGATGTGTGTGGGTATGGAGGCAACCTCATGAATCCATGTACTGTGTGTGTCAGCAGGGGACTGTTCAATCTGGTGGAGGTTCTGTAATGATGTGGGGTGTGTGCAGGTGGAGCGATGTGGAACTCCTGATACGTTTAGATATGACTCCGGCAGGTGACACGTATGTAAGCATCCAGTCTGATCAATTGTATCCTTTCATGTCCTTTGTGCGTCCCAACAGACTTAGGCAATTCCAGCAGGACAATGCAACACCCCACATATCCAGAATTGCTACAGAGTGGCTCCAGAAATCTCCTCTGCTGGACACCAATGTGCTGTTCAGAAGAGATCTCCAACCCCTCATACTCTTACGGATTTGTGGATAGCCATGAAGGATTCATGGTGTCAGTTGCCTCCAGCTCTACTTCAGGCAGTAATTGAGTCCATGCCACGTCATATTGCAGCACTTCTGCGTGCTCGTGGAGGTCGTGCACAATATTAGGCAGGTGTACCAGTTGGGTCTTCAGTGCAGGATGCTAGAGCGACGCGCTGTTGAGTACTGTTAGTGTTTGGGTTCTGCACCAGGTCCGATTAAAGGATGACATCGATGCAATTCAGAGGTGGTCTCGTAGATTTGTTACAATTCAAACAACACGCAAGTGTTATGGAGATACAATTGGGATTCGCTGGAGGAAAGGTGACATTCTTTTCAATGAGAACTCATGAGAAAATTTAGAGAACTGGCATTTGAGGTTGACTGCAGAGTGATTCTATTCCCACCAATGTACATTTTCCGTAAGGATCACGAAGATAAGATTGGAGGGATTAGGGCTCGCATGAAGGCTTAAACAGTCATCATTTTCTTGCTCTATTTGCAAGTAGAACAGGAAAGAAAATGACTATTAGTGATACAGGGTACCATGTGCCATGCACCATACAGTGGGTTGTGGAGTATGGATGTAGAAGATCCAGTAATTCAGCACAAATACACAAAATACAGAACAATTGTGACATCTTTTGACGTGAAAGGTAAGTCTTTTGTCTACTGTGTATAATAAGATCAAGATGGTAGATTCTCAAATTGCTAAATCCAAAGTAGGCGATTTGGGTATAAAATGAAATGATTGTGTAGTGCTTTTGGCTGAAGACCCTATCTGGGTTTGCGTGGCCAAATAGTTTGGCACTATGTCATTGACTTGCACACCAATGAGGAAATGATCAGGATGACACAATACCAAGTCCCTGAACATACAAAATTGCAGAGTTTATGCTGTTTGTGACCTGTGGTTAGTGCTTTCACAAATCGCTATTTTGAGCTGCCTCTTAATATCATGATAAAATTGATTAGATGGGTTTGTTTGGCAGTGTATGTTGGTAACTTATTAGGAGATCTGTTGAAATTTATGTAAATTGTTGGCCATTAAAATTACAGTACTAGGAAGGATAGCAATAAGTTAATTTGTGCAGGCAATATAGTAGGAAGAATACACCATTAAATTTGTAAATGATCTGAGAATATATACAGGGAGTGAAATTACATTTAGCCAGCTGCTGACTGGCAGCAACAGTGGTCCTAACCCATCTGGGCATTGTGTGGAACAGAGCTCGATGAGAGACAAAGAGATGTCATTCCCAGCAAGGGTTCATCAAATATTGTGGCTCGGAAGCAGTGGCATGCCAGTCTCTCGGTAACCTGTGACCAGATGTTTTCAATGAGGGAGAGGTCTGGAGAATAGGCTGGCCAGGGCAACAGTAGAACTCCTCCTTTATCATTGCATGGGCATCGTTCGGTATTGTGTTATCTTGTCAAAAGGTAAGATTATGGAGTTCTCAAAGATGTAGCATAGTCACTGGCCTTAATACATTACAGATATAATGGCTGCTGTCAAAGTTACTGGCTATATGAATCGGAGATGATTATGGTGTGTACCCAATGGTGCCCCTACCATTGCATCAGGTGCTGTAAATGGATCATGGCCAATCTACTTCTTATCTGAGCCTTCACAGTTCATTGTGGTACTGCTATGTAACCGGGACCCTTGCAAAAAGACACTATGCACCTGTGTCCTGAATCGTTTAGTTCACCACTTCGCTGCCACATCGAGGGAAGCTCCGACAACGGTCATTGTCATCTGTGGTGCTCTCGACATCATCACACTGCCCCTGTGGATACTTCTAATTGTAAACGAGCCTACTTTCTGACTCAGAGCCACATTCGCATATCCTGTGATCCTGTGTGTGGAATTGAAAAATATTCTGTTCTTTGTGTGTGTCGCCGAGATGTAGTGTGGCATTGAGTACGGCTATCCTCACCGACCAGTTTTATACTTGCACAACAGTTGTGGGATCACAGTAGATGCGAGCAGTAAAACAGCAAGTGCTAAATTGCATTCCTGATTGGGAACAATCCTGCCATTATTGGATATTGACATGTGCTGATAGGCGTTGCTCTTCCTAAATGAGGCACGACACAACCCACTCACAAACATTAAAATGTGACTTTTGAAGCAAAAATCCAGCGTGTAATCTTTCCTTTTATATAGAATATACATGGTGTGTCCAGCTTACTTTAGGACTGGCTACAAAAAAAAAAAAAAAATGTTAAGGGATCATTTTTACAAAATCACTAATTTATTCAAAATGGTCTCTGCCTGAATGAATACACAGCTGAAATCATTTTAAAAAGAGTCCCTGTAGTCATTTCTTGGAATTGCCTTTAGTACTGCTGTACAGTTTTCTTGATTGCGTCGTAATGGTGTCCTTTTATTGCCAGGAGTTGGCCGAGGTCAAATCCGGCGAATATTGCAGATGATCCAGGACTGTGATCCATTTGCAGGCCAAATACTTGAGCAAGATATTTGCTTTGTGGGTTGGGCCGTTGTCACGGAGCAGCGACCAGAAATGGGCCCTTCGGTATTCGGGTCGACTTTGACAAATTCTCGCTTACAAACGCACAACTTTGTTCACGTGTTTTTAATTTTATGTATTAACTGCAATTTAATTTCATTTGTTTTATGAATCTGTTTTTTTCGTCCACATTATAGCGATCATTGTATCTATTTCTCATTTTCCTTGAAATTCGTTTTACTTACAAACCCGTCTTTTATATAAATTATCAGCTGCGTTGTTTTGTCCGTACTGCAGTAGTTACTTAGGTTATATTTTAAATGTTTGAGGACGATTACCGTGCACAAAATTCCGCGTGTGGTAACAAAAATACGTTTTTCACACCATTGCGCAGATAAAGATTATTTCGTTTTTGTTTCCTGACATCGGAATTTTCAAATAATTGAATATTATAATAGGTAAATTTAATTAAATTCATATTCAAACAAATCTGATTGCAAAAAGAATGGTAAAAGAAAAGATGAAACAAATGAAAAAGTTCATACGGTAATCAAAATGATTTGACACAGGAATAGAAATAAAAAAATTCATTGAAACCAATTAATTGGATAAAAATAACGATCACGTAATTTCGATAAAGATTTAAAAATAAGAAAAGTAGTGAACATGGAGAGATTCGAACCCACAACCTCCTGCACGTGTGCCATCTTATTCATTATACCACGCAAGTAGATAACGTAATACAACTATTTTAATGCTAGTAAGTACCACACAAAATTTCGAATTATTTTCGTCAGTTGCAAACGAGGGCCCACCAAGGTGAATGGCTGCAATATGTGATACCTGGGATCTGAACCTAAATCACAATATAGGTAGTTTCAAAAAAATCGATCGTACACTGGCAACCCCTCCAAGTCAATTCAACAGGCGCCGGCCGCAGATGCGAAAACGGTTAATCGTTCGCGCACAGTTTGTTTGCGGAGCTGCAGAGGATATATGGAACTTTCTCAGCCACCGACTAGCCATGATTAATAGGACGAACGTACAGTATCTGAACGCTAGTGAACTGATGCGGGATGACGGCGTGCGATCCCCAATTACTAAACAAAATGCACCACTATGAATGATCGGACATGCAGCCACGTACGTTATTGAGAATCGAGATGCAACTTTCTCCAAATACTTGTTCTACACTGAATGGGAATATTTCCGGATGGCGCAGGATGACAACATGCTGCATATCATAATCAGGGAAGCCCCACAAGTGCGCTCCATTACCCCAATTAATAGATGATAGGTTGTAAACGCAGAAGCTATAGAAGAATCTCTTACATTTCTATAGCTATCTCATGTAAGTGATGCAGAAGTATGAGTAGTAATGGAAGTCGGCAACAAGGGAGAAAGAAGTAAACATCATTTGGAAGATGAACACTCAGCAAAGGAAGATTGCTTTTTACAAGAAAAATTTCTTTTTACTGCAGATATAGTTACTTTCCTCCATAATGTCAAGAACAAAGGATCCTTTTCTTGACAAGTCGGAAGAAGTACATTTTAATCAACCAAGAGTAATACGTGTCTAAATTCAGATCACCATTTATCATTACTAAAGGAAATTCATAACTTTACGCTGTCGGAAGAACGACACAATCCTATTTATTCCTTCATATCAATATTATAATCTTATCATCTGGATATGCACGTACACAATAAAGGCACTGAAGCCTGGCCAATGAAGGCACATTTGATGAGAAAAACAGACCGAGTAGACTTCTGGACCTTGAACCCACATCCACCATGGGGGCTATGGTTCGAATCCTCGTCAGGTGTGTCTTTTATTTTCTTAACGTCCGTTCCACACTTTTCGTCATTTATAACCAGGATATCATTTTGTGACATCACTATAGGCTGTCACGTGAAAATGGGATCCATTAAACTGCATGCATGTGTCTACTAACCGTGCACTGCACAACAATAACTGGTCTAGCCAAGTTCATGTAGGTCGGCTTCCCGATGAGCTACACAGATGGTGAATACAATGATTTGCTCTTCGTGTTGGGAACATCCGATAACGAAGCTGCTGCAGCAGCTTGTGCGTATACTGCAAGGTAGCCTCAAAGGAACATCCCGATAAGAATATTTATCGTCGTCTGGAGAAACGCCTTCGGGAAACCGGTAATCTGGGTGCGCAAGCAGCGGACAGAGGTCGTCCAAGGACTAGACGTACTCCACAGAGGACGCTATTCTTGAAACCGTGATATTGCAAAGTAGTTATTTCAAAGAGTGGTTGTTGAAGTGTTGCACGACGAAGAATTGCTTCCATATCATTTACATTAAACGTTAGCTCATCAAAAAAAAAAAAAAATGGTTCAAATGGCTCTGAGCACTATGGGACTCAACTGCTGTGGTCATAAGTCCCCTAGAACTTAGAACTACTTAAACCTAACTAACCTAAGGACATCACACACATCCATGCCCGAGGCAGGATTCGAACCTGCGACCGCAGCGGTCGTGCGGTTCCAGACTGTAGCGCCTTTAACCGCTCGGCCACTCCGGCCGGCAGCTCATCAACACCAGCCAGAATCACATTCGACTAGTACAGTTTTGTGAATGGTTTTTGCACCAAGTGGATGATAACGAATATTTTATAAATAACGGGATATGGATTCGTCAGAATCTAGCTGCACTCGGGAAGGTATTTTCAACCTCCATTATTGGTCGAAACACAGTCCACGTATCAACCGCGAAAATAGGTTTCTGGCAAACCGTGGTATAAACCTGTGGGCTGGAATCGTGGGAAGATTGGTTTTGGGCCCTTATCGATTGCCGGACAAGCTAAATGCGTCCCTGTAACGGACGTTTCTTTGCAGAACTTTGCATGAACAATTTGTTGTTCGGCGATAGCTGTGGTTTCAGCATGATTGTCCACCTTCACAAATTGGAATGAATGTGCGAAACTATTTAAATGAAGCGCTTCCAGGGAAATGGATCGGTCGTGAAGGTCCATTGTTCTGGCTACACGTTCCCAAGACATTAATCCATTAGATTTTTATTAGTGGGGACACTTAAAAGTCAAGTATATAGTAGTTCACCGATGGATATACACGACCTAATAGCTCGCGTGCATGCGTCTTCGGCAATGGTGGACGCAACTGTGTTACGCAAGTTCCAGTAAAGTATGACCCAGCGAGTCGCGAAGTACACTCCTGGAAATGGAAAAAAGAACACATTGACACCGGTGTGTCAGACCCACCATACTTGCTCCGGACACTGCGAGAGGGCTGTACAAGCAATGATCACACGCACGGCACAGCGGACACACCAGGAACCGCGGTGTTGGCCGTCGAATGGCGCTAGCTGCGCAGCATTTGTGCACCGCCGCCGTCAGTGTCAGCCAGTTTGCCGTGGCATACGGAGCTCCATCGCAGTCTTTAACACTGGTAGCATGCCGCGACAGCGTGGACGTGAACCGTATGTGCAGTTGACGGACTTTGAGCGAGGGCGTATAGTGGGCATGCGGGAGGCCGGGTGGACGTACCGCCGAATTGCTCAACACGTGGGGCGTGAGGTCTCCACAGTACATCGATGTTGTCGCCAGTGGTCGGCGGAAGGTGCACGTGCCCGTCGACCTGGGACCGGACCGCAGCGACGCACGGATGCACGCCAAGACCGTAGGATCCTACGCAGTGCCGTAGGGGACCGCACCGCCACTTCCCAGCAAATTAGGGACACTGTTGCTCCTGGGGTATCGGCGAGGACCATTCGCAACCGTCTCCATGAAGCTGGGCTACGGTCCCGCACACCGTTAGGCCGTCTTCCGCTCACGCCCCAACATCGTGCAGCCCGCCTCCAGTGGTGTCGCGACAGGCGTGAATGGAGGGACGAATGGAGACGTGTCGTCTTCAGCGATGAGAGTCGCTTCTGCCTTGGTGCCAATGATGGTCGTATGCGTGTTTGGCGCCGTGCAGGTGAGCGCCACAATCAGGACTGCATACGACCGAGGCACACAGCGCCAACACCCGGCATCATGGTGTGGGGAGCGATCTCCTACACTGGCCGTACACCACTGGTGATCGTCGAGGGGACACTGAATAGCGCACGGTACATCCAAACCGTCATCGAACCCATCGTTCTACCATTCCTAGACCGGCAAGGGAACTTGCTGTTCCAACAGGACAATGCACGTCCGCATGTATCCCGTGCCACCCAACGTGCTCTAGAAGGTGTAAGTCATCTACCCTGGCCAGCAAGATCTCCGGATCTGTCCCCCATTGAGCATGTTTGGGACTGGATGAAGCGTCGTCTCACGCGGCCTGCACGTCCAGCACGAACGCTGGTCCAACTGAGGCGCCAGGTGGAAATGGCATGGCAAGCCGTTCCACAGGACTACATCCAGCATTTCTACGATCGTCTCCATGGGAGAATAGCAGCCTGCATTGCTGCGAAAGGTGGATATACACTGTACTAGTGCCGACATTGTGCATGCTCTGTTGCCTGTGTCTATGTGCCTGTGGTTCTGTCAGTGTGATCATGTGATGTATCTGACCCCAGGAATGTGTCAATAAAGTTTCCCCTTCCTGGGACAATGAATTCACGGTGTTCTTATTTCAATTTCCAGGAGTGTATATGCAAATGTAATGTAGTAGCTTTGAACATCTTTTCTAAAGTGAACGCTGCTCGTACATATACCTACCGGCTCTGTGTAGATAAGCGTGGACATTTACATTGACAAACAATTATCTTCAAAATATGTATAGCGAAGTAACAAAAGTTTTCAGTTTGATTTCTACGTTCCCTGTCACTATAGCTTCTTCGGAAAGAGGAATGAACACCCTTAAACGAATTAAACATTGCCTTCGCAATTCAAAGACAATTGGTAGGTTAAGTTCTCTCTGAAGAACTGCAATAGAAAAAAACCTGGTTGAACAACTTACAACTGATCAGAAATTTAAAGATAACGTGATTGATAACTTTGCTACCAAGAAGAATCTACCCATCTCCTGTACGAGTAGACTTAAGGTTAGCCTACCCACCATTAATCCATTAGTTTCGCCACTGACCAGCACAGTATTTTTTTTTTTTTTCTCCCCCGTGGAAGAGGAAAATCTGCCACATGAATTCAGCGCTCAGCAGCCGTCGACAAAACTTATCATTACACCTAAAAGTGTCTGTACAGACAACGAGATATTCATCAATATTATTGAGGAAAGCTATGTGAAAACTGAACTATTTCATTATCAGTACCACGTGCAATCATTAAGTAGACAAAAAGCCAGTACTCTGCAACACGTGTGCGGTAGATGGTTTCAGATAAAGGATACACTATAAATATACTTAAATATTCAATAAATTACTTAAGACAGTAGGCCATACAATAAATCGCGCTCCTAATAAGTGGCAGAATTAGCTTCCATAAGTGAACGTCGAACACAGTGAAATTAAATGATATAGCAACTTAAAATCGAGCAAAAATAGACATGAACCACTTGGCTTTCAAGACACACGTGGAACAAATGTTGAGAATTCCAGTAATGACACAGGTTCATTATTTGTATGCAATATACAACGACCTAAACTGGAGGAGGGAGTGGCAACTGTGAATCCATAATGCTTCGGACTGAATAACCAGAGCGCCATCTTGTAACACCTTGTGCCTAAATAACAGCTCGCCTTCGCAATTCATTACAAGTTTAGCAAGAGAAATTAATGAAAAATGAACAGTGAGATGCCAATGTTACATGAGTGAACTGATTGCAACACTTTGCTAATTATAACCACTTCGAGTAACTCTCGAGGAACGCTCTCAGCCGGCCGTAGTGGCCGTGCGGTTCTAGGCGCTACAGTCTGGAGCCGAGCGACCGCTACGGTCCCAGGTTCGAATCCTGCCTCGGGCATGGATGTGTGTGATGTCCTTAGTTAGGTTTAATTAGTTCTAAGTTCTAGGCGACTGATGACCTCAGAAGTTGAGTCGCATAGTGCTCAGAGCCATTTGAACGGTCTCACCAAATCCGCCGAAGTGCTGCAGCCGCCTCTGACCTGCTGTAAGTACCCTCTACCTCCCCGTGCGACAATTATCTGATTTACTACACATGTCAGCCCGCCCGGTTTGCCGTGCGCTCTAACGCACTGCTTTCCGGGCACGAATCCGCCCGGCGGCCGAACCGCACAATAACCCTGGGTTCGGTGTGGGGCGGCAGTGGGGTGCGTGGACCACTGAGGGCTACGGCGGGAAATAAGCCTCTCCGTCTTTTCTAGGTCCCCAGTTCCATAACATACCACAAATGTCTGTTTCAAAGCCACTACTATATTGCTCTTGGCAGAAGTGATGATTTCCAGTTTTATAATTACACATATTCCAAAATTACGAGTTAGCATGTGCTTACTAACGCTTTAGTATCAGCGTATAATATACGTCAATAATTATCTGTTGGCGGTCAGAGAATTGAAATCAATGCTACCACGTATGTTCTCACCCTTTTCAGTCTATAAATACACCCATGTTTACAAAAAGAACACCTTGAACGACAAGAGATAGGACGGTCATAATCACAGGAAATGTACATTAGTGTGGTCTGCGAAACTGATTAGAATTTCAACCATGTCGGCCTGAGCGTTCAAGGTCGGCATCGATATCGCGGCGCAACACAACCTACCGGTAAAATGTGGCAGCGGCTCTCGTTGAAGCTATAAACCGAAGGTAATGGATCAGTGCGATTTGAACAGACGTGCAGGATGCCTCGCAAACGTATGCGCGAAGCGAACCGTCAAATCAGTCATTTTGAAAGGGGACGCATTATTGGCAAGCGAGAAGTGTGATACATTCATGCGGGAAATTGCTGCTTGTGTAGGACGATGGGTGTGTGCCAAATGGTTCACGGAAGGCCATAGAACACGACGAGGTGGGTCAGGTCGCACGACGCTGACCTCCCCCCCCCCCCCCCCCGCCCCCCCCCCCCCCCCTAGAAGATCGACACATCACATCCGAATGGCATTGCAGGACAGATCTGCGTCGTCCTCTGCTCTGGCGCAATAGTGAAACTGTGTAACAAATCGTACACTATTAGGGGTGACTGTCCATCGCCGTTTATTACAGTACGGGGTGGAAATTGTATTGTATGTTAACCAGGGACCTAGAAACGACGGAGAGGCTCCGTTCCCGCTGCAGCCACAGTGGTCCACAACCCCACGACGACTACCACAGTCCACTTCACCCCTCCGCCGCCCCAAACCGAATCCAGGGTTATTGTGCGGTTCGGCCCCCGGTGGACCCCCCCCAGGGAACGTCGCAGACCAGACGAGTGTAACCCCTATGTTTGCGTGGTAGAGTAATGGTGGTGTACGTGTACGTGAAGAACTTGTTTGCGCAGCAATCGCCGACATAGTGTAACTGAGGCGGAATAAGGGGAACCAGCCCGCATTCGCCGAGGCAGATGGAAAACTGCCTAAAAACCATCCACAGACTGGTCAGTTCACCAGACCTCGACACAATTCCGCCGGGCGGATTCGTGCCGGGGACCAGGCACTCCTTCCCGCCCGGGAAGCCGTGCGTTAGACCGCTCGGCCAACCGGGCGGGCGCGGTACGTGTTACTTGCGTGTCGTCCACTTATCCGCCTACCTTTGACGAATGTGCAGAAACATGCTAGACGGTAATGGTTTATGGAATGACGTCACCTGGGACAGGAATGGCATCAGATAGTGTTTTCGGACGAATCCAGGTTCCCTTTGTTTTAAAACGATGACCGCATTTTGGTTCGTCGCAGCAGGGCGAGCAGCACCACAGTGACTGCATTTGAACAAGACGTACAGTGCCATCTTAAGGCCTTGCGGTGTGAGCTGCTACCGCGTACAACCACAAATCACAGCTGTTGCGTGTCCAGAGCACTGTGACCAGTAGGGGATACGTGAATGACGTCCTGTGACCTGTATGCATACCCTTTCTGTACAACACCCCAGACGCCATTTTTCAGCAAGACAATGCAAGACCCTTCTCGGTGTCACAGGAAGTCAGCCTTTTGCCATGGGCCGCCAGATCACCAGACTTGTCGCCAACCGAAAATGTGTGGAACGACAGGTGCAGCGTTGTGACCCAGTGCCAGTCACCACAAGGTGAATGCAGCATGGATGACAATTCCACAGGACACCATTCGTGCCTTAAACACGTAATGCTGTTACGCGCGGAACAAGTTACCAGGGCCCATGGCTACCCCGTTCGTACCAGACAACAGGTCACGACTGAAACGAGCTGACTGAAATGCTAATCATTTCTTCAGAACGTACTACTGTGCATATCATGTAAATATGAACGTCCTATCTGTAGTTATTAAACGTGTTCCGTTTTTTTTTTTCTTCTTCTTCTTCTCCCGCAAGTTATGATTAACCTTCCCTCTTGAAATGTTAGTTTGAAACCTTTCGTGAAAACTGTCGTTAGATGATGCTGGTAGAAACACTCGTTGTTAAATTTCGTGAAGCGCTATTTCTTTTCTTACACGTAGCAGTAACACAAAAATCAAATCACCGCAATAGTCAGAGATGCTACAGCTTAGCTTTCGATTACTTAATTCGTGTCAGTATCACTTTATTAGTCATACGTAAATATTTCTCTCTATATTTTGATGTCATATATCCTTTTAGTTTATTGCTCTATAAATTATTCTTGCGGCATAAAATTCCGTTGTTCACGTATCTGACTGCGGTTGTCATCGTGATGTGCAGATGGAACGAAAAATTCCGCACTTGGCGGTCGGTATGCGATTCCTCATGGCATTTCAGAGCAGGTGTATCTAGCAAAACCTAGTCTCGCCAATAGGTTTAACAGAAAATCTTTATTTATACAATAAGACGTTACATTAACTACTTTCAGACGTAAACGGCGACTTTTTCCCATTCACGACACAAATAAAGCCAATAAAAAACAATAGTGGATGCAATACCATCGTCTATATCCGACGAGGTACAAAAACACAACAAGTAGACTACACTAGATTGCACGTTATGCTATGCACAATATTTTGCAGTGAACACATAGTGTCTTGTGGGGCGATCATTCTGTTGTAGAAATAATTCAAAAGCCAAGATCGCTTAAATACTGTTTATTGGATGGCCGGTTTCAACACACTAAAGGTGCCATCATCGGATCTGAATGTAGCTTAACATTTATAAACCATTTGGATATAACGATACACGAGGCAGACCAGCTGATATAAAACCATTGTCATGACCATGAGACCAGTTGTTTTTTTTATTTTTTATTTCTGTGACAATGTCCGCGCGGAGTGGCCGCGCGGTTAGAGACGCCATGTCACTATTTGTGCGGCCTTTCCCGCCGGAGGTTCCCGAGTCCTCCCTCGGGCATGGGTGTGTGTGTTATCCTTAGCGTTAAGTTAGTTTAAGTAGTGTGTAAGTCTAGGGACCGATGACGTAAGCACTGTGGTCCCTTAGGAATTCACACACATTTGAACATTTTTTCTGCGACAATGATTTTATATCAGCTGGTCTGTCACATGTATCGTTGTATCCAAATGCTTTATAAATGTTAAGCTCCATTAAGATCTGATGATGGCACCTTAAGTGTGTTGAAACCGGTCATCCAGTAAATACACTCCTGGAAATGGAAAAAAGAACACATTGACACCGGTGTGTCAGACCCACCATACCTGCTCCGGACACTGCGAGAGGGCTGTACAAGCAATGATCACACGCACGGCACAGCGGACACACCAGGAACCGCGGTGTTGGCCGTTGAATGGCGCTAGCTGCGCAGCATTTGTGCACCGCCGCCGTCAGTGTCAGCCAGTTTGCCGTGGCATACGGAGCTCCATCGCAGTCTTTAACACTGGTAGCATGCCGCGACAGCGTGGACGTGAACCGTATGTGCAGTTGACGGACTTTGAGCGAGGGCGTATAGTGGGCATGCGGGAGGCCGGGTGGAAGTACCGCCGAATTGCTCAGCACGTGGGGCGTGAGGTCTCCACAGTACATCGATGTTGTCGCCAGTGGTCGGCGGAAGGTGCACGTGCCCGTCGACCTGAGACCGGACCGCAGCGACGCACGGATGCACGCCAAGACCGTAGGATCCTACGCAGTGCCGTAGGGGACCGCACCGCCACTTCCCAGCAAATTAGGGACACTGTTGCTCCTGGGGTATCGGCGAGGACCATTCGCAACCGTCTCCATGAAGCTGGGCTACGGTCCCGCACACCGTTAGGCCGTCTTCCGCTCGCGCCCCAACATCGTGCAGCCCGCCTCCAGTGGTGTCGCGACAGGCGTGAATAGAGGGACGAATGGAGACGTGTCGTCTTCAGCGATGAGAGTCGCTTCTGCCTTGGTGCCAATGATGGTCGTATGCGTGTTTGGCGCCGTGCAGGTGAGCGCCACAATCAGGACTGCATACGACCGAGGCACACAGCGCCAACACCCGGCATCATGGTGTGGGGAGCGATCTCCTACACTGGCCGTACACCACTGGTGATCGTCGAGGGGACACTGAATAGTGCACGGTACATCCAAACCGTCATCGAACCCATCCTTCTACCATTCCTAGACCGGCAAGGGAACTTGCTGTTCCAACAGGACAATGCACGTCCGCATGTATCCCGTGCCACCCAACGTGCTCTAGAAGGTGTAAGTCAACTACCCTGGCCAGCAAGATCTCCGGATCTGTCCCCCATTGAGCATGTTTGGGACTGGATGAAGCGTCGTCTCACGCGGTCTGCACGTCCAGCACGAACGCTGGTCCAACTGAGGCGCCAGGTGGAAATGGCATGGCAAGCCGCTCCACAGGACTACATCCAGCATCTCTACGATCGTCTCCATGGGAGAATAGCAGCCTGCATTGCTGTGAAAGGTGGATATACACTGTACTAGTGCCGACATTGTGCATGCTCTGTTGCCTGTGTCTATGTGCCTGTGGTTCTGTCAGTGTGATCATGTGATGTATCTGACCCCAGGAATGTGTCAATAAAGTTTCCTCTTCCTGGGACAATGAATTCACGGTGTTCTTATTTCAATTTCCAGGAGTGTAGTATTTAAGCGACCTTGGCTTCTGAATTATTTCTACTACGCACAATAATTCCATTCTTTACTTTTGACGTCCAGGCTGATGTTCATAGAGCCGGTACATACACGTACACGTACGAGAAACGTTCACTATAGAGATGATGATCAAAGCTGTTACGTTACACTTGCAGACACTTCGCCGGCCGCTCGCTGTATCATACTTTACTGGACCCTGCGCAACATAGCTGCATCCACCATTGCCCAAGCGGCATGCACGCGAACTATTAGGTCGTGTACATCCATGGGTGAAGTACTGTAAAACTTGGTCCGCCCGTCTAGCCGCGCTGTCCAACGCGCTTCTTCCAGAGCGGGAAGGCGTGCCGGTCCTCGGCACGAATCCGCCCGGCGGATTGGTGTCGAGGTCCCGTGTGCCGGCCAGCCTGTGGATGAATTTTAGGCGGTTTTCCATCTGCCTCGGCGAATGCTGCCTGGTTCCCCTTATTGCACCTCAGTTACACTATGTCGACAATTGCTGCTCCACGTACGCGTACACTGTAATTCCTCTACCACGCAAACATTGAGGTTAACACTCGTCTGCTGCGTGACGTTCCCGGGGAGGGGGGAGGGGGTGTCCACTGGGGCCCAAACCGCACAATAAACCTGGGTTCGCTGTGGGGCGGCGGTGGGTGGGTGGACTACTGTGGCGGCCTGTTGTGGGGTTGTGAACCACTGAGGGCTACGGCGGGACAAAGCCTCTCCGTCGTTTCTAGGCCCCCTGTTTAATACACACACACACACACACACACACACACACACTATAAATTTGTTCCTGTAAGTGTCCCTACAAATAAAAATCTAATGGATTAATGTCTGGGGAACGTGTAGCCAGAACATTGGACCTTCACGACCGATCCATTTACCTGGAAGCGCTTCGTTTAAATACTCGTAGTTTCACACATCCATTCCAAAGTGTGACTGTGCATCATAATGCTGAAACCATAGCTAACGCCGAACATCAAATGAAACGTTTTCAAATGGGTCAGGCAAAGTATTGCAAAGAAATGTCCGTTACAGGCACGCACTCAGTTTGTCTGGCAATAGGTAAGGGCCCAAAAACACTCTTCCCACGATTCCAGCCCACAGGTTTATATCACGGCGTGCCTAAACCCCACGTTCACGGTTGATACGTAGGCTGTGTTACGCCCCATAATGACTGTTGTGGAGGTTGAAACTACCTTCCCGAGTGCAGCTACATTCGTCAATCCATATCCTGTTATTTATAAAATGTACATTATCATCCACCTGGTGTCCGCCCCAACAGCTGAGTGGTCAGCGTCACGGATTGCCGTCCTACAAGCCCGGGTTCGATTCCCTACTGGGTCGGTGATTTTCTCCGCTCAGGGACTGGGTGTGGTGTCGTCTTCATCATCATTTCATCCCCATCCGGTCGCCCAATGTGGCGTCGAATGTAATAAGATCTGCACCAAGGCGGCCGGACCTGCCCCGTAAGGGGCCTCCCGGCCAATGACGCCAAAGCTCATTTCCATTTTCCATCCACTTGGTGCAAAAGCCATTCACAAAACTGTACTCGTCGAATGTGGACTTCTGGGTGCTGTTGTTGTGTTAGCGTGTAATGTAAATGATATGGATGCAGTTCTTTACCGTGCAACTCTTCAACAATCAGTCTTTGAGATAACTGCCTTGCAATATCACGGGCACTTCGCCGAGGTGAGGTGAGTGGTGAACGGTTTCAAGAATAGCGTCCCCTGTTTGTGGAGTACGCCAAGTCCTTGGCCGACCGCTGTCCATTACTCACGGACGCAGATTACCGGTTTCCCGAAGGCGTTTCTCCAGGCGACGATAAACATTGTTATCGGGATGGCGCCTTTGAGAATACCGTGAAGCATACGCCCGAGCTGCAGCAGCAGCAGCTTGATTATCGGATGTTCCCAGCACGAAAAGCACATCGACGTATTCACCGTATGCATTCTCCACCGGGAAGTCGCCCTACATGAATTCGACAGAACCAGTTATGGTTGTGCGCTGCGCTGTTAGTAGATACATGCATGCAAATTAATGGATCCCATTCTCATGTGACAGGCTATTTTCATGTGACAAAATGAAGCCCTCTTGTAAACAGCGAGAAGGTCTGAAAAGTGAAAAAACGAGCCAGACGAGGATTCTATCATAGCCCCAATGTCTATCCAGTCTTTTTATTTATTTGTTTTTATTTATTTATTTATTTATTGAGTGGACCTCGCATTTCCCCTTATACCCCTTCCTTTCTCTCAGCAAAAGTGCCTTCACTGGCCAGGTATCAGTGCCTTTGTTGTGTACGTGCACAATATTGAAATAAAGAAATAAATAGGATTGCATGTTCTTCCGACAGCATGAAGTAATAATTTCCTTTAGTAATGGTAAATGGTGAATTGTATTGAGTCAAGTTTACTCTTGGCTGACTAAAATGTATTTCTCCATGAAATTTTTCTTGTAATTAAATAAAAGCAATCTTCTATTGCTGCATGTTCATTTTCCCAATGATTCCGTTTACTTGTTTTTCCTTTGTTGCCGACTTCTATTACTGCTCATACACCTGCATCACTTACATGGGATAGCTACAGCAATGCAAGAGATTCTTCTATAGTTTCTGCGTTTACGCTCCGTCGATAATCTGTTAAGTCGCGTAATGGAGCTCAGTTGTGGGGCTCCCCTGATTATGATACGCAGCATATTGCCAAATGTTTTCCGATGATTGTCATCCTGCGCCATCCGAAAATATTCCCATTCAGTGAAGTTCAAGTATCTGGAGAACATAGCATCTTGGTTCTCAATAACATAGCTGACTGCATGTCCGATCATTCATAGTGCTGCATTTTGTTTGGTAAATTGGTATCGCAGGCCGTCAGCACGCATCAGTTCACTAGCGTTCAGATAGCGTGCGTTCGTCTTATCAGTGATGGCCAGTTGGTTGGCTGGGAAAGTTCCACATTTCCTCCGCTGCTCCGCAAACAAATCTGTATGCGTGAGCGATTAACCGTTTCCGTATTTGTGGCAGGCGCCCGTTGCACTCACTTGGAGAGCTTCCCAGTGGTGCGAAACTACCATTTTCAAACTACCATTTCCAGGGGCAGATGTGGACTCTGACCACAATCTATTGGTTATGAACTGTAGATTAAAACTGAAGAAACTGCAAAAAGGTGGGAATTTGAGGAGATGGGACCTGGAAAAAATGAAAGAACCAGAGGTTGTACAGAGGTTCAGGGAGAGCATAAGGGAACAATTGACAGGAATGTGGGAAAGAAATACAGTAGAAGTCGAATGGGTAGCTCTGAGGGATGAACTAGTGGAGGCAGCAGAGGATCAAGTAGGTAAAAAGACGAGGGCTAGTAGAAATCCTTGGGTAACAGAAGAAATATTGAAAGGAGAAAATATAAAAACGCAGTAAATGAAGCAGGCAAAAAGGAATACAAACGTCTCAAAAATGAGATCGACAGGAAGTGCAAAATGGCTAAACAGGGATGGCTAGCGGACAAATGTAAGGATGTAGAGGCTTATCTCACTAGGGGTAAGATAGATACTGCCTATAGGAAAATTAAAGAGATCTTTGGAGAAAAGACAGCCACTTGTATGAATATCAAGAGCTCAGATGGAAACCCAGTTCTAAGCAAAGAAGAGAAAGCAGAAAGTCGGAAGGAGTATATAGAGGGTTTATACAAGGGCGATGTACTTGAGGACAATATTATGCAAATGGAAGAGGATGTAGATGAAGATGAAATGGGAGATACGATACTGCGTGAAGAGTTTGATAGAGCACTGAAAGACCTGAGTCGAAACAAGGCCCCGGGAGTAGACAACATTCCATTAGAACTACTGACAGCCTTGGGAGAGCCAGTCCTGACAAAACTCTACCATCTGGTGAGCAAGATGTATGAGACATGCGAAATACCCTCATACTTCAAGAAGAATATAATAATTCCAATCCCAAAGAAAGCAGGTGTTGACAGATGTGAAAATTACCGAACTATCAGTTTAATAAGTCACGTGAATTCTTTACAGACGAATGGAAAAACTGGTAGAAGCTGATCTCGGCGAAGATCAGTTTGGATTCCGCAGAAATGTTGGAACTCGTGAGGTAATACTGACCCTACGACTTATCACAGAAAATAGATTAAGGAAAGGCAAACCTACATTTCTAGCATTTGTAGACTTAGAGAAAGCTTTTCAAATACTAAAGGTGGCAGGGGTAAAATACAGGGAGCGAAAGGCTATTTACAATTTGTACAGAAACAAGATGGCAGTTTAAGAGTCGAGGGGCATGAAAGGGAAGCAGCGGTTGGGAAGGGAGTGAGACAGGGCTGTAGCCTGTCCCCGATGTTATTCAAGCTGTATATTGAGCAAGTAGTAAAGGAAACCAAAGAAAAATTCTTAGTAGGTATTAAAGTCCATGGAGAAGAAATAAAAACTTTGAGGTTCGCCGATGACATTGTAATTCTGTCAGAGACAGCAAAGGACTTGGAAGAGGAGTTGAACGGAATGGACAGTGTCTTGAAAGGAGGATATAAGATGAACGTCAACAAAAGCAAAACGAAGATAATGGAATGTAGTCGAATTACGTCGGGTGATGCTGAGGCAATTAGATTAGGAAATGAGACACTTAAAGTAGTAAAGGAGTTTTGCTATTTGGGAAGCAAAAGAACTGATGATGGTCGAAGTAGAGAAGATGTAAAATGTAGACTGGCAATGGCAAGGAAAGTGTTTCTGAAGAAGAGAAATTTGTTAACATCGAATATAGATTTAAGTGTCAGGAAGTCGTTTCTGAAAGTATTTGTATGGAGTGTAGCCATGTATGGAAGTGAAACATGGACAATAAACACACTCCTGGAAATTGAAATAAGAACACCGTGAATTCATTGTCCCAGGAAGGGGAAAATTTATTGACACATTCCTGGGGTCAGATACATCACATGATCACACTGACAGAACCACAGGCACATAGACACAGGCAACAGAGCATGCACAATGTCGGCACTAGTACAGTGTATATCAGCGTTCGTGCTGGACGTGCAGACCGCGTGAGACGACGCTTCATCCAGTCCCAAACATGCTCAATGGGGGACAGATCCGGAGATCTTGCTGGCCAGGGTAGTTGACTTACACCTTCTAGAGCACGTTGGGTGGCACGGGATACATGCGGACGTGCATTGTCCTGTTGGAACAGCAAGTTCCCTTGCCGGTCTAGGAATGGTAGAACGATGGGTTCGATGACGGTTTGGATGTACCGTGCACTATTCAGTGTCCCCTCGACGATCACCAGTGGTGTACGGCCAGTGTAGGAGATCGCTCCCCATACCATGATGCCGGGTGTTGGCCCTGTGTGCCTCGGTCGTATGCAGTCCTGATTGTGGCGCTCACCTGCACGGCGCCAAACACGCATACGACCATCATTGGCACCAAGGCAGAAGCGACTCTCATCGCTGAAGACGACACGTCTCCATTCGTCCCTCCATTGACGCCTGTCGCGACACCACTGGAGGCGGGCTGCACGATGTTGGGGCGTGAGCGGAAGACGGCCTAACGGTGTGCGGGACCGTAGCCCAGCTTCATGGAGACGGTTGCGAATGGTCCTCGCCGATACCCCAGGAGCAACAATGTCCCTAATTTGCTGGGAAGTGGCGGTGCGGTCCCCTACGGCACTGCGTAGGATCCTACGGTCTTGGCGTGCATCCGTGCGTCGCTGCGGTCCGGTCCCAGGTCGACGGGCACGTGCACCTTCCGCCGACCACTGGCGACGACATCGATGTACTGTGGAGACCTCACGCCCCACGTGTTGAGCAATTCGGCGGTACGTCCACCCGGCCTCCCGCATGCCCACTATACGCCCTCGCTCAAAGTCCGTCAGCTGCACATACGGTTCACGTCCACGCTGTCGCGGCATGCTACCAGTGTTAAAGACTGCGATGGAGCTCCGTATGCCACGGCAAACTGGCTGACACTGACGGCGGCGGTGCACAAATGCTGCGCAGCTAGCGCCATTCGACGGCCAACACCGCGGTTCCTGGTGTGTCCGCTGTGCCGTGCGTGTGATCATTGCTTGTACAGCCCTCTCGCAGTGTCCGGAGCAAGTATGGTGGGTCTGACACACCGGTGTCAATGTGTTCTTTTTTCCATTTCCAGGAGTGTAGTTTGGACAAGAAGAGAATAGAAGCTTTCGAAATGTGGTGCTACAGAAGAATGCTGAAGATTAGATGGGTAGATCACATTACTAATGAGGAGGTATTGAATAGAATTGGGGAGAAGAGGAGTTTGTGGCACAACTTGACAAGAAGAAGGGACCGGTTGGTAGGACATGTTCTGAGGTATCAAGAGATCACAAATTTAGCATTGGAGGGCACCGTGGCGGGTAAAAGTCGTAGAGGGAGACCAAGAGATGAATACAATAAGCAGATTCAGAAGGATGTAGGTTGCAGTAAGTACTGGGAGATGAAGAAGCTTGCACAGGATAGAGTAGCATGGAGAGCTGCATCAAACCAGTCTCAGGACTGAAGACAACAACAACAACCTATACTGTGATTTAGGTCAAGATCCCAGGTATCACATATTGCAGCCATTCCCCATGGTGGGCTCTCTTTTGCGAGTAATTGACGAAAAAAAAAAATTCGAAATTTTGTGTGACACTCACTAGCGTTAAAATATCGTATTACGTAATCTACTTTCATGGTATAATGGATAAGATGACACACGCGCAGGTGGTCGTGGGTTCGAATCTCGTCATGTACACAACTTTTTTTTTTGTAAATCTTTATCGAAAGTACTTCAATCGTTATTTTTATTCAATTAATTGGTTTCAATAAAATTTTTATTTCTATTCTTTTGTCACATGACTTTAATCACCGTATGAACTTTTTCATTTGTTGCATTTTTTCTTCATATCACTCGTTTTACAACCGGAATTTTTTTGAAAAAAAGTGGCTCTGAGCACTATGGTACTTAACATCTGAGGTCATCAGTCCCCTAGAGCTTAGAACTACTTAAACCTGACCAACCTAAGGACATTACACACATCCATGCCCGAGGCAGGATTCGAACCTGCGACAGTAGCAGTAGCGCGGTTCCGGACTGAAGCGCCTAGAACCGCTCGGTCAACGTTGCCGGCGGATTTTTTTTTTTTAGTATGAATTTAATTATATGTATCTATTATAATATTCAATTATTTGAAAATTCCGATCAGTCAGTTAGAAAACCAAGACGAAATAAAAACGGATTTTTATTACGAGATGCGCAATTTGTTTTGCACGGTAATTGTCCTCAAACATTTGAGACGTAACCTAAATACCTACTGCAGTATGGGAAAAATTACGCATATGAAAATTTAAATGAAAGACAGGTTTATAAGTAAAACGAAATTCAAGCAAAATGAGAAACAAATATAATGATCGCAGTAATGTTGACGAAAAATACAGGGTCATAAAACAAATGAAATTAAATTGAAATTAATACATAAAATTAATTAAATACGCATGAACAAAGGTTTCAAGTGGAGAAAGAATGATGGGGAGAAAATTGAGAGGAAACGAAGAAGTTAATATTATGATTAAAATTATGACAAAGGAATAGAAATAAAACATTGCATTCAAACGAATTAATTGAATAAAAATAGTGATCGAAGTAATTTCCATTAAGATTTAAAAATAAAAAAAAAATCAGTGCATTTGCCTAGGTTCGAACCCGCAGCCTTTCCTATCCATTATACCACACACACTATGTGACACAATTTTTTTAGCGCTATTGGGTGTCACACATAATTTCGATTTTTTTAATTTTCGTCGCAAACGGGGACCCACCAGCGTGAATGGCTGCAGTGTGTGATACCTGGGATGTTAACCTACATCACTGTACAGATAGTTTCAAAAAATCAATCGCACCGCTGGGAACTTCTTGTGAGTTGGATTGGAAGCAGTTTGTTGGTCGTGGGGATTTTGTCACTGACAGTCAGATACGACTGCTCAGTACTATTACATGCGACACAACTTCCGAAAGACGAAAACCTAATTTCGGAAACCGTTTTTCGCTGTCGTGTTTACATGTTAAGCTCTGAAGCGGATTTGTTAGCCCAGTAAAACATGGCTCCTGGAAAACAGCTCATCCAGTTTCTAATTTAGTGAACTCAATCGTTATTTCTCTTCGCTTAAATATTACAGGTAGACAGTCTAATATTTCTGCTTCTCCTCCACTGCATAATAATTCCATATTAGCCGAATAGGCAGAAAACAAGACGTAACTTGACAATCCAAGCACGTTTCAAAACCGGTTGCGTTTACCTGGGAGCGAATATCGATTGCGGAATTGGAAAACCGGCAGCTAGAAGCGGATTTCCAGAACCGATTGTGAAGTGTTTACACGACCACCCAGAAGCGGTATTGGGAAATCGGTTTACGAAACCCGGCTTTGGAAGCGCCACGTAAAAGGGGCATCATTGAGCTACGATGGCTGCGGGGCGATACACGTTCTTATGCGCTACACGATGTGACTGTTGCCAGTTCTTCGTTTGCATTCATCTGTTTTCGAAAAGCATCCGATCTGATTTTTCTAGATAAACTTTTGTCTTGATTCTGGATGAGGAATGCATGCCGACCTCCAATTGCGGCATTTTTTTCTACACTGTTTACTACTCTACCTCTCACAATTAAAAACAAACCGTGAACAAATTGAACTTACTCTCAAAAGTTATATGTGTATCTATATATCAATATTATCTTTTTATCCTTGTTATGTATGGGGAAGAGCAACTGCTAAAAAAACCAAACTTCGCCCCCAACATGCCATGAAGGCCCAAGGGTACCGACCGGCCGCCGTGTCATCCTCAGCCCACAGGCGTCACCGGATGCGGATATGGGGGGACTTGTGGTCAGCACACCGCTCTCCCGGCCGTGTGTGAGTTTCCGAGACCGGGGCCGCTACTTCTCAGTCAAGTAGCTCCTCAGTTTGCCCCGCAAGGGCTGAGTGCACCCCGCTTGCCAACAGCGCTCGGCAGACCGGATGGTCACCCATCCAAGTGCTAGCCCAGCGCGACAGCGCTTAACTTCGGTGATCTGACGGGAACCGGTGTTACCACTGCGGCAAGGCCGTTGGCGAAAAGCAACTACACTTCTACTGAATCTAACTACGGAGAGAATAAGAAAAAATATAAATTCTTCTTTGACATTAATGCACAGCACGAGATTTATTAGTCAGTTAACCGACGCATTTTATTGTAACCGCGTTCCAATGAGTAACCCACAATACCACAAAACAAATTAATCTTTTGGCACTGCCATTATTAAAATTAGCAGATTTCAGGTGTTGGCCACCATCTACCATACTTATCCCTAAGTTTGGAATTAGAAGATTGTCTAAAGTCGATCCAGCTCAAGTGACCCCAAGTGTCTAAA
Source organism: Schistocerca americana (assembly GCF_021461395.2). Taxonomy (NCBI): domain Eukaryota; kingdom Metazoa; phylum Arthropoda; class Insecta; order Orthoptera; family Acrididae; genus Schistocerca; species Schistocerca americana. The sequence continues at coordinate 78,745,906 of NC_060127.1, forward strand.
AAAGCAATTCTCTGACCTTCAGCTGTTCCATACGTTCAAAGAAAGAGGTTTATTCGACTAAACGATCAGTCCTGACCTTCTCATCATTACTCTTCTGTGTACATTTAGTGTGTTTGCTTCTAGAAGTCCTGTGTCGTAATTATATTCATGACATACTCTATGAGCCATTCCTGGCTCATGCTATGCGTTGGATTAAACCATGGTTGCTATTCTGTGTTTAGTCTCCCGCGGTCATGGCGATTATGCTGTTATTCTCTCTTTCCGCGGGTGGCAGCAGCGGTGTGTATCGATATTCGTACCTTGGACTATCTTCGGCCTGGCGATTATAGTTTCGGTCTGGGTTGTGTGTGGGCAGTTGGTCGGTTGGCGTGGAGCAGCGAGTAAATTTCCACGGCCCTCAGTTTGGCCGGGGCCCGCTGGCGGCCTCTATGCTGTGTCGGAGTGTGTGGCGCTGTTCCCATTGCTATGAGGTTCGTGGCTCACCGATCCTGGACGCGAAGGTTGAGTTTTGACTTAATCTACCAGCAAGTCACGACTGTTCACATTGTGTCGTTTGGAGTTCGTTGTCGGCTGTTGGGATATTCCCGCAAGCAACAACGTGTGTTTTCAAGTTGGCAAATTTTAGCCACCCCCCGGTGGAGTTTAATTGTACTTGGTTGTTTGAATTGAAGTGCACCAGCGGAATCTTCTACCTTGTGGCCGTTAACGTTCCGGTTACCTGCCCTGTCCGTTGACGTAAATTCAAGCAGTGTATTTTCCTCATCGTGTTGTCGCTGTCCAGCACGGTGTGTAGTTTGACAGCTCAATGTATAGTTGATTGTGCGCGCCAGTACCTTCTACGTTGTTCCATTGAACTCCCTGTTGTGTGCTGGTCGGGTGAAGCGGAGATTATTTTGTCGGTGGGTCCGTTGACTGTCTGTCGGTTGAGTTGTCGTCGGATCGGCAACGGTTCGGCCGACTGCCTGTCTCACCTAAGCGAGCGTTAGTGTTTGAATTCCAGGCCGACCCTCTGAACTTCTGAGCACCCTTGGGTGTATTGCCTTCTCTTGTTTGTTCTTGTTGTTTGTACTTGATGGCTTCTAGTCGATTTTTAGATTAAGGTTGTTTTGCCCTTAAGGCGTCAAGTGGTTTGGGACTTGAGCCTAATTTAAGAACTGTTTTACGTAAAGCCTTTGGCATTTTTAAAATTAATGTTATTGAGTGTGAGAGTTGGGCCTTCAGACCATTTTGAATTTCAGTTGTTTGCTCTTGAAGTGACAGATTCTTTGGGCCTTCAGCCTAATTAAGAAACTGTTTTAAGATAAGGCCTTGCCTTTCAAATTTCTGATTTTGGTTGAGCTTTAAGTTATTGGCCTTGAGCCGCTTTTAAATTAAAGTGGCCTTGCACTTAAGGCATGAGATTGTGCGGCGCATTCAGCCGCTAATTAAGTTCCTAAACGAAATCTGTGTTTTTTTTTAAATTTTGTATTGGCTCTTGTAGTGTTTGATCAAATAAAAGGTTGTATGTTCGAGTGTAACTGACAGCCGCTTATTTTGGCCCCTTTCCACAACTTAAACTACCTGTCCTGTCCTGCGGGTTTAGCAGGGCGTATCACTCTACATATTAAGTAAGTAGTGACAAATGTAATGTGGTGGCTTAAACCATTTTAACCATTATCTGAGAAGATAGTCCATGACTGAAACCGGTTGATATTTGGGTTTAAAACAAAAGCAGCTGACAGCTGAACAAGCATTTTATACATCTCTTGATTACTGCCTAAGGGGATATGTAAAGTTACTTGTGTGTGAGACCCCAGTGGACATGGAATTAGTTGCCAGAATTGTAGCTGCCTGTGATGTGATTCGAAGCACTCCAGGGACATTTGTCAGGGCGCATCAGAATTTTGTTCTCCAATCTCATATTTGCATTGAGGTTGATGACCGCCAGTTTCAGTACATTTTGTAAGACACAGTACAAATAGTTCGATCATTGTGTCAATGTGTAATGTAAATAAATAGGTACACAGTAACGTGATTTTATTCATATTATCTCCTTAAACTGGCTTGTCCGACCCCAGGTTCCCTGCCCCAAATTGTTCAGTGAAGCATTCTCTACGTCCTGTTCAGTCTTTGCACGCTCTTACGGGAATACCCTGTGAATATGAGATCTTAGAACCTCTTCTGTACATTTTATTTGTGGGTACTGTTTTATTGCGACTTGAAAGTCACTTCATCTTTTTTTCACTACTTTTAATCCATATTCTCAGTATCATCTGTGGATTTCGTTTTTAGTGTAGCGTATATTGCTGTCAATTTTCTCCCTTCTACGCACACAAACCATTTGATGTCGACACAGAGATACATTACTAGACTGGCAAAACTGTGTACGGGATCATTGGTGTCGCTGAAGCCAGCACTTTAGAACTGCAATATGGCGACGAGCACAGAGAACGTGTAAACAAACAGCTGTTTATTTATTGATAAAACAGTCGTAAGAAGGGGAAACAAATCGATGTAACTACGTTACCTTTAGAGTTTTGACACAGTAGTCAATATATGCGTCGTATCTGACTGTAATTTTTCAAGTATTGGAACGGAAGACACAAGGAAAGAAACTTGGCTTGGCGCAAGATACATTTCACGTATTTGTACTTTTGTAGTGTCTGTAAGCGTAAACAATTACATCACAGTTTGTTCAAATGGTTCAAATGGCTCTGAGCACTATGGGACTCAACTGCTGAGGTCATCAGTCCCCTAGAACTTAGAACTAGTTAAACCTAACTAACCTAAGGACATCACAAACATCCATGCCCGAGGCAGGATTCGAACCTGCGACCGTAGCGGTCTTGCGGCTCCAGACTGCAGCGCCTTTAACCGCACGGCCACTTCGGCCGGCCGACAGTTTGTCATTATCTGAAATAGTGACAGATTTTTTAAATATTTTGTATATGTTTTAAGGGGTTTAATAAATCTAGTACTAACAGACATAGCTTAGTGACGGGTTTTAACTAGTTTTGATCGATATCGGCTTTTATTCGAAAAGTGTTCCATAACTAGAATGTGCTACTTGTCAATAACAAGTTCTTTATTCATTTGAGTGTTCTTACGAAAGCTACAATCTGCTTTAAACGTGTGTGTACGTACCTTGATCTTCTCCACATAATACGATTCTACAATGTTAGTGTTCAACTCAACTAGTATGCAAATATGTGCTCAACTGCAGAACTTGGTTAGATCGCTTCGTACAGCTTACAACGTCATTTCTTTCCAGAAAATCGTTGTAGTACGTTACACAAACTTCCAGGTGCCACCATCTTATCTTACCACACACCAGTCTTCAGTAAAACATGCGTCTTTGCCAGTCTAATAACGTATGTCTGTGGATATCGACTCCACATATTAGCATCTTTCCACTGCATAGTTCATACTGTATGCACGTTTACGTCTTTGACGCTCTTGTCATCCATTGTCTTGAAAATGCTTTAAAATGACCACGTGTCGAAAATGCAATCGCAATAAATAATGTTTAAAGAGCCTAAAGCGAAATGATTTCGTTTAAAAGTTTCACAAAGGCTGTGGACCTAGTCATCATCAAACTTAACCCAACAGAGTCGTGTTATGACTGTTATTCGCTTGTGATATTTAAATCCAGTTTATAATGGTGGTGCTGTGTGATTATACGAGGGCAGTTCAATAAGTAATGCAACACATTTTTTTTCTCGGCCAATTTTGGATGAAAAAACCGGAAATTTCTTGTGGAATATTTTCAAACATTCCCGCTTCGTCTCGTATAGTTTCATTGACTTCCGACAGGTAGCAGCGCTGTACGGAGCTGTTAAAATGGCGTCTGTAACGGATGTGCGTTGCAAACAACGGGCAGTGATCGAGTTTCTTTTGGCGGAAAACCAGGGCATCTCAGATATTCATAGGCGCTTGCAGAATGTCTGCGGTGATCTGGCAGTGGACAAAAGCACAGTGAGTCGTTGGGCAAAGCGTGTGTCATCATCGCCGCGAGGTCAAGCAAGACTGTCTGATCTCCCGCGTGCGGGCCGGCCGTGCACAGCTGTGACTCCTGCAATGGCGGAGCGTGCGAACACACTCGTTCGAGATGATCGACGGATCACCATCAAACAACTCAGTGCTCAACTTGACATCTCTGTTGGTAGTGCTGTCACAATTGTTCACCAGTTGGGATATTCAAAGGTTTGTTCCCGCTGGGTCCCTTGTTGTCTAACCGAACACCATAAAGAGCAAAGGACAACCATCTGTGCGGAATTGCTTGCTCGTCATGTGGCTGAGGGTGACAATTTCTTGTCAAAGATTGTTACAGGCGATGAAACATGGGTTCATCACTTCGAACCTGAAACAAAACGGCAATCAATGGAGTGGCGCCACACCCACTCCCCTACCAAGAAAAAGTTTAAAGCCACACCCTCAGCCGGTAAAGTCATGGTTACAGTCTTCTGGGACGCTGAAGGGGTTATTCTGTTCGATGCCCTTCCCCACTGTCAAACGATCAACTCTGAAGCGTATTGTGCTACTCTTCAGAAATTGAAGAAACGACTTCAGCGTGTTCGTAGGCACAAAAATCTGAACGAACTTCTCCTTCTTCATGACAACGCAAGACCTCACACAAGTCTTCGCACCCGAGAGGAGCTCACAAAACTTCAGTGGACTGTTCTTCCTCATGCACCCTACAGCCCCGATCTCGCACCGTCGGATATCCATATGTTTGGCCCAATGAAGGACGCAATCCGTGGGAGGCACTACGCGGATGATGAAGAAGTTATTGATGCAGTACGACGTTGGCTCCGACATCGACCAGTGGAATGGTACCGTGCAGGCATACAGGCCCTCATTTCAAGGTGGCGTAAGGCCGTAGCATTGAATGGAGATTATGTTGAAAAATAGTGTTGTGTAGCTAAAAGATTGGGGAATAACCTGGTGTATTTCAATGCTGAATAAAACAACCCCTGTTTCAGAAAAAAAATGTGTTGCATTACTTATTGAACTGCCCTCGTAAGTTACGGGAACACTCCACATCCATAGTCCCTTGTGCATCAGTGCGTCGAGGCGTGCTGCCAGGGCTTGATTTATTACGGTACGTACTGGTACCGTGTATCGACACTTCCGATGAAAAAAAATAAAATAAAAAACGTGCGCAGTGGCGTGTGGTGGGAGGTGGCTATGGCCAATTCAACCCGTGTAATTGACATAAGCACTTGGCCCAAAGACATTTAATACAATAGTTTTGGTGAAAAAGATGTTGAGTCACTTGCAGATCGCTTGGACAGACTAGATATGTTTAAGCATTTCAGATGTTTTGACACTTACAAGGACTTTTCTGGAAGTTGTGAAATAAAAAAAAGTATCCCACAGGTCTGATTCCGTTGACAACTACTGTCAAAACAATTCCATTGTGATCTAGTGAACGTGAAAGAGGGTTTTGCCAAATGAATATGATCATTACTGACGTTAGGATCTCTCTGTTAACAAAAACTTTCTTCACTACTTTTTCTGAAGTTGAATGGTCCACCGCTGGCTCGTTGTGGCGCTTCAAGGTACGAGGAATCCTGGTTGTTTCGTGACGGCACTCCACTGTGGTCACCAGCAACAAGGCAAGAGGGAGAGGAGGGACAGTTTTATAAACTGTAAGTTAAGATTCCGGAATAGCCCTTCTTTCGGATCTGCTTGAAGGGACTGCCAAGGGGGATGTGACCATGAGAAGAAGATTGAACAACCAACAGAAGGATAACGTTCTACGAGTCGGGACGTGGAATGTCAGAAGATTGAACGTACGTCATAAGACTGAACGTGGTAGGGAAGCTAGAAAATCTGAGAAACGAATGTAGAAGCTCGGTCTAGATATAGTGGGGGATAGTGAAGTGAAATGAAAAGAAGACAAGGATTTCTAGTCAGATGAGTATAGAGTAATGTCAGCAACAGCAGAAAGTGGTATAACGGAAGTAGGATTCGTTATGAATAGCAGGGTAGGGCAAAGAGTACGTCACTGTGAACAGTTCGGTGACAGGGTTGTTCGTATCAGAATCAACAGCAAAACCAACACCTACGACGATAGTCCACGTGTCTATGCCACGTCCCAAGCTGAAGATAAAAAGATAGAGAATATGTATGAGGATATTAAAAGAGTAATACAGTATGAGAGGGGGAGATGAAAATATGTCACCGGGGGACTGGAATGCAGTTTTAGGGAAGGGAGTAGAAGAAAAAGTTACAGGAGAATATGGGCTTGGAACAAGCAATGGGAGAGTAGAAAGACTAATTGAGTTCTGTAATAAATTTCAGCTAGTAATAGAGAATACTCTGTTCAAGAATCACAAGAGGAAGGGTATACTTGGAAAAGGTCAAGTAATATGGGAAGATTTCAGTTAGATTATATCATGATCAGAGATTCCGAAATCAGATACTGGACTGTAAGGTGTACCCAGGAGCAGATATAGACTCGGATTACAATCTAGTAGTGATGAAGAATAGGCTAAAGTTTAAGAAATTAGACAGGAAGAATCAATACGCAAAGAACTGGGATACAGAAGTACCAAGGAATGACGAGATGCGCTTGAAGTTCTCTAAGACTATAGATACAGCATTAAGGAATAGCTCAGTAGACACTACAGTTCGAGAGGGATGAACATCTATAAAAAGGGCAATCACAGAAGTTGAAAAGAAAAAAACATTGGTGAAAAGAAGGTAACTGCAAAGAAACCATCCGTAACAGAAGAAATACTTCAACTGATCGATGAAAGAAGGAAGTACAAAAATTTTCAGGAAAATTCAGAAATATAGGTCACTGAGGAAGAAGTAAATTGGAAGTACAGGGAAGCTAAGACGAAATGGTTGCAGGAAAAATGTGAAGAAATCGAAAAAGAAATGATTGTCGGCAGGACTGATTCAGGGTACAGAAAAGTCAAAACAACTTTCGATGAAATTAAAAGCAAGGCTGGTAACATTAAGAGTGCAATGGGACTTCTACTGTTAAATTCAGCAGAGAGAGCGGATAGACGGAAAGAATTCAGTGAAGGCCTCTATGAGGGGGAAGGCTTGTCTGATGACGTGATAGAAGAAGGGACAGAAGTCGATTCAGAAGAGATAGGGGACCCAGTATTAGAATCAGATTCATAAGAGCTTTGGAACATTTAGGATCAAATAAGGCAGAAGGGTTGGACAACATTAAATTGGAATTTCTAAGATCATCGGGGAAAGTGCCAACAAAAGACGATTGACGTTGGTGTGTAGAATATACGAGTCCGGCGACATACCATCTGACTTTCGGAAAAAGAGCATCGCGCACAATTCCGAAGATTGCAAGAGCTGATAAGTGCGGGAATTACTGCACAATCAGCTTAACAGCTCAAGCATGAAAGTTGCTGACAAGATGACGATCAGTTTGGCTGTGGAAAAGGTAAAGACACCAGAGAGGCAATTACGATGTTGCGGTTGATTATAGAAGTAAGGGTAAAGAAAAATCGACACGTTCTTAGGAGTCGTTGACACGGAAAAAGCGTTCGATAGTGTCAAATGGTGCAAGGTGTTTGAAATTCTGAGGAAAATAGGGGTAAGCTAGAGGGAGAAACGGGTAATATACAATAAGAGCCAAGGAAGAGTGGAAGACCAGAACGAAGTGCTCGGATTAAAATGGGTGTAAGATTGGATGTAGTCTTTCGTCCCAACAGTTCAGTCTGTACATCGAAGAAGCAGTTATGGAAAAAAATAAAAGAAAGGTTCAAGAGTGGAATTAAAATTCAAGATGAAGGGATATCAATGATAAGAATCACTGATGACTTTCCTATGCTCAGTGAAAGTGAAGAAGCATTATAGGATCTGTTGAATGGAATGAACAGTCTGTTGGGTACAGAACGGATTGAGAGTAAATAGCAGAAAGACGAAAGTAATGAGACGTAGCAGCAATGAAAACAGTGAGAAACTTAACATCAGAATTGGTGACTGCGAAGTAGATGAAGTTAAGAACTCTGCTACTTAGGCAGCAAAATAATCCACGGCAGACAGAGAGAGGAGGACATCAAAAGCAGACTAGAATTGTCAAAATTGGCATTGCCGCTCAAGAGAATTCTATTAGTAGCGAACATAGGCCTTAATTTAGGGAAGAAATTTCTGAGAATGTACTTCCGTAACACAGCATTGTATGGTAGTAAAACATAGACTGTGAGAAAACGAGAATAGAAGAGAATCGAAGGATTTGAGATGTGGTGCTCCAGACGAATGCCGAAAATTAGGTGGTCTGGAAAGGTACGGAACGAGAAAGTTCTCCGCTGAATCGCCAAGGATAAGTGCCAGGATGATAGGACATCGGTTAAGACATCAGGGAATAACTTCCATGGCACTAGATGGAGCTGTAGAGCGCAAGAACTGTAGAGGAAGGCAGAGATCGGAGTACATCCAGCAAATAATTGAGAACGTAGGTTGCAAGTGCTACTCTGAGATGAACAGGTTTTTACAAGAGAGGAATTCGTGGCGGGCCGCATCAAACCAGTCAGAAGACTGATGACTAAATAGAAAAAGTTAAAAAATATAGGTTTTTTCCCTTTTTCAGTATCTTACAGTTCGAATTTCAGTGTGTTCACTTTACTGTAATTTCCTTCTTGTAGAACATCGTAAATTGAGAAATAATAGAATGCCGCGGTGGCCGAGCGGTTCTAGGCGCTTCAGTCCGGAACCGCGCTGCTGCTACGGTCGCAGGTTTGAATCCTGTCTCGGGCATGGATGTGTGTGATGTCCTTAGGTTAGTTAGGTTTAAACGGTTCTGTCTAGCGGACTGATGACCTCAGATGGTAAGTCCCATAGTGCTTACAGCCATTTGAACCATTTTGTTGAGAAATAATACACTGACGGACAAAAATCACAATACCAAGAAGGAGTTGTGCGACATAAACGAATGTTGGTAGGCGTGTTTGTGCATCTGAAAGATTGTGTCTGATCAGATTTCGCACCTCTATGAGGATGTAAATCAGGTTTTTTTTATTGCATTTTTGAAAGGTGTATTTGTCTGGAATGTTGGGACACGTGTTTTTTTTAATCCGTGCGTTACAAAGGTTTCTACCGCCCTTTGTTCGAAGCAGTGTCGCGGGCGCCGTGTGACGCTCTCAGCCGGGAACGCCCGCTCCAGATTGAAAACTTGTCTTGCCCTGACGCACGTTCACAAAACGATTTCTATTGCAGTACGCATGCAAACATATTCGCCGAAAAACCTGATGAACGACGTGTGCAGGCTGCCGAACGTTGCATATCTAAGCCAGATCGGCTTTTTACGCCAAGAAGAAGAGGGTTCAAAAGTGGTTCAAATGGTTCTGAGCACTATGAGACTTTACTTCTGAGGTCATCAATCCCCTAAAACTTAGAACTACTTAAACCTAACTAACCTAAGGACATCACACACATCCATGCTCGAGGCAGGATTCGAACCTGCGACTGTAGCGGTCGCACGGCTCCAGACTGTAGCGCCTAGAACCTCTCGGCCACTCCGGCCGGCGAAGAAGAATGAATTGCTCTCCAGGAACAATCGGAGTTAGAGAAAGTGTTGATATACGGTACTGGAATTGCAGACAAAACGTAAGTGACGAAAACAATTTTTTGGTTAATTTTGGTCAAAACTGGTCTAAATAACTTCAGATTTGTGTTCAGCGGCATCAAAAGTATTTAATAACTTGTTGTTCTTATACAAATTGAACTAACAACTGTCGAGGAGCTCCTGGAAGAGCTAAAAAATTAAGCAAATTCAAGTTTTACATTGTTGATTTTCTTCATTTAAACTTACGACTTGTCACCTGAATATGTTTTTTTTATATTTCATTTTATCTCTTTCTAATACCGTGTTATAATTTCATGTATTGACTCGTTCCATGACCATGGAGACTACTCCTTAATTTGGTCCCACGGAACAATAAATAAATAAATAAATAAATACATAAATAAATTTAAAAGTTTTTCCTGAACTTCAAACATGTTTTCTCGAGAAATAGTTTTTCAAAACTGCTTACAGCATAAAATAAAAGTTTCAACCTATTAACTTATGCCTTTGACCCCCCCAAAAGTAACCACTTTTGTTGAGAGCTTATTCTATAATATATGGAATTTGTTAATATCAATTATTTCTTGTAAAGTCATGAAAGTGGAAAAAACGCCAAAAATCGAAATCGAAGTGTGGTCTTCAGTCCAGAGACTGGTTTGATGCAGCTCTCCATGCTACTCTATCCTGTGCAAGCTTCTTCATCTCCCAGTACCTACTGCAGCCTGCATCCTTCTGAATCTGTTTAGTGTATTCATCTCTTGGTCTCCCTCTACGATTTTTACCCTCCACACTGCCCTCCAGTACTAAATTGGTGATCCCTTGATGCCTCAGAATATGTCCTACCAACCGATCCCTTCTTCCAGTCAAGCTGTGCCACAAATTTCTCTTCTCCCCAATTCTGTTCAATACCTCCTCATTAGTTACGTGATCTACTCATCTAACCTTCAGCATTCTTCTGTAGCACTGCATTTCGAAAGCTTCTATTCTCTTTTTGTCTAAACTATTTATCGTCCACGTTTCACTTCCATACAAGGCTACACTCCATACAAATACTTTCAGAAACGACTTCCTGACACTTAAATCTATATTCGATGTTAGCAAATTTCTCTTCTTCAGAAACGATTTCCTTGCCATTGGCAGTCTACATTTTATGTCTTCTCTACTTCGACCATCATCAGTTATTTTGCTCCCCAAATAGCAAAACTCCTTTACTACTTTAAGTATCTCATTTCCTAATCTAATTCCCTCAGCATCACCTGACTTAATTCGACTACATTCCATTATCCTCGTTTTGCTTTTGTTGACGTTCATCTTATATCCTCCTTCCAAGACACTGTCCATTCCGTTCAACTGATCTTCCAAGTCCTTTGCCGTCTCTGACAGGATTACAATGTCATCGGCGAACCTCAAAGTTTTAATTTCTTCTCCATGGATTTTAACTCCTACTCCGAACTTATCTTTTGTTTCCTTTACTGCTTGCTCAATATACAGATTGAATAACGTTGGGGATAGGCTACAACCCTGTCTCACTCCCTTCCCAACCACTGCTTCTCTTTCATGCCCCTCGACTCTTATAACTGCCATCCGGTTTCTGTACAAATTGTAAATAGCCTTTCGCTCCCTGTATTTTACCTCTGCCACCTTAAGAATTTGAAAGACAATATTCCAGTCAACATTGTCAAAAGCTTTCTCTAAGCGTACAAATGCTAGGAACGTAGGTTTGCCTTTCCTTAATCTATTCTCTAAGATAAGTCGTAGGGTCAGTAATGCCTCGCGTGTTCCAACATTTCTACGGAATCCAAACTGATCTTCCCCGAGGTCGGCTTCTACCAGTTTTTCCATTCGTCTGTAAAAAATTCGTGTTAGTATTTTGCAGCAGTGGCTTATTGAACTGATAGTTCGGTAATTTTCACATATTGTCAACACCTGCTTTCCTTGGGATTGGAATTATTATATTCTTCTTGCAGTCTGAGGGCATTTCGCCTGCCTCATACATCTTGGTCACCAGATGATAGAGTTTTGTCAGGGCTGGCTCTCCCAAGGCTATGAGTAGTTTTAATGGATTGCTGTCTTCTCCCGGGACCTTGTTTGGACTCAGGTCTTTCAGTGCTCTGTCAAACTCTTCACGCAGTATCATATCTCCCATTTCATCTTCATCTACATCCTCTTCCATTTCCAGAATATTGTCCTCAAGAACATCGCCCTTGTATAGACCCTCTATGTACTCCTTCCACCTTTCTACTTTCCCTTCTTCGCTTAGGACTGGATTTCCATCTGAGCTCTTGATATTCCTTATGGTTAGGTGTAACGTCCGATGAACTGATGTTATCCATTTTTGATTTCACGTAACTCCTGGGGAACTGCACGCAGTGTGCGTACTTCAAACTCGCAGACCCTTGATCAAACCACAATTGCGCGCGCCATTTATTGTATTGAAAATCTACAATAAATTTCAAAGTATGATCAATGATAATCCCTAAAACAGGTTCTTTGTATGTCTTTTCATCGTCTAGAAAAAAAATTTAGAACTTTGCCTATTTTTTGCTCACTTGAACGAGAACCTGGCCTTGATGCGACAGAGACTCAATTATCAGCACCTGACTGAGTCTGAACGAGGTCTTGTAAAAGGGCTACGAGAAGCTGGTTGTTCCTTCTGCGATGCTGCAGAAAGTCTTGGCAGGAACGTAGCCACTGTAGGTGACTGCCGGCAGCCGTGCTCACGAGAATGTACGGCCACAGGAAGATCGGGTTCCGGACGGCCACGTGGCACTGCCAAGAGGGAAGACCATCGTGTCCGGCGTATGGCTCTGGTGCTGCGTACTGCATCTGCTGCAGAAATTTGAGGAGCAGTTTACTCCACAGGGAGACAACGAAGTATTAAAAATCGGTTACTTTAAGGACTGCTCCGAGCCAGACTCCCTGTAGCTTTTATTCAATTGACCTCAAACCACTGCCACTTGCGACTTCAGTGGTGTCATGATAGAGCTCGTTGGAGGGCAGGGTGGAGAGCTCTTGTGTTTCTGATGAAAGCTGGTTCTGTCTTGGTGGCAGTGATGCCCGTTGGTTGGGCCTTCAACACATCTACACTACTGGCCATTAAAATTGCTACACCACGAAGATGACGTGCTACAGACGCGAAATTTAACCGACAGGAAGAAGATCTTGTGATATGCAAATTATTAGCTTTTCAGAGCATTCACACAAGGTTCAACGAGCTGACATGAGGAAAGTTTCCAACCGATTTCTCATACACAAACAGCAGTTGACAGGCGTTGCCTGGTGAAACGTTGTTGTGATGCCTCGTGTAAGGAGGAGAAATGCGTACCATCACGTTTCCGACTTTGATAAAGGGCGGATTGTAGCCTACCGCGGTTGCGGTTTATCGTATCGCGACATTGCTGCTCGCGTTGGTCGAGATCCAATGACTGTTAGCAGAATATGGAATCGGTGGGTTCAGGAGGGTAATACAGAACGCCGTACTGGATCACAACGGTCTCGTATCACTAGCAGTCGAGATGACAGGCATCTTATCCGCATGGCTGTAACGGATCGTGCAGCCACGTCTCGATCCCTGAGTCAACAGATGGGGACGTTTGCAAGACAACAACCATCTGCACGAACAGTTCGACGACGTTTGCAGCAGTATGGACTATCAGCTCGGAGACCGTGGCTGCGGTTACCCTTGACGCTGCATCACAGACAGGAGCGCCTGCGATGGTGCACTCAACGACGAACCTGCGTGCACGAATGGTAAAACGTCGTTTTTTCAGATGAATCCAGGTTCTGTTTACAGCATCATGATGGTCGCATCCGTGTTTGGCGACATCGCGGTTAACGCACATTGGAAGCATGTTTTCGTCACCGCCATACTGGCGTATCACCCGTCGTGATGGTATGGGCTGCCATTGGTTACACGTCTCGGTCACCTCTTGTTCGCACTGACGGCGCATTGAACAGTCGACGTTACATTTCAGATGTGTCTACCCTCCATTCGATTCCTGCGAAACCCTACATTTCAGCAGGATAATGCACGACCGCATGTTCCAGGTCCTGTACGTGCTTTTCTGGTTACAGAAAATGTTAGACTGCTGCCCTGGCCAGCACGTTCTCCATATCTCTCACCAACTGAAAACTTCTGGTCAATGGTGGTCGAGCAAATGGCTCGTCACAATACGCCACTCACTACTCTTGATGAACTGTGGTATCGTGTTGAAGCTGCATGGGCACCTGTAACTGTACACGCTATCCAAGCTCTGTTTGACTCAATGTCCAGGTGTATCAAAGCAGTTATTACGGCCAGAGGTGGTTGTTCTGGGTACTGATTTCTCAGGATCTATGCACCCAAACTGCGTGAATATGTAATCACATGTCAGTTCTAGTATAATATATTTGTCCAATGATTACCCGTTTATCATCTGCATTTCTTCTTGGTGCAGCAATTTTAATGGCCAGTAGTGTAAGTGCTAGACGTACTTGATAAATGACAAGGAAAAAATTGTAGAAAGATGGAAAGAATACTTTTCAGAACTGTTGAATCGCCCAGACCAAGATGAGATATTACCTGCAAACACTACGGAGGAAAAGAAAGATGAAGAAGAATGGGATGTTAGTGAAGATGACGTGAAAATCGCAATCAAAGGACTCGGAAACAACAAAGCCCCAGGGGAGGACAGAATAACATAAGAATTAATCAAGGAGGGAGGTGAGATCTTACACTTAGAGATAGATAAGCTGATCCAGTTGATACGAGAGAAGGAGACACTGCCAGAAGAATGGAAATTGGCTATAATATGCCCAATATACAAGAGGGGAAGCAAAATGGAATGCGGTAACTACAGAGGAATCAGCTTGTTGAATGTAACGTATAAGGTACTGTCCATCATTATCCTCAGAAAACTACAACCATTCATAGAGAACAACATACAGGAGTACCAAGGTAGCTTTCGACGAAACCGATCCACAATAGATCATATTTTCACACTAAGACAATTGTTTGAAAAACACTGGGAATATGATAGAGATATCTACAGCCTGGTTATCGATTTTCAACGTGCATGTGACAGCATCCACAGCAATAGCCCAGACAATGCAATGCCTGACTTGAGAATCCCTGAGAAGCTAGTGAGAATGGTGCAAGCCTGTATGGTAGGGTCAAAAGCAGCAGTACGTTTCCGAGGAGCTACATCAGAAACATTCGTGATTGAGACAAGCCTCAGACCAGGGGATGTTCTCTCATGTGTTCTGTTCAATTTCATCTTAGAGAAAGTAATAAAAGAGCGTAGGCAACAGGAGTGGGCTGGAGTAGAGATGGGCGGTAACTTCAATTGTCTCGCATATGCAGATGACATAGTACTACTAAGTGAATCAAAGCACGAGTTGAAAGAAATGTACCAGAAAATGGACAGTTATGCACTGAAGATAGGGCTCAAAGTCAATCGAGACAAAACAGAGTTCATGCAATTAGGAAGAAGACAAGAGCAGGAAGAATTTCTTGAGGTAGATGGCAAGATGTTCAAGGGAGTACACCAGTTCAAATACTTGGGATCTTGGTTTACCACGGACAACAACATAAAATTGGACATCAAGGACAGAATAGCGGTGGGAATGAAATGCGTGCATTCCCTCAGAGCGACGCTCGGCTCTAAATCGATCTCACAAGGGAACCTCCCCATCACACCCCCCTCAGATTTAGTTATAAGTTGGCACAGTGGATAGGCCTTGAAAAACTGAACACAGATCAATCGAGAAAACAGGAAGAAGTTGTGTGGAACTATGAAAAAAAATTAGCAAAATATTCAAACTGAGTAGTCCATGTGCAAGATAGGCAACATAAAGCATAGTATAAGCTGAGGAGCGCCGTGGTCCCGTGGTTAGTGTGAGCAGCTGCGGAACGAGAGGTCCTTGGTTCAAGTCTTCCTTCGAGTGAAAAGTTTAATTTTTTATTTTCAGACAATTATCAAAGTTCAGGCACTCACACATAATCAACTTCGCTCTCCAAAATTCCGGGACATGTTCAGATTTGCTTGGACATATGCAGGATTTGACGGTCAACACACGGAAAAATTTGAAAACGTTAAAAACATATGGTTTGACAGAGTACAGGGAAAACTGTTCGACTGTGAAACTGTTGCATTCATTTGTTGCAGTTTATGTGACAAACTCTTATGTTTTCATCACTTTTTTGGGAGTGATTATCACATCCACAAGAAAACCTAAATCGGGCAAGGTAGAAGAATCTTTTTACCCATTCGCCAAGTGTACAAGTTAGATGGGTCGACAACATATTCCTGTCATGTGCGTCACATGCCGTCACCAGTGTCGTATAGAATGTATGAGACGTGTTTTCCTGTGGAGGAATCGGTTGACCTATGACCTTGCGATCAAATGTTTTCGGTTCCCATTGGAGAAGCACGTCCTTTCGTCTACTAATCGCACGGTTTTGCGGTGCGCTCGCGAAACACAGACACTGAACGAACGGACAGATCATAACTTTGCGAAAATAAGGAGAGTAAACTTTTCACTCGAGGGAATGCTTGAACCAAGGTCATCTCGTTCCGCAGCTTCTCACGCTAACCACGCGACCACGGCGCTCCTGAGTTCACACTATCCTTGATGTTGCCTATCATGCACATGGACTACTTAGTTTGTATATTTTGCTTATTTTTTTAATAGCTCCACACAACTTCTTCCTGTTTTCTCGATTGATCTGTGTTCAGTTTTTCAAAGCCTATCCACTGTGACTTACAACTAAATCCGAGGGGGGTGCGATGGGGAGGTTCCCTTGTCAGTGAACACTAAGGTTGAAATCTACAACACAGTGATATGCCCAGCTGTAGGGGACCAGTTTTAGATGACGGAGAATGGAGGAGGAGGAAAAACGAGGAAATCTATCTTACAGAAGATAAAGAAGAAAAAAGTACAATGGGCTGGCCATGTGGTTCATGGTGTGGGTTCCTGTAGTCATGTCCTAGTTCATGAACCATGGGCAACGTATGAGTGGCCAAGTAAGTGGTCCCGTCAGTCGGGATACCAGTTACTTTGGAATAAGGCTGTGCATCTCGGACTTATTCTGAGTCGTGGTCACCTTTGTGCTCATACGGCAAAGACTACCAAATCCACCGGTTAGTCCCTCAACCGTTAGGGGTAAAACCCAATGGGACTCGGGGCAAGTAAGGCTAACAACCCGCTTCCCTGGTACTTTAAATATGATGCTGGCAACAATCAGAGCAAAATGCCTCGGACCTTTGGAGGTGACGGAGTCCCACCTCTAACTGACAAACCAGGGACTCCTAAGATACGACTTGGCAAACAAATGGTAATGTGATGGGGAGCTATTAATATCAATGGGGGCTACTCTGGGAAGAAGGTAGAGCTGGCAGAGGCTGCAAGTAAGATGGGGCTGGACGTTTTAGCTGTTAGTGACATTCGGGTAACGGGTGAGAAAGAAGAGGAAGTGGGAGAATACAAGGTCTACCTGTCAGGAGTCAAAGCAGGAATAGAACTATGGGGTGTAGGGCTTTACATCAGGAAAGAAATGGAACCCAGCATAGTTGCAATAAGGTATGTAAACGAACGACTGATGTGGATAGATTTGACAGTGTCTAGCAAGAAAATTAGGATTGTGTCAGTATATTCGCATTGTGAAGGGACAGATCAAGATAAGATGGATAGTTTTTATGAGGCACTCAATGATGTAGTTGTTAGAGTAAAGGACAAGGACAGTGTTCTGCACATGGGTGATTTTAACGCCAGGATTGGAAATCAAACAGAAGGGTATGAAAAGGTTTTGGGTAATTTGGAGAAGATATGGAGGCCAACAGGAATGGGAAACAACTCTTGGATTTCTGTGCCAGTATGGGCTTAGTAATCACAAACTCCTTTTTTAAACATAAGAACATTCACCGGTATACTTGGGAAGGCAGGGGAACCAGATCTGTCATTGACTATATAATAACAGATCAGGAATTCAGGAAGGCTGTGAGGGACACACGTGTATTCAGGGGATTCTTAGATGACACTGATCATTATTTAATCTGCAGTGAAATTGGGATTGTGAGGCCGAAAGCGCAGGAAGTCAGGTCCATATGTAGAAGGATAAGAGTGGAGAAACTTCAGGATAAGGAAATCAGGCACAAGTACATAACAGTGATCTCAGAAAGGTACCAGTTAGTTGAATGTAGTCAATTACAGTCATTGGAAAAGGAATGGACAAGGTACAGGGACACAGTACTAGAGGTGGCTAAAGAATGTCTTGGAACAGTAGTGTGTAAAAGTAGGAGGAAGCAAACAGCTTGGTGGAATGATACAGTCAAGGCAGACTGTAAAAGGAAAAAGAAGGCGTATCAAAAATGGCTACATACCAGAACCCAGGTAGACAGAGAAAGTTATGTTGAAGAAAGAAACAAAGCCAGACAGATAATTGCAGCATCCAAGAAGAAATCTTGGGAAGACTTTGGAAACAGGTTGGAGACTATGGGTCAAGCTGCTGGAAAACCATTCTGGAGTGTAATTAGCAGTCTTCGAAAGGGAGGTAAGAAGGAAATGACAAGTATTTCGGACAGGTCAGGAAAACTGCTGGTGAATCCTGTGGATGCCTTGGGCAGATGGAGGGAATATTTTGAAGAATGTAGGTGAAAATACTATCAGTAATGTTTCAGATTTCGAGGTAGAATGGGATAGGAATGATGATGGAAATAGGATCACATTTGAGGAAGTGGAGAAAATGGTCAATAGATTGCAGTGCAATAAAGCAGCTGAAGTCGGAACTCATCAAATACAGTGGAATGTCAGGTCTTAAATGGCGACACAGGATAATTGAAATGGCCTGGGAGTCGGGACAGGTTCCATCAGACTGGACAAAACCAGTAATCACGCCAATCTTTAAACATGGTAACAGAAAAGATTGTAACAACTGCAGAGGTATCTCTTTAATCAGCGTTGTGGGTAAAATCTTCTCAGGTATTGTTGAAAGGAAAGTGGAGTATTAGTTGAGGACCAACTGGAAGAAAATCAGTGTGGGTTTAGGCCTCTTAGAGGTTGTCAGGACCAGATCTTTAGCTTACGGCAAATAATGGAGAAGTGTTATGAGTGGAACAGGGAATTGAATCTATGCTTTATTGATCTAGAAAAGGCATATGACCGGGTTCCTAGGAGGAAGTTATTGTCTGTTCTACAAGATTATGGAATAGGAGGCAAACTTTTGCAAGCAATTAAAGGTCTTTACATGGATAGTCAGGCAGCAGTTAGAGTTGACGGTAAATTGAGTTCATGGTTCAGAGTAGTTTCAGGGGTAAGACAAGGCTGCAACCTGTCTCCACTGTTGTTCATATTATTTATGGATCATATGTTGAAAACAATAGACTGGCTGGGTGAGATTAAGATATGTGAACACAAAATAAGCAGTCTTGCATATGCGGATGACTTAGTTGTGATGGCAGATTCAATTGAAAGTCTGCAAAGTAATATTTCAGAGGTAGATCAGAAATGTAAGGACTATGGTACGAAGATTAGCATCTCCAAAACGAAAGTAATGTCAGTGGGAAAGAAATATAAACGGATTGAGTGCCAAATAGGAGGAACTAAGCTAGAACAGGTGGACGGTTTCAAGTACTTAGGATGCATATTCTCACAGGATGGCAACATAGTGAAAGAACTGGAAGCGAGGTGTAGCAAAGCTAATGCAGTGAGCGCTCAGCTACGATCTACTCTCTTCTGCAAGAAGGAAGTCAGTACCAAGACTAAGTTATCTGTGCACCGTTCAATCTTTCGACCAACTTTGTTGTACGGGAGCGAAAGCTGGGTGGATTCAGGTTACCTTATCAACAAGGTTGAGGTTACGGATATGAAAGTAGCTAGGATGATTGCAGGTACTAGTAGATGGGAACAATAGCAGGAGGGTGTCCACAATGAGGAAATCAAAGAAAAACTGGGAATGAACTCTATAGATGTAGCAGTCAGGGCGAACAGGCTTGGATGGTGGGGTCATGTTACACGCATGGGAGAAGCAAGGTTACCCAAGAGACTCATGGGTTCAGCAGTAGAGGCTAGGAGGAGTCGGGGCAGACCAAGGAGAAGGTACCTGGATTCTGTTAAGAATGATTTTGAAGTAATAGATTTAACATCAGAAGAGGCACCAATGTTAGCACTGAATAGGAGATCGTGGAGGAATTTTATAAGGGGGCTATGCTCCATACTGAACGCTGAAAGGCATAATCAGTCTTAAATGATGATGATGATGATGATGGCCATGTGGCTCGTATGCCAGATGGAAGACAGGCGAAGATGGCGCTAGCGGGGAAACCAAACACCAAACGCCCCACTGGACGACCAAGGCAGCGCTGGATGGGCGATTTGGCGAAGGACCTAGCAGCCCTGGGAATTGAAGACACCTGGAGGAACCGGGCACAAAACAGGAAGGAATGGAGGCAGTTTGTGGAAGCAGCGCCTGTCTGCAGGGCCTGTGATCGCTGAATATCTCTCTATCTATATACTGGACCACACCAGGCCTGAGGTACATGACAGCAGCAGCATTATCGTGGTTATCCGTCGCACACTGACTGCACACTTGTATTTCAGTTTGGTGAGTCGGCCTGTTGTGCTGTCATTCATGAACAACATCCAGGGGGTGTTTTCCAACAGGATAACGCTCACCCACATACCGCTGTTGTAACCCGACGTGCTCTGCAGGGTGTCGACATGCTGCCTCGTCCTGCTCGACCAGCAAATCTGTTTCCAATCGAGCACGTATGGAACATCATCGGATGACAACTGCAGCATCATCCACAAACAGCATTAACCATCCCTTTACTGACCGACCAAGTGCAATAGGCACGGAGCTCCATCCCACGAACAGACATCCATTACCTGTACAACACAATGCATGCAAGTTTGCTTGCTTACATTCAACATTTTGGCGGTTACGTCAATTACTAATGTATTAGAATTTCACACTTTCAACAGCTTATTTCGCGCTTACATTAAACTGTCATCTCGCAATGTTAATCACTTGAATGTGTTTCCGAGATAAATGAATTCCCGAATTTTCATTG
Organism: Schistocerca americana; assembly: GCF_021461395.2. Classification (NCBI taxonomy): domain Eukaryota; kingdom Metazoa; phylum Arthropoda; class Insecta; order Orthoptera; family Acrididae; genus Schistocerca; species Schistocerca americana. Next base: position 78,766,477 of record NC_060127.1, read on the forward strand.
CTCTACATTAATAATTTTTTGGTTTTGCGATTTTTTTTTCTGTCAGTGTAGCTAAGTTAATTGATAAAAAATGTAGTAAAATATTGTTAATGCGCATGAGAGTTTTGTTTTCTTCTGGTACAGATGTTGTATTCAAAATTTTAAAATGCTCAGAGAAGCATTAAAATACACTACTGACCATTAAAATTGCTGCACCAAGAAGAAATGCAGACGATAAACGGGTATTCATTGGACAAATATATTATGCTAGAACTGACATGTGATTACATTTTCACGCAATTTGGGTGCATAGATACTGAGAAATCAGTACCCAAACAACTACCTCTGGCCGTAATAACGGCCTTGATACGCCTGGGCATTGAGTCAAACAGAGCTTGCATGGCGTGTACAGGTACAGCTGCCCATGCAGCTTCAACACGATACCACAGGTCATCAAGAGTAGTGACTGGCGTATTGTGACGAGCCAGTTGCTCGGCCACCATTGACAGACGTTTTCAGTTGGTGAAAGATCTGGAGAATGTGTTGGCAAGGGCAGCAGTCAAACATTTTCTGTATCCAGAGAGGCCCGTTCAGGACCTGTAACATGCGGTCGTGCATTCTCCTGCTGAAATGTAGGGTTTCGCAGGGATCGAATGAAGGGTAGAGCCACGGGTCGTAACACATCTGAAATATAACGTCCACTGTTCAAAGTGCCGTCAGTGCGAACAAGAGGTGACCGAGACGTGTAACCAATGGCACCCCATACCATCACACCGGGTGATACGCCAGTATGGCGATGGCGAATACACGCTTCCAATGTGCGTTAACCGCGATGGCGCCAAACAGGGATGCGACCATCATGATGCTGTAAACAGAACCTGGATTCATCCGAAAAAATGACGTTTTCCCATTCGTGCACCCAGGTTCGTCGTTGAGTACACCATCGCAGGCGCTCCTTTCTGTGATGCAGCGTCAAGGGTAACCGCAGCCGTCTCCGAGCTGATAGTCCATACTGCTGCAAACGTCGTCGAACTGTTCGTGCAGATGGTTGTTGTCTTGCAAACGTCCCCATCTGTTTACTCAGGGATCGAGATGTGGCAGCACGATCCGTTACAGCCATGCGGATAAGATGCCTGTCATCTCGACTGCTAGTGATACGAGACCGTTGGGATCCAGCACGGCGTTCCGTATTACCCTCCTGAACCCACCGATTCCATATTCTGCTAACAGTCATTGGATATCGACCAACGCGAGCAGCATTGTCGCAATACGATAAACCGCAATCGCGATAGGCTACAATCCGACCTTTATCAAAGTCGGAAACGTGATGGTACGCATTTCTCCTCCTTACGCGAGGCATCACAACAACGTTTCACCAGGCAAGGCTGGTCAACTGCTGATAAATCGGTTGGAAACTTTCCTCATGTCAGCACGTTGTGGGTGTCACCACCGGTGCCAATCTGGTGTGAATGCTCTGAAAAGCTAATCATTTACATATCACAGCATCTTCTTACTGTCGGTTAAATTTCGCGTCTGTAGAACGTCATCTTCGTGGTGTTGCAATTTTAATGGTCACTAGTGTAACATTTTAAGTAGTCTACATTTCACGTCCCCTCCCGGTCACAAGGTCACAGTGCCGGAAAAATCAAGCTCTGCATGCTACCACTGTACAGTGTTTGAGAAAGGGAACTCTCTAGCAATGTTATCAACTGCCAAGGCTTCCCATCCGCTTTCGGAGCGAGGAAGAAACGACTGTCTGTCTGCTTCGGCGAGTTCCCTCTTATCTTATTGCCGTGGTGTTTACGCGACGTGCACGATTCAAGTAGCAGATATATTGCATAACCGCCTTGAGCACCTGTCGTCAAAAATAACTTCACAGATTCAAGTAGCAGACGTATTGCATAACTATCTCGAGCACCGGTTATCTAAATTTGCTCATCAGTGTTTCGCAGTAGATAGCGTCGGTTTTCTTCCAAAGATTTCCGTTAGAGTTCACTTTCGTGTGAATCCGTCACAATTCTATCAGTGTAATTGATGACGACTCCAAGCGATGGAGCTACGCTATTGAAATGGTCGTACTACAAGTCGTGTAAAAATTACTCGGTAGTTGACACTTCACGTGTTGTAGTTGGTTTCCACCAATCAGAGCGCTTACAGAACTGTTCGTCGTTACCAAACGGCCACTATAATTGCTCAATTCACTTCCAATTCCTTCTCTGGCTTTCTCTCTTGATGTGTTTGCAACCCGAATCATGGGTTTGGCCCTTTTATTTCGTATTTCATCACACATGATAAGCACACCAAAAACATACGCATAACGTTGCTAATGAAATACACACGTTTCATACACAGCACTAACGATACACTAATGGATACTACAGCACAGGAAGCGATTGAACGTCACATATACAGTTATGATAGTAACATTAGATAAACTTCGCACGACATTGTATAAAGCCGAATTTCTGAAGGCTGCAATTCATCGCTGCGACTGGGACACTATGGTTTTAAATACAATTATTTAACCAAGTTCTGCGAAGTAACGCAATGGTTAGGGTCTAGAAGGTCGTAGGTTCAAATTTCGTCAAATATAGCGAACTTTTATTATCAATCAGTTGATTGATTTAAATGTACAGGGTGAGCCAAAAGTCTTGCCCAGAATAACCGTTTGACATAATAATTTACATTAGATGCCGTTACATAGGTCAGCGTTACTAGTTTTTTTCAAGACCACTTACGTTAGTAAACCTCAACGTGTGCTCCCTTGGTAGCGGTATTCCAGTTCCCGCCAGCTGTTTAGTAACATGTGTTCCGTCACAGTACCAACAGCAGCTTGTATCCTAGCCTTCAGTTCGTCGACGTCAGCAGCTGGTGTGACAAAGACTCTGTCCTAGATATAGCCCCAGAAAAAAAGTGAAGGGGCGTAATGTCTGGAGAGCGGGGTGGCCGGGGTGTTGGACCATTTCTTCCAATCCACCGATCCGGAAATGTTTCATCCAGGAAATCACGCACTATCAAAGCCCAGTGGGGGTGGCGGAGGGAGGGGGTGCTCCATCTTGCTGAAAAATTATCCATGGTTGATATTCTTCTAACTGTGGAGCTTTGATAGTGCGTTATTTCCTGTATGAAACATTTCCTGATCGGTGGATTGGAAGGAACGGTCCAACACCCTGACTGGCCACCCCGCTCTCCAGACATTACGCCCCTTCACTTTTTTTATGGGGCTATATCAAGGACAGAGTCTTCGTCACACCAGCTGCTGACGTCAACGAACTGAAGGCTAGGATACAAGCTGTTGTGGGTACTATGACAGCATACACGTTACGAAACAGCTGGCGGGAACTGGAATACCGCCTCGACATTCTCCGAGCTACCAAGGGAGCACACGTTGAGGCTTACTAACGTAAGCGATCTTGAAAAAAAAAAAAAACCTAATAATACCAACCTATGTAACGGCATCAAATGTAAATTATTATGTCAAACGGTTATTTTGTAATAAATTGTTATAATCAGGGCAAGACTTTGTGCTCACCCAGTATTTCTATTTAATTCTAATACTTCGCCATTTCTAATACTTTGCAGCGTCATTTTCATCATCATACTGAAATTTTTTCTTTTTCATATGGAATCTGCCGGAGTTGCCTATAATCTGCAAGAAAGTGCCAATGAGGACTGCTAATCGGTTGCTAAACCGGCAGCTCGTTTAGCCAGTGTGAGGATGGTTTCAGGTAACCAAGGATAGCAAGTAATTACAGATTGCTTTTAGCGCTGAAACTGATTTTTTTTCTGGCTTGAGTTGGCTCGCATAGGTTAGCCTTAATGGTCGTGAACAAAGCGATAGTTCTGCCTCACATTATTGACCGCCGTTTTCTCGGATACATTGCACACAACGATGTTGTGGTTAGTTTAGAACACTGAGGACTACAAAACGCGTCGTTCGTCGCAGTTTAGTCATTGCTCACTAAAAATCAACGGTCGAGAGAACATCTCGCATTTCCGTCATACCTCGGGGGCGGCCACTTCCAACATTGCTCGGCGTTACACTTCAACAGTATTTGTGAAGTGACCCGTTTGTGTGTGGCCTATATCCGGGTCGGCAGCCAATGTGGCAACACTGTAGCTGCAAGTGACGGGTGTCAGCTATCAAGTAATTTTAATCGGACTGTGGTGCCTTATGTACCTTGTCCTTAATAAATGTTCCGCACTATTCCACAACCCTTGCAAAAAACGCCTTACATCTGTTTCTCTTACTACCGACTTTGCACTTCATCGCGTTTAAAATTTTGGTATTATACCTATATTATACCTATGTCTTCAGACGATGTGACTCACTCCAAATGTTAACCACTAAATTTAGGGTTTTAAAATGCGCCTTCTGTAAAACGCAATGTATTTTTTCTGTTTATCGGAACAAGTTTGGAGACGTATGTGTCATCCTCTGTGGGCCTCGATTTATTTGTGAAGTTGCATAAATTCTAAAATTGGTTATCTACATGTCGGCATGCATTTGTGTCTTTTTATGATTTTTACAGCTAGTCATGTTTTCCATCTTGTTGTGCATCTTTGGAATATATTGTTGTTTTGCTGTAAACACAGAAATTTTTGACATATTTTACACATCAAGCACATTTGTTATTACGCCCTCTCGTAGACAGAACCAGCCAGTGAGGAAGTTTATGTCGCCCTGTTCAACTGAAACACAGGAAAAGAAAGGTCAACAGGAGCTTCCAAACAGTGCACTTAATCATATCAACACGTCGCCGATGGCTCGCCACAACTCTTGTAATCGGATACTATCAGCACCTTTCACTTTATCATACGCTTTATATAAGATGTTTTTATTCTAAAACGGCTATTAGAGACCCAGTTAGGTGCTAATTAAGACATTATGGGAAGCATTCTTCGTAGCCCAAATTGTTTGAATTCTTTCTGTGTCAGGCTGTCTTCTTGGCTCTGCCCGCCCCACGTTCAGTTCGTATTCCTGATGTAGAGCCATACCGAGGTGATCCTACGCCCCAGGCAGAACTGCCGAAGTTACGTCCCCCCCACCCTCCCCCCCGCCCACTTTCCAGGAAAAACTACATTTTTGCAATTTTTTGTACACGTATGTAGGAAATTTCGTAATTTGTGAGGTAGGTTTAATAAAGATGAAGCATTGCTGAAAAAATATTTCTTAAATTAGCTATACAGACGAGAAATGTTGCATATAACAAAACGAATATATAAGTGTAGTAAATTAATTACAAATTGTACTAGTTTTCTAAAAGATTCAAAGCAAAGTCTGTCTTATTGTTTGTGGCAGCTATGTTACAGATTTCATCATGAGATATAAAAAATAACGGATATTTTTGTTCCCATTAAATTATTAACAGTGTAGGAATCATTAATAGGAAATGAAAGAAAAGGAGGTATAGGCCACTGTTCAAAACACACTCCTTTCCAAGAACTGTGTTCTAATTATAATTTGACTTTACATTCCGTTGCTTTGAACGCAGAAAACTCATTTCCAAGTCACTGAAGTCAAATTTAGCAGCTATGTCCTATTCTGTCGACAAGGTAACTGAATTTGACAGTCTGCTTCACCTATACTCGACCTTCAGTACCTTTTTTTATCATCTTTAATTTGCTGGTCTTGCGCTGAAATCGTCATAAATATCCTCAAAGCTATTTCGATGTCTGGCTAAGCATCTCGTAAGCCATACTTTGAAAAAAAAAATGCAAATGATAATCTGTGGCAGTGCTCTTCATCAGCTCTTTCTGCTGGAATTTAAAAGCAGCCATTTCGTTAACGAGCTTTGTTGTATCGATATTTCTGTTGTATTTGGCAGCAAAATCTGCTGCCTACACACAGCCCTCGTTTTATGCTTGTCTGACAGGTAACTAATGCGATATGAAATTATATTATAGGTGATAATTGTTACCCATTTCACTTATTGTGCTACAAAACGCCACTGTTTCCTACTCATGTACCCCGACATCAAAATGGAATATGATCACCGTGCACACGTACAGAGGCCGCTCAACGGGTTGGCAATACTCTGGATCAGGTGGTCGAGCAGCTGCTGGGGTATAGCCTCCCATTCCTGCCTGTCGGAGTTCCTGAAGTGTCGTAGGGGTTTGAAGACGTGCAGCGATACGTCGACCGAGACCATCCAAGGCGTGCTCGATGGGATTTAGGTCTGGAGAACAGGCAGGCCGCTCCATTCGCCTGATATCTTCTGTTTCTAGGTCCTTCTCCACGATGGCAGCTCGCTGGGGCCGTGCGCTATCATCCATCAGGTGGGACCCACTGCACCCCTGAAAAGGCGTACATACTGGTGTAAAATGACGTCCCGATACACCTGACCTGTTACAGTTCCTCTGTCAAAGACATGCAGGGGTGTGCATGCACCAATCATAATCCCATCCCACACCATCAAACCACGACCTCCATACAGGTCGCTTTCAAGGACATTAAGGGGTTGGTATCTGGTTCCTGGTTCACGCCAGATGAAAACCCAGCGAGAATCACTCATCAGACTGTACCTGGACTTGTCCGTGAACATAACCTGGGACCACTGTTCCAATGACGATGTACTGTGTTCTTGAGACCAGGCTTTACAGGCTCTCCTGTGACCGGGGGTCAGTGGAATGCACCTTGCAGGTCTCTGGACGATTAAACCGTCTGTTCAGTCGTCTGTAGACTGTGTGTCTGGAGACAACTGTTCCAGTGGCTGCGGTAAAGTCCCGAGCAAGGCTACCTGCGGTACTCCGTTGCCGTTTGCAGGCACTGATGGTGAGATATCGGCCTCCTTGTGGTGTTGTACACTGTGGACGTCCCGTACTGTGGCGCCTGGACACGGTTCCTGTCTGCTGGAATCGTTGTCGTAACCTTGAGATCACACTTTGTGGCACACGGAGGGTCCATGCTACGACCTGCTGTATTTGACCAGCCTCCAGTCGCCCTAATATTCTATCCCTCATAACGTCATCAATATGTGTTCTTTGAACCGTTTTCAACACACAGTCACCATTAGCGCGTCTGAAAACGTCTGTACACTTACTCGCTGCACCGTACTCTGACATGCACCAACACACCTCTGCATATGTGGACCGCTGCCAGCGCCACCGTACGACGACCGCAGGTCAAATGCACCGCATGGTCGTACCGCGAGGTGATTAAAACCCCCAAACCGCCCACCAGAGCGTTGTTTCACCATGTATCAGCACTCCGTCTTCGACCACTAGTGGCCTACCGGGACCATCCGACCGCCGTATCATCCTCAGGGGAGGATGCGGATAGGAGGGGCGTGTGTTTTCAGCACACTGCTTTCCCGGTCGTTGTGATGGTATTCCTGATCGAAGCCGCTACTGTTCGGTCGAGTAGCTCCTCAACTGGCATCACGAGGCTGAGTGCACCCCGAAAAATGGCAACAGCGCATGGCGGCCTGAATGGTCACCCATCCAAGCGCCGACCACGCCCAACAGTGCTTAACTTCGGTGATCTCACGAGAACCGGTGTATCCACTGTGGTAAGGCTGTTGCATCATGTATCAGCATTATTCTTAATTTATGAGCATGAGTGTAGTTTCAGAGACTTTTTCAAGTCTGTGATGTATATATGCAGACTGAAGTGACGAATGAAGAAGCTTTGTACCGATATATGCGTATACAGGGTGTTACAAAAAGGTACGGCCAAACTTTCAGGAAACATTCCTCACACACAAAGAAAGAAAATATGTTATGTGGACATGTGTCCGGAAACGCTTACTTTCCACGTTAGAGCTCATTTTATTACTTCTCTTCAAATCACATTAATCATGGAATGGAAACACACAGCAACAGAACGTACCAGCGTGACTTCATTCACTTTGTTACAGGAAATGTTCAAAATGTCCTCCGTTAGCGAGGATACATGCATCCACCCTCCGTCGCATGGAATTCCTGATGCGCAGATGCAGCCCTGGAGAATGGCGTATTGTATGACAGCCGTCCACAATACGAGCACGAAGAGTCTCTACATTTGGTACCGGGGTTGCGTAGACAAGAGCTTTCAAATGCCCCCATAAATGAATGTCAAGAGGTCAGGAGAGCGTGGAGGCCATGGAATTGGTCCGCCTCTACCAATCCACCGGTCACCGAATCTGTTGTTGAGAAGCGTACGAACACTTCGACTGAAATGTGCAGGAGCTCCATCGTGCATGAATCACATGTTGTGTCGTACTTGTAAAGGCACATGTTCTAGCAGCACAGGTAGAGTATCCCGTATGAAATCATGATAACGTGATCCATTGAGCGTAGGTGGAAGAACATGGGGCCCAATCAAGACATCACCAACAATGCCTGCCCAAACGTTCACAGAAAATCTGCGTTGATGACGTGATTGCACAATTGCGTGCAGATTCTCGTCAGCCCACACATGTTGATTGTGAAAATTTACAATTTGATCACGTTGGAATGAAGCCTCATCCGTAAAGAGAACATTTGCACTGAAATGAGGATTGACACATTGTTGGATGAACCATTTGCAGAAGTGTACCCGTGGAGGCCAATCAGCTGCTGATAGTGCCTGCACACGCTGTACATGGTACGGAAACAACTGATTCTCCAGTAGCACTCTCCATACAGTGACGTGGTCAACGTTACCTTGTACAGCAGCAACTTCTCTGACGCTGACATTAGGGTTATCGTCAACTGCACGAAGAATTGCCTCGTCCATTGCAGGTGTCCTCGTCGTTCTAGGTCTTCCCCAGTCGTGAGTCATTGGCTGGAATGTTCCGTGCTCCCTAAGACGCCGATCAATTGCTTCGAACGTCTTCCTGTCGGGACACCTTCGTTCTGGAAATCTGTCTCGATACAAACGTACCGCGCCACGGCTATTGCCCCGTGCTAATCCATGCATCAAATGGGCATCTGCCAACTCCGGATTTGTAAACATTGCACTAACTGCAAAACCACGTTCGTGATGAACACTAACCTGTTGATGCTACGTACTGATGTGCTTGATGCTAGTACTGTAGAGCAATGAGTCGCATGTCAACACAAGTACCGAAGTCAACAATACCTCCCTTCAATTGGGCCAACTGGCGGTGAATCGGGGAAGTACATACAGTACATACTGACGAAACTAAAATGAGCTCTAACATGGGAATTAAGCGTTTCCGGACACATGTCCACATAACATCTTTTCTTTATTTGTGTGTGAGGAATGTTTCCTGAAAGTTTGGCCGTACCTTTTTGTAACACCCTGTATGCATCATAGATGTTTCAGACTTGAAAAGGTCTCTGGAACCACAGAGTTTCATTGGATTAAAGCAACCATTCCTGGGTTTCTTTTTATGCTGAGGTACTATTCCAATACAGTTGGAGAGCCTCTGCAGTTCTTTTCTAGTTTATGGAGAGTACGTAGTGAACTGGGGCGTGAATGGGAACGTTTGGAGTTGTGCAAAGGCATTGTGGCAGGGTGGCGTAGTGGTTAGCACATGTGCCTAGCGAGCAGGAGACCTGGGTTCGAATCCCAGCCATGGCGAAATTTTTCGTTCATGATTTCCGTCTGCACATATACATCAAAAATCTGTTTTGTCAGCCCCTTTCCATCCATACAAAACAGATCTCGCTAAAGTCATTGTCTTCTCCTAATCACTCTCTCTGTTTCCTGGTATATGTATAGTCCAGGGATACAATTCTGACTGGGGAGAAATGAGGTATGGGGTTCTCCAAAATCCAATCTTAGGTCCAGTACTGTTCCTCATGTATGCAACCTGTCTTCCGTCTCGGATACAGCAATGAGAATTAGTTCTTTTTGCAGATGATACTAGTATTGTAATCAATCCAAGCATACATACATAAACAGAAGAAATGGTAAACAAAGTTCTTAAAAATGTCATTCACTGGTTTTCTGCGAATGGTGTCGCCCTCATTTTTAAAAAGACCCAACGTATTCAGTTTTGCACATCTAAAGGTACTACACCAGTGATAAGTGTAACACAGGGCGAAGAAATAATAAATAGGAAGTAAAGTTCAAAAGTCTTAGGGGTCCGTAGAGACGAAAATTTAAATAAAAAAAACACTTTTTGGAATTCCTAAAAGCCACATTTGCGCTTAGGATCATTGCAAATATTGAGGGGAGACAAATCATTAAGTTGACATATTTTGCATATTTTCATTCAATAATGTCATACGGAATAATACTGTGGGGTAACTCACCTTTAACAAAGAAAGTCCTCATTGCACAAAAACCTGATGTGATAATAATTGCGGTGCTCGCCCACGATTGTCTTCTGGACATCCGTTTAAGGAGTTGAGCATTCTGACTGCTGCTTCACAGTATATTTGTTCCCTCATGAAGTTTACTGTAAATAATCCACTACCGTTGATGAGCAACAATGATGTGTAATTACAATACCAGAAGGAAAAGTGACATTCATTACTCCACATTAAGATTACTAAATAACTAACTATCTAATTCTGGTCGAAACTATCAGCACACCTATTAGTGGACATTAATATGAACACATCTGGGGACACTTTCTATAAGGTGTCTGAATGTCTGTGGAGCAATGGTAGTCCATTGTTCCTCGGGAGCCGGAACTAGAGAAGGTGGTCATGTAGGACGCCGGGGTCTGGAGCGAAATCGACGTTCTAACTCATCCCAAAGCTGTTCCATTGGGTTCAAGTGCTGACCTTGGGGACGCCAGTCTACTTCAGAAATCGCATTGCCTCATAAATACTGCTTTATGATGAGGTGCATTGTCATACTGACACAGTCATCATCTCCGAACTGTTTCTCTACTGACAAACTGCCTGTTAGCTTCTCTTGGCTTCTTTCTCGAGTTCTTCGGCCGACGCTTGTTTGATGATTTTTCCGGCGTTTCACCAGCACGAGTGGGCTGACATTTTCAAAGCTTGAGCCTTTATTGCTGGTGATGGGCTGAAGTCGAGCTCGCGGCCACAGATTATATGTACCTGGCGGGTCAACGTCCGAGGGCTTTTCAGTGGTTGTTTCCGGTACGGATCTCCTCTTGTTACCTGCAACAGTCGTTCGCTGCAGCACTAGAATCCAGGATCCTTTCACCTTGAGGCTTTCTTCCGTGGTGAGGAACAGCTCGGTGACTTCCAAAGACACCAGAATGGTCTCCGTGCCAACATGAAATTTACCATGGAGGTAGAAAAGAAAAACAGCAACCCTTCCTAGATGTGCTGCACCCAAGGGGTGGTGTAAACCTGGGACACGGCGTGTATTGGAAACCGACACCGACGGACCTATACATGCACAAACAGTCAAATCACCAACCGAGTCAGAACAGTGGCATGATTAATAAGCTCGGAACGCGAGTGAGACGAATATTCCGCAGCACCTCAGACGAGAGATGCAATGCCTGTGTGGGGCGGCGGATAGAATTTTATCAATTTTATGTTGTTTATATAAAAGTTAGGTTTGTAGAATGTTAAACCAGTTCCTATTATTTAGAATGTTATTTATGCTGTCTTTCGCCGTTCTCAACACTGGCTCTCTAACTACAATATTGGCAACCAGAAAGTGATTAGCAAAACGTGAAGCCTGTAATTAGAATTCCCAGTGCCCACTTCAATACACTTATAGTTACAGCTTATAGCTCTGAGGAATTAGGAGATTGTCTGGGATTTCTAATTAAAAACGGTCGTAAAAAAAAAAACGTTCTGTATTCTGAAAGTCACAGATGAAAACAAAAGAATACACACAATCTAACTAACAGTGCAGTTCAGAGTCTAATCCGCTGATGCAACTATAAATGTCCAAATTAAATATTTAAATGAATGATCGCCATAATTTGATGATTAGGTTCATCAAACGCCACGCTAAAATATGGTAGAATGTTTGTCCCGCGGCGGCACGTGAAAATACGACAATACGCAAACTGAAGATCGATAATTAAAGTCATCCCAGAATTAACACTTCACTCGAAAATGATTTCATGGTTACGCGTAGCCCGAGTAACTTAATACGGCATCTGAGGCCGTTTGTAGCAATGATACCGACGCGACGCGACTCCCGACACATATGGCGTGCTTTTCAGCGTCTGGAGAGAGCTGGGGCCTTGCTTCCTCGCGCAGCGTTCTTATATATACAGCCGCGGTGCGGACGGCTAAGGGAACGCCTGATCAAATCGGCTCTCCCGACTAGCCGCTGGGCTAGTAATGCACCACTTTAAGTTACCTAATAAATCATAGCTTCTCTTGCTGATGGCCGATGAAGCTCTTAATTTAAATGTGCATTCAACACACAGGTAAGTATTGATAATAAAATTTTGACGTGGCTAAGTTAAATATTTTGGGCGAGAGAATTAATTTAATTACACTGCACGCAGTAGCCGAGCTCTGAACTGGCCCTTTGGAGATACGCTATCGCTATAGTTTTATAGGTATTCAAATGAAACTTCTCACATCTTTATGGTTATAGTGTATCTCCATTCTACTTAAATATAAACATCCTAGCCTAATTTATTAGCCTACTTAATCTATCTTGCTTCCTTAATTTTTAAGACAAAAACCAGAAAATCATAAATTTCCACTAAAATTTTAATTTGTGAGATCCAAAGTACTGTTTTTATTAAATTATTATGAAAGATGAATCTAAATATAAAATTTTAACTTTCCAGCTCTTTTCTGTTGCGCCAATGATTTTTACAGAAAAACGTCCAAATTTCGAAAACGGCTAAAGTTATCGAACTGATATTCAACACATATTAATTTAGTATTACTCCTGACAGGCTAGAAACATTTTAGATTATTTACTTGATTTTTAGAGTATTGCGCAACATTTATGACGTCAGAGCTAGTTACAACGGACTGGCTGGCACACAATGGAAAGACTGCTGTGAATTTACTACGGCGTGAGTAGACTGCTTCCCTACACCTGGAAAGCGTTCTCAGCATCAGTGGGTACTCCACCAGTTACACAGGGTGAGTCACTAACTATTACCACCAAGAGTAACTCCGAAAGTATGATAGTAGCTGAAAAGTTTGTGGGACAAATGTTGCATGGGACAACAGGGGCCATAATATGACGTTGGTTTTTTGTTGCTAGGTGGTGTCGCGTCAGAGATATGAAGGTCAGCTTTGTTTTGTTAAATGGGATGCTATAGTTTGGTAATTATTTTCTGATAGCGGCTATGGAGACGAATCCAATGATGTGTAACAGTAAGGTAGTTGAAACTCAACAACGAAGATCACAAAGGTTGTATGGACGTCCATTTGCAGAAGGTGTTCGAAGTGATGACCATTGGTATAAATGCAGTGCTGCAATCTTCTTATCATGGGTTAAGTGGTATTTGAGTGGTATTCCTTATTACTTCGGCACTTATCGAAGCACATGTTCTGACCATTCTCTCTCACATATTTTCAGGTGTAGCTAGAACGTCTTTATAAACAATGTCTTTTACGAATCCTCACAAGAAAAAATACAGAGGCGTCAAGTCTGGCGAACGAGCCGGCCCCGACACATATCCTCCGTGGTCAATCCAACGATTTGGGAATTGTCTCTGCAACTCATTTCTGGCCATCAGCGAAAAATGTTCCGGATACCCATCGTGTTGATACCACATTCTGTTGCTTGTTACTAAAGATCTTTCTTTTTCCGTGATTTCCCTATATCACTTCAGGCAAATGCCGGGATGGTTCCTTTGAAAGGGCACGGCCGATTTCCTTCCCCATCCTTCCCTAACCCGAGCTTGTGCTCCGTCTCTAATGACCTCGTTGTCGATGGGACGTTAAACACTAATCTCCTCCTCCTCCTAAAGATATTTCTTCCAATAACAGACCTAATGTTTCTTGCAGGAATGTGGTGTACTTCCTACCATTAAGATTTCCTTCGATGAAATAGGAGCCTATAATTCTGTCTTCCAGAATCCCACACCATACATTCACTTACCACGTTTTTTGGTGTGCAACTTGCCGCAGCCAACATGGATTTTCAGTTGCCCAATAACGCATGTTATGCAAATTAACATTTCCTTGGTTCGTGAATGTAGCCTCGTCAGTAAATAAAATCAAATTAATAAACGTGTCATCCCTCTGAATCTGAAGTTGAGCCCATCGGAAGAACTCAATGCGACGCATACAATCTGTGCCAGTTAATTCTTGGTGGAGACTGATATGGTAAGGATGATATTTATGGCGACGCAGAACACGAACAACACTGGTCTGGCTCATGCCAGATTCCCTTGCGATTTGATGCGAACTAACACAAGGATCTCGAACCACAGTCGCAAGAGTACCAATTTCCGTTTTCTTGTTAGTAACTTTCCCTCGCCGGTTATGTTTCCGATGCGTTAAACATCCAGTTGTTCTCAGTTTATCACACACATATTTAAAAGTACGACGTGTAGGGTGAGTACGTTGAGGATATCTTTCAGCGTATAAGTCTCTAGCTGTCAATGAATTTCGTTGGCATTCTCCGTAAATGAGAAGCATATCGACTTTTTCTTCGAACCTATTAGTGTTGTATTGCGACACCGTCGAATGGTGTTTACATGTCAATGTTAAGTTAGATGGATACGTCGTATTCGGCAAATATTTACTATTTGCACGATATACCAGAGAGAAATGTCAGAGCATGCGCTTCGATAAGTGCCGAAATGAAAAGGAATACCATTGAATCCATGATAAGAAGATTGCAGCACTGCATTGATACCAATGGTCATCACTTCGAACACCTTCTGTAAATGGACGTTGATGCCACGTTTTTGACCTTCGTTAACCTTCAATGACCTTACTGTTACACACCATTGGATTCGCCTCGATAGCCGCTATCAGAAAATAAGTGCCACACTATAGTATTGTAACCTCCCCCTCACTTATCGACCTTAATGACAGTGAAAAATTAAACCGCGTGTACCTAATGGAAATTTGGGAAAAGCAATCGTCACCGAAGTTAATTTGTTGGTAAAGAGGGGGGAAAGGGTTACATCTAAATGAAAGGAAAAATGCAAATGAAACTGGTGGAAATTAATTTTGAAAAGGGGTAAAGTTAATAAAGAAAGTAAATGTGCGGCCGTTACGTTAACAATTAACTAGCGGTAATTAGATATTTGAGATTTGGGGAAAATTACGGTCGCCAGTCCTATGGGCAATTACTATAGTAACTGAAAAAGAAAGGTTATTACACAGATAATTAGCACTAGGAGCGTGCCAACTGAAGGTTGACACGTGTAGTGTGAAAACTGAAAGTTTGTCAGAAGTAATAAATTTCGCTACACTCTGACTTAATTTAGCAAAAGAATTAATAAAACCGGAAAATCGAAAGTTAATTTAGTGACTGAAGTTAATAGTGAGCTTTCTTTCTGAAGCACATCGAAATTCAGTAAAATACGGTTAGTCTTGGACTACCTCAACAATCATTTCAAAAGCTACTTGAATCTACGCAATTTAGAAAGAAGAGATTTAACTTTGAACTTGAATTAAATGATTCTGAACAATCAACAATAGTAAAATTTAGTACGTACCAAGCTGAGCTGCAGTCACAGGTAAGCTAAAATACCGTAACAAAACTCGCACTCTTAATTTGTGCTTGTGTAATCTAAATATTGTAGCCAGCTATGAATACCTCAACCGAACTTTGAAATTAAAGCAGTGAAATCGAATGATGCTGGCGTTTGAATTTCAACGACACTCGGGCTCATTCCGGAAAAGGAAGGGACCCTGCTTGGTAGTGCAATTGGGACAATGAGCAACAAAGGTTCATGCTAAGTTGCTGTAATTTTGTGATGCAACAATTTTAAAAGTTTGAAAAACTGAGTTCTGCCATACAGTTCTAAAACTTTACGTGCTTCCAGTCTTCCTTGTTGGTTGATTGAAGGTTTGAAGCCCTCGATCGAGGAGGTGGCGACAGTCACTCATTGTCGGCCGTCGCTGTTGCAGAAGCTGGATGTTGGCGCGCCTTCTTCTCGACACGGTCACCAGGCGAAACGGGCTCTTGATGTGCGCCAGCTAATGCTTCCTGTCCGCGACACCGTGTCAGAAACTATCATAGCAAGTCGAGCGCAATTACATGCTGCCCAACCCCGAAAGCGCGGCAACTCGCGGGAGCGTCACACAACACACCTTCTCCACTGCACCACCCCAGCCAAACTCCCTCTCTGCCCGCGTTCTACGCGATAGAGTTAACACTACCAAAGATCCTAAACACTTTGGTTCTCCACACGACCTATCGATGTATTCGATCGATAGCATAGTTTTCCTTAGGCCAGACCCAGCGTATAAATACAAATAATATTCACAAAACAAACCAGTTATAAATCGACATAAATGCATATATATATACAAATAGTAAAACAATTGCAATATACAAAGACACAGAAATGTTATATCTTCAGGTAACAAAATAAGGAAAAAAATTTGCAGTGCAATAGATGGAAATAGGAGGATATGCATTTCCTTCGTTACAGTATCCCATTATAAAAAAAAGTTGACCTTCATATCTCTGATGTGACCACATCTAGCAAGAAGAAACCAATGTCATATTATGGCCCCCGTTGTCCCGTGCAACATTTGTCCCACAAACATCCAGCTCTTACCATACTTTCTGAGTTATTTTAGGTGGTACTAGTTAGTGACTCACCCTCTATAAGAAGTGTAACAAACATTCAGCGAAGTGACACACAGAAAAATAAATGTCGGGCACGGCTTTTCTGCGGCATATTCCCAGAGTGACGGACAGAATCGGTCGTATATTGCGCAAACCGACAAAGAAGATCAAAGAGTGTCTCAGATCGGCAGAGGAGGAAAGGGACCCTCTTGCAATGTCGGGGTATAACGGATACTATGCACATTCTGAGAAGTTTATGATGGAATGCTTGGACGATCAAGCAACACCACGTTTACCGAACATAAGCGGCATTGCAGGTTGGGGCAGGTGGAGAAATCTACCGTGGCAGAGTACGCGCTGTGTGAGACCGACCACGTAGTAAAATTCGCCTATGCGGAAGTTCTGGCTGTGGAGAAACTATCACATCCGCTTGTTCAGAGAAGCTGTAGAAATACACAAACATGAGAATAGCTTCAACAAGAAAGAGGGAAGCCTCAAAGTGAAAACATCCTGGATTCCCGTGCTGCAGCGAACGACCGTTGCAAGTAGCAAGAGGAGAGCCGCACCGTAAATGACCACGGAAAAGCTGTTGGGCGTTGGCGTGCCAGGTACATACAACCCGCGGCTCCCAGTACACCACCAGCAATGGAGGGTGAAGCTTTCACAATGTCAGCCACTCGCGCTGGCGAAACGTCAGAAAGGTCATCAGACAAACGTATGACGAAGAACTCGAGACAGAAGCCAACAGGCAGCTTGTCAACAAATGGCCACATTGTAAAATGTTTTCACATCCTTTCGCATTCAGCATTTTTTACAGTAATGGAGCCACGCCCCAACAACGAAAAACAAACTCAAACCGCAACACTTCCACCTCCATACTTCACTGTTGGCATTTCAGAAAACGGCAGGTAACTTTTAGTAGTAGTTCGCCAAACCGAAACTCTTTCATCGGATCGTCATAAGGTATAGCGTGACTCATGACTCCAAATCATTCGTTTCCAGTCACTCGATATCCGGTGGCGACGGTTTTTACACCGCCTGAAGCGTCGTTTAACGTTATCTACAGAACTGTGTTGCTAATGACGATCTGGTCGACCATTTCGTACCATTCTTTTCGGCGCGTCGCAAAAGCCGTGAGGCGCGGACGCCACACTGCAACACACAGCTGTCGAGCTGGTTGCCAGCTCAACCCCTGCGGCTACACGACGTTCTAGGTCCGCCATTTGGAGCGCGACCTGCAGAGGGCGTGTAAATCAGCAAGAGAGGTCGCTCCTGCCATGAAGCTTATGCTGCATCCGTCAGTGTCTCGTGCAGCCAATCAGGAGGAAGTGTACCTCCGCTGTGCAGGGATTTAGGACCGCACTCTCGCCGATCACGTCAACGCCGATGACACGGCAGTTTATACAACCGGCCGCAATCCTGATCAAGCCAAGTGGACGCAACAGTCACCTGGTGTTGCTCCAATAAAATGGCCCTCAATGCCGCCAAAACCATGGAAGTGTATTTCACTAAACGGCGCCCTATACTCCACAACAACATCTCACTCGGGGGCGTCCGGGTCCCGTGGTCCCAAGCTACCAAGTATGTCGGCGTCTGGTTGGATAAGAAACTTTTCTTCAACCGCCACGCAGAATACGTCACCCATAAAGGGTTAAAGTTGACAAAGGCCTTGTACTCGCTCTTCTCCAGCCGAGAGCTGAATTTAGACACCAAGCTCCGGCTGTATCACTCCGTTGTCCTACCCTCACTAACGTATAGTTCCTCTACGTGGGTCACGATTATTAAGTCCCGGGTGCTGACGCTCCAGCGACTACAGAATAAAGTTCTCAGGTAGAGTCTTCACGCCCCTACGCTCACCAGGATTGTCACTCTGCATGAGGAAACAAATACGGCCCCTCTCAAGACGACCATTCGCCGTAAGGCTCGCCAACTATACAGTAAAGTGGACGCCCTCCGTGACACGGTCCATGGACTACAAACCATCGGCACCAGAGTTCCACAGCTCTGGCACCAACACTCCGTTCCGCTCACCATCCTGGAGGACTCGGATTCTGGCTATGAGTGACGACAGGCCCAATACGACCACGTTTTTCTGCCCGTTTTCGCACAGTCACTAGCAGTGGCCTGTTCTCGTCCAGCCGCTTTATTCTTTGACCATAGAGTTGGCGCATTACTGCACCCCTCCTCTGTAATTCCACCGTCGGAGGGTGGCACGGAAAGTTTCGCCGCGACACCTTCAAAGTTTCTATGCTCGGCTGTTATTCAGCCGTTGCTTTGAGTCTTCTACCGCTTGTCCATCGAGACAGTTGGACCGGATCTGAACTGGTGACGCTGCGTATTAGTTAGCCTGCCACAAAAAAAAAAAGACCACACGGCACCTTTGCCACTAGGGACCACAGCAATGTGCTCGCGGGTCTGTTGGTATTGTCAGACTCACTTGGAAAGGCACTAGAAACTTTGAACTCACACAGATCGTAACGGTCTGTTCCAATATGCTCCGCTCAAGGAGAGTGATGAGTTAAACATTTGGTAGTCAAACTAGTAGAGGACGAACTCTGGTTGTAAAAGCTTTCATTGTGTTTCTTCCTCAATCGAGACTTGTATTCCAAGTACTTGCGTTTAGTTGTGAACTTACTTTCCTGTTAGGAACTAGTTACAAAATTTGTTACTTGTTTGTGACGGTCAACGAAGACTGTCTTGAACTCATTGTGTTCTTAAATACAGGGGATGAACTACACGCTCATGCATTTCTTGCGGAAGTGGTTTTTTTTACAATCAGCCTCTGCAATGCATGACAACCTCAAACCTCAACCTCCGTCCGCTGGTACAAGATGTCTGCCTGGTCCTTGTTTTGTTTTGCTGTGTGCTGTGATTCTTCTTTCCCGTTTCTATTTCACGATCGTGTCACCTCGCCGCGACTTGGGCAGCTTTAGAAGGGCTGATTGAAATGTTCCCAATGGGTTTGTTGCTCAAACAACATCTAATGACAAGTCCACTTTTGAAGTCACTGAACTCTCCTGATGATCTCTTTCCGCTGTTAGTTCTTCTCTGGTGACAATACAATGCTCCCTTTGTCCGCCTCGATAGCTGAGTGGTCAGCGTGACGGATTGCCGTCCTACGGGCCTGGGTTCGATTCCCTGCTGGGTCGGGGATTTTCTCCGCTCAGGGACTGGGTGTTGTGTTGCCTTCCTCATCATTTCATCCCCATCCGGCGCGCAGGTCGCCCAATGAGGCGTCGAATGTAATAAGATCTGCACCAAGGCGGCCGGACCTGCCCCGCAATGGGCCTCCCAGCCAATGACGCCAAACGCTCATTTCCATTTCCAATGCTCCCTTTTATACTGGTGGAGTCGTGTCACATGATATCTATCGGTCATTCCCTCATCCCCCATGATTGGATACTTCTGATCAGATTGTGTATGCTGTCCATCCACGACCTTGGAACGAGTATTTGGCAGTTGTGGTATGGTAGACGAATGGTAGATTTCAGTTTATTGGGAGACGTTTAGGGAAGAGTGGTTCACCTGTAAAGGTGACCGCATATAGGACACTGATGGGACCTGTTCTTGAACACTGCTGGAGTGTCTGGGATCCGCACCAGGTCAGATTGAAGGAAGACATAGAAGCAATTCAGAGGCAGGTTGCTAGATTTGTTACCAATAGGTTCGAACAACGTGTGTTGTGGAGATGGTTCGGGAACTCAAGTGGGAGTTCCTGGAGCAACGGTGTCGTTCTTTTCCAGGACCACTCTTGAGAAAATTTGGAGAACCGGCATTGGAAGCTGACTGTCAAACGATTATACTGCCACCAACATACATTGCGCCTAAGGACCACGAAGATACGAGAAATTAGCGCTCATGCAGAGGCACACAGACAGTCGTTTTTCCCTATATTTGCAAGTGGAACAGAATGGAAATAACTAATAGTGGTAACGCACCCTACAGTAGCTTGTGGAGTATCTACATAAATGTAGATTATCTTGCGGAGGATGGTTCTTTTTTTATGGGGCTCTCCCAGTCCTGATATTTGCCATTCGGAGGCATTCACTAGCAGACAGACACAGTTTTAATTACAGCCCTGTAGTGTTGCACTACCTAAACTGACTCGTAGACTTTTTGAGTAACAGGACCCAAGTACGTTGTCGTGAACGGCGGGTATTCTTCGGATATAAGGGTATTCCTCGGACTGAGATTGTCTGCTGATGACGCTGTATGTAACAGTGACGTCATGGAGTGGCTAGGTGGATATCGTGGATAGAATTTCTGTTCGATGTGATGAATGGCAAAAAGTGGTTCAAATGGCTCGGAGCACTATGGGACTTAACATCTATGGTCATCAGTCCCCTAGAACTTAGAACTACTTGAAACTATCTAACCTAAGGACATCACACAACACCCAGTCATCACGAGGCAGAGAAAATCCCTGACCCCGCCGGGAATCGAACCCGGGAACCCGGGCGTGGGAAGCGAGAACGCTACCGCACGACCACGAGCTGCGGACGATGAATGGCACCTTCTGTAAAAGTGGTAAAATGTAAATTCATGTAGATGAGTAGGAAAAACAATGTTTGAATACATATTAACGATATCCTGCTACACTTAAATCTAGATCTACATCACACTCCGCACGTCACTTAATGGTGTGTGGCGGAGGGCACTTCTGGTACCACCTACTCATCCCCTTCACCCTGTTCAACTCGCGAATAGGGCGTGGGAAGAATGACTGTCCGTAAGCCTCTGCATTGGCTCTAATTTCTCGAATTTTCTCTTCGTTGTCATTTTGCGATACATATGTGAGAGGAAGTAATATGTTGACCGACTCTTCCTGGAAAAAGCTGTTAATTCGATGGTAAATCTATCCCTGATGGACAACGCCTCTCTTGTAACGTCTGCCAATGGAGTTTGTTTAGCATCTCCGTAACTCTCCCTCGCCAACTAAATGATACCGCGGCGAAACGCACCGCTCTTCGTACGATATTCTCCAGCTCTTCTATCAGTCCTATCTAGCAGGGATCCCAGGTAGATGAAAAATACTCAAGAATCAGTCAGACAAACGCCTTATAATCCACTGCCTTCGACGGTGAGTTCCATTGCCTCCAGATTCTTCATATGAATCTCAGTCTGGTGTCTGCTTTTCCTACTACTTGTTTTATCCTCAATCCACTTAAGGTCGTTCTGGCCAACTACTCCCAGATGTTTTACAATAGATATTGTTTCCAGCAGTTTCTCGTCAGTAGTGTAGTTGTAAAGTGGTGAATTTCTTTTTCTATGTACACTATGTGATCAAAAAGTGTCCGGACACCCCCAAAAACATACGTTTTTAATATTAGGTGCATTGTGCCACCACCTACTGATAGGTACTTCATATCAGCGACCTCAGTAGTCATTAGACATCATGGAGAGCAGAATGGGTCGCTCCGCGGAACTTACAGACTTCGAACGTGGCCGGGTGATTGGGTGTCACTTGTGTCGTACGTCTGTAAGCGAGATTTCCACACTTCTAAAAATCCCTACGTCCACTGTTTCCGATGTGATGGTGAAGTGGAAAAGTGAAGGGACACGTACAGCACAAAAGCGTACAGGCTTACCTCGTCTGTTGACTGACAGAGACCGCCGACACTTGAAGAGGAATTCCAGACTGCATCAGAATCCACTGCAAGTACTGTGACAGTTAGGCGGGAGGTGAGGAAACTTGGATTTCATGGTCGAGCGGCTGCTCATAAGCCACACATATCACGCAGGTAAATGCCAAACGACGCCTCATTTGGTGTAAGGAGCGTAAACATTGGACGATTGAATAGTGGGAAAACGTTGTGTGAAGTGACGAATCACGGTACACAATGTGGCGATCCGATGGCAGGATGTGGGTACGGCGAATGACCGGTGAACATAATCTGCCAACATGTGTAGTGCCAACAGTAAAATTCGGAGGCGTTTTTGTTATGGTGTGGTGGTGCTTTTCATGGAGGGACTTCCACCCCTTGTTGTTTTGCGTGGCACTATCACAGCACAGGCCTACATTGATGTTTCAAGCACCTTCTTGCTTCCCACAGTTAAAGAGTAATTCGGGAATGGCGATTCCATCTTCCAACTCGATCGATCACATGTTCATAATGCACGGCCTGAGGCGAAGTGTTTACACGATAGTAACATTCCTGTAATGGACTGGCCTGCACGGAGTCCTGACCTGAATCCTATAGAACACCTTTGGGATGTTTTGGAACGCCGACTTCGTGCCAGGTCACACCGACCGACATCGATACCTCTCCTCAGTGCAGCATTCCGTGCAGAATGGGCTGATTCCCCAAGAAACCTTTCAGCACCTAACTGAACGTATGCCTGCGAGAGTGGAAGCTATCATCAAAGGTAAGGGTGGGCCAACACCGTACTAAATTCCAGTATTATCGATGGATGGCGCCACAAACATCTAAGTCATTTTCAACCAGGTGTCCCGATACTTTTGATCATATAGTGTATGTGCAGTACATTATTTGCATTCAATTCTAGCTGCCAGAACCTGTGCCATTTATCTATCCTCTGTAGGTCTTCTTGCAAATCTGTACTGTCTGCTGGTGTTGCTACTTTGTTATAAACAACTGCATCATTTGCGAACAGCCTTAAAGAGAATCCGACGCTTTCTACTAGATTATTTATGTACATTGTAAACGATAACGGTCCTATCACACTCCGTGCGATACTCCGAAAATTATCTTTACATCTGTCCATCTTGCTCCATTGAGAGCGACGTATTAAGTTCTGTAAGGGCGTAACGTTGCAAAGTGACATGAAATGAAGCGAGCGCGGAAAGTGGGTTTTCGAGAAGACGAAAGGCAGACCTCGGTTTATTGGGAGAATTCTAGGAAAATGTAGCTCGTGTATAACGGAGACAGTGTCCAGAACAATAGTAATCTTAGAGTGAAACTTCCTAGCAGATTAAAACTGTGTGACGGACCGAGACTGGAACTCGGGACTTTTGCCTTTCGCGGGCAAGTGCTCTACCATCTGAATTACCCAAGGGGTGTGAGTCGTGCTTGGGTAGCTCAGATGGTAGAGCATTTGCCTGCGAAAGGCAAAGCTCCCGAGTTCGAGTCTCGGTCCGGCGCACAGTTTTAATCTGCCAGAAAGTTTCATATCAGCGCACACTGCAGAGTGAAAATCGTATTCTGGTAATCGTAGAACGTTTGGAATCCCCACCAGAATCCAAACGGGAATCCGTACGGGCCATTAAAATTGCTAGACCAAGAAGAAATGCAGATGATACACGGATATTCGTTGGACAAATATATTATACTAAAACTGACATGTGATTATATTTTCACGCAATTTGGGTGCATAGATCATGAGAAATCAGTACCCAGAACAACCACCTCTGGCCGTAATAACGGCCTTGATACGCCTGGGCACTGAGTCAAACAGAGCTTGGATGGCGTGTACAGGTACAGCTGCCCATGCAGCTTCAACACGATACCACAGTTCATCAAGAGTAGTGACTGGCGTATTGTGACGAGCCAGTTGCTCGGCCACCACTGGCCATAAGTTTTCAATTTGTGAGAGATCTGGACAACGTGCTGGCCAGGGCAGCAGTCGGACATTTTCTGTATCCAGAAAGGCCAGTACAAGACCTGCAACATGCGGTCGTGCATTATCCTGCTGAAATGTAGGGTTTCGCAAGGATCGAATGAAGGGTAGGGCCGAGGGACGTAACACATCTGAAACGTAACGTCCAAAGTACCGTCAATGCGAACAAGAGGTGACCGAGACATGTAACCAATGGCACCCCATATCATCACGCCGGGTGATACGCCAGTATGGCGATGACGAATACACGCTTCCAATGTGCGTTCACCGCGATGTCGCGATACACGGATGTGACCATCATGATGCTGTAAACAGAACCTGGGATTCATCCGAAAAAAAAATGACGCTTTGTCATTCGTGCACCCAGGTTCGTCGTTGAGTACAGGCGCTCCTGTCTGTGATTCAGCATCAAGGGTAACTGCAACCACGGTCTCCGAGCTGGTAGACCGTGCTGCTGCAAACGTCGTCGAACAGTTCGTGCAGATGGTTATTGCCTTGCAAACGTCCCCACCTGTTGACTCGGGGATCGAGACGTGGCTGCACGATCCGTTACAGCCACGCGGATATGATGCCTGTCATATCGACTGCTAGTGATACGAGGCCGTTGGGATCCAGCACGGCGTTCCGTATTCTGCTAACAGTCATTGGATCTCGACCAACGCGAGCAGCAATGTCGCGATAGGATAAACCGCAATCACGATAGGCTACACTCCGACCTTTATCAAAGTCGGGAACGTGATGGTACGCATTTCTCCTCCTTACACGAGGCATCACAACAACGTTTCACCAGGCAACGCCGGTCAACTGCTGTTTGTGTATGAGAAATCGGTGGAAACTTTCCTCGTGTCAGCACGTTCTATGTGTTGCCAACCTTTTGTGAATGCTCTGAAAAGCTAATCATTTGCATGTCACAACATCTTCTTCCTGTCGGTTAAATTTCGCGTCTGTAGCACGTCATCTTCGTAGTGTAGCAATTTTAATGGCCAGTAGTGTACTTTTCGCGAAACACTGCTGAGGAAGTTTAGAAAATCCGCATTTATGATAGACAGCAGAATGATCTTACGGCTACCAACGCGCATCTCCTGCAAGAACCACCAGGATAAGAGAAATCAGAGCTTGTGTGGAAGCAAATAGGCAGTCCTTTTCCCGCCGTTCCATTTACTAGGAGATCAGGAAAGGGAAAACTTGCAGTGGTACGGGATTTCATCTGCAATGCACCGTATGGTGGCTTGCGGGGTATGTCTGTAGACACATGTCTTAGTTCAGCTTCCTTTGGGGTTACTTTTCTCTTCTATGAAGCGTGTACCCTAGAAAAACATGGGCCATAATTTCTCGCGTGTAGTTGTCAGTCTCTTTGTCACTAGCTTTACGTTGTAGAGTCTCCTGTTTCCTTGAGATACTTAGAGCTGCCAACGCTTTTGTCTTGCCACACCCTCTTCTTCGGATGGTGAGGGGTTGCTTTGATTTTCATATACGCTCTGAGAAAACTATAAAACCACCCACCACAAAGGAATTATCCGAATGGGACGAAAATCGGTACATGAGACGAACATGCAGACAAATAAATTATTACAGTTTCATCTACATCTACATCTAAATCTACATCCATACTCCGCAAGCCACCTGACGGTGTGTGCCGGAGGGTACTTTGAGTACCTCTATCTGTTCTCCCTACTATTCCAGTCGCGTATTGTTTGTGGAAAGAAAGTTTGTCGGTATGCCTCTGTGTGGACTCTAATCTCTCTGATTTTATCCTCATGGTCTCTTCGCGAGATATACGTAGGAGGGAGCAATATACTGCTTGACTCTTCGGTGAAGGTATGTTCTCGAAACTTAAACAAAAGCCCGTACCGAGCCACTGAGCGTCTCTCTTGCAGAGTCTTCCACTGGAGTTTATCTATCATCTCCGTAACGCTTTCGCGATTACTAAATGATCCTGTAACGAAGCGCGCTGCTCTCCGTTGGATCTTCTTTATCTCTTCTATCAACCCTATCTGGTACGGATCGCACTCTGCTGAGCAGCATTCTAGCAGTGGGCGAACAAGCGTACTGTAACCTACTTCCTTTGTTTTCGGAGTGCATTTCCTTAGGATTCTTCCAATGAATCTCAGTCGACGATCAACTTTATATGATCATTCGATTTTAAATCACTCCTAATGCCTACTCCCAGATAATTTACCGAATTAACTGCTTCCATTTGCTGACCTGCTATATTGTAACTAAACGATGAAGGATCTTTCTTTCTATGTATTCGCAGCACATCACACTTGTCTACATTGAGGTTCAATTGCCATTCCCTGCATCATGCGTCAATTCGTTGCAGATCCTCCTGCATTTCAGTAGAATTTTCCATTGTTACAACCTCTCGATATACTACAGCATCATCCGCAAAAAGCCTCAGTGAACTTCCGATGTTATCCACAAGGTCATATATATATATATATATATATATATATATATATATATATATATATATATATATATATATATTGTGATGGGGGACTGATGACCCTAGCTGTTTAGTCCCCCTTAAACATCCGAACAACCACCACCATATATTGTGAATAGCAACGGTCCCATGACACTCCCCAGCGGCACACCTGAAATCACTCTTACTTCGGAAGACTTCTCTCCATTGAGAATGACATGCTGCGTCCTGTTATCTAGGAACTCTTCATTCCAACAACTGGTCTGATAGTCCATATGCTACTAATTTGTTCATTAAACGACTGTGGGGAACTGTATCAAACGCCTTGCGGAAGTCAAGAAACACGGCATCTACCTGGATACCCGTGTCTATGGCCCTCTGAGTCTCGTGGACGAATAGCGCGAGCTGGGTTTCACACGATCGTCTTTTTCGAAACCCATGCTGATTCCTACAGCGTAGATTACTCGTCTCCAGAAAAGTCATTATACTCGAACATAATAAGTGTTCCAAAATTCTACAACTGATCGACGTTAGAGATATAGGTCTGTAGTTCTGCACATCTGTTCGACGTCCCTTCTTGAAAACGGGGATGACCTGTGCCCTTTTCCAATCTTTCGGAACGCTACGCTCTTCTTGGGATCTACGGTACACCGCTGCAAGAAGGGGGGGCACGTTCCTTCGCGTACTCTGTGTAAAATTGAACTGGTATCCCATCAGGTCCAGCGCCCTTCCCTCTTTTGAGCGATTTTAATTGTTTCTGTGGTGTCACCGCCAGACACAACACTTGCTAGGTGGTAGCTTCAATTCGGCCGCGGTCCATTAGTACATGTCGGACCCGCGTGTCGCCACTGTCAGGGATCGCAGACCGAGCGCCACCACAAGGCAGGTCTCGAGAGACTGACTAGCACTCGCCCCAGTTGTACGGACGACGTAGCTAGCGACTATACTGACGAAGCCTCGCTCATTTGCAGAGCAGGTAGTTAGAATAGCCTTCAGCTAAGTCAATGGCTACGACCTAGCACGGCGCCATTAGTAACATTGCATGTATCTAAAGAGTCTCACTTGTATCGCCACAATCTCCAGATGTACCAAAAGGATGGATTAAAGTTAAGTATTCCAGAAGCTACGTACTTTTCTTTATAGCATTCATTACGTATCCTGTTTCAGACCTCACGCCATCCTGCTTTGGCTTAGCTCGTGCCTTTCGGCTTCCTCTCATTGTGTCTAGGCTGTCTTGTCTAGACACAACAGTTTCTCTATCCGTCTGTCATCTGTTTCGATATCTACCATTTTGTCATCTGTGCGACAGTCTAGAGAAGGAACTACAGTGCAGTCTTCCTCTGTGAAACAGCTTTGGAAAAAGGCATTTAGTATTTCGGTCTTTAGTCTGTCGTTCTCTGTTTCAGTACCATTTTGGCCACAGAGTGTCTGGACAGTTTCAGGGAAATTAGATGATTTAATCAAGAGAAAGAGCTCCACAACTGAGCAAGTCAACAGCGCGTTGGTCCCCCTCTGGCCCTTATGGAAGCTGTTACTCGGCTCGGCACCGATTGATCGAGTTGTTCGATGTCCTCATGTGAACATTTCAGTTCCAATGGGTTTGTTAGCTACCCAGAACAATCACATAAAATTTGACAGGCGCCACACGGGCAAGATTGTTTAAGATACTTGTTGTTGCTGTTGTAGTTGTTGTGGTCTTCAGTCCTGAGACTGGTTTGATGCAGCTTTCCATGCTACTCTATCCTGTGCAAGCTTCATCATCTCCCAGTACCTACTGCAACCTACATCTACATCTACATCTAGATTGATACTCCGCAAGCCACCCAACGGTGTGTGGCGGAGGGCACTTTACGTGCCACTGTCATTACCTCCCTTTCCTGTTCCAGTCGCGTATGGTTCGCGGGAAGAACGACTGTCTGAAAGCCTCCGTGCGCGCTCTAATCTCTCTAATTTTACATTCGTGATCTCCTCGGGAGGTATAAGTACGGGGAAGCAATATATTCGATACCTCATCCAGAAACGCACCCTCTCGAAACCTGGCGAGCAAGTTACACCGCGATGCAGAGCGCCTCTCTTGCAGAGTCTGCCACTTGAGTTTATTAAACATCTCCGTAACGCTATCACGGTTACCAAATAACCCGGTAACGAAACGCGCCGCTCTTCTTTGGATCTTCTCAATCTCTTCCGTCAACCCGACCTGGTACGGATCCCACACTGATGAGCAATACTCAAGTATAGGTCGAACGAGTGTTTTGTAAGCCACCTCCTTTGTTGATGGACTACATTTTCTAAGCACTCTCCCAATGAATCTCAACCTGGTACCCGCCTTACCAACAATTAATTTTATATGATCATTCCACTTCAAATCGTTCCGCACGCATACTCCCAGATATTTTACAGAAGTAACTGCTACCAGTGTTTGTTCCGCTATCATATAATCATACAAGAAAGGATCCTTCTTTCTATGTATTCGCAATACATTACATTTGTCTATGTTAAGGGTCAGTTGCCATCCTTCTGAATCTGCTTAGTGTATTCATCTCTTGGTCTCCCTCTACGATTTTTACCCTCCACGCTGCCCTCCAATACTAAATTGATGATCCCTTGATGCCTCAGAACATGTCCTACCAACCGGTCCCTTCTTCTAGTCAAGCTGTGCCACAAGCTCCTCCCCCATTCTGTTCAATACCTCCTCATTAGTTACGTGATCTACCCATCCAATCTTCAACATTCTTCTGTAGCACCACATTTCGAAAGCTTCTATTCTCTTCTTGTCTGAACTATTTATCATCCATGGCTACTCTCCATACAAATACTTTCAGAAACGACTTCCTGACACTCAAATCTATACTCGATGTTAACAAATTTCTCTTCTTCAGAAATGCTTTCCTTGCCATTGCCAGTCTACATTTTATATCCTCTCTTCTTCGACCATCAGCAATTATTTTGCTCCCCATATAGCAAAACTCCTTTACTACTTTAAGTGTCTCATTTCCTAATCTAATTTCATCAGCATTACCTGACTTAATTAGACTACATTCCATTATCCTCTTTTCTTTTGTTGATGTTCATCTTACATCCTCCTTTCAAGACACTGTCCATTCCCTTCAACTGCTCTTCCAAGTCCTTTGCTGTCTCTGACAGAATTACAATGTCATCGGCGAACCTCAAAGTTTTTATTTCTTCTCCATGGATTTTAATACCTACTCCGAATTTTTCTTTTGTTTCCTTTACTGCTTGCCCAATATACAGATTGAATAACATCGGGGATAGGCAACAACCCTGTCTCACTCCCTTCCCAACCATTGCTTCCCTTTCATGCCCCTCGACTCTTATAACTGCCATCTGGTTTTTGTACAAATTGCAAATACCCTTTCTCTCCCTGTATTTTATCTCTGCCACCATCAGAATTTGAAAGGGAGTATTCCAGTTAGCATTGTCAAAAGCTTTCTCTAAGTCTACAAATGTAAGAAACGTAGGCTTGCCTTTCCTTAATCCATCTTCTAAGTCGTAGGGTCAGTATTGCCTCGCGCAATCACGACTATACATCAGAACAGGTGCGACAAGCCCCGACACACATTAAAAACTCCTAAAGAAAATGATAGACAAAATAAAATACTGTTTAGTAAAAATTTTTCAATGTAGTTGCTGTTTCATAAAATTAAGTGATTAGATTAGCCCATATTTTAAATGCAAGCTGTTACCATCGTTTGACATTTAGATCTGCTTTAGTTTAAAATAATAATTTAATGAAGCCACAAAAAATTAGAATGTAGCTCATATCTTAATCAAGTAAAACGTCCCTTAGCAGAAAAAGCTCCTCTTCAACCGTTGCTGGAGGCTAACAGGCATGTCTCAGGACTGTGAAAGTAGACTAACGAACCCGCTAGTGGTTCATTTATAATAAAATGTACTTGCTACAATCGCTGGGAAAATTTAATTTTTGAGTTTGGCCAGGATTTGGGTACAAATATTCCACTGTGCGACGTCTTGCTGCTCGTAATGGCTGCGGTGAGGTATTTTTCAGCATGGTCAGCTGTTGGAACGGCGATGGTGTAGATTCTGGTGGTCGCTTCGCGTCGAAACTGCTTGCTGTGGCCCAGCTAACAGTACTGCCGGAGAGTGGCCGTCGCCATCTTAAGTAGCTCCTCAATACTCGGATGACACGTGATTTGTGCAGGCAAAGTAGTACTCCCGCTTGTGACACTGTTGTCTAAGATGTGCGCGCACTGGTCTCGAGGCTGGCGCCTCTCGTGGTGAAACTAATGGCGGCTGATACCCACTTCAAAACAGGCGAGTCTGGGCACAAAGTAACTTCTTGTGGATGGTACGGAGTGGCAGCCGTGATGTTGACGTCTGTGTGGACCGAGGGAGTGTCCCCTACGGAGCCGGAGCACTAGCAACTTGCACAACACGTCTGTGTAGCGGGTAGCAGTAGTTGCAGGCGAAATCCTGGGATACAGCAAGATGCAGAGTTCCGCGAGCGGTTGAACAGTAGTTGGCATACCTCCTCGTTGATTGGGTTGGGCAAGACCCTGTAATTAGCTCAGGCATAGCATTAATAATTTTGTTTAACAGTACTCTAGGTAGTTGTCACTGTTAATTACGTAGTAGGTAGAAAAGTAGCTGTTGTTTGTAAGTACACTACTGGCCATTAAAATTGCTACACCACGGAGATGACGTGCTACATACGAAAATTTAACCGACACGAAGAAGATGCTGTGATATGCAAATGATTAGCTTTTAAGAGCATTCACACAAGGTTGGCGCCGGTGGCGAGACCTACAACGTGCTGACATGAGGAAAGTTTCCAACAGATTTCTCATACACAAACAGCAGTTGACCGGTGTTGCCTGGTGAAACGTTGTTGTCATGCCTCGTGTAAGAAGGAGAAATGAGCACCATCACGTTCTTGATTTTGATATAGGTCGGATTGTAGCCTATCGCGATTGCGGTTTATCGTATCGCGACATTGCTGCTCGCGTTGGTCGAGATCCAATGACTGTTTAAGCAGAATATGGAATCGGTGGGTTCAGGAGGGTAATACGGAACGCCGTGCTGGATCCCAACGGCCTCGTATCACTAACAGTCGAGATGACAGGCATCTTATCCGCATGGCTGTAACGGATCGTGCAGCCACGTCTCGATCCCTGAGTCAACAGATGGGCCGTTTGCAAGACAACCATCTGCACGAACAGTTCGACGACGTTTAAAGCAACATGGACTATCAGCTCGGAGACCGTGGCTGCGGTTACCCTTGACGCTACATCACAGACAGGAGCGCCTGCGATGGTGTACTGGACGTCGAACCTGTGTGCACGAACGGCAAAACGTCATTTTTTTTCGGATGAATCCAGGTTCTGTTTACAGCATCATGATGGTCGCATCCGTAATTGGCGACATAGCGGTGAACGCACATTGGAAGCGTGTATTCGTCATCGCCATACTGGCGTATCACCCGGCGTGATGGTATGGGATGGCATTGGTTACACGTCTCGGTCACCTTTTTTTCGCATTGACGGCACTTTGAACAGTGGACGTTACATTTCAGATGTGTTACGACCCGTAGCTCTATCCTTCATTCGATCCCTGCGAAACCCTACATTTCAGCAGGATAATGCACGACCGCATGTTGCAGGTCCTGTACGGGCCTTTCTGGATACAGGAAATGCTCGACCGCTGCCCTGGCCAGCACATTCTGCAGATCTCTCATCAACTGAAAACGTCTGGTCAATGGTGGCTGAGCAACTGGCTCGTCACAATACGCCAGTCACTACTCTCGATGAACTGTGGTATCGTGTTGAAGCTGCGTGGGCAGCTGTACTTGTACACGCCATCCAAGCTCTGTTTGACTCAATGCCCAGGCGTATCAAGGCCGTTATTACGGCCAGAGGTGTTTGTTCTGGGTACTGATTTCTCAGGATCTATGCACCCAAATTGCGTGAAAATGTAATCACATGTCAGTTCTAGTATAATATATTTGCCCAATGAATCCCGTTTATCGTCTGCATTTCTTCTTGGTGTAGCAATTTTAATGGCCAGTAGTGTACATCGGCATACATACTCCGCAAACTACCTAATGGTGCGTGGCGGAGAATACCCTGCATCACTACTCGCCATTTCCTTTCCTGTTCCACTCGCAAATAGAGCTAGGGGAAAACGACTGTCTGTATGCCAGCACATGAGTCCAAATTTCTCGAACCTTGTGTTCGTGGTCCTTAAATGTCGGCGGCAGTGGGATCGGTCTGTAGTCAGCCTCAAATGCCGGTTATCTAAATGTTCTCAAAAGTCTTTCTCGAAAAGAATGTCGTCTCCCCTCAACGGATTTCCATTTGAGTTCCTGCAGCGCCTCCATAACACTTGCGTGTTGTTCGAACCTAGCTGTAGCAACCATGGCAGTCGGCATCTGTATTGGTTCAATGTCTTCCTTTAATCCGACCAGGTCCGGATCCCAAATGCTTGAGCAGTTCTCAAGAACATCGCACTAGCGTCCTATATGCGGTCTCCTTTACAGATGAACCACACTTTTCCAAAATTCCCCCAGTAATCCGAAATCGCCCATTCACCTTCCCTACCACAATCCTCGCATGCCAGTTCCGTTTCGTGATGTTTAAAATACGTGACTGTGTCAAGCAGGACACCAATAATGCTCTGTCTGAACATTTTGGGTTTGCTTTTCCTACTCGTCCACATTAACTTATATTTTTCTACATTTAGAGCCACTTGCCATTCATCACACCAACTAGAAATTTTGTTCAAGTCATCTTGTATCATCCTGCAGTCACTCCACTTCGACACCTTCCCGTGCACCACAGCATGATCAGCAAACAACTGCAGATTGCTGCCCACCCCGTCCGCCGTATCTCATATATATATACAGGGTGTTTCAAAAATGACCGGTATATTTGAAACGGCAATAAAAACTAAACGAGCAGCGATAGAAATACACCGTTTGTTGCAATATGCTTGGGACAACAGTACATTTTCAGGCGGACAAACTTTCGAAATTACTGTAGTTACAATTTTCAACAACAGATGGCGCTGCAAGTGATGTGAAAGATATAGCAGACAACGCAGTCTGTGGGTGCGCCATTCTGTACGTCGTCTTTCTGCTGTAAGCGTGTGCTGTTCACAACGTGCAAGTGTGCTGTAGACAACATGGTTTATTCCTTAGAACAGAGGATTTTTCTGGTGTTGGAATTCCACCGCCTAGAACACAGTGTTGTTGCAACAAGACGAAGTTTTCAACGGAGGTTTAATGTAACCAAAGGACCGAAAAGCGATACAATAAAGGATCTGTTTGAAAAATTTCAACGGACTGGGAACGTGACGGATGAACGTGCTGGAAAGGTAGGGCGACCGCGTACGGCAACCACAGAGGGCAACGCGCAGCTAGTGCAGCAGGTGATCCGACAGCGGCCTCGGGTTTCCGTTCGCCGTGTTGCAGCTGCGGTCCAAATGACTCCAACGTCCACGTATCGTCTCATGCGCCAGAGTTTACACCTCTATCCACACAAAATTCAAACGCGGCAACCCCTCAGCGCCGCTACCATTGCTGCACGAGAGACATTCGCTAACGATATAGTGCACAGGATTGATGACGGCGATATGCATGTGGGCAGCATTTGGTTTACTGACGAAGCTTATTTTTACCTGGACGGCTTCGTCAATAAACAGAACTGGCGCATATGGGGAACCGAAAAGCCCCATGTTGCAGTCCCATCGTCCCTGCATCCTCTAAAAGTACTGGTCTGGGCCGCCATTTCTTCGAAAGGAATCATTGGCCCATTTTTCAGATCCGAAACGATTACTGCATCACGCTATCTGGACATTCTTCGTGAATTTGTGGCGGTACAAACTGCCTTAGACGACACTGCGAACACCTCGTGGTTTATGCAAGATGGTGACCGGCCACATCGCACGGCCGACGTCTTTAATTTCCTGAATGAATATTTCGATGATCGTGTGATTGCTTTGGGCTATCCGAAACATACAGGAGGCGGCGTGGATTGGCCTCCCTATTCGCCAGACATGAACCCCTGTGACTTCTTTCTGTGGGGACACTTGAAAGACCAGGTGTACCGCCAGAATCCAGAAACAATTGAACAGCTGAAGCAGTACATCTCATCTGCATGTGAAGCCATTCCGCCAGACACGTTGTCAAAGGTTTCGGGTAATTTCATTCAGAGACTACGCCATATTATTGCTACGCATGCTGGATATGTGGAAAATATCGTACTATAGAGTTTCCCAGACCGCAGCGCCATCTGTTGTTGAAAATTGTAACTACTGTAATTTCGAAAGTTTGTCTGCCTGAAAATGTACTGTTGTCCCAAGCATATTGCAACAAACGGTGTATTTCTATCGCTGCTCGTTTAGTTTTTATTGCCGTTTCAAATATACCGGTCATTTTTGAAACACCCTGTATATATATATATATATATATATATATATATATATATATATAAGAATAATGGAGGTCCTATCACACTTCCCTGGGGAACTGTTGACGATGACCTTGTCTCTGACGAACACTCCCCGTCGGTGACAACATGGTGCAACATAGTGGGTTCTGTTGTTACCTAAGACGTTTTCCAGCCACTCACATACCTCGGAACCTAATTCGCATGATCGCACCTTCGTTAACAGTCTCCAGTGGGGCACCATGTGAAATGCTTTTCGGAAGTCTAGAAATACGCCATCTGCCTGTTGCCCTTAATCCGTAGTTCACAGTTAGAAAATAGATAGCTGGGTTTCGCAATGCTTTCTAAGATTCTGTTGATTCGTGGACATAAGTGTTTCAGTCTCTAGGAAATTTGTTATATTCGAATTCAGAACATGTTCTAGAATTCTGCAGCAAACTGATGTTACGGATACCTAAGTTTCGCTGGTCAGTTCTTTTACCTTTCTTATGTACAGAGACGCCTGCCCTTTTTTCCAAGTTGTTTCCAATTGTTAGATATTGGGCTTTAGTCAATATATATTATAAAAGTGTACAATGCGCGTGCCGCTAAAAGTCAGAAACGAGTTCTAGTATGATCAAGTGAGTTATATGCTGTAGTGGCCCTCTATCCCCTAGCCATGAAGAAGGTTCCCATTTTTACCTGAAGGACGTGCTTTCGAAGATGTAAGGGCTGTGAAGTTTCGCCCTCTAGAAGTTTCTACGTCATTCCAGAACATTCTAGAGTATTCGAGGACAGTCCAGAACATTGGAGAGCATTCGAGAAGACTCCACAACATTGCAGAATGTTCCGCAATGTTCCCCAATGATCCGGGATATTCTGGAATGTTCAGGAATAGTCTGGAACATTCGGGAAAATACCAGAATGTTCTGTTGAACGGGTGGAAAAATTCGATAACCATCACTGGACGCACCCCCGCTGGAATTTTTACATTACGTGACCAGGGAAACTCAGCGAGCCATGGCAGCTCATTTCAGTATCGATAACTTTTAGCTGTCGTCTCACCAGGGGCTGCGTGTTACTCCCTTGTGTGGTTATGGCTGCCTCACCTAGTCTTTAAAAAAACGACTGCTAGAGTCGGGAGAGACGTCTCGAAAGAGCGTCGTGGTGCAGGCAGTTCAAATTCAAATGGCTCCAAGCACTATGGGACTTAACATCTGTGGTCATCAGTCCCCTAAACTTAGAACTACTTAAGGGCATCACACACATCCAAGCCCGAGGCAGGATTTGAACCTGTGACCGTAGCAGCAGCGCGGTTCCGGACTGAAGCGCCTAGAACCGCTCGGCCACAGCGGCCGGCCTGCAGGCAGTTGACGGGTAGTTTTCGCACAGTGTCGGACCGGGGTAGCAGCAACAATGCTTGAAGCAACGGACACTCGGTGCGGATCGGCAAGGCGTGTGTTCCAGGTCGTCGTTCACGATTCTTCGCCAGTACTGGGCAGAAGGCAAAGATCTGACCCGCTAATGCTGTGCGCAACTAGTTGTTCAGCTCTGTGCACAGATTTCCTGCTCCGAAAGCTGTTTGAGTAGATGTTCGTGTTTATTTTTATTGAGTCGTCATGCACGCGTTGTCTTTTTGGGCTCTATGATTTTAGTAATAGTGTATTGCCCTGTCTGTGTGATTTCGAAGTAATTTGTTTAATCTGCTGGCCAGAGTTCTCTCTCAAAAAATTTTCCGTGGTTAATGTTGCTATGCCAACGGCCCTGCCGCAGTGGTAACACCGGTTCCCGTCAGATCACCGAAGTTAAGCGTTGTCGGGCTGGGCTAGCAATTAGATGGGTGATCATCGGGTCTACCGAGTGCTGTTGACAAGCGGAGTGCGCTCAGCCCTAGTGAGGTAAACCGAGGAGAATAATGTTTTAAAAAACATAGTTCTTATTATAGGAAACAGCGATCTATAATTATTATAAATACACTGGAAGCAGTCTTGATCGCATAAATTTTTTAATGTGGTGACCGGTTTCGATCTTATTGTGAGATCATCTTCAGACCTACAATGAGCAAGAATCCTTATAAAAGGACGAAATCGTATACTGATAAAACAGTGAATAACGCTGATATAGCATAGATGTCTGCAGGAGGCGGTGGCGCACGGCAACCGTCTTGCTTGTGGCTGGTGGTTTACTGCAACGTGAAGGAAGCCAGCTGCTAATTTAATACTTGATGCCCCGCCCACCGTCTCCGGCATAACGTCATGGATAGCCAATCACGTAAGTTTCATTTCTGCCGCTTAACAAAGTAACGTGGTAGTTACTATTAAATCATTATTACCAACTATAGAACTTATAAAACAAGTTAAAATCTTGTAACTTTAAAAATATAGTGTAAAAAGGTAATTACTGCGACCTAACTAGTGTGGCCCCCTGTCATGTACTGTTATCGACCAAAGCAAAGACGATAGCAAGGACGCCACTCTAGTAACCATGGCTACCTACTCGTCTCACTAGGGCCAAAGAGGCTATCTGTGGGGAAAGCCTCCTGGTCGATGTAAGGTTGCCAGGGAGACCCAACGAAGGTCGATTAGTACATGATATGTGTAAGAGGTATGCCCACGAGTTACTGTTACCATTAAAATTTTAATTAAAAGAAGCAAAAGAAAAATTCGGAGTAGGTATTAAAATCCATGGAGAAGAAATAAAAACTTTGAGGTTTGCCGATGACATTGTAATTCTTTCAGAGACAGCAAAGGACTTGGAAGAGCAGTTGAACGGAATGAATAGTGTCTTGAAAAGAGGATATAAGATGAACATCAACAAAAGCAAAACGAGGATAATGGAATGTAGTCGAATTAAGTCGGGTGATGCTGAGGGAATTGGATTAGGAAATGAGACACTTAAAGTAGTAAAGGAGTTTTGCTATTTGGGGAGCAAAATAACTGATGATGGTCGAAGTAGAGAGGATATAAAATGTAGACTGGCAATGGCAAGGAAATCGTTTCTGAAGAAGAGAAATTTGTTACCATCGAGTATAGATTTGAGTGTCAGGAAGTCGTTTCTGAAAGTATTTGTCTGGAGTGTAGCCATGTATGGAAGTGAAACATGGACAATAAATAGTTTGGACAGGAAGAGAATAGAAGCTTTCGAAATGTGGTGTTACAGAAGAATGCTGAAGATTAGATGGGTAGATCACATAACTAATGAGCAGGTATTGAATAGAACTGGGGAGAAGAGGAGTTTGTGGCACAACTTGACGAGAAGAAGTGTTCGGTTGGTAGGACATGTTCTGAGACATAGAGGGATCACCAATTTAGTATTGGAGGGCAGCGTGGAGGGTAAAAATCGTAGAGGGAGACCAAGAAATGAGTACACTAAGCAGATTCAGAAGGATGTAAGCTGCAGTACGTACTGGGAGATGAAGAAGCTTGCACAGTATAGAGTAGCATGGAGAGCTGCGTCAAACCAGTATCAGGACTGAAGACCACAACAACATTTTAATTAGCTGATTTATTTAAAACTATTTAATTTAATATTTTTAAAAAGGCCAATATTGTTAAGATCTTATTTCTGGAATTGGTTTGAGGTTATTATTATTACTGTAATTCAACGACTGTCTAATTTACCATTTTGAACGCCCTCATCTTCATAATGTCAAATCGACTTTAATTTTCTTGATTGTTTTACAAAGGGAACCTGTTATTGCCCAAAAAAATATATATAATGTATGTTCTAGTTCAAGGATAAATGGTTATTCTCGATTTCACTCAGAACCGAAATCCTAGAACCTGATTTTTATGATTGCATCGGGTGAAGACGTATTTATGAGGGTTTTGTTGGCACCCAGTGATTCAAATATGCCCTTCCATTTAAAGCGATTGAAATTTACCATACAGCTTACATTCGCTTTTAGTATCACCAACGGACAGGGCCAATCACTTTGTGTGACAGATATTAAACATTACCGGGAACGCCAGGCACTGCATATAGTGTACTAATACATATGAAAAAACTCCACTACTTGTTCTCGGACGGATGGCGGTGGTGTGGAGCAGTTACGACATGCTTCGCGAGCAATACGGTGCTCCTATCTTGTGGTACAGAACGATGTGGCGCAGTGGTTAGCACACTGGACTCGCATTCGGGAGGACGACTGTTCAAATCCGCGGCCGGCAATCCTGATTTAAATTTTCCGTGATTCCCCCAAATCGCTTCAGGCAAATGCCGAAGTAGTTCCTTTGAGAGGACATGGCCGTCTTCCTCCCCCATCCTTATCTAGTCACATAGGACCTATGATCTCGCTGCTGGTCCCCTCCACCAGATCAACCAACCAACCTCCTTTGTGGTGGTCATACATAGTCGGCGGAAACTTGGCGACGAATATTCCTGCTCTCACGTTCACATGCAGCCCAACATCGGACCAGTGTCAAATCCGAATGCCAAATAAGTCTGGATACTGGATGATCCGACCAGCCGCCCAAATGGACACCCATAATGCGATCCCTTTCAAACTCTGTCTGTTGCTGATGACTATGTCTTACTCGAGTACGTGACATTTGCGTGGACTTCAGTAATCACTCAACATCTGACAAGAGCTAAACAGTTTAATGCTATCAGGGGAAACGCAGTTGGTTCTTATAAATGGTTTCCCAACTTAGAATCAGAAAAGTCGCTGAGCTGTGCTCACCCCGAACTATGCGTTTCCTTGAACTTGGCTGTCTATCTGTGTTTGGTTTCCCGCCGTTGTTGCGGTTATGCCGTGTTTCCTTCTCCTTCTATGTGTGGCAGCAGCGATGTGTATCGATATTTGCACCGTGTACCATCTTTGTTCTTGTGCATATGGTTCGGCTAGGGGGTGTGCAGGCAGTCGGTC
Organism: Schistocerca americana; assembly: GCF_021461395.2. Lineage (NCBI taxonomy): Eukaryota > Metazoa > Arthropoda > Insecta > Orthoptera > Acrididae > Schistocerca > Schistocerca americana. The sequence goes on from NC_060127.1 coordinate 78,806,274, forward strand.
GGTTGGTGAGGACCAGGGAGGATATCCCCGTGCGGTGCAGTCGGCTGCGTCCGCTGGCTGTCCCTGCGCAATGATGGAGCGTGTGTGGAGCTGTCCGATCACTACGAGCTTCGTGGCTCACCGACCCAGGACGTCAAAGTTGAGTGGTGTGTTAAGTACCCAAGCCAAGTCCGTTCATGTTGTGTCGTTTGTTTCGGTGGTTCGCTGATGGGGAGCTTTTCCTGTGAGCAGTGGTGAGTGTTTGTAGTGGTGAAATCGAGCCACTGTGCAGTGGAATTAACTATATTGGTTGACTACAATTAAAGTGCAGCAGAGGAATTTTCTGCCTTGTGGCCGTTAGTGTTCCGGTTAGCTGCCCTGGCCACAGGCGTAAATTCAGGCAGCGTCCTTTCCTCACCTGTTGTCGCTGTCCAACATGGTGTGTAGTTGACAGCTTAATACATATTTCATTGTGGATAATCACGTCCATAACAGTTTGGTCTTTGAGTTTTTATGTATCGATTGGTGGCTTACAAGTCGTTTGGTCGGTCGATCCGTGACTGTATCTTGGTTGGGTTACCGATGGAGCAAGTGTATTTGGGCCCACCACCTGTCTCACTTAAGTGAACGTTAATGTTCCAAGGGCAGGCCCAACCGACGCTGGAGGCGTCTGAGTGCCGTTGTCTGTACTCTCCTTTTCATGGGTGTTTAATGGTCTGTTGGTGATCTATTATAGCCAATGCTTTAAAAGAAATTTTTTTACTGTGTTTTATGTAAATCAATTTATGTAAATCAACAGTGGGCCGTCAGCCGCTTAAAGCCTTATTCTTAGATTTAGTTATTGTCGTTGTGTTGGTCTTTTCATTTAGAATGCGTGCGACCATTGAAAATTTAAAGGTTAAGGTATTTTTGAAATTATGGAAAATCAGCTGTGGGCCTTCAGCCGCTTAAAGCCTTATTTTCAAAATTTCCCCTTAAGCGAAAACATCGCAGCCTTCTGATTTAAAAGATTATGGTAATATATTTTAAAATTTTGAAATTTGATTCTGGCCTTCAGCCGTTTGTTTTGCACCTTGTATATGTTGATTCTATCCACTTTTGCCTTGAGGCTTTCCGCCTAGCTGTGATAACACACACACACACACACACACACACACACACACACACACATATATATATATATATATATATATATATATATATATATATATATAATTTGCAATTTCAACTGCATATATTCAGTCACTTGAAATTTATCTTGTTGTTTTTTAAGATTTCTTGTTGGGAGGCCTTCAGCCATGAAAGAATTGGATTTTGAAACTCGTAGTTGTAAAGGTTCAGCTATGTGCCGTTTTGGTTTAAAGGTTCTATTAAATTACAATAAATTACAAATTTGAGTGAAACTGACCGACACCTTATTTGGCCCTTTCCACAATCCTAATCACCTGTTATGCCCAGCGGGTTTAGCGGGCGTGTCAGTTGCTCTAGGCGGAGTGAGAATAGTTAAGGTTATATGTAACCTCCCTGCCTGAATTCACTTTACTCAACTTCTCATCATACTGATTAAGTGTAATTCCAGCTGTGACATTGACATCTACACTGAAGAGCCAAAGGAATGGTACACCCGCCTAATATCGTGTAGACCACTCATCTTGCAGGCCTGATTGCTTGATGCCACAGTGTGAGCAAGGCATGTGGGTGCCTCTCAATATGTATGAAGACAGTAACTGTTGTCGAAAGAACAGATGCCACTGATGACCGTGCAGCTGCTCTAGAATAAATGATAATTAACTGAAACCCTCAGCTGCCGATAGGCTGTCCCCTTCGAGGTATATCAACAACACCTGTCGGCAGCTGAGGGTTTCAATTAATTATCATTTCATTCTAGAAAGGCTACACAGCCATTGACCTTCGTCTGTGCGACTGCTCACAGGTTGCCCTAACTCTTACGGGAATCGTCACCTTAGTGTGCGCCAGTTATGAGTGGCTGGGCAAATATCTATTAGGTACATTACGTATGTATCCAGAATGAGATTTTCACTCTGCAGCGGAGTGTGCGCTGATATGAAACTTCCTGGCAGATTACAACTGTGTGCCGGACCGAGACTCGATCTCGGGCCCTTTGCCTTTGGCGGGCAAGTGCTCTACCAACTGAGCTACCTAAGCACGAATCACGCCCCGTCCTCACAGTTGCAGGAGAGCTTCTGTAAAGTTTGGAAGGTAGGAGACGAGGTACTGGCAGAAGTAAAGCTGTGAGGACGGGGCGTGAGTCGTGCTTGGGTAGCTCAGTTGGTAGAGCACTTGCCCACGAAAGGCAAAGGTCCCGAGTTTGAGTCTCGGTCCGGCACACAGTTTTAATCTGCCAGGAGGTTTCATTGCGTATGTAGATTGTGGACAGCTGGGAATGTGGGTTGGTTCGAATGGCTCTGAGCACTATGGGACTTAACTACTGAGGTCACAAGTCCCCTAGAACTTAGAACTACTTAAACCTAACTAACCTAAGGACATCACACACATCCATGCCCGAGGCAGGATTCGAACCTGCTACCGTAGTGGTCGCGCAGTTCCAGACTGTAGCGCCTAGAACCGCTTGGCCACCCCGGACGGCTGGGAATGTGGGTCTCACGGGAAGCGTGGAAGGGATAAGTTCCTGCAGTCGCGCTATTCATCTGTGTCCTCGGTGGCTCAGATGGATAGAGCGTCTGCCGCGTAAGCAGGAGATCCCGGGTTCGAGTCCCGGTCGGGGCACACATTTTCAGCTGTCTCCTTCGAAGTATATCAACAACACATGTCGGCAGCTAAGGGTTTCAATTAGTTATCATTTATTCTAGAGAAGCTGCACGGTCATCAATGGTATCTGTTCTTTCGAGCCGGCCGGTGTGGCCGTGCGGTTCTAGGCGCTGCAGTCTGGAACTGAGCAACCGCTACGGTCGCAGATTCGAATCCTGCCTCGGGCATGGATGTCTGTGATGTCCTTAGGTTAGTTAGGTTTAATTAGTTCGTAGTTCTAGGCGACTGATGACCTCAGAAGCTAAGTCGCATAGTGCTTAGAGCCATTTGAAACATTTTTTGTTCTTTCGAGAACAGTTACTATCTTCATTATATAGAAGATGTTCCATAGTTCTACACCAGTTTTACGTCAGCGATATAAGCCTACGCGCGCGCGCGCGTGTGGGTGTGTGTGTGTGTGTGTGTGTGTGTGTGTGTGTGTGTGTATCTGTCCTATGACCTTGCTTGATTGAAAACTTGAATGGTCTGCGCTTGCAAGTGCAGTCCACGATACAAACTTTAAAAATCTACGATATCTGCTTCAGTTGCCAGATATACACTGGTCAGCCAGAACATTATGACATCTGGCCTATTGTAGATATATGCCCGTCCAGGCGATATCAGCGTCACCTGTCGAGGAATGACTGCTAGTCAGACAGACGCATGGTACATTTAGTACCAGCGAGCGTGCTGTCCTTGTGTATGATGAGGCGGACGCGCGATCAATCTGAGTTTGACCGGAGGCAGTCAGCAGCGCATCTTATTGATACCCTTTCACCTTGAGTTTTTATTCCAATCCAGAACCTTTCTTTTATTCCCATCCTTACACCGTTTTTAATACGAGCACTTCATTCTTGGTCTGCCAGTTTTACTATTCCCTCTTGGCTCTTGTACATATTGTACCTTATCGGTCTCTTCCTGTAGCTTTCCCCTATTTTCCTGACCATTTCGGATATTTTGGATCATTTGACATTGTCGAACTGCGTGCCTACGGAGTATCGCCTCAGTTGTGCGACTGGATTCGTGATTTCCTGTCAGAAAGGTCACAGTTCGTAGTAATAGACGGAAAGTCATCGAGTAAAACAGAAGTAATATCCGGCGTTCCCCAAGGAAGTGTTATAGGCCCTCTATTATGCCTGCTCTACGAGGGCTGTCCAGAAAGTAAGTTACGATTGATCGCGAAATGAAAATCACAGTGAAAATCAGAAATGTTTCATTTCTAACAGTTAGCTACACCTTTCAGCTACTTCTCTACTAGTCGCCGTTCTGACTCAGACATTCGTCGTAGCGTTGTACCAACTTTCCAATACCCTCATCATAGAAGGCAGCCGCCAGTGCTTTCCGCCAATTCTCTACGCTGGCCTAAAGCTCGTTGTCTGTGCCAAAATGTTGTCTTCATAGCCAGAGGTTCGTTTGAGCAGAGATGATACTCAGTGGGAGGCAATTACGGGCTGTATTGTGGGTAGCCAAACATTTCCAATTGAAACGATGCAGGAACATCTTCATTGCCCCTGCAGAATGAGGCTGAGAATTGTCTTGAAGAAGAAACCGCACGACAGTTATGTAATGTTGGTTGCATAGCTTCAGGGGAAAGTTCTCACCAGGCCCTCGTACTTGGCGGGAGACACTATTTTCTATAACATCTTTACACGCTCACTAAGAGCTCAGGAACGAAAAGAGCGACATAATTCTACCTAGAGTCATACTAGAGACACTGACCAACACATCTTTGCAAAGCTTTATCGGATTTTCATAGTCGTTTCCATTTCGCGACCGATCGTAACTTACTTTCTGGACAGCCCTCGTGTATTAACGACATAGGAGACAATCTGAGTAGCCGTCTTAGATTGTTTGCAGACGATGCTTTGGTCAGATGATCAAAACGACTTGCAAAATGATTTAGATAAGATATCTGTATGGTGCGAAAAGTGGCAATTGACCTTGAATAAAGAAAAGTGCGAAGTTATTCACATGAGTACTAAAAGAAATCAGCTAAATTTCGATTACGCGATAAGTCACACAAATCTGAGGCCTGTAAATTCAACTAAATACTCAGGGATTACAATTACAAATAACCTAAATTGGAAGGATCACATAGATAATATTGTGGGTAGAGCATATCAAAGACTACGATTCATTGCCAGAACACTTAGAAAGTGCAACAGATCTACCAAAGAGACTTCTTACTCTACGCTTGTCTGCCCTATTCTGGAGTACTGCTGTGCGGTGTGGGATCCGCATCAGGTAGGACTGACGGATGACATCGAAAAAGTGCAAAGAAGGGAAGCTCGTTTTGTATTATCGCGAAACGGGGGAGATGGTGTCACAAATACGGTACGTGAATTGGAGTGGCAATCATTAAAACAAAGGCATTTTTCGTTTCGACGGGATCTTCTCATGAGATTTCTATCACCAGTTTTCTCCTCCGATTGCGTAAACATTCTGTTGGCACCCACCTACATAGGGAGAAATGATCACGATAAAAGAAATCAGGGCTCGCGCGGAAAAATTTAAGTGCTCGTTTTCCCTGCGCGCAGTTCGAGAGTGGAATGGTTGAGAGACAGCATGACCCCTCTGCCACGCACTTCATTGTGAATAGCAGAGTAATCACGTAGATGTAGATGTCCCAGGTCGACAAATCCAACGAACATGTTTTAATTTTTCTTCAGTCTTGCTTCCAGTATCAACCGTGTCATAACTGCCACTCTGGTGCCGTTTCCTCTCCTAAAGCCAAACTGATCTTCATCTAATAGATCCTCAGTTTTCCATTATTCTATATATTATTCTTGTCAGAAACTTGTATGAGAAGATGACTGTGCGATAAATCTCGTAATTGTCGGCTCTTGCTATCTTCGGAGTTGTGTATACTACGTTTTTCCGAATGTCTGATGGTATATCTTCTGTCTCATACATCCTACACACCAACGTGAATAGTCGGTTTGTTGCCACTTCTACATCTACATCTACATCCATACTCCGCAAGCCACCTAACGGTGTGTGGCGGAAGGTACCTTGAGTACCTCTATCGGTTCTCCCTTCTATTCTAGTCTCGTATTGTTCGTGGAAAGAAAGTTTGTCGATATGCCTCTGTGTGGGCTCTAATCTCTCTGATTTTATCCACATTGTCTCTTCGCGAGATATACGTAGGAGGGAGCAGTAAATATACTGCTTGACCCGTCGGTGAAGGTATGTTCTCGAAACTTCAACAAAAGCCCGTACCAACCTACTGAGCGTCTCTCCTGCAGTCTCCCACTGGAGTTAATCTATCATCTCCGTAACGCTTTCCCGATTACTAAATGATCCTGTAACGAAGCACGCTGCACTGTCAACCCTATCTGGTACGGATCCCACACTGGTGAGCAATATTCAAGCAGTGGGCGAACAAGTGTACTGTAACCCACTTCCTTTGTTTTCGGATTGCATTTCCTTAGGATTCTTCCAATGAATCTCAGACGCATCTGCTTTTCCGACGATCAACTTTGTATGATCATTTCATTTTAAATCACTCCTAATGCCTACTCCCAGATGGAGTTAACTGCTTCCAATTGCTGACCTGCTATATTGTAGTTAAATGATAAGGGATCTTTCTTTCTATGTATTCGCAGCACATTACACTTGTCTACATTGAGATTCAATTGCCATTCCCTGCACCATGCGTCAATACGTTGCAGATCCTCCTGCATTTCAGTACAATTTTCCATTGTTACAACCTCTCGATATACCACAGCATCATCCGCAAAAAGCCTCAGTGAACTTCCGATGTTATCCACAGGGTCATATATATATATATATATATATATATATAGTGAATAGCAACGGTCCTACGACACTCCCCTGCGGCGCACCTGAAATCACTCTTATTTTGGAAGACTTCTCTCCATTGAGAATGACATGCTGCGTTCTGTTTTCTAGGAACTCTTCAATCCAATCACACAATTGGTCTGATAGTCCATATGCTCTTACTTTGTTAATTAAACGACTGTGGGGAACTGTATCGAACGCCTTGCGGAAGTCAAGAAACACGGCGTCTACCTGGGAACCCGCGTCTATGACCCTCTGAGTCTCGTGGACGAATAGCGCGAGCTGGGTTTCACACGATCGTCTTTTTCGAAACCCATACTGATTCTTATAGAGTAGATTTCTAGTCTCCAGAAAAGTCATTATACTCGAACATAATACGTGTTCCAAAATTCTACAACTGATGGACGTTAGAGATACAGGTGTACAGTTCTGCACATCTGTTCGACGTCCCTTCTTGAAGACGGGGATGATCTGTGGCCTTTTGCAACTGAAACGCTACACTCTTCTAGAGGCCTACGGTACACCGCTGCAAGAAGGGGTGCAAGTTCCTTGGCGTACTATGTGTGAAATCGAACTGGTATCCCATCAGGTCCAGAGGCGTTTCCTCTTTTGAGCGATTTTAATTGTTTTTCTATCCCTCTGTCATCTGTGGCCGGCCGGTGTGGCCGAGCAGTTGTAGGCGCTTAAGTCTGGAACCGCGCGACCGCTACGGTCGCAGGTTCGAATCCTGCCTCGGACATGGATGTGTGTGATGTCCTTCAGTTAGATGGGTTTAAGTAGTTCTAAGTTCTAGGGGACTGATGACCTCAGGTGTTAAGTCCGATAGTGGTGAGAGCCATTTGAACCATTTTTGTCATCTGTGTCGGTATCTACCATTTTGTCATCTGTCCGACAATCTAGAGAGGGAACTACAGAGCAGTCTTCCTCTGTGAAACAGCTTTGGAAAAAGACATTTAGTATTTCGGCCTTTGGTCTGTCATCCTCTGTTTCAGTACCAATTTGGTCACAGAGTGTCTGAACATTTTGTTTTGATCCACCTACCGCGTTGACATAAGACCAAAATTTCTTACGATTTTCTACCAATGATTTTAGAAATTCTGATGGAAAGTCATCTCTCCCTTCTGCCTTATTTGGCCTTAAGTGGTCCAAAGCACTTTTAAATTACGATTCTAATACTGGGTACTGTTAACAGTTTAGTGCTTCGGAAAGGTTATCTCAGAGTCGCAACAGTTGCAGAGAGTGGATGGACGTAAATGGAGAAGCATGCCAGCGATGTTCCAGCGCTTCAGCCGCTGAACGACAAAGGCATCGCCGCCCGGCGCCAGCAGTTCGCGCGTCGGCCGGCAGATGGCGGGCCTGTAGCAGCCCGGCCATAAAAGCAACGTGCTCTCCCCCCACCACGGCGGCCGTGGCTGTCCAATCAGGCGCGACGGTCCCCCACCACCGCGCCATTCACACGCGGAGCCGCGGCCCGGTGCCCGCGAGTTGAGAGTGAACGCGCGTGATTCCGCAGTGCGTTCTGGCGTGCCGTCGCGACTTCTTGTTTCGTCTGACAGTTGCTGCGGCTGGAAGCGCATCGCTTCAGCTCGATCGCGTGTCGTATTCACCGCGTGTGCGTGGGTAGCAAGATTTTGACGGCTGGTTCTAAGTGTGTGCGGTTTGTCTCTGCTGTAGCGGCAGCAAGGGCTATGAGTCTGGCTGCGTGAAGGGAGAAGCGGAGAGGAAAAAGGAAGGACGAAGCCGGGGAGAGGCGAGAGGCTTCCAAGACGGCGCGACGCGCAAGGTAAGAGCATCTATCTGCGGAGCTCGTGCTGGTCTCTTTGCCGCGGCGGCAAGGAAGAAGAGGCGGCCGGCGCCCCCGGCTAGGAATTCTTTTTCTCCCCCCCCCCCCTCCCCCATCCGCCCCCCCCTGCCCCCTCATCCCGCAGCCGTGCCGGTAGACCTTGGAATAACTTCCAGCCGGCCGGACACAGGCCGGAGCGGTGCCGCCACAAAAACACTCGGGCAGGGCGCTCGCTTCCGTCTTCAAAACAGACCTGGATCCGCCGCCTGGCAAGTGAAACAACAGGTGTCCGCTCCCCCGCGCCATGGCTGTCACACGGCACTTGACCTAGTCTGTCCTTAGCACTCATTCAACCACGCTACTTTCTTTGTGAAAATACTTCGGCTTTTAAAAATCTACCTGCTGCATAATGCAAGGTACCTCCCTTTCTGATTCGTTAAAGTACCGGGTGATCAAAAAGTCAGTATGAAAACTGAATAAATCACGGCATATGTAGATAGGGAGGTACAAATTGACAAACATGCTTAGAGTGACATGGGGTTTTATTAGAAGCAAAACAAAAACAAAAGTTCAAAAAATGTCCGACAGATGGCACTTCATCCGATCAGAATAGCAATAATTAGCGTAACAAAGTAAGACAAAGCAAAGATGATGTTCTTTACAGGAAATGCTCAATATTTCCACCATCATTCCTCAACAACAGCTGTAGCCGAGGAATAATGTTGTGACCAGCAGTGTAAAGCATGTCCAGAGTTATGGTGAGGCATTGGCGTCGGATGTTGTCTTTCAGCATCCCTAGAGATGTCGGTCGATCACGATACACTTGCGACTTCAGGTAACCCCAAAGCCAATAATTGCACGGACTGAGGTCTGGCGACCTGGGAGGCCAAGCATGACGAAAGTGGCGGCTGAGCACACGATCATCACCAAACGACGCGCGCAAGAGATCTTTCACGCGCCATCTGTCGGACATTTTGTGAACTTTGTTTTTTTTTTTTTTTTTGGTTCTAATAAAACCCCATGTCATTCCAAGCATGTGTGTCAATTTTTACCTCTCTATCTACATTATTCCATGGTTTATTAAGTTTCCAAATTTATGCTAACTTTTTGATCACCCTGTACATCAGCACGATGCCTCTTTCTTCTTGCTTCCTACCTTCCTAGCTAATGGAGACGCGTGAGCTAAAACTAGCAGACAGAACGTACTGTACGAGAAATACAAAGTGGCGACGACATTCTGTTAGCTAGCCGGCCGGAGTGGCCGATCGGTTCTAGGCGCAACAGTCTGGAACCGCACGACCGCTACGGTCGCAGGTTCGAATCCAGCCTCGGGCATGGATGTGTGTGATGTCCTTAGCTTAGTTAGGTTTACGTAGTTCTAAGTTCTAGGGGACTGATGACCACAGCAGTTAAGTCCCATATTGCTCAGAGCCATTTGAACCATCTGTTAGCTAATTTCTGGAGGAGTTCACGGCAAGATTTTGATTTTCCGCTGGGGAAAACGGACAACTAGTATCTCTACGCAAGGTACTTGCACGCGTATTGCAATTACTGGAGCTATAGGGCTCGCAATAACATTTCTTTTACTGGAAAGCTATAACAGGAGTTAGAGAAAATATGGAAGCACACCGCGAAATGCACGAGTGACATAAATACAGTTGCTAGCCACGCCTGCATGTTACAGGATGGTTATAATTAAACTATAGTTACTTCAGTCGGTCCACACGAAAACAAATGATCGTCGGACTGTGGAACTCTGTGGAAACATTTATAAGGACATGCGGAGGAGAAATAACTAATAAGCCATTGAAATAAACCACTCCGTCTTCAGGCCACAAGTGGCCCGTCGGGGCCATCCGACCGCCGTGCCATCCTCAAGGGAGGATGCGATTAGGAGGGGCGTGCGTGGTCAGCACACCGCTCTCCCAGTCGTTATGGTGGTATTCTTGACCGAAGCCGCTACTATTCGGTCGAGTAGCTTGTCATTTGGCAACACGAGGCTGAGTGCACCCCGAAAAATGGCAACAGCACATGGCGGCCTGGATGGTCACCCATCCAAGTGCCAACCACAGCCCGAGAGCGCTTAACTTCGGTGATCTCACGGGAACCGGTGTATGCACCGCGGCAAGGCCGTTGCCCGTTGAAATAAACACATTTTTCAATTTTCTGATGAGAAGATAACATTGGTTAACTGCGCACCATATCTGCGTTCCAGGTTACAAGCGTTGCTCAGTGTGACGACCATCTGCATCGACGAGAGCCTGGAACGGCACTGGTGATACTGTTTCACAATTGCTCGCAGCACTTTTGGAACGGTGGGCCAAGGGATGTTCAGCCGTCGTGATACGGCTTTTGTACTGCTTGAAAATTGCACATTGCGAAAAGCAGTCTCAGCCATGGCAACACCAGCACCTCCAACAATTTATCCTGCAGTTAGCCTTCGGCCTATCCCAGCAGCAATTAACGTATCGCATGCTTGAATATAACTGCAGATGCTAGGCAAGCCTCCAGCTGTATCTGAATACGGGGGGCACCTGTACAGTGTCCTTAATACAGAGGGGTCCAAAAAAATGTATCCACTGTTTAGAAGCCCATAACTGGCAAACTAATTGACGGAGTTGTCTCATCTTTGGTAGTGTAATAGTTTGTAGTTCCGGCAATCGCCACACAAGCGTTGTATTGCGTTGTTTTGTTTTGTCAGATGACAGTCGCCAGATAGTCAGTGTTTTGTCCTTAGTTGCACCTAGTTACTCGGGAAACATGGCTGGCGCAAGGCTTACATTCGATGAAAGGAAGTCAGTTTTGAAGTGGTATTTCTACGAAAACATTAATGAGGTTCAACGGCAATGGCGAAATGAGTATCAAACAGATCCACCGACACGTTTAACGATTCGTCGCATTCGAGACAAATTTGAAGCCGAAGGCTGTGTTAAAGATGTACACAAACAACGATCTGGACGACCTGTAAGAGTAAAAAGTCCAACTAACTCCCGTCGTTTGTTAGAACAATTCACTCGCTCACCACAGAAGTCTGTGAGACAGTGTGCCCGTGAAACTGGAGTGAGTCGCTCAAGTGTTCGGCGAATTTTGAAGATAGCAAAGTGGAAGTGTTACATCCCACGATTGCTACACGCAATGAACGAGGACGACCCAGATCGTAGAATGGATTACTGCGAGTGGTTTACTAACATGGTGCGCAACGATAAAGAGTTTGCACAGATGGTTGTGTGGTCTGATGAGGCACAGTTCAAACTCAATGGTACAGTAAATCGCCACAACTGCATCTACTGGGCCACCGAAAATCCGAACGTCCATGTAGACAAAGCCGTGAATTTGCCAGGAGTAGGTAGGTAGGTAGTTAGTGTTTAACGTCCCCGTCGACAACGAGGTCATTAGAGACGGAGCGCAAGCTCGGGTTAGGGAAGGATGGGGAAGGAAATCGGCCGTGCCCTTTCAAAGGAACCATCCCGCCATTTGCCTGAAACGATTTAGGGAAATCACGGAAAACCTAAATCAGGATGGTTGGAGACGGGATGGAACCGTCGTCCTCCCGAATGTGAGTCCAGCGTGCTAACCACTGCGCCACCTCGCTCGGTTGCCAGGAGTAAATGTGTGGTGTGGGTTGTCTTACCGAGGCTTGATTGGGTCATTCTTTGACGGCACAGTTACCGGTGAGGTGTACCTTCAGAAGCTTCAGACATCCATTTTACCTGCCATTTTACTTTCAACAAGATGGTGCCCCAGCCCACTACCAAAATCGTGTTAGGGCGTATCTCGACGAATATCTACCAGGAAGATGGATAGGCCGTAGAGGTGCTGTGGAGTATGCACCACGTTCCACAGACCTAACTCCTCTGGATTTTTACGTATGGGGAACACTAAAGGACGTCGTTTATCGACAAAAGCCACGCACATTGGATGGACTTCGAGAATCCATCATACATTCATGTGCAAAAATCTAACTGAACACTTTGCAGTCAGTAGTTCGTGCTGCAGTTCGGCGGCATCGTTTGTGTGTGGATGTTAATGGTGACCATTTCGAACACCTACAGTGATATCTTTAAGTTGGACTTTAAGCTACACTTTCAACAAAAATGAGACAACTCTGCCAATTAGTTTGCAAGTTATGGACTTTTAAACAGTGGATACATTTTTTGGACCCCTCTGTGTGTTACAAATGGTAAGAACAGTGTTTTGTGTCGTCAGTGCCTTATGCCGGAGCTGAGTACATTCGAACGGTGGTAGATTGTAGGTGCTGGAATGGTGGCTGCTTCCGCAACCAAGGCAGCCAAAATGTTTTGGTGTTTCACGAGGCACAGTATCGAAGATTTATAGGCTACCGCGTACAGGGAAAGTGGAAATAAATCATCATCCGCTGAGTCACAACGCGGACGAAAGTGTGTATTGGTTGATGGTGACGAACGGTCGTTAAAGAGGACTGCGACGAAAAACAATTATGGCCAGCTACAGAACTGAAAGTACGCGAACCCTGTTGGCACCAAAACAACGCGAAGGGAGATCAAGAGGCAGGAAACTGTAGGGCCAGCTGGAGTTCCAAAACCGCGGAACGGTGATGTAAATGCCAGGAAAAGGAAACCGCTGTGCCGAATCCATAAAACCTGGACTTTGGACCAATGGAGGAAAGCCTTTTGATCGAACGAGCCATGTCTCGCACTCTTTCCATCTAACCGAGTTTAGCCTCGACATCTACACCTACCTTTATACTTCGCAAGCCACCCAACGGTGTGTGGCGGAGGGCACTTTACGTGCCACTGTCATTTCCTCCCTTTCCTGTTCCAGTCGCGTACGGTTCGCGGGAAGAACGACTGCGGGAAAGCCACCGTGCGCGCTCGAATCTCTCTAATTTTACATTCGTGATCTCCTCGGGAGGTATAAGTAGGGGGAAGCAGTATATTCGATACCTCATCCAGAAACGCACCCTCTCGAAACCTGGACAGCAAGCTACACCGCGATGCGGAGCGCCTCTCTTGCAGAGTCTGCCTCTTGAGTTTGCTAGACCTCTCCGTAACGTTATCACGTTTACCAAATAACCCTGTGACGAAACGCGCCGCTCTTCTTTGGATCTTCTCTATCTTCTCTGTCAACCCGACCTGGTACGGATCCTACACCGACGAGCAATACTCGAGTATAGGTCGAACGCGCGTTTTGTAAGCCACCTCCTTTGTTGATGGACTACATTTTCTAAGGACTCTCCCAATGAATCTCAACCTGGCACCCGCCTTACCAACAATTAATTTTATATGATCATTCCACTTCAAATCGTTCCACACGCATACTTCCAGATATTTTACAGAAGTAACTGCTACCAGTGTTTGTTACGCTATCATATAATCATACAATAAAGGCTCCTTCTTTCTGTGTATTCGCAATGCATTACATTTGTCTATGTTAAGGGTGAGTTGCCACTCCCTGCACCAAGTGCCTATCCGCTGCAGATCTTCCTGCATTTCGCTGCAGTTTTCTAATGCTGCAACTTCTCTGTATGCTACAGCATCATCCGCGAAAAGCCGCATGGAACTTACGACACTATCTACTAAGTTATTTATATATTTTGTGAAAAGCAATGGCCCAAGAAGGCAGGATCCCTGTTCGCCCACCTCGAAACGTCCACGGCTCGTTTTGTGAGCAGAGAATAAACTGTCGCATCTGCGCTGGCCGACACAGCCGCCAGATCACAATTTGGAAAGCACGACTAGTGTTGTAGTGGACTTGGGTTCCACGACATTCCCAAATTTCTCGAGTCCAAGCATTTTCATCCATATACAGGGTGGTCCATTGATCGTGACCGGGCCAAATATCTCACGAAATAAGCGTCAAACGAAAAAACTACAAAGAACGAAACTTGTCTGGCACTATGGTTGGCCCGCTACATGGCGCTGCCATAGGTCAAACGGATATCAACTGCGTTTTTTAAAATAGGAACCCCCATTTTTTATTACATATTCGTGTAGTACGTAAAGAAATATGAATGTTTTAGTTGGACCACTTTTTTCGCTTTGTGATAGATGGCGCTGTAATAGTCACAAACATATGGCTCACAATTTTAGACGAACAGTTGGTAACAGGTAGGTTTATTAAATTAAAATACAGAACATTTTATTTCGGTTGTTCCAATGTGATACATGTACTTTTGTGAATGTACTTCTGAGAACGCATGCTGTTACAGTGTGATTACCTGTAAATACCACATTAATGCAATAAATGCTCAAAATGATATCCGTCAACCTCAATGCATTTGGCAATACGTGTAACGACATTCCTCTCAACAGCGGGAAGTTCGCCTTCCGTAATGTTCGCACATGCGTTGACAAGGCGCTAACGCATGTTGTCGGGCGTTTTCGGTGGATCACGATAGCAAATATCCTTCAGCTTTGCCCACAGAAAGAAATCCGGGGAAATCGGATCCGGTGAATTTGCGGGCCATGGTATGGTGCTTCGATGACCAATCCACCTTTCACGAAATATGCTATTGAATACCGCTTCAACTGCACGCGATTTATGTGCCGGACATCCATCATGTTGGCAGTACATCGCCATTCTGTCAAGCAGTGAAACATCTTGTTATAACAGCGGTAGAACATTACGTAACAAATCAGCATACATTGCACCATTTAGATTGCCATCGATAAAATGAGGGCCAATTATCCTTCCTCCCATAATGCCGCACCATACATTAACCCGCCAAGGTCTCTGATGTTCCACTTGTCTCAGCCATCGTGAATTTTCCGTTGCCCAATAGTGCATATTATGCCGATTTACGTTACCGCTGTTGGTGAATGACGCTTCATCGCTAAATAGAACGCGTGCAAAAAATCTGTAATCGTCCCGTAATTTCTCTTGTGCCCAGTAGCAGAACTGTACACGACGTTAAAAGTCGTCGCCATGCAATTCCTGGTGCATTGAAATATGGTACGGGTGCAATCGATGCTGATGTAGCATTCTCAACACCGACGTTTTTGATATTCCCGATTCTCGCGCAATTTGTCTGATACTGATGTGCGGATTAGCCGAGACAACAGCTAAAACACCTACTTGGGCATCAACATTTGTTGCAGGTCGTGGCTGACGTTTCACATGCGGCTGAACACTTCCTGTTTCCTTAAATAACGTAACTATCCGGCGAACGGTCCGGACACTTGGATGATGTCGTCCAGGATACCGAGCAGCATACATACGCCCATTGGGCATTTTAATCACAATAGCCATATATCAACACGATATCGACCTTTTCCGCAATCGGTAAACGGTCCATTTTAACAAGGGGAATGTATCACGAAGCAAATACCGTCCGCACTGGCGGAATGTTACATGATACCACGTACTTATAGGTTTGTGACTATTACAGCGCCATCTGTCACAAAGTGAAAAAAGTGGCCCAAC
Source organism: Schistocerca americana (assembly GCF_021461395.2). Lineage (NCBI taxonomy): Eukaryota > Metazoa > Arthropoda > Insecta > Orthoptera > Acrididae > Schistocerca > Schistocerca americana. The sequence continues at coordinate 78,822,007 of NC_060127.1, forward strand.
TAAAACATTCACATTTCTTTACGTAATACACGCATATGTAATAAAAATGGGGGTTCCTATTTAAAAAAAAAAAAAAACGCAGTTGATATCCGTTTGACCTATGGCAGCGCCATCTAGCAGGCCAACCATAGCGCCATCTGGTTTCCCCCTTCAAGCTAGACGAGTTTTTCTATTTTTTGTAGTTTTTTCGGAGGCTTATTTCGTGAGATATTTGGCCCGGTCACTATCAATGGACCACCGTGTATAATGTTTTTTTCAATGACGTAGTGTAACCAGTTTAAATACAAAATAAAATACAATGGTGTATTGAAAATCAGTCAGCTTGCACACAACGAGTAAGAACCTTCCCGAAGTATTTCAGAAATAACCACTGAAATGCTTTCTTGAAGTGTAAAACAAATAGCTTAAACAGGTATGCAATATTGCAAGTATGACGGGAAACGATTAGTTTGGAATGTTGGATGACGCTGTACACTCTGGCCATCCGAATGCAGGGTTCGGGGTTTGGGGAACGCATCATTTTACTGCGCAATGATTTGATTAGCTCTTTATTTATGTAAAGAGACTCGTGAAAATTATGAGCTAATAAAATAAAAGTGAAGCAGAAAAGACAGAAGTATTTAAGGTGTCATTCACTGACCTAATGCCCTTTGATGGGTCGACATTTCTTTGCCGAATGTCCTTCTTTTAACAACTTACATTGTAGTGTCTACTTGCCGTCTTGAGTTAGCGGCCGTTTTAGCGAACAACGCGCGGATTTTCGTCAATATTTAGTTCAGGACCTCCGTGGTCTCTACGGCGTATGTTGTGGAGCTTTCTCCAAGAGGAAGTCTTTGTTTTTAGCTGCCTTTCCTTTCGTCGATTGGGCTTAGCGTGTAGTCGCTTTTAACTTCTTTATCTGATTAGTGTTCTAAGACTATGACATGGGCGCTTATGATGTCAGTTGTACCTGGGAAAAAAAATAAAAAAATGAAAGCCCACTGACCTAATGCATGCTGTGGACACATCTTAAAAGAAGCTTTTGAAATTACTAACCCAGAACAATTACGGCGAACATCTTGTAATATTTACGTTTTAAAATTAAACTGCTAAGACTTACAGAAAACGTAAGAGATAACACATAAGAACGCAAATAACAACAAAAACAGAAGTAATCTATTTCGTAATTTTATACGAAAAAACCTGTACGTTGTCATTTGCACGACGACTTGAAAATGACAACCAGCCGAAACGAGACTCGTCGGTTATGTAAATAATGAGCTGATAAAACAATTGTGCAGCAGAAGATGGGAAAATATTTAATATGTCAACCACTGACCTCTGAAAAGAAACTTTTGGAATTATGTTTTACAGCGTTGCGTAGTACGTGCAGTTCAGGAACATTTCGGAACGATGACTGCATCAGCATGACTGCGCACTGTCATAAAGCATTGGGAGGCATCGGTTTGTGGTTCGTAACATCCCTGAGACGGACCCGCTTGCCCACAGTCGCTTCCTGAACCCAATGGAACAGCTCTGCGATAAGTTACAACGTTGTAGTGATATCAGTCGTCATCTGGAATGTGTTGTGCTGGCGTGCGAGTGTCAACCAGAGTGTCAATTTTCGCGCGTGCGCCAAGTAGTTCAGCAATTTCCGCTAGGGGCGCTGCGGTTTGCTCTCGGGACGCTCAGAGCTTTTGTTCCTTGTTGTTACTTTTTGTGTGTTGGTTATTCGATGTGTTTTTGCCAATAGCCTTATATGCATTCCTACGTACTATGTATCCAGTAACGCATGCAGACAAGGAGCTCACTAAGCGCAACTGATTTCGCGTTCCTAGTCTCGCGAGGCCGGTATTTAGCGTTCCTCCTCGTGAGAGCTGCAGTATTCTAAATTTACATAAAGTTCCATCGTGGTGTTGAAAACATCACGGTGTAGTTACAGCAGACTCTCTAGTAACAACGCCTGACTGTCGTACACAACGGCCAAAACGCAGACTTGGCTCCAGAAACCAGTGTCCAACACCACGTTCTCTGGCTTCGGCTCTTGAGAATGAACTGGGGTGCCTCTTGTGGTGTCACCGCCAGACACCACACTTGCTAGGTGGTAGTTTTAAATCGGCCGCGGTCCATTAGTATACGTCGGACCCGCGTGTCGCCACTGTCAGTGATAGCAGACCGAGCGCCACCACACGGCAGGTCTCGAGATACGGACTAGCACTCGCCCCAGTTGTACGGACGACGTAGCTAGCGATGCACACTGACGAAGCATTGCTCATTAGCCGAGCCAATAGTTAGAATAGCCTTCAGCTAAGTCAATGGCTACGACCTAGCAAGGCGCCATTAGTAACATTGCATGTATCTAAAGAGTCTCACTTGTATCGCCACAATCTCCAGATGTACCAAAAGGATGGATTAAAGTTAAGTATTCCAGAAGCTACGTACTTTTCTTTATAGCATTCATTATGTATCCTGTTTCAGACCTCACGCCATCCTGCTTTAGCTTAGCGCGTGCCTTTCGGCTTCCTCTCATTGTGTCTAGGCTGTCTTGTCTAGACACAACACCTCTTCTGCACATTGTGTTCCAGTGGTGCGACCTTATGTTTTTGGGACTGTAGCTTATCTGATGATTTGGCGCTACGTGTCTTAATCAACGCTGATTTCAGATTCAATTTCGCTACTTGGCTCCGAAAATGGCACATAATTGACCCCCGAATGATCGAAATATACAGGCTGTATCAGAGAGAATCATCTGATTTGGCTCATCTATATTTCTGAAACCAATGAACGTGATGAACGGGAAACTCTAAAACTTTTTTTTTTACTAGCTTTTCATAGATGTTCAATACGCCCCCCTTGATATGCACGGCATATGTCATTGCGGTATTCAAATTGTTCCCACACTGCAGCGAGCATGTCTTGAATTACAGCTTCAACAGATGCTGTTATGCGATGTGTCAGCTCATTCATTGTTGTTGGCAGCGGTTACACACAGTCTTTTATAAACCTCACAGGAAATGATTACATACAGTCATGTCCGGTGACCTTGGAGGCCAAAAATGTAAAGCTGAATTATTTGGTTCGGGGCGATCAATCCATCGGTCAGTAATCCTTTGATATAAAAATTCCCGCACTTCGAGATGTCAGTGTGTTGGAGTCCCATCCTGTTAGTAAATGAGGTCGTTCAAATCAGTCTCTAAGTGTGGGGAAAAAAAGTTCTCAAGCATATCGAGATATGTGCTTCCTGTAACAGTGTTCTCGGCAAAGAAAAATGGACCATACATCTTTTCCCGTGAAACCGCACAAAACACATTAAATTTTGCAGAATTCGTCATGTTGCAGAACTTCATGTGGATGTTCTGCACCCCACATTCTCACATTATGACGGTTCACCTTTCCATTTAAATGGAATGTTGCCTCGTCACTAAACATTAAGCGTGGAAGAAAACTGTCATCCTCCATCTTGCCAAGAACGAAATTATAGAAATCCACACGTTGTTGTCTGTCACCTTCACGAAGAGCTTGCAGTAGCTGAATTTTGTATGGTTTCATGTGTGAACGTCGACGAAATGCGAGGTGTGGCTAGAAAAAAACCGGACTAGTACTGGTGAAACAATAAAACGAATTCAATAAGGCTGAAAGTCGCGTGGCCTGTCACGTGACTCTCGCTCCGCCTACTGCTCGAGTTTCGTCTGCCTCCTGCACTCAGTCTGCCCGTGGCGTCTGTTTTAAGTAGTTGACGTTTTGTCTGTGCGTCAGAAAATGTTGAGTGTACAGAATGAACAGCGTGTTAACATCAAATTTTGTTTCAAACTAGGAAAATCTGCAAGTGAAACGTTTGTAGTGTTACAACAAGTGTACGGCGATGATTGTTTATCGCGAACACAAGTGTTTGAGTGGTTTAAACGATTTAAAGATGGCCGCGAAGACACCAGTGATGACACTCGCACTGGCAGACCATTGTCAGCAAAAACTGATGCAAACATTGAAAAAATTGGTAAAATTGTTCGACAAGATCGCCGTTTAACAATCAGAGCAGTGTCTGAGTTAACAGGAGTTGACAAGAAAAGTGTTAGGCAGATTCTTCATGAAAGTTTCAACATGAACAAAGTGTGTTCAAAAATGGTTCCAAAGTGTCTCAAAATTGAACAGAAGGAACGCCGAAGAATGATTTGTTCTGACATCCTGGAAAACATTGAAAGTGATCCCACCTTCTTACAAAATGTTATTACTTGCGATGAATCGTGGTTTTTTCATTACGATCCCGAAACTAAACGCCAATCGATGCATTGGCAAACTCCTGGTTCTCCACAACAAAAAAAAGCACGAATGTCAAAATCGAAATTCAAGGCAATGATTATTGTTTTTTTTTTTACATCAAAGGGATTGTGCACATTGATTGGGTACCAGAGGGACAAACAGTGAATCAGCATTACTACATTAGCGTCCTGGCTACGCTACGTGAGCGAGTACGGAGAAAACGGAACGATTTGTGGAGAAAAAAGTCATGGATCCTTCACCAAGACAATGCCCCAGCTCACAGACCGTTGTCAGTGAAGACGTTTTTGGCAAAACACAATATTCCCATCTTAGATCATCCACCCTACTCCCCTGATTTGGCCCCCTGTGACTTTTTTCTTTTCCCTAAAGTCAAGTCAGCTTTGAAAGGAACTAGATTTGAGACTGTTGAAGCAGTAAAATAAAAAGCGACGGAAGTAATGTATGGACTTACCGAAAATGATCTGCAGCATTGCTATGAACAGTGGAAAATTCGTATGGAGCGGTGTAGAGACCGAGAAGGAGAGTACATTGAAGGAGATAACATGAAATTGTAAATAATTGTAAATAAATGTTTTTTCCAGCATCAGTCCGGTTTTTTTCTAGCCGCACCTCGTACATGCCAGACGAAAATCGGGGGCATGTTGAGCCGTCGAACTGCACGGCAAATGGATTTCTGTGGAGTCTTTGTGAAACTACGGCGGATGCGTTCGACGCCTGTGTCCGGCACTCAGTTACGGCCCGGCACTTTGCCTTCACACAAACAACCTGTTTCTCGGAATTGTTCATGCTATCGTCTAATGCTCTGTGCTGTAGGAAGATCCACACCGTACCTAGTGCGAAAGTCACGCTGAACAGTTATTACCGACCTGCACTGTGGAAAACGTAGAACACAATAAACGCTTTCTGTTGTCCCGACACCATTTTTACTAGAACTGAAGCGGGCGCACACTGCTGCTACCTAGCGGGAACCATAAAAGTTATGATTTTTTTTAAAAAATCGGATGATTCTTTATGATATACCCTGTATGATATATTAATGCCGGATGTTTCCGCTACAGTGGTCAAATAGTGGGCACGAATTTATCTTTACTGGAGCAATGTACTCAATTTAATCACAAATATGCGGCAATTATTAGCGCGCTTGATTTTGTTACCGTGACGATAAAAGATATTCGAACTGTGCCACGTATTTGCGCAATCCGTCGCTGCCCAAGGAGTATCATTGTTCGCGTAATGCATGTCTGCTCCGTAGTTCGGAATAACACAGCCTCTGCAATATCGGAAGTAATACGTTGTCCGACTCTTCTTGGAACGCGCTTTCCCGGAGTGTCCGTACTAAACCTCTCCGTGATGCACAGCACCTCTCTTGTAGCGCCTGCCGAGCGTCTCTGGGCCGGCCGAAGTGGCCGAGCGGTTCTAGGCGCTTGAGTCTGGAACCGCGCGACCGCTACGGTCGCAGGTTCGAATCCTACCTCGGGCATGGATGTGTGTGATGTCCTTAGGTTAGTTAGGTTAAAGTAGTTCTAAGTTCTAGACGACTGATGACCTCAGCAGTTAAGTCCCATGGTGCTCAGAGCCATTTCGAGCACCTCCGTAACGCTCTCGCGCCAACTAAACGACCCCGTGACGAAACGCGCCGCTCTTCTTTGGATATTCGCTATCTCTTCCATCAATCCTACCAGGAAGGTGTCCCAAATTGATGAACAAAAGAATCGATCGAAAAAGTGCTTTGTAAGCCACTTTTTTGTGCATGAATTATATATTTCCTTACAATTCTTCCGCTGGATTTCAGCCTGGCATATACTTTTCGTATTGTTTCTTTTATGCGGTCATTACTCTTGAGGTAGCGCTGCAAAGATATTCCTAGTTATTTTACGGTGGTAACTATATTCAGAAATTTGTCGTGAATAGTATAGTTCTACAGTAGTTGATTTTTTCTTCTGTGTATGCCAGTGCTTTACATTTATTTACTTCCAGTGTCAACTGCCAGAGCCTGTACTATACATCAACCCCCTGCAGGTCATTCTGCAAATCGATACCGTCTTCTGGCGTTGATACATTCTTACAGATAAGTGCATAATCTGCGAACAGTCTTAAAGGGCTTGCGATGCTTTCAACTAGATCAATTATATACGAGTGAGGCAGCTAAAACAGGCCACCCCCAAATTTATCCAGAATAAATAAAATCGAGCTGAGGTTTTCGCCAAATTATAGCGGACGATATGGCGAATTTCCTGACGTTCGCAAGTAATTTTGATAGTCAGTAGTCGCCAAATTACGACACCGACTTTGTTTTTTCTTCTGACTGAACTATAAGAGAAATTCAACGACACAACGTATATGGGACTTTATCAATTAGAGCCGGGATAACATCGCAGCAAGCGACTGCCACGCCGACGGGAGAAGAAGTTCCACAAACGTCTGCCCTATTATACCAAATTAAGCAAACACGTAACTCAGGTACGTTTCGTGTGTTTATTATCACGGCTGCTCACGCTATAAAGAGTCTCTGGAGAAAAAAAATACCGCTCCTTGGATTTCATCTGAAATAAACGGCATCACAAGCTCGTGTTACATGGCATTTCTTCCTTCGAGAGTCGTCGATGTTTCCTAGTATACCTTTTGTTTTAATTTTCGCCGGCAATGAAAGAATGTAGAGGTGTTAAGTTTTGTTATCGTGCAGACTCTTTTGCGTTTCCTGAACAGCCGTTCGATTGCTTTCCAAATGTTCCCTTCAGAGGGTCGGTCACTGCATGTGTAGAATGAGGGGGCATCCCTCATGTTTGCACCACACTGCAGGGACAAGGGTATTTACAAGAGTGCTCCGCGGAAGTGTTATGGGACCGCTATTATTTTCTATACACATAAATGATTTAGCGGACAGATTGGGCAGCAATCTGCGGTTGTTTACTGGTGACGCTGCGGCGAAGATGAGACACGCTAGGATGATACAAGATGACTTAGTTGGTGTGGTGAATGGCAGTTAACCCTCAATGTGGAAATATGTAAGCTAATGCGAATGACTTCAGTCCGGAACCGCGCTGCCTCGGGCAGGGATGTGTGTGATGTCCTTAGGTTAGTTGGGTTCAAGTAATTCTAAGTCTAGGGGACTGATGACCTCAGATGTTAAGTCCCATAGTGCTTGGAACCATCTGAATGCGAATGAATAGGAAGATCAACCCTATAATGTTCGGATACAGCATTATTAGTGTCCTGCTTGACACATTCAAGTCGTTTACATATCCGGGCATAACTTTGCAAAGCGATATGAAATGTACGAGCGTTTGAAGATTGCCGTAGGAAAGGAGAAGACTACGGTTTATTGGGAGAATTTCAGGAAACTGGGGGGTTCATCTGTAAAGGGGACGGTATGTAGGACGCTAGTGCGACCTATTCTTCGGTATTGTTCTAGTGTTTGGGATCCGTCACAGGTCCGATTAAATGAAGACATCGAAGCAATTCAGAGGTGGATTTGTTACCGGTAGGGTAGAACACCACACAAGTGTTACGGAGACGCATCGGGAAATCAAATGGGAATCCCTGGAGAGAAGACGTTCATTTCGAGGAACACTATTGAGAAAATTTAGAAAACCGGCATTTGAGGCCGATTGCGGAACGATACCACTGCCACCAACATTCGATTCGTGTAGGGACCACGAAGATAAGGTACAAGAAATAAGGGTTCATACGGAGGCATACAGACAGTCGTTTTCATCCCGCTCTATCTGCTTGCGGAGTATGTATGTAGATGAAGATGTACGTATATTGCCTTATGACCAGTGGGATGTCATCCAATAGCTGCGAACAGCAGCATATCTTAGGAACTCGAGATACCAGGTGATGAAAAAGTCAGTATAAACTTGAAAACAGAATAAAACACGGAATAATGTAGATAGAGAGGTACAAATTGACACACAAGCTTGGAATGACATGCGGTTTTATTAGAACAAAAAAATACAAAAGTTCAAAAAATGTCCGACAGATGGCGTTTCATCTGATGATAATAGCAATAATCAGCATAACGAAGTAAGACAAAGCAAAGATGATGTTCTTTACAGGAAATGCTCAATATGTCCACCATCATTCCTCAACAATAGCTGTAGTCGAGGAATAGTGTTGTGAACAGCACTGTAAAGCATGTCCGGAGTTATGGTAGGGCATTGGCGTCAGATGCTGTCTTTCAACATCCCTAGAGATGTCGGTCGATCACGATACACTTGCGACTTCAGGTAACCCCAAAACCAATAGTCGCACGGACTGAGGTGTGGGGACCTGGGAGGCCAAGCATGACGAAAGCGGCGGCTGAACATACGATCATCACCAAACGACACGCGCAAGAGATCTTTCACGCGTGTAGTAATATGGGGTGGAGCGCCATCCAGCATAAACATCGTACGTTCCAGCAGGTGTTCATCAGCCAGGCTGCGGATGATGCGATTCTGTAACATATCGGCGTACCTCTCACCCGTCACGGTAGCAGTTACAAAACCATAATCACGCATTTCCTCGAAGAAAAAAGGCCCGATGTCGGTAGATGTGGTAAATCCAACCCATACCGTGACTTTCTCGTCGTGCAATGGAGTTTCCATGACCGTTCTAGGCCGGCCGGTGTGGCCGAGCGGTTCTAGGCGCTCCAGTCTGGAACCGCGCGACCGCAACGGTCGCAGGTTCGACTTCTGCCTCGGGCATGGATGTGTGTGATGTCCTTAGGTTAGTTAGGTTTAAGTACTTCTAAGTTCTAGGGGGACTGATGACCTCAGAAGTTAAGTCCCATAGTGCTCAGACCCATTTGAACCATTTTGACAGTTCTAGGATTTTCGGTAGCCCAAATTCTGCAGTTGTGGGCGCTGACAGACCCTCGGAGCGTGAAATGAGCTTCGTCGGTCCACAACACGTTACTCAACCAATCGTCATCTTCCGCCATCTTTCGAAACGCCCACACCGCAAATGCCCTCCGCTTCACTAAATCGCCAGCTAACAGTTCATGATGCCGATGGATTTTGTACGGATAGCATCGGAGGGTACGCCTCAGTGCCAACCAAACAGTAGTGTATGGAATACCGGTGCGACGTGCGACTGCACGAGCGCTGACTTCCCCGTTCATAGACGAACCCGCTACAGTCTCCATTTCTTCCTGAACTGTCTCAGCAGCATTACGCCTTGTGCTCGGTCGGCCACTAAGGGGTCTATCGTCTAAACAACTCGTGACTTCGAACTTCGAAATCATTCTCGCCACAGCTGCATTTGTCAACGGACCTTTACCCGTTCGAATCCCTTTCCTATGGAGATAGGTTCGTAACGCTGAACTAGCACGTTCCCCATTTGCCATTCTGACAGCTTCACTAAAAGCGCCTTTTCAGGTAACATCAACATGCTGCGACTGCTGGCGCATCTGATTCTGTCTTTCATTACAGCTCCTTTTATACACTATTGTCATGCGCAGTCACTGATGTTTTGCTGTCCAGAGCCATCTGTCGGACATTGTGAGAACTTTATTCTTTTTTTTGGTGCTAACAAAACCCCATGTCATTCCAAGCATGTGTGTCAATTTTTACCTCTCTATCTACATTATTCGGTGGTTTATTAAGTTTTCAAATTTATACTGACTTTTTGATCACCCGGTACATTAGCGCATTTAGATTCATATCAATAAAATAGGGACCAATGGAGCGGGTCTTGAAAAACACGCACCAAACGCTGATGGACCAAGAGCATTGTTTCTATCCACTTTTTGAGACAGCGTGGATTTTCAACTGGCGATTAGTGCATATTGCGGAGGTCGACGTCGTAAACGATACTTCTTCCTTAAACAAAACTTTACGTAGGTGACTTTGCACTTTCCGGAGATAGCATCCGGAGAAGCGTAAACAATTTTGCAAATCTTTCCCACGAAACTGTAAACGCAGCGAAATGTGAAGAGGATTAAATTCCATAGAATGCAGTATTAGCGGAACACACGTTTGGTTGATCCTTCTCCTACTTCCAACATGCCTCCTATTGACATTTGGATCGTGTGCTGCTGCTGCTAAAATGTTAGTGGCATTTCCTTCATCAGTAGCTCTTCTTTTTCCTTGGCGTATTTTATTCTCCACTCTTGCATTTTCTAGAACTTTTTTTTACAATGTTTGCAAAGAGATCGCGAGTGCGTGGCAGTATCCGGATACTCTTCGGCACACAACCGCATCGCTCCACTAATAGTTTGGCGACGTTCGTCATAAACGGTACCCTCTTCTTCGACTGTCCTATTCAATGTAGAATGTAATCCATTAGGAAAAAAAAAAGAAAAAACAAAAGCAGGTTAAGTGTCTAATTCGGTGACTATAAACGATAAAATTACTTTCGAACTTCAGGAAATTCGCCAAATCGTTCGTTATAACTTGTCGAAAGCTGCACCTTGATGTATTTATTTATTCTGATTATATTTGAGGTGGGCTGTCTTAGCTGCTTCACCCCATATATTGTAACAGTAGCGGTGTTGTTACACTTCGTTGGGGTACTCCTGAAATTATCTGTACATCTGTGGCTTTTTTTCAGTTAAGAGCGACCTGTTGACCTCTGTCTGAGAGAGAGTTCTGAATCCAGTTCACAAATCTGATCCGACACTAAATAATCTCGAATTTTTTCACTAAATGGCGGTGCAGAACTGAGTCAAATGCTTTCCTTAGGTCAAGGAACACTGCATCAACCGAAGGGGCTTTCACCGGCGAAGAGAACGAGCTGGGTTTCGTAAGATATGTTTGCAGAAACCGTTTTAGTTTTCATTGAGGATATTTTCGATCTCCAAAAACGTCATAATTGCAGATCCAAAGCGTCAAATATGTCCAGCATTGGCTAAATGGACGCGAGAGAGTTTAGATAACGCTCCGCAAGTGTCAGGAGTTGCTCTGAAGTAATACGAGAGATGGCACTGTGACGCAGAAGTGCTTTGTGCTGATTTAATTGGTAATGCGTGATTGAAACAGAAAATCGCGAGTGATTTATCTTAAACTCTATCGTGTGCGTCAACTGAGTTTTATTTTCGAATTACCAAATAAAACTAACACGGCGCGCCTCGTCAGAACACAGGAGTCTGCTACCTGCACTGAACGCAGAGCGAGTCTGTCTGTCTTTATCGCAATGTTCTCGCCAACCCTGGCATTTAACTTAATGAAGGAATTCATTTTTCCCCTCGTTGCACCTGAAATACAAACCAATTTACGCCTACAGGGAGCGTGATTTAGTCGACTCCTCTGATGCGATCTATTTAGATTCCGCTTATGAAACACTTGTGCGACCCATTCTTAAGTACTGCTGAAGTGTGTGGGACCAACACAAGACAGCGCAAACGCGTACGAAGAAGGGCAGCGCAAACTGTCACAAGTTTGTATGACCGGCGACAGAGCGTCACAGAAATGTTGGAAATATTGAGCTAAAGTGTTTTTAAGATATATGCCAATTATGAGGGCTGGCCCAGAAGTAACCGACCTAACAAAGAAAACACAATTTTGGCAAAAAAGTCTTTATTTCTCTAAGTAACCTCCTTTCAATTCTTGCCAACGATTTTCAATTGTTCACATGTCTCCGTGCGTGCTGTTTCACCTTTTCTCACGATTCCTACGAGAGAGATACGTTAGGGAATGTACGGGACAGGCCTAAAGTCTGTGTGCGGTTTTTTTAAGTAAGTACCGTTTTGAAATTAAAAAAAGACGTGCTAAGATATCTCGATAATTTTATTTTTACATGAAAGCCTGTACCTTAATCCACGCACTGACGGCATTACAGTCTGATTCTTCCTTGTTTACGTTGTGTACTGAGTGTTTAAGATGCCTCCGATAATCGTGAGTCCCGCCGACTGTGAAGTACGGGCTGTTATAAGATTTCTTAGTGCTAAAGGCCTAAAAGCGATCGATATACATCGTGAGATCTGTGCAGTTTACGGAGGAAACATTATGAGTGATGGAATGGTAAGAAAGTGGGTGAGAGCATTTAAAGATGGCCTCACAAATGTGCATGACGAACAACGGAGTGGGCGTCCTTCGGTCGTTAATGAGAGTTTGGTGCACGAAGTGGACAATAAGGTGAGAGAAAACAGACGCTCTACGATTTCCTCCTTGCGGGATGACTTTCCTAATGTTTCTCGTAGTGTTTTGTATGGCATTGTGACCGAGCACTTGAATTACCGAAAATTGTGCGCACGTGGGGTACCGAAAATGTTGACGGATGTGCACAAAACCAAACGTTTAGACAGTACATTGACTTTCCTCGAGCGGTACCACAACGGCGGTGATGATTTCTTACGCCAAATTGTTATGGGCGATGAAACATGGGTGGCCTACGTCACACCAGAATCAAAGCAACAGTCCGTGGAAGTTGAGCAAGGGCATCGTTTTGCTGCAAGACAATGCCCGTCCGCACGTGGCGAGTCAGAACAAAGATGTCATCACATCTTTTCGATGGGAAACTCTAGATCATCCTCCGTACAGTCCCGATCTTGCGCCCAGTGACTACCATCTGTTCCTGCACTTGAAGACACACCTGGGCGGTCAGCGTTTTCAAGACGATGGCCTAGTCAAAACAGTGGTGATGCAGTGGTTAACAAGTCAGGAGGCAGACTTCTATGAGGAGGGTATTCAAAAACTGGTACAACGTTATGACAAGTGCCTCAATATTGACGGAAATTATGTAGAAAAGTAGATTAACGTACAGGCTTTCAAGTAAAAATAAAATTATTGAGATATCTTAGCACGTCTTTTTTTAATTTCAAAATGGCACTTACTTAAAAAACACGCCTCATATTATTTCTCAATATCCCTTTTTCTCAACACATGCTAATCGTACAGGGATTAATGTGGTATCGTCAGAAAGGTTTTTTAACCGGCTTCTGACATTGCATATCGATTCTGCGCTAAAATTTAGTATTTGTGGAAAAACTTAGGCTAAAAGACACTTTTAACAATTATAGGCAAAATGACATCACGGATCCCAGCTTAATACCTATATTTTACGAAGTTAACTTATTAATCACGAATAAGGGACTCCCTTTTCATATTATCTTATTACAAATATCGTTTTATTTGTTTTAAAGTACTTATTAATGTGATAATTTGTGTACAGCATCACCATAGATAATTGTCGTGACCACTGAAGTAGTCTATTATCTCTGGCCCTCATACAAGTTGATTTTCTGAACGAGAAACATATTTATCAATGTCGTCTTGAACTGTGATTTACCTATTGCAGTTACAGCCTAACATTCTTACATAAAGTACGAAGTGTAATTAAAATCTCAAAATGAAGTTAGAGGTTCTAGTAGCTTTACTGTGATGTGAGAGATAAAAAGCGAACACTATGTTCTAAGCTATACATTTCGCATTAATTTACTTCATTCTATTTTGTGTTTGAATTTCTCATTAAACTTTTGTTCAACAACAGGTAAAATATTATGATCGAAAGGTAGAAATTACAAGCAATTGATGACAGTCGAATATTGACACTGGGAGAGCTGTTGTAGTACTACGGATAAACTTAACACCATCTGATCCAAGTATACCTTATCAGTTGACAAGAAGACAGCCGCCTATTAAAATTGCATTTGCAATCGCTATAAGTAAGTTTCTGGGACATGTGCTTCAAAGAACAGGATTGTATTTAATCCCGTCGTTTCTCATGGACGACACTGTATGTAGCCTTTTCAAAGGTAACTATATCAACTAATATTTTTGTATCCCTTAAAGAAACGAAAAAACAAAAAGTACATGAAGATTACATTCTTACGTTGAATATCGTTTACACCGAGGAATTGTAATGCGCTGTAAAGGATTTTATTCAAAATTATATGCATGGAAATGTGTGTACAAGGATGTACCATGAATTCATTATTATTGTTTCACGTCGTTCGGTTCATTTTTGTAGAAGTTTTCTCTTCATTCCTACAAGTAGCGTTATGCCAGTGACTGCACATATTCCAAATACCGTCGTTATTTACAACTATAAAAACGCGAAAGTTTCGCAGGAGTCCACTGGTTATCAATATTTATTTTTCAACAGCGATAGAACCTACAAATATGTGGTATGCGACAAAGAAAAGAGTAAATCATCAAGTTTTTGTTACGATGTCAATAGACTTCAACAAGTGCGTCGTTTGTTTCTCGAAGAATGTCTAATTGATTTTCGATTTCACGCTATACGCTAGACAACATTCATTGTGTAACACCAGAAACAGTGTCTTTTATCTTTCTTCGTAATATATCCAGATTGGGAACTTGTGTAGCGTAAACCTTGTCCTACACGTAGCACCAAAAAAGAACTCCAAACGCGTTACGTCTGCTGATCTTGCAGTCCGAGCACTGGTACCATAACGCCCAATCCACCTGCCGGGAAATGTTTCATTAAGAAAATTCCTGAAATGCAATCCCCAATGCGGTGGTACACCGTCTTGTTGAAAATTGCATCAGGCTGCAAGTGTCTCGGTTGCGGCTCCGCAAACTGTTCTGCCGTAATGAGATTTTTACTCTGCAGCGGAGTGTGCGTTGATATGAAACTTCCTGGCAGATTAAAACTGTTTGCCGGACCGAGACTCGAACTCGGGACCTTTGCCTTTCGTGGGCAACTACTCCACCAACTTTTTTTTTTATTGTTGAGTTTGGTCGTTGCGGACGTCATATGACCTCCGTTAAAGTTCGTTTGTTAATCCTTCCACTCAGTTCTTTTTTATTACGGAGGCCAACCAGCTCTCTGACCGAACACGCTGAGTTACCGAGCCGGCCCCAACTGAGCAACGACTCACACGCCCCGTCCTCACAGCTTTACTTCTGCCATAGCCGGACAGATATTAGCTGTTAGCGAGTTTTCGACAAAAAAGGAAGGACCTGTCACTATGTTCTGTATTAAACCGCACCCCATATTCATTTCAGGGAAATCTCTGACCCGATCTAAGGCAAAGTGTGGAATTGACAGAAAATCCTAGGAAGTTCTGGTCTTACGTTAAATCAGTAAGTGGCTCGAAACAGCATATCCAGACACTCCGGGGTGATGATGGAATTGAAAAAGAGGATAACACGCGTAAAGCTGAAATACTAAACACCTTTTTCCAAAGCTGTTTCACAGAGGAAGACCGCACTGCACTTCCTTCTCTAAATCCTCGCACAAACGAAAAAATGGCTGACATCGAAATAAATGTCGAAGGAATAGAAAAGCAACTGGAATCACTCAACAGAGGAAAGTCCACTGGACCTGACGGGATACCAATTCGTTTCTACATAGAGTACGCGAAAGAACTTGCCCCCCTTCTGACAGCCACGTACCGCAAGTCTCTAGAGGAACGGAAGGTTCCAAATGATTGGAAAAGAGCACAGGTAGTCCCAGTCTTCAAGAAGGGTCGTCGAGCAGATGCGCAAAACTATAGACCTATATCTCTGACGTCGATCTGTTGTAGGATTTTAGAACATGTTTTTTGCTCGAGTATCATGTCGTTTTTGGAAACCCAGAATCTACTCTGTAGGAATCAACATGGATTCCGGAAACAGCGATCGTGTGAGACCCAACACGCTTTATTTGTTCATGAGACCCAGAAAATATTAGATACAGGCTCCCAGGTAAATGCTATTTTCCTTGACTTCCGGAAGGCGTTCGATACAGTTCCGCACTGTCGCCTGATAAACAAAGTAAGAGCCTACGGAATATCAGACCAGTTGTGTGGCTGGATTGAAGAGTTTTTAGCAAACAGAACACAGCATGTTGTTATCAATGGAGAGACGTCTACAGACGTTAAAGTAACCTCTGGCTTGCCACAGGGGAGTGTTATGGGACCATTGCTTTTCACAATATATATAAATGACCTAGTAGATAGCGTCAGAAGTTCCATGCGGCTTTTCGCGGATGATGCTGTAGTATACAGAGAAGTTGCAGCATTAGAAAATTGTAGCGAAATGCAGGGAGATCTGCAGCGGATAGGCACTTGGTGCAGGGAGTGACTACTGACCCTTAACAAAGACAAATGTAATGTATTGCGAATACATAGAAAGAAGGATCCTTTATTGTATGATTATATGATAACGGAACAAACACTGGTAGCAGTTACTTCTGTAAAATATCTGGAAGTATGCGTGCGGAACGATTTGAAGTGTAATGATCATATAAAATTAATTGTTGGTAAGGCGGGTAGCAGGTTGAGATTCTTTGGGAGAGTCCTTAGACAGTGTAGTCCGTCAACAAAGGAGGTGGCTTACAAAACACTCGTTCGACCTATACTTGAGTATTGCTCATCAGTGTGGGATCCGTACCAGATCGGGTTGACGGAGGAGATAGAGAAGATCCAAAGAAGAGCGGCGCGTTTCGTCACAGGGTTATTTGGTAAGCGTGATAGCGTTACGGAGATGTTTAGCAAACTCAAGTGGAAGACTCTGCAAGAGAGGCGCTCTGCATCGCGGTGTAGCTTGCTCGCCAGGTTTGGAGAGGGTGCGTTTCTGGATGAGGTATCGAATATATTGCTTCCCCCTACTTATACCTCCCGAGGAGATGACGAATGTAAAATTAGAGAGATTAGAGCGCGCACGGAGGCTTTCAGACAGTCGTTCTTCCCGCGAACCATACGCGACTGGAACAGGGAAGGGAGGTAATGACAGTGGCACGTAAAGTGCCCACCGCCACACACCGTTGGGTGGCTGGCGGAGTATAAATGTAGATGTAGATGTAGAACCCATATCCCCACATTGTGCTTGTTCACTTTACCTGATATGTGGAATGTAGCCTCGTCTTAAAAATGAAATTCTTTGAAGATATTCATTGCTGTGGCAATATCTCAGTTTCAAATTCTGCTCGACAAGCTCCATAACTCGGTTGTATCGCGTGTCTTATCTGTAGTGTTGGCAGAAGCGCCAACACTGTTTTTCTAGAGGAGGTCGAAATGCACGCGTTTAATTACACGCTGACTGGCGTGAGGTCTGGAACAGGACAATATCTTGAGAATTGCAAATAAAGTACGTAGTTGATATAATACTTAACTTTAATCCACAATTGTAGAACATCTCTCGTTACGGTACATGCTTCATAATATTAATTATCAATTGAATAAGGCGCCTTGCTAGGTCGTAGCAAATGTAGCTGAAGGCTATGCTAACTATCGTCTCGGCAAATGAGAGCGTATTTGTCAGTGAACCTTTCCTTGAAAAGTCGGCTGTACAACTGGGGCGAGTGCCAGTACGTCTCTCTAGACCTGCCGTGTGGTGGCGCTCGGTCTGCTATCACTGACAGTGGCGACACGCGGGTCCGGCGTATACTAATGGACCGCGGCCGATTTAAAGGCTACCACCTAGCAAGTGTGGTGTCTGGCGGTGACACCACATTATCTCCACATTATATGAATGCAGGTGTAATCTGTTGCTTAGAATTCTTCACACTGTCTTAGGAATCCTTAGTTCACGAGATTCGCGTCGAGTAGATTTGGAAGGACGTCGTAAGAACGCCTGTTGCACAGCTCCAATACTTTCTTCTCTGACGGAAAGCGGCCCTGTTCTAACATACTGGCTGCCTGTTTAACCTTCATGTACCACGCAACAATATTCCTGCCATCAGGTGCTTCTCTTCCGTATTGTCTTCGAAAATTACGTTGTCAAGTAATTTGAGATGCCACAGAACACAGTGCATATCCTCCTTCTCAGTCAAGTAGCTCCTCAGTTAGCCTCACAAGGGCTGAATGCACACCGCTTTCCAACACTCTTCTTGCAGTCAAATCAGCGAATGTGGAACGTAAGGAACTTGTATGGAAAGCACTAGCTACATTATGTAACGTAGCATATACGGCCACTCAACTGTAGCTGAAGGGAAAATCACACGCACCACTTTTAAATGCGGCCGGCCGGGGTGGCCGAGCGGTTCTAGGCACTACAGCCTGGAATCGCACGACCGCTACACTCGCAGGTTCGAATCCTGCCTCGGGCGTGGATGTGTGTGATGTCCTTAGGTTAGTTAGTTCTAAGTTCTCGTGGACTGACGACCTTAGAAGTTAATTCCCGTAGTGCTCAGAGCTATTTTTTAAATGCGACACATGTTGCGAAAGATGAAAACCGAATTTCGGAAGCCGATTTTCGCTGTCGTGTATACATGCTAACGAGGAATGTGACGGAAAGTGTAAACATTTATTTAAAGAAGCGTTACAGCCATATTTATTAATGTACAAATCTAAAATTTTGCACGTGTAAAGCATAAGAGCTGCATTTTAACGGAAAAATATAATGAAATACGTAGGAGTAATATTTTGCCAGAAATTTTAATCTTTAATTTTTTTATTGTCTTTTTTATAAGAAGCCATAACTCGAATTCTAATCATGCAATTAATCTGAAAATTTTACTGTAGTGTCCTGAGGATTTTATAAGACCACTGAACTACAGTTATTAATTTATGGCACACATTGTTTCATTAACAGAGTTTTTAATTTTGCACATCCAAAATTAACTTTTTTTCTAGATACAATCATCTAAAAATCAGAATCTCATATTTTTTAGTTCGAGGGAGACAGCAACACGCTGCAAACTTACTGAAAATTTGATAGCGTTAGCGCATATACCGGGTGATCAAAAAAGTCAGTATAAATTTGAAAACTGAATAAATCACAGAAAGGTGTAGATAGAGAGCTACAAATTGACACACGTGCTTGGAATAACATGGGGTTTTATTAGAACTAAAAAAATACAAACGTTAAAAAAATGTCCGACAGATGGCGCTTCATCTGATCAGAACAGCAATAATTAGCATAACAAAGTAAGACAAAGCAAAGATGTTCTTTACAGGAAATGCTCAGTACGTAAACCATCATTCCTCAACAATAGCTGTAGCCGAGGAATAATGTTGTGAACAGCACTGTAAAGCATGTCCGGAGTTATGGTGAGCCATTGGCGTCGGATGTTGTCTTTCAGCATCCCTAGAGATGTCGGTCGATCACGATACACTTGCGACTTCAGGTAACCCCAAAGCCAATAATCGCGCGGACTGAGGTCTGGGGACCTGGGAGGCCAAGCATGACGAAAGTGGCGGCTGAGCACACGATCATCACCAAACGATGCGCGCAAGAGATCTTTCACGCGTCTAGCAAATTTTATTTTTTTATTTTTATTTTATTTTTTTGTTTCTGATAAAACCCCATGTCATTCCAAGCATGTGAGTCAATTTTTACCTCTCTATCTATATTATTCCGTGGTTTATTTTCATACTGACTTTTTGATCACCCGGTACTTTTTGAGTAAAGGTTTCTAATAACGTACAAAACGTAAAACAGAGAAAATGAGTTTCAAAGATTTTTTTCGCATACTTCTATATGTAATAGGCTTACCCCAATTTTCAAATCCTCCATTCTGATTCTCCTCATCCTCCAAGTTTCTCTTCTCTCCTCTTCGAATCTGCCTGGCCTGTATTTGCAGGTAAGATACTGAGCTGAGCTTTCTTGACCCTGCTCTCGTCGATGGTGTAAAATGCTTTTGTTGTCAACATACCAGGATCTATATCAACTCTCTTGAGCACTTCAATTCTGCCATGGAAATGGAAATGCCGTGTGGTTAGGGCCTCCCGTCGGGTAGACCGTTCGACTGGTGCAGGTCTTTCTATAAAGAAAAGGAGGCTGAAGAACAAGCAGGTTTTAGAGCTGGAAGATCAACAATTGATCATATCTTTTGTCTACAACAAATTATTGAAAAAAAATGGTTCGGGCACAGCCTATACATTTAGTATTCATAGATATAGAAAAAGCCTATGATAGTGTGCCTTTATCCAGTTTATGGAAAGCTTTAATATCAATAGGAATAAATCCAAGAATAATTAAAGCAATTCAAAATTTATATAAAAATTCTATTTCAAAAATAAAAATTGGTAAATATCTATCACGTGGATTCCAAGTCACAAAAGGATTACGTCAAGGATGTAGCATCTCACCTACATTGTATAAAATATATACAGAATAACTTTACAGAATTGGAAGAAAAAATGTCACGCTATGGGAATACCAATAAATGATAGAACAATATACTCGTTACAATTTGCAGATGACCAACTGATTATAGCCCAAGACTATGAGGACATAGAGTATATGACCAGAAAATTGATTCAAGAATATAAAAAATCAGGTCTAAATGTAAACATGAATAAAACAAAGTACATGGTAATTGGTGGAGTGAATGGAGACTTAATGTTAGAAGAAGGGTTGGGAACAATAACAGCTACTGAGGAATATAAATATTTAGGTGTGAAAATTACAAATGATGGGAAACAGGGCAAAGAAATTAGATCAAGAATAAATTCTCGAAAGACGACAATCTCTTTATTGAATGGAATTCTCTGGGACAAACACATAACAACTGATAACAAAATAAGGATTTTTAAAACAATAGTTAGGAGCATTATTACATATGGTTCAGAAGTGTGGACAACAAAATGGCAACTGAAATCAAAATTATTAGCGACAGAAATGGATTTCTGGAGACGTTCAGCAAGAATATCAAGACGAGAAAGAATAAGAAATGAAGTAATCAGAGACAAGATGAAATGTAAAAATTCAATTATTGATTTCATCGAGCACAAACAACTTAAATGGTATGGACACATCAGACGAATGGAACAGGAAAGGCTACCAAAATGCATAATCGACTGGGTACCAATTGGAAGAAGAAAAAGGGGACGACCACCTGATACATGGATACAGGGAGTTCAGTCAGCAATGAGGAAGAACAACATTCCTGAAGGTTTATGGACAAATAGAGAAGAGTGGAGAACAATAATTAGTGACTTACTGTAATCTAGAATAGGTGCTGGAAAAATGTACTCACATTGTAAATCCAGAATAATAATAATAAAAGTCTTTCTATTTGACGCCACTTCGGCGACCTGCGTGTCGATGGGGATGAAATGATGATGATAAGGACAACACAACACCCAGTCCCTGAGGCGAGAAAATCTCCGACCCAGCCGGGAATCGAAACCGGGCCGTTAGGTATGACATTCCGTCGCGCTGACCACTCAGCTACCAGGGGCGGACAATTCGGCCATTATTTCCGTTAATGTAAAATAAAACTGCATCATAGACACCTATTTTGAGTACTTCAAGTTCACAGAATGTCCTTTTTGAGCATCTAATCCAAATTAAATCATTGAGTCTTTCATTTGCATTTTGTTCCTTTCCGTGAAGACACTTTATCAATAAATCAGGGTTTGCAAGAAACCTGAATGTGGGCTTAATTGCATTAATAACAGGTTCTGGTAATGAGTGTTTATGTGAATACATCCGGTGGCGTTCTCGCTTCCCACCCCCAGGTTCCCGGGTTCGATGCCCGGCTGGCTCAGGGATTTTATCTGCCTGGTGATGACTGGGTGTTGTGTGACGTCCTTAGGTTAGTTAGGTTCTAGGGGACTGATGACCATAGATGTTGAGTCCCATAGTGCTCAGAGCCATTTTTTTTTTGTGAATACATTTCATTTCTGTTGTTGAACTTACACCAATCGTGTTTCGAACACAGATTGTGTATTGGAGTTTGGTCAGTGGATAGTTTGTGGAAAAAAAACTGACCACACAGCACGCTCCATTAGGTGTGTTTTTCCAGGTAGCTCTCCCATAAAATAACTGAAGATAATGAATTTCTTTGAGAAGCCTGCCTTTTCCTTCTAGTGGATTTTCATCCTCCAGTACTTCACCTTTCTTCTCTTTCAGTAAGCGACGAAGCCTACTACCAAGCCTCTTTTGGATGTGACCAACAGCCGGCCGCGGTGGCCGAGCGCTTCTAGGCGCTACAGTCTAGAACCGCGCGGCCGCTACGTCGCAGGTTCGAATCCTGCCTCGGGCATGGATGTGTGTGGTGTCCTTAGGTTAGTTAGGTTTAAGTAGTTCTAAGTTCTAGGGGACTGATGGCCTCAGACGTTAAGTCCCATAGTGCTCAGAGCCATTTGAACCATTTTTTTTATGTGACCAACCCATTCCAGCTTTTCTATTGTTGTTATCTGGAGAACATCCTCACAACTGCAGCGGCCTCCATGCCCCTACTTGGGCCACTATATCTTTTAGAACATGCTACTGCATGCTTTTCTTGCCACAGTTTCTCACTGTCTTCATTGTTGGACATTTTCCTTGTTGCGAACTGGTGGCAGTATTTAGACGTAACGTCTACATCTAAAACTTTACCTGAGTTAATACCAATAACAGATGCAACTCCGCACTGAGATGTATGGCCCCTTTTCATCTAGGTCTCATCTACACACACACACACACACACACACACACACACACACACACACGCACACACACAGCTCAGTAACATTTGTAGGAGATTCACTGTCATGAGTATCTACCCCAGGATCTATTTCTTTTTGGTTTATTTCCACCAATTCCTCCACTGCTTTCTTCATAGAAACTTTGACAGTATCGCATACAACATCAGACATTTCTTTACTTATTTTTTTCAAACCTTGCACAAGGTGAAGGCACGTTCAGAAAACCACGCAATAAATTACCTTCTTCCCTGCCCTGTCCAAGGCATCTCAGAGCATATGCTAACCCAAAATTGCTTTCATAGGCACCAGTGGTAGTTGTTTCGAAGGAGGAAAATGAAAATTAACAGCAATACTAATTACAAATTAATTTAAAGTCACAAGCTATACCCAGTCTTTCTTCAACAACAATTATGCATTCTGTATATTTACAGCTAATACACGAACATGAAAAATTTATAGCCTGGCAGAGAAGCTCTTAATCAATAAGTCTGAATTCAGTGGAATCCATATCAACAACATTCACGCACCAGTACAATTCTCCTGTCCCAAGTTTCGATGCTGAAGCTGAGACCTTATGTTCTTCATTCGAGCTGCTTCTTCTATATTGTTGGTAAGCTGATTTCCATAAAACCTCCGTTTCCTAAACACAGTTTTTCCACCACCCATTATGCATAAATCTTGACTTCCAAGTAAAGGTTGGCGAATTCAACCTTCCACTTACTAATATGTATTAGTATTATCAAAACGTAAATAAACCACATGCAAGAAAGTTTTCAGGCAAAGATTTAGATGTCAGCCAAAGATATCGAAAGAAAATAACTTCACACTGACGAAAATTCCGCTGAAGCAAGCAGTTTCCCAAATGTCGGAAATGGCAGGTGTAGCCGCCAGTGCAGAGTTAATCAGTTTAAGAATTTAAAGGCATTTCTTAAGCTGCTATCACGATAAAATTCACATACAATATAGATTAAACTATGCAGATCAATAAAATAACATTTCTGAAAAAATCAATTTTTTGGACAAAAATCCATGTCATCCCTGCTTAACGTCTAAAGCGGAATTGCTAGCCCAGTTAAATATGGCGTCTGAAAAACAGCTGTTCCAGTTTCTGGATTATTCAGCACAGCCGCTAATTCTCTACGCTTGAATAGTACAGGTATATAGTTTCATGGTCAGTCTAATATTTCTTCTTTTCATTCGCTGCACAATAAGTCAACCCGTTCGTATTAGTCGAATATTTTGGAAACAAGGCGTAACCTGAATGGGAACGAAAATCGATTGTGGAAGTGCAAAACCGGCAGCTACGAACGAATTTCCAGAATCGATTTTAGAGTGTTTACTTGACCAGCCAGAAACGGTATTGTGAAATCGATTTACGAAATCCGATTTTGAGAGTCCCATGTAAAAATAGTGACAGATTTGATAGTAAAACATCAAAATTAATGAATCTTGTTTCGAAACACAGAATCAAACAATTCCACAATTGCTGCTACATCTAAGGCAAAAACGACAAGACTCTTCAACACGTTCGCTTTTGAACCAAAAATAATTACTTTTACAAAAATATTAGTGTATTAGAAAATCGAGCGAAGTGTGTGTGCATATCACTAAACTCTATATGAAATTGCTTCATGTCAAGTAATGCGACTCTTACAAAAAGAACATACAACAGAAATATGTTTCTCAGGCATGAAATACGTGTTTATATCCTGCTGCTTTCAGCGGAGTATGCTGCAATTATATACATATTCGAAATCATTTCATTATGAATAAGTTGTAGCTTATGTTACTGAATCGGTGGGATCCGGCTGTTTTCGCATTTATTTCACAATCATTCACGTCTCTTGATAATTTACTAATCCATTGAACGCAATATATGAAAACTATTTCGTTACTTAAATTGACAAGTGTCTTGAAACTTCCTGGCAGATTAAAACTGTGTGCTGGGCCGAGACTCGAACTCGGGACCTTTGCCTTTCGCGGGCAAGTGCTCTATCAACTGAGCTACCCAAGCACGACTCACGCCCCGTCCTCACAGCTTTACTTCTGCCAGTACCTCGTCTCCTACCTTCCAAACTACCTTGCAGAACTAGCACTCCTGAAAGAAAGGACGTAGCGGAGACATGGCTTTGCCACAGCCTGGGGCATGTTTGCAGAATGAGATTTTCACTCTGCAGCGGAGTTAAAATCTCATTCAAGTAACTGCCTTTCTCGCCTCTAGGAGCGGTAGTGTCGTTCCCACTAACAGTCAAGAATTTTTTGCTATGAATGGTGTCCGTTCCTTCGAACCTGTTCGAAAACAGACACCACGCATTCGTATAATTGATTCGCCTCGATGGACCTTCAGTGTGGATGCACATTTACGTTGGACGTCAAGCAGGGATCTAAAATTAGCGAGCCTGATGGATGTTCGAAAACGTTCAAATGTGTGTGAAATCTTATGGGACTTAATTGCTAAGGTCATGAGTCCCGAAGCTTACAGACTACTTAACCTAAATTATTCTAAGGACAAACACACACACCCATGCCCGAGGGAGGACTCGAACCTCCGCCGGGACCAGCCGTAGCCTGGAGGATGAACGGGGACTGCAGATAGGTGGCGGTAGGTGGGAATGGTGGTCGGCCGGGGGGGAATGCCGAAATACACTCCTGGAAATTGAAATAAGAACACCGTGAATTCATTGCCCCAGGAAGGGAAAACTTTATTGACACATTCCTGGGGTCAGATACATCACATGATCACACTGACAGAACCACGGGCACATAGACACAGGCAACAGAGCATGCACAATGTCGGCACTAGTACAGTGTATATCCACCTTTCGCAGCAATGCAGGCTGCTATTCTCCCATGGAGACGATCGTAGAGATGCTGGATGTAGTCCTGTGGAACGGCTTGCCATGCCATTTCCACCTGGCGCCTCAGTTGGACCAGCGTTCGTGCTGGACGTGCAGACCGCGTGAGACGACGCTTCATCCAGTCCCAAACATGCTCAATGGGGGACAGATCCGGAGATCTTGCTGGCCAGGGTAGTTGACTTACACCTTCTAGAGCACGTTGGGTGGCACGGGATACATGCGGACGTGCATTGTCCTGTTGGAACAGCAAGTTCCCTTGCCGGTCTAGGAATGGTAGAACGATGGGTTCGATGACGGTTTGGATGTACCGTGCACTATTCAGTGTCCCCTCGACGATCACCAGTGGTGTACGGCCAGTGTAGGAGATCGCTCCCCACACCATGATGCCGGGTGTTGGCCCTGTGTGCCTCGGTCGTATGCAGTCCTGATTGTGGCGCTCACCTGCACGGCGCCAAACACGCATACGACCATCATTGGCACCAAGGCAGAAGCGACTCTCATCGCTGAAGACGACACGTCTCCATTCGTCCCTCCATTCACGCCTGTCGCGACACCACTGGAGGCGGGCTGCACGATGTTGGGGCGTGAGCGGAAGACGGCCTAACGGTGTGCGGGACCGTAGCCCAGCTTCATGGAGACGGTTGCGAATGGTCCTCGCCGATACCCCAGGAGCAACAGTGTCCCTAATTTGCTGGGAAGTGGCGGTGCGGTCCCCTACGGCACTGCGTAGGATCCTACGGTCTTGGCGTGCATCCGTGCGTCGCTGCGGTCCGGTCCCAGGTCGACGGGCACGTGCACCTTCCGCCGACCACTGGCGACAACATCGATGTACTGTGGAGACCTCACGCCCCACGTGTTGAGCAATTCGGCGGTACGTCCACCCGGCCTCCCGCATGCCCACTATACGCCCTCGCTCAAAGTCCGTCAACTGCACATACGGTGCACGTCCACGCTGTCGCGGCATGCTACCAGTGTTAAAGACTGCGGTGGAGCTCCGTATGCCACGGCAAACTGGATGACACTGACGGCGGCGGTGCACAAATGCTGAGCAGCTAGCGCCATTCGACGGCCAACACCGCGGTTCCTGGTGTGTCCGCTGTGCCGTGCGTGTGATCATTGCTTGTACAGCCCTCTCGCAGTGTCCGGAGCAAGTATGGTGGGTCTGACACACCGGTGTCAATGTGTTCTTTTTTCCATTTCCAGGAGTGTAGTTCGCGGATTTGCGATTAACAGCGTGCGCGCGTGGCGGAGTGGTTAACGCCGGAGATCCTGGATTAGAGTACCAGTCGAGCACACATTTTCACTCGTCGCCGCTGATCCCGCAGAAATTACCGATGCAGCTGTATCATCAGTTCCTCCTCTTCCCTTCCCTTCCCTTCCCTTCCTTTCCCTTCCCTTTCCCGCCCTCCCCCTTCCATTTACATAATAGGTAAGCATTTTCACTGCACTGAGTGTCGTGATTGTATATGATAGACGAGCTTAGCGCTCATGTAGGATGTATGGTCAGCAGAGATTTTTTTCATTTAATCGAAGTTTTTTATGTTGTTCACAAGTTGCGACACCTTCTAAGCTTTTCACTCTAGTTAAGGCTAAATAAGCATAGTCTTTTCCGAATGTGCATCTAACCAAAAAGCGATTCCAGCAGGTAGAGTCCAAAGTTTTTGTTAATCGTGCCTCTTGCGTTCTTGTGGAGATAATCTCCTAACAAATATTTCTTTATTGCTAACCAGTATGCGAAATAACCATGTGCACGTATTTAACTTTAAAATTAGTTAAGTAACGAAATATTTTCTTAAAATTTTGAATCCCCTATTGCACTCCCTTCGGCGTTGAATAAGATCCACACTTTCTCCAAACTTCAAGATTCTATTCTTAGCAGTTTTGGTTGGGCGATAATGAGTTAGTGAAGCAGTCTGACCGTATTTCACACCCGTAGGGGTTGAATTTCCAAAGATAGTGGCATGCGCTATGTTTTATTTGTAACTGAGAAGTCAAATTTAAATTTCCATTGATTTAGCTCTAACAATGCTTTGATAATAAAATATTTAAAAAAAATCTCATCTACTATTTCACCCCCTCAGAGGTGCAGCGACAAAAAAAAAAAAAAAAAAAAAAAGAGAGAGAGAGAGAGACGAAAACTTGAACTTTTTTTGTTTGCCGGCCGCGGTGGGCGAGCGGTTCTAGGCGCTTCTAGGCGACAGACTGGAATGTTGCTCAGGTCCCACCAAGATTCAAGAAACGCAGTAATAGTAACCCACCAAATTACTGGCCCATATCATTAACGCCGATTTGTAGCAAGATTTTGGAACTTATATTGTTTTCGAAGATTATGAATTACCCCGTAGAGAACGGTCTGTTGAGACACAGTCAACACGGATTTATAAAACATCGTTCTTGTGAAACACAGCTAGCACTTTACTTGCAAGAAGTGTTGAATGCTATTGACAAGGGATCTCAAATTGATTCCGTATTTCTTGCTTTCCGGAAGGATACTGGCACTGTACTACACAAGGGGCTTGTAGTGAAATTGCGTCCCAGTTGTGTCACTGGATTCGTGACTTCCTGTCTAGTCATTGACGGGAAGTCATCGAGTAAAACAGAAGTAATATCTGGTGTTCTCCAAGGAAGTCGTAGGCCCTCTGCTGTTCTTAGTATGTACACTCATGCCCATAAATTAGGGATAATTACAGAAAGTGGTGCCACACAAAAGTGGCGCTAATGGCATAGGCACATAGGGAACACACACGACACAGATCTGTAAGTCCACAGTATTGGTGATAAGTTGGGAAAACCGTCCCGAAACATATGTGCTACAAGACGCCACTGTTTCTTGCGCATGTACCCCCACATCAATATGGAATATGATGACCATGCTCACGTACACAGGCCACACAACGGGTTGGCATACTCTGGATGAAGTGGTTGAGCAGCTGCTGGGGTATAGCCTCCCATTCTTGCACCAGTGCCTGTCTGAGCTCCTGAAGTGTCGTAGGGGTTTGAAGACGTGCAGCGATACGTCGACCGAGAGCATCCCAGACGTGCTCGATGGGGTTTAGGTCTGGAGAACAGGCAGGCCACTCCAATCGTCTGATATCTTCTGTTGCAAGGTACTCCTCCACGATGGCAGCTCGGTGGGGCCGTGCGTTATTATCCATCAGGAGGAAGGTGAGACTCACTGCACCCCTGGTGCAAAATGACCTCCCGATACACCTGACATATTACAGTTCGTCTGTCAAAGACATGCAGGGGTGTTCGTGCACCAACCATGATCCCACCCCACAGTATCAAACCACGACCTAAGGATATTAAGGGGTTGGTATCTGGTTCGGGGTTCACGCCAGATGAAAACCCGGCGAGAATCACTGTTACCTGGACTCGTCCGTGAACATAACCTGGGACCACTGTTCCAATGACCATGTACAGCCTTCTTGATACAAGGCTTTACGAGCTCTCCTGTGGCCAGGGGTCAGTGGAATGCACCTTCCAGGTCTCCGGGTGAATAAACCATGTTTGTTCAGTCGTCTGTAGACTGTGTGTCTGGAGACAACTGTTCCAGTGGCTGCGGTAAGGTCCCGAGCGAGGCTACCTGCAGTACTCCGTGGCCGTCTGCGGGCTCTGATGGTGGGATATCAGTCTTCTTGTGGTGTTGTACACTGTGGACGTCCCGTACTGTAGCGCCTGGACACGTTTTCTGTCTGCTGGAATCGTTGCGATAATTGTGAGATCACACTTTGTGGCAGACGGAGGGCCCGTGCTACGACCTGCTGTGTTTGACCAGCCCCCAGTCGTCCTAGTATTTTACCCCTCATAAAGTCATCAATATGTGTTCTTCGAGGCATTTTCAACACACGGTCACCATTAGCACGACTGAAAACGTCTGCACACTTACTCGCTGCACCGTACTCTGACAATGCACCGACACACCTCTGCGTATGTGGACTGCTGCCAGCGCCACCGTGCGACGACCGCAGGTCAAATGCGCCGTACAGTCACACCCCGAGGTGATTTAAACCCGCAAACCGCCCACGAGAGCGTTGTTTCACCATGTATCAGCATTATCCTTAATTTATGAGCATGAGTGTATAATAGATTGTATATATGCACGCCGAAGCGACGAATGAGAAGTTCGTACGAAGGCCGGGATTGGAATCCGGGTCTCCTGGTCACTACGCCACACTGGCACAGTGGCATTCCACAACTGCCCGGACTATCCTAGAAGCACGGCTGCCTCGTCAATCCAAATTGTCATTCACGCTTCAGCCGACAGGAGTCGGTCTGAGAAGACGTCTACATGGAGATATTGCTGTTATTTACCGTCTTGTGAAGTTCAAAATGGTTCAAATGGCTCTGAGCACTATGGGACTTAACTTCTGAGGTCATCAGTCCCATAGAACTTAGAACTACTTAAACCTAACTAACCTAAGGACATCACACACATCCATGCTCGAGACAGGATTCGAACATGCGACCGTAGCGGTCGTGCGGTTCCAGACTGTAGCGCCTAGAACCGTTCGGCCACCCGGCCGGCTCTTGTGAAGTCATCAGATGATCAAAAACCAATTGCAGAACGATTTAGACAAGCTATCTGTATGGTGCAGAATGTGGCAATTGACTCAAAATATTGAAAAGTGTGAAATCATCCACATGAGTGCTAAGGGGTATACGTTTAATTTCCATTACACACACACACACACACACACACACACACACAAATATAAAGCTGTTAATGTAACTAAATACTTAGGGATTACAATCACGAATAAGTTAAACTGGAACGATGACATAGCAAAGCAAACCGAAGACTGCTATTTATTGTCAGAACACTTAGAAGATGCAGCAGGTCTACTAAAGAGACTGCCTACGCTACGCTTGTCCGTCCTCTTCTGGAGTATTGTGGCGCGGTGTGGGGTTCTTACCAGATACAATTGACGGAGGAGATCGAAAAAGTTCCAAGAAGGACGTTCACTTTAATACTATCGGGAAAGAGAGGAGAGAGTGCAACGGGTATGAACGAGAGTTGGGGTGGCAATCATTAAAACAAAAGCGAAATTCGCCGCGACAGGAATCACTCCTGAAATTTCTGCCACCAACCTTGTCTCCGAATGCGAAAATGTTTCGCTGCCCACGTACATAGGGACAAATGATCATCATAATACGACAAATCAGAGATCAGACGGAAAGATTTAAGTGTTCGTTTTCCCCCGCCCTCTTCGATAGTGGAGCGGTGGAGAAATAGCTTGAAGGCGTTTCGATGAACCCTCTGCCTCTCACTTACGAGGGCAGTTCAATAAGTAATGCAACACATTTTTTTTTTCTGAAACAGGGGTTGTTTTATTCAGCATTGAAATACACCAGGTTATTCCCCAATCTTTTAGCTACACAACACTATTTTTCAACGCAATTTCCATTCAATGCTACGGCCTTACGCCACCTTGAAATGAGGGCCTGTATGCCTGCACGGTACCATTCCACTGGTCGATGTCAGAGCCAACGTCGTACTGCATCAATAACTTCTTCATCATCTGCGTAGTGCCTCCCACGGATTGCGTCCTTCACTGGGCCAAACATATGGAAATCCGACGGTGCGAGATCGGGGCTGTAGGGTGCATGAGGAAGAACAGTCCACTGAAGTTTTGTGAGCTCCTCTCGGGTGCGAAGACTTGTGTGAGGTCATGCGTTGTCATGAAGAAGGAGAAGTTCGTTCAGATTTTTGTGCCTACGAACACGCTGAAGTCGTTTCTTCAATTTCTGAAGAGTAGCACAATACACTTCAGAGTTGATCGTTTGACCATGAGGAAGGACATCGAACAGAATAACCCCTTCAGCGTCCCAGAAGACTGTAATCATGACTTTACCGGCTGAGGGTATGGATTTAAACTTTTTCTTGGTAGGGGAGTGGGTGTGACGAGCAAGCAATTCCGCACAGATGGTTCTCCATTGCTCTTTATGGTGTTCGGTTAGACAACGAGGGACCCAGCGGGAACAAACCTTTGAATATCCCAACTGGTGAACAATTGTGACAGCACTACCAACAGAGATGTCAAGTTGAGCACTGAGTTGTTTGATGGTGATCCGTCGATCATCTCGAACGAGTGTGTTCGCACGCTCCGCCATTGCAGGAGTCACAGCTGTGCACGGCCGGCCCGCACGCGGGAGATCAGACAGTCTTGCTTGACCTTGCGGCGATGATGACACACGCTTTGCCCAACGACTCACCGTGCTTTTGTCCACTGCCAGATCACCGTAGACATTCTGCAAGCGCCTATGAATATCTGAGATGCCCTGGTTTTCCGCCAAAAGAGACTCGATCACTGCCCGTTGTTTGCAACGCCCATCCGTTACAGACGCCATTTTAACAACTCCGTACAGCGCTGCCACCTGTCGGAAGTCAATGAAACTATACGAGACGAAGCGGGAATGTTTGAAAATATTCCACAAGAAATTTCCGGTTTTTTCAACCTAAATTGGCCGAGAAAAAAAATGTGTTGCATTACTTATTGAACTGCCCTCGTAATATTGAATCGCTTATCACGTAGATGCAGACGCTAAAAAGGCAAATTTAAGCATGCACTGCTTCACGCTAAAATTCTGAGAGTTTTTCTCGTCGAAGACCCAACCTAAGTGCTTTCGCAATCTGTCTGCATGACGCTTAATGTAAATAATCGCATCAGAAGTAACATTTTCATTGTTATGTTGAATCACAGAAGGAAGCGGCTTTATCTCGCAAAATTACTGAACGATGTCAAGCTAGCGCCGGGAGGTGATCACTTCAGTAGATGTAATAGTAAAAAGCGGCGAAGTAACTGAAGTTAAGTCGTAATATGTGAGCAGTATGGTGTAGTAAGTTCGTTAAGTAGTATGGTTATATGAGTCTTTCCGTCAGATATTACACAGGGTACTTCAAGAAGAAAGTGCAGGTTTTAAAATTTACTCTCTAGAAAGCGTACATGCTAAAGGCATGCATGACGTATACGGCTACAGAGCACGGTCTAATGATATGTACGAGTTGTGGCCTTACGGCATTCCACCTGAGAGATACGTGTAATATTAAAAACATAGAACTTGTATTCCATTTCATGCCGTACCTGTGTTAATTAGTTTGTTATGAGTGCGCCGGCCAAAGTGGCCGAGCGGCTCTAAGCGCTACAGTCTGGAACCGCGCTACCGCTACGGTCGCGGGTTCGAGTCCTGCCTCGGGCGTGGATGTGTGTGATGTCCTTAGGTTAGTTAGGTTTAAGTAGTTCTAAGTTCTAGGTGACTGATGACCTCAGATGTTGAGTCCCATAGTGCTCAGAGCCATTTGAACCATTTTTTTGTTATGAGTGCAGCACCAAAAAGTCTAGTGCAGTCAACGAAGATAAAAAAAAGATCGAAAAACTACCGTCCGAGCAGTGTTGCCATCAGCCGATAGGCGTCACTGGACGTGGATATGGAAGGTCATGTGGTCAGCAAACTGCTCTCCCACGCGTTGTCAGTTCTTGTGACAGAGAAAAGGTCCAATAAGGGCGAAAAGGCCATGTAGTCGCAAGTTTTTGTACAGTGGTAGGAGGGAGGGCGGTGCTGGGGGGGGGGGGGGGGGGGGAGCGGTGGGGTCATTAAAGGCCACTTTTTTATGTTTTGAATGACACGAATACCTAGGGATATAGCGAAAATGTTTCCCAGTCTAAAATTAAACTAAAAGTTCCTACATAAACGACCCTATCCATTTTTTTCTCCATCCTGCGTTTTTAGGCAAGAACGATGGTGATTCCATAATCTGAAGTTGTTTGCAAATGCGATGTATGTCTTTCCATTTTTCAGTGTTTAAGATGTCAGAGTATGTTATTCTAAAATTCATGTTTGTCTTTCACATGTATGCCGGATGACAGTCATTGACTGATTTCTGAATTTATTTGAAGTTGTGCGGAGTGTTTGTAATCTTACTTTTCAATGTCACTGCGAATCATCTCTTGTACGCAATACAACGTTTCGCTTCTCATCTGATACGTTTGTAAAACTCGTCTGTTTATTCCAGCGACTGCGGGAAGTGTGTGGTACAGCACTCGCCACATTCTTTTGGAGGCAGATACAGTTCATTCACATGCATTCGGTATCTGTTTAATAGCAAAAGCCGCAATGCAGCAATCGCCTCCAAGCACCAAGGTGTCCGGCCAAAGGACGGTAAAACACGAGGAGCGTCATGTTTTCCCGAACATTTTTGGTAACAAGACGCAAGTTTTTCCAAATCACAGTTGTAATTGGTCGGGTCTCACAGGTTCTTCAGGACATTACAGTAATTCTCTGCTTTCATTGTCGTGTTACGAGGCATGTACTGAACGAGCATAACACCATGACAGTCCCAAAACATGGTTGCCATAAATTTCCCTGCCGAATGTGTGACCTTTGCCTTTTCCAGATGTCTTCCACGCCATGCTACGACTTTTGTCTAAGGACTGGACGATGGACCCAACTCTTATTCCCTGTGCACAAGCTATTTGAAAAGCAAATCTCCCTCTGTCTGGTGCATTTACAGAAACATTCTATCTAAAAAAAATGGTTCAAATAGCTCTGAGCACTATGGGACTCAACTGCTGAGGTCATTAGTCCCCTAGAACTTAGAACTAGTTAAACCTAACCAACCTAAGGACATCACAAACATCCATGCCCGAGGCAGGATTCGAACCTGCGACCGTAGCGGTCTTGCGGTTCCAGACTGCAGCGCCTTTAACCGCACGGCCACTTCGGCCGGCTCTATCTAAAAACGTGCTACCCATCTTGCACAGACTTCCCCAACTGTAAGATGTCCACCTGGTTGCCAGATGAGAAAAAGCAGTTTGCTTAGATGCAGTGAATTAGAAGTTACCTGACACCCACTGAAGATGCCTTGTAAAAAAGGCGAAACGAGTCTGCGTGCATAAATAAAAATAAAAATTTCGATGTGCAGCACGCAAAAGGCATTTCTTTGAAACAACTGCAATTTAAAATAAGAAAACTTATTTGTTGGATTACCCTCATAGGTTCTAATTTCCTGGACAGAATAGATTCTAACGTACCCTAACCTTATCTAGCTTTACCTCTTCCTGCTTATGATAAATTGAAGGAGGAGATCTAACCGCGCGGCTAAACAAACTTCCTACAATCAGTTGCATAGACGGACCATACCTCCGTGAAAACCGAGCGAGGTGGCGCAGTGGTTAGCACACTGGACTCGCATTCGGTAGGACGATGGTTCAATCCCGCGTCCGGCAATCCTGATCTAGGTTTTCCGTGATTTCTCTAAATCGCTTCAAGCAAATGCCGGGATGGTTCCCTTGAGAGGGCACGGCCGACTTTCTTCCCCATCCTTCCCTAATCCAATGAGACCGATGACCTCGCTGTTTGGTCTCTTCCCCCAGATCAGTTTGACTGGTGGGGCAGCTAAGTGCCATACCACCTACTTCACTCCCCTGAATTAAGCCCTCGTGAGTTCAACTCGATTTCTAAACTGAAGGAAACACTTCATGACATTCGCTTCAGAACTTTTACAAAGTCATCGAGAAATAGACCGCGCCGCTCGAACTGTCAACACAACTGGCACTGCTAAGAGTATTCTACGACTTCCACATCGCTGGCAACGGGTTATACACAATACTGGTGACTACTTTGAAGGTCACTAAAACTTTGAAACACGTAACTATTTTGTACGAGCTGTAAATAATCAGTTGCCACTATTAAAGTTCCAACCCTCGTATATCAACCATTTGGTTCTTAAAAACAAAATATAAGAAACGCCTTTTCGAGAGCGTGTGGCGAGTGCAGTTACTGAAGTTCGTCGTAGTTTATAACATGCATCTGATGAATCAAAATGTTTAATATATGGTGGTATAGTCTGAAAATGTTGTGGTGGGGATCTTTCATCTCTGTCTACTGTTGTTAAGGATTTGATCGTGACAAGCACAAGTACAAAGAAGATTGCTGGTAGTTTCATTCTCAGTAATTTGTCATCTTAGATTCCTATCTGACCACACACTCGGAAATCGCTACTCAGAAAAATATGGTGAATTATTTGTGACAAAAAAAAACATATAAGTGTCAATTTCAGTTGTTTCACGCACAGAAATTTCATCTTTCATTCCTTAAACATACGAATTTCACGAAATCAAAGATACTCATTGCTGAGAAGGCGCACTTTTGCGTGTAAATAACAACGAATATTTCAGAAAAATACTTATCTTTCACGAATAGCGGGCGTAAAACGTAACTGCCTGAAATTTTGGAAGTTTTCCTCTATCAGGCTTCACAAAATCCCTTTCCATTATTAATTTAAAACTTATAAACGCGTTTCGATAATTAATAAGTAAAACCATTTGTGGGAAAAAGTACGTGAACTCACTAGTAATTTCAGCTGACACTCATGTGTTATACATAAGCGGAGCCGAACTTTTGAAATTTAATGATTTTTTAAACTCTTCATTATGTAAAAATAACAGGTATTTCGTTAGAATATTGACTGAAACGGTTTTTTTGTTGTTGTTATAAACATTCACAGTAACAACAGTACAAAACCATATTTCTAACAGGAGAAATCCTCTCCGATACGTTCAGGCGATTCTTCACTGTAACATAATCACTAAATCCGAAACTAAAAACCACTCAATAATTCTAAAATGACAAATTCTAACTGTAAACAAATAACACCGAATCGAACGAGTGGCCATACCGAAACCTAATCTCCTCTCGGTACAGTTGCGGAAAATCGGCGGCAGGATCGATCGGCATCAGGTCTGAGAAGCTTACAGAATAGCAGCTTCGGATAAAGAACCGAAAATGACCTCATTATCGAGGCTAACCTACCGCCCCGATCGGTACGAACGATACAGAATGGAGCCCGAGGGCGACAGTGTGTGGCGACCACTGTCGGCAGCTCTGTGAACGCAGCCTAAGGCCGTCGGCACACGGACCGTGCTGTCGATAGTTAACGTTGAGCGTGCCAAGTTCAATGTGCTGCTGAACGCTCGGGAACAATGCGACTTGTGCATACGGTACGTGGGCCCCTAAGTGGTATACGCGGTCGCAACGCACTCCAGCGGCAGTTGAGGGATGTTTCTGTTTCGTAAAGCACACTGTTTACTCAAGGGCACGCATAAAATTCCCACCTTAGCTCTATTAAAACGCACGTTTCCTCCATCGTCCACGAAAAGGAAAGTACCATGTCCAATGAATAAGGACAAAGGCTTATAAAAGTTCCATTACAAACACTGCGGTACAAATTTGGAATATTATTTCATCATTCCCACATTTTAGTAAAACCCCAAGGTCAGTTTATTTGATCACTGTTCCTACCCAGTAGCAGACTCTTTGAAACATGTGAATTACGCAAGTGTAAAAGAACAAGGAGCAAAATATCTTTATACAAGTAGCGCAAGCTGTCCTGTAGATTAAGCCAATCCAACAATCACCCCTCAAAAAAAGGTGAACTTATATTTACATAACATCAAATATTATAGTATATACTTATATTAAACTAATAATAAAGTATCAGAACCTAATAAAAACGAATATGTTAGGGAAAAAAATTGTGGAAGTGTCAAGATGCGAACCACTGCCCCACCATAATGCACAATACAGGATGGTGACGCTAGGCATTATGCTAAACCAACAACACAGCCTTGGCGTCTAATCATGTTATGTTACCCCGTTCTGAAAACGTTAATTGTAGATTTGTTATTAATTGAAATGTAATTATAACAAATTGTACCAAGAACAATGCGGTTTTGGTCGATCTTCAGTGTGCCACTGCCTTCAAATAGCCTACACTCATAAAACGCAAGTTACAATGATTCTTTTGCCACGGATATGATGTTTCTCATTATTTTATTGGAACGAATCACACAGTTAACAAGGGGCTTTTCCAGTGATTCTCAATTTGCTCAGAAACGGTATGTATACAAATAGGCTTGAAATGAGTGCCAATATGGCGCCTCACAACCCTGTACTGAAGGGAGACGGCGTGCGTGTGACGTAGGTGGCGTTGTGCCATCCCATTGGTCAACGCTCAGACGCACACTCAGAATATCTGACATGCCAGACACTGCTCTGCACGTTCGGAAAGACTCCAGAACGTGCTGTTCCTCGCTATGACGTCAGAAACTCGGCACGCTCAACGTTCGGTTGCACGTCCGTGTGCCGACGGCTTGCTGCTGCTCCCATCTGTTGCTTTCCCCTCTTTGGGGAAGTGTGAGGGGGAGTTTGTAGCCTTTCGGCTTTTACTCCCCTGTGTACGTGTGTGTGTGATTGATTATATCTGTAGTTTTTTTTGTGTCTGTGAAATGTGATGACTGTTCAGTTTGTGTCCGGTATTTGCCTGAGGTTGGCGAGATGTTATATGGGAAGGAGCAGGATTAGGGGTTGGATATTGGGATTTTCTCTTCGACTTAATCGTCGAAGATCGTCATGGGGCGCTTATGCTTGTCGCGGGACATGTCATACCGACCTAGGGAGTGGATGAGAGCGTTTCCTGATCTGGAAGAACCCTCATAGAAGGCCCTTGCCAGATCTTGGAAACGCTCTCTCAGGAGTGGGATTTCAGCTGCGGCGTGCAGATCATCTATGGGGAATCCAAGAGGTAAATGCAATGCCCTCCTGAGGACGCGGTTCTGCAGCCTCAGGAGTTTGTCCAGGTGCCCAGACAGGGCAAGCATATTCCATTACTAGTCGGATCAGGGCCTGGTACACATTTACTTCTACACGACAGGGAAGGGAGCTGGTTGAGTTCAGGATTGGGTATAGGATGGACATTCTGGCGCAGACCCTCCTGTGGACCTCGTCTATGTGGGGTTTCCACGTAAGACGAGAGTCCAAGGTTACGCCAAGGTACTTGGCGGTTCTGCGCCAGGGGAGTTGGGTTCCATTTAGGTGGAGGTGGAGAAGTTGAGGAGGTTCGCGCCTTCCGAGCCTGCGTCTTTTCAGAGTTGATGGTGATGCGCCAGCGACGGGCCAAGTTTCTGTGTCGTCTAAAACCCTTTGTAGCCTACGAATGAGCAGGTCCTTGTTCGCATTGCTCGTGTAGAATGCTGTGTCGTCCGCGTGCTGTGCAGTGCGCACCAGGGGGGCCGTTGGTGTGTCCGCAGTGTGCAGACTGTACAAAACGGGCCCCAGGACCGATCCCTGTGGCACCCCAGCACGAATACGCCTTGTGGTGGAGGTGGCAGTTTCTACTTTGGCGGAGAAGCCGACGGCTTGAGACGCAGTTTGTGTGGAGGGTCGGACAGCGCGGAGAAGCGACCGCACGAATGCCGGACATTTACCACACCGGACATTTGCCACACTTGACCCTTCGCCAGGTAGCGATCCCTCAGGTAAGGGACGCCCTTCCTCGTATTTCTTCTGTCCGCTTTCAAACCGCCGTATCCATATCTTACTCGATACAACCATTACGTAAGGGACCTTCATCTTCGACATCTTGGCCACATACAGAGCATCTTTTCCGAAATCGAAATATCTGCAACTTTTGGGAAACGAAAGTCAGTATGTAGTTAGTTCTGTCAAGTTTTAATATAGAGCCCTCTGTCTGTACGGTAGCTTACTTTCACGCTTACTGATTGCGATAGAAACAGTTCATCGCCATGGGAGCAACAAGAAAGGAACGATGTAAAGAGAATGCGAATGTACACTAATCATTTCTTTTTGATCACTGCATTTGTGCCTACTTTAATTACTACAACTGCTGCCCAAAAGACAATAAGGAAAGAAGAAATGGATATGTGAATGTGTGAAAAGAAGAACAACATACTCCATATTAATTTACTCTCTAAAATGCGATATCCCTTGCGGCGAAACATTAGTTAATAAGCTGTAGCGGCACAATGTTCAAAACATGACTGAAAATACTTTCACCAAATAGAGATAAGAACATCTATGACTGACATGTCATCTAAAGTCGATGTACAATTTTAAAATGTTAGAAATAAGGAAATGAAGTAATACAGAATGCTATGCTTGTAACGTACGTTGTTGTTCTACATTGTTTAGCTCTGGTATTTACAGGGTCACAGAGAAAGCATGCTAGGTTTTGGAGGGAAAAGCCGTAATTGTCATGATCTGCACTACAACAGAAACAAGAATCACAGCTTAAGGAAAAATAATGTAATGCGTGTTCCAGCTCATCAAGCGACATTGAAGCAGATAGTTCCTCTGACTTAGTATGGGCAGAGGTTATATACGACAACCGGAATAAATTAATAACTGGCTTCTTTTACCGACCCTCAGTCTCAGATGAAACAGTTGCTGAGCAGTTCAAAGAAAACTCGAGTCTCATCACAAATAGGTACCCTACTCATACAATTACAGTTGGCAGTGGCTTCAATCTACCTTCCGTAAGTTGACAAAAATACATTTTCGGACCCTATTATAGATAGAAAACAACTTCTGTAATTGTTCTAAATGCTTTTTAAAAAATTATTTTGAACAATTAGCTCACGATACCATTCAAGTTGTAAATGGTTACGAAAACACACTTGACCTCTTAGCCACAAATAATCCTGAGCATCACGAGGGATTAGTGAACACACAGTCGTAGCGAGGCACAATTCCGTAACAAAGAAATTCACCAAAACTAAACGCGAAATATATCTATTTATAAAAGCAACTAAAAATTCGGTTGACGTCTTTGTAAGAGACAGTCTCCAATCCTTCCAAACTATGTAAGTGAAGACCATATGTGGCTTAAGTTCAAAGAAATAGTATCATCAGCACTCGAGAGATTCATACCAAATAAATTAATAAGAGACGGAACTGATCCCCCACGGTACACAACATACGACAGAAAGCTGCTGCAGCAGCACCGAAAAAGACACGTATAATTTAGACGATATATCTATTTATAAAAGCAACTAAAAATTCGGTTGACGTCTTTCTAAGAGACAGTCTCCAATCCTTCCAAACTATGTAAGTGAAGACCATATGTGGCTTAAGTTCAAAGAAATAGTATCAAATGGTTCAAAGCACTATGGGACTTAGCAGCTATGGCCATCAGTCCCCTAGAACTTAGAATACTTAAACCTAACTAACCTAAGGACAGCACACAACACCCAGTCATCACGAGGCAGAGAAAATCCCTGACCCCGCCGGGACGCGAACCCGGGAACCCGGCCGTGGGAAGCGAGAACGCTACCGCACGACCACGAGCTGCGGACAAAGAAATAGTATCAACAGCACTCGAGAGATTCATACCAAATAAATTAATAAGAAACGGAACTGATCCCCCACGCTACACAAAACACGACAGAAAGCTGCTGCAGGAGCACCGAAAAAGACACGTATAATTTAGACGAGCGCAAAATCCCCACGATTGACGAAGTTTTAGTGAGGCTCGAAATTTGGTGCGGATTTCAATGCGAGATGCATTTGATAGTTTCGACAACGAAAGTCTCTCTAGAAATGTGGCACAAAATCCAAAGAGATTCTGGTCCTGTGTTAAGTAAACCAGCGGAAAGGCTCATTAAGTAGCTTTACTGCGCGACAGCGATGAGGAGGAGGAGGAGGGGGAGACAAAGGACCCAAACCCTTCAGAGCAGGTAAAATCGTGCCAAATGTCCGCACACCCACCGTTCGGATACAAGTTCCGTGTGCCGACGGCTTAAGGCGCAGTTGGTGTGGAGGGTCGGTCAGCGCGGAGGAGCGGCCGCATCAACACCGACTCAAAGGAAGGCCTCGGCGCTTGTTGGTGACGTCACGTCAGCTAGGCACGGCCAACGCCAGGTCTGTTGCAGGCAGAAACGCCTGGGCGTGCTTATCACCATAAATCTCTTATTTTTGGACAAAATGTTTGGTATTTTTTTGGATTCTGCAGTTTTATTTAGATGAAAGGTTTTCTTACTATCGTAAAGCTACAAAGGAGATCATAGTTCTGTGTTACTGAATCCTGTCGAAACAAACGTAGATCAGTATGAGAAGATGCTTTTCCCCATTGCAAGCTTCGGAAATTTTACATTCAAGTAACTATATTTACTTAATCCATTTTGTTATCGAAACTTACCCCAACCCCCTTACAATGAACTCGTTTCTTTTATTTATTTATTCATTTACTTGTGTAAATGTCCAACTGTTGCCAGTCATTAGATTACAGTCGTTTTCAACGAAAGGAATTCTGAACAGGAAACAAAATAGCTTCATACATCGAAAATACTGCTGAGCTTAAACTTTTTTAAACATGCACATTAGAAAATATAAATATTCCCCTCTTGCAACTGAAAGGTGAAACTTTATAAGATAAAAAAATTTTATTTGATAAAACAAGTATCTCTCTTTTGCCTCTTCTTCTGTCCTCCACCCCCTTCCCCAACGTATACAATCGTAAGATATTTCATTAACATCCAGTGCTCCTCTCCCCATAGTCAAGCAAGATACCTAAAGAAGAGCACCAATATGTTCACAGTTTCTTGTAAAAGCAACCCAGTACAAACGCAACTTCCTCAGATTTACAAATAAGGTAAAGAAGCACGAATTCTGTTGCTGCTGGACCATGAAGTTGTTTTTGTATGTCAATCCTTAAAACAGGTGGAAATTTAAGTTCAAGAGTACACTATTTGTTAAGAATTGTAATGAACTGCACAATTAACTGATTGCAGAAATCTCTCAGAACCATGTGTGTTGGTCAACTACCGCCAATAGTTTCACATTTTCCTGTGTCAGAGATGGAGGCACCACCATTATGAGTATGCCTGCAACAGACCTGGCGTTCGCCGTGCCTAGCTGACGTGACGTCACGAGCAAGCGCCGAGGCCTTCCTTTGAGTCGGTGTTGGCCGCACAGACCGGCTCTGTTTACGCACCACGCCGCAGTGACGTGGCGCGGCGGAAGGGATGAGCCGTCGAGCGCGGTCCTTATCCGCCGGCGCGGCCTTCCGCGTGCAAACCACGTGCGGCTCGACGCCTGCATAGCAAGCGGCTGTGACGCAACTGGGCGGCCGCCACGCCAGGGCAGACGTGCCGCAAGTAAACAAACGCCGCTCTGTTCCGGGCCGACCACTACCTGCTGAGTGCGCGCGCTCCTCTGCGCGTGCGCACCGGCTCTACTTGCCGAAGGTTTATATAGTATCCTCGTCGCCAGTGTAGAGTCTTGTACCGTAGGAAGCAAGGGAGAGGGTGTTGTTATGGACGGCTGGTATCCTCTTTGCACAACAAGAAATGCACACGTGCATTAATATGACTCTGTGGTGTGCGTACTGTAAGACCTTCAGTACACACACCATCAAATTATTTGGCTTGTCGCTCTAACGAAGTAGGCGAGTGTCAGCAATATGTCTCGTGGTCTTATCGTGGCGTGTTTATCTTCTGCCGTTAGGTCAGACGATAGAAATGTCACTTGCACGCTTAGAGTAGCAGATTGACGGTGACCAACTTTTTTAAACAGAACTTGATTAATTTTCGCACACATTTATTAAAATAATAACAAGCATAAAAATTACGTAACTTGGTTCTGGATGCTATTTACAAATGGTAATCTGAAGTTCCTTTGGTATTGGTACGACATATATCTCTGATACTTGACAAAAGTGTCTATACATTTATCTTCATGGCTATGTACAGGAATGGCTGAAAGCAAGGGGAAACTACAGCCGTAAATTTTCCCGAGGACATGCAGCTTTACTGTATGATTAAATGATGATGGCGTCCTCTTGGGTAAAATATTTCGGAGGTAAAATAGTCCTCCATTCGGATCTCCGGGCGGGGACTACTCAGGAGGACGTCGTTATCAGGAGAAAGAAAACAGGCGTTCTACGGATCGGAGCGTGGAATGTCAGATCCCTTAATCGGGTAGATAGGTTAGAAAATTTAAAAAGGGAAATGGATAGGTTAAAGTTAGATATAGTGGGAATTAGTGAAGTTGGGTGGCAGGAGGAACAAGACTTTTGGTCAGGTGATTACAGGGTTATAAATACAAAATCAAATAGGGTTAATGCAGGAGTAGGTTTAACAATGAATAAAAAAAATAGGAGTGCGGGTTAGCTACTACAAACAGCATAGTGAAATGGAATGTAGTTAAATTAAA
Source organism: Schistocerca americana (assembly GCF_021461395.2). Taxonomy (NCBI): domain Eukaryota; kingdom Metazoa; phylum Arthropoda; class Insecta; order Orthoptera; family Acrididae; genus Schistocerca; species Schistocerca americana. The sequence continues at coordinate 78,865,357 of NC_060127.1, forward strand.
TCGGATGATGCTGAGGGGATTAGATTAGGAAATGAGACACTTAAAGTAGTAAAGGAGTTTTGCTATTTAGGGAGTAAAATAACTGATGATGGTCGAAGTAGAGAGGATATAAAATGTAGACTGGCAATGGCAAGGAAATCGTTTCTGAAAAAGAGAAATTTGTTAACATCGAGTATAGATTTAAGTGTCAGGAAGTCGTTTCTGAAAGTATTTGTATGGAGTGTAGCCATGTATGGAAGTGAAACGTGGACGATAAGCAGTTTGGACAAGAAGAGAATAGAAGCTTTCGAAATGTGGTGCTATAGAAGAATGCTGAAGATAAGGTGGGTAGATCACGTAACTAATGAGGAGGTATTGAATAGGATTGGGGAGAAGAGAAGTTTGTGGCACAACTTGACTAGAAGAAGGGATCGTTTGGTAGGACATATTTTGAGGCATCAAGGGATCACAAATTTAGCATTGGAGGGCAGCGTGGAGGGTAAAAATCGTAGAGGGAGACCAAGAGATGAATACACTAAGGAGATTCAGAAGGTTGTAGGTTGCAGTAGGTACTGGGAGATGAAGAAGCTTGCACAGGATAGAGTAGCATGGAGAGCTGCATCAAACCAGTCTCAGGACTGAAGACCACAACAACAACAATGTACAGGAATATGGTAATCTTATTAGGCGCAGACTGAAACGACTATAGACTGGTACGGACTAATGTAGGACTCGTACAGACTGGTACAGACTAATGGAGACTGGTACAGACAAATGCAGACTCACTAATCGGAGATCTGTACACTTGTTATAATACCTCACGCGTTCATGTATCACTGCGCGAGTGTGATCCGTGAGGAGAAAAGGTTCTACATAAGCACCAGTCTCATTGGCTGCGTTAAATATTAATACACGGATCGGCGGAAGCAGAATTTGGTCCGTCTCTGTGGGAGCGCCATCTCGTAGTGCGGAGGCGGAAGAGCGCTGCGCCTGCGCTGTTGTGCTTAGCGGGGCGCGCTCTAGTGGGAAAGTTGTGTACACGCTGACTACGTGGAACTATGTACACAACAGATTCTTTATTTACTTGTCCTGGCAACAATGACTTAACTGGAATTGAATCCATGTGTTGTGATACAATCTCATCAATAATAGTCCTCTTGTAGGCAATATCGGTAATCCTGCTACGGTCACTAACCTGGTCGCTATGTACTGTCGTAGCATGTGACGTGAAATGAGCCAATCATTTGCAATAAATGGTGGTTTCCAATTAATCTTTATCATGGTTTCATCGGATTTAAGACCGTCTTCCTCAGAAGGACAAACTTCACATTATCAATCTGTCAGTAAGGCTATCTCCACATGAAATGTGTCGGCAATGGTCCGTACGTCCATATGTAGAACTTAAGGCCCCTAGAATCAAGGACTTGTCACATCAGTGAAACCAATCTCATAAAATACGAGACCATGTTAAGAGGTACATGAGTCGTTGTGTAGCTTTTAGCATGATCTGGTATTTTATGAAATTGCTTTTACTGATGTGACAAGCCTTTGATCCTAGGGGCCTAGGGTATCCCAGGAGGAATGGCAAATATTCAGGCATATGACAGGATAAATCACTCGGAACAAACACGTCAAGTAAACGTGGGCGCTATAATGCATAAGTTAAGAGCCGTGAGGAGTTCACCTTCGACACTGTGGAACAAATCTATTGCAAACTCTTTGCTTTCCGTATTTTGTGAGGTGGTAGCATCGAAAAAAACAAAAAAAAACCGGTCCAGTAAACATGCTCTAAACTGCATACCGCAAGAGCTATAAACACTTTTTCATCAATGCTAATGCGAAACGCATCTCTTCTACTGAGCAAGTGCTAATAGCTCTTAAGGTGTGCATTTTACAGCCCATGTTTACTAGAATTTTTTGTTTCGAATGATCGTTCCTGTCATGTTGCTGACCATTCGTCCTGGAACACCGAGTATGTAGACTAAAATCGTATATAATATTTCCAAGTCAATATCCCTTTTTTTTAAAAAAAGTATTTACTATCAAAAACAGTCTCGATCACAAACTATTTATTCCGGTGACCAGTTTCGGCCACAACTGTGGTCATATTCAGACCAATGAGTAAGAACCTCCCTCTGGTGGTAAATCACTACATATACTAATCGTGCAGGAATGACTGAAATATCGTTAGAAATGTTTTTGAATCAGTTTCTGACAATGCGTAGCAATTTTGCGCTAAGATTTACTGTTTGTGGAAAGCTTTAACATAAAAGAGACTTCTAGCTATCAGTAGATAATAGGGCAGCGTGGGTGCCAAGTTTCATACCTATATTTTACGAAGCTGACTTATTAATGTCGAATAAAAGACTCCTTTTTGTATTATCTCATTACAAATACAATTTTATTTGTCTTAAAGTATTAACTGGATGATTTGTATGTAGCGTTGTCATAGTAACCGAGATCACTGCGGTAGCCGAGTCTCTCTCCCCATAACCGTTAAAGAAAATGAAAAACGAAAAGTACGCCAGGATTACATTCTTGCATCAAATATCGTTTACATAGAGATATTGTAATTACCTGTAAAGAATTGTGTTCGAAATCATGTGCATGGAAATGTAGATACAAGGATGTATCATAAATTTGTGAATATTATCATCGCGTAACCTTTTTTCAAAAATTATTGTGATAATTGGAAATGAAAATGTTTCGTTAAAAATTCTCTTTTATGTCGGTTAAAAGCCATGGCTAATTGTTTCTCAGGGCGCTATCGCCAGAAATATCATACGTATTCCAACGTGAAGACATTACGATGGATTAAAAAAAAATTTCTTTTATGTTCCGCGATAAACCAGCTAAATAAACTGCTTAATTATTTCTTTTTCTGTGAGGCTTGATGCTCCATTATAGCTGGTTATGTGCAATGACAGCGTATACATTAATAAAAATTATTACTCATAAAACTGTACCTCAGGCCTAAAAAATGAAATGGAAAATATTACAAGACGCCGTTCTGTATTTATTATGATTATTATCTTTAATACTTCTTGCAAGAAATGACTATTAAAAGCTTTTTTATCATTTTATCATTAATGGCGTCGCTACAGCAATTAACTTACACAAAATGGCCAGGACAGCATTTAATTATTACGTAAATGAATCATGGATCAGAGAAGGTACTTTTAACTACCAACAAAAAACTTATTTTACAATAAATAATTGCATACATATTTGACAAAACTGATAATAACGTTACCGACAACTATATAAATTATTTATAGACCGTGATTTCTGTGCGACCGCCATATAGGACATCAGAACCAACAAGACCAGGAAGACAAAGAAGAAGATAAAGGAACAAAATGTCCTTTTCTTATATTCTACGATACAGAGATAGTAATTATTGCACATCTAAGGGCGCAGAGGGGGCTTCCATTCTTGATGAACCGTGATAAGTTAATTTACGTTACTTTTTTCCGGAAGCTATGCTATATTATTTCACGTCATTCAGTTCATTTTTAAAGATGTTTTCCCTTAATTCCCACACTAACCTTATGCCAACGACCACCCTTATTTCAGCTACTGTCAGTATTTAAAACTACAAAAGTGCGAAAGTTTTGCTCGGCGCCCATGTTTATCTTAAATAAGGTACTCCATATGAACCTACTGTAAGAACAGCCTTGTGGGTAACGTAATCTCCTTGGGTGACCCCAAAGTTAAGCTTACTGCGTCATTTTACTGTAACTCAAGGTTTTATGTCGTCTGTAGTCATGCCTATTGCTGCTCTACGACCAATGTTGCCCAACACTAAAATAAATAGTAAATAAATTTTGGAAGACGTAACAGGCAGGTGCCTAGCTCCATTGTGTAGGAAGACGACGATATTAATAAAGAGGGTCTAAACCATATTTCTGCTGTCCTAATTTTCCTTTTATGTGTTCAATTGCTTCAAATGGCTCTGAGCACTATGGGACTTAACATCTGAGGTCATCAGTCCCCTAGAACTTAGAACTACTTAAACCTAACTAACCTAAGGACATCACACACATCATGCCCGAGGCAGGATTCGAACCTGCGGCCGTAGCGGTCGCGCGGTTCCAGACTGTAGCGCCTAGAACCGTTCGCTCAATTGCTTCATCACGCATAACACGTTGATATAGTATTTCTTGTTAAGGTGGGTTGGTCGTGGGTGATATTTGAGTCCAGCAAGATGGGGGCTTGATCAAAACACTAGATACGTTTCAAATCGTTTGTACTCACCCAGACAATATCTTCTGCGTCCGTTGCGGCTCGTCACCATAAATCCGCAGTTCTCTTTGGGACATTTTTACTCCATTTTTCGTATACCTTGAACCATGTAAGCTTTCGGTACTACTACGAGTACTTTTTTCAGAGTCGTCAGTCTTCTGGGCCCTGACTGGTTTCATGCGGCCCACCACAAATTCCTCTCCTGTGCCAACCTCTTAATTTCAGAGTACCACTTGTACCGAAGATGTTTGATTATTTGTTGTGCATCTTTCTATCTCTGCTTCCCCAATAGTCTTTACCCTTTACAGTTCCCCTACGTACCATGGAATTTATCTCTGATAATGATCGAAGAAGATGAAATGAATTAAAATTTGTGTTGCGGCCGGGACTCGAACCCGGGTCTTCTTGCTTGCTAGGCAGAAATGCTAACCATTAACCCGGACTGCAGCACAAAATTTAATTCATTTCGTCTGCTTCGATCATTTAGATAATAAAAAGAGACTTAAATGTCTCAGGGAAACATATAATTATAAGAATTTATATCTGATATCCTAACACATGTCGTATCATCCTGTCCATTCTTCTTGTCAGTGTTTTCCACACGCTTCTCTCCTCGACGATTCTGTCGAGAACCTCCTTATTGAAACTTCCTGGCAGATTAAAACTGTGTGCCGGACAGACTCGAACTCGGGACCTTTGCCTTTCGCGGGCAAGTGCTCTAACGACTGAGCTACCCAAGCACGACTCACGCCCCGTCCTCACAGCTTTAATTCCGCCAGTACCTCGTCTCCTACCTTCCAAACTTGCCCGCGAAAGGCAAAGGTCCCGAGTTCGAGTCTCGGTCCGGCACACAGTTTTAATCTGCCAAGAAGTTTCATATCAGCGCACACTCCGCTTTAGAGTGAAAATTTCATTCAACCTCCTCATTCCTTATCATTCCACCTAATCATCAACATCTTTCTGTAGCACAATCATCTCCAACGACTCAGTTCTCTATTTTCCCGGTTTTCCCACAGTCCACGATTCACTGCCATACAATGCTGTGCTAGCGAACGGACACTCTCAGAAATTTCTTTCCTCAAATTAAGGACGTGTTTGATACCAGTAGGCTTCTTTTGACCATGACGCCCTCTTTGTCTGTGATAATCTGCTTTTTTACTTCTCCTTGCTCCATACGTCATGGGTTATTTTGCTTCCAATGTAGGAGAACTAATTCACTTCCACCACTTCGTGATCGTCAGTTTCGGTTTCAATTTTATCTGTTATGTCAATTCTACTAGTCCCCATTACTTTCGTCTTTCTTCGGGTTGCATCTCAGCTAATTCACGATGCGCGTTCAGTAAGTAATACAAGACGTTTTTTTGAAAGCAGGTTGGTTTTATTCAGGATTCCAATACATCATGTTATTCCCCACTGTTTTGGTTACGAAACCCTATTTTAGACATAATTTCCGTCCAATGCGGCGGATTTACGCCTCCTTACTGGAAGATCCTGTATACCGGCATGGTAGAGTTCTACTGGTCGACGTTGGAGCGAACGTTTTGCTACATAAATAACCGCCGCATCATCCACGTACTGCTTTGCTCGGATTGCATCCTCGGCTGGGCCAAACAGATGGAAGAGGGAGATGTGGGCTGCAGGGTGGATGAGGAAGGAGCGTGTCCGCACGTTCCAACATTTCAGGAATCACAACCGGCACACGAGACATTGGACAGGTTTGCGCGACCTTTTCGCGATGATGGCGGACGCCTCTCCCAACGACTCACCGTGCTTTTGGACAGTGCTAGATCTCCGAAGCGAATGTAAATACGTGCAATGCTCCGGTTTTCCGCCAAAAGAAACTCAATGGCAGCACTCTGTTTGGAATGGCCCCCCCGTTATAGACGCCATTTTGAAGATGACGTATAGCGCCGCCTCCTACAGGATTTTCATGAAACTACAGAGGCTGATGCGGGAATGTTCCACGATGTCCAGCAACAAATTGCGCAATCTTCCAACCGAGATTGGCATTACTTATTGAACGCCCCTCGTATAATGGTTTCGTTATTACCGAATGAGGTACGGAACTACGGTCATGCTCATAAATTAAGGATAGTGCTGATATATGGTGAAACAACGCTCTGGTGGGCGGTGGGCGGCTTTAAATCACCTCGTGGGATGACCATGCAGTGCATTTGACCTGCGGTCGTCGCACGGTGGCGCTGGCAGCAGTCCACATACGCAGAGGTGTGTTGGTGCATGTCAGAGTACGGTGCAGCGAGTAAGTGTGCAGACGTTTTCAGTCGTGCTAATGGTGACTGTGTGTTGAAAATGGCTCAAAGAACACAAACTGATGACGTTATGAGGGGTAGAATACTAGGGCGACCAGAGGATGGTCAAACACAGCAGGTCGTAGCACGGGCCTTCCGTGTGCCACAAACTGTGATCTCAAGATTATGGCAACGATTCCAGCAGACAGGAAACGTGTCCAGGCGCTACAGTACGGGACGTCCACGGTGTACATCATCACAAGAAGACCGATATCTCACCATCAGTGCCCGCAGACGGCCACGGAGTACTGTAGGTAGCCTTGCTCGGGACCTTACCGCAGCAACTGGAACAGTTGTCTCCAGACACACAGACGACAGAACAGACATGATTTATTCACCCGGAGACCTAAAAGATGCATTCCACTGACCCCTGGTCACAGGAGAGCCCGTAAAGGCTGGTGTCAAGAACAAAGTACATGGTCATTGGAACAGTGGCCCCAGGTTCACCGACGAGACCAGGTATAATCTGAACTGTGATTCTCGCCGGGTTTTCATCTGGCGTGAACGAGGAACCAGATACCAACCCCTTAATATCTTTGAAAGGACCTGTATGGAGGTGGTGGTTTGATGGCGTGGAGTGGGATTATGATTGGTGCACGTACATCCCTGCATGTCTTTGACAGAGGAACTGTAACAGGTCACGTGTATCGGGGTGTCATTTTACACCAGTATGTCCGCCTTTTCAGGAGCGCAGCGGGTCCCACCTTCCTCCTGATGGATGATAACGCACGGCCCCACCGAGCTGCCATCGTGGAGGAGTACCTTGAAACAGAAGATACCAGGTGAATGGAGCGGCCTGCCTGTTCTCCAGACCTAAACCCCATCGAGTACGTTTGGGATAATCTAGGTCAACGTATCGCTGCACGTCTTCAAACCCCTACGACACTTCAGGAGCTCCGACAGGCACTGGTGCAATAATGGGAGGCCATACCCCAGCAGCTGCTCGACCACCTGATCCAGAGTATACCAACCCGTTGTGCGGCATGTGTACGTGTGCATGGTGAACGTATTCCATACTGATGTCGGGGTACATGCGCAGGACACAGTGGCGTTTTGTTGCACATGTGTTTCGGGACAGTTTTCTCAGCTCATCACCAATACCGTGGACTTACAGATCTGTGTCGTGTATGTTCCTTATGTGCCTATGCTATTAGCGGCAGTTTTGTGCAGTGCCACGTTGTGTGGCACCACATTCTGCAATTATCCTTAATTTACGAGCATGAGTGTACAAAAAGGTGCCATATAAGAGCCACCATAATGATACGCCGTATACTGCCTTCTAAACCTGATGCAGGAACAGAACGAGCTAAGTTGCACGTGGGAGCCCATCGCATGACGCGTTTGTGTCCAATCGCGCAAAGAACGTGCGGTGCCGGTGTGGCCCGTACGGGTGGCAAACGGCGAGGGGTTGAAGCCGCGACAAAGCAGGAGCGTGCTGCCGCGTCGAAACAGCCGACGAGCATTTGCGCCAAGCTGTCGCCATCATTGCGGTGTTCCTGGAAGCCATTCTCTGCGTCGCCTCGTTCCGCACAACACTTCCCACGAAACACCGCTCCATGTTAACGGCGTTCTGCGTACACGCTCTTGGAGCGGGGCTTTGAACAGGAAAGGGGGGGGAGTGAAAAGGGGGGGGGTGAGGACAGGGAACGTGACGGAATCATTGCTCGGGAGCTGTAATACAGGGTGCATCAAAAGGAATCATACGATTTAAAAAAAAAATAATAACTATTATGTTATTTGATACATTTGCGTGAACAGTTGGAAAGAGCAAACTCTCGAGGTTTATATACTTCCCGCTAGATAACACCACTGTGCGCCCACTTCAGCTCTACACTACTGGCCATTAAAATTGCTACACCACGAAGATGACGGGCCACAGACGCGAAATTTAACCGACAGGAAGAAGATGCTGTGATATGCATTCACACAAGGTTGGCGCCGGTGGCGACACGTACAACGTGCTGACATGAGGAAAGTTTCCATCCGATTTCTCATACAGAAACAGCAGTTGACCAGCGTTGCCTGGTGAAACGTTGTTGTGATGCCTCGTGTAAGGAGGAGAAATGCGTACCATCACGTTTCCGACGTTAATAAACGTCGGATTGTAGCCTGTCGCGATTGCGGTTTATCGTATCGCGACATTGCTGCTCGCGTTGGTCGAGATCCAATGACTGTTAGCAGAATATGGAATCGGTTGGTTCAGGAGGGTAATACAGAACGCCGTGCTGGATCCCAACGGCCTCGTGTCACTAGCAGTCGAGATGACAGGCATCTTATCGGCATGGCTGCAACGGATCGTGCAGCCACGTCTCGATCCCTGAGTGAACAGATAGGGATGTTCACAAGACAAAACGATCTGCACGAACAGTTCGACGACGTTTGCAGCAGCATGGACTATCAGCTCGGAGACCGTGGCTGCGGTTACCCTTGCCGCTGCATCACAGACAGGAGCGCCTGCGATGGTGTACTCAACGACGAACCTGAGTGCACGAATGGCAAAACGTCATTTTTTTTTCGGATGAATCCCAGGTTCTGTTTACAGCATCATGATGGTCGCATCCGTGTATGGCGACATCGCGGTGAACGCACATTGGAAGCGTGTATTCGTCATCGCCATACTGGCGTATCACCCGGCGTGATGATATGGGGTGCCATTGGTTACATGTCTCGGTCACCTCTTGTTCGCATTGACGGTACTTTGGACGTTACGTTTCAGATGTGTTACGTCCCTCGGCCCTACCCTTCATTCGATCTCTGCAAAACCCTACATTTCAGCAGGATAATGTAGGACCGCATGTTGCAGGCCCTGTACGGGCCTTTCTGGATACAGAAAATGTTCGACTGCTGCCCTGGCCAGCACATTCTCCAGATCTCTCACCAACTGAAAACGTCTGGTCAATGGTGACCGAGCAACTGGCTCGTCGCAATACGCCATTCATACTCTTGATGAACTGTGGTATCGTTTTGAAGCTGCATGGGCAGCTGTACCTGTACACGCCATCCAAACTCTGTTTGACTCAATGCACAGGCGTATCAAGGCTGTTATTTCGGTCAGAGGTGGTTGTTCTGGGTACTCATTTCTCAGGATCTATGCACCCAAAGTGCGTGAAAATGTAATCACATGTCAGTTGTAGTATAATATATTTGTCCAATGAATTCCCGTTTATCATCTGTATTTCTTCTTGGTGTAGCAATTTTAATGGCCAGTAGTGTAAAATCGACCTGGGATTCCATCGCGACCAGGTGATTCATTTGTTATCAAATCTTTAGGCTGCTTCTCTACGCCATTCTCATTGCAGTTGTTTTGGCACCTACTAATCTGCAAAAAATGCAAGAATAAAGCCTCCGAACCTCATCAATAATTATATGTAATATTTAAAACCAAATGTTTCTTGGCCGGAGGCTTTAGACAGGCATCCTGCAATAGGGGCTTGGTTGCCGTAACCGTTAGTAATACAGACTTTTGAAAATAACGCAGGAATAGTGGTCCAGTGATGGAACCTTGTGGGAGACACGCCACGTGACGGGTTGTCAGTAGAAAGAACGTAGCGAGTTCTTGGGAGTGGACGGGCGAGATTGGCTGCGGTTTTGGACGCTTCACTGAGCCGTGTCTGTCCTCTCGCTGTGTGTGTGTGTGTGTGTGTGTGTGTGCGTGTGTGTGTGTGCGTGTGTGCGCGTACTCAGTTCCCACCCCCTCCCCTCCCAACACACACACACACACACACACACACACACACACACACACACAAACAGAAAGGGAGGGAGAGAGAGAGAGAGAGAGGGAAAGCGAGCACGCGCTAGGTGGTGAGAGAGAGAGAGAGAGCACGCGCTAGGTGGTGCTGGCTCGCCAGTTGGCAGTTCGCCCACTCGGACGGGGACTACGCACGCCCACTGTATGGCGATGCGACTCGGCCAGACACACATTCTCCGGCGCGTGCCAACACACACACGTGTTATACATATGCTGTCTTTTCCAAGCGTACGGAAACGTCACCTACAGCAACTAACTGCCCTGTATCTATGACACGCATCTGCATGTTTAAGCCGTCCTCACATCAGGGTGCGAAAGTTATGCAGACAGTTGTAAGTATGGTTGCAGTAGCACTGCTTAACACATTTACTGATTATTACGACAGCTGTTTCGGAAGATTTCCAAGTACGTCTACGTTGTCCTGAGGTATACGGCCCCTGCGAGCATCCGGAAGTGCCCCAACACGACGTGGCATGGACTCGGCCAATATCTGAAGTAGTGCTGCAGGGAATTAACACCTTGGAGTCCTGCAGGGATGTCCAGGTCGAGGGGGTGGAGATCTCTTCTGAACAGTACGTACCAACGCTTAGCAGATATCCTCAATAATGATCTTGTCTGGAGAGTTTGGTGGCCAGCGGAAGTGTTTAAACTCTGAAGAGAGAGTTCCAGAATGAGATTTTCACTCTGCAGAGGAGTGTGCGCTGATATGAAACTTCCTGGCAGATTAAAACTGTGTGCCGGACCGAGACTCGAACTCGGTACCTTTGCCTTTCGCGGGCAAGTGCTCTACCAACTGAGCTACCCAAGCACGACTCACGCCCCGTCCTCACAGCTTTACTTCTGCCAGTGTCTCGTCTCTTACCTTCCAAACGGGGCGTGAGTCGTGATTGGATAGCTCAGTTGATAGAGCACTTGCCCGCGAAAGGCAACGGTCCCGAGTTCGAGTCTCGGTCCGGCACACAGTTTTAATCTGCCAGGAAGTTTCGTATCAGCGCACATTCCGCTGCAGAGTGAAAATCTCATTCTGTAAACATCCCCCAGGCTGTGGTTAAGCCACGTCTCCGCAATATCCTTTCTTTCAGGAGTGCTAGTTCTGCAAGTTTCGCAGGAGAGCTTCTGTAAAGTTTGGAAGGTAGGAGACGCGTACTGGCAGAAGTAAAGCTGTGAGGACGGGGCGTGAGTCGTGCTTGGGTAGCTCAGTTGGTAGAGCACTTACCCGCGAATGGCAAAGGTCCCGAGTTCGAGTCTCGGTCCGGCACGCAGTTTTAATCTGCCAGGAAGTTTCTGGAGAGTGTTCCTGGAGCCACCCTGTAGCAATTCTGGATGTGTGGGGTGTTGCATTATCCTGCTGGAATTGCTCAAATCCGTTGGCATTCACAATGGACATGAATGAATGCAGGTGATCAGACTGGATGCTTACGTACGTGTCACCTGTCAGAGTCGTATCTAGTCGTATTAGGTGTCCTCTATCACTTCAACTGCACACGCCCCACACCATTACAGAGCCCCCACCTGCTTGAACAGTCCCCTGCTAACATGCACGATCCATGAACTCATTAGGTTGTCTCCATACCGTAAACGTCCATCCAGTCGATACAATTTGAAAACAGACTCATCCGACCAGACAACATGTTTCCAGTCATTAAAAATCCAACGTCGGTGTTGACGGGCCCAGGCGTGGCGTAAACCTTTGTCTAGTGCAGTCATCAAGGGTACACGAGTGGGCCTTTGGCTCTGAAAGCCCATATCGATGATGTTTCGCGGAAAGGTTCGCACGCTGACACTTGTTGATCGCCCATGCCCGCCCCCGGTAACTGCGTGGTCAGTTCGACAGAACGTCAATCCTAAGCGCCCGGGTTCGATTTCCGGCTGGGTCGGAGATTTTCTCCGCTCAGGAACTGGGTGTTCGTGTTGTCCTAATCATCATCTTTTCATCCCCATCGACGCCCAAGTCGCCGGAGTGGCGTCAGATCGAAAGACGTGCACCCGGCGAACGGTCTACCCGACGGGAGGCCCTAGTCACACGACATTTACATTTAGCCCTGAAATCTGCAGCAATTGGCGGAAGGGTTACACTTCTGTCACGTTGAACGATTCTCTTCAGTCGCCGTTGGTCCGGCTCTTGCAGGATCTTTTCCCGACCGCAGCGATGTCGGAGATTTGATGTTTTACAGGATTCCTGACATTCACGGTATACTCGTGAATTGGTCGTACGGGAAAATCCCCACTTCATCGCTACCTCGGAGATGCTGTGTCCCATCGCTCGTGCGCCGACTATAGCACCACGTTCAGTCTCTTGATAACCTGCCATTGTAGGAGCAGTAACCTCTCGTTCTCTCGACACGCTTTGTATACCCTCCACTCCCTGAGCTGGCACCTGGCGACTGTGAGTGGTTATTGCACGTTGACGACGTACGTAGGCGGTGGTCACATTAATGCTGAAGCAGTCACTAGTTTTAGCACGACCTTTTTCAGTGTGTTTTATTAAGTCGCTTTCTTGTCTGTCAGTGCAGTACAAATTTTGCGGATGATTTTAAACTAACTTGCCAATAAGCTAAGGGACTGAAATTAATATTGGACAAGAATTCAATATTAACTTGTTTTATTGTTGGTTTGTTTGAAAAACGTGGCAATAAAAATTCACAAGCAAGATTTGCAGGAGTGTCTGTGAGGGGCTCGGAACCTGCATGGGGCAACAAGAAATTAATAATTTTTGGTGCGATTTAAAATTTATTTTTATTTAATTATTTTCTACTTTTTAAGCTCGTGCGTGTGGAACTTTCCAAATTATGATACCACCTGACAGCTCCGTTGCCCTGCAGGACTGATGTGTGGGTAGTATTGGAATGCTTTCCAGGTGCCATGGAGCGAACAGACACACTGAACAGGGGAGTGGGAGTGGGAAGTGAACATGAGCAGAGAGAAAGAAACAGGGAGGGAGGGGGGGGGGGGGGGGGGAAGAGGAGGAGATTTGTGAATTATATGTGACATAAGCAAACACAGGCAAAGTCATCGGTAAAAAGGTAATATATGTGTTGTTGTTGTGGTCTTCAGTCCTGAGACTGGTTTCATGCAGCTCTCCATGCTACTCTATCCTGTGCAAGCTTCTTCATCTCCCAGTACCTACTGCAACCCACATCCTTCTGAATCTGCTTGGTGTATTCATATCATGGTCTCCCTCTACGATTTTTACCCTCCACGCTGCCCTCCAATACTAAATTGGTATTCCCTTGATGCCTCAGATCATGCCCTAAAACCCGATCCCTTCTTCTAATGAAGTTGTGCCACAAACTCCTCTTCTCCCCAATCCTATTCAATACCTCCTCATTAGTTATGTGATCTACCCATCTATTCTTCAACATTCTTCTGTAGCACCACATTTTGAAAGCTTCTATTATCTTCTTATGCAAACTATTTATCATCCATGTTTCACTTCCATACATTGCTACACTCCATACAAATAGTTTCAGAAACGACTTCTTGACACTTAAGTCTATTTCTCTTCTTCAGAAACGCTTTCCCTTCCATAGCCAGTCTACATTTTATATCCTCTTTACTTCGAACATCATCACTTATTTTGCTCCCCAAATAGCAAAACTCCTTTACTACTTGAGGTGTCTCATTTCCTAATCTAATTCCCTCAGCTTCACCCGACTTAATTCGACTACATTCCATTATCCTCGTTTTGATTTTGTAGATGTTCGTCTTATATTCTCCTTTCGAGGCACTGTCCATTCCATTCAACTGCTCTTCCAAGTCCTTTGCTGTCTCTGACAGAATTACAATGTCATCATCGAACCTCAAAGTTTTTATTTCTTCTCCATGGATTTTAATACCTACTGTGAATTTTTCTTTTGTTTCCTTTACTGCTTGTTCAATATACAGATTGAATATCATCGGGGAAAGGCTACAACCCTGTCTCACTCCCTTCCCAACCACTGCTTCCCTTTCATGTCCCTCAACTCTTATAACTGCCATCTGGCTTCTGTACAAATTGTAAATACCCTTTCGCTCGCTGTGTTTTACCCCTGCCCCCTTCAGAATTTGAAAGAGAGTATTCCAGAGTATGCCAGAAACGTAGGTTTGCCTTTCCTTACTGTATCTTCTAAGATGAGTCCTAGGGTCAGAATTGCCTCACGTGTTCATTGGAACACGTGAGGTGATATATATAAATCATTATTTAAATGGAAGATGTGCTCTCACCAATCTTTTTTTTTTTAATCCGTTGGAATGTTCCACACACACGAGCCTAGAAAGTAGAAAATAATTAAATAGAAATAAATTTTAAATCGAACCAAAAATTATTAATTTCTTGTTGCCCCATGCAGGTTCCGAGCCCCTCACAGACACTCCTGCAAATCTTGCTTGTGAATTTTTATTAGCTGTGACAATACTTGTCTGATTTATAACCAAAAAAGTTCGTCGCAAGCACCACGCACAATGATTGCGACCAATGTGAAGTATTGATGCATCAGTTAAAAATTGCATGCGCCGTACGTTTTTCGCTATAAATCTTACGAGTGTTGTAATAGCTACACTACTGGCCATTAAAATTGCTACACAAAGAAGAAATGCAGATGATAAACGGGTATTGATTACAAAAATATATAATACTAAAACTGACATGTGATTACATTTTCACCCAATTTGGGTGCATAGATCCTGCGAAATGAGTACCCAGAACAGTCACCTCTGACCGTAATAACGGCCTTGATACGCCTGGGCATTGAGTCAAACAGACCTTGGATGGCGTGTACAGGTACAGCTGCCCATGCAGCTTCAACACGATACCACAGTTCATCAAGAGTAGTGACTGGCGTATTGTGACGAGCCAGTTGCTCGGCCACCATTGACCAGACGTTTTCAATTGGTGTGAGATCTGGAGAATGTGCTGGCCAGGGCAGCAGTCGAACTTTTTCTGTATCCAGGACCTGCAACATGCGGTCCTACATTATCCTGCTGAAATGTAGGGTTTCGCAGGGATCGAATGAAGGGTAGAGCCACGGGTCGTAAAGCATCTGAAATGTAACGTCTACTGTTCAAAGTGCCGTCAATGCGAACAAGAGGTCACCGAGACGTGTAAGCAATGGCACCCCATACCATCACGCCGGGTTATACGCCAGTATGGCGATGACGAATACACGCTTCCAATGTGCGTTCACCGCGATGTCGCCAAACACGGATGCGACCATCATGATGCTGTAAACAGAACCTGGATTCATCCGAAAAAATGACGTTTTACCATTCGTGCACCCAGGTTCGTCGTTGAGTACACCATCGCAGGCGCTCCTGTCTGTGACGCAGCGTCAAGGGTAACCGGAGCCATGGTCTCTGAGCTGATAGTCTATTCTGCTGCAGACGTCGTCGAACTGTTCGTGCAGATCGTTGTTGTCTTGCAAACGCCTCCATCTGTTGACTCGGGGATCGAGACGTGGCTGCACGATCCGTTACAGCCATGCGGATAAGATGCCTGTCATCTCGACAGCTAGTGATACGAGGCCGTTGGGATCCAGCACGTCGTTCCGTATTACTCTCCTGAACCCACCGATTCCATATTCTGCTAACAGTCATTCGATCTCGACCAATGCGAGCAGCACTGTCGCGATGCGATAAACCACAATCGCGATAGGCTACAATGCGACTTTTATCAAAGTCGGAAACGTGGTGATACGCATTTCTCCTCCTTACTCGAGGCATCACAATAACGTTTCACCAGCAACGTCGGTCAACTGCTGTTTGTGTGTGAGAAATCGGTTGGACATTTTCCTCATGTCAGTACGTTGTACGTGTCGCCACCGGCGCCAACCTTGTGTGAATGCTCTGAAAAGCTAATCATTTGCATAGCACAGCATCTTCTTCTTGTGGGTTAAATTTCGCGTCTGTAGCATGTCATCTACGTGGTGTAGCAATTTTAATGGCCAGTAGTGTATTAAAAAATTCACAACCAGAAATTTTCAAGAATATCTGTTTGGGATTGGGAATCTGTAATGGTGGTAGGAGAAATGAGTTTGATTTAAAATCGAGTTGCATGGAACATTAATTTTTATTTATACTATTATTTATGACATTCTTGCCGCGTCGTTTTACCGCGTGCTCGTTAGCTAGTGAAATATAGGACGTTGGTGTTTACAGTGGATACGGTTTGCTTTTCAAGTTCTGTCCGACTGTGGGTTGGCGAGAGACGGCACACACACGGACCCCCCTGTGTTTACACTGGTCGCCGGTTTGTTGGCAGTGCGCTCTATGAGTATCGCCTGTCGAGAGACGGCTAGCAGGTGCCACGGCTGTGTTCCCGATATGCGGGGCGACGATCCTCAAGGCGTCTCTGGCGCGGATCTCTGTCCACTTCCTTACTCTGAAAACCACTGTAGTAGCAGTTGTTGCCGTTTCTTTGCGTTGCATTCGCGTGTGGAGTGCGGCAAATCCTGGTCTATATCGAGCGGCTGGTGCCGGCGTAGGTTCGAGTCCTCCCTCGGGCATGGGTGTGTGTGTTTGTCCTTAGTATAATTTAGGTTAAGTAGTGTGTAAGCTTAGGGACTGATGACCTTAGCAGTTAAATCCCATAAGATTTCACACACATTTGAACGTTTGAATATTTAAAAGCAATCGCGGCGCGTGTTTTTTAAATGCCCAGCTGTCACGTTTCCGTCAAATAGAAAGCCTTGTCTAAAATTTCTCGTTATTTGATTCTGCCGTGGTGGAACTGAAGCCAATATATAGAGATTTTTCAGATTCTGAATTCTGCAAAAATGTGTGCTTGCCAATCGCAGAATCTAGAAATGGTTCAAATGGCTCTAAGCACTATGGGACTTCTTATCTGAGGTCATCAGTCCCCTAGACTCAGAACTACTTGAACCTAGCGAACCTAAGGACAGCACACACATTCACGCCCGAGGCAGGATTCGAACCTGCGACCGCAGCATCAGCACGGTTCCGGACCGAAGCGCCTAGAACGGCTCGGTTACTGCGGCCGGCGCAGAATCGAGACCGAAGTTTCAGAAGTTGCATTTGGGAGCACTTTCCAAAAACTGTTTTTATTTGCATATCGCCTTTTAAAGTTAATGCGATCGATCCCACAATTTGATTCAACTGTGGAGTAACAAGCAGATTTAACAATCGTGCGCAGACTAGGCATCAAATCTGGGAATAACATAAAAAGTGGGGTACTGCGGGTGGACAGGCAACGTGTTGCTGAAGCTGAAAAAGCTTCTGATAGCATGACAAAGGAGACCAGAATAACGAAGAAAAGAAAGAAAACTAAAGAAGACGAAAAGGACACTCAGATTCAACAAAATTATGAAGCTGGAAGGTTTTGACATGTTACTATTAGAGAAGAAAACCACGTGTAAATTTTTGTTTCAATTTCACGTAAACAACGTTTTTGCATACTTAGTTATCATTATCTCATCCAGTATTAAAGCTAGCAAAACAAAATTTTTGATGAAGAAAATCACGTGCAAATTTTTGTTTCAATTTCGCGTAAACAACGTTTTTCCATACTTAGTTATCATTATCTCATCCAGTATTAAAGCTAGCAAAACAACATTTTTTGATGAAGAATTATACAGTCCTTGCCTACGAAGCGAAGCAGATCATTCAACAATATATTAAATATTTTAAAATAGAGCAGGCCATATGTTCTTAAATTATTAGGAAAAAAAACTGACTTCTAAAAACCATTATTTTTAAATATACAAAACTAGCCGCCCGGTCTGTGGGCGCTTTGTCCTGGTTCGCGCCGCTCCCCCCCGTCGGAGGCTCGAGTCCTCCCTCGGGCATGGGTATATGTGTTGTCCTCAGCGTAAGTTAGGCTACGTTAGATTAAGTAGTGTGTTAGCTTAGGAGCCGATGACCTCAGCAGTTTGGTCCCATAAAAAACACACACACAAAACAATTATTTGATAAATATTCCTCGTTTGCCGGCCGGGGTGCCCGATCGGTTCTAGGCGCTTCAGTCTGGAACCGTGAGACCGCTACGGTCGCAGGTTTGAATCCTGCCTCGGGCATGGATGTGTGTGATGTCAAAAAAATGGCTCTGAGCACTATGGGACTCAACTGCTGAGGTCATTAGTGCCCTAGAACTTAGAACTAGTTAAACCTAACTAACCTAAGGACATCACACACATCCATGCCCGAGGCAGGATTCGAACCTGCGACCGTAGCGGTCTCGCGGTTCCAGACTGCAGCGCCAGAACCACGCGGCCACTTCGGCCGGCGTGTGATGTCCTTAGGTTGGTTAGGTTTAAGTAGTTCTAAGTCCTAGGGAACTGATGACCTCAGATGTTAAGTCCTACAGTGCTCAGAGCCATTTGAACCATTTTTTTATTCCTCGTTTAGTCATTTCAGAAGTTAATAAATAATAATAAAATTTGTATATATGACGGTAGTATCTGTTCCAGAAAGAACAGTTACCGTGGATGACCATGCAGCTTTGCTAGAAATGAAATGATAATTAAATGGACACCCTAGCTGCAAACAGGCGTTGATGTACTTCATTGGGGACATGTTGAAAATGTGTGCTTCGACCGGGACTCGAACCCGGGACCTCCTGCTTACATGGCAGCCGCTCTATCCATCTTTTTTTTATTTTTTTTAAAATCTCATTTTGTTCGCTATTGTTCGTTGTGTCTGCTCGGGGCGGATGCCGTAAGACATCCATTTATGTTCGTTGTTGATCGATTGACTCAGTTTTTTTATTACAGAGGGCACGTAACCCTCTGACCGAACACGCTGAGCTACCGTGCCGGCTAATCCATCTGAGCCACCGCGGGCACAGAGGATAGTGCGTCTGCAGGGACTTATCCCTTGCACGGTCCCCGTGAGATCCACATCTGTTTTGACCTTTTATTCCGAATAATATGAAGGCACAGTGTACCAAAAATAAAAATTACACGTAATTCAGTATGTCAGACAAAAATCAGTTTTCACTTTATTACCAACTCCACAGTATTTAAATTTTGACATGTAGTGTTCACAATATACTGATTATTTGGTTCGAGTTTCATTTCATTATCTGTTATATTTCAAAATACCATGACGTGGAGTTACCTTTAAGACTGATTTGCAGTGCCAACTTTCCTGACCTTTATTCCAAAACTTTGCACATGTTATTATGTCGGTTGATGGTTTTCGCTCGCATCGCATCACTGTTGAGGAGGAAATGTAAAAGCAGAACCTTAACTACCGACGAACGACATAATCTAAGGCTAACATTTACACTATCGTTATTAGCAGCTGGAGGCATTTACATAAGTAATTGCTTCGCATATCAGCAGCTGGTACTTATCAAATAGTTTCTGATGTCTGCAGTGATACATGTGAATTGCTTCAAGGAATTTCTTGAAGTAAGTATAAGCAAGATAATGTCAATAAAAAGAAATGTAAAATATATGTATGATTTACACGTACGTAGAATGTACAGATGCTACCTGGTAAAATTTACTATATAGTTTGTTGCAGGACAAATAGCGTTATAACACCAGGTAAATCATTTTAGCTATTTTCAAAAATCTTTAATGTAACAGTACACACTCTAAGACAAAAAAAGGGAAAAACACTAGCGGAGTACCTTGAACGAGTTATGCCAGCTGGTCACGAATTTATATTGATATTGGTATTGATGGAAAATGCAAAATTGTAAAACCTCGGCAGCCGATGGATCAATGTGCGACGCTGCAGCTAGCAAGGGTAGTAACAGCGGCATGCTAGGGCATAAAGTCTTGGCGAATTTCATTCCGTGTAGGCAGACGGACAAGTAACTATGCCATGCAGAGAGACGCGTGAAGAATTTACGCAGTTGTCAGCAATTGGGAGAGGACGTGTAATTGGGTTCAAAGAAGACGGCTGCAGTAATCGGCGAAACACTCATTTGAACACGCCCGATGCTACTACTAAGCAGACGCAATAGCGGCGTTCTTAGCAATCATATACAACCGCTCACTTGACGAAAGGTCTGTTCCTAAGGCTGGAAAGTAGGACAGGTCACACCAATATTCAAGAAAGGAAATAGGAGTAACCCACTGAATTACAGACCCAAATCACTGACGTCGATTTGCAGTAGGATTTTGGAGCATATACTGTACTCGAACATTATGAATCACCTTGAAGAAAATGGCTTATTGATACATAACCAACACAGATTCAGAAAATATCGTTCTTGTGCAACACAGCTAGCTCTTTATTCCCATGAAGTAATTAGTGCTGTCGACAAGGGATTTCAGATCGATTCCATATTCCTAGATTTCCAGAAGGCTTTGATACCATCCCTATCAAGCTACTATTGAGGGGATAGGACGTCAAACGGGCCGACTTGGAGCAGAAGAGGCATCACAGGACATTTTAATTTCCAGTGTCTATACTTTTACAAATAAATTCATCAAACTTTGTCAGAATCACCAGGAAGGATTCAGCATTCACACCCATTGCAGTGGAAGTTCGAAAACATAACAAAATAAATTTTTTTACGTGCGAAATTTCATCATTTTTTCACTTACTAATGGCTACATTTGTTGCTATAGGTGCACTTTGCTTCATATGTTAGAGAGATTCTTCAATGAATTTTGCACAGCATACATACCATACTCACAGTTGTATGAAACTCTAGAATTTATTTAATTTATGAAAAAACGAATGAACTATTATATTTTAAACTTCATGTTTAGAAAAAACACAAATGTTATAGTTAATTAACTCAATTTTTACCACAGTTTTTAATAGATTTTGAAAATTCTAGAGTTTCATACACGTTTAAGTATGGTTTGTATGCTGTGCAAAATTCATCTAAGAATCTCTCTTACTTATGAAGAAAAGTGTACCTACAGCAACAAATGCTGCCATTAGTAAGTGAAAAAAACGAAGAAATTTCACATGTAAGAAAAAATTACTTTGTATGTTTTCGAACTTCCACCACTAAAAGTGTGAATTCTGAATCCTTCCTGGTCATGCTGACAAAGTTTTATGAATTTATTTGTAAAAGTATAGACAGTGGAAATTAAAATGTCAGTGGTGCCTCTCCTGCTCCAAGTCGGCCCATTTGACGTCCTACCCCCTTTAATCAAATTACGTACATGTGGAGTATCGTCTCAGTTGTGTGACTGGATTCGTGATTTCCTATAAGGGAGGTCACAGTAGTGATAGACAGGTGTTCCTGATTTACATAAATGATCTGAGCAGTCTCCTTAGATTGTTTGCAGGCGACGCTGTAATTTACCGTCTAGTAAAATTATCAGACGATCAATTCCAATTACAAACTGATCTAGAGAGAATTTCTGTGTGGTGCGAAAAGTGGCAATCGGCACTAAACAAAGAAAAGTGCGAGGTCATCCACATGGGTACTAAAAGAAATCCGATAAATTTTGGGTGTACGATAAATCGCACAAATCAAAGGGCTGTCAATTCGACTAAATACCTAGGAATTACAATTACTAGTAACTTAAATTGGAAAGACCACATAGATAATATTGTGGGGTAGGCTAAACAAAGACTGCGCTTTGTTGACAGAACACTTAGAAGATGCGACAAACCCACTAAAGAGACAGCCTACACACGCTTGTCCGTTCTCTGTTGGAATTTTGCTGCGCGGTGTGGGATCCTTACCAGGTAGGATTGACGGAGGACATCGAAAAAGTGCAAAGAAGGGCAGCTCGTTTCGTGTTATAGCGCAATAAGGGTGAGAGTGTCACTGATATGATAAGCGACTTGGGTGGCAGTCACTGAAACAAAGGCGGTTTTCTTTGCGAAATTTCAATCACCAAATTTCTCTTCCGAATGCGTAAATATGTTGTTGACACCCACCTACGTAGGGAGAAATGATCAGCATAATAAAATAAGAGCCGGCCGAAGTGGCCGTGCGGTTAAAGGCGCTGCAGTCTGGAACCGCAAGACCGCTACGGTCGCAGGTTCGAATCCTGCCTCGGGCATGGATGTTTGTGATGTCCTTAGGTTAGTTAGGTTTAACTAGTTCTAAGTTCTAGGGGACTAATGACCTCAGCAGTTGAGTCCCATAGTGCTCAGAGCCATTTGAACCATTTTGAATAAAATAAGAGAAATCAGAGCTCGAACGGAAATATTTAGGTGTTCCTTTTTCCCACGCGCCATTCGAGAGTGGAATGGCAGAGAAGTAGCATGAAAATGGTTCGATGAACCCTCTGCCAGGCACTTAAGTGTGAATTGCAGAATAACCATGTAGATGTAGATATACTCGACGATTTTGGGTGGAATCACGGCCGAACACATAGTCAAAAGGAACGCGGTCGACCTACAGAGAGGATAACAAGCCATCCTGGACTTACAAGTCTCCGTGCTTGCCAAACCCTACTCTCTGCCAGCAAGGTCATGGGATCTTTCCCCAAATGAGAAAGTTTGAAGTACTATGTGCAGGGACCTCCAATCGACTCGGGATTTAGAGGATCTAACACGCCGATTGAATAAAAATTGGCACGATATACCTTGGGGGGAGATCCAAGAACTCTATGCTGAGACGGATAACTGGTCCAGAGGTGGATGAACGCGTTACTGACATTTTAATTTCGGTCAATATTTGTATGAAATATTAAAAATCGAATGTTGGTAGCACCTGGGAGGCAGGAAACCTGGAACTGGAAGCAGATGGCGGATTAAGCCATTTAGTAACGTAGACAGTCTGTACGCACAGTAAGGGAAAGTTGGTTATTTGCTGCTCTCCGTAGTGTTGTGACGTCAGTGGTCAGCACTCGAGGCCCGCGAGAAAGACAGCCGGCGGCGCGTACGTCACGAAGGTATTCATGAACTCGCTCACTCGCTCAGCTCAGCAGACAAAATGCGTTTCTAAACCTGTTAACTCGCAGCTGGGCGAGTAAGTACTAACGGGACATATCCTTCACTGGAATCTGCTGTTATGCAGTCTTACTGATTAACAGTACTACAGCAAAATTTAATTCAAGATCAATACTCGATATAAATGGTATAACAGCATCTTTATAGCATTTACTCTCGTTTGCTTAACAGTACTCATTACATGCGGGAAGTGGTGCCTTATGCAACTGATAATCGTTTTAGCATGATTTAATTTTATTGTACGCCAGTACAGCCGTAACAAATTATAAGTAGGCCCATGGACTTCTCATCATTATAGGACTAGTAACACTAAGATTTTCGTTCGTACGGACACGCCTAGTTACGAGTTAACAGGTGTTGAAACGTAGTTTGTCTGCTGATTTGAGCGAGCGAGCGCAGGACTAACTTCGTGACGTACGCACCGCGGGCTGTCTTTCTCGTAGACCTCGCCAGCACTGAAACTACGGAGGATGCTAAGTTCACCGGACTTAGATGCGTCATTATGACGTATACACGCTACATCGAAAACGATAGAAACCGTATATCGACTATTCGACTTTTGTGGACTTTCCAGAGGTTGTGACAGGGTCGCGCTGTGCTCTGCGCCATTCGTTTGTGAACAGTAGACTCCAAAGCTGAACTGAGTATGTGATGACCAAACACATTGGTTCTCCGAGTAAGAGACCTTTACTGGTTCCGTCTTCTGCAAGCTGCATCCAGCAAAAGTAACGAGACTTCTGCATAGTTTAAGGTATCCGCTCATGTTGTGATGCAATTCGTATTTTGCATAATCTTGTCTTAGCAAATAATACTGCTGACATCAACCACATTGACATGGCCAGGTACATGCTAAAACTATTGTGGTTGTATACATGACATAATATACAGTACGTCTGGTTTATCATACCACCATGGAATGCTTTGACACTGCATTCAATCATTTCATACGTCAGTACTAGAGACTAACCTTTGGTTAAAATTACATTGAGAAATCCACTTCCCCTCGTATTTCATTTCCGGTCGACGATTTTTCTTCAACAATGCCTCGTATTTTTCTTTTTAAGTTCGATATTGAATCATTCTACGCACCAGTCATTACTGGACACTAAGGTACCTGTCTCTGCGGTCCGAGTGTAAAATTACTTGGAATTATGGTTGATAAAAGACTATCTTGGGATGGACATATAAATTACTTAGCTAACAAACTTGCACGAGTTCTCTTTCAGCTATATAAATTAAGAAAAAAAAGTCAGCAAGAGTATGCTGCTACAATCTAATATGTACTGACAAGACCAATTGTATGAAACCATACTAAAATGTTGATAATAAATAAATATTATTTTCGGCGTAAGCCTTCAATACAACAATCACACAATCTAATCTCGTCGGGACATAAGAAGCCTTCACTTTTTTACGAAACGTGTTGTCCGTGGTGTTTTCAAGGCCACGGTCAGGAATATTTCTATTAATATCCAGCTCTTTTACTTTTATTTTGGCGAAATACATACACGCTGCCACACTGAGCTGTTTTCAGAATCGCACGTGTCAAAACAAACTTCTAGCTGACGACAGTTTAGAATCTCGAACGCTCGTAAAAGTCGATACGTGTGTTAATCGACTAAAGCGTATATACGTCATAATGACGTCACATCATATCCAGGTTGGGTGAACTTAGCATCCTCCTGAAACTACGGGCATCAGCTAGGCCGGCTGTCATGCCGCTGAGATGGGTGACGGTTTCGATGACGTGGGTGTGCGCGGTGTGTTTACCTGGGGAGGACAGGGCAGGGGGGAAGCTGCGAGTTGAGGGCGTCGGCACTCGCGTCTTGCAGCGGCCGGACACGGCTAAAGAGAGTGAGAGAGGGGGGGGGGGAGGTGGAGAGAGAGGGCGGGAGAGGAGAGGTTCATTTATAGACGGCACGCACGCCGGCCCCAGCTGGCTTCAGCCTGCCGAGACGAGACAAGAGCTGCGGCGCTGGACTGCCTGCCGACTTCCTGCTGCACTGCCAGTAGCGTGTGTGGATGTTGCATAGCTGCAGGGGTTGGAGTAGAACAACACCGCGAGAAATGCGGACTCGAGCTGTCCAAGCCTGTAAATTGCGCTGTTTGAATTTGACCACGAACGGCGCCTGTGGAACGTCTTCAGCACGTTGCAAGTGTCATAACAGTGTTCTGTGTACTTGTGAGTACACGTGTCGGAGCTAAATGAATTAGAACGTGGGTAAATTGTTGGCGCTCGTATTTTGGTAACTTCCGTAAGCATAGGAGACGACCTGTTTGGTGTTCTGAGCGCCAGCGTATCGGAGACTTACATCGCAAACAAGGAAAGCAGAAAAACATCTTGTAACTCACAATACGGATGTGTGCTTACCGGTCCCGACGGACAGTCATTGTAGAGCGCTGTGACGAAAAATAGAAGACTGCAATTGCAGAAGTCAGAAGATCTGAAAGTCTCACTCGCTCACCCTGTCAAAACAACACGAAGGGAGATCCATAAGCAGCGAATTTCAGAACGAGCTGGAGTTCTAAAACCATTCATATCTTCTTCCTTTATTTTCTTTTTTTGTGTCGTCAGACTGTTTTGATGCGGCTCGCCACGAATTCTTCTCCTGGGTCAACCTTTTCACCTCAGAGTAACAGCAATATCAGAGATCAGTCCCCTAGAACTTAGAACTACTTAAACCTAACTAAGGACATCACACACATCCATGCCCGAGGCAGGATTCGAACTCGCGAACGTAGCGGTCGCGCGGTTCCAGATTAAAGCGCCTAGAACCGCTCGGCCACACCGGCCGGCCTCAGAGTAACACAAGCAACTTATATCCTCAATTATTTGCTGGATGTATTCCAATGTCTGTTTTCCGTCTACAGCTCCCTCTAGCACAGTGGAAGTCATTCCCTGATGTCTTAACAGGTGTCCTATCATCCTGTCTCTTCTTTTCTTTTCAGTGGTTTCCTCTCCGATTCTGCACCAAACCTCCTCATTCCTTACCTCATCAGTCCACCTAATTTTCAACATTCGTCACTTGCACCGCACCTCAAATGCTTCAATTCTCTTCTGTTCCGGTTTTCCCATAGTCCATGTTTCACTGCCGTACAATGCTGTACTCCAGACGTACATACTCCGAAATTTTTTCCTCAGATTAACGCCTATGTTTGATACTAGTATACTTCTCTTGCCAGCAATGCCTTTTTTGCCCGTGATAGTCTGCTTTTGGTGTCCTCCTTGCTCCGGTCATCATGGGGTATTTTGCTTCTTAGTTTCGTCTGCTTCGTGACCATCGATTTTGATGTTAATTTCTCGCTGTTATAATTTCTGCTGATTCACATTACTTCCGTCTTACCTCTATTTACTCTCAGTCCATATTCTGTACTCATTAGACTGTTCATTCCAGTCAGCAGGTCCTGTAACTCTCCTTCACTTTCACTCAGGGTAGCAAGGTCATCAGGGTATCATATCATTGATATCCTTTCACCTTGAATTTTAATCCAATTCCTTTACCTTTCTTTTGACGGCCGTTGTGGCCGAGCGGCTCTAGGCGCTTCAGTCCGGAACCGCGCTGCTGCTACAGTCGCAGGTTCGAATCCTGCCACGGGCATGGATGTGTGTGATGTCCTTAGATTAGTTAGGTTTAAGTAGTTCTAAATCTAGGGGATTGATGACCTCAGATGTTAAGTCCCATAGTGCTTAGAGCCATTTGAACCATTTGTACCTTTCTTTTGTTTCTATCATTGCTTCTTCGATGTACAGATTCAACAGTTGGGGTGAAAGATTTACACCCTTTTTAAACTGGGCACTTCGTTCTTCGTCTTCTACTCTTATTATTCCTTCTTGGCTCTTGTACGTACTGTATATTACCCATCTTTCCCTATAGCATACCCCCATTCTCCTCAGAATTTCCAACATCTTGCACCATTGTGCACTGTCGGGCGCTCTTACTAGGTCGACAAATCCTATCAACGTGTCTTGATTTTTCCTTAGTCTTACTTCCACCATCAATCGCAACATCAGAATTGCCTCTCTGGTGCCTTAATTTTTCCTAAACCCAAGCTGATTTTCATCTAACACACGCTCAGTTTTCTTTTCTATTCTTCTGTATATTACTCAACTCAGCAACTTGGATGCACGAGCTCTTAAGCTGATGGGGTGATAATTCTCGCACTCCTCAGTGATGCAAATGCACGTGACAGGAAAAAGACGTGCCGAATCCATAAAACCTGGATTGTGAATCAATGAAACAAACGCATCTGGTCAGATGAGTGTTGTTCCACACTGTTTCCAAAAAAAAAAAAAAAAAAAAAAAAAAAAAAAAACTACTTAAACCTAACTAACTTAAGGACATCACACATATCCATGCCCGAGGCAGGACTCGAACCTGCGACCGTAGCGGTTACGCGGTTCCAGACTGTAGCGCCTAGAACCGCTCGGCCACCGCGGCCAGCTGTGTGTGAAATCTTATAGGACTTAACTGCTATGTTTGTCAGTCCCTAAGCTTACACACTACTTAACCTACATTATCCTAAGGACAAACACACACACCCATACCCGAGGGAGGACTCGTACCTCCGCCGGGACCAGCCGCACAGTCCATGACTGCAGCGCCCAAGACCGCTCGGCTAATCCCGCGCGGCCGTACTTGCATAAAAGCGTCAGTAGTGGAAATAATAAATCGTAGGTAGCTAAACACAACGCGGAAGAAGATCAACTACAGTAAGTGTAAGCATAAGATACGCCACCCCTCTCACTTTAACAAAGTAAGTTTTGGAGGATATAATTTACGACTACAATCCGTGATAAAGGTTTTCCCTACTTGTGGCTTCCAATGAAGCTGCGATTTCAGGCCATAGAATCCCAGCTATATTGCGGTGCTGATATTTTTTTACTCTCAGGATACCATAGAATTCTTCTTTCTCGCCGCCCGGGGCAGTCGCGCGGTCTAAGGCGTTTTGTATCGGTCCACGCGGTTTCCACCGTCGGAGGTTCGAGTCCTCCCTCGGGCATGGGTGTGTGTGTTGTCCTTAGCGTAAGTTAGTTTAAGTTAGATTAAGTAGTGTGTAAGTTTAGGAACGGATGACCTCTGCAGCTTCGTCCCATACGACCTTACCACAATTTTTTTTTTCTGAGATTAAGCATAGTTTCTCACAGTCCATACTTCGTATGTGAGAACGACGGCCGATTCGACCGAAGAAAAGAAACTAATTAGAATTTCATCGATTGTCGTCCGAAGTGAGTACATTCAGGCGATGAAATCGCCTGAATAGTGACCGCGCGCAAGTTGTCGCGCACTCATCTGAAAAGGTCGGGCTATGTCGGTCACCGGCGGACTCCACCGATGTCGGTACCACACTACAAGAATTCCTGAAGGAGGGAAACATAACCATCACAGGACAGTTGTGTTTTCGGGCCTGGCATGGCACAATACCCAGGCCACCTGTGCGGATGAGCAGATACGCAATTCTAGGACCGACGGTCACAACAAGGGGGCGGTCGTTTTAGACACTAAAAAGGCATTTGATCGGGTCTAACATGGCGGACTTATGTACGAACTCCACTAATATGACTGTCCTTATCGCTGCAGAACTGAATGTCGCAGTTGCGAATCCTGTCAGCACCAAAATAACACAAGCGGAGCCCCATAAGCAGGTAACTGTAGGTAGGGCTGGAATTCTGAATCTACTCATCAGTGGCGTATATGTCTGTAGCAGGAAAAAGTGGTGCCGAAGCCATGAAACCTGGACTATGGAGAAGTGGAAGGAAGTCATGTAGTCGGATGGTTCTTGTTTCATACTATTTCCATCTGGTCGAGCTAACATCCCAAGAATGAAAAACAGCGGATGTATGGTGATGGTTTGGGCAGCCATATCATCATATTTCATGGCCCCCAAGACTATTCTGCAACGTCGGATTATTGACAAGCTCTCTGTGAGCATTTAGGATGATCAGGTTCAGACAGTGGTACAATGTTTGTTCCCTAGTGGTGATGCCGTGTTGCAGAGTGACAGGGTCCGTGATCAAACCGTCCATGATTGGTTTTCTGAGCATGGGCATGGATTTGCGCTACCATAGTCACCAGAGCTCAGTATTGTTGAGTCTTTGGGGTCTGATTTGGAGATAAGTGTGCTTGATCGCTGTCCACCACCATGATCGTTACCCTAACTTGCCACTACTTTGCAGCATGAATGGTACAAGATTCCAGGACCAGTATTTATCCATACCGAGACGAGTGGAAACTGTTTTGAATGCTGGAGCGTGTCCTACATTGGACATGGTGATGTACGACGTTTCTGGTGTTTCCAGACTTTTGTCCAACTACTGTATTTAACTCATTTTGTAACGTCCCCTTAGAATAATTATAAATGACTGTGCTTAAACAGCCGGCCGGGGTGGCCGAGCGGTTCTAGGCGCTACAGTCTGGAACCGCGAGACCGCTACGGTCGCAGGTTCGAATCCTGCCTCGGGCATGGATGTGTGTGATGTCCTTAGGTTCGTTAGGTTTAAGTAGTTCTAAGTTCTAGGGGACTGATGACCTCAGAAGTTAAGTCCCATAGTGCTCAGAGCCATTTGAATCATTTTTTGTGCTTAAACTGACACACAATATTTTTAGCGCAACGCAGTCTTTCAAAAGTCCCTACAAAAGAATGGCCCTAACAATAACTTGTACCTTTCATGAATCACTTACCTCACAAAAATCTTCTCTACTCAAACTATTGCAATACAGCGAGCGCCAATACTGCCAGCTAAATAAAAGATTCAAACTTCTGAAGGCACTAACTACTGATAGGCATAGTTAGCAAATGAAAGATTTTGATAGAGAACAAACAATGTATTTACCTTAATAGTGTTCAAAAGTCATAGTATATACCAGTTCATGACATCCAGTCTTACAAATTTACTGTCTCAGATGGACACACGTCCAGATCATCCGCTCTCAAAAACTCTGCCATCTCTCTTCCCACATCCACCACTGCTGGCGGCTCACCTCCAACTGCGCAACGCTACGCGCTGTTAACAGCCAACTGCCCAACACTACAATAGGAAATATTCCAACAATGCAAACCGGCCACAGACTGCACACAGCACAGCCAGTGATTATTATACAGAGCGCTACGTGGCGTTACCAATATAAAAACCTAAAGAGCCTACTTACATAGCCCCCATGCTCCCCACAAAAAATTTTACAAATTTTTTGGGCACTGGCCAATACATATTTGAAAAAAAATTTTCATAATTACAATAACAAAGATATCAAATGCACACACTTATTGATACGCTGTTGGTCAAAAGCGAAGATTTCCAGAGTCCATAAAGACAGTCCTGATCATTGATCACAGTTGTAATTACAGTTTTTTTCTCAAAGTCTGAGCAGTAAAAGAAAATGCACACGGAAGTAGTGGATTTCCATGCAGTCTTGAAGAAGTAGTGTTGTCCTTCCAACGGAAAGACAGTGCTGTCTCTTGGCATGCAGACAGGTAATGGGCCACAACAGAGCATACCCACAATAGAGTCAGTCGAAGTTTTGAAGAATATTTGTAGGTAGGTCATCACAGATCAGACCCACTGTAGTCCTTGTAAAGTTCTCTAAGGGGACGTTACAATTTGTAAAGTAATGATTCGTCTGAAGCCGTTTTGTACATGGGAGTTGGATCCATTACTGAATCGGCGGGGTGCGGGTGTTACTGGTGTATTATTAATTTTCCAGCTTATCCGAGCCTGAAGACGCATTCCACTGGAACGCGGATCCGGTACGAACAGTTCTGCTACAGACAGCAGCCACCAGGATACTGGGGCCCATGCCGACGGGTCACGACAAGGAGCGGACGCTGGGTTCGGTCAGCCTTGAACCTAACCTCGGCGCATCCTCTCCCTCGCAGGCCGTCTGGTCTCTTTCTCTCTCTCTCTCTCTCTCTCTGCCGCTTCCTCTTTCTGACATTCTATCCTCATGGCTGGCAACATTACACTAGTACATTATATCACAAACACATCTTCTTCAAGGCAATGTCCTGACTCACTGACTCATCACCGCCCAGCCCAAACTGTTAAAGACAGAAACTTCACATTTGGAGAAGGTGTGGATCTTATACTGTAGGCGCCGTTTAAGATGGGATTTATCGAAATTCCAATCCTAAGGGAATAAAATATGAGATGAAGGTTTTTTTTAAAAAAAAAAACTGTCACTATTAAGGCAATTATGAAGCTAGACCAACGAAAATTGGTATCTGCTTTCTCTGTCAGAAATAAAGAAACATGTGTTTCAGTCTTTGGGGAAATTAACTCCTATGTGAGTGAAATAGGCGGTGAAATCTTTTTAACAAAATAAATCATTTTTAAAGAACTACTACAGTATTTTTAAAGCCACTTCTATGAAAACTGGTATTACGCTTCTCGGTTACAAATAAAAGAATACGTGTTTCGCGGTTTTTCTAAATTCGATCTCTATGGGGGTGTCACTACTAAGGCAATTATGAAGCTAGACCAACAAAAATTGGTATCTGCTTTCTCTGTCAGAAATAAAGAAACATGTGTTTCAGTCTTTGGGTAAATTAACTCCTATGGGGGTGAAATAGACGGTGAAATCTTTTTAACAAAATAAATCATTATTAAAGAACTACTACAGTATTTTTAAAGCCACTTCTATGAAAACTGGTATTACGCTTCTCGGTTACAAATAAAAGAATACGTGTTTCGCGGTTTTTCTAAATTCGATCTCTATGGGGGTGTCACTACTAAGGCAATTATGAAGCTAGACCAACAAAAATTGGTATCTGCTTTCTCTGTCAGAAATAAAGAAACATGTGTTTCAGTCTTTGGGGAAATTAACTCCTATGGGGGTGAAATAGACGGTGAAGTCTTTTTAACAAAATAAATCATTTTTAAAGAACTACTGCTGTATTTTTAAAGCCACTTCTATGAAAACTGGTATTACGCTTCTCGGTTACAAATAAAAGAATACGTGTTTCGCGGTTTTTATAAATTCGATCTCTATGGCGGTGTCACTATTAAGGCAATTATGAAGCTAGACTAACAAAAATTGGTATCTGCTTTCTCTGTCAGAAATAAAGAAACATGTGTTTCAGTCTTTGGGGAAATTAACTCCTATGGGGGTGAAATAGACGGTGAAATCTTTTTAACAAAATAAATCATTATTAAAGAACTACTACAGTATTTTTCAAGCCACCTCTATGAAAACTGGTATTACGCTTCTCGGTTACAAATAAAAGAATACGTGTTTCGCGGTTTTTCTAAATTCGATCTCTATGTGGGTAAAGTAAGCAGTGAAAGTTTTAATTGTAATAGTTAATTATGCAAGTACCGGGTGATCAAAAAGTCAGTATAAATTTGAAAACAAGAAAATGTCCGACAGATGGCGCTGGACAGCAAAACGTCAGTGACTGCGCATGACAATCGTGTATAAAAGGAGCTGTAATGAGAGAGAGAGAAGCTGTATTATCAGAATGGGGAATGTGCTAGTTCAGCGTTACGATGTTTATTCAGGATGGCGCTCCACCCCATATTGCTAGACGCGTCAAAGATCTCTTGCGCGCGTCGTTTGGTGATGATCGTGTGCTCAGCCACCACTTTCGTCATGCTTGGCCTCCCAGGTCCCCAGACCTCAGTTCGTGTGATTATTGGCTTTGGGGTTACCTGAAGTCGCAAGTGTAGCGTGATCGACCGACATCTCGAGGGATGCTGAAAGACATCCGACGCCAATGCCTCACCATAACTCCGGACATGCTTTACAGTGCTGTTCACAACATTATTCCTCGACTACAGCTATTGTTGAGGAACGACGGTGGACGTATTGAGCATTTCCTGTAAAGAACATCATCTTTGCTTTGTCTTACTTTGTTATGCTAATTATTGCTATTCTGATCAGATGAAGCGCCACCTGTCCGACAGTTTTTGAACTTTTGTATTTTTTTTTTTTTTTTTTTTTTTTGGTTCTAATAAAACCCCATGTCATTCCAAACATGTGTGTCAATTTGTACCTCTCTATCTACATTATTGCGTGATTTATTCAGTTTTCAGATTTATGCTGACTTTTTGATCACCCGGCATGTTTGCAGCTAAATCTATGAAAATATTTTTTTTTGCTTCTCTGTCAGAAATAAAACATACGCAGTCATTC
Organism: Schistocerca americana; assembly: GCF_021461395.2. Taxonomy (NCBI): domain Eukaryota; kingdom Metazoa; phylum Arthropoda; class Insecta; order Orthoptera; family Acrididae; genus Schistocerca; species Schistocerca americana. Next base: position 78,898,581 of record NC_060127.1, read on the forward strand.
TTTTTGGCAATTTGACCCCTAAGGAGGTGAAATAAAGGATGAAATGTTTTATGAAAGTATTCTATTGCGAAAGAATTTTTAAAGCTAAATCTTTGAAAATAGATGTTTGGCTTCTCGGTTAGAAATGAAAAATACGTGTTTCATTGTTTACTGGAAATTCAACCCCTTAGGAGGTGAAAGAGGATCAGACTACTTCACTGAGTCATCGTCGGCCAAACCTGTAGTTTGGAGAGGGTCTGGGTCTTATACCGTAAGCATCTTTTAAGAAGGGATTGTCCGAAATTCTACTCCTAAGGCGGTGAAAAAGGGGATGAAAGGCTTTTTGAAAGTATGCCGCTATTAAGGGAATTTTGAAGCTAGAACTACGAAACCTGGTGCTGTGTCTAATTCACGATAAATCATACAGATTGTCAACAGGTGTCCGAACGATCGTGTTGTGCATTGGAGATGGCATTAGGTCAACGGGAAACCACACCAACGATGACGTCAGAGCACCTACCAACAGAGTGGTGTTTGCAGGATAGCTCCACATCCACAATAGCCGTGTACACAGTCACAGACGGTGCAGTATGGCACAGAGAAGACACCTACCAGATTCTCTGCGGTAGAGGGCCATAAGAAGAATGGAAGCAGGACAGTTGTAAACCGATGCGGCCCGATGGCTTAATGTGATTCGTTCTGTTGTTTCGCAGCTGTGGCGACAGTTTATAGTATCCCAGACGTATCCCAGAGACCAGAACAGGGCCGACCATTTGTGACATGAAAAAGAGAGAACCGTTATTTGGCTGTAATGGGACGACGGCACCGTCTTAGTACTGCACAGCAACTGGCATGTGACCTGGCGGTATCCACTGGACGTGTTGTATAGAGGCAAACGGCTTAGAGAAGGCTTCGACAGAGAGGCCTTTGAAACATCCTCTTAGAAAAATTAATAAATTACTGTGCTCATAAACCTCTTACATTATTTGATTTTCAAACAGCTGAGCAAAACTGAACGTACTCAAACATTTCTCTCTTTAATTATTCTGATCAGCACTAAACTGACACACAATATTTTTAGCGCAACGCAATCTGACTTTCAATAATCCCTACAAAAGAATGGCCCTGACTAACAATAGCCTATACCTTTCATGAATCACTTACTTCACAAAAATCTTCGTTACTCGAACTGCTGCATTACAGCGAACGCCACTACTGACAGCTAAATAAAAGATTCAAACTACTGAAGGGACTAACTACTGATAGGCACTGTTAGCAAATGAAAGATTTTGATAGAGAGCAAACAATGAATTTACCTTAATATTGTTCAAAAGTCATTTTGATAGAGAGCAAACAATGTATTTACCTTAATAGTGTTCAAAAGTCATAATATAATGGCGTAATGAATGTCGTACACGCCGCAGTACTTTTGGTGTAATTTCGCCGCATATATATATATATATATATATATATATATATATATATATATATATATATATATATATTTCATAGGGCGTGGAGGACGCATGAATTGGCCAGCCCGTTCTCCTGATCTTACACCTCTGGACTTCTTTCTGTGGGGTACGTTAAAGGAGAATGTGTACTACAACCCCAGAGGATACGAAACAACGTTTTGTGGCAGCATGCGGCGAAATTACACCAAAAGTACTGCGGCGTGTATGACATTCATTACGCCAGAGATTGCAGTTGTGTGCAGCAAATGATGGCCACCACATTGAACATCTATTGGCCTGACATGTCGGGACACACTCTATTCCACTCCGTAATTGAAAACTGAAACCACGTGTGTACGTGTACCTCACCCCTCATGGTAATGTACACGTGCGTCAGTGAAAAAGACCAATAAAAAGGTGTTAGCATGTGGACGTAATGTGCTGTTCCAGTCTCTTCTGTACCTAAGGTCCATCACCTTTCCCTTTGGATCCCTACGTAATTCGGTGCTCTCCGACACACACGATCGAACAGCGGAGAAGTGGTACTCAAGTCAACTTTACGTTACATCTCCGGGTGTAATTAACATTTTACAATGCAACAAACGGCACTGATTACGTATTTGTTTATATGTTCAGATGTGCTAACAAAACTAACGGGGTTCAATTTAAAAAAGCGTAGGTTTGTGTTAAAAAACATACTTCCGTGCATTTTTTTATGGTTTGTATTAACCAATTACACTAGCCTCTCTCCTCACGTTCGCTCTGTGGAATCGGTTCGTCAATATTTGATATGGTTTACGAAATATATCCAGCGGTAACGTTAGGTGACTCACCCTATATATATATATATATATATATATATATATATATATATATATATATATAGGGTGTTACAAAAAGGTACGGCCAAACTTTCAGGAAACATTCCTCACACACAAAGAAAGAAAATATGTTACGTGGGCATGTGTCCGGCAACGCTTACTTTCCATGTTAGAGCTCATTTTATTACTTCTCTTCCAATAACATTAATCATGGAATGGAAACACACAGCAACAGAACGTACCAGCGTGACTTCAAACACTTTGTTACAGGGAATGATCAAAATGTCCCCCGTTAGCGAGGATACATGCATCCACCTTCTGTCGCATGGAATCCCTGATGCGCTGATACAGCCCTGGAGAATGGCGTATTGTATCACAGCCGTCTACAATACGAGCACGAAGAGTCTCTACATTTGGTACCGGCGTTGCGTAGACAAGAGCTTTCAAATACCCCCATAAATGAAAGTCAAGATGGTTGAGGTCAGGAGAGCGTGGAGGCCATGGAATTGGCCGCCTTTACCAATCCATCGGTCACCGAATCTGTTGTTGAGAAGCGTACGAACACTTCGACTGAAATGTGTAGGAGCTCCATCGTGCATGAACCACATATTGTGTCGTACTTGTAAAGGCACATGTTCTAGCAGCGCAGGTACAGTATCCCGTATGAAATCATGATAACGTGCTCCATTGAGCGTAGGTGGAAGAACTAAAATGAGCTCTAACATGGAAATTAAGCGTTTCCGGACACATGTCCACATAACATCTTTTCTTTATTTGTGTGTGAGGAATGTTTCCTGCAAGTTTGGCCGTACCTTTTGTAACACCCTGTATATCAGTTCATGATATCCAATATTACAAATTTACTCTTTCTGATGGACACACGTCCAGATCATCCTCTCTCAAAATTTTGCGATCTCTCCCCACATCCACTACCGCTGGCGGCTCACCTCCAACTGCGCAACGCTACGCGCTGTTCACATCCAGCTGCCCAACACTACAATAGCAAATATTCCAACAATGCAAACCAGCCACAGACTTCACATAGCACAGTCAGTGATTTTCATGTAGAGCGCTACGTGGCGTTACCAACATAAAAACCTAAACAACCTACTTACACCTTTATTGTGGGAGAGCTGCTGCATGTGTACCTCTGACGCGTCTTCACAGAGTGGAACGTCTAGAGTGCAGTCGTCAACATGCCATCTGGACAGTCGAACAGTGGGCTAATATTCTTTTCACGGATGAGTCCCGATTTGACCTGGAGAGTGGTTCTGGGCGGATTCGCATCTGAAGGAATGTGAAATACGATTTCGAGACCCGAACATTGTGGAAAGAGACTGATATCGAGGAGGATCGCTTATGGTATGGGCAGGGATTGTGTTGATCACTCGAACATCTCTTCGTGACATTGTACGGGCGAATCAGAAAGGTTTAACTGCTGTCAGATATCGTGACGAAGTGTTGGGACCTCATGTACAGCTGATGCGAGCCGGCGTGCGCCCAGACTTCATACTGATGGACGATAATGCTCGACCTCATAGAGCGCGAGTGGTTGATATTTTGTTGGGAAAGGAAGATATTCATGCACGGCATGGCCTGCTTGCTCTCCCGATTTAAATACCATAGAGCATGTCTGGGATGCACTAGGAAGATGAGTTGCATCACGTCAGCATCCACCAACCGGTCTCCAAGACTTGTGAGCTGCCCCGCAGGAAGAAATGGCGTTATTGCCTCAACATAACATTGATCACATCATTCACAGCATGTCCCGTCGTTGTCATGCTTATATTGCTGCCAGAGGTGGTCACACGCCATGTTGTTGTTGTGGTCTTCAGTCCAGAGACTGGTTTGATGCAGATCTCCGTGCTACTCTATCCTGTGCATGTTTCTTCATCTCCCAGTACCTACTGCAACCTACATCCTTCTGAATCTGTCTAGTGTATTCATCTCTTGGTCTCCCTCTACGATTTTTACCCTCCACGCTGCCCTCCAGCACTAAATTGGTGATCCCCTGATGCCTCAGAATATGTCCTACCAACCAATACCTTCTCCTAGTCAAGTAGTTCCACAAATTTCTCTTCTCCCCAGTTCTATTTAGTACCTCCTCATTAGTTATGCGATCTACCCATCTAATCTTCAGCATTCTTCTGTAGCACCACATTTCGAAATTCTCTTCTTGTCTAAACTATTTATCGTCCACGTTTCACTTCCATACATGGCTACACTCCATACAAATACTTTCAGAAACGACTTACTGGCACTTAAATCTATACTCGATGTTAACAAATTTCTCTCCTTCAGAAACGCTTTCCTTGCCATTGCCGGTCTACATTTTATATCCTCTCTACTTCGACCATCATCAGTTATTTTACTCACCAAATAGCAAAACTCATTTACGACTTTAAGCGTCTCATTTCCTAATCTAATTCCCTCAGCATCACCCGATTTAATTCGACTACATTCCATTATCCTCGTTTTGCTCGTGTTGATGTTCATCTTAAATCCTCCTTTCAAGACACTGTCCATTCCGTTCAGCTGCTCTTCCAGGTCCTTTGCTGTCTCTGACAGAATTACAATGTCTTCGTCGAACCTCAAAGTTTTTATTTCTTCTCCATGGATTTTAATTCTAACTCCAAATTTTTCTTTTTTCACACGCCATAGGGTGCACATTAACCAGTTGTGGGAATATGTGTGCAAATCTGTTAATTTGGAAGAAACGAAGAACGCTTTCGTCTACCGTTATGCATGATGCAATTGTTTACGTTCTGTGTTCTTTCTACTTGCAACCTTGCAAAACTTCCATTTGTTGCTTTAATTTTGGTCACCAGTCTATATTTAGAGACAAAAACGGTTAAAGATAAATGCAGTACAAAGCGATTACAGTGGAAATAGTTGTAAGAAAATATGAAGATGAGCCGGCAGCGGTGCCCGAGCTGTCCTAGGCTTTTCAGTCTGGAACCGCGGGACTGCTACGGTCACAGGTTCGAATCCTGCCTCGGGCATGGATGTGTGTGATGTCCTTAGGTTAGTTAGGTTTTAGTAGTTCGAAGTTCTAGGGGACTGATGACCTCAGATGTTAAGTCCCGTAGTGCTCAGAGCCATTTGAACCATTTTTTATAAAGATGAACCGTGGATTGACTGATGATCTCAGAAGTTAAGTCCCACAGTGCTCAGACCCATTTGAACCATGGATTACGTATACTAGTAATGTCGAGGACAACCTACAAGTTTTATAAAGTAATGAAACAGTCTGCCGCGCGGCGTTAGCCGAGCGGTCTAAGGCGCTGCATTCATGGACTATCCGGCTGGTCCCGGCGGAGGTTCGAGTCCTCCCTCGGGCATGGGTGTGTGTGTCTGTCCTTAGGATGATTTAGGTTAAGTATTGTGTAAGCTTAGGGACTGATGACCTTAGCAGTTAAGTCCCATAAGATTTCACACACAATTGAAAATGAGTTTAAGAAAGACGGTGAAGGATACAACCTGTATGAAGACGATATCAGAAGAACATTGGAAACACATTACAAGGGCTTACGGTAGAGTGAAAAACAGGAAGTACCACTAGAAAATGTCACGTACGAAGCTTACTCGGATGATCAACGCCAGCGAAACCTAATCTGGAGCGTCCGTGTCAGCTGCCAGCAGTCAGCGGGCCCTGAATCCACGGACTGAGCAAGTCTCTCGCGTGTCGCGGTCGCCAAAGGAAACGATACTGTGGGTGCTCATTTTTGTACTGGGTTGGCTACAAACCTAGTCAGCTGTATAGGGTGATATGCGCCACCCTGAAATATGACTTCATTGCCGAAAGTACAACCATACTGAGCTCTTTAGGTCACCGTACACGGCCACGCGGAAGGGCAGATGCAAGCCACATTCTTCAAGAATAAAATCGGAAAGTTTCATAATCGAATTCTGGCTAGAAGTACGTTTTAAAAAGCTTCCTTGGGTGGTCTGCGCCTGCCACACCTCGTCTTTCTATGCTGTGATCCACACCTTCTCTTAGCTTAAGCTTTTTTGGCTTAAATTTCCGTTCACACTATCGAAACGAACTGCAGATGACTCTAGAAGGCTGTGAGAAAGATTATCTTTGCTTGTTCCTTTGTTTATAACGTAGTTTCTTTGAATAGAATGTGTTACAAACGTATTTCAGCTTTAAGGTTTGCATATATGAATCTGTTTTGGTCGAAATGGGTCGTAACAGTAGACGCATATTCAAGAAAGTGAGTAAATGTCGAATTTCACGTGTAAAATGTACAGGACATGTAAATAACAGCATCATCAAATGTTGTCGTAAACATAATGAACACGGTTACACAGTGTGATCTGTCTCGTCGGGACTAGTGCAGCAGGGGATACAACCCGTCGGCTTTGAACAATGACGTCACAAGTCGCCAGAGAGCATGTATTACAGAGATGAAAGAGCTGAGGAGAATGTTGAGAAACAAAGGAATGCGAGAGAGATAAACATTGATCTTGTCAAAAGCATAAGTGTTTTTTGACTTAAAAAAAAAATCTCACGAGATAGAATAAACTGATCCTACTTTATTAAGCAATATCTTGTCAAAAGCCGAGAAGCGATTGTTCTTAATGTTCTAGCTCCCTTCAGTACGTAATAAGTGTTTTTGACTTAAAAAAAAAAAATCTCACGAGATAGAATAAACTGATCCTACTTTATTAAGCAGCTCCCTTCAGTACCTAATAAGTGTTTTTTGGCTTTTTTTTAAAAAAAAAATCTCACGAGATAGAATAAACTGATCCTACTTTATCAAGCAATATCTTGTCAAAAGCCGAGAAGCGATTCTTCTTAGTGTTCTAGCTCCATTCAGTACGTAATAAGAGTTTTTTGGCTTTTTAAAAAAAAAATCTCACGAGATAGAATAAACTGATCCTACTTCATAAAGCAATCAGTAAAGAAACGAAACTGAAACATAACAGCAAAAGCTAAACGAAAATAAGACACTACAAATTTTCTACAACAAAAAATTAATAATCCACATGGCCTTAATATCATTACGAAAAATATTAAGTACCGGCCGAATAAAAAACAAATAATTAAGTTAATTAAGTCACACGTTTAATGATGCACCCAATATCAAGCGATCGCTTTTAGATCTACATTCAAATATTTTAATGATAGTGCTTATTAGAACACAGAACTGCTTTATTATCTATTCCTCGAAGTGAAGACATTACGATCTATGACTAAGGAATGACGTCATTGTTCAAAGCCGACGGGTTGTATCCCCTGCTGCACTAGACCCGTCTCGTCTTATACTGACTATGGCTTCGTGAGATACAATGATAAGCCGAAACATTGTGACCAGTGCACACGGTGGTACTGAATCTCAGCTGTTGGCGCCCACCATGTCAGACGTGCAAGACCACACCCACAGCACAAGACTGTTAATCCATTAAACGTTAACTAACGAAATTAACTTTCCGAGTAATGGATTAACTTTAACGGATTAACTTTTAATTCTAGAGAATGTCGACGGACTCTTTTAACTTTATGACAAAATGACAAGGCACCGCACGCGGAAATCACGTTCTGACAAGTTCGGGCCGTGAAAGTGTGTGGCTACACCGGGGTGCGGGCTGTTGACGTAAACAATCAAGTGCAAGTGAGAATAACCGAGTATTGGCTGTTTCTTTTCGTTTGTTTATAGAGTTCGCATAGACAGTGGTTCCCATCCTGTGAGTAATTACCCCCTGAGGGGTAAAATGAAATTTTTCTGGTTGTAAGAACTAAACGATTTGATTCTGTTCAGTAACGCAATTAAATTATTTTCGAAAGATCACTTAAATTATCTCTAAGGCTCTTAAATTGATTATATAGGTTATCAATAATTACTTTTTCTCAATTAGTAGCATTAATCCAGTGCAGGTTACAGGTTCCTCACGTACTTCACCCACTTCACCAGTATGTTGTGCTTTCTCCCGTACATCGCTGATGATAAAAGTGAGACATATACGTAACAAATGCTAAATATCTCAAGAAAATGTCTTCTCCAGGTTGTAGATAGTACCTGCAGTCGTCCAGAAATTGTTTAATTGCCGGCTTCGAAACACGGATTAATTGACAGTAGGACACAGCAGTAACTACATCAGGCTGTACGCAGTATTATTATTATTTCTTTCTTTTCTCAGACGTTATGTCTGGTCAAAAATGGAAAGTGACGCGGACCTTGATCAAGCGTGACTTCCTTTTAACTGTACGGTAGGCCTATATGTTATATTGCATTTAGGAACTTTCGGGTAATTGAACATGTATCAATAATTACGGATTTCTGTAGTTGTAAATATAAGTTTGGATGTAGCGGTATTGCACTGATGTACTGGTGGATATTGTGTGGTATGACTCCTGTAGTTGATAGTATAATTGGTATAATGTCAACTTTACCCTGATGCCACATGTCCTTGACTTCCTCAGCCAGTTGGATGTATTTTTCAATTTTTTCTCCTGTTTTCTTTTGTATATTTGTTGTATTGGGTATGGATATTTCGATTAGTTGCGTTAATTTCTTCTTTTTATTGGTGAGTATGATGTCAGGTTTGTAATGTGGTGTTGTTTTATCTGTTATAATGGTTCTGTCCCAGTATAATTTGTATTCATCATTCTCCAGTACATTTTGTGGTGCATACTTGCATGTGGGAACGTGTTGTTTTATAAGTTTATGTTGTGTGGCAAGTTGTTGATGTATTATTTTTGCTACATTGTCATGTCTTCTGGGGTATTCTGTATTTACTAGTATTGTACACCCGCTTGTGATGTGATCTACTGTTTCTATTTGTTGTTTGCAAAGTCTGCATTTATCTGTTGTGGTATTGGGATCTTTAATAATATGCTTACTGTAATATCTGGTGTTTATTGTTTGATCCTGTATTGCAATCATGAATCCTTCCGTCTCACTGTCTATATTGCCTTTTCTTAGCCATGTGTTGGATGCGTCTTGATCGATGTGTGGCTGTGTTAGATGATACAGGTGCTTGCCATGTAGTGTTTTCTTTTTCCAATTTACTTTATTCGTATCTGTTGATGTTATGTGATCTAAAGGGTTGTAGAAGTGGTTATGAAATTGCAGTGGTGTAGCCGATGTATTTATATGAGTGATTGCTTTGTGTATTTTGCTAGTTTCTGCTCGTTCTAGAAAGAATTTTCTTAAATTGTCTACCTGTCCATAATGTTGGTTTTTTATGTCGATAAATCCCCTTCCTCCTTCCTTTCTGCTTAATGTGAATCTTGCTGTTGCTGAATGTATGTGATTTATTCTATATTTGTGGCATTGTGATCGTGTAAGTGTATTGAGTGCTTCTAGGTCTGTGTTACTCCATTTCACTACTCCAAATGAGTAGGTCAATATTGGTATAATGTAAGTATTTATAGCTTTCGTCTTGTTTCTTGCTGTCAATTCTGTTTTCAGTATTTTTGTCAGTCTTTGTCCATATTTTTCTTTTAGTTCTTCTTTAATATTTGTATTATCTATTTCTATTTTTTGCCTGTATCCTAGATATTTATAGGCATCTGTTTTTTCCATCGCTTCTATGCAGTCGCTGTGGTTATCCAATATGTAATCTTCCTGTTTAGTGTGTTTTCCCTTGACTATGCTGTTTTTCTTACATTTGTCTGTTCCAAAAGCCATATTTATATCATTGCTGAATACTTCTGTTATCTTTAGTAATTGGTTGAGTTGTTGATTTGTTGCTGCCAGTAGTTTTAGATCATCCATGTATAGCAAATGTGTGATTTTGTGTGGGTATGTTCCAGTAATATTGTATCCATAATTTGTATTATTTAGCATGTTGGATAGTGGGTTCAGAGCAAGGCAGAACCAGAAAGGACTTAATGAGTCTCCTTGGTATATTCCACACTTAATCTGTATAGGCTGTGATGTGATATTATTTGAATTTGTTTGGATATTAAGTGTGGTTTTCCAATTTTTGATCACTATGTTTAGGAGCTGTATCAATTTAGGATCTACTTTGTATATTTCCAATATTTGTAGTAACGATGAGTCATCATCATCATCATCATTATTATTATTATTAGACAAATTAGATAGTCTGAAGTCGTCCAATTTGTGCCAGTTGACAAATAAGGAGTAAAGCAATCAGGTGCTTCACAAACATTAAGTATAGCGCACACATATGAACTTGTTTGATTTCAAATGGAATTGCAGTCTACAGGTCAAGCAGGTGTCGCAATGGAGAGTCATGCAGGGGTAGTCCGATTTGTAGCGGGTGTCTACCCTCACTGCGGACTGTTTTAATGTGGGGGTGGAAGGGGGGAGGGGGCAACAGACTACAGGAGGGGGGGGGGGATACAACCTAATGTCCGAGTGAGTGCAGAGCTGTAAGGAAGGTTGGGAACCGCCATAGGCACTACTTTTGTTCTAGAAGATTGACTGTAGGAACGTAATTATGGGATGATTCTAGCTCTAACAAGAATCTAAAAGAAAAGAAAATTAAAGCCCAGATCCAGTCAAAATTTGGCTGGCCATGAAATCAAAAGACTCATTCAAGGATGCGGTATTTTCTGGAAAATGGGTTTATTAATTCATTTAACTTTTTCGGTGTACTCCGTCACTCCTATTTGGTAAGGATCCCACGCCGCATAGCAGCACTCCAAAAGAGGACGGACAAGCGTAGTGTAGGTCTTTAGTAAATCTGTTGTATTTTCTACGTGCTCTACCAATCAAACACAGTCTTTGATTTGCCTTCCCTGTAACATTTTCTATGTGTTCTCTCCAAATGAAGTTGTTCATAATTGTAATTCCTAGATATATAGTTGAATTTACGTCCTTTATTTTTGACTGATTCGTCGTGTAACCTAAGTTTAACGGATTTAGCTTAGCGCTCAAGTGGATGACCTCATACTTTTCATTATTTAGGGCCAATTTCCAATTTTTGCACCATACAGGTATCCTTTCCAAATCGTTTTGCGATTTGTTTTGATCTTCTGATCACTACTATTCGATGAACGACAGCATCATCTGCAAGCAACCTAAGACGCCTGCTCTGATTGTTTCCTAAATCGTTCATATAGATAAAGAACAGCAAATGGCGTATAACTACCTTGGGGAACCCCAGAAATCACTTCTGATTTCTACAAACCGTGACCTCTCTGACAGGGAATTTACGAATCCAGTCACGTAACTGAGACGATATTCCATTAAGCACACAATTTCGCTACGAGCCGTTATGTGGAACAGTGTCAAAAGTCTTTTGGAAATCTAGAAATATGGAATCAATTTGAAATCCCTTGTCAATAGCACGCAACACTTCGTGTGAGTGAACAGCTACTTGTGTTTCACGTGTCAGGTAACCCATAATGTTCGGGCACATTGTATTTTCCAAAATCCTTCTGCATATCGAGGCTAATGATATGGGCCTCTAATTCAGTGGCTTTCTTGGGTATTGATGTGGCACGTGCTAATTTATAGTCTTTGGCTGCCGATCTTTCGTCAAACGAGCGGTTGTTTATGGTTCAAATGGCTCTGAGCACTATGGGACTTAACTTCTGAGGTCGTCAGTCCCCTAGAACTTAGAACTACTTAAACTAACTAACCTAAGGACATCACACACATCCATGCCCGAGGCAGGATTCGAACCTGCGACCGTAGCGGTCTTACTGCCTCAGTAAGTATTTGTTTTTATTTGCTACTGAACAAGAAAAATATACTCTTAAGAAGCGCTTGTTTCTGGTGTTAGCTGCTGCAAGAGTATCCGAAGATGAAGGAACCACTTCGTGGCATTCGCTTCAGAACTGTTCCAGAGATTCGACAGGCAGTAGACCGCTCCATTCGCACCATCAGCAGAACAGGCTCTGCTAACGGTATACTACGCCTTCCACATCGCTGGCAACGGGTTCTACAAAACGCTGGTGACTACTTTGAAGGACAGTAAAGGGTGCAAATATGTAACACTTTTGTATCGGTTGTGGATAAATAGTTGCCACTATTTAAGTTCCAACCCTTGTACGAGGGGCGTTTGGAAAGTCCGTGCAAAAAGAAAAACTACTTACGTGTTGCGGGTAAACCTTTTTTTATTTTTCGACATAGTCTCCTTTTAGACTTATACATTTCATCCAACGTTGTTCTAATTTTTTGATCCCTTCCGAATAATAGGAATTGTCCAAGTCTGCAAAATAGCTATTAGTTGCTGCAATCACCTCTTCGTTTGAATAAAATCTGTGTCCCGCCTGCCATTTCTTCACATTGGGGAACAAATAGTAGTCCAAGGGAGACAATTCTGGAGAATAGGGGGGATGTAAAACGAGTTGGAATCCTATTTCCATTAATTTTGGGACCTCAACTGCTGAGGTGTGTGCTGGTGCGTTGTCGTGATGCAAAAGGAGTTTTTTGCGGTCCAATTGCCGGCGTTTTACTTGCAGCTCGCTTTTCAAACGGTCCAATAACGATGAATAATATGCACCTGTAATAATTTTACCCTTTTCCAGATAGTCGATGAGGATTATCCCTTGCGAATCGCAAAAGACAGTCGCCATAACCTTTCCGGCCGAAAGAATGGTCTTCTCCTTTTTTGGTGCAGATTCTCCCTTGGTAACCCATTGTTTAGATTGTTGTTTGCTCTCAGGAGTGTAGTAATGTATCCATGTTGCAGTGACGAAACGATGCTTAAAGTCTTGCGGATTCTTCCTGAACAGCTGCAAACCATCCTCGCAGCACTTCTCACGATTCCGTTCTCCGTCAAGCGTGAGCAATCGTGGAACCCATCTTGCGGATAGCTGTCTCATGTCCAAATGTTTATGCAAAATATTATGCACCCATTCATTCGAGATGCCCACAGCATTAGCAATATCACACACCTTAACTCTTCTGTCATCCATCACCGTATCATGGATTTTATCAATGGTGTCGTAACCTCCACAGGGCGACCAGAACGTTCAACATCACTTGTGCCCATATGGCCAGTCCGAAAATTTTGAAACCACTTATAAACTGTTCTAATCGAAGGTGCAGAGTCGCCGTAATGTTTATCAAGTTTCTCTTTAGTCTCCTGAGGCGTTTTCCTTTCATAAAGTAATGTTTAATCACCACACGAAATTCTTTTTCGTTCATTTTTTGACAGACACTCGACTTCCTTGATTCATGCGAATGCCAAACACAAATCAATAGACCAATATGGATGAAACTTGGTGTGCGTTCTTTCAAAAGACGCTACTAACTAAACATGACGTCGATACGCGCTGGTGGTGCCATCTATCGGACTTCGCACGGACTTTTCAAACGTCCCTTGTATATTACTGGGAGTGATGCAAGTCAGGATATTACATGATATTCAGCAGCTGTCCTATTGTTGGTAGTTGAACTAAAACACAACAATATACTGACATCGATTGTGGGTTACGATTCTGGCGTCTGGGTACGTAGGCTCACGGCGGTCATGCCTGCCATGGCTGTGCAGCGGAATGTGACATTACACACAGTTGGCGCGCATAGAACATCTCCGGTTGGGGCTCTATTAGTGCTAATGGGGCAAAGGGGCTTTGCCCCCTTCACATTAAAACAAGGGAACAGGCTGCTTGGTACTGGGTTAAAGAAGGATAAGTTGAGAAGATGGCTGAAATTCCAGAGGTTGAAGTTGGGGATAAGATAAGGATCAGAAGACGGGGGAAGAACTTTGGCTAGAGTGTCAGGAATCAGAGGAATCTGGGAGGAGAACCTGTCAACTGTTGCCAAACATCAGGGAGCTTCTGCTATTAAAGTGTTTCAAGTCAAGCAGGGGACTGCTGCATTCCTTACTGGGTATGGACCATACCCGACATATTTACTCTACTCGCCATTAAAATTTCTACACCAAGAAGAAATGCAGATGATAAACGGCTATTCATTGGACAAATATATTATACTAGAACTGACATGTGATTACATTTTCACGCAATCTGGATGCATAGATCCTGAGAAATCAGTACCCAGAACAACCACCTCTGGCCCTAATAACGGCCTTGATACGCCTGGGCATTGAGTCAAACAGAGCTTGGATGGCGTGTACATGTACAGCTGCCCATGCAGCTTCAACACAATACCACAGTTCATCAAGAGTAGTGACTGGCGTGTTGTGACGAGCCAGTTGCTCGGCCACCATTCACCAGACGTTTTCAATTGGTGAAAGATCTGGAGAATGTGCCGGCCAGGGCAGCAGTCGAACATTTTCTGTATCCAGAAAGCCCCGTACATGACCTGCAACGTGCGGTCGTGCATTATCCTGCTGAAATGTAGGGTTTCGAATGGATCGAATGAAGGGTAGAGCCACGGTTCGTAACACATCTGAAATGTAAAGTCCACTGTTCAAAGTGCCGTCAATGCGAACAAGAGGTGACCGAGACGTGTAACCAATGGCACCCCATACCATCACGCCGGGTGATACGCCACTATGGCGATGACGAATACACGCTTCCACTGTGCGTTCACCGCGATGTCGCCAAACACGGATGCGACCATCATGATGCTGTAAACAGAACCTGGATTCATCCGAAAAAATGACGTTTCTCCATTCGTACATCCAGGTTCGTCGTCGAGTACACCATCGTAGGCGCTCCTGTCTGTGATGCAGCGTCAAGGGTAACCGCAGCCGTGGTCTCCGAGCTGATGGTCCATGCTGCTGCAAACGTCGTCGAACTGTTCGTGCAGGTGGTTGTTGTCTTGCAAAGGTCCCCATCTGTTGACTCAGGGATCGAGACGTGGCTGCACGATCCGTTACAGCCATGAGGATAAGATGCCCGTCATTTCGACTGCTAGTGATACGAGGCCGTCGGGACCCAGCACGGCGTTCCGTATTACCCTCCTGAACCCACCTATTCCATATTCTGCTTACAGTCATTGGATTCGACCAACGCGAGCAGCAATGTCGCGATACGATAAACCGCAATCGCGATAGGCTACAATCCGACCTTTATCAAAGTCGGAATCGCGATGGTACGCATTTCTCCTCCTTACACGAGGCATCACAACAACGTTTCGCCAGGCAACGCCGGTCAACTGCCGTTTGTGTATGACAAATCGGTTGGAAACTTTCCTCATGTCAGCACGTTGTACGTGTCGCCACCGGCGCCAGCCTTGTGTGAATACTCTGATATGCTAATCATTTGCATATCACAGCATCTTTTTTCTGTCGGTTAAATTTTGAGTCTGTAGCACGTCATGTTCGTGGTGTAGTAATTTTAATGGCCAGTAGTGTATGTTGCTATGGAGCGGTAGTGCCCGACATATGATAACGTTGCAACCGAACTAAGACAACGACTTCACATATCACATTCTAAGACAAGAGGAAACTGTTGACGTATTGCACACCTTGACTAATGAAATTTCACAAAATACATGAGGGAATTCTTACGGGAAGACGGCCAATAGTAGAACATGGTCGATGTAGGTAGATCTCACCTGTTCGTTGAGGAGGAAGGTGCGACGATTCCCTTGAATTTGACAACAGCATTTAATTTAATTGTAGTGTAGAATAGGATTTAGAGTAGGAAGTAGTTATTTTTTTCAGGAGACTGCAGTGGGTGATAAAGATTACAGGCCAGCCCAGTGCCAGGGATATGCCTCTGAGAATAACTCGGTGGGCATCGGCGGATGAAGTGCCACGGGCTTGTATATTTACTGGCACAACCTGTAACTCTGCAGGCAGTAGATTCAATTCTTAGAATACAATGTTATTACGTGTATCGGGATTTCTGTTGGAATTGTACTGTCGCTGCAATTTCATGTATATTAATAGGACCCACTAATTAGTTCAGGAAGTGGGTTTATTGTAGATATGAGCAAATAACGGAATACAGGAGAATTTCTGTGAATGAAAAAGAGCTATTGGCAGAAGTACAGTTGTGAGTAAGGGTCCGTGATTTGTGCTAGGGTAGCTCAGCCGGTAAGAGCACTTTCCTGCATTACTTCGATTTTACAAGGAGTACTCCACAGTATTGGCCCCTTACCTAGCTTACATTTATTGTGAATCTCTCGCCGAGTACAAAGACCCAAGCGACAGGAAAAAAGCGCAGGTGACTCCAGTATATAGGGAAGGTAATATAACGGAATCACAAAATTACAGACCAATATCGGCAACTTCTGTTTGCTGCACATTCTTGAACATATTCTCAGTTCGAATATAATAAACTTTCTTGAGGCTAAGAAACTTATGTCCACGAATCAGCATGGTTCCAGAAAGAATAGCTGGTGCGAAACTCAGCTTGCACTTTTCTCACATGATGTGAACTATGGATCAAGAGTAACAGATTCCATGTTTCTAGATTTCCGGAAATCATTTGACTCAGTAGCCCATTCTAGACTGTTAACGAAGGTACTAGCGCATGGAATAAGTTCGCAGATATGTGAGTGGCTCAAAGACTTCTTAAATAATAGGACATAGTATGTTGTCCTCGACGGCGGGTGTTCATTAGAGACAGGGGTATTGTCAGGAGTGCCCCAGGGAAGTGCGACAGAACTACTGTTGTTCTCTGTATACAAAAATGATTTGGCCGACAGGGTGAGCAGCAATCTACGTTTGATTTCTCACGATGCCCTGGTGTATGGCAAGGTGTCGAAGTTGAGTGACTGTAGGAAGATACAGAACGACGTAGACAAACTTTCCAGTTGCTATAATGAACGGCAGCTAGCTCTAATTGTGGGGAAATGTAAGTTAATAAGAATAAGTAGGAAGAACAAATCTGTAAAGTTCGGATACATTGTTAATAGATACAGTCAAGCAGTTTCAATATCTGGGTGTTGAAAGGTGGCTACACTGAGCCACAGCGCCAGAGATTGCGCCAAAGAGTATTATTCAGCCGCCTCCACGGAGTGCCTGTCGAGGACTCGTAGTGGTCAGTGCTTAGGGAGAGCTCGTAGTAGTCGGTGCTTGTTGAGATGTGCTAGCAGAGAGTGCTTGCTGAGATGTGATACTGAAGAGTTCTTGTTGAGATGTGGTAGTAGCAAGTCGGTATATGAAAGGTGGCTACACTGAGCTACAGCGCCAAAGAGTATTATTCAGCCGCCTCCACGGAGTGCCTGTCGAGGACTCGTAGTGGTCAGTGCTTGGGGAGAGCTCGTAGTAGTCAGTGCTTGTTGAGATGTGCTAGCAGAGAGTGCTTGCTGAGATGTGATACTGAAGAGTTCTTGTTGAGATGTGGTAGTAGCAAGTCGGTGTGGAGATATTGTAATGTTTAGAGTGCTTTCCATCAATATAAATGAAGGTAAAAAATTTTTTTTCTTTTTCTCTCTCATTATTTCAGTGTCCTGAATAATGCGTCATTACAGGTTCAGTCAACAAAGCATCTGGCGTGTGTTCTTGTATTAGAGTGTAATTCTGGTTTTCTTGCGCAATTATAGTATTTCTATTTTTTTTTATTACTTCAGTATAAATGATATTTAAAATTTCTTGTCTTTTTGAAGAAGAACCGTGCCAGATGTGTACGTTGAGTCATACTTCCACGCACAGAACAATTACACTTGTGCTTTGGTTTCGTAGGTTTTATAGTTGCTGGGGACTTAATTAATTAATTGTGTTAACGGAAATTTTCTTTCAGTCTTTGTTGTTGTTCTATGCAGTCAGATTGCGTACTAAAACGAGTCAGGGCCAACCGTTTACGAGACACAGCGTAATCGGACATACAGCCACCAAAAATAAAAATTATTTTCAAATTTAATATTTAATTAAGCCCCCATGCAGTGTAGCGTTGCAAAGAGATCTGAGGTGGAACGAGCATGTGAAAACTGTGATAGGGAAGGCAAATGGTCGACTTGAGAGGATTTTAGGACGGAGTGGATCACGTGTAAAGAGGCCGCATGTAGGGCGCTGGTGCAACCTATTCTAGAATACTACTCGAGTGTTTGGGATCCGTAACTAGTCGGATTGAAGGAAGACACGGAAGCAATTCAGAGGCGGCTTGCTAGATTTGTTACTGGTGGATTCTAAGAATACGCAAGTGTTACAGAGATGCTTCGGAAACTCAGATGGGAATCCCTGGAGGGTTGGCGATGTCCTTTTCGAGAAACGCTATTGAAAAAATGTACAGAACCGGCATTTGAAGCTGACTTCCGAACGATTCTACTGCCGCCAACATATACTGCGCGTAACGACCCCGAAGATAATATACGAGAAATCAGGGCTGATAGGGAGGCATATAGACAGTCGTTATACCCACGCTCTATTTCCGATTGGAGCACGAAAGGAAATGACAAGTAGTGGTACAGGGTACCCCCCGCCACGCATCGTACGCTGGTTTGCGTATTGTCTACACAGGGTCGTCCATTGATAGTGACAAGGGCCAAATATCTCACGGGATAAGCATCAAACGAAAAAACTACAAAGTAAGAAACCCGTCTAGCTTGAAGGGGGAAACCAGATGGCGCTATGGTTGGCCCGCTAGATGGCGCTGCAATAGGTCAAACGGATATCAACTGCGTTTTTTTTTAAAAATAGGAACCCCCATTTTTATTACATATTCGTGTAGTACGTAAAGAAATATGCATGTTTTAGTTGAACCACTTTTTTCGCTTTGTTATAGATGCCGCTGTAATAGTCACGAACGTACATGTACGTGGTATCACTTAACATTCCGCCAGTGCGGACGGTATTTGCATCGTGATACATTACCCGTGTTAAAATGGACCGTTTACCAATTGCGGAAAAGCTCGGTATCGTGTTGATGTATGGCTATTGTGATCAAAATGCCCAACGGGCGTGTGCTATGTATGCTGCTCGGTATCCTGGACGACATCATCCAAGTGTCCGGATCGTTTGCAGGATAATTACGTTATTTAACGAAACAGGAAGTGTACATCCACATGTGAAACGTCAACCACGACCTCCAATAAATAATCATGCCCAAGTAGGTGTTTTAGCTGCTGTCGCAGCTAATCCGCACATCAGTAGCAGACAAGTTGGGCGAGAATCGGGAATCTCAGACATGTCGGTGTTGAGGATGCTACATCAAGATCGATTGCACCCATACCATATTTCTATGCACCAGGAATTGCATGGCGACGACTTTGAACGCCGTGTACAGTTCTGCCACTGGGCGCAAGAGAAATAACGGGACGATGACAGATTTTTTTGCACGCGTTCCATTTAGCGACGAAGTGTCATTCACCAACAGCGGTAACGTAAACCGGCATAATATGCACTATTGCGCAACGGAAAATCCACAATGGCTACGACAAGTGGAACATCAGCGATCTCGGCGGGTTAATGTATGGAGCGGAATTACGGGAGGAAAGATAATTGGCCCCCATTTTATCGATGGCAGTCTAAAGGGTGCAATGTATGCTGATTTCCTACGTAATGTTCTACCGATGTTACTACAAGATATTTCACTGCATGACAGAATGGCGATGTACTTCCAACATGATGGATGTCCGGTACATAGCTCGCGTGCGGTTGAAGCGGTATTGAATAGCATATTTCATGACAGGTGGATTGGTCATGGCCCGCAAGTTCACCGGATCCGATTTCCCTGGATTTCTTTCTCTGGGCAAAGCTGAAGGATATTTGCCATCGTGATCCACCGACAACGCCTGACAACATGCGTCAGCGCATTGTCAATGGATGTGCGAACATTACGGAAGGCGAACTACTCGCTGTTGAGAGGAATGTCGTTACACGTATTGCCAAATGCATTGGGGTTGACGGACATCATTTTGAGAAATTATTGCATTAATGTGGTATTTACAGGTAATCACGCTGTAACAACATGCGTTCTCAGAAATGATAAGTTCACAAAGGTACATGTATAACATTGGAACAACCGAAATGTAATGTTCAAAGGTTCTGTACTTTAATTTAAAGTTCTGTACTTTAATTTAAAATACCTACCTGTTACCAACTGTTCGTCTAAAATTGTGAGCGATATGTTTGTGACTACTGCAGCACCATCTATCACGAAGCGAAAACAGCGGTCCAACTAAAACATTCATATTTCTTTACGTACTAAAGGAATATGTAATAAAAAAATGGGGTTTCCTATTTTAAAAAAACGCAGTTGATATCCGTTTGACCTATGGCAGCGCCATCTAGCGGGCCAATGACATCGCCATCTGGTTTGTCCCTTCAAGCTAGACGAGTGTCGTTCTTTATAGTTTTTTCGTTTGATGCTTATTTCGTGAGATATTTGGCCCTTGTCACTGTTGTGGTGTCACCGCCAGACACCACACTTGCTAGGTGGTAGCTTTAAATCGGCCGCGGTCCATTAGTACATGTCGGACCCACGTGTCGCTACTGTCAGTGATCGCAGACCGAGCGCCACCACACGGCAGGTCTCGAGAGACTTACTAGCACTCGCCCCAGTTGTACGGACGACTTAGCTAGCGATGCAACACTGACGAAGCCTCGTTTATTTCCTGAGAAGATAGTTAGAATAGCCTTCAGCTAAGTCAATCGCTACGACCTAGCAAGGTGCCATAGCAGTTGATAGTTATCGTATGAAGCATGTCTCATCAAGAACGATGTATACAAATGATGGATTAAAGTTAAGTACTCCAGAAGCTACGTACTTTTCTTTATAGCATTCATTACGTAACCTGTTTCAGACCTCATGCCATCCTGCGTGAGCTTATAGCGTGCATTTCGGCTTCCTCTCATTGTGTCTAGGCTGTCTTGTCTAGACACAACAACTATCAATGGACCACCCTGCAGACACTCGTTTTATCCACGCTCTATTTCCTACTCGAACAGGAAAGGAAATGACAAGGGTACCCTCCGCTACGCACCGTAAGGCGGCTTGCGCATTATCTATATATAGTTAGTGAAAGGTTCCGGATTCGAATCCTGAGACTTTTAATCTAGCAGAAAGTTTCAGGTCAGATTTTCTCGCGAGCGGCCTGCGAAAGTAGATCGTGCAGTCGCTGACCCCCCAGCTATCGCACTGGGAAAATCGTTTCAGCCGTGCGGCCGCCGACCTCCTCAGGATCGGGTCGGTGGCGCCAGCGTCGGCGCCGCCGTGGCCCGCTACCCGCTACCCAACCGGCTCCTGCCGGCACCCCGCACCGAGCACCCAGCCTCGCCGCCTTCTAAAGTACTCACTGGGCCGCGGATACTTCCCCCTCAGCTCTAGCGGCCGAGTTCAACGGCCCTGCACCAGCCAGTGAGGTCATTCGAGAGGGGACGCGTCGTTCTGCAGAAGGACTCAACGGTCTCCACAGCGTCATATTTCGGGCTGCGGATCGCCGCTTGCCATCTAGGAGAGCCATGGCGAGCCCATGCGGATGCAACAGCTGAAGCCCCTTCCACACGAGTGACTTTCCTGTCTCACATGGAGACCACACGGCAGTTTGATTTTTGTAATTTATACTAATTATGTATGACGGTAGTATCTGTTCCCGAAAGAACAGTTACCGTGGATGACCATGCGGCTTTTGCTAGAAATGTAATGATAATTAAATGGACACCCTAGCTGCAAACAGGCGTTGATGTACTTGAGGTATGATGGGCAAACATCTATTAGGTGCACTACGAATGTACTGGTGTGAACATGTTGGGAATGTGGGTCTCACGGGGAGCGTGCAAGGGATAAGTCCCTGCAGGCTCACAATCCACTGTACCCTTGGTGGCTCAGATGGATAGAGCGTCTGCCATGTAAGCAGGAGATCCCGAGTTCGAGTGCCGGTCGGGGCACACATTTTCAACATGTCCCCAATGAAGTACATCAACGCCTGTTTGCAGCTAGGGTGTCCATTTAATCATCATTTCATTTCTAGCAAAAGCTGCATGGTCATCCAGGGTAACTGTTCTTTCGGGAACAGATACTACCGTCACATATAGTTAAAATATGGCTTCCCGGCCATTGACCTTCTTGTGCGAACGCTCACGCTATGCCCGAACTCGTACAGGACTTGGTAGATTAATCTGCCACGAGTAATGAGTATGATGGGCAAACATCTATTAGGCGCACTACGTATGTAGTGGTGTGGACATGTTGGGAATGTGGATCTCACCGGGAGCGTGCAAGGGATAAGTCCCTGCAGACGCGCTATCCTCTGTGTCCGCGGTGGCTCAGATGGATAGAGCGTCTGGCATGTAAGCAGGAGATCCCGGGTTCGAGTCCCGGTCGGGGCACACATTTTCAACATGTCCCCAATGAAGTACATCAACGCCTGTTTGCAGCTAGGGTGTCCATTTAATTATCATTTCATTTATACTAATGTATAAAGACAAGTTGGTGATTAATATTGTTACGAAAAATCTCGAAAAATTATTCGCCAAATGATTTCAGATTTTTACGCGATAGTCTAATAAACGTCCGGACAGATACAGGTTACATCGTTTTAAAATATAGATGTGGTGTATAAAAATGTGGCAACGGCCTTGCTGCAGTGGATACACTGGTTCCCGCCAGATCACCGAAGTTCAGCGCTGTCGGTCATGGCCGGCACTTGGATGGGTGACCATCCGGGTCGCCATGCGCTGTTGCCATTTTTCGGGATGCACTCAGCCTCGTGATGCCAATTGAGGAGCTACTTGACGGAATAGTAGCGGCTCCGGTCAAAGAAAACCATCGTAACGACCGGGAGAGCGGTGTGCTGACCACACGCCCCTCCTATCCGCATCCTCCACTGAGGATGACACGGCGGTCGGATGGCACCGATAGACCACTTGTGGCCTGTCGACGGAGTGCTTTTGTATAAAAATGTATGTACTATCTAAAGGGGAAAAGTCATTCGCAAAAATCTCGACAAGTTCTTCATCAATTTACTTCAAATTTTTATACGAGACTCGAATAAACTATCGGCCGGACATATGTATTATTAGTATGCATCAAACATCTACATCTACATTCATACTCCGCAAACCACCTGACGGTGTGTGACGGAGGGTACCTTGAGTACCTCTATCGGTTCTCCCTTCTATTCCAGTCTCGTATTGTTCGTGGAAAGAAAGATTGTCGGTATGCCTCTGTGTGGGCTCTAATCTCTCTGATTTTATGGTCTCTTCGCGAGATATACGTAGGAGGGAGCAATATAGGCTTACTGCTTGACTCCTCGGTGAAGGTATCTTCTCGAAACTTCAACAAAAGCCCTTATCGAGCTACTGAGCGTCGCTCTTGCAGAGTCTTCCACTGTAGTTCATCTATCATCTCCGTAACGCTTTCGCGATTACTAAATGATCCTGTAACGGATCGCGCTGCTCTCCGTTGGATCTTCTCTATCTCTTCGATCAACCCTATCTGGTACGGATCCCACACTGGTGAGCAGTATTCAAGCAGTGGGCGAACAAGTGTACTGTAACCTGCTTCCTATGTTTTCGGACTGCATTTCCTTAGGATTCTTCCAATGAATCTCAGTCTGGCATCTGATTTACCGACGATTAGTTTTATATGATCATTCTATTTTAAATCACTCCTAATGCCTACTCCCAGATAATTTATGGAATTACGCTCTTCTAGAGACCTACGGTACACCGCTGCAAGAAGGGGGGACGTTCCTTCGCGAACTCTTTGTAAAATCGAACTGGTATCCCATCAGGTCCAGCGACCTTTCCTCTTTTGAGCGATTTTAATTGCTTTTCTATCCCTCTGTCATCTATTTCGATATCTACCATTTTGTCATCTGTGCGACAATATAGAGAAGGAACTACAGTGCAGTCTTCCTCTGTGAAACAGCTTTGGAAAAAGACTTTTACTATTTCGGCATTTATATGCATGGCGTATAAACATACATAAATAAAATATATGTGAAAGGGGAATGTTGTCAACAATTATCTTGAAAAGTACTTGACCAATTTACTTAAATTTTTACACGATACTCTAATAAACACTTGAACGTACATACATAAGTTTCTCATATCCTCTCTATTAATGACCCTAACAAATTTACCCAGTCAGAATTGCCATCAAGGTCGCGTTGGAAAAAGTTGTTAGCAAAAGTCTCGAAAAGTTCTTGACCGATT
Organism: Schistocerca americana; assembly: GCF_021461395.2. Classification (NCBI taxonomy): domain Eukaryota; kingdom Metazoa; phylum Arthropoda; class Insecta; order Orthoptera; family Acrididae; genus Schistocerca; species Schistocerca americana. The sequence goes on from NC_060127.1 coordinate 78,922,723, forward strand.
TAATTCAAATTTTTTAGGTGATACTCTAACAAACATTCAGATAGATATGTTGTTGTTGTTGTTGTTGTGGTCTTCAGTCCAGAGACTGGTTTGACGCAGCTCTCCCCTTCTTCATCTCCCAGTACCTACTGCAACCAACATCCTTCTGAAACTGTTTATTGTATTCATGTCTTGGTCTCCCTCTACGATTTTTACCCTCCACGCTGCCCTCCAGTACTAAATTGGTGATCCCTTGATCCCTCAGAATATGCCCTACCAACCGATCCCTTCTTCTAGTCAAGTTGTGCCACAATTTCTTCTCCCCAGTTCCATTCAGTACCCCCTCATTACTTACGTGATCTACCCATCTAATCTTCAGCATTCTTCTGTAGCACCAAATTTCAAAAGCTTCTATTCTCTTCTTGTCTAAACTATTCATCGTCCACGTTTCACTTCCGTACATAGCTACACTCCATACTTTCAGAAACTACTTCCTGACACTTAAATCTATACTTGATGTTAACAAATTTCTCTTCTTCAGAAATGCTTTCCTCTCCATTGCCAGTCTACATTTTATATCCTCTCTACTTCGATCATCATGAGTTATTTTGCTCCCCAAATAGCAAAACTGCTTTACTACTTCAAGTGTCTCATTTCCTAAACTAATTCCTTCAGCATCACCCGACTTAATTCGACTACATGCCATTATCCTTGTTTTGCTTTTGTTGATGTTCACCTTATATCCTCCTTTCAAGACACTGTCTATTCCGTTCAGCTGCTCTTCCAGATCCTTTGCTGTCTCTGACAGAATTAGAATGTCATCGGCGAACCTCAAAGTTTTTATTTCTTCTCCATGGATTTAAATACCTATTCTGAATTTTTCTTTTGTTTCCTTTAATGCTTGCTCAATATATAGGTTGAATAACATCGGGGAGAGGCTACAACCCTGTCTCACTCCCTTCGTAACCACTGCTTCCTTTTCATGCCCCTCGACTCTTATAACTGCCATCTGGTTTCTGTACAAATTGTAAATAGCCTTTCGCTCTCTGTATTTTACCCCTGCCACCTTCAGACTTTGAAAGAGGGTATTCTAGTGAACGTTGTCAAAAGCTTTCTCTAAGTCTACAAATGCTAGAAACGTAGGTTTGCCTTTCCTTAATCTATTTTCTAAAATAAGTCGTAGGGTCAGTATTGCCTCACGTGTTCCAACATTTCTGCGGAATCCAAACTGATCTTCCCCGAGGTCGGCTTCTACCAGTTTTTCCATTCGTCTGTAATGAATTCGCATTAGTATGTTGCAGCTGTGACTTATTAAACTGATAGTTCGGTAATTTTCACATTTGTCAACACCTGCTTTCTTTGGGATTGGAATTATTATACTCTTCTTGAAGTCTGAGGGTATTTCGCCTGTCTCATACATCTTCCTCACTAGATGGTAGAGTTTTGTCAGGACTGCCTTTCCCAAGGCTGTCAGTAGTTCTAATGGAATGTTGTCTACTCCTGGGGCCTTGTTACGACTTTCAGTGCTCTGTCAAATTCTTCACGCAGTATCATATCTTCTATTTCGTCTTCATCTACAACCTCTTGCATTTCCATAATATTGTCCCCAAACACATCGCCTTTGTTTGGACCCTCTATATAGGGTGTTACAAAAAGGTACGGCCAAAATTTCGGGAAGCACTCCTCACACACAAAGAAAGAAAATATGTTACGTGGACATGTGCTCGGAAACGCTTACTTTCCATGTTAAAGCTCATTTTATTACTTCTCTTCAAATCACATTAATCATGAAATGGAAACACACAGCAACAGAACGTACCAGCGTGGCTTCAAACACTTTGTTACAGGAAATGTTCAAAATTTCCTCCGTTAGCGAGGATACATGCATCCACCCTCCGTCGCATGGAATCCCTGATGAGCTGATGCAGCCCTGGAGAATGGCGTATTGTATCACAGCCGTCCACAATACGAGCACGAAGAGTGTCTACATTTGGTACCGGGGTTGCGTAGACAAGAGCTTTGAAATGCCCCCATAAATGAAAGTCAAGAGGGTTGAGGTCAGGAGAGCGTGGAGGCCACGGAATTGGTCCGCCTCTACCAGTCCATCGGTCACCGAATCTGTTGTTGAGAAGCGTACGAACAATTCGACTGGAATGTGCAGGAGCTCCATCGTGCATGAACCACATTTTGTATCGTACTTGTAAAGGTACATGTTCTAGCAGCACAGTTAGAGTATCCCGTATGAAATCATGATAACGTGCTCCATTGAGCGTAGGTGGAAGTAACTAAAATGAGCTCTAACATGGAAATCAAGCGTTTCCGGACACATGTCCACATAACATCTTTTCTTTGTTTGTGTGTGAGGAATGTTTCCTGAAAGTTTGGCCGTACCTTTTTGTATCACCCTGTATACTCGTTGGGCCATACGGAGCACGATAGTCAGGTTGGTATCCCGCCACTGTCGCGGACCTCTACAAACAGGGCGCCACTGGTCATCAGTTTGAAGTAGGCCTTGTCACCGGAGACTGCTCTACCCCAATCAATGAGATTCCAGGCCGAAGATGTGTCTGGAGACGCCCCGAACAGCGGTAGGATACTAACCCGACTGAGGCCCACTACATGGCCCGACAATGAGGATTGACGGTGTGAGGCGCCATTTCATGTCTTAGCAGGAAGGACCACTTTGGTTGTCATTCGCGACACCCTTACAGGTCAGCGGTACGTCGACGATATTTACACCCCCTTTTGTTCCCATTCCTGGGAAACTATATTGTTTTGGCATTTCAGCAAGATAACACCTGTCCACGGATGGCGAGATTTCCTACTGCTTGTCTTCGTGCTTGTCAAAACCTGCCCTGGCCTCCGAAATCGCGGGATCTGTCCCCGATTGAAAATTTTTGTTGCATTATGGTCGTGGCCGTCGAACGCAACAGTTGGACAGAAAATGGGTTCAAATGGCTCTGAGTACTATGGGACTTAACATCTGTGGTCATCAGTCCCCTAGAACTTAGAACTTGTAACCTTCCCACAAGAATTTAAGAAAATATTTAAATGAGAATTGGTATCGTGCTAAGTGTAACCCCCCCGTAAAAAATATGAAAATCAAAAGAATTGAATAGAACCAAGTGTAGCCTCCCCACAAATATTTGAAATGACAATATTTTCCTGGCAAATAATTTAAAATGACTATATTTGAATGTTAATCTGAATAGAGGCAAATGTTGTTGAGCTCCCACAAAACATCGCTAAATTGAAATAAAAGTGACTGTAACTTCGCTACAAAAATATTGAAAAATAATCGGCCAATGTAAACTCGACACAAAAATTGAGAAATGAAATTTAATCATTAAACCCACAATAATAGGGCAGCATCGCTGACCTTAGGCCCTGTGCAATAATTAATCTGATAAATTGAAGGGCAGCATCGCTGACCTTAGGCCCTGTGCAATAACTAATCTGATAAATTGATTCTGGGATGAAAAGCATAGGAAATATTGTTTCAATTGGAATGATTCTTTTCTTAAAAAGGATTGCTTTGAAAACAAAATTATTATTGGGGCATTTCTTGAACAAATTAATCACAATTAACATACATTACATTATCAGATGTGCGCAATGCTGCTTCATTACCTTATTTAACAATATACCTCGTCCCGAACCTTGACCAGAGACCCATGTCGACGCCCGCCGACTCCTCACACACACAACTCCGACTCGCAACTGAGTCCAACACGCAACAGCGTCCAACTCGGAACTGAACTACATGCTCTCGCGACTCGGTACGTACAACAACCTTCTCGCAACTGCACTCTCGCGCGGTCAAGCGCAGACAAGCAACGATAAACAACTCTCTGGTCAGAGATTCTGTCATGCCTCGCCATCGCTGCTACTGAATACATACGTGTTTCAAACTACTTAAACCTAACTAACCTAAGGACACCACACACATCCATGCCCGAGGCAGGATTCGAACCTGCGACCGTGGCAGTCACGCGGTTCCAGACTGAAGCACCTAGAACCGCAAGGCCACACCGGCCGGCGACAGTTGGACAGAATTTGGCACGCTGTCCTTCAGGAGGGTACCCCACAACTCTGTCGATCTGTGACAAGACAAATAACTGCTTGCATAAGGGCCGGAGGTGGGCCAATGATTTATGGACGTGCTCAATTTGTGAAGCTCTTTACTTGACTAACTTATCCAATTTTTTCAAGACTTTAATCGTTGGTTTGTCTGTACATGTGCATCACATCTACCGGCTTCTGTTCTGTTTGAATTTTTTTTTTCCTACGTAGTATGCGAAACGAAAAATAAAGTCTAGTTGGCGTGTGTCCCTCGCAGGTGTTGGAACACGGGAGAGGTCGCGTCAGAGGAGACGCTGGGGGCAGTCACTGTGAATTATCCAAGCGCCGGACTACGTGTAGCGGTTCTGTAGCGCGGGCCGGTATTTCCGGAGAGCGGAGCTGGGCGGGCAGCAGACAGAAGTGAGTATAAATGCGCCGGATACGCATTCCTGAGCTCTCGCACGGCATTGGGGCCGGTGAGGGGCGGGAATCTGACGCCACGGCGAAAGACACACGCCGGGAATAGACTCCGGCGGCCGAGCGTCGCGGCGAACTGCCGCGGCAGTCCGTGACGTCAGCTGCGGCCGGCAGGTGGTTGGACTGCGGGGGAGGAGCGGCGCCGCTGTGAGACGAAAGTATTCAGCGCTCTGTGCAGTCGGGAGTACGCGCAAACCGCGCGACAAGCCCCCTGTCATAGCACAAGTTTTGAATCTCACGTTTTATTCGGTTGCTTTCTTGACTGTTCGGCACCCGCACTATGTGGTGAACACTTTGCGTACATCCCCAAAAACATACGTTTTTCATATTAGGTTCAAATAGTTCAAATGGCTCAGAGGACTATGGGACTTAACATCTCTGGTCATCAGTCCCCTAGAACTTAGAACTACTTAAACCTAACTAACCTAATTACATCACACACATCCGTGCCCGAGGCAGGATTCGAACCTGCGACCGTAGCGGTCGCGCGGTTCGAGACTGAAGCGCCTAGAACCGTTCGGCCACATCGGCCGGATCATATTAGGTGCGTTGTGCTGCCACCTACTGCCAGGTACTCCATAAGCAACCTCAGTAGTCATTAGACATCGTGAGAGAGCACAATGGAGCGCTCCGCGGAACTCACGGACTTCGAACGTGGTCAGGTGATTGGGTGTCACTTGTGTCACACGTCTGTAACGAGACTCCCACACTCCTAAACATCCCTATGTCCACTGTTTCCGGTGTGATCGTGAAGTGGAAGCGTGAAGGGACACGAACAGCACAAAAGCGTACGGGCCGACCTCGTCTGTTGACTGACAGGGACCGCTGACAGCTGAAGACGGTCGTAGTGTGTAATAGGCAGACATCTATCCAGACCATCACACAGGAATTCCAAATGCATCAGTATCCACTGCAAGTACAGTGACTGTTAGGCGGGAGGTGAGAAAACGTGGATTTCATGGTCGAGTGGTACATGCCAAACGACGCCTCGCTTGATCTTTTTTTTTTTTTTTTTTTTTTTTTTTTTCATCAGTCTACTGACTGGTTTGATGCGGCCCGCCACGAATTCCTTTCCTGTGCTAATCTCTTCATCTCAGAGTAGCACTTGCAACCTACGTCCTCAATTATTTGCTTGACATATCCCAGTCTCTGTCTTCCTCTACTGTTTTTGCCCTCTACAGCTCCCTCTAGTACCATGGAAGTCATTCCCTCATGTCTTAGCAGATGTCCTAACATCCTGTCCCTTCTCCTTATCAGTGTTTTCCACATATTCCTTTCCTCTCCGATTCCGCGTAGAACCTCCTCATTCCTTACCTTATCAGTCCACCTAATTTTCAACATTCGTCTATAGCACCACATCTCAAATGCTTCGATTCTCTTCTGTTCCGGTTTTCCCACAGTCCATGTTTCACTACCATACAATGCTGTACTCCAGACGTACATCCTCAGAAATTTCTTCCTCAAATTAAGGCCGGTATTTGATATTAGTAGACTTCTCTTGGCCAGAAATGCCTTTTTTGCCATAGCGAGTCTGCTTTTGATGTCCTCCTTGCTCCGTCCGTCGTTGGTTATGTTACTGCCTAGGTAGCAGAATTCCTTAACTTCATTGACTTCGTGACCATCAATCCTGATGTTAAGTTTCTCGCTGTTCTCATTTCTACTACCTCTCATTACCTTCGTCTTTCTCCGATTCACTCTCAAACCATACTGTGTACTCATTAGACTGTTCATTCCGTTCAGCAGATCATTTAATTCTTCTTCACTTTCACTCAGGATAGCAATGTCATCAGCGAATCGTATCATTGATATCCTTTCACCTTGTATTTTAATTCCACTCCTGAACCTTTCTTCCATCATTGCTTCATAGATGTACAGATTGAAGAGTAGGGGCGAAAGGCTACATCCTTGTCTTACACCCTTCTTAATACGAGCACTTCGTTCTTGATCGTCCACTCTTATTATTCCCTCTTGGTTGTTGCACATATTGTATATGACCCATCTCTCCCTATAGCTTACCCCTACTTTTTTCAGAATCTCGAACAGCTAGCACCATTTTATATTGTCGAACGCTTTTTCCAGGTCGACAAATCCTATGAAAGTGTCTTGATTTTTCTTTAGCCTTGCTTCCATTATTAGCCGTAACGTCAGAATTGCCTCTCTCGTCCCTTTACTTTTCCTAAAGCCAAACTGATCGTCACCTAGCGCATTCTCAATTTTCTTTTCCATTCTTCTGTATATTATTCTTGTAAGCAGTTTCGATGCATGAGCTGTTAAGCTGATTGTGCGATAACTCTCGCACTTGTCAGCTCTTGCCGTCTTCGGAATTGTGTGGATGATGCTTTTCCGAAAGTCAGATGGTATATCGCCAGACTCATATATTCTACACACCAACGTGAATAGTCGTTTTGTTGCTACTTCCCCCAATGATTTTAGAAATTCTGATGGAATGTTATCTATCCCTTCTGCCTTATTTGACCGTAAGTCCTCCAAATCTCTTTTAAATTCCGATTCTAATACTGGATCCCCTATCTCTTCTAAATCGACTCCTGTTTCTTCTTCTATCACATCAGACAAATCTTCACCCTCATAGAGGCTTTCAATGTATTCTTTCCACCTATCTGCTCTCTCCTCTGCATTTAACAGTGGAATGCCCGTTGCACTCTTAATATTACCACCGTTGCTTTTAATGTCACCAAAGGTTCTTTTGACTTTCCTGTATGCTGAGTCTGTCCTTCCAACAATCATGTCTTTTTCGATGTCTTCACGTTTTTCCTGCAGCCATTTCGTCTTTGCTTTCCTGCACTTCCTATTTATTTCATTCCTCAGCGACTTGTATTTCTGTATTCCTGATTTTCCCGGAACATGTTTGTACTTCCTCCTTTCATCAATCAACTGAAGTATTTCTTCTGTTACCCATGGTTTCTTCGCAGCTACCTTCTTTGTACCTATGTTTTCCTTCCCAACTTCTGTGATGGCCCTTTTTAGAGATGTCCATTCCTCTTCAACTGTACTGCCTACTGCGCTATTCCTTATTGCTGTATCTATAGCGTTAGAGAACTTCAAACGTATCTCGTCATTCCTTAGTACTTCCGTATCCCACTTCTTTGCGTATTGATTCTTCCTGACTAATGTCTTGAACTTCAGCCTACTCTTCATCACTACTATATTGTGATCTGAGTCTATATCTGCTCCTGCGTACGCCTTACAATCCAGTATCTGGTTTCGGAATCTCTGTGTGACCATGATGTAATCTAATTGAAATCTTCCCGTATCTCCCGGCCTTTTCCAAGTATACCTCCTCCTCTTGTGATTCTTGAACAGGGTATTCGCTATTACTAGCTGAAACTTGGTACAGAACTCAATTAGTCTTTCTCCTCTTTCATTCCTCGTCCCAAGCCCATATTCTCCTGTAACCTTTTCCTCTACTCCTTCCTCTACAACTGCATTCCAGTCGCCCATGACTATTAGATTTTCGTCCCCCTTTACATACTGCATTACCCTTTCAATACCCTCATACACTTCCTCTATCTGTTCATCTTGAGCTTGCGACGTCGGCATGTATACCTGAACTATCGTTGTCTGTGTTGGTCTGCTGTCGATTCTGATTAGAACAACCCGGTCACTGAACTGTTCACAGTATCACACCTTCTGCCCTACCTTCCTATTCATAACGAATCCTACACCTGTTATACCATTTTCTGCTGCTGTTGATATTACCCGATACTCATCTGACCAGAAAGCCTTCCTTCCACTTCACTTCACTGACCCCTACTATATCTAGATTGAGCCTTTGCATTTCCCTTTTCAGATTTTCTAGTTTCCCTACCACGTTCAAGCTTCTGACATTCCACGCCCCGACTCGTAGAACGTTATCCTTTCGTTGATTATTCAATCTTTTTCTCATGGTAACCTCCCCCTTGGCAGTCCCCTCCCGGAGATCCGAATGGGGGACTATTCCGGAATCTTTTGCCAATGGAGAGATCATCATGACACTTCTTCAATTACAGGCCACATGTCCTGTGGATACACGTTACGTGTCTTTAATGCAGTGGTTTCCATTGCCTTCTGCATCCTCATGTCGTTGATCATTGCTGATTCTTCCGCCTTTAGGGGCAATTTCCCACCCCTAGGACAAGAGAGTGCCCTGAACCTCTATCCGCTCCTCCGCCCTCTTTGACAAGGTCGTTGGCAGAATGAGGCTGACTTCTTATGCCGGAAGTCTTCGGGCGCCAATGCTGATCTAAGGAGCGTAAATCTGGAAATTTGTGGTAAGTTCCTATGGGACCAAACTGCTAAGGTCATCTATATAGTGCATTATGCAAATAAGTTAAAAAATACATTCAGATAAAAAGATATATAGGGTCCAATTTTTAATAATAATTTTTCCCACTTTTAACGAATCCTAAAGAAAAGATCGTTGAATGTACTGCATAAACTACAAATGCATATTTCAATAACTAATGAAACTGTAACGTTTTAAACTTTAAAATTGCTCTCCTGAAAAATCTATAAAGTGGACTTAACCCCTTCTTTCCGGTGGTCTTCAACTGTAATCCCTCGGTATTCAGTTGAATTGGCAGGATGTAGATTTATGTGATTTATCGGGTAACGCAAATACACTCCTGGAAATTGTAATAAGAACACCGTGAATTCATTGTCCCAGGAAGGGGAAACTTTATTGACACATTCCTGGGGTCAGATACATCACATGATCACACTGACAGAACCACAGGCACATAGACACAGGCAACAGAGCATGTACAATGTCGGCACTAGTACAGTGTATATCCACCTTTCGCAGCAATGCAGGCTGCTATTCTCCCATGGAGACGATCGTAGAGATGCTGGATGTAGTGCTGTGGAACGGCTTGCCATGCCATTTCCACCTGGCGCCTCAGTTGGACCAGCGTTCGTGCTGGACGTGCAGACCGCGTGAGACGACGCTTCATCCAGTCCCAAACATGCTCAATGGGGGACAGATCCGGAGATCTTGCTGGCCAGGGTAGTTGACTTACACCTTCTAGAGCACGTTGGGTGGCACGGGATACATGCGGACGTGCATTGTCCTGTTGGAACAGCAAGTTCCCTTGCCGGACTAGGAATGGTAGAACGATGGGTTCGATGACGGTTTGGATGTACCGTGCACTATTCACTGTCCCCTCGACGATCACCAGTGGTGCACGGCCAGTGTAGGAGATCGCTCCCCACACCATGATGCCGGGTGTTGGCCCTGTGTGCCTCGGTCGTATGCAGTCCTGATTGTGGCGCTCACCTGCACGGCGCCAAACACGCAGACGACCATCATTGGCACCAAGGCAGAAGCGACTCTCATCGCTGAAGACGACACGTCTCCATTCGTCCCTCCATTCACGCCTGTCGCGACACCACTGGAGGCGGGCTGCACGATGTTGGGGCGTGAGCGGAAGACGGCCTAACGGTGTGCGGGACCGTAGCCCAGCTTCATGGAGACGGTTGCGAATGGTCCTCGCCGATACCCCAGGAGCAACAGTGTCCCAAATTTGCTGGGAAGTGGCGGTGCGGTCCCCTACGGCACTGCGTAGGATCCTACGGTCTTGGCGTGCATCCGTGCGTCGCTGCGGTCCGGTCCCAGGTCGACGGGTACGTGCACCTTCCGCCGACCACTGGCGACAACATCGATGTACTGTGGAGACCTCACGCCCCACGTGTTGAGCAATTCGGCGGTACGTCCACCCGGCCTCCCGCATGCTCACTATACGCCCTCGCTCAAATTCCGTCAACTGCACATACGGTTCACGTCCACGCTGTCGCGGCATGCTACCAGTGTTAAAGACTGCGATGGAGCTCCGTATGCCACGGCAAACTGGCTGACACTGACGGCGGCGGTGCACAAATGCTGCGCAGCTAGCGCCATTCGACGGCCAACACCGCGGTTCCTGGTGTGTCCGCTGTGCCGTGCGTGTGATCATTGCTTGTACAGCCCTCTCGCAGTGTCCGGAGCAAGTATGGTGGGTCTGACACACCGGTGTCAATGTGTTCTTTTTTCCATTTCCAGGAGTGTATAAAGTGCACTTAACCCCTTCTTTCCGGTGGTCTTCAACTGTAATCCCTCGGTATTCAGTTGAATTGGCAGGCTGTAGATTTATGTGATTTATCAGGTAACGCAAATATTAACGGATCCCTTTTAGTACTAGTGTGTCGTTATTTATGATCAGTTCGTGCACTAGATCGTGTACCGGCAACACATCCGTAGTTATGGACGGATTTAGATGCAGTACCGCTTAATATTGCTGAAGGGGACTTCCGACGACTTGTTGAGTCCATACCACGTCTAGTTGGTGCACTACGCTGGGAAAAAGGAGGCCCAACACGATATCAGGAGGCACTTTTGTTACAGTATATACCGAGGTTTTCACACGTAGTATTCAGCACGGACCCGGATTCCACTCACAGACACTTCTTTTCGTGTCATCGGCCTTCTGAATCGTTTGATGCAGCTTGCCACGCGTTCCTCTTCTCTGCCAACTTTTTCGTTTCAGAGTAGCACACTGCATCCTCAAAAATCTGTTGTCATACTTCGATCTAGAGAACAAATGTAAGGGTGTAGAGGCTTATCTCACTTGGGGTAAGATAGATACTGCCTACAGGAAAATTAAAGAGACCTTTGGAGAAAACAGAACCACTTGTATGAATATGAAGAGCTCAGATGGAAACCCAGTTCGAAGCAGAGAAGGGAAAGCAGAAAGGTGCAAGGAGTATGTAGAGGGTCTATACAAGGGCGATGTACTTGAGGGCAATGTTATAGAAATGGAAGAGAATGTACATGAAGATGAAATGGGAGATATGATACTGCGTGAAGAGTTTGACAGAGCACTGACAGACCTAAGTCGAAACAAGGCCCCGGGAGTAGACAACATTCCATTAGAACTACTGACAGCCTTGGGAGAGCCAGTCCTGACAAAACTCTACCATCTGGTGAGCAAGATGTATGAGACGGGCGAAATACCCTCAGACTTCAAAAAGAATATATTAACTCCAATCCCCAAAAAAGCAGGCGTTGACAGATGTGAAAATTACCGAACTATCAGTTTAATAAGTCACGGCTGCAAAATACTAACGCGAATTCTTTACAGACGAATGGAAAAACTGGTAGAAGCTGACCTCGGGGAAGATCAGTTTGGATTCCGTAGAAATATGGGAACACGTGAGGCAATACTGACCCTACGACTTATTTTAGAAGCTAGATTAAGAAAAGGCAAACCTACGTTTCTAGCATTTGTAGACTTAGAGAAAGCTTTTGACAATGTTGACTAGAATACTCTCTTTCAAATTCTGATGGTGGTAGGGGTAAAATACAGGGAGCGAAAGGCTATTTACAATTTGTACAGAAACAGATGGCAGTTATAACAATCAAGGGGCATGAAAGGGAAGCAGTGATTGGAAAGAGAGTGAGGCAGGGTTTTAGCCTCTCCACGATATTATTCAATCTGTATATTGAGCAAGCAGTAAAGGAAACAAAAGAAAAATTCGGAGTAGGAATTAAAATCCATGGAGAAGAAATAAAAACTGAGGTTCGCCGATGACATTGTATTTCTGTCAGAGACAGCAAAGGCCTTAGAAGAGCAGTTGAACGGAATGGAGGGTGTGTTGAAAGGAGGATATAAGATGAACATCAAGAAAAGCAAAACGAGGATAGTGGAATGTAGTCGAATTAAGTCGGCTGATGCTGAGGGAATTATATTGGGAAATGAGACACTTAAAGTAGTAAAGGAGTTTTGCTATTTGGGGAGCAAAATAACTGATGATGGTCGAAGTAGAGAGGATATAAAATGTAGACTGGCAATGGCAAGGAAAGCGTTTCTGAAGAAGAGAAATTTGTTAACATCGAGTATAGATTTTAGTGTCAGGAAGTCGTTTCTGAAAGTATTTGTATGGAGTGTAGCGATGTATGGAAGTGAAACATGGACGATAAATAGTTTGGACAAGAAGAAAATAGAAGTTTCCGAAATGTGGTGCTACAAAAGAATGCTGAAGATTAGATGGGTACATCACATAACTAATGAGGAGGTACTGAATAGAATTGGGGAGAAGAGAAATTTGGGGCACAACTTGACTAGAAGAAGGGATCGGTTGGTAAGGCATATTCTGAGGGATCAACGGATCACCAATTTAGTACTGGAGGGCAGCGTGGAGGGTAAAAATCGTAGAGGGAGACGAACAGATGAATACACTAAGCAGATTCAGAAGGATGTAGGTTGCAGTAGGTACTGGGAGATGAAGCAGCTTGCACAGGATAGAGTAGCATGAAGAGCTGCATCAAACCCGTCTCAGGACTGAAGACCACAACAACCACAACAACAACAACAACAACATATAGCACTTCGCCGGCCGATGTGGCCGAGCGGTTCTAGGTGCTTCATTCTGGAACCGCGCGACCGCTTCGGTCGTAGGTTCGAATCCTGCCTCGGGCACATGTATGTGTGTGATGTTCTTAGGTTAGTTAGGTTTAAGTAGTTCTAAATTCTAGGGGACTGATGACCTCAGAGGTCCCATAGTGCTCAGAGCCATTTGAACCGTATAGCACTTTAATACTCATCCCTACTTCCCGGACATTTATGTTTCGGAAGTGAGTGAGTGTCAGTTGTGTGGTAGTGTCTTGACGTGGGGGTGTCGTTACAAGCTCCCCACACCACGAATCCAAGAATTACAGACCGCGGGATTCACTGTTTGTTGTCATCTTCCATGAGCTCGTCTCTGGACAAGTTGCTGTCGCTCTGACTGCCACAGAAAGAATTAAAAAAAAAAAATTGGTTCAATTGGCTCTGGGCACTATGGGACTTAACTGCTGTGGTCATCAGTCCCCTAGAACTTAGAACTACTTAAACCTAACTGACCTAAGGACATCACACACATCCATGCCCGAGGCAGGATTCGAACCTGCCACAGTAGCAGTCGCGCGGTTCCAGACTGTAGCGCCTAGAACCGCTCGGCCACTCCGGTCGGCTCAGAGAGATTCGAGACTCGTCACTGAGCACCACAGAACGCCACTCAACGTCCCTTTTGACGTGTTGTGTACCATACGAGCCTATGTTGTCTGTGGCATGATGACCTTGGTAAACGGTGCATGGCAAATACGCAGATAACTCACCTTCCAGTAATCTGTTTCCGATGGCTCATAGTGACCCCCTGCTTGGATTTCAGCTGACGTCAATCATCCGTTCGTCAGAGCTGCTTGACAATACTGCGATCTCACACATTAAAATGTTAGCTGAATCACAACGTAGAATGCTTTTGCCGATAATGCGAAACGCATCTGGCGCACAACTTTCTCAATCTGCTGTACGCTTAGTCCGGGAAAACGGAGTAACTCTCATACCCTATTATTTAGGGCAGTCGCCGTTGCGATGTACTCTAGGTGGTTACGAATTTTTGGCCGATATGGGTCATCATCAGATGTATGTATGTACAGGGTGTTTCAAAAATGACCGGTATATTTGAAACGGCAATAAAAACTAAACGAGCAGCGATAGAATTACACCGTTTGTTGCAATATGCTTGGGACAACAGTACATTTTCAGGCGGACAAACTTTCGAAATTACAGTAGTTACAATTTTCAACAACAGATGGCGCTGCAAGTGATGTGTAAGATATAGAAGACAACGCAGTCTGTGGGTGCGCCATTCTGTACGTCGTCTTTCTGCTGTAAGCGTGTGCTGTTCACAACGTGCAAGTGTGCTGTAGACAACATGGTTTATTCCTTAGAACAGAGGATTTTTCTGGTGTTGGAATTCCACCGCCTAGAACACAGTGTTGTTGCAACAAGACGAAGTTTTCAACGGAGGTTTAATGTAACCAAAGGACCGAAAAGCGATACAATAAAGGATCTGTTTGAAAAATTTCAACGGACTGGGAACGTGACGGATGAACATGCTGGATAGGTAGGGCGACCGCGTACGGCAACCACAGAGGGCAACGCGCAGCTAGTGCAGCAGGTGATCCAACAGCGGCCTCGGGTTTCCGTTCGCCGTGTTGCAGCTGCGGTCCAAATGACGCCAACGTCCACGTATCGTCTCATGCGCCAGAGTTTATACCTCTATCCATACAAAATTCAAACGCGGCAACCCCTCAGCGCCGCTACCATTGCTGCACGAGAGACATTCGCTAACGATATAGTGCACAGGATTGATGACGGCGATATGCATGTGGGCAGCATTTGGTTTACTGACGAAGCTTATTGTTACCTGGACGGCTTCGTCAATAAACAGAACTGGCGCATATGGGGAACCGAAAAGCCCCATGTTGCAGTCCCATCGTCCCTGCATCCTCAAAAAGTACTGGTCTGGGCCGCCATTTCTTCCAAAGGAATCATTGGCCCATTTTTCAGATCCGAAACGATTACTGCATCACGCTATCTGAACATTCTTCGTGAATTTGTGGCGGCACAAACTGCCTTAGACGACACTGCGAACACCTCGTGGTTTATGCAAGATGGTGCCCGGACACATCGCACGGCCGACGTCTTTAATTTCCTGAATGAATATTTCGATGATCGTGTGATTGCTTTGGGCTATCCGAAACATACAGGAGGCGGCGTGGATTGGCCTCCCTATTCGCCAGACATGAACCCCTGTGACTTCTTTCTGTGGGGACACGTGAAAGACCAGGTGTACCGCCAGAATCCAGAAACAATTGAACAGCTGAAGCAGTACATCTCATCTGCATGTGAAGCCATTCCGCCAGACACGTTGTCAAAGGTTTCGGGTAATTTCATTCAGAGACTACGCCATATTATTGCTACGCATAGTGGATATGTGGAAAATATCGTACTATAGAGTTTCCCAGACCGCAGCGCCATCTGTTGTTGAAAATTGTAACTACTGTAATTTCGAAAGTTTGTCTGCCTGAAAATGTACTGTTGTCCCAAGCATATTGCAACAAACGGTGTATTTCTATCGCTGCTCGTTTAGTTTTTATTGCCGTTTCAAATATACCGGTCATTTTTGAAACACCCTGTATGTATGTCGTGTGACTAGGGCCTCCCGTCGGGTAGACCGTTCGCCTGTTGCAAGTCTTCCGATTTGACGCCACTTCGGCGACTTGCGCGTCGATGGCGATGAAATGATGATAATTAGGACAACACAGTACCCAGCCCCTGAGTGGAGAAACATCTCCGACCAGCCGGGAATCGAACCCGCGCCCTCAGGATTGACATTCTGTCGCGCTGACCACTCAGCTACAGGGGGCGGGCAACTTCAGATTATTTAAACTTGGATACAGTGTAACACCGCCTCGTTATAACGTCTTGTGTTGAATCACCCATACATGACTACCAAGTAGATTGTTACACTGTAACCATATGATATGTTACACTGTAAAAAACAAAGTTGACATTTTGATGTAGAAAACAGCCAAAATTACGAAATTCATTAAACTGACTACCGGTGTTGGGTATCAGAACCCATAATCAAATAGAAAAATGGCGTATTCCGAGATAGCAGGTAAACCATGTGAACATTGTACATACTTTTGTCTAAGTCAAGTTTTTCAATGACCACTGGCGTGACTAACATACAACCCAGCATGCTGGAAATCCAACTTGACATGTTGAGGTGCGTTTACACTGCCATTTGTATCGGCACATGTATGAGATACATCTATATGCGACTTTGCGACATGTATCGCGACTTGTATGAGTTGACAAGTATCAACCTCATACATGTATGAGCGTGCGTTTACACTGGTTGATATGTATCACTGTGCGATAGCTTTCGACGACGATTTGGAAGATTTCACATTTTTATGTGCTGGTACACTTGCTCTTTTAGAAGATGATAGGAAGAAAAGGCGGAGGAAGCGTAGATGGTGGCAGAGAGAGTTTCTCGCGAATTAACGCTAAAGGATGGCGCATATTTTAGAAATTATGTTAGGATGAGTATGGAGGATTTCCGCGGTTTGTTATCACTTGTGGCTCCTCTTGTGTCCAAAACCAACACAAACTTTCGGGAAGCGATTCCACCAGAGGATCAGTTGGCAGTAACACTCCGTTTTTTAGCCACTGGGGATTCCTCTTCAAACGAAGATTTCATTACACAACATTTGCATTGTCGCGCGATTGCTAATGCCAACGTCTCACACACGATTGTCGGCATCCGTTGTCAACATTATCACGCGAGGCCGCAGGATTAATAGCAAAAAATTGCTATACGTGCCAGATGCATGAAAAAATTATAGAATGTATTAAATACTCTGATATATATAAAACTTTTACCTTCACTTCTTGGAATAAAACTTGCACAATGGCCTCGCAAACACGAAGAATAATGTTGCATATGGCACTTTTTGATGTTCTATGCAGATACATTAACGTCGAAACGATAGTCGGCACCTCCAAAACTCAAACAGCCGCCAAAGAGCCTGGTACTACGCATGCGCTAATCGTCAAAATAAGCGGAAGGCGACAAGACGACAGGAAATGGTAGTACTGCGCATGCGCGAGTTCTTCAAATGTCGCTCATACATGTCGCGTATATGGCCAAAAAGCGATATACAAAATGTATACGCGACATGTATGAGCTCTAGGGTCCGCATACAGTTCCGTGAATTTTTGTATGAGGTGATGTATCGCGACATGTCAAATTGACATGTCGCTCATACATGTCGCGATACATGTATCCCAGTGTAAACGTACCTTAACATTGTAAAGAAACCGAGTTGGCCTGTTATATTGTAAAGAAACCAAGTTGGATTGTTACACTGTAAGGAACCAAGCTAGCATGTTACACTGTAACAAACCAAGTTATGTGTTACCCTGCAACAAGCCAAGTTGCTCGTATTACACTGTAAACAAGATGACGTTTAACACCGTAAACCAAGTTGATGTTTTACGCTGTAATGAAATTGACGTGTTAAATTGTAACCAAACTGACGTTTTACGCTTAACCAAGGTGACATTTTAGGTTATAAACAAGTCGACATTTTACGTTGTAAGCAAGTCGGCATTTTACGCTATAAACCAAGTCGACGTTTCATACTGTAAGTCAAGTTGATGTTTCATGCTGGAAACAAAGTTGACACACTACACTGGAAACCAAGTTGACATGTTACACTGTAGCCAAGGTGAAAAGAAATGAAGATTGTCCACAACAGGCGAAGCTGGATATCACCTGAATTACCTCGCAAATGAGACATAACTGCCCATTACAGCTTACGAGCAGTTTGCGTGTCTCTCTGTAGTCATAATGCCTGCCATTAAGTAAATACACTCGTTGTAACGACTGTTCTGGAAAGTAGCCTCCAACACAAACACACTTATAGTTTGTATATTGCACTGTTACTTACCTGTGGTGTAAAGTACATTTTTGTTACGTGTCGTCTTGAGTGCTTCAGTAATCATAAATCTTACTGAATCGCGAACTCGTACTGATATTTTCGTTTATTTTATGTTTCAGGTAAGAAACAGCCATCCAGTTCTCTGCATTTGCTCTAGCGGTCGATGCGCAGTTATGGAAACGGTATCAGGCTAAAGGTAAGAGAGTTATGTTTGCAACTGTGTTTTTTTCGCAAACTTTGCCAACGTAAATTCATACAGACTTGATGTATACCTATAGGGAGTCCGCTCCCTTCTTTCGAACAGTTAACAAGTTGACAGTTGAATACAAACATGTCTGAGCGTTGAAGCTAGTTAGTTAGTTAGTTAGTTACGTGTTCCATTGATCAATAGTACGGAAAAACCGTTATCATGTGGAACGTGTCAAATGCACAAGAAATGCGCACAGGAAACAAGTTTTTTTTCTTTATCTTTTTTTACATTATAGTGTTATACCTAAATATTTCTATTATCTATCCCATTCCCTTAAATGGCACAAAATGCATATATTATATCTCCGGATTTATTTACTCATAATCAAGAATTCATCTGTGGTATAGAAGGAGTTGTCTAGGAGGCATGATTTCAATTTGTTTTTGAAACTATTACTGCTGTCTGTCAGACATTTTATTTCATATGGTAATTTATCAAAAAGTTTTATAGCAGCATATTTTACTCCTTTCTGTGCCAAAGATAGGTTAAGTAAAGGATAATGCAGGTGTTTCTTTTTTCTGGTGTTGTAATCATGAATGTCGCTGTTGATTTTTAAACTGGTTCATGTTGTTGAGAAAAAATTTCATTACTGAGTAAGTGTACTGTAAAGCAGTTGTAAGAATTCCTAAGCTATTAAACAGATGCCTACAAGATGTGTGACTATGAACCCCACACATTATTCTAACTACTTTCTTTTGAGCACTGAATACCTTTTGCCTAAGCGTTGAGTTGCCCCAGAATATTATTCCATATGACATCAGAGAGTGGATGTATGCAAAGTATGTTAGCTTACTAATTTCTACATCATCAAAATTGGCAATTATTCTGATTGCAAAAGTTGCTGAACCTAGTCGCTTTAGGGGATCCAAAACATGAATTTTCCAATTAAGATTCTCATCTATATGTACACCCCAAAATTTAGTATACTCTACCCTGGCTACTGACTTCTTTTGGTGTGTTATGTTTATTGAAGGAATTATACTTTTTGCAACAGAAAATTGGATGTAATGTGTTTTTCAAAGTTCAGAACAAGCCCATTCGCAGAAAACCAATTAATAACTTTTCCAATGACCTTATTTGTACCATTTTCTATCGAACTTTCTTTTACTGGATTAATAATTATGCTTGTATCATCAGCAAACAGTGTCAGTTCAGCATCTTGTTTCACATAAGAAGGGAGGTCATTCACATATATCAAGAACAGGAGGGAACCCATGATCGAACCTTGTGGAACACCTAATGTAATTTCACCCCAGTTACATGAAGTGGCAAATTCCTTTGAATCACTTGAAGCATATAAAGAGATTTTTTGCTTCCTGTTCTGTAGATATGACTTAAACCACTCATATGCTGTTCCCTTTATACCATAGAATTGTAATTTCTCTAACATAATGTCATGGTTCACACAATCAAATGCTTTGGATAAGTCACAGAATACTGGTGACATTTTACTATTTAAAGACTCTGTTATGTGGACAGTGAAATTGTGTATTGCTGTCTCAGTAGAACAGATTTTCTGACATCTGAACTCTGATTTACTAAGTATCCCATTACTGTTGATTACATTTAGCAGTAATTGTATAACTGTACGTGAGTGTGCCATTTGTGATCAATTTAATTAATATAGCTATCACGTGTACTAACGGCAGGAACTTACATAGACTACAATAGTTGTATCTGCATAAAAGATTCTGACTGGACCGTGGTCAGATGTGGCGAGTCATCCTTTAGCGAACACAATTACTTAATAATTAACAGCTCCCTATTTAAATACGCAAACATCAATATTGTACCTCTTACGCTAATGAGAATCTCTCAGGGTTACTTACCATAATTTATTTGTCCGGGACATTGGAATATGGGATGTGATGAGAATGCGTGTTTTCCACTGGTTTGATGCGGTTCGAAACCATACATTCGCAGTTACCACGAAAGTTGCTCGTTTTGAGGTACACTTTCACTGACACTTGTTCGCTTCTATTATTGCATATTTCTCCGATGTCACTTTCCGCTATTAATAACAATACGCATTATGAGTATGTAAGGTTTTATATATCAACTAATGAGATGGTACTTAAATAACGAGTTGTGAAATCAGATTTAATACATATCAGCTCCTATGATTGTTTTACGTATTAGTCGGTACAGGGTGTCCCTCATAAAACCTGTATGCCTCAGGTAGCAATGAATTAACTAATAAATAATAGTAACGTTAAAAAACATATAGTTACCTGTTTATAAGAGATGCTGGAAATGGTTATCACCAACATGCTGTATTTCTGCAGGCGTTATGTTGTTAATTTCTCTAGTAATGTTCCGTTTAAGGTCGTTTATTGTGCGACGGTTGTCAGAATACATGTTGCTTTTTGGTGTGCTGCATAAATAAAAATCACACGATGTTAACTCTAGAGACGTTGGGGGGCCAGAGGCCTCTACTGGGAAGAATGTCTTCAAGGAACACGTTGGTGATTAAGCCATACTTTGGTTGGATGTTGAGCGTTTCCTCCAGTTTGTCGGGATATTGCATACAGCTTCTCTGTTTCTGTTGACTGCGCGTTGAAAGACTAAGATCTCCAGATATCTGGCACTGTTTTAAGTGTCATTGAAAAATATTCGGCCAATAATACGCACGCCGTACAATGCACACCAAACACTTGGAGGGTGGCAATTACTGAACTGTATGAAAAAAAAAAACGTAAATTTGTTACAAACTACGGCGTTCCCAGAACTCCAGGAGACAGACGTTGACTGTAGATATTGGATCACAGACACAGTCCCTTTGACTGATCAGAGATGTCACTAAACCCGCCCAAAGATGTAAACAACCATGCATGAGCAGCGTCTATTAGACGGGGGCGCCCGACAGCCGATCAGTTCCAGTCATCCCACCAGAAAAGAGGTACACGGCTCATGTTGCCTGTAGTTCAACCACGCTTAGATGGTCAATACCACGGTTCTATCGCGTCCGCATTGTTACTTTGTGCCAGGAAGGGCTCTCAACAAGGGAAGTGTCCAGGCGTCTCGGAGTGAACCAAAGCGATGTTGTTCGGACATGGAGGAGATACAGAGAGACAGGAACTGTCGATGACATGCCTCGCTCAGGCCGCCCAAGGGCTACTACTGCAGTGGATGACCGCAGCTTACAGATTATGGCTCGGAGGAACCCTGACAGGAAAGTTGAATGATGCTTTCCGTGCAGCCACAGGACCTCGTGGTACGACTCAAACTGTGCGCAATAGGCTGCACGCTGCGCAACTTCACTTGGGACGTCCATGGCGAGGTCCAATTTTCAATTAGCTCTGAGCACTACGGGACTTAACTGCTGTGGTCATCAGTTTCCTAGAACTTAGAACTACTTAAACCTAACTAACCTAAGGACATCACACACATCCATGCTCGAGGCAGGATTCGAAACTGCGATCGTAGCGGTCACGCGGTTCCAAACTGAAGCGCCTAGAACCGCATGGCCACACCGGCCGGCCTAGGCGCTTCGGTCTGGAACCACGCGACCGCTACGGTCGCAGGTTCGAAACCTGCCTCGGGCACTGATGTGTGTGATGTCCTTAGGTTAGTTAGGTTTAAGTAGTTCTAAGTTCTAGGGCACTGATGACCACAGCAGTTAAGTCCCATAGTGCTCAGAGCCATCTGAACCATTTTGAACCACCCCGGCCGGCTGGCGAGGTCCATCTTTGCAACCACGACACCATGCAGCGCGGTACAGATGGGCCCAATAACATGCCGAATGGACTGCTCAGGATTTGCATCACGTTCTCTTCACCGTCGTGTGTTAGGTATCCCAGTCAGGCTGAACGCTTTAGACAAACTGTCCAGCGAGTGCAGCAGGGTGGAGGTTCCCTGCAGTTTTGGGGTGGCATTATCTGGGGCCATTATCAAATTTACGATTCCCTGGTGCCACAGGATTTGTCCTATCAACTGATCCTTTCATTTACTCAGACCCTGCCATAAGTTTCTTTGCTCCCCAAGAGTTCCCAGCTCTCGCCGTATGAGGATAATTCGAGCGTTGTCGAACATTGGGAAGAGACGGCGTCTAGTCCAGTGGCACCTGGTGAGTGGCCCACTGCAGCAGTAGCGTGAGCCGCCACTGTATCCTCTGGTCAGACGATGAACAGTTGGGGGGCGTCGGGAGGGGGGAGGACAGGACTGGGAACAGAAGGGAACAGGGGGGAGCGAAGGCGGGAGAGCGGACGAGGAGAGGCCCGGAGAACCTGCTCCCGTCCTTGGAGAGGCAACGGGGCGCCGCCGCTCCTGCCTTCTTCCTCGGAATGCCGTCGCAGACGCAGCCGACATGTTCCGACACTCGTCTACAGCTCCACTGGGTAGCGGTAGGCCAGCTGCATCTACCCTTCAGCAACCGTGTGGTGGCCCTTTTCCTAAAAGTAATAATAATAATTATAAGGCCCGGGAAAAGAATAGGCCTCCGGTATGTTCTGCCAGTCGTAAAAGGCGACGAAAAGAACAAACCGCTAATAGGGCTAACCCCCCTTTTAGTGTCATTAGTTGGTTCAGTACAGAACTAATGAAGCCTCGGACAAGCGCTGTCATGGTCGGGGACGACGCTTGAACCCTATGCCCGCCCACAATGGTAACGACACTGCTAGCCACACGGAAAATGATTTAAATCCAAATAGAGGTGTTTTGCAGGATATGCTTCCTGCAACCACTCTAGAAGGAAAACAAAGACAGAGGATGAGATGGTCAGATGAAGTTAACCGACACCTCATGTTCTGTTATTACCAAGCAACAAACTTAGGAACCAACACAACTGGATACAGATCACAAGTATACACAACATTTATTACCAGATACCGAGAATTAAAATTTTTAACAGAACAACGACTAGCTGATCAGATCCGTGTAATAATAAAAAATAACAGGATACCCCAGTCAGAATTAGAAAACATCAAACAAGAAGTACAACAAATACTGGAATGAAATAATGTGCAATCAGAAGAAGAAGAAAATACAGTAATGGCCTCAAACATCCCAGAGCAAACAAACAAAGAACAACACGCATCAATTAAACAATCAGAGGAAAACGAAATCTTAAGACAGCCACCAGAACGAGCACAAATAGAACACGAAGTGACACACATGTTAGATATAGAAGAAAAATTTCAGCTTACATATATAGAATACAAAGACACCAATACAGACATTAGACCATTCTTGCATAGACCGCCAAATAACCCACAAGTCGAAACAACAATAACAACTATCAACACGATCACACACAACAAAATAAATGAAAACACAACTATGGAAGAGTTACAACTACTGGTTTATATAGGAGCACTCACTACACTAAATATACACACTAGGCAGAGATCAGAACCAACCAACACACAGAAGAAACCCACAAAACCAGCATGGCAACACAGGCTACAGATCAGAATAGAAAAACTGAGAAAAGACATCGGACAGCTAACACAATTTATAAGAAATGAAACATCAGGCAAAAAACGAAAAAGGTTAGGTAAAATCTCACAACAAGAAGCGATAGAGCAATTAGATGAAAAGAAGCAGAAATTACAAGCATTGGCCAAACGACTTAGAAGATACAAAAAAAGTGAAAATAGAAGGAAACAAAACCAAACATTCAACACGAACCAAAAGAAATTTTACCAGACAATAGATAACACACACATTAAAATAGACAATCCACCAAACATAACAGACATGGAACACTTCTGGAGCAACATATGGTCAAACCCGGTACAGCATAACAGGCATTCACAGTGGATACAAGCAGAAACATACAAGATGATACCACAAATGCCTGAAGTGATAATTTTGCAACGTGAAGTCACCCAAGCAATTAATTCTACTCACAATTGGAAAGCTCCTGGAAAAGATAAAATAGCAAATTTCTGGCTAAAGAAGTTCACCTCAACCCATTCACATCTAACTAAATTATTTAACAGTTACATTGCAGACCCATACACATTCCCTGATACACTTACACATGGAATAACTTATCTGAAACCTAAAGATCAAGCAGACACAGCAAACCCAGCTAAATATCGTCCCATAACATGCCTACCAACAATATACAAAATATTAACTTCAGTCATTATACAGAAATTAATGACACATACAACACAGAACAACGTTATAAATGAAGAACAAAAAGGCTGTTGCAAAGGAGCACGAGGATATAAAGAGCAACTGATAATAGATGCAGAGGTGACATATCAAGCTAAAACTAAACAAAGGTCGCTACACTACGCATACATTGATTACCAAAAAGCTTTTGATAGTGTACCCCACTCATGGTTACTACAAATAATGGAAATATACAAAGTAGATCCTAAATTGATACAGTTCCTAAACATAGTAATGAAAAATTGGAAAACCACACTTGATATCCAAACAAATTCAAATAATATCACATCACAGCCAATACAGATTAAGCGTGGAATATACCAAGGAGACTCATTAAGTCCTTTCTGGTTCTGCCTTGCTCTGAATCCACTATCCAACATGCTAAATAATACAAATTATGGATACAATATTACTGGAACATACCAACACAGAATCACACATTTGCTATACATGGATGATCTAAAACTACTGGCAGCAACAAATCAGCAACTCAGCCAATTACTAAAGATAACAGAAGTATTCAGCAATGATATAAATATGGATTTTGGAACAGACAAATGTAAGAAAAATAGCATAGTCAAGGGAAAACACACTAAACAAGAAGATTACATATTGGATAACCACAGCGACTGCATAGAAGCGATGGAAAAAACAGATGCCTATAAATATCTAGGATACAGGCAAAAAATAGGAATAGATAATACAAATATTAAAGAAGAACTAAAAGAAAAATATAGACAAAGACTAACAAAAATACTGAAAACATAATTGACAGCAAGAAACAAGACAAAAGCTATAAATACATATGCTATACCAATATTGACCTACTCATTTTGAGTAGTGAAATGGAGTAACGCAGACCTAGAAGCACTCAATACACTTACACGATCACAATGCCACAAATATAGAATACATCACATACATTCAGCAACAGAAAGATTCACATTAAGCAGAAAGGAAGGAGGAAGGGGATTTATCGACATAAAAAACCTACATTATGGACAGGTAGACAATTTAAGAAAATTCTTTCTGGAACGAGCAGAAACTAGCAAAATACACAAAGCAATCACTCATATACGAGTAAATACATCGGCTACACCACTGCAATTTCATAACCGCTTCTACAAACCTTTAGATCTCATAACATCAACAGATACGAAGAAAGTGAATTGGAAAAGGAAAACACTACATGGCAAGCACCCGTATCAACTAACACAGCCACACATCGATCAAGACGCGTCCAACACATGGCTAAGAAAAGGCAATATATACAGTGAGACGGAAGGATTCATGATTGCAATACAGGATCAAACAATAAACACCAGATATTACAGTAAGCATATTATTAAAGATCCCAATACCACAACAGATAAATGCAGACTTTTCAAACAACAAATAGAAACAGTAGATCACATCACAAGTGGATGTACAATACTAGCAAATACAGAATACCCCAGAAGACATGACAATGTAGCAAAAATAATACATCAACAACTTGCCATACCACATAAACTAATAAAACAACACGTTCCCACATACAAGTATGCATCACAAAATGTATTGGAGAATGATGAATACAAATTATACTGGAACAGAACCATTATAACAGATAAAACAACACCACATAACAAACCTGACATCATACTCACCAATAAAAAGAAGAAATTAACACAACTAATCGAAATATCCATACCCAATACAACAAATATACAGAAGAAAACAGGAGAAAAATTTGAAAAATACATCCAACTGGCTGAGGAAGTCAAGGACATGTGGCATCAGGATAAAGTTGACATTATACCAATTATACTATCAACTACAGGAGTCATACCACACAATATCCACCAGTACATCAACGCAATACAGCTACATCCAAACTTATATATACAACTGCAGAAATCTCTAATTATTGATACATGTTCAATTACCCGAAAGTTCCTAAATGCAATGTAACATATACCGCACAGTTAAAAGGAAGTCACGCTTGATCAAGGTCCGCGTCACTTTCCATTTTTAACCAGGCATAGCGTCTGAGAAAGGAAAGAAATAACAATAATAATAATAATAGTAATAATAATCTGAATGAGGATTGTAACCAGGGCTGAAGGATGTAGGCCCTGCACGCCCACATCGACCTGGTGATCATGGCTAAAGTTCTACTGTCAGTTCCGTATTTGTTAGTTACTAATCGAGGATGTGGGGCCGTGATGTTATAAGTGCGTCTCGGTAAGATTACCCACTAACATGGTCGCATCGAGGAGACAGTGGACGAAAAGCGAGCAAAGGTTAGCGGTTTCAAGGTAGAGGAAAAAAAGTGCGAAGGCAAGCTCGGAGGGGGAAAAAACCTCTACGCTAGCGGTTTTCTTGCTGTCTCCGACAGATCATATGAGGGTAGGATGGTTGTTAGTTTTGGGTATCGTGCAAAACTCGGGACCGTTCTCATAGGTCGTCGTAAAGAGGGTCAGTCCTTTCGAGGAGGGGTACTGCTGGGCATATAACCCTCCTACCTCTCCTGCTAATTACGCTTTTCTGTATGACCGTGTAGCTAAAGTCCCTAATATGGCTACAGTCTGGAGCCGCGCGACCGCTACGGTCGAAGGTTCGAATCCTGCCTCGGGCATGGATATATGTGATGTCCTTAGGTTTGTCAGATTTAAGTAGTTCTAAGTTATAGGGGACTGATGACCTCAGAATGTAAGTCCCATAGTGCTCAGAGCCATTTTTTCCCCCTAATATGTCGGGAAGCATCTACTCCGAAGAATGCCGGTCGTGGTGGCCGAGCGGTTCTAGGTGCTACAGTCCGGAACCGTGCGACTGCTACGGTCGCAGGTTCGAATCCTGCCTCGGGCGTGGATGTGTGTGATGTCCTAAGGTCAGTTGGGTTTAAGTAGTTCTAAGTTCTAGAGGACTGATGACGGCAGATGCTAAGTCCCATAGTGCTCACAAGGGAACCTCCCCATCGCACCCCCGTCGGATTTAATTATAAATTGGCACAGTGGATAGGCCTTGAAAAAGTGAACGCAGATCAATCGACAAAACAGGAAGAAGTTACGTGGAACTATGAAACAAATAAGCAAAAATATACAATCTGAGTAGTCCATGTGAAAGATAGGCAACGTCAAGGATAATCTGAGCTCAAGAGCGCCGTGGTCCCGAGGTTAGCGTGAGCAGCTGCGGTACGAGGGGCCCTTGGTTCAAGCCTTCCTTCGAGTGAAAATTTTACTTTCTTTATTTTCGCAAAGTTATGATCTGTCCGTTCGTTCATTGACGTCTCTGTTCACTGTAACAAGTTTAATGTCTGTGTTTTGCGACCGCACCGCAAAACCGTGCGATTAGTAGACGAAAGGACGTACCTCTCCAATGGGAACCGAAAACATTTGATTGCAAGGTCATAGGTCAACCGATTCCTCCACAGGAAAACACTTCTGATATATTCTATAAGACACTGGTGACGGCATGTCCGTCACATGACAGGAATATGTTGCCGACCCACCTAACTTGTACACTTGGCGAATGGGTATAAAGATTCTTTTACCTTGCCCGATTTAGGTTTTCTTGTGGATGTGATAATCACTCCCAAAAAAGTGATGAAAACGTAAGAGTTTGTCACATAAACTGCAACAAATGAATGCAACAATATCACAGTCGCACAGTTTTCCCTGTGATCTGTCAAAACATATGTTTTTAACGTTTTCAAGTTTTTCCGTTTGTAGACCGTCAGATCCTGCATATGTCCAAGCAAATCCGAACATGTCCTGGAATTTTGGAGAGCGGAGTTGACTATGTGTGAGTGCCTGAACTTTGATA
This sequence comes from Schistocerca americana, assembly GCF_021461395.2. Taxonomy (NCBI): domain Eukaryota; kingdom Metazoa; phylum Arthropoda; class Insecta; order Orthoptera; family Acrididae; genus Schistocerca; species Schistocerca americana. Next base: position 78,950,730 of record NC_060127.1, read on the forward strand.
ATTGACACACGATCACGTAAACAATACTGCTCTGTGTACCTGTGCAGCTTCGCAAAATAATTGTCTCATAATAAAAAATTAAACTTTTCACTCGAGGAAGAGTTGAACCAAGTACCTCTCGTTCCGCAGCTGCTCACGCTAACCACGGGACCACGGCACTGCTGAGCTCACTGGTTCCTTGATGTTGCGTATCTTGCGCATGGACTACTCAGTTTGTATGTTTTGCGTATTTTTTCATAGCTCCACACAACTTCTTCCTGTTTTCTCGAGTGATCCGTGTTCAGTTTTTCAAGGCCTATCCACTGTGCCAACTTATAACTAAATCTGAGGGGGGTGCGATGGGGAGGTTCCCTTGTCAGAGTCATTTGAACCATCTTCCGTCAGTATACGTAAGTGCGAATAACAGAGTAACCATGTAGCTGTATAGGTAGGTGTAACTATACAATTTCACCTTGGGTGGGTTCTCATAGCACATACCCTCGTGCTACCAACAAGTGAATAGTTAACAGCTTCAGTGAATGCTGTTTATCTGAGACTTGGCCGTGAGTTTTTGGGCTTTAGAACCACTGCGCGCCGTACCGTTGACCGCTACGTCGGAATTTGCCTGACTGAGGCAGGAATCCTTATTTGCGAAGGCAAAAGTCCACCGGTGACGTCATCCGAGGTGTGGAGCAATTCCCACCGGCGCGTAACTAGACGGGCATCCGCCGGTTTCCGGTTGTGTAGCGCGGCTGACCTCTGCTCAGGAGAAAGGCTGTCCAACTCACCTGTGGAGTGACTCAGTCTTCCTAACATGTTAAAACCGTAGGTCGAACATGATCTTTGAGTCAGTCCGTTTGGTCGCTTAATGGCACTCTCTCAACGAATTCAGCGCTGTAGACAAACGCAACCAGGTCCTTGACTTTAGAAAGGCATTCGAAAAAGTGACGTATTTTCTCTTACAAGGGGAGTCACCATACTGTAAATCAAGGATTTTGATGCGCTTCAAATACGAGGGCTATCCACGAAGTACATTACGTTTAAGAATTAAAAATAAATAAAGTATTGGACATTTTTTTATTATATACAGATGAAAGCCACACTTAAATACTACTTTTCTACATAGTTACCATTTAAATTAAGGCACTTATCGTAGCGATGGACGAGCTTGGAAATTCCTTCGTCGTAAAATTCGGCCGCCTGCGCCTTCAACCACGTGGTTACCTCTTCTTGAAGCTGTGCGTCGTCATCAAAACGCTGCATAGCCAACCACTTCTTCATTGCTGGGAATAAGTGGAAGTCGCTCGGTGCCAGGTCGGGACTGTACGGTGGATAGGGAAACAACTCTCACTTAAAAGATTTGAGAACTTCGCGAGTGGCATTTGCCGTGTGGGCCCGGGCGTTGTCGTGAATCAGCAAGATCTTTGAGCCCAACTTTTCCCTGCGCTTGTTTTGTATTGCTCTTCTGAGGTTGTGCAGAGTTTGGCAATACCTTTGAGAGTTTATTGTAGTGCCTCTTTCCAGGAAATCCACAAAAATCACACCTTTTCTGTCCCAAAAGACAGTCGCCATCACCTTCCTTGCCGACGTTGTCTGCATGCATTTCTTGGGTTTTTGGGGGGAATTTGTGTGCCGCCACTGCATTGACTGCAATTTTGTCTCGCAGTTCACATGCTTAACCCATGTTTCGTCGCCAGTAACGATGCGATCGAGTAATGAGTCGCCATCTTTCTCGTAAGCGTCCAAAAACGTTAACGCTGCAGCCATTCGCTGATTTTTGTGAATCTCTGTCAAGATTTTTGGTATCCATCTTGCAGAAAACTTGTGGTAACCAAGCTTTTCGGTAATGATTTCGTGGAACAAACTTCGTGAAATTTGTGGAAAACTCATAGAGAGTTTCGTTATTGTGAAATTACGGTTTTCACGGACCGCGGCATCGACTTTTTCGACAAGTTCGGCAGTCACTATGCTGGGTCTTCCACTTCGCTCTTCGTCGTGAACGTTAGTTCGGCCATTTTTAAATTTTATGACCCATTGACGCACTCCACCTTCAGTGATTATGTTGTCCCCATACACTTCACAAAGCTGCCGATAGATTTCTATCGGTGTACAGTTTTTTGGAGTCAGAAACCTTATTACAGCACGCACTTCACACTTCGCGGCATTTTCTGTTAACGCTGAAATTTCAAACAGTTACAGTAACTCAACGGAGTACACCACGAACCTCTCACTAACACGGCAGGATGCCGACTGAGCGGCGGAATGCCATGACACCAAGATGGCCGCGCTAGCCCCGCCCCTAAGGCCGGTATTACACTATCAAATTTCTTTGTCCAATATCTTTGTCAAAGATATTTGATAGTGTAATAGGGATCTTTGACAAATGTCGTCCAATATTTGATCAAATCTAGGCCGAGGCCGTATATTTGATCAAAGAAATCGCTTGTCTTCTGTTCACTGCAATGCGATATGTTACCACGCGGAGCGCTAGCATCGCTGCAGCGTTCTGTCGTCTGTAGTGTTTTTATAACCATTGCCGGTAAATACAATTGGTGTGTGCTGACAACTACAGAATTAATAGAGATGTCTGAAGCTTATGAGGCGCTTTACAACGTGAGGCACCCTGAATAAAAAATAGATTAAGAAGATTGGAGACCTAACCTGACCTAACCTAACCTAACCTAACATAACATAACCCTCTCCTGTAGCAAGGAATCGGAGTGTTATAGTGAGCCTGTCTTCTGAAGATGTAGCAGTTCTTAAGTGAAAATTGTGCTTTGTGATATGAGGATACACTTCATTGAACACATACAGAAATGTATGCTCATCCATTCTTAAGTAATTGATGTACGACTTGACGTCTTCCACTGTAAGCTCACGTAACAAGTTTTGTTGAATGCTTTTATCGTGTCGTCGTAAAACCCACGGCTTCACCCAGATTAAATTAGTTTTTCGTTCCATAGATCCGTGCTGAGGAGATCCTCATGGATGTGGAACATGTCGATTTTTTTAAGCTGAAATAAAAATACTAATAGTATGAATAAATACATCATTTGTTTCTATTAAAAATTTCGCCAATGGAGTAGAAGGAGTTGGCCAGTAGTAAGTCTTTCAGGCTCCTTTTAAACTGATCTTTATTTCTAACTAAATTTTTTATGTTTCCTGGCAAATTATTGAAGACGAGTGTTCCTGAGTAGTGGACCCCTTTTTGAACTAAAGTAAGTGTTTTTAAGTCCTTGTGCAGATTATTTTTGTTCCTGGTATTGTATGTATGAACTGAGTTGTTTGTTGGAAAAAGAGATATATTATTTACGACAAATTTTATTAAGAAGTAAATATACTGAGAGGCAGTAGTTAACGTGCGAGCCGGAAGTATAGTGAGACTGTCATTTTGGCCTACGAGAGTTATAGTTTTTTTTTGTTTCTTTCTCATGCCTAGATAACTGTACAAACATATCGTTGCATGTATTGTAATAATCATTACATATAATGATCGACATGCAACAATATCTCTACGGAAGTATCTAGGCATGAAATACAAAACAAAAAAAGCTAACCTGCAAATCTCGTACGTCCAAACGACAGTCTCACTGTACTTCTGGCCCGCCAACAGTTTCATTTTCTTTCTTATTTTCCCCCAGTGCCAATGCAAGAATCTGAAGTACCCAGTTCTTTGAAGAGGTTTCTGCAGGAGGTCCGTGAATTTACTCCACAAATAATACGTATTACACGCTTTTGGACCTTGAAAACTTTTGTTTGACTTCAAGATTTACCCCAAAATATTATCCCATATGAGATTATGGAATGAAAGTATGCAAGCTTTTTCATTTTTATGTTGCCTATGTCTGCTAACACTCGAATTGCAAATACAGATTTGTTAAGGCGTTTCTGCAGTTCTGTGGTGTGCTCCTCCCAACTGAATTTATTATCAAGTTGTAATCCCAGGACTTTTAAGACTGTCAACCTCGCATGTATGGTTCCATTTTCTCCCCCCCACTTCTTTTCCGCATGTGCACACAATGCAATTGGAGTGCGTAGAACTGCTGCGGTTAATAACAAGTTGTTGTCAGCCATCTTGAACTTTGACGAAAAATTTGATGATAGTGTAATACCCCTTGTAGCGCTACGTCAAAGATCTTTGTCAAATATATTGGACGGAATATTGGATCACATCTTTGATCAAATCTTTGACAAAGAAATTTGATAGTGTAATACCGGCCTAACGGACACAAACGAAAGCGTAATGTACTTTGTGGATAGCCCTCGTATGTTGTAGAAGCACTTACCGTGAGTACCTGGATATCCGGTTTTTTTAGCGACAGGCCTTGGTTTTTGAGAAAATCGATTTTTAAGTTCATTGCGTTCTTTGTATACCCGTAACGTTACATATATTCCGAGCAAGTCAGCGTAGCGCTGGTGGTACCGTGTTCGAATCCTGCTCCCATATGTTTTTTTATGCATGCAAGAACCGTCCGAAAAATTTGCTCCTAACGTTCAATAGTAGACCAATTAACTGGGAAACACAGAAATGTGGTCGTGTCCTGCACGAAATCCGGGAAGTTCACGAAACTGATGTACGACGAATTTTTGCGTTCTGTAATTCTTCCGTATGTGGGACAGAAAAATACTTTATACGATCATCTATTCACTGATGAAAGGAAAGCGAGCACCTGCACCCTAAAAGTGGTTCCACCAAAGTTCACTCCTTATTGCCAGCCCTGCGATGTTTATTTTTACCGACAGGTGAAAATCTTCACGACAATTATTCAGAATGCTCCCGACTTGATGAAAGACAATAGAGAGATCGCTTCTAGGGCAGATTCGATAAAATTACATTCGCTAACCCTACATCAATTCAGCGCACCTAATTTTGAAAACATGATTAGATACGCATGGTTCGCATCGGAATTAGCGGATGAAAGAGAAATCTTTTTTGAATGCAAAACAATTGTGTTTCCCAGTATCGCTCATGAAGAAACCGTGCGCCTGCAAGACGGTTGCTTTCATAAAATGCGCGTGGTGCTGATCACAATAGCCATAAATCAACACGATATCGACCTTTTCCACAGTTAGTAAACGGTCCATTTTAACGCGGGTAATGTATAACGAAACAAATACCGTCCGCATTGGCGGAATGTTACGTGATACCACGTACTTGCACGTTTGTGACTATTACAGCGCCATCTATCACAAAGCGAAAAATGTGGTCCAACTAAACCATTCATATTTCTTTACATACTACACGAATATGTAATAAAAAGGGGGTTCCTATTTAAAAAAACGCAGTTGATATCCGTTTGACCAGTGGCAGCGCCATGTAGCGTGCCAACCATAGCGCCATCTGGTTTCCCCCTTCAAGCCAGACGAGTTTCGTTCTTTTTAGTTTTTTCGTTTGATGCTTATTTCGTGAGATATTTGGCCCGGTCACTATCAATGGACCACCCAGTATATATTCTCTTTGGAAATTCCCTTTACAAACTTCTAGGACTTGTAGAGGGAGTGAGTATGTAATATTCTGAATCGGAACCCAAGTCTAGAAACGTACCGTTTCCGTTGTATGACGTCTTCAGTTCAGATCTGTGACGCTTTCACGTCTGCTGAGGTGGCCCAACCGCGTGGTCGCCGCGGTCTCCGGATTTAGCTCGTGTGTACTACTTCTTGTGGGTCGAATGCAAAGTTTAATTTACGAGGCTCTTGTAGAGGCAGAGGAAGATCTGCTGGCACGAGTTCTGGTCGTTGGACTATGGAAGAGACACCGGGTGGAATGGAGAGTGTGTACCAGAACGTGTTTCGTAAGTAGAATGCCTGTAACAACGTAGGTGGTCTCCACATCGAACCGCTGTTGTAATGCGTCACTACTGTTCTGTATGTAAAGTGTACTGGGTTGTTTTTTCTTTTGTAAGTATGTAAATACGTAACGATTAAGCGTAAATTCAGACAAGTGTGCTTAAGTGATAAATGGATGTATTGTTAAGTTTCCTTTCGGATTGTTACCTATAACTGTACTGTGTTACGCCTAATACATTTCCTCAAGCAGATGACTTAAACATCTCAATTGAAATGGTCGTAGTTGCTATTCAAAATACACTCCTGGAAATTGAAATAAGAACACCGTGAATTCATTGTCCCAGGAAGGGGAAACTTTATTGACACATTCCTGGGGTCAGATACATCACATGATCACACTGACAGAACCACAGGCACATAGACACAGGCAACAGAGCATGCACAATGTCGGCACTAGTACAGTGTATATCCACCTTTCGCAGCAATGCAGGCTGCTATTCTCCCATGGAGACGATCGTAGAGATGCTGGATGCAGTCCTGTGGAACGGCTTGCCATGCCATTTCCACCTGGCGCCTCAGTTGGACCAGCGTTCGTGCTGGACGTGCAGACCGCGTGAGACGACGCTTCATCCAGTCCCAAACATGCTCAATGGGGAACAGATCCGGAGATCTTGCTGGCCAGGGTAGTTGACATACACCTTTTACAGCACGTTGGGTGGCACGGGATACATGCGGACGTGCATTGTCCTGTTGGAACAGCAAGTTCCCTTGCCGGTCTAGGAATGGTAGAACGATGGGTTCGATGACGGTTTGGATGTACCGTGCACTATTCAGTGTCCCCTCGACGATCACCAGTGATGTACGGCCAGTGTAGGAGATCGCTCCCCACACCATGATGCCGGGTGTTGGCCCTGTGTGCCTCGGTCGTATGCAGTCCTGATTGTGGCGCTCACCTGCACGGCGCCAAACACGCATACGACCATCATTGGCACCAAGGCAGAAGCGACTCTCATCGCTGAAGACGACACGTCTCCATTCGTCCCTCCATTCACGCCTGTCGCGACACCACTGGAGGCGGGCTGCACGATGTTGGGGCGTGAGCGGAAGACGGCCTAACGGTGTGCGGGACCGTAGCCCAGCTTCATGGAGACGGTTGCGAATGGTCCTCGCCGATACCCCAGGAGCAACAGTGTCCCTAATTTGCTGGGAAGTGGCGGTGCGGTCCCCTACGGCACTGCGTAGGATCCTACGGTCTTGGCGTGCATCCGTGCGTCGCTGCGGTCCGGTCCCAGGTCGACGGGCACGTGCACCTTCCGCCGACCACTGGCGACAACATCGATGTACTGTGGAGACCTCACGCCCCACGTGTTGAGCAATTCGGCGGTACGTCCACCCGGCCTCCCGCATGCCCACTATACGCCCTCGCTCAAAGTCCGTCAACTGCACATACGGTTCACGTCCACGCTGTCGCGGCATGCTACCAGTGTTAAAGACTGCGATGGAGCTCCGTATGCCACGGCAAACTGGCTGACACTGACGGCGGCGGTGCACAAATGCTGCGCAGCTAGCGCCATTCGACGGCCAACACCGCGGTTCCTGGTGTGTCCGCTGTGCCGTGCGTGTGATCATTGCTTGTACAGCCCTCTCGCAGTGTCCGGAGCAAGTATGGTGGGTCTGACACACCGGTGTCAATGTGTTCTTTTTTCCATTTCCAGGAGTGTATTATATACTCACTCCCCTTTGCAAGTCCTAGAAGTTTGTAACCGGAATTTCCGAACAGACAGTATAAATCGTCTAGTGCGATAACCTCGGAAGCTCGTCGAGACTGCAGTGAAAAGATCGTATGGCATTTTTGCCGGGATCCCCCCCTCTGGGGTTGCTCAGTCGCCCAGTGCAAGTCTTAATAGTTCACGCCCCTTCCACGACTTGGCCGCATTTCTGATTAATCTGGCCATTAAAATTGCTACTCCAAGAAGAAATGCACATGGTAAACGGGTATTCATTGGAGAAATATATTATACTAGAACTGACATGTGATTACATTTTCACGCAATTTGGGTGCATATATCCTGAGAAATCAGTACCCAGAACAACCACCTCTGGCCGTAATAACGGCCTTGATACCCCTGGGCATTGAGTCAAACAGAGCTTCGATGGCGTGTACAGGTACAGCTGCCCATGCAGCTTCAACACGATACCACGGTTCATCACGAGTAGTGACTGGAGTGTTGTGACGAGCCAGTTGCTCTCCCTCCATTGACCAGACGTTTTCAGTTGGTGAGAGATCTGGAGAATGTGCTGGCCAGGGCAGCAGTCAAACATTTTCTGTATCCAGAAAGGCCCGTACAGGATCTGCAACATGCGGTCGTGCATTATCCTGCTGAAATGTAGGGTTTCGCAGGGATCGCATGAAGGATAGAGCCACGTGTCGTAACACATCAGAAATGTAACGTCCACTGTTCAAAGCGCCGTCAATGCGAACAAGAGGTGACCGAGACGTGTAACCAATGGCACCCCATACCATCACGCTGGGTGATACGCCAGTATGGCGATGAGGAATGCACGCTTCCAATGTGCGTTCACCGCGATGTCGCCAAACACGGGTGCGACCATCATGATGTTGTAAACAGAACCTGGATTCATCCGAAAAAATGGCGTTTCGTCATTCGTGCACGCAGGTTCGTCGTTGAGTACACCATCGCAGGCGGTGCTGTCTGTGATGCAGCGTGAAGGGTAACCGCAGCCATGGTCTCCGAGCTGATAGTCCATGATAGTGCCACAGACATGATACGTGGAGTGGCAAACATTAAAACAAAGGCGTTTTTCGTATCCACGGGATCTTCTCATGAAATTACAATCACCAGTTTTCTCCTCCGATTGCGAAAACATCCTGTTTCCACCCACCTACATATGGAGAAATGATCACCACGATAAAGTAAGAGAAATCAGGGCTCGCACAGAAAAATTTAAGCGCTCGTTTTTCTCGTGTGCCGTTCGAGAGTGGAACGGTAGACAGACAGCTTGAAGGTGGTTCATTGATCCCTCTGCCAGGCACTTTATTGTGAATAGCAGAGTAATCTCGTAGATGTAGATGGCGTTTTAATACCGTCGTAACGCTGTAGATCTTGCGACCAGTTTCAGTCCGTGCACTTTATTTTTTAGATGATATGCTCTTACGACCGTGCCGTGCATAATTACGCGTGACACGCGATTTTTAAAGGATGTGGACGGTGGATCCTCATCTGTTACAAGTGGTCACTACGTCTCCGTAAGCACTACATCCACTACAGTTGCGTGGCTGTGATGTTGTAGAACTCTCTTCGTCATGGCGGGTTTTTATGTTTTGATACGCACTTGCCCGTAACTAGCGCTGCTAAAAGAACTATAATTTTTAAAATACAGCCCAGTGGAATGATGTCTTTCCCCCTTTCTTTCCATAATTCGCCAAGCTTTACATTTCTTTGACATGTTGTGCAACCGTAACCTAACTGAATGATTTTGTGCTCACTTTTTCACTCTCAATTACCACTTTTGGCTCCAAAAGCCACGACAGTGGATGAAACAAGAGCTTCGTTTTGGCCTTGGGACTACGGTTCATTTCAGTGTCATTTTGCAATTCAGCGTCATCTGCAAATGATCTAAGAAGGCGCTACAGATTGTCTCCTTAACCGTTTATACAAAGAATAGCAGGAGGACTGTGACATTTCCTGGGAACTACACGTATCATTTCGGTTTCACTAGATTACTTGCCACGAACGCTGTGGCCTTCGTGACAGGGAACCACTTATCTAGTAGCACAACTGCCAAGCGAACATTCCCAGGTAAAAATAAACGATGTTGAAGAAACTTGGCGTGTTTGCAGAGTGGTCAAAATAATGCAGTACGTAGTTTTTCGTTTTTAAGGTGTAAAAAACACCGCGAAAAGTTATTTGGCGTATTAGGTTTAGAGGAAATGTCTTCGAAACCATGAAATATAAGAAATGTATTTTATATAAGAAATGTGTTATATATATATATATATATATATATATATATATGTGTGTGTGTGTGTGTGTGTGTGTGTGTGTGTGTGTGTATGTATGTGTGTGTGTGTTGAAATGTTTTAATAACGAAATTTTGCAAAGTACCCGACTATCTTTAATTAAGTTTGCAGACTGATAACTTTTGTTACAATCAGAATTAAAGAAGCTTCTACGCCACATTCGTCAATATATAATGAAACTGGTTTCCTGAAATGCCGTTTTTGGAAAATAAGTTGTACACAACATGCTGTCGAAATATTTTTAACACACGCAATTAAAATATCTGTTACTTATTATCCTACTTATTTGTTTTACTTATTTTTTATGATTTATATTGTAATTTTATGTTTGACATTAATGTTTTTTTTAGTTTACCAAACGACAATGCTTGAAACATAACGTTTTTTTAGACCATGCACATAAAGTGAACGGAAGTTCTTCTCATAATATAGGTGATGGACAACACAATATAAAACAAAATTCAGCAGGATTTCAAAGTATCGCGAGTGATCCTGTAAATATCCTGATTTTTACCATTCTAAAACCTCGGCGAAGAGAACTGATTATGTTCTGGAGACTGCAGCTTAGTTATGTTGTTTCTCAAGCGGAGATAGACGTCACAGACATACTGCAGAACTAGATCTGAAAATCTTCTTACAAAGCCAACAGCTGTTCCTGTCCCTTCGTGACTTTGGGGATCACCAGATGAAAAACTTCCTTGGCCTCAGGTACGACCCTCAGAACGGTTGCTCTCACTGACCACGGCAAGAATATAACAGCAACACAAATTTTTCGCCGGCCGAAGTGGCCGTGCGGTTAAAGGCGCTGCAGTCTGGAACCGCAAGACCGCTACGGTCGCAGGTTCGAATCCTGCCTTGGGCATGGATGTTGTCCTTAGGTTAGTTAGGTTTAACTAGTTCTAAGTTCTAGGGGACTAATGACCTCAGCAGTTGAGTCCCATAGTGCTCAGAGCCATTTGAACCATTTTGAACAAATTTTTCTCCCGCTTAGTGAAAGAAAATTTCTCTGAAATGTCTTTTGAGATACTCAGACGTTAGTTTTACAATTTCCCACGTGACGATCAATATAATCGCCCTTCAGTCAGTAGTACATAATCAGTTCGCTGAGGTTTCCAGGGCACTGAAATATGCCTCATACAAATCAGATTATTTAGAGGATCTCCCGACACAATTTGAGAATCGTGCTGAACTTCGTTTTATATTGTGTTCTTCATCGTGTGTATTGTGAGAAGAAATTGCGTTCATATTCATGGTGTAAGAAAATTATGTTTTAAGCACTCTTATTTTCAATTAACAAAATACACCTTTGTGAAACGGAAAACTAAAAAAAAAATAATTGCTAAAATAAAATACTTTTTAATATAAAAGCTGTGGTGTCGCCGCCAGACACCACACTTGCTAGGTGGTAGCCTTAAAAATCGGCCGCGGTCCGTTAGTATACGTCGGACCCGTGTGTCGCCACTATCAGTGATCGCAGACCGAGCGCCGCCACACGGCAGGTCTAGTCTAGCACTCGCCCCAGTTGTACAGAAGACTTTGCTAGTGATGGTTCACTGTCTAGAGACGACAGTTTAGCATAGCCTTCAGCTACGTCATTTGCTACGACCTAGCAAGGCGCCATATTCAGTTACTATAATTACGATCTTCAAGAATGTATTCTGAACAAATAATATTGTGAATCATGTACCATCAAGAGCGACGTTCATCATTAATGGATTAAAGTTAGGTATCAAATTAATTACGTCCGCTTTCTCAATTCTCATTCCTTGTCATGTTCCAGACCTCACGTCAGTATAGTTCTTCCCTCCTCACGCCAGCCTGCGTGAGCTAAAACGCGTGCATTTCGGCCTCCACTCGTAACACGGTGTTGGCTCTTCTGCCAACACAAAAAAAGCTTTTAAAATTAACAAAAATTATGAAATATTTTCTCCTAGCCCCATAAGGATACCTAGTCCTTAAAATTGGTGCTTGTCAATTTTTGATAGCTTTGAAAATACCTCTAGGATTTAAAACGAAAAATGTGAGGCACATGCAGTACAGAATAGCAAGAAAGTGAACCATTCATGTATCGATAGTGTATCGCATGCCACACGTTTTCTCATAGCTATTAAAAATTCCCAATCACAAATTTTCGTGACTATCTGTATGGGGTTTGGAATTTGTAACTTCCGGGACTAAGAGAAATTATTTTATCTTTTTAGGCCTTTTTAAAAACGTGTTATAAAGTTTCTTATTTGAATAATAACTTTCTGCTCTTTAGTCTTGTGTGTGTCAAATTTTTCAGTCGATTTCAAACATTTCGACGAGATCACACTAGAGGTATGTGGTACATTTCAGAATTATTTCAGTTTGTCTTCAACTGAGTCAATCGATACGTCGCTTCCTCCTAAGATTGTTTCACAAAAAGACATCGAAGGTAAAAATAAGAGTGAATCCAGCTCACACGGGGACTTCAGCAATCGTTCTTACCACGAAACATTCGCAAATGGAACGGGAAAAGGGAGAAATAGCAGTGGTACACAAAGTACCCTCCGCCAAACGCCACACACGGAAGAAGGTTAATATTGCATTGTCATCAAGTTAGTTCATCGGGAAGTTAGTTTAAAATCAGCTACAAAATTTGTACCGAGCAAATAGACAAGAAAGCGATCTATCTTAATGATGTTACGACGTGAATTAAAAACGTAGAATAACAATACAACACCTAAAACAAAAATAAGAAAAACAGATAATCAGAATCACAATTAATGTTTATTCATTTTAATGAGGTATGTCGAAAACGGTCTGACAGGACGTCGTGTCCAGCTTATTTCCCAAAAATGGCATTTCAGAAACCAGCTTTACTACATATGGATGGATGAAGAGGGAAAGTTTCTGTAATTTTGGTTGTAGCAAACGTTTTTGCTTTGCAAAATTAACCGACGGCGATGGCGCAATTAGCGAAATTTCAGATTATTAAAAATGTTAATTATAAAGTTTTCAAGAACGTTGATAACATTTTAACTTTTATATGAAAAATATTTTTTATACATTTTTCATGATTTCGAAGATATTTCCTCTAAACGTAATATCCCAAATTACCTTTCTCTGTGTGTTGTACCTCTTAAAAGTGAAATTGCGCAAAAAAGAAAAAGAGTGGCCAGGTTCGTGTATGACTCGAGCACTGTGGGTTCCGCACGGACTTAATTATGTACACATAGGCAGTTCACCCACTCCGCAAATGAGAATCTCGACAACTTTTGCCTGTTATCGACATTAATACTGGCAAGATGTTTGTCCTAGAGAATGCAAGACTTTCTAGAATGTTTTAATTGTGAGTCTGTAGTCGGACAACAAATGACAAAAGGAATATTTTTTCATGTAATATAAATTCAAGTTAACATTTTCTCCCTTTACTTGTACTGTGAAATCTTGCTTCTTACCAAATTTAATGATTATAGACCTACCCGTAAGGCAGCAAAAGGGGTCGTAACGGACGGAAAACAGACAGCTGGATAACAAATGGCATAAAAGATTTTTCGTATGATATAATTACGAATTAACAGTTTCGGATTTTTCTCTTTAATTGTACTGTGGGACATTTCTTCTTGTCAAATGTCACGATTTAGGTCAACCGTAAGAATCCTATAGGTTTTGATGAGTGAGTTTGAGAGTACAAATATATGTGACATAGATGGCTGTATCTTTTGTCTGCACTGACATAGAAACTTCAGTGTTTTACACTGCCAAGGGATCGTAAACCTTAATCTGTGACTTTAACTTCAACTTGATACGTCTCCCTGCTCCTGAGAAGGAGGGTTTTTAGCCGTTGGGCAGACAGACGAACATCTAAGTGGTTCTATTAGAGTTCAGTTTTTACCGATTTATGTACGAAATTCTGAAGGTGGCGGAGGGGGGGGGGGGGAGAGGGGTTGGGTTGTGTTGGGGGAGGAGACCAGACTGCGAGGTCATCGGTCTCATCGGATTAGGGAGGGAAGTCGGCCGTGCCCTTTTCAAAGGAACCATCCCGGCATTTGCCTGAAGAGATTTTAGGGAAATCACGGAAAACCTAAATCAGGATCGCCGGACGCGGGATTGAACCGTCGTCGTCCGCATCTCGTGGTCGTGCGGTAGCGTTCTCGCTTCCCACGCCCGGGTTCCCGGGTTCGATTCCCGGCGGGGTCAGGGATTTTCTCTGCCTCGTGATGACTGGGTGTTGTGTGGTGTCCTTAGGTTAGTTAGGTTTAAGTAGTTCTAAGTTCTAGGGGACTGATGACCTCAGAAGTTAAGTCCCATAGTGCTCAGAGCCATTTGAACCGTCGTCCTTCCGAATGCGAGTCCAGTGTGCTAAGGTGGCAGGGGTAAAATACAGGGAGCAAAAGCCTATTTACAATTTGTACAGAAACCAGATGGCAGTTGTAAGAGTCGAGGGGCATGAAAGGGAAGCAGTGGTTGGGAAGGGAGTGGGACAGGGCTGTAACCTATCCCCGATGTTATTCAATCTGTATATTGAGCAAGCAGTAAAGGAAACAAAAGAAAAATTCGGAGTAGGAATTAAAATCCATGGAGAATAAATAAAAACTTTGAGGTTCGCCGATGACATTGTAATTCTGTCAGAGACAGCAAAGGACCTGGAAGAGCAGCTGAACGGAATGGACAGTGTCTTGAAAGGAGGATATAAGATGAACATCAACAAAAGCAAAACGAGGATAACGGAATGTAGTCGAATTAAATCGAGTGATGCTGCGGAAATTAGATTAGGAAATGAGACGCTTACAGTAGTAAAGGAGTTTTGCTATTTGGGGAGAAAAATAACTGACGATGGTCGAAGTAGAGAGGATATAAAATGTAGACAGGCAATGGCAAGGAAAGCGTTTCTGAAGAAGAGAAATTTGTTAACATCGAGTATAGATTTAAGTGTCAGGAAGTCGTTTCTGAAAGTATTTGTATGGAGTGTAGCCATGTATGGAAGTGAAACGTGGACTATAAATAGTTAGACAAGAAGACAATACAAGCCTTCGAAATGTGATGCTACAGAAGAATGCTGAAGATTAGGTGGGTAGATCATATAACTAATGAGGAGGTATTGAAAAAAATAGGGGAGAAGAGAAATTTGTGGCACAACTTGACGAGAAGAAGGGATCGAATGGTAGGACATATTCTGAGGCATCAAGGGACCACCAATTTAGTATTGGAGGGCAGCTTGGAGGGAAGAATCGTCGATGGAGGCCAAGAGATGAGTACACTAAACAGATTGAGAAGGATGTAGGTTGCAGTAGGTACTGGGAGATGAAGAAGCTTGCACAGGGTAGAGTAGCATGGAGAGCTGCATCAAACCAGTCTCTGGACTGAAGACCACAATAACAACAACAACATGTACGAAATGCTAAAAAATACATATCGCATTATTTTGGCCCCTTTGCATACCCAGCACGATTCATCAAGATCGTTTATTTACACCAGTGTGACGGGCACGGCTGTGAGAACCCGTGTCAAAAGTATTCTGGAAATCCTGAAATGTGGAAACTACCTCGTCGACAGCGTTAGCCTACTTCGTGGGAACAAAGGATTGTATTGGAGTGTAGTTACAAACATTTCCACTCACTTCTCAGCTACTGGACCCCTTTACGTCCTTCGCCTCTTAGAACTGCGACAAACAACAATAAATGGTGGAATCGTGTTGGAGAGAGCGTGGGCCTACCTGTCCCTTTGTTCCTGCCGCGCGCAGACCATGTCAGGGGATGGACCCTCTCTCTTTCTTTCTCTCTCGCGTCGTGTAAACGTTCCCTCACACGTTCAATAATATTGTCAAACCGTCAATATATTGACCACGTGAGGGTTCTTATTGACATACTGTCAAGACTAAAAATATTGACGAGCAGTATTGATGGCCCTCAAAATATTCACAATATTGTCAATATACAGAGGGGTCCAAAACGATGTATCCACTGTTTAAAAATCCATATATTGCAAACTAATTGACGGAGTTGTGTCATTTTTGGTGAAAGTGTAGCTTAAAGTCCAACTTAAAGATATCACTGTAGGTGTTCGAAATGGTCACCATTAACATCCACACACAAACGATGCCGCCGAACTGCAGCACGAACTACTGACTGCAACGTGTTCAGTTGGATATTTAGACATGAATGTACGATGGATTCTCGAAGTTCATCCAATGCGCGTGGCTTTTGTCGATAAATGACGTCCTTTAGTGCTCCCCACAGGTAAAAGTCCAGAGGAGATAGGTCTAGGGAACGTGGTGGATACTCCACAGCACCTCTACGGCCTATCCGTCTTCCTGGTAGATTTTCGTCGAGATACGCCTTAACACGATTTTGGTAGTGGACTGGGGCTCCGTCTTGTTGAAAGTAAACTCTTTCGTCTCCATACAAGTCTTGGACGGCAGGTAAAATGGATGTCCGAAGCTTCTGAAGGTACACCTCACCGGTAACTGCGCCGTCAACGAAGAATGGCACAATCAAGCCTCGGTAAGACAACCCACACCACACATTTACTCCTGGCAAATTCACGGCTTTGTCTACATGGACGTTCGGAATTTCGGCGGCCCAGTAGAGGCAATTGTGGCGATTTACTGTACCATTGAGTTTGAACTGTGCCTCATCAGACCACACAATCATCTCTGCAAACTCTTCATCGTTGCGCACCATGTTAGTAAACCACTCGCAGTACTCCATTCTACGATCTGGGTCGTCCTCGTTCACTGCGTGTAGCAATCGTGGGATGTAGCACTTCCACTTTGCCGTCTTCGAAATTCGCCGAACACTTGAGCGACTCACTCCAGTTTCAAATGGCTCTGAGCACTATGGGACTTAACTACTGTGGTCATCAGTCCCCTATAACTTAGAACTACTTAAACCTAACTAACCTAAGGACATCACACACATCCATACCCGAGGCAGGATTCGAACCTGCGACCGTAGGAGCCGCGCGGTTCCGGACTGCGCGCCTAGAACCGACTCCAGTTTCACGGGCACACTGTCTCACAGACTTCTGTGGTGCCGGCCGAAGAGGCCGTGCGGTTAAAGGCGCTGCAGTCTGGAACCGCAAGACCGCTACGGTCGCAGGTTCGAATCCTGCCTCGGGCATGGATGTTTGTGATGTCCTTAGGGTAGTTAGGTTTAAGTAGTTCTAAGTTCTAGGGGACTAATGACCTCAGCAGTTGAGTCCCATAGTGCTCAGAGCCATTTGAGCTTCTGTGGTGAGCGAGTGAATTGCTGGAACACACGACGGGAGTTAGTTGGACTTTTTACTCTTACAGGTCGTCCAGATCGTTGTTTGTGTACATCTTTAACACAGCCTTCGGCTTCAAATTTGTCTCTAATGCGACGAATCGTTAAACGTGTCGGTGGCTCTGTTTGATACTCATTTCGCCATTGCCGTTAAACCTCACTAATGTTTTCGTACTTAAAATACGACTTCAAAACTGACTTCCTTTCATCGAATGTAAGCCTTGCGCCAGCCATGTTTACTCGAGTAACTAGGTGCAACTAAGAACAAAACACTGAATATCTGGCGACTGTCATCTGACAAAACAAAATAACGCAATACAACGCTTGTGTGGCGATTGCCGGAACTACAAACTATTACACTATCAAAGATGAGACAACGTCAATTAGTTTGCCAGTTATGTACTTTTAAACAATGGATACATTTTTTGGACCCCTCTGTATACTGCACGTGTGAGGTCAAGTATTGACGGTTTGACAATATCCTCCATTCATGTGTTGACAGAGCTTCATGAACCAGCCACACGGCGTTAGCACAGTCTAGACTGTGGCATTAGTATGTACTGTTTGTTTTCCCTTCGTACCTCATATTCAATTTTTCAACGTAGTCTTTCAACACAAGACAATTTTAATAGGTCTATGCAAGGACAAAAATTATATATAGGAACGTATAATAAACCAATATATCCTCAACATAGGATTCTCTGTGACACTGCTTATTTTGTGAACTAAAAAACACAGTATCAGTACGTGATTTAGATAAGTTTCCAAAAACACCTCCACATCGAAAAATATACGTCATACACCTGCAGTGAGTCTGCGAAATGCATGTCAGTTTCACCAGATTATCACAAGTCGTAAAAGATGTTTTGCGTTACTTGGCTGAACATATCCTTGCCAGACAATCACAATTCCTTCAAAGGTTTACATAGAATTTTATTGACTGTATTTGCTGATATTACAGCATTCGGATGACCCGCCTGCCGGCAGAAATTTCAGTTACTCCTAATCTCTCGTTGACCGCGATTGCCTCTCTCATGTACGTATTTTACTTCTTTATTTTATCTCGTATTGACATTAGTAACTTGTCGAATGCTGCAGGACGCATCGGAAAATAGTTTATGAAAACATTTGGGTCCATGGTTCTGATTACAGCCAGTAAAGTGTGGCCAGTCGGTCATTTTTTTTTAACCACTCTTGGAAGCATTTCCTCTTTTCATCGTTTTCTGTTGCTTGCAAACCATAGCTAATATAATTGCAGCACAACCTTTCTTTTGGGTGTTCGACATCTTAACCTTGTAAAGCTGCGATACTGACTGATAATTTTTTGACAATATTGTTGATGGTGTGAGGTCGCTTCAATATACTGAAGGTTTGACAAACTGCTGTTGTCAGTAAATATTGATCCTTAAAGGGGACCTCACGTGTCCAAAAATATTGTTAAACTGTCAATATATTGACAGTCTGAGGGCGCGTATTGACGTATTGTCAATACTAGAAATATTGACGAAGAGAGTTGATTGACCACAAAATATTATAGGTATTGTCAATACGTACTGAACCTTTGAGGTCAAATATTGACGATCTGACAATATCCTCCGTTCAGGTGTTCAGAGAGCTTCAGGCAAGCGGCGTTAGTGTGCAGTGTTTATTTTTTTCAATTTCCCGTTGTGTATATCGTACCTCAGATTCAGTTTTTTAAGGAGTCTTTTTAACAGAAAAGAATCTTAATAAGCCTATGCAAGGATAAGCATAGCTTGTGCCACTTTGAGAGGGTTAAAGGAGGATTCTCTATGACACTGCTTACTTTATTAATTTGAAAATGTGGTACAGACAGTTACTGCATAGCAGTTCTGAGAAACGATACCATTTCGAAAAATACGTCGTATATCTACAGTGAATACTAAGAGGTCTGTGAAATGCATGTCAGTTTCACCAAATTATCACAAAGCGTAAAAAAAGTTTTATCTTAATTGCCTGAACAAATCCTAGACAGCAAATACAACTGCTTCACGGGTTTCCATAGAATTTTACTGACTGCTGACTTGCTGATATTACAGAACTAAACTTCGAGCATTAGAATGACCGGTCTGTCGACAGACATCTCTGAGGTTACTCCAAATCTCTTGTCGAACACGACTGCCTCTCTCATTAACGTTTTTGCTTCTCTATTTTATGGCATATCTACACTAATAATTTATCGTACGCTGCAAAACTCACCGGAAAATAATTTACGAAATGTTTTGGGTCCGTGATTATGATTTCGGTCAGTAAATTCATGGGACCAATCGCTCCTTTTTTCAGCCAATCTCGGATCCATTTCCTCTTTTTCGGTTTCTTTTCCGTTGCTTGCAAGGTCGACATCTTATACTCATAAAATCGCGTTGACTACTGACAATTTTTGTCAGTGTTATTGATGGTGTCAGGTCGCTTCAATATATACAGGGTGGTCGATTAATAGTGACCGGGGCAAATTTCTCACGAAATAAGTGCCCCACAGGTGTATGCTGTGTATGCTGCTCGGTATCCTGGACAACATCATCCAAGTGTCCGGACCGTTCGCCGGATAATTACGTTATTTAAGGAAACTGGAAGTGTTCAGTCACATGTGAACGTCAACCATGACCTGCAACAAATGATGATGCCCAAGTAGGTATTTTAGCTGCTGTCGCGGCTAATCCGCACATCAGTAGCAGACAAATTGGAATCGGGAATCTCAAAAACGTCGGTCTTGAGAATTCTACATCAACATCGATTGCGCCCGTATCATATTTCTATGCACCAGGAATTGCATGGCGACGACTTTGAACTTCGTGTACAGTTCTGCCATTCGGCACAAGAGAAATTACGGGACGATGACAGATTTTTTGCACGCGCTCTATTTAGCGACGAGGCGTCATTCACCAACAGCGGTAACGTAAACCGGCATAATATGCACTATTGGGCAACGGAAAATCCACGATGGCTGCGAGAAGTGGAACACCAGCGACCTTGGTGGGTTAATGTATGGTGCTGCATTATGGGAGGAAGGATAATTGGCCCCCATTTTATCGATGGCAACCTAAATGGTGCAATGTATGCTGATTTCCTACGTAATGTTCTACCGATGTTATTACAAGATGTTTCACTGCATGACAGAATAACGATGTACTTCCAACATGATGGATGTGCGGCACATAGCTCGCGTGCGGTTGAAGCGGTATTGAATAGCAAATTTCATGACAGGTGGATTCGTCGTCGAAGCACCATTCCATGGCCCGAACGTTCACCGGATCTACCGTCCCCGGATTTCTTTCTGTGGGGAAAGTTGAAGGATATTTGCTATCGTGATCCACCGACAACGCCTGACAACATGCACCAGAGCATTAATGCATGTGCGAACATTACGGAACGCGAACTACTCGCTGTTGAGAAGAATGTCGCTACACGTATTGCCAAATGCACTGAGGTTGATGGACATCATTTTGAACATTTATGGCATTAATGTGGTATTTACAGGTAATCACGCCGTAACAGTATGCGTTGTCAGAAATAAGTTCACAAAGGTAGATGTATCACATTGAAACAACCGAAATTAAATGATCAAACGTACCTACGTTCTGTATTTTAATTTAAAAAACGTACGTGTTACCAACTGTTCGTCTAAAATTGTGAGCCATATGTTTGTGAGTGTTACAGCGCCATCTATCACAAAGCGAAAAAAGTGATCCAACTAAAACATTCATATTTCTTTACGTACTACACGAGTATGTAATAAAAATGGGGATTCCTGAATGAGATCCTCACTCTGCAGCGGATTGTGCGCTGATGTGAAACTTCCTGTCAGATTAAAACTGTGTGCCGGACCGAGACTCAAACTCGGGACCTTTGCCTTTCGCGGGCAAGTGCTCTACTTGCCATGTCTCCGCAATATCCTTTCTTTCAGGAGTGCTAGTTCTGCAAGGTTCGCAGGAGAGCTTCTGTAAAGTTTGGAAGGTAGGAGACGAGGTACTGGCAGAAGTAAAGCTGTGAGGACGGGGCGTGAGTCGTGCTTGGGTAGATCAGATGGTAGAGATATTGCCCGCGAAAGGCAAAGGTCCCGAGTTCGAGTGTCGGTCCGGCACACAGGTTTAATCTGCCAGGAAGTTTCAATGGGGGTTCCTATTTTTAAAAAAAAACGCAGTTGATATCCGTTTGACCTATGGCAGTGCCATCTAGCGGGCTAACCATAGCGCCATCTGGTTTCCCCCTTCGAGCTAGACAAGTTTCGTTCTTTGTAGTTTTTTCGTTTGCCGCTTATTTCGTGAGATACTTGGACCGGTCACGAACAATGAACCACCCTGTATATTGAAGGTTTGACAGACTAGTAATGTCAATAAATATTGAACGCGTGCAGGCCCCTTTTGGATTCGCCGAGAATGCGGCGGCCCGCCTAGATCATTAGCAGCGCATTAACTGTCTGGACACACGGGGACCGCACGGGACACAAAAGACACGTAGGTAGGCGCTCAGCTTTGTTCTCTCGCCGGCCTCTTGTCCAGCCAGACGCACCGCTGCGCCCTGCTGGAGTCTCCCCCCTCTCTATTCCTGGAGAGCTGCGACGCCGGCCACATGTTTCGGGCCCCGTGGCATTTTAACGGCCGACCGCCTTTCACCGGTCGGTTCCCCGGTTCGATCTGGGACGGGGCACTTGTCGCTATTTTTACCGCGCCCGCTTGTCGTCAGACGGCGCCGGAATGGATATCCGATTCGGAAAACATCGTAAAACCTCGAATAGATCCGACGACCCACATTTCGCTGTCTGTTCAGCGATGTTTATGTTCGTGCGGTTCGGCGAGACGCGCGTAAATTTAAATGTAGACAACAAGACATAACAATCTTTTTTTCTTTTATGCTCACTTTATTATTTTTACTTTGTACTGGCTGACAGGTCCCTCTCAACGCCTGATTTCTAATAGTGTATATAAAAATGGATATTTGTATGTTTTTCCGTTCGTCTTTTGTGCCTTTCACCCGGTTACGATGGAAGTTTGGTGAGTTGTTATTTTGCAAGGCCACAAATGTTTCTGTGCGCTTAAGACCCACCTACCACCCTTAGCGGCGGGGGAGGGGTGGGGCGGGGGGGGGGGGGGGGTGAAAAGAAGATGATGTCTGCAGCAATCCCAA
Source organism: Schistocerca americana (assembly GCF_021461395.2). Classification (NCBI taxonomy): domain Eukaryota; kingdom Metazoa; phylum Arthropoda; class Insecta; order Orthoptera; family Acrididae; genus Schistocerca; species Schistocerca americana. The sequence goes on from NC_060127.1 coordinate 78,972,909, forward strand.
TCAAATTATAAGTTTTGCATCACCTAGGTTCCCAGAATTCCTGCAGATAGACGTTGACTCTCGCTCAGGCCGCCCAAGGGCTACTACTGCAGTGGATGACCGCTTCCTACGGATTATGGCTCGGAGGAACCATGACAGCAACGACACCATGTTGAGTAATGCTTTTCGTGCAGCCATAGGATGCCGTGTTACGACTCAAAAGTGCGCAATAGGCTACATGATGCGCAACTTCACTCTCTACGTCCAATGCAAAGTCCATCTTCGAAAATGTTTTTTGCTCGCGTATCATGTCATTTCTGGAAACCCAGAATCTATTCTGTAGGAATCAACATGGATTCCGAAAACAGCGATCGTGTGACACCCAACTCGCTTTATTTGTTCATGAGACCCAGAAAATATTATATACATTCTCCCAGGTACATGCCATTTTCCTTGACTTGCGGAAGGCGTTTGATACACTTCCGCACTGTCGCCTGATAAACAAAGTAAGAGCCTACGGAATATCAGATCAGCTGTGTGGCTGGATTGAAGAATTTTTAGCAAACAGAACACAGCATGTTGTTCTCAATGGAGAGACGTGTACAGACGTTAAAGTAACCTCTGGCGTGCCACAGGGGAGTGTTATGGGACCATTGCTTTTCCAATATATACAAATGACCTAGTAGATAGTGTCGGAAGTTCTATGCGGCTTTTCGCGGATGATGCTGTAGTATACAGAGAAGTTACAGCATTAGAAAATTGCAGCAAAATACAGGAAGATCTGCAGCGGATAGGCACTTGGTGCAGGGAGTGGCAACTGACCCTTAACATAGACAAATGTAATGTATTGCGAATACATAGAAAGAAGGATCCTTTATTGTATTATTATATGATAGCGGAACAAACACTGGTAGCAGTTACTTCTGTAAAATATCTGGGAGTTTGCGTACGGAACCATTTGAACTGGAATGATCATATCAAATTAATTGTTGGTAAGGCGGGTGCCAGGTTGAGATTCACTGGGAGAGTCCTTAGAAAATGTAGTCCAACAAAGGAGGTGGCTCACAAAACACTCGTTCAACCTATACTTGAGTATTGCTCATCAGTGTGGGATCCGTAACAGGTCGGGTTGACAGAGGAGATAGAGAAGATCCAAAGAAGAGCGGCGCGTTTCGTCACAGGGTTATTTGGTAAGCGTGCTAGCGTTACGGAGATGTTCAGCAAAGTAGCAGACTCTGCAAGAGAGGCGTTCTGCATCGCAGTGTAGCTTTCTGTCCAGGTTTCGAGAGGGCGTGTTGCTGCATGAGGTATCGAATATATTGCTTCCACCTACTTACACCTCCCGAGGAGATCACGAATGTAAAATTAGAGGGATTCGAACGCGCACAGAGGCTTTCCGGGAGTCGTTCTTCCCGCGAACCATACGCGACTGGAACAGGAAAGGGAGATAATGACAGTGTCACGTAGAGTGCCCTCCGCCACACACCGTTGGGTGGATTGCGGAGTATAAATGTAGATGTAGATGAACCACGACACCATGCAGCGCGGTACAGATGAGCCCAACAACATGCCGAATGGACCGCTCAGGATTGGCGTCACGTTCTCTTCACCGATTGTCGCATACGCCTTCAACCAGACAATCATCTGAGATGTGTTTGGAGGCAACACAGGCAGGCTGAACGCCTTAGATGCACTGTCCAGCGAGTCCAGCAAGGTGGAGGTTCCCTGCTGTTTTGGGGTGGCATTATGTGGGGCCGACGTACGCCGCTGGTGGTCATGGAAGGCGCCGTAACGGCTGTACGATACGTGAATGCCATCCTCCGACCGATAGTGCAACCATATAGACAGCATATTGGCGAGGCATTCGTCTTCATGGACGACAATTCGTGACCCGATCGTGCACATCTTGTGAATGACTTCCTTCAGGAATTGGACAGCATGTTTCCCAGACATGAACCGTATCGAATATGCCTGGGATTGATTGAAAAGGGCTTTTTATGGAGGACGTGACCCACCAACCACTCTGAGTCATCTAGCCGAATCGCCGTTGAGGAGTGGGACAATCTGGACCAACAATGCCTTGATGAACTTGTGGATAGTATGCCACGACGAATACAGGCATGCATCAATGCAAAAGGACGTGATACTGGGTATTAGAGGTACTGGTGCGTACAGCAATCTGGACCACCACCTCTAAAGGTCTCTCTGTATGGTGGTACAACATGAAAAGTGTGGTTTTCATGAGCAATAAAAAGGCGGAAGTGATGTTTATGTTGATGTCTATTCAAATTTTCTGTAGAGGTTCAGGAACTCTCCGAACCGAGGAGATGCAAAACTTTTTTATGTGTGGATATGATTCTTTATTTTGTATAATTATTTGTATACAAGTATTGTGGGGGATATATACCTCAGTCACCCTTCGGGATGGTGGTGGCAGTGAGAAGACGTGAGACGTAAAAATATTCGACAACCAATTTTTGTTTCTTTTTGTTTTCAGTCGTCAGGCTTCTGACTGGTTTGATGCGACCCGCCACGAATTCCTCTCCCGTGCCAACTACTTCTTCTTAGATTAGCATTTGCAACATACATCCACAGTTATTTGCTTGATATATTCCATTATCTGCCTTCGTCTACAGTTGTTACCCTCTACAGCTCCCTCTAGTACCATGGAAGTCATTCCCTGATATCTTAACAGAGATTCCATCATCCTGTCCCTTCTCCTTGTCAGTAATTTCCTCTCCGATTCTGTGCAGAACCTCCCCATTACTCACCTCACCAGTGTCCGCCCTGATAGCTGAATGGTCAGCGTGACGGACCTTCGTTCTAAGGGGTCCGGGTTCGATTTCCGGCTGAGGCGGGGATTTTCTCCGCCCAGAGACTCGGTGTTGCCCTCATCATCATTTTATCCCAATCCAGCGCGCTGGTCGCCCAATGTGACGTCGAGGTGGCCGGACCTGCCCCGTATAGGTCCTCGCAGCCAATGAAGCCAAACGCTCATTTCCATTTACGTCACCAGTCACCATACTTTTCAACATTCTTCTGTAGCACCACATCTCAAATGCTGTTCCGCTTTTCCCATTGTCCATGTTTCACTACGATACAATGCTTTTCCCCAAACGGTCGTGCATTATCCCGCTGAAATGTGGGGTTTCGCAGGGATCAAATGAAGGGTAGAGCTACGGGTCGTAACACATCTGAAATGTAACGTCCACTGTTCAAAGTGCCGTCAGTGCGAACAAGAGGTGACCGAGACGTGTAACCAATGGCACCCCATACCATCACGCTGGGTGATACGCCAGTATGGCGATGACGAATACACGCTTCCAATGTGCGTTCACCGCGATGTCGCCAAACACGGATGCGACCATCATGATGCTGTAAACAGAACCTGGACTCATTCGAAAAAGTGACGTTTTGCCATTCGTGCACGCAGGATCGTCGTTGAGTACACCATCGCAGGCGCTCCTGTGTGTGATGCAGCGTCAAGGGTAACTGCAACCACGGCCTCCGAGCTGATAGTCCATGCTGCTGCAAACGTCGTCGAGTTGTTCGTGCAGATGGTTGTTGTCTTGCAAACGTCTCCATCCGTTGACTCAGGGATCGAGACGTGGCTGCACGATCCGTTACAGCCATGCGGATAAGATGCCCGTCATCTCGACTGCTAGTGATACGAGGCCGTTGGGATCCAGCACGGCGTTCCGTATTACCCTCCTGAACCCACCGATTCCATATTCTGCTAACAGTCATTGGATCTCGACCAACGAGAGCAGCAATGTCGCGATACGATAAACAGCAATCGCGAAAGGGTACAACCCGACCTTTATCAGTGTCTGAAACGCGATGGCACGCAATTCTCCCCCTTACACGAGGCATCACAACAAGGTTTCACCAGGCAACGCCGGTCAACTGCTGTTTGTGTATGAGAAATCGCTTGGAAACTTTCTTCATGTTAGCACGTTGTAGGTGTCGACACCGGCGCCAACCTTGTGTGAATGCTCTGAAAAGCTAATAATTTGCATATCAGAGCATCTTCTTCCTGTCGGTTAAATTTCGCGTATGTAGCACGTCATCTTCGTCGTGTAGAAGTTTTAATGGCCAGTAGTGTAGGTACACAACAGTGGTCCTGTAAGGGCTGCGGCTGAGTTACGGAAAAAAAAAAAATCATCGATTATGTGGGATTTTCATCATGACGGACCCACAAATTCTATTAGCGGTTAGAGCAGGACGCGCTCACGAAAACTCAACCGCCGAGGAAAGGTCGTCTTTCTTTCGCGATACTGGATCTAGACAGCTGCGGTTCGCACTTCGATGTGGGTAATGTGAGACAGTCGGCCGTGTCCGGACATGGATACGCTGCGGCAGCGAGCGTGGATACACTGCCGTCCACCGCCGACCTCACCGCATTCCGTCATAACTGGAGTCAGCGCAGTGGCGGCGCAAACTCTAGTCACGTGGCGGATTACCTGCGGAATCCGGCCGGCCAGCGAGCAGGGCCGAGGCACGCGGTTTATTTGCGGCCGATATAACTACGGAAGGAAGGAAATAAAAAAAAAAGATGTTGCAAGAAGGTGAGGGGGAGGGGGGGGCGGGGGGTGGGGGTGAAACCGGTCACTTGCAGCGGTGCGTTGCAGTACTTCTAGCCGGCCCCGCGTAATAACGGGCGGAGCTTCCGCTAGCGACCGCTCCGCACGGCGGCGGCGCCACCGCCGCACCGCGGCCGTGACGTCACCGCTGGCCGGCCCAGTGGAATGCAGATCTGAGCTGCCCATCTACCTGCCGCCATAAAACTCCCACACCGCTCTCGCTCTCTGCCTCTTTCTTTCTGTTTTCTTCTCGTCCTTTCTGTCTTATTTATTTATTTTTTGCCCGCGTCTCCACGCTCCGGAGCCTGCTTTGTACCGCTCGCGCCCGCATAGCAACTGGACTGGACGCGGCCGCGCCGTCCTTGCCCCGTTTGATGGGTCGTGACTTAGTGGGGCTGTGGTGGGGGCGGGAGAGACGGGAAACGCGGGGGAGGGAGTGGCCGCGGCAGGCGCCTGGACGGGCGTCCAGCGGCGCCTGCTAGCGCCCCGCATGCATAAATAACTCCCTCTCCAGCCGGCCTGTATCCCTCAGGACGGGCGGGCAATCCTCTCAGCGAGCTGCGCTGCGTCAGCAACTGGAGAAATGCCGCCTGGCAGCCCAGTCGTTAGCGCCGAGTCCGAACAACGCTACGCACTTACTGGCGGCAGAGTAATATGCGCAAGGCGTCAAGGAACAGAGCATGTGCAACAAAGATGTAGAAGTAGCTTGTGGGAACTGCTGAAACTATAGTGTTCCAGAGACATTTTCAAGCGTTCTCGACCGAGCGAGGTGGCATACTGGACTCGCATCCGGGAGGACGACGGTTCAATCCCGTCTCCAGCCATCCTGATTTAGGTTTTCCGTGATTTCCCTAAATCTTTTGAAGCAAATCCCGGGATGGTTCCTTTGAAAGGGCACGGCCGATTTGCTTCCCAATCCTTCCCTAACCCGAGCTTGCGCTCCGTCTCTAATGACCTCGTTGTCGACGGAACGTTAAACACACCAAGCGTTCTCGCTTCCCGCGCACGGGGTCCAGGGTTCGATTCTCGGCGGGGTCAGGCATTTTTCCTGCCTCGAGATGAATGGTCGTTATTGTGCCGTCTGCATCATCATCATTCATCCCCGCCGGCTGTGTGGCAGAGCGGTTCTAGGCGCTTCAGCCTGGAACCGTGCGACCGCTACGGCCGCAGGTTCGAATCCTGCCTCGGGCATGGATGTGTGTGATGTCCTTAGGCTAGTCAGGTTTAATTAGTTCTAAGTTCTAGGGGACTGATGACCTCAGCTGTTAAGTCCCATAGTGCTCAGAGCCATTTGAACCATTCATTCGTCCCCATTACGGTCGGAGGAAGGCACTAGCAAACCACATCCACTAGGACCTTGCCTAGTAAGGCGGTGCGGGTCTCCCGCATCGTCCCCTACGCTCGTCGGAGTATGGGACCTCATCATCATCTATGATCTACACTCATGACTCAGAACATTATGACCATCTAATTAATATCTTGTTTGTCCTTTTTGAGAAGGAAATACGTCACTGACTCTGAGTATCAGGGACCCGACAGTTTGTTTGCACGTTTGTGGAGGTACTGGCATTAGATGTCTACGCACAGGTCATGTTTTGGAAATTTGTGGTAAGTTCTTATGGGTCGTTATTGCTGCTGAGGTCCTCAGTCCACAAGCTTACGCACTACTTAATCCAACTTAAACTAACTTACCCTAAGGACAACACACACACCCATGCCCGAGGCAGGATTCGAACCTCCGACGGAGGGAGGCGCGCGCACGGGTCATGTTATTTGCGTAAATAAGTGCCGCTGATTTACGTTGCAGTGATGGCGTCCAATAGCGACGATCCACATGGGTTCAAAAAAAAAAAAATGTTCAAATGGCTCTGAGCACTATGGGACGTAACATCTGAGGTCATCAATCTCCTAGAACTTAGAACTACTTAAACCTAACTAACCTAAGGACATCACACACATCCATGTCCGAGGCAGGATTCGAACCTGTGACCGTAGCAGTCGTGCGGTTCCGGACTGAAACACTGAAGCACCTAGAACCGCACGTGGGTTCAATTCGCTTTGGTCGCCGAGACATAAACATCACTTCACTGTAATGCTCCTCATACCACTGCGGTAGGGTTCTGGCTCCGAGACACAGACAATTGTACTGCTGGAAGATGATATCTCCATCAGGGAAGACATAAAGCATGAAGGGATGCAGTTCGTTCGCAGTTGTCAGGATATCTTCGGCGACTACCACAGATTCAGTGCAAGCGCAGGAGAATGTCTCCCACAGCCTAATACTGCTTCCAGCAACCTGCGTCCGTGACGCGCTGCACGTTTTGAGCCGCCGTTCACCTCGATGACGGCGTTTGTGCAGACAGCCATCAACCTGGTGTAGCAAAAAATGTGATTCACCCGAAGAGCCGACACGTTTCCATTGATTGACGGTCGAATCCCCATAGTCCCGTGCAGTCATAATTGACGATGTCGTTGGTTCAACATGTGAAAACGTAGGGGTCCTCTGCTGCTAAACTCCATGTTCAAGAATATACACTGAACAGTGGGCTCCGGCCGGCCGCTGTGACCGAGCGGTTCTAGACGCTTCAGTCCGGAATCGCGCTGCTGCTGCGGTCGCAGGTTCTAGTCCTGCCTCGGGCATGGTTGTGTGTGATGTCCTTAGGTTAGTTAGGTTTAAGTAGTTCTAAGTTCTAGGGGACTGATGACTATAGCTGTTAAGTCCCATAGTGCTCAGAGCCATTTCAACCACTTGAACCATTTGTACACTGTGCTCCGAAACACTTGTGCGTGCACCAGCGTTGTGCTCTTTCGACAGAGATGCCACAGATCATCATCTGTCCTACTTTACAGAGCGCACAAGCCTCTGAACCCCACCCTCTGTGAAGAGTTCTGAGTCCAACTATTAACCGCCTAGTGGTAGTTTCAGTCCTTCTACCTCTTTCCGTAGATGCTCACGACAGTAGCACGTGAACATTCCATCAGCTTGGCCGTTTTCGAGACACTCGTTCACAGGCTCTGCGTAATAATGGTTCAATTGGCTCTGAGCACTATGGGACTTAACATCTGAGGTCATCAGTCCCCTAGATTTAGAACTACTTAAACCTAACTAACCTAAGGACATCACACACACCCATGCCCGAGGCAGGATTCGATCCTGCGGCCGTAGCGGTCGCGCGGTTCCAGACTGAAGCGCCTAGAACCGCTCGGCCACATCGGCCAGCTGCGTAATAATAATCTGCCCTTTGTCTAAGTCGCTTATCTCACAGGATTTCCCCATTTCCAGGCTATATCTTACGTAACTTGTTTTACCGCGTCACGTGCCTGCAACGTCACCAGGCGACAACCACCGCCGCGGTGGGCAACGGTCATAATATTTTGGCTTATCAGTGTGTACATGCAGACTGAAGCGATGGAAAATTTGTACCAAGGGCGGGATTCGGTTCCAGGTCTCCTGCTAACTAAGCAGACGCGCTAAGCACTATGCCACGGTGGCACAGTGGCTTTGCACAACTGCGTGGACTATCCCTCCCCAGTCCAAATTTCCATTCACACCTCAGCCCACTTGGTATTCCACGTAAACTTGAACAGCATTGCAGAGGCTCTCCAGCTGTTATGAAATCGCACCTCAGCATCAATTGAAATGGGGGATCCCGCATGAGACGCCGGTCGTTTGTGGCCGAGCGGTTCTAGGCGCTTCAGTCTGGAATCGCGCGGCCGCTACGGTTGCAGGTTCGAATCCTGCCTCGGGCATGGGTGTGTGCGATGTCCTTAGGTTAGTTAGGTTTAAGTAGTTCTAAGTTCTAGGAGACTGATGACCTCACCAGTTAAGTCCCATAGTGCTCAGAGCCATTTGAACCATTTGAACCGCGTGAGACCCAGGCATAGGAGAGTACAAACTGGACTGAGGTGCGAATGGAAATTTGGGGTGAGGAGGAAGGCGTGCTAGGGTAGTCCATGCTGTTGTGCTGAACCATTATGCCAGGGCGGCGTACTGGTTGGCATATCTGTCTAATGAGCAGGAGACCTGAGTTCGAACCTCAGCCTTGGTACAAATTTTTATTAGTCGCTTCACTGTACATACGAGGTTTGGAACTTTTATAATAGCAACAATTTATTTACAACTCGTACAAAATACGAGGCTGAGCTGAATGAACACCTTAAATATTTTTAAAAAATATTATTTATTGTGCAGAAGTGGTACAAAGCTGTATAACTTTTCAACATAATCTCCCCCACGCTCAATGCAAGTCCTCCAGCGCTTACAAAGTTCAGCATTTATTGACGTTTCGAGATCATACCTTGACCGAGGAGTCAAGCAGTATATTGCTCCGTCCTACGTATATCTCGCGAAGAGACCATGAGGATAAAATCAGAGAGATTAGAGCCCACAGAGAGGCATACCGACAATCCTTCTTTCCACGAACAATACGAGACTGGAATAGAATGGAGGACCGATAGAGGTACTCAAGGTGCCCTCCGCCACACACCGTCAGGAGGCTTGCGGAGTATGGATGTAGATGTAGATGTTGATAGTGAATAAATTCCTTTAGAAAAAAAAATTGTTTTGGTAGTTTGTGCAACCACTCATGCACCGCGTGGCGTACCTCTTCATCAGAGCGGAGCTTCTTACCTCCCATTGAGTCTTTGAGTGGTCCAAACATATGGAAATCACTTGGGACAAGATCTGGTGAATATGGTAGACGAGGAAGACACTCAAAATGCAGGTCTGTGACTGTTGCAACTGTTGTACGGGCAGTGTGGGGCCTTGCATTGTCATGTTGCAAAAGGACACCTGCGGACAGTAATTCACGTCACTTTGATTTGATTGTAGTCCACAAATGATTTCTATGGCTTCAACTCCTGCGATGTTCCGTGGAGTCACAACTCGTTGTGCCTGACCTGCACGAGAAGCATCTTCCACTGAAGTCACACCATTTCCGAACTTCCTACTCCATTCGTAGACTTGCTGTTGTTACAAACACGCATCATCGTACTGAACCTTCATTCGTCGATGAATTTCAATAGGTTTCACACCTTCACTGCGCAAAAGCCGAATAACAGAACGCTGTTCTTCCCTGGTGCAGGTCGCAAGTGGGGCGGCCATCTTTATACTGATCCTTCGACGGTATGTGTGCATCTGCACTATGCTGCCACCTACAGGCCATTCTGCACGCAGTTTGTAGCACGCTTACCAACGTACAGGATAACGGTGCGAAATTTCGATTTGTTATTACAACTTTAAGGTTTCCATTTGACTCCCCCTCGTAGATACGTGTTTTAAAATTTTACTGACTTCAGAGTAGTCAACAGCATTGTGTATTACCCGTTGCCAGCGACGTGGAAGTCGTAGGCTACTCTTAGCAGTGCCAGTTGTGTTGGCAGTTCGAGCGGCGCGGTCTATTGCCCGACCGGGTTGGGGATTTTCTCGGCCTGTGGTCTCGTCCCCAAATGCAAATTTTTGTTAGGCGTGCTCCGGCCCAACCACACACTTTACCGTCATGTCTCATCGGAGCTAAATAACTTACTGTCTCTACTTTCCGGACGTACTCCAAATCATTTCTTACATCTAATCAGACATTATCACTGACTCTATGCAAAAAATATCTCCGTCATTGCCAGAGTGTCTACTATGCAAAAGCTGCAAAAATTGCTTTTAATCGTTTGTAAACATTTTATTTGTCATGGTTTATTTAACAAAATTTACAGAACATTGAAACTGACAATATATAATGCAGAAATGAAGAAAAATTACATTAGCGAAAAGGAATTGTCAATAATTCAAAAGTAATGTTCTTTCATGGTGTGACATATTGAATTGTATTGTCACTAGCGGCAGATTTGAAAGTGATACGATCTTCAGACTCTTTTTATATCGAAACGGACTTTACCCACTACTTCCCCTCTGCAACCTCTAGAAGCCTGTAAAAGGAATTGTGAAATACTCTGAATATCGATAAAAATCGAAAGTGCTGACATTTCTAATGAACTCTTTGACAAGTTTTGATTAATTGTAGTGAGAAATCAACGCCTAACGCAGAGATGTATGACGAGAATTGCAAAGGGTGACAGGACAACAAACAATTGCATCAGGTTCGAACAGTCGGAATTTAACGAATGTTACTTGGATGATGACGACGTATAACATGCCAGAGCTGTATAACTGAAAGTCTACACGTAACATAGCCCGCTATCATTTTACCAAGCTTTGAGTGTCCTCCACAGTTTCAGGATTGCGATACCACAGCAGTGAGCCCACGTGTTCAAGTTTTAAATGTGTTGTCCTCATCATTTCATCATCACCATCATCATTTGATTTAACGAAGGCTTTTGACTGTGTTGACCACAAAATATTACTGCAGAAGTTGGACCATTATGGAGTAAGGCGAGTAGCTTACAATTGGTTCGCCTATTACTTTAAGAACAGAAAGCAGAAGGTAATTCTCCGCAATATTGAGAGTAGTAGTTATGTTCAGTCCCAATGGGGCACTGTTAAGTGGGGCGTTCCCCAAGGGTCGGTGCTGGAGCCACTGCTGTTTCTTATTTATATCAATGATATGCCATCTAGTATCACAGGTGATTCAAAAATATGACACCAGCTTGGTAGTGAAGGATCTTGTGTGCAATATTGAAACATTATCAAATAATGTAGTTCATGAAATAAGTTCGTGGCTTGAGGAAAATAATTTGATGCTAAATCACAGTAAGACTCAGTTTTTACAGTTTCTAACTCACAATTCAACAAGAACCGATATTTTGATGAGACAGAATGGGCATATTATAAGCGAGACGGATCAGTTCAAGTTCCTAGGCGTTCGGATAGATAGTAAGCTGTTGTGGAAAGCCCATGTCCAGGATCTTGTTCAGAAACTAAATGCTGCTTTATTTACCATTAGAACAGTATCTGAAATAAGTGACAGTCCAACACGAAAAGTAGTCTACTTCGCATATTTTCTTACGCTTATGTCGTATGGTATTATTTTTTGGGGTAATTCTTCTGATTCAAAAAGGGTATTTTTGGCTCAAAAACGGGCTGTTCGAGCTATATGTGGTGTAACTTCGAGAACCTCTTGTCGACACCTATTCAATAGTCCGGGAATTCTGACATTGCCCTCACAGTACATATTTTCCTTAATGTCGTTTGTTGTTAGCAATATTAGCCTACTCCCAAGACTTAGCAGCTTTCACTCAGTTAATACTAGGCAGAAATCAAATCTGCATGTGGAATGCACTTCCTTGACTCTTGTGCAGAAAGGGGTGCAGTATTCTGCTGCATCCATTTTCAATAAGCTACCACAAGAACTCAAAAACCTTAGCAGTAGCCCAAACTCTTTTAAGTCTAAACAGAAGAGTTTCCTCATGGCTCACTCGTTCTATTCTGTCGAGGAGCTCCTGGAAGAGCTAAAAAATTAAGCAAATTCCAGTGTGACGTTGTTGATTTTCTTTATTTAAAATTACGACTTGACGCCTGAATATGTTTTTTTATATTTCATTTTATCTGTTTCTTCTATCGTGTTATAATTTCATGTATTGACTCGTTCCATGACCATGGAGACTTCTCCTTAATTTGGTCCCACGGAACAATAAATAAATAAATAAATTAGTGACAGTGTCTCATTTGAACTGTGTAAAAATTGGGACTTTGTACGCGCGCTGATGACGGCGTAGTTGAGCGCCCCACAGACTAAACATGATGATGATGATCATCATCATCATGTGTGGAGAGTCCGCTGTCGGACCGAATGCGAAGCGCGCGTGCCGGAGCAGTTTGACGTGTGCCGCGGGAAGCGATACCCGGGCTTTCAGCGAGGCTGCCCGGCGTCGTCCGAGCCAGCAGCCGAGGAACCGCCGCCACTACAGGAACGCTACGAGTGTGGAGGAGGGAAAGGGGGGGGGGGGGGACGTTCGTCCTCCCGCTGCCCCTCGAGCCGACCTGCCTGCGCTCATCGTCCGGACTGGTCGGAGGCGATCGGAAGCGATTGTATCCGGCGCGGAATGCCGAGCCGGTTCCATCGCGCCTCTTATCTGGTGGCAAGGACGCGGCCCGACACTCTGGGGACAGGCAGGTGCCCAACGAGGACAGGGCGAAGATCCGAGCACCTACCTGCCTCTCCAGACAGCCAGCGGGCGAGCGATGATACTGCACGCTGGTAAACTCACTCGTGCCGTCATTTTGACGTGTGCCGTGGCTAACGGTAAACACAGGCCTAAGCGATCGTGTGTGTGTGGCGTCAGCGATGTAGTGCCGACACAAACCAAGCTTTCTCAAAGATTTCGTCGAACTGAATTTTATCCATAGTGGATGCTGTCGAACTCCGTGACTGTTCCTTTATGATGTTGTTGTTGGTGGTGGTGCTGTTGTGGTCTTCAAAAAGGTTCAAATGGCTCTGAGCACTATGGGACTTAACATCTGAGGTCATCAGTCCCCTACAACTTAGAACTACTTAAACCTAACTAACCTAAGGACATCACACACATCCATGCCCGAGGCAGGATTCGAACGTGCGACCATAGCAGTCGCGCGGTTACAGACTGAAGCTCCTAGAACCGCTCGTTCACAGCAGCCGGCTTTTGCGGTCCTCAGTCCTGAGACAGGTTTGATGCAGCTCTCCATGCTACTCTATCCTGTGCAAGCTTCTTCATCTCCCAGTACTTACTGCAACCTACATCCTTCTGAATCTGCTTAGTGTATTCATCTCTTGGTCTCCCTCTACGATTCTTACCCTGCACGCTGCCCTCGAATACTAAATTGGTGATCCCTTGATGCCTCAGAACGTGTCCTACCAACCGGCCCCTTCTTCTTGTCAAGTTGTGCCACAAACTCCTCTTCTCCACGATTCTATTCAATACCTCCTCATTAGTTATGTGATCTACCCATCTAATCTTCAGAATTCTTCTGTAGCACCACATTTCGAAAGCGTCTATTCTTTTCTTGTCCAAACTAGTTATCGTCCATGTTTCACTTCCATACATGGGTACACTCCATACAAATACATTCATTAACGACTTCCTGGCACTTAAATCTATACTTGATGTTCACAAATATCTCTTCTTCAGAAACGCTTTCCTTGCCATTGCGAGTCTACATTTTATATCCTCTACACTTCGACCATCGTCAGTTATTTTGCTCCCCAAATAGTAAAAGTCAACTACTACTGTAGGTGTCTCATTCACTTATCTAATTCCCTCAGCATCACCCGACTTAATTGGACTACATTCCATTATCCTCCTTTTGTTGATGTTCATCTCATACCGTCCTTTCAAGACACTGTCAATTCCATTCAACTGCTCTTCCAGATTTTTTGCTGTCTCCGAAAGAATTATAATGTCATTGGCAAACCTCACAGTTTTTATTTCTTCTCCATGGATTTTAATTCCTACTCCGAATTTTTCTTTTGTTTCCTTTACTGTTTGCTCAGTATACAGATTGAATAACATCGGGGATAGGCTACAAACCTGTCTCCTCTCCCGACCACTGCTTCCCTTTCATGCCCCTCGACTCTTATAACTGCCATCTGGTTTCTGTACAAATTGTTCCTTTATAGGGTGTAGAAAAATATCCGCTACCAGTCACAATGAAAGGTTATTTATTTGTCACACGACCGGTTTCGGGCTTGCGTCCATCGTCAGGTGTTTATACATTCATGTACATGTTTATACTGTTGGAGATCACTGTATGAATTAAAAAAAAATATTTGCTGGTGACTACACAGGTACAAGCGGGAAAATTGTAAGTGGTAAGGCAGCATTTGACGAAAATATATCTGTACTTACACGAAGATGAAGCACCATTATTACAGTTATGCTGTGGTGATAGTTTTGCCACTTTGTTACACACTTATTGTCATTTTCACGCCCATATTTCAGTTTTACCAAGTACTGCTTCATATATCACTATTATGATGTGCACTTGTAAAATACACTATGTTTACTTACAAACATGTGGGCTGTGGTGAAAGAACTTAGATGTAGCATATGTAAAGATGCTGCTCATACAGAAACTTGTAGGTTATGGTCAAGGAACTTAGACACAGGAAGTGCAAGGGTGTTGCATATATAGAAATTTAAAAAGCTACTGTATTATAGACTGTGACGTGTCTTGATACACATTATGAAATTTTTTGATTAACATTTTTGTCGGAGAACTTAGATCTAGGAAATACGATGATGTTATATATATGCAATTACTCAACGCTATTACAAATTAAAAAAAATGACAGCTAGAACTGTTTTGAGCCACACTGTTGTCAGAGAACTTAGATCTAGGAGGTGCAAAATGTTACACACATGAAACTTTGAAAGCTGTTACACATTGTACAATGACAGTTACAGCTTGTGTTTACAATATGACTATTATAAATTACGATAATGACACTTGGACTGTTGTATGACTGCTATATCGAATTTCCATAGAATATTACTTTGACCGCGCGGGATTAGCCGAGCGGTCTAGGGCGCTGCAGTCATGGACTGTGCGACTGGTCCCGGCGGAGGTTCGAGTCCTCCATCGGGCGTGTGTGTGTGTGTGTGTGTGTGTGTGTGTGTGTGTGTGTGGGTGTGTGTGGTCTTAGGATAATTTAGGTTAAGTAGTGTGTAAGCTTAGGGACTGATGACCTTAGCAGTTAAGTCCCATAAGATGTATTACTTTGTTATTATATCAGAGGATAATTAGTTTTTTGAATATTTCATGAAATATGTGAAGATTTGACTTGTTTGCAAGCTCCACTTGTTCGTTGAGAACAAGGTCTGGTGAGTTAGAGCTGTGGATATAAATTTCTAACTCTTCAAGCAGATTCATTTTCTTTCCTTTGTTCACTGTGTGTGGTATTTGTAGGTTTTCTGTAATGGCTGTGGCTGAGTGACCATGGTCTTTTAGGTGCATTGCAAATGTGGATTTATCAAAATTATTTAGCCAGAAGGCATCCATATGCTCACGGTATCTTATAGTGAGACTCCTTCCTGTTTGGCCTATGTAGAACTGTGGGCAGTTGTCCCACTTGTATCTGTGTAGTCACCAGCAAATAATTTGTTTGTATTCATACAGTGATCTCCAACAGTATAATAAACATGTACATGAATGTATGAACACCTGGCGATGGGCGCAAGCCCGAAACCGGTCGTGTGACAAATAAATAACCTTTCATTGTGACTGGTAGCGGATATTTTTCGTCGAACTTCTTCGACCCAACCAACTTCACACCAACTGATGCAGGAATCCTACGGTGATGAGTGTTTAAGTCGTACTCGGTGTCACGAATGGTTTACACGGTTCAAAAACCGCCGGACGGAAGTCGAAGATGACCCTCGTTGATGGCCGGTGTGGCCGAGCGGTTCTAGGCGCTTCAATCTGGAACTGCGCGAGTGCTACGGTCGCAGGTTCGAACCCTGCCTCGGGCATGGATGTGTGTGATGTCCTTAGGTTAGTTAGGTTTAAGTAGTTCTAAGTTCTAGGGGACTGATGACCACAGATGTTAAGTCCCATAGTGCTCAGAGCCATTTGAACCATTTTTCGACCCTCGTCCAGGACGCCCTTTGACCTTCGTCGACATCGATTATGTCAGGAACATCGACGAAATTGTGAGTGCAAATCGAACATCGCTCGAGAGATTGCAGAAGAATGTAATGTTTCAGCTGTATCATGTCACGAAATCTTGACACAGCACCAAATGCATCGTGTAGCCACCAAGTTTGTCCTACGTCTCACGAGTCATGTGTGACTATTGCGCAAAAAACCCAATCATTGTGCTGCCTCATTTCCGCACTCAGCAGACCTAGCAAATAGGGACATTTTTTATTTCCAAAGTTGAAAAACCCGTTGAAAGGACGAAAATTTGCAACTATAGACGAGATGAAAAAAATTCGCAGACGGCGCTCCACACGATCCAGCAAGAGGCGTACCAAGACTGCTTCCGGAAATGCAAACGGCGTTGGGAGCGGTGTATCACTTGTGGAGGAGAGGATGTAGAAGATAAGCGTAGAAAAATTTTGTGGATGAAGCGCCGGAATTTTTTGAACAGACATCGTGTACCACAGTTTTGCGGTAGTAAAGAAAGATATCATTAACCCATTGACTTTTTAATATTTTTCCCCATACTCGACCCTATATTTATTATTTAAATTCACGAATTTTTTCTCACACACTCTACTCAAAATTATATCATTTTTGAGACGAATTCGTTACAAATCCATCCTTACTATTTATTTAAGTGTTGAGGTGTGAATATAACACCATTTTAGAAGTTTTTGTCGGCGTGGTATACTCGCAAAAATACGGGCATGTGGAACACCAACAGACATTTCTCACACTCATACCGTGTACCACTTTACTTCTTCCGGGCTTTGCACACTGCAAAGTTTCTGGATGGTGTTTTCCTGCTGGGAATTGGGGGGGCGGGGGCGGGATAACCTTAACAAAGCTGGAAAACGATTGAAAACGAAACTTCCTGGCAGATTAAAACTGTGTGCCAGACCGAGACTCGAACTCGGGACCTCTGCCTTTCGCGGGCAAGTGCTCTACCATCTGAGTTACCCAAGCACGACTCACGCCCCGTCCTCACAGCTTTACTTCTGCCAGTACCTCGCCTCCTACTTCCATGAGAGACGGAGCACAAACTCGGGTTAGGGAAGGATTGGGAAGGAAATCGGCCGTGCCCTTTCAAAGGAACCATCCCGGCATTTGCCTGAAACGGTTTAGGGAAATCACGGAAAACCTAAATCAGGATGGCCGGAGACGGGATTGAACCGTCGTCCTCCCGAATGCGAGTCCAGTGTGCTAACCACTGCGCCACCTCGCTTGGTGTTAGTTGGAGGTGAGCCGCCAGCAGTGGTGGATGTGGGGAGAGAGATGGCGGAGTTTTGAAAGCGGACACGTCCGAAAGCGCTTAACTTCGGTGATATGACGGGAACCGGCGTATCCCCATATCTTGAAAAATATAATGTAAAAGTATAAGGCAATCTTGGAATTTTTCATTCTTTGTTCAGTGTCTACGTTCGTCACTATAAAGAAGAGCGCGTAAAAAACCGAAAATAGTTATTTCAAAAGACCGTTACCTTGAGCAGTTTTAGCATTCTGTTTAAATGTAGAAGGAAACAAAACGGCACAACCGAAAAACGGTTGTTTCAGTGATAACATCCGCGCGGGATTAGCCGAACGGTCTCAGGCGCTGCAGTCATGGACTGTACGGTTGGTCCCGGCGGAGGTTCGAGTCCTCCCTCGGGCATGGGGGTTTGTGTTTGTCCTTAGGATAATTTAGGTTAAGTAGTGTGTAACCTCAGGGACTGATGACCTTAGCAGTTAAGTCCCATAAGATTTCACACATATTTGAACATTTTCAGTGATAACCGCCTTCTTGGGGGTAGGGGTTTCCGAGTTTGTTTGTCTGACGGAACACTTTGAGAATCACGGTACTTTGATGGAACACCTTGTCTATTTTGGAGATGAATAAAATTTTAAAATAATGAGAAGAACTTGTTCTAATCCGTGATTACTTCAGTTTTAAATGATAAGCAGTGAAATAGCGTAATACAATTTTAAGAAAATAATTAGAATCGTCAGAATATCGGAAAAAGTCGTCCTATTACGAATAGTTTTTTTGCGGAGCGCTTATTCGTATCCCGTAGAACACCATCGCTCTGCGGAAAGCAGTTTGGGAAACTCTGTTCTAGGTTAAAGTGAGTGTTTGGGAATCACGAGATCCCGGGATCGATTCCCGGGCGAACCACGGACGTTTTTCAGGCTGCATTTAACGCAGCCTTCAGGTCTCTGAAGATTCGATGGTTCGTATTCCACGTTCAACTGTAGGTCCCTTTCTCCCGGTTAGATTGCTGGGGCACATTTGGGACGCAAAAGTCGCCCAAGCGGCGTAATGTTGAAAAAAACTTGCACCAGGCCTTCAAGCCATACGGTGTTGTTGTTTCTGTGCCTGCGTACTTTGGTATAGTATGAACTTGGTGTTTACCTCGCTGGTGGCGCCCTTGCCTCAACAATGGAATTTGCAGTGGCGTGACAGTGGCACGGGAACAGAGAGGTCATCGCCCTCTCTGTTGGGGAGCTTCTTGCGTTCCATGCCAGAGATAATGTTCCATTTGCCGCGGTATGTTTACCCTGGCAGCATGCTACCCTCGCTTATCTGCCCCTCTCTGCCCTCGCGTGTAAATTACACCGCGTCTGCTACGCGATAAGGTTCGCGACAAAAGAGCCAACGAAGCGGGAGTTTTGATGTCAAAGCCGACCGAATTCCGAGATCGAGTTAGGTGCTTTGTGACTCCCACAAGGTCCCTCTTCTTCTTCTTCTTCTTACAATTACTAGCAAGCTTGATTTTTTTTGTTTTGTTTTTGTTTTTTGAGTCTCCAGTCTTCCGACTGGGTTGACGCGACCCACCAACAGCTTTATTTATTTATTTATTTAGCCTGACCAGATTAGGGCTTTAAGGCCCTCTCTTACATCTGACCAGGAACCATACATACAGATATATTACCAAAACATTCATGAAAATGATAACAATCTTAGAGATGATAATCAGCTAATACTAATAGAACGGATCAGGAATCTGAAAATGATTCTCCAGATGAGAAACACCCGAAACACAGTGGTCACTTTTGTAGATTTTAAAAAAGCCTACGACTCAATAGACAGAGTATCGCTCTGCAACACGCTGGAAGAATTCAGTATTGACAGAAAGACACGAGCAATCATTCGGCAAACATTAACTGACAGTCTCCAAGGTTAAATTTATGGGGGATATCTCTGAACCATTTGAAATCCAAACTGGAGTGCGACAGGGTGACGGACTTTCACCATTACTCTTTAATATCATTCTTGAAAAAATTATCAGGACATGGGAAAAAGAAGTCAAAGGAATCCAAATTGGCATTAGAAAAGATAATAGATTCAATGCGAAGTGTTTAGCTTTTGCGGATGACCTTGCAATCCTCACAATAAATAGAAAAGAAGCCACTAACGCCATAGACAAGTTACACGAAATTGCACAAAGAACTGGCCTGCAAATTTCGTATGAGAAAACACAGTACATAGAAAGACTGCCACAAGACAAGTTGCCCATTGTGACAACCCATGGGAAAATCGTACAAGTACCACATTTTAAGTACCTGGGAGAAATCATCCAGCCATCAGGGATCAACCTAAAGGCCAATGAGGAAAGAATAAAAAAACTACAGAAAGCACTCATGTGGAACTGTTATAACAAAAAGTCCACATACATAAACGCAAAATTGAGGCACTAGAACACTGTCGTACTTCCGGAGGCACTGTATGCATCTGAAACAACACAAATAGGTGGGCAAACTAAAATCAAAGAAGTAGAGAAAAAAGAAAGGAAAATTCTCAGGAAAATTTTTGGTCCGATACAAGAGCAAGGAATCTGGAAGAAGAGACCAACATCAGAATTATATAAATACACAGACATGATTACGGATACAATAAGGAAAAGAAGAATGCAGTTCTACGGACATATCCACAGGATGAATGAAAACAGAATTTCAAAGCGAATTCTTAAAGTCATCAACTCAGGCAGGGGAAAAACAAAATGGATAAAAGAAGTTGAAGAGGACCACAGACAAGCACACATAACAGTAAACCATGCAGAAAATAGAACTGAATTCAGGAACATCATCAAAAAACATAAATTTGACACCACAACACAGAAGAGACCAGGATGCAAATGGACAGTGGAGCTAAAGAAACAGCACAGTGAACACATGAAGAAAATTTGGGCTCAGAAAAAACATTAGCAATCATCATAAAGGAATTCAAGTTCAAACGCTCTCTCTAAATGGGAATAATCGAAAATAATAATAATAATAATAGTTCACAATAATGAAAGTAAGGATAAATGGCAATAATAACAGTAATAATAAAACAAAGTGCATTAAAAATAATAGAGAATAGTTTAGAACAACTTAAATCATGTTTAGTACTGTCAGAAAAAGAAAGGATGAAGAACAAGAAAATTGGAATGACAGTAATAGTGGCTGTTAAGGAGAAGACTTGATTTAAGTAAATAACTCTGTAAGCGAGGAGAAGGGAAAAGTTGTAGGGGGAGGGGGAATTGAAGAGTGTGGGCTGCAGCCCAGTATGTGGGAGAGATAGCTATTTCGAGAGAAGGTGAGCCCTTAGGTGCTTTTTGAAGCCTGGAAGTGATTTAATTTCTCTGATATTTTGAGGAAGATTGTTCCAAAGTCGGGTTCCGGATACAGAAAAGGACTTAGAAAACATGACAGTGTTGTGTGGTGGTACCGAGAGGATCTTTCTTTGTTGAGATCGAGTATTTCTGCTGTGCTGTTCAGATAGTAATGTAATGGCTGAGGATAAGTAAGAGGGAGTCTGACAATTGAGAAGACGATGGAGTAAACATAGTGTGGTAGTCCCTATGTTTATCATCACGTAGCCACGATACTAGTTCATAGGCTGGAGTGATATATCGGACGCAAGCATTCATCGCCAGTTCAAGCATGCGAGTTTTCGTACGAAAGTCCTTGAAGAATAGCATGGCCATAGTCAACAATAGGGAGTGTCATAAATTCTACGAGCTTCTTCTTAAGCTGGAATAGAAATACTTTTTTATATTTCTGTAGACAATGAAGGTATGCAGAAACTTTCTTGCAGACTGCTGTAGTGTGTTCAGTCCAGTCTATGTGGGGGTACACGATTATCCCCAAGTTCTTTGCAGAAGGAGAAAAGGTTATTTCGCTGCCATTTAAAATTAAACATGGAAGAGATTATTCTCGTGTACTAACCTCTTCATCTCAGAGTAGCGCTTGCAACCTTTGTCCTCAATTATTTGCTGGTCTGTCCCAGCCTCTGTTTTCCTCTACAGTCTCTGCCCTCTACAACTGCCTCTAGTACCAATGAAGCCATTCCCTCATGTCTTAATATATTCTATCATCCTGTCCCTTCTCCTCGACAGTGCTTTCCACATATTCCTTCCCTCTCCGATTCTGCGCAGAACCTCCTTATTCCTAACCTTGTCAGTCGCCCTAATTTTCAGCATTCGTCTGTAGCACCCCATCTCAAGTGCTTCGATTGTCTTCTGTTTGGAATCAGGATGTAGTCCAACTGATATCTTTCCCTGTTCAAATTTGATATCGAAGTGTAACGTCTCCTTTTGTGGTGCTCAAATAATGTTTTACCCACTGCTAATGAATTCTGTTTACAGAAACTATTCTTATTCCTAATCCAAATTTTCCTACTGTATCTTCATCTCTTCCTTCACCCACCACTGCATTCCAGTCACCCCTGATGATTTATTTATTTTATTTAGCGTATGGCTCATAACATCACAGTAAAAATTACAGAAACAGCACGATTAAAAAATAATCACGTATGTATAAACAGAACAATAAATAACAGTTTGTATATAAGGACACTACCAATTGCAAATTTACACTCACAGAAGAGCAATCACAAACAAACTTCCAGCTTAGATGATATATAGTCGATTGCCTCTTGGGTCGCCATTAGGAAATCCTGTGGGTCACCCTCGTATGCCCTTAGTGGGCATTCCTGCACGATGTGTTTGACCGTCTGTCTCTGAGCGCCGCAGTCCCAAGCGGCCGAAGGAAGTTTACCCCATCTGAGTAAGGAGTCGGCACATCTCCCACAGTTGGTTCTGATGCGATTAAGAGTTGATCAGTCTTTGCGAGGGCAATCATATCCTTTTGGTTTACTAAAGATGCATGGCATACTGTGGCAGTTTACTGCTGTTCTGCTCTCCCATTCCTCTTTCCATCGGTCATTTATTTTAAAGTTGGTTTGGTTCAGAGCCCGTGCGGTCATTAGTGGAAGATGCCTAGACCGGAGTCGGTTTCCTTGGATGTCGTGAGTATCTTCATGGATTTGTAATTGAGGGTTGGTCATGATTTTTTGAAATTCTCTAACCAGAGCGTATTCTCGGCGCAGGTTAGGAGGGGCTATGTTACTGAGAACTGGCAGCCACACTGCAGGAGTTGGCCTGATTGTGCCTGATATAATACGCATTGTTGCATCAAGTTGGCTGTCTACCATGTGTGTGTGTTTGCTGTTGAGCCTCACTGGGGCACAGTATTCTGCCACTGGATACACCAAGCCAAGTGCGGATGTTCTTAAGGTAGATGCTGTGGGGCCTCAAGTGGTGCCACAGAGCTTCTGCAATTTGTTGTTGCGTGTTTTAAGTTTCGCTGCAGTTTTCGTCAGGTGTTCTTTGAATGTTAGTGTCCTATCTAGGGTAACCCCAAGGTACTTTGGGTGTTTGTTGTGATTTAGTATTTTCCAGTCTAGATATACATGTAGTTCTCTGTTGGCCATTTTGTTGTTCAAATGGAAGGCAGATACTTCCGCCTTTGTAGCACTAGGTTGTAGCCTCCATTTTCTAAAGTACTCGCTGAGAATCCCTAGGTCACTCGTAAGGATATCTTCGGCAGTTTCTATATTTCTGTGGCCTGTTGCCAGAGCCTAGTCGTCAGCATAACCAAATTTGCGCGATCTGGTTGCAGGGATGTCAGCGAAGGGTGAAAAGAAGGGGCGCAAGGACACACACAGCCTTGTGGGAGTCCGTTATTGAGTTTCATCTGTTTACTTCTCTCATCCCCTTAATGATAATGTAGGCATTTCTATTTTCTTTCTCGATGAGTTCTTGCATTTTCTCATAATATTCTTCCACTTCCTCATCTTTATGCTGGCTGGTTGGCATTTATACCTGTATCAACACCAAACATTTTGAACTACCGACCGAATATAAAAATTTAAAATACTGCCATAATCAATTAATTAAGACTGACACTGATCGGCCAGAACATTATGACTACCGATCTACTATCGATAAAACCTTCCAGGCCCTAGCAGTGTCACCTAGGGAGGAATGACTCCTAGTCAGATGCACGAACAGTGCATGTACGAGGGTCACTCCAAAAGAAACGCACACTATTTTTGTAAAAATATAGTTTTTATTCTGCATGTGTGAAAGTTTTAAAGTGTGTAGATACATCCTTCCCGCTTGTTTTCAAACTTAGTTCAATATGTCCCCGTAAGTGGCACTGTCACAGCATGACAGCAACGTGCTGTCATAAAATTCTTGTGCTGTGAAAACGAGACAGTGGGAAACATCCACAAGAGGTTGAAAAAGGTGTATCGACATGCTGCACAGTTAGTCGGTGGGCAAGCGGGTTACGTGATGAAAGCGGCCCGGCAATATTGAGGATTGTCCTCGCAGCGGCAGGCCTCGTACTGCACACACTCCAGACAATGTGCAGAGAGTTAACGGATTGGTGACTGCTGACAGACGCATCACAGTGAACGAATTGTCACGCTACGTTGGAATAGGGGAAGGAAATGTTTGCAGAGTACTAGAAGTGTTGGCGTTAAAAAAGGTTTGTGCCAGGTGGGTTCCCAGGATGTTGACAGTGGCTCACAAAGAAACAAGAAAAACGGTATGCAGCGAACGTTTGGAACAGTACGAGAATGGTGGAGATTAATTTCTTGGAAGATTTGTAACAGGTGATTAAACATGGCTCCATCATTTTTCACCAGAGACGACGAGGCAATCAGTGGAGTGGCATCATGCAAATTTATCCAAGAAAAGAAAATTCAAAATCACGCCTTCTGCTGGAAAAAGTTATGGCTACGGTGTTTTTCGATTCCGAAGGACTCTTGCTTGTGGACATCATGCCAAGTGGAACTACCATAAATTCTGATGCATATGTGACGACACTGAAGAAACTTCAAGCTCGACTGAGTCGTGTTCGACAACATTGGCAAAAGTAGGATGTTTTGCTGTTGCACGACAATGCACGGGCACATGTCAGTCAAAAAAGCATGGAAGCGATCACAAAACTCGGATGAACAGCACTGAAACACCCGCCTTACAGTCCTGACCTGGCTCCACGAGACTATCATCTCTTTGGGAAACCGAAAGACACTCTTCGTGGAACAGGGTTTGAAGATGATGACTCCCTTGTGCTCGCTGCCAAACAGTGGTTCCAACAGGTTGGTCCAGAATTTTACCGTGCGGGTATACAGGCGCTGGTTCCAAGATGGCGTAAGGCAGTTGAGAGGGATGGAAATTATGTGGGGAAATGAAAATATTGTTCCTAAAGGATGTATCTACACACTGTAAAACTTTCAAACATGGAGAATAAAAGATGGATTTAAGAAAAAATAGTGTGCATTTCTTTTGGACTGACCCTCGTAGTATCAGTGAGCGTGCTATCCCTGTGGAGACTGGGGAAGGCGCTCGATATATCTGAGTCCGATCGAGGGCAGATTGTGATGGTCCGGAGGCTTGGCGTGAGCATTTGGGAAACAGCACGACTTGTTGGGTGTTCCAGGAGAGCCGAAACCAAGGTGAAACCACTTCCGGAGTCGTGGCGTTGGGCGGCCATCCCTCACTACACATGTCGCTCGTCATAGGCCGGGCAGACTGGTAAAACAGGGCAGGCGGCGAACTGTGGCGGAACTGAGATCAGAATTTATGTTGGGCAGAGTACAAGTGTGTCTGAACACGCAGTGCACCGAACACTCCTAACGACGGGCCTCCATGACCCGTGCAAGTGTCAATGAACACCACGGCATCAGTAACTACTGGGCATGGACGCTGGCGCAGTGGCAGAGCGTTGGGTGGTCTGATGAATCCCGATACGTTGATCATGCCGATGGGAGGGAGCGAATCCGTCGTCCTCCAGGCGAACAGCTCCTTGACACCTGCACTGCGGGATGGAGACTAGCTGGCGGCGGCTGCATTATGCTCTGGTGAATATTCACGTTGGCATCCATAGGTCCAGTGGAGCTCGTGGAAGACATTGTGACGGTCAAGGAGTATCGTAAACTGGTTGCAGACCACGTAAACCCCTTCGTGACGATCATGTTTCCCAACAGCAGTGACATTTTCCAACAAGATAATGCGCCACGTCATAAGGCCAGGAGTGTGGTGGAGTGGTTCTACATGAACACAGTGGGGAGTTCCGTTTAATGTGCTGGTCCCCCTACTGGCCAGATCTGAACCCTATCAAACACGTCAGGGATGTGATTGGATGTGGCGTCAGAGCTCATCGCCACTCCCCCCCCCCCCTCCCCCCCCCCTCTTTTCCGGTATCTACGGGAGTTAGGTGACTGGACTATGTGGCTGCCCCGGCGGAGGTTCGAGTCCTCCCTCGGGCATGAGTGTGTGTGTTTGTCCGTAGGATAATTTAGGCTAAGTAGGGCGAAGATTTGTCTGATGTGATAGAAGAAGAAACAGGAGTCGATTTAGAAGAGATAGGGGATCCAGTATTAGAATCGGAATTTAAAAGAGCTTTGGAGGACTTACGGTCAAATAAGGCAGAAGGGATAGATAATATTCCACCAGAATTTCTAAAATCATTGGAGGAAGTGGCAACAAAACGACTATTCACGTTGGTGTGTAGAATATATGAGTCTGGCGATATACCATCTGACTTTCGGAAAAGCATCATCCACACAATTCCGAAGACGACAAGAGCTGACAAGTGCGAGAATTATCGCACAATCAGCTTAACAGCTCATGCATCGAAGCTGCTTACAAGAATAATATACAGAAGAATGGAAAAGAAAATTGAGAATGCGCTAGGTGACGATCAGTTTGGCTTTAGGAAAAGTAAAGGGGACGAGAGAGGCAATTCTGACGTTACGGCTAATAATGGAAGCAAGGCTAAAGAAAAATCAAGACACTTTCATAGGATTTGTCGACCTGGAAAAAGCGCTCGACAATATAAAATGGTGCAAGCTGTTCGAGATTCTGAAAAAAGTAGGGGTAAGCTATAGGGAGAGACGGGTCATATATAATATGTACAACAACCAAGAGGGAATAATAAGAGTGGACGATCAAGAACGAAGTGTTCGTATTAAGAAGGGTGTAAGACAAGGCTGTAGCCTTTCGCCCCTACTCTTAATCTGAACATTGAGGAAGCAATGATAGAAATAAAAGAAAGGTTCAGAAGTGGAATTAAAATACAA
Source organism: Schistocerca americana (assembly GCF_021461395.2). Classification (NCBI taxonomy): domain Eukaryota; kingdom Metazoa; phylum Arthropoda; class Insecta; order Orthoptera; family Acrididae; genus Schistocerca; species Schistocerca americana. Next base: position 78,999,430 of record NC_060127.1, read on the forward strand.
GGTGAAAGGATATCAATAATACGATTCGCTGATGACATTGCTATCCCGAGTGAAAGTGAAGAAGAATTAAATGATCTGTTGAACAGTCTAATGAGTACACAGTATGGTTTGAGAGTAATTCGGAGAAAGACGAAGGTAATGAGAAGTAGTAGAAATGAGAACAACGAGTAACTTAACATCAGGATTGATGGTCACGAAGTCAATGAAGTTAAGGAATTCTGCTACCTAGGCAGTAAAATAACCAACGACGGACGGAGCAAGGAGGACATCAAAAGCAGACTCGCTATGGCAAAGAAGACATTTCTGGCCAAGAGAAGTCTACTAATATCAAATACCGGCCTTAATTTGAGGAAGAAATGTCTGAGGATGTACGTCTGGAGTACAGCATTGTATGGTAGTGAAACATGGACTGTGGGAAAACCGGAAGAGAAGAGAATCGAAGCATTTGAGATGTGGTGCTATAGACGAATGTTGAAAATTAGGTGGACTGATAAGGTAAGGAATGAGGAGGTTCTACGCAGAATCGGAGAGGAAAGGAATATGTAGAAAACACTGATAAGGAGAAGGGATAGGATGATAGGACATCTGCTAAGACATTAGGGAATGACTTCCATGGTACTAGAGGGAGCTGTAGAGGGCAAAAACTGTAGAGGAAGACAGAGATTGGAATACGTCAAGCAAATAATTGAGGACGTAGGTTGCAAGTGCTACTCTGAGATGAAGAGGTTAGCACAGGAAAAGAATTCGTGGCGGGCCGCATCAAACCAGTCAGTAGACTGATGACAAAAAAAAAGTGTGTAAACTTAGGGAAGCAGGTAAGTCCCATAAGATTTCACACTTTTTTTTTTTTTTATAGTTAGGTGGCTTGTGTGTGCAGCTGTGGTGCCAACTCGCTCCAGCGACCTTCCAAGGCCTCACTGCTTCCATGCCACGATGCGTCGCCGATGTTATCCGTGCCGAAGGTGGAAACACCGACTGTTAGCTAGGTGGTAGTAATGTTGTGGCGGATTAGTGTGTAATCTTACATTAAGAAAAAAAACAGTAAAACAAGTGTCACAGTTGGTAACTGTTTATCTTGGAACAGCGTGACTGACGGCGCGGAAATACCCCGATTTTAATCTTCCAATGAAACTTCCTGGCAGATTAAAACCGTGCAGGACCGAGACTCGAACTCGGGACTTTTGCCTTTCGCGGGCAAGTGCTCTACCAACTGAGCTACCCAAGCACGACTCGCCCCGTTCACAGCTTCACTTCTGCCAGTATCTCGCCTCCTACCTTCCAAACTTTACAGAAGTTCTTCTGCGAGACTTGTAGGACTAGCACTCCTGAAAGAAAGGATGTTGCGGAGACATGGCTTAGCCACAGCCTGGGGAATGTTTCCGGAATGAGATTTTCACTCTGCGGCGGAGTGTGCGCTGATATGTAACTTCCTGGCAGATTAATCATCCAATATTTGAGAATGGTGACACTTACTGACTTCCAATAAAACTACACATATTTCTCAACCTTCACGAAACTTTTTCTCGTTGTTATCCGCCCCAGAAAATGATGAAAGGGAAAAGAAAGAGTACCGCTTACTACACTCCTGGAAATTGAAATAAGAACACCGTGAATTCATTGTCCCAGGAAGGGGAAACTTTATTGACACATTCCTGGGGTCAGATACATCACATGATCACACTGACAGAACCACAGGCACATAGACACAGGCAACAGAGCATGCACAATGTCGGCACTAGTACAGTGTATATCCACCTTTCGCAGCAATGCAGGCTGCAAGTTCCCTTGCCGGTCTAGGAATGGTAGAACGATGGGTTCGATGACGGTTTGGATGTACCGTGCACTATTCAGTGTCCCCTCGACGATCACCAGTGGTGTACGGCCAGTGTAGGAGATCGCTCCCCACACCATGATGCCGGGTGTTGGCCCTGTGTGCCTCGGTCGTATGCAGTCCTGATTGTGGCGCTCACCTGCACGGCGCCAAACACGCATACGACCATCATTGGCACCAAGGCAGAAGCGACTCTCATCGCTGAAGACGACACGTCTCCATTCGTCCCTGCATTCACGCCTGTCGCAACACCACTGGAGGCGGGCTGCACGATGTTGGGGCGTGAGCGGAAGACGGCCTAACGGTGTGCGGGACCGTAGCCCAGCTTCATGGAGACGGTTGCGAATGGTCCTCGCCGATACCCCAGGAGCAACAGTGTCCCTAATTTGCTGGGAAGTGGCGGTGCGGTCCCCTACGGCACTGCGTAGGATCCTACGGTCTTGGCGTGCATCCGTGCGTCGCTGCGGTCCGGTCCCAGGTCGACGGGCACGTGCACCTTCCGCCGACCACTGGCGACAACATCGATGTACTGTGGAGACCTCACGCCCCACGTGTTGAGCAATTCGGCGGTACGTCCACCCGGCCTCCCGCATGCCCACTATACGCCCTCGCTCAAAGTCCGTCAACTGCACATACGGTTCACGTCCACGCTGTCGCGGCATGCTACCAGTGTTAAAGACTGCGATGGAGCTCCGTATGCCACGGCAAACTGGCTGACACTGACGGCGGCGGTGCACAAATGCTGCGCAGCTAGCGCCATTCGACGGCCAACACCGCGGTTCCTGGTGTGTCCGCTGTGCCGTGCGTGTGATCATTGCTTGTACAGCCCTCTCGCAGTGTCCGGAGCAAGTATGGTGGGTCTGACACACCGGTGTCAATGTGTTCTTTTTTCCATTTCCAGGAGTGTACATTTTCACTGTTCATGCTGTCAAACTTCATCCTCAGGCATGAAGTTTTAGTTTATTATTTTTGTACTGCCAAATCTATTTGCAATACTGTCTGCAGACAATATCCACATGTACCTCTGAAATTAGTTACAAAATTATATCATTGTACGACACTTAGTTCAGGAAATACATCATAAACATTGAGGTTCGTGAAAAACCAACTTTTGCTTAAGATATAGCGCAAATTACAATAACTAATGTCCATCCAGTGTTTGATAAGGTGAGCAATTACCGACTTCCAACAAAGTTTTGCATAATTTCAAACCTTTTCGGAACTTTTTCTCGCTTACATGCTTATCGGCAAATATTTAACACTGTAACCCATTAATGCGTAAACAGACGTTTGAAGCTTTTTTACACTACGCAGTTCGATTGTTTAAAGAATCGGGGATTGACTGGTATTGCCTAAACCTTGAAGTGAAGAAAAAGGAATAGCCAAAGAAGAAGATGAATGATAAAGTTAAACATTCTATAGGTCAAGAACACACAATAATTTTCGGTATCTGACATTTGCGTGTCTGTATTTTTGTTGTGTATGATTAAGGTTCAGAAAAGTGATGACTAATGGAAAAAAAAGTTTTTCAGTAATGCGGGCGTCTGGTAACGTGCGCAGATTTACGCCTTCCTTGCTAAAAAACCATAGAACAGCCAACATCGCATGAAATATTTCTTTATTTAAGATAAAAGGTTTCAACAGACTAAGCTGTCATCTTCAATGTCTTACAATCTGTTGTTGTAAAGCATTTTCATTTTACGCTGACCTCACACGCAAGATGTCAAGTGGATAAAAATAGCACGTAATAAAAGCAAAATTTTGTACATGACTGCACGTTCAGAGACAGTGAATAGTTACAATTAACAGAAATCAGCCCTCGGTCACTAAGTTTTAACGAATTAACCGGGTTTCGACACTGCTAGGAGTGTCTTCCTCAGAATTTAAACCAAAGATTGGACTATAACATGGTCACAGAATTATGACTAAAAACGTATGATACAAATTATAAGTACGGAATTATCGTGAAAGACTGGCAGTATACACCATTCTTTTGTTTAAATTCTGAGGAAGACACTTCTAGCAGTGTTGAAACCCGGTTAATTCGTTAAAAATTAGTGACCGAGGGCTGTTTTCTTTTAATTGCGACGTAATAAAAGGTCTGTCATCCACAAAATACTGAGAACATAAAGCACCTTGTGTAAGAGGCTATGACCATACACGTATTCCTCACACTTGCTTGTTGCATCATACAAACACGGTGCTCAATGAATGGCGTATAAGGTACAACTGGTCATTTAAAGGGGATTCGCACTGTTTAGAATATGCCCAGCAAATGTAAACAGCTGTGCTGTTGTGTACCGTGTCTGTATGACGCAATTGTGTGCAATATGTACGTGGATATAGCCTGTTACACAAGGTGCTTTATGTTTTAAATATTTTAGCGATGAAGGACCTTTCAAAATATCCTATTTTAATCCACTTGACATCTTGTGCGTGAGGCCAGCGTAAAGTGAGGACGTTTTACAATAACAGATTTTAAGACATTGGAGATGACAGCTTAATCTGTTGAAACTGGTTCTTAAATAAAGAAATATTTCATGCGATCTTGGCTGTGAATGGTTTTTAACAATCACTTCTCGCAAAAAGAGAAAACTCTGTTACGCTTTCCTGGGGGAATTAGTTGCTGACTGGTCTGGGCATTTGCACGGATACACCGAATGCGATATGTGAGCCTACCAGAAGTGCTGAGCTTACGGTAGAGCAGACCTGCAGCACGCAGTTGAGCGAACAAAACGCAAACGCTGCTAAGGCAGCTGACTTGGTGCGAAGCACGTGCGTAGCCCACGCACTGCCGCACGTGTGCGCTTGCGGAGCCCACAGCTCAGGTCCGAAAACTCGCTCACAGCCGCGACGCATTTTCGAGAACGCTACCACTGACACGCACCAATCAGTGCAGATATAGTCTAAGACTAAAAAAAGACGCACCACGAAGGAATCAACTGAATGAGACGGAAATCGACAGATATGATGTAAATACACTGAAGCGCCAAAGAAACTGATATAATATGCGTATTCATATACAGAGGTATGTAAATAGGCAGAATACGGCGCTGCGATCGGCGACGCCTATGTAAGACTAAAAGTGTCCGGCGCAGTTGTAAGATCGGTTACTGCTGCTACAATGGCAGGTTATCAACATGTAAGTGTGTCTGAACGTGCTGTTATAGTCGGCGCACGAGCGATGGGGCACAGCATCTCCGAGGTAGCGATGGAGTGGGGATTTTCCCATACGGTCCTGCCACGAGTGCACCGTACATTGGGCTGTTGATGACTGGAGACACGTTGCCTGGTCGGACGAGTCTCGTTTCAAATTGTATCGAGCGGATGGATGTGTACGGGTATGGAGACAACCTCATGAATCCAAGGACCCTCCATGTCAGCAGGGGACTGTTCAAACTGGTGGAGGCTCTGTAAAGGTATGGGGCGTGTGCAGTTGGAGTGATATGGGGCCCCCTGATACGTCTAGATACGACTCTGACAGGTGACACGTACGTAAGCATCCTATCTGGTCACCTGCATCCATTCACGTCCACTGTGGATTCCGAGGGACTTGGGTAATTTCAGCAGGACAATCGGACACCCTACACGTCCAGAATTGCTACAGAGTGGCTTCAGAAACGCCTGAGTTTAAGCACTTCCGCTGGGCTCCAAATTCCCCAGACATGAACATTATTGAGCATATCTGGGATGCCTTGCAACGTGCTGTTCAGAAGACATCTCCATCCCCTGGCGTACACTTATGGATTTATGGAGAACCCTGCAGGATTCATGGTGTCATTTTCGTCCAGCAGTACTTCAGACATTAGTCGAGTCCATGCCACGTCTTGTTCCGGCACTTCTGCGTGCTCCCGGGGACGCTACACGATTTTAGGTAGGTGTACCAGTTTCTTTAGCTCTTCAGTGTAATTTCAGCAAAATTGGTTTATTTACTCAACAGAAACACCTTCACAAATTTGGCTCGTCAATAACGCGTTGGCCCACCTCTCGACCGTATGCAACCAGTTATTCAGAGTGCCATTAACTGACAGTTGTTTTGTGTTCCCCTGAGGGATATCGTGCCAAATTCTCTCCAAGTGAGCAAACTGTTAGACAGTCAGAATCCCGAGATAATTCAAGGACCCTGCACATAATGCTCCAAACGTTCTCAATTGGGGAGAGATCCGGCGATCTTGCTGGCCAAGGCAGTGTTTGGCAAGGACGAAGACATGCAGTAAAAACTCTTGCCGTCACGGGCGGGCATTATCTTGCTGAAATGTAAGCCCAGGATGACTCATCATGAAGGGTAACAAAACGGGGCGTAGAAACGGCTCACCAGATCATTGCTCCTAGCTGTCCAGCGACTTCAGTTTGGTATTCCACTGCCGAACGGAACGTCCCCAGAGACGCCATCGCTGGTCATCGGGACTCAATTCGAAATGGGACTCGATAGTTAGATCTGCTCCAGTCAACGATATTCCAGGCCGAAGACGTCTGGAGACGACCCGTACGGCGATGGGATACCAGCCTGCCGCTCGCCATTCGCCTCGACACGAGAAGTGATGGTTTGGAGTGCCATATCTCTTCATAGCAGGACCTCCATGGTTGTTACCCGTGACATCTTTATAGCACGGAGGTACGTCGACGATATTCTACTCCCCATTTTATTGCCCCGCATGGGAACCCATCCCTGGTTTACATTTCAGCAGGATAATGCCTTCCCACACCGTTTCTTTTCGTGCTTGTCAAATCTTAGCTTGATAGGCGAGGGCGCCATATCCCTCCCCAATTGGAAACATCTCTAGCATGATGTGCAGGGCAGCAGTTTCCGTGCTGTAGCAGTCATTAAGTTTGCCGGCTGCTGTGGCCGAGCGGTTCTAGGTGCTTCAGCCCAGAACCGCGCTGCTGCTCTGGTCGCCGGTTCGAATCATGCCTCGGCCGTGGATGTGTGTTGTGTCCTTAGGTTAGTTTGGTTTAAGCAGTTCTAAGTCTAGGGGACTGATGAATGGTTCAAATGGCTCTGAGCACTATGGGACTTAACTACTGAGGTCATCAGTCGCCTAGAACTTAGAACTACTTAAACCTAACTAACCTAAGGACATCACACACATCCACGCCCGAGGCAGGATTCGAACCTGCAACCGTAGCGGTCGCGCGGTTCGAGACTGTAGTGCCTAGAACCGCTCGGCCACCCCGGTCGGCGGTACTGATGACCTCAGATGTTAAGTCCCATAGTGCTTGGAGCCCTTTTAATTTGAAGACATTAAGTTTCCTTAAATGTGCAGGGCTGGTCAACCAGCTCGGTGTTTTGACAGTCTAAGAAATCTAAGACTTGGCGCAATTGGAGAGAATACGGCACGATATCCCTCAGGAGCACATCCAACAGTTCTATCAACCAATGTCAACCCGAATAACTGCTTGCTTATGGCCAGAGGTGGACCAACGCGGTACTGACATGCTCTCGAATAAATAATGCAATTTTTTCTGAAAATGCAATAATTTGTTAGTCTGTACATGTACATCACACCTACTGATTTCTGTCACATTCAGATAGTTGCTTGGGGGTGCGCCGGTTGTATTTTTTTTCCCCCTGTCTTGGAGTGTATTTGGCTTTAGGAGAGGTCCACCGGAGAGGCAATTCCGACATTGCGATTGACAACGGAAGCGACATTGGAGGCTAGCGCGCACGATTGTTTCGTGTCACCGTGACTATTTCATCACTGTTGTCCAGTCTGTGAATATGTGGGTGCCTTACAACGTGACTTCCGACTCGCGAACAAGCAGACTGTCAGTGTGCCGTTAGGTTTTGATAGCCGCGCGCGCTCGGGTGACAAGATTGTCATTCTCCGTGCTTTCTCCGCTCCCCATCTGCTTTCCGACTGTGGACACAGTGATACGCAAACATGACATCGACATCTTGGCACAGCGCGACTATACACGATGACGATATCGGTAAAGCTAGCTATTCTTACTGAAGAAGTAGGGGGAAAAAAGGCAAGCACCTATCGACAATAATTAGGATTCTCATTCTGGAAACATCCCCGAGGTTGTGGCTAAGCCATGTCTCCGCGGTATCCTTTCTTTCCGGAGTGCTAGTTCTGCAAGGTTCGCAGGAGAGCTTCTGTAAAGTTTGGAACGTAGGAGATGAGGTAGTAGCTGAATTGAAGCTGTGAGGACGGGTCGTGAGTCGTCCTTGGGTAGCTTAGTTGGTAGAGCACTTGCCAGCGAAAGGCAAAGGTCCTGAGTTCGAGTCTCGGTCCGGCACACAGTTTTAATCTGTCAGGAAGTTTCAATAATTAGGATTATTCGGACATAAGTATGAAAATTAACGGACCGGACGAAATCAGTGAATATTATTTTCAAGTGTTTGGGGCAGCTTATTTTCAGATGGAACAGACAGTCTCAGGTTCTTTTTTGTGTGTGTTTACACCAGTAAAATGTGAAATAATTTATCAAAAAACTCATTCTAAATTACTGAAAAAAATTGCACGATGTTATCCGCGTTTATGAAGCATTATGTGAAACTTTCTACTTATTAGCCCTTCACTCCAAAGGGGTTGTACCCAGTATCATTTTTTATGATATTTTCTTTTGCATCTCAGGAGTTCGCAAACAATCACCGTCTCCTCAAGACCATATCTACAAACAAACGCCTGGAGTTCAAAGCTCCACTTTGATGACGTGATGTGACAGTGACTGAAATTTCTCTGTCACGTTGACAAGTCACCTGTGCACGCCACCGTTTAATAAAACTCAAGAACTGATTTAGAAAATGACAAATAGTGCAAGTTCTCAGAAAAATATATGTAAGCTGCAGGGAAAAAGGGACAATATACAATATGTATCAGAATTAAGAAGGAACAATAAGAATGTAAGATCAAGACCGAAGGGTTCGGATTAGGTGTATAAGAAGCAGTGACGAAAATGGAAAAAAGGTTCAAGGCTGGGATTAAAATTCAGAGTGGATTTAGATTTGCTGATGACGTTGCTGTCTTCAGTGAAATTGAAGAAGAAATGCAAGAGTTGTTGTCCAGACTGAACAGTCTAATGAGCACAAAATGATGATTGAAAGTAAACCGAAGAAAGGTGAAAGTACCGACGAGCAGCAGAAATGAGACTAGCGATAATTTAACATCAGAATTGGGGAGAATGGAGTGAAGGAAGTCTGCTAAATTCGAAGAAAAATACTACATGGCGCACGAAACAAGCAGCACATAAATAAAGACTAGTGCAGAAAAAAGTAATGTCACACATCGACTTTAATTTGAGGAAGAAATTTTAAGAATTTGCGTTTGCAGCACAGCATTGTATGGTAATAAGTCATGGACAGTAGAAAAACTGAATACAAGAGAATCGAAGTGGTGCTGCAGAAGTATGTTGAAAATTAGGTGGGCTGATAAGGTAAGGAATGAGGAGGTCCTCGGCTCAATTGGCGAGGGTAGGAATATGTGGAAATCTGGAGCCGGGCGACCGCTACGGTCGCAGGTTCGAGTCCTGCCTCGGGCATGGATGTGTGTGATGTCCTTAGGTTAGTTAGGTTTAATTAGTTCTAAGTTCTAGGCGACTGATAACCTCAGAAGTTAAGTCGCATAGTGCTCAGAGCCATTTGAACCATTTTGAATATGTGGAAAACACTGAGAAGAAGACGGGACAGGATGATACATCTGTTTGGACATCAGGCAATGATGCTGAAGGGAGCTGTAGAGGGTAAATACGTGCTGCACACTTAAACAAATCACAGTCTCAGTTGAAAATTTCAAGCCGGCCGCTGGTGGCCGAGCGGTTCTGGCGCTACAGTCTGGAACCGCGCGACCGCTACGGTCGCAGGTTCGAATCCTGCCTCGGGCATGGATGTGTGTGTTGTCCTTAGGTTAGTTAGGTTTAATTAGTTCTAAGTCTACGGGACTGATGACCTCAGATGTTAAGTCCCATAGTGCTTAGAGCCATTTGAACCAAACGCATAACGTTTTCCTGAAAATGGTTGCCTGTCGTGATTTGAGAAATCACTTGTACCTGCAGGAGGGGGGGGGGGGGGGTAAGGTACCCGAAAATGCTTTGGAGCATGGACTGCAGACATAGAGACTGGTCCCATTGGGCAGTTAATTCGCTTAGCGGTGAGAACTTATTAATGCAGCAAATGGAAATTTGTGTTAAGGTCTTATGGGACCAAATTGCTGAGGTCATCGGTCCCTAACCTTACACACAACTTAATCTAACTTAAACTGACTTAAGCTAAGGACGACACACACACACACACCCATGCCCGAGGCAGGATTCGAACCTGCGACCGTAGCGGTCGTGCGGTTCCAGACTGTAGCGCCTTTAACCGCTCGGCCACTCCGGCCGGCACAACCATATCGGCAGCCTATTGGCGAGTCATTCGTCTTCATGGACGACAATTCGCGCCCCCATCGTGCACTTCTTGTGAATGACTTCCTTTAGGAAGTGGCCAGCACCTTCTCCAGCCATGAACCCTATGGAACATGCCTGGGGTAGATTGAAAAGGGCTGTTTATTGACGACGTGAACCACCAACCACTCCGAGGGCTCTACGCCGAATCGTTGTTGAGGAGTGGGAGAATCTGGAGCAACAGTGCCGTGAAGAACTTGTGGATAGTATGCCACGTCGAACACAGGCATGCGTCAGTGCAAGAGAACGTGCTACTGGGTATTAGAAGTACTGGTCTGTTCAGCAAGCTGGACCACCACCTCTAAAGGTCTCTCTGTATGGTGGTACAAAATGCAATGTGTGGTTTTCATGAGAAATAAAAAGGGTGGAAATGATGTTCATCTTGATCTCGATTCCAGTTTTGTGTAGAGGTTCCGGAACTCTAGGAACCGGGGTGATGCAAAACTTTTGTTTGTTGTGTGTATATTTTCCTGAAAAAGTTGATGCTGTATTTGTGGTTGTCACAGACGTTTACTGCTGCTTAGCACCCCTCCTCGGTGTGACAAGAGCTAGCTAGTGGGTTAAGCCGTCGGCACACGGACCGTGCATCCGAACGTTGAGCGTGCCGAGTTCCTGACGTCATAGCGTGGAATAGCACATTCGGGAGTCTTTCCGAATGTGCAGAGCAATATCTGGCATGTCAGATATTCTGAGCGTGCGTCTGAGCGTAGACCAATGAGATGGCACAACGCCGCCTACGTCATATGCCTGCCATCTCCCTTCAGTACAGAGTTGTGAGGCGCCATATTGGCATTCATTTCAAGCCTATACGCATATAAGCCGTTTCTGAGCACCAGAAAATTGAGAACCACTGCAAAACCCTTTTGTTAACTATGTGATCCGTTGCAATAAAATAATGGGAAACATCATATTCGTGGCAAAAGAAGTAACTTGCGTATTATGAGAGTATGGTATTTGAAGGCAGCAATACACTGAGGATGCACCCAAAACGCATTGGTCTTGGTACAGTTTGTTATAATTAAATTTCAGTTAGTGACACAGCTACGATTATAGCTTTCAGCAAGTGCTAAGATCCTAGAAATGGCTATCAACATTATGATGTTGGTTTAGCGTGGTGAGTAACGTTACTGGGTAGTGAAATTTTTATGTTTGGGCGGTGGTTCGTGACTCGTCAGTACATAAATTTCTTTTCCTAACATTTGCGGTTTTGTTAGGTTCTTTTACTTTATTATTAGTTTAATATAAGTATATACTAAAATTTTTCATGTTATGTAAATATAACCTTTGTTTGGGTGTTCGATTGGCTTGATCTACAGGACATCTTGCGCTACTTGTGTAGCTACTTTTCTTTTTCTTTTTGTAAGTTTTTTCTTTTGTGTAGCTACTTTTCTTTTACGCTTCGTAATTCACGTGTTGCAAAAATTCTGCTACTGGGTAGGAACAGTGATGAAGTAAGACTGACCTTGGGGTTTTACTAAAATGAGGGAATGATGAAATAATGTTTATCTTATGCGGGGAGGTATTTCAAATTTGTACGGCACTGTTTGTAATGCAACTTTTATAAGACTGTGTCCTTATTGATTAGACAAGGTACTTTCCTTTTCGTGGACGATGGAGGAAATGTGCGTTTTAATAGAGCTAACGTGGGAATTTTACGCACGCCCGCTTAGTAAACAGTGTGATTTACGAACTAGAAACTTCCCGCAACTGCCGCCGGAGTGCGTTGCGATCACGTGTACCACTTTAGGGCCCACGTACCACGTACAGTATGCACAAGTAGCACCGTTGCTGACCGTTCAGCAGCACGTTGAACTTAAAGCACGCTCAACGTTGACGTTCAATAGCACGGTCCGTGTCCCGACGGCTTGGTGGGAATTGCGGGGGGGGGGGGGGGGGGGGGGGAGGGGGAGGGTGCAGCGAACGTGCAATCCGCAACGGCCGGAGATGCGGTCAGCGGTGAGCGCTTGACAGGTAGAAGCTATGGAGGGGTCCCTCCTGAGAGCTGCCGACCACGTAAACATCGTTCGCCCCAGGTCCCCACTATTAGGAGAGACCCCAGCAAACGCCATTGTAAGCATCTCTGGGGCTTCCCGGGCGGAAAATCGATTTCCGACAGCTGTCGTGTCCGGGAGTCCCTCCTCCTCAGCTTTGTTCTCCAGCTTCAGCTGGGTCCACCGAAAGAGCAACAACAACAACAACAACAACACACAGGCAGGACGTATCTGGTAGGCTGGCCTCCGTGCTACAGCCATCTTGCGTTCTCAGCAGCATATCTCCACTGCGTACAACGTTTTTTTGAGCCATCAGTCCTCTGACTGGTTTTACGCAGCCCGCCACGAATTCACCTCCTGTGCTAACATTTTCATCTAAGAGTAGTACCTGCAGCCTACGTCCTCAATTATTTGTTGGATGTATTCCAATCTCTGTCTTCTTCTACTGATTTTGCTCTCTACAGCTCACTCTAGTGCCATGGAAGTTATCCCCTGATTTCGTTAACAGATGTCCTATCACCCTGTCCCTTATCCTTGTCAGCGTTTTCCACATATTCCTTTCCTCATTTCTCACATTATCAGTGCAATTAATTTTCACCACACCTCTGTAGCACCACTTATCTAAGGCGTCTGTTCAAGTTTTCCCACAAGTCAGTTATACTACCATGCCAACGGCCTTGCCGCATTTGTTAAACAGGTTCCCGTTAGATCACCGAAGTTAAGCGCTGTCGGGCTGGGCTAGCACTTGGATGGGTGACCATCCGGTCTGCCCAGCGCTGTTGGCAAGCGGGGTGCACTCAGCCCTTGTGAGGCAAACTGAGGAGCTACTTGATTGAGAAATAGCGGCTCCGGTCTCGTAACCTGACATACGGCCGGGAGAGCGGTGTGCTGACCACATGCCCCTCCATATGTGCATCCAGTGACGCCTGTGGTCTGAGGATGACACGGCGGCCGGTCGGTACCGTTGGGCCTGCATGGCCTGTTCGGGAGGAGTTTAGTTTAGTTTAGTTTTAGTTTACTACCATACAATACTGTGCGCCAAACGTATATTTTTTTGCCGGCCGCGGTGGTCTCGCGGTTCTAGGCGCGCAGTCCGGAACCGTGCGACTGCTACGGTCGCAGGTTCGAATCCTGCCTCGGGCATGGATGTGTGTGATGTCCTTAGGTTAGTTAGGTTTAAGTAGTTCTAAGTTCTAGGGGACTGATGACCACAGCAGTTGAGTCCCATAGTGCTCAGAGCCATTTGAACCAAACGTACATTTTCAGAAATTTCTTCCTCAAATTAAGGCCTGTGTTTAATACTAGTAGGCTTGTCTTGAGCAAGAATGCCTTTTTTGAGCCGGCCGGAGTGGCCGAGCGGTTAAAGGCGCTACAGTCTGGAACCGCATAACCGCTACGGTCGCAGGTTCGAATCCTGCCTCGGGCATGGATGTGAGTGATGTCCTTAGGTTAGTTAGGTTTAAGTAGTTCTAAGTTCTAGGGGACTTATGACCACAGCAGTTGAGTCCCATAGTGCTCAGAGCCATTTGAACAATTTTTATTTTTTTGCCAGAGCTAGTCGGCTTTTGATGTCCTCCTTACTCCGCCCTTCATGAGTTACCTTGCTGTCTAGGTAGCAGAACTCCTTAACTTCTACAGGAATTACAATTACGAACAATTTAAATAGGAAAGAACACATAGGAAATGTTGTGAAGAAGGCGTTTTTTGGCACAATACTTAGAAGATACAACAGATGTACTAGGAAGACTACCTACACTACGCTTGTCCGTCCTCTTTTCGAATATTGCTCCGCGAGTGGGATCCTTACCAGATAGGATACACGGAGTACATCGAGAAAGTTCAGAGGTGAGCAGCACGTTTTGTATTGTCGAGAAATGAGAGAGATTGTCACGGACATGATACAGGATTTAGGATCGACATCATTGAAACAAAGGCGTTTCTCGTTGCGAGGGATTCGACTCACGAAATTTGAATCACCAACTTTCTTCTCCGGATGCGAAAATGTTTTGTTGACGCCGATCTTCATAGCGAGAAACGATCATCGTAATAAAGTAAGGGAAATATGAGCTCACACGGAAAGATTTAGGTGTTGGTGTTTTCTACGGGCTGTTCGTGATTGGAATAATAGAGAATTATTGTGGAGGTGGTTCGATTAACCCTCTGCCAGGCACTTTAAAGTATGATTTGCAGAGTATCCACGTACATGTAGACGTAGGTGTACTTTGCAACTATCAACCCTGATGTTAAGTTTCTCTCTATTCTCGTTTCTGCTACCTGTCATTACCTCCACTAATTACTTTCGTCTTTCTTCGATTTACTCTCAAAAATGGTTCAAATGACTCTGAGCACTATGGGACTTAACATCTGAGGTCATCAGTCCCCTACAACTTAGAACTACTTAAACCTAACTAACCTAAGGACATCACACACATCCATGCCCAAGGCAGGATTCGAACGTGCGACCGTAGCGGTCGCGCGATTCCAGACTGTAGCGCCTAGAACCGCTCGGCCACACATGCCGTCGATTTACTCTCAATCCATATTCTGTACTCATTAGACTGTTCATTCCATTCAAAATATTCTGCAATTCTTCGTCACTCTTAATGAGAATAGCAAAGTCATCAGCGAATCTTTAGCCGTTTTTGTGTGATATATTATGAATTTTCGAATATTCGCGAGTGCAGCGATAAACTCGTACTACTATCGCCAATTGCAGGCTTAAACTTAATTCCGATCTTTTAAAATTTTGGAGAACAGTGTGCCTATCTTCGTTCAAAACTATCGTTCTCTAATTTCGTTGATAACTGCGTGAGGAGTAGATTATTTTGAGAACTTTCTGACGCTTACAAAACTATATTTTCTTAAGTTAAGGGCACACATGATTTGGATATGTAATTTATTTCGTAACAGATCAGCGTTTGTAGTTCACAGTTCTTCAAAGAATACATCACCACTAAATTTCATTGTGTATCAATGCAAATAAATGTGCGTTTTTGAGAATTTTCGGAAGCTACCATTGTCCTTTGCATAATCTACATGCAATATGTCGCAGATAGGAGTTTGTGATTTAGTTAGCCGGCCGCGGTGGCCGAGCGGTTGTAGGTGATTCAGTCCGGAGGCGCCCGACTGTTACGGTCGCAGGTTCGAATCCTGCCTCGGGCATGGATGTGTGTGATGTTCTTAGGTTAGTTAAGTTTAAGTAGTTCTAAGTTCTAGGGGACTGACGACCTCAGATGTTAAGTCCCATAGTGCTCAGAGCCATTTGAACCGTTTGATTTAGTTACTGTACCAGTTTTTGTAAGTAACGTATTATGTTAAATGTCGTTTTCCCTTAGAAGTAGCCCTATATATGAAGGGCTTATTTCAATAGTGGTACAAGTCCATTTTTGTTCATTCTGAGATACAGAGCCCTAAAATTAAATGATGGTTGAACAATCTGCAGTTGAGATACCAGAAATATACAAGTATATATACTTGAGTATATCTTTTGATATATCGACGTCCGTTAAAGACAATTTTTATATATCGATACATCATGTTCCCGATATTTTTCAACAGTCCTACTTTTAACTATACCCAGATGCTACAGGCGGTATCGAGTAGGCGCCGATATGCCGTTTCTGGTCATCTGAGCTGCTAGAGGAGGAGCTCGGAATTCCATAGAGAAAATTTTTATTTCAGGGATTAGACTTTTGCCTCATATTGCAGAAGGTTCAAAGCATCTTTCAAGCCAAGAAAAAAATACTTTTTTAAAGTTCTGCAGCGGCGTTACCCCTTAACAAATCAATTCTGTAGAATACAAACAGTATTGTGCTGTGTATTTACAACTGGCATCTCCAGGCATCCGGCCCGCTGGTCAAGGCAGGCTGGGCCGCTGTGCCGGATGTCGGAATGACGCAACGCCAGAGCGGCTGGCCTCGCGCCCGATAGACCGCCGGTTCGACTCTAGGCGCCGGTGTTCCGGCTCGTGATGTACGACGCTGTCTGCATTCACTGCCCTCGGCCCTTCTCTCGCAAGACACGCTTTTCCTTATACCTTTTCACTCCCTGAATTTTTTTCTTGTGTAAGATGGAGGGTGCGGGGTCGGGAGTCCACTGATCGACTCCTCACGGGCCGCTTTGAAAGTTGGACGTTAATACAGGGTGTGCCAAAAGAATCATCCGATACGGCACATCGATATTTTTGAAACTAATAAACATATACAATCAACTCTGGTTCTTGATGAACGGGAAACTCAAAAAAAATTTTTCGTACCTTTTCATAGGTGTTCAATACGCGCAGCTTGTGATGCACGATATATATCAATGCAGTATTCAGACTGTTCCGCACTGCAGTGAGCATGTCTGAAGTTATAGCTTCAACAGCTGCTGTTGTGCAGTGTCTATGTTCTTTCATTCGTACTGGTAGCGAAAGCACGTAAATAGAGTCTTTGTAATGTCTCTTTCTGCTATTAGTTGTATGACGATTCTATTAAGTTCGTGAAGTTATATTTCGTAAAGCTATCTTTCATAAAACCTCGTAAGAAGCAGTTACAAATAAGCAATATTATATTTGCAGGTTGCCAAATTAAACTTTAAATTCTGACTGAAAACGAGCGCCAGGCTCCCTACGAATAACATCAGATGCGTTAGCGTAATAAAATTTATGCAAAGAGGCACCTGACCTATTATAAATCGTATCACTGAAAATAGTCACTTTATGATAAATCTTGTGATTTGATGCTAATTAATTTTGATAATATTTTTAAAAAAGTTCGTCTGCTCCGGCTTCATCGTATTTCCTGTGGAAATAAAAAGTTTAAATGCGCCGCGTAATGGCGGCCAACTTTCTCAGTTAAAGATGATCGCAGCTAGCTCCGCAGCAGCTGCAAAAAATGCTACACAAACTCTTGCGTAATAGCAAATGTGGCGTGGGTTCCTTAAATGATTACTCTGCACTTCAGATTAGCTTATCACATTTTCGTAACTCTTTTACATATCAATTATGATCTCGTAATTAAACGAGAGCCAGACATAAGCTATCTCAATACAATCGTACCTTCTGCACTCAAACAATAGCTAAGACTCAAGAAAACATCAGAAGACGACTAAGTTCATTGTTTTCGAGTCCTTTTGTAAAGTAACAAACATTATAGTGTTCAGTTCTTTAGTTTACACATATGATCTTATATCACGGAGAATAAAGTCTTTTTTCTATTATCAGATTCGATAAATTGTGTTTAAAGTTATTTCGTCACTTTGTCCATATCACAAGTAGGCATTAAAGTTCACACAACATTACGCATGTATAGTTCTTTTGTCATTATTTATATTGTTCACGTCAAATAAATCGAAAGGAACATTATTTTGCAAACCCTCACAAGAAATAATCACATACAGTCAGTAATGTAAGACTGGATCATTTGGTCCAGGGCGACCAATCCATTGTTCAGTAATCCTTTTACTTAAAAATTCCCGCACTTCCGGATGCCAGTGTGGTGGTGCCCCATCCTCTTGGTAAATGGAGGCGTTCGAATCAGTCTCCAACTGTGGGAAAAGAAAGTTCTCAAGCATATTGAGATATGTGCTTCCTGTAACAGTGTTCTCGGCAAAGAAAAATGGACCATACACCTTTTCCCGAGAAACTGTTCAACACATTAAATTTCGGAGAGGTCCTCTCATGTTGTATAACTTCATGTGGTTGTTCCGTACCCCTTATTCTCGTATTACGACGGTTCACCTTTCCATTTAAATGGAATATTCCCTTGTCACTAAAGACTAACAAGGGGAGGCCGCCAATTGTGAAATTCAGATTCGATTCATACTGCGCATAATAAAAGCTCATGGCCAGAGGTGTAATGTGGCAAAGCACCAAGATGCACTTCTCAGCCGTTGTTGAGAAAATCGACAGTTAAAACAAACCGTTGCTGTGAAATACTCTCTACGATTAATAATTCTATACAGCGTCGTGGCGCAGCGGTAAGCGCTCGGGTTCGTAATCCGAATGTCGCCGTATCGAATCTCGCCCTATGCAACCCTTTTTTTTAGTATTTGTTTTTCATAATTCATATATATATATATATATATATATATATATATATATATATATATATATATATAAAATTCTCGGCAATCAGTTGC
This sequence comes from Schistocerca americana, assembly GCF_021461395.2. Classification (NCBI taxonomy): domain Eukaryota; kingdom Metazoa; phylum Arthropoda; class Insecta; order Orthoptera; family Acrididae; genus Schistocerca; species Schistocerca americana. The sequence continues at coordinate 79,017,760 of NC_060127.1, forward strand.
AACAATTACGCATATAATAAGTTGTTGAAAGTCGTTTGTCGTGGAAAAACTGGCGACTTCGAACATGATTATGTTTTCCGCAAACAAAGTTGTATTTCACAAATGTTATTGATTGTCTTCATAATGTTAACCACGTATAGTTAACGGAAGACGTAGAAACGATATTCCGAAACGAATACGTATAGCGTAAGTCAAACATTCGAATTAAAATAGAGACCCCACGAACACAGATTTGCTGTGGGAGGTATGAAATATAAACTCCGTTACTCGCTCGTTACACTTGAATGACAGATGTTGAATGGGCCGAAACGAGCCGCCGCATAACAGCGTAGTTGCCTGCTAACTTCGACAGAAGGTAGATGCGGTCCCTAGCGCAACTTATAACATTGTCGAAAATCAGTGCGGACGGGAGAGCTTTGGTACACCCTGTTAAAAAAAAAAAAAAAAAAAAAAAAAAAAAAAAACGAAAAAATGGAGGCGGTACAATTGGAGACCGATCCGCCTTCACCAACAAGCATAAGCAATTCATTAATACTTTATATATATATATATATATATATATATATATATATATATATATATATATATATATATTTGAATTACAAAAAACTAATAATAAAAAAAATTGCATGGCGCGAGATTCGATCCGGCGATCTTCAGATTACGAACCCGAGAGCTTACCGCTGCGCCACGACGCTGTAGAAAATTACTAATCGTCGAGAGTATTTCACCGCAACGGTTTCTTTTAACTGTCGATTTTCTCGACAACGGCTGAGAAGTGCATCTTGGTGCTTTGCCACATTACACCTCTGGCCATGAGCTTTTATTATGCGCAGTATGAATCGAATCTGAATTTCACAATTGGCGGCCTCCCCTTGTAAGTATGAAAGAAATCCTCCTCCATCTTGCCAAGAGCGAAATTACAGAACTCCACACGTTGTTGTTTGTCAGCTTAACGAAGTGCTTGCCGTTGCTGAATTTTGTATGGTTTCATGTGTGAAATGGCTCTGAGCACTATGGGACTCAACTGCTGAGGTCATCAGTCCCCTAGAACTTAAACCTAACTAACCTAAGGACATCACACACACATCCATGCCCGAGGCAGGATTCGAACCTGCGACCGTAGCGGTCTTGCGGTTCCAGACTGCAGCGCCTAGAACCGCACGGCCTTTTCATGTGTAAACTTCGACGCACAGACGCCAGACGCACATCGGGAGCATGTTGAGCTGTCGGGCTGCTCGGCGAACGGATTTCTGCGGACTCCCTGTGAAACTACGGCGGATGCGTTCGACGTCTGTGTCAGACACTCGGGGACGGTCCGACAATTTGCCTTCACACAAACAACCTGTTTCTCGGAATTGCCCAAGGCATCGTCTGATGCTCTGTGCTGTACGAGGACGCACGCCATACCTAGTGCGAAAGCCACGCTGAACGGTTATTACTGACCCGAACTGCACGAAACGTACAACACAAAACGCTTTCCGTTGTCTCGCCACCATTTTCGCTGAAACTGAAGTGGGCGCACACTGCTGCTACCTAGCAGGAACCCTTTTAAACTCGAGAGTTTGCTCTTTGCAACAGTACTTTGTTCATAATAGTTACGATTTTTTGTTAAATCGGATGATTCTTTCTGATGCACCCCGTATTTCTTGGGAAAGTTGGCCGCTGATTCTGCTGTGGTGTGCATACTCAAACTCTTGAGTCTGAGTGTGACCAACACCGACTCAAAGGAAGGCCTCGGCGCTTGTTGGTGACGTCACGTCAGCCAGGCACGGCGAACGCCTGGTGTGCTGCAGGCAGAAACGCCTGGGCGTGCTTACCACTATAATTCTCTTATTTTTGGACAAAATGTTTGGTATTGTTTTGGATTCTGCAGTTTTATTTAGATGAAATATTTTCTTACTATCGTAAAGCTACAAATGAAGATCATAGTTCTGTATTACTGAATCCTGTCGAAACAAACGTAGATGAATATGAGAAGATTATTTATTTACTTTCGTTTGACATCGTCACAGGAAATGTGAACTAGTTTACATGTGTAAATGTCCAACTGTTTCCAGTCATTAGTTTACAGTCGTTTTCAACGAAAGGAATTCTAAACAGGAAACAAAATAGCTTCATACATCGAAAATACTGCTGAGCTTAAACTTTTTTAAACATGCACATTAGAAAAGATAAATATTCCCCTCTTGCAACTGAAAGGAGAAACTTTATAAGATAAAAAAATTTTATTTGATAGAACAAGTATCTCTCTTTTGCCTCTTCTTCTGGCCCCCACCCCCTCCCCCAACGTGTACAATCGCAAGATATTTCATTAACATTCAGTGCTCCTCACCCCATAGTCAACCAAGATACCTAAAGAAGACCACCAATATGTTCACAGTTCCTTGTAAAAGCAACCCAGTACAACCTCAGATTTACAAATAAGGTAAAAAATGGTTCAAATGGCTCTGAGCACTATGGGACTTAACATCTATGGTCATCAGTCCCCTAGAACTTAGAACTACTTAAACCTAACTAACCTAAGGACATCACACAACACCCAGCCATCACGAGGCAGAGAAAATCCCTGACCCCGCCGGGAATCGAACCAGGGAACCCGGGCGTGGGACAAATAAGGTAAAGAAGCACGAATTCTGTTGCTGCTAGACCATGAAGTTGTTTTTGTACGTCAATCCTTAAAACAAGTGGAAATTTAAGTTCAGGAGTACACTATTTGTTAAGAAGTGTAATGAACTGCACAATTAATTGATTGCAGAAATCTCTCAGAACAATGTGTGTCGGTCAACTACCGCCAATAGTTTCACATTTTCCTGTGTCAGAGAGGGAGACACCACCATTATGAGTACGCCTGCAACAGACCTGGCGTTCGCCGTGCCTAGCTGACGTGACGTCACCAACAAGCGCCGAGGCCTTCCTTTGAGTCGGTGTTGGTCTGAGACATTATTGTCGCGAGAAGTAGCGGTCGAACAGTTGTTGAGAGTAGTCGCACGCAGCCTGCAAGTGGAGAGAGAAGACGCGCAATGTGAGAGGTAGCGGACTTCCGTGATCGTGCTAGTAACGCCGGAGTAGTCTTTGGTATGAACTGAGGATTTTTGGTAATTTGCCTTTTTGCTGCACGTAGGTGTTGCTTGCTTTGACACTGGAAGAATTTTGCCAGATTTGTTATGCATATATTGAGAGAAATATTCACATCGTTGTTGTTACCAGATGCGTGATTATTTATTACAGGTCGCGAGGAACGCGGCGACACAGAGAATGGATTCCAGGAACACCGCAATGATGGCGACAGCTTGGCGCAAATGCTCGACGGCTATTTCGACGCGGCAGCACGCTCCTGCTTTGTCGCGGCTTCAACCTCCCCGCTTCATCGCTATATCGGAGATGCTTTGTCCTATAACTCGTGCGTCGACTATAGCACCACGTTGAAAGTCACTTAAATCTTGACAGCCTGCCATTGTAGCAATAGTATCCGATCTAACAACTGCACCAGACATTTCTTGTCTTATACAGGGTGGTCCATTGATCGTGACCGGGACAAATATCTCACGAAATAAGCGTCAAACGAAACAACTACACAGAACGAAACTTGTCTAGCTTGAAAGGGGAAACCAGATGGCGCTATGGTTGGCCCGCTAGATAGCGCTGCCATAGGTCAAACGGATATCAACTGCGTTTTTAAAAATAGGAACCCCCATTTTTTATTACATATTAGTGTAGTACGTAAAGAAATATGAATGTTTTAGTTTGACCACTTTCTCGCTTTGTGATAGATGGCGCTGTAATAGTCACAAACATACGGCTCACAATTTTAGACGAACAGTTGGTAACAGGTAGGTTTTTTAAATTAAAATACAGAACGTAGGTACGTTTGAACATTTTTTTTCGATTGTTCCAAGGTGGTACATGTACCTTTGTGAACTTATCATTTTTGAGAACGCATGCTGTTACATCGTGATTACCTGTAAATACCAAATTAATGCAATAAATGCTCAAAATGATGTCCGTCAACCTCAATGCATTTGGCAATACGTGTAACGACATTTCTCTCAACAGCGAGTAGTTCGCCTTCCGCAATGTTCGCACATGCATCGACAATGCGCTGACGCATGTTGTCAGGCGTTGTCGGTAGATCACGACAGCAAATATCCTTCAACTTTCCCCACAGTTTGAAATCCGGGGACGTCAGATACGGTCAACTTGTGCTTCGGCGACCAATACACCTGTCATGAAATATGCTATTCAATACCCCTTCAACTGCACGCGAGCTATGTGCCGGACATCCATCATGTCGGAAGTACATCGCCATTCTGTCATGCAGTGAAACATCTTGTTGTAACATCGGTAGAACATTACGTAGGAAATCAGCATACATTGCACCATTTAGATTGCCATCGATAAAACGGGGGCCAATTATCCTTCCTTCCACAATGTCGCACCATACATTAACCTGCCAACGCCGCTGATGTTCCACTTGTCGCAGCCATCGTGGATTTTCCGTTGCCCAATAGTGCATATGATGCCGGTTTACGTTGCCGCTGTTGGTGAATGACGCTTCGTCGCTAAATAGAACACGTGCAAATATTCTGTCATTGTCCCGTAATTTGTCTTGTGCCCAGTGGCAGAACTGTACACGACGTTCAAAGTCGTCGCCATGCAATTCCCGGTGCATAGAAATATGGTACGGGTGCAAGCGATGTTGATGTAGCATTTTCAACACCAAGGTTTTTGAGATTCCTGATTCTCGCGCAATTTGTCTGCTACTGATGAGCGGATTAGCCGCGACAGCAGCTAAAACACCTACTTGGGCATCATCATTTGTTGCAGGATGTGGTTGACGTTTCACATGTGGCTGAACACTTCCTGTTTCCTTAAATAACGTAACTATCCGGCGAACGGTCCGGACTCTTGGATGATGTCGTCCAGGATACCGAGCAGCATACATAGCCACACATCAACACGATATCGACCTTTTCCGCAATTTGTAAACGGTCCATTTTAACACGGGTAATGTATCACGAAGCAAATACCGTCGGTCCTGGCGGAATGTTACGTGATACCACTTACTTATACGCTTGTGACTATTACAGCGCCATGTATCACAAAACGAAAAAAGTGGTCCAACTAAAACATTCATATTTCTTTACGTACTACACGAATATCTAATAAAAAATGGGGGTTCCTATTTTAAAAAAAAACGCAGTTGATGTCCGTTTGACCTATTGCAGCGCCATCTAGAGGGCCAACCAAAGCTCCATCTGGTTTCCCCTTTCAAGCTAGAAGAGTTTCGTTCTTTGTAGTTTTTTCATTTGACGCTTATTTCGTGAGATATTTGGCCCGGTCACGATAAATGGACCACCCTGTATATGCGTGCCGTTCGTAGGGCCGTATTCTGCCTCTTTACATATCTCTGTAATGGAATAGACACGTATATACCAATTTCTTTGGCGCTGCAGTCTATGTTACAAGGTACAGAGACTCAAAATATCAAATAAAATAGGTAAATAAAAGAAAACTTAGTTCATTCTCCGTTCGCACTTTTTCTTGAAAAGTAATGAGGGGTGAACAGTACATTAAATTCAGGAGCGTTCTCCTGCTGACTCTAATTTTTAAATCTATTTCAGCATTACAAACAGTCAGTGCAAAAGTGTGAAAACTGAGATTGGAGAACTATTTTTCGTGTTACGTGCCAGGCTTGTAGCGTACTTTTTTAAAAATTGTTTCGAATGAAAAACTCGTATTTTAGTGATACATGCGAGTTTGAATACAGTTTATGATTATTGACAGTATCAAAAACGCTCTTTCATCAATTCAAATGAACAATTTAGTTAGTAGGCAAAATATAGCATTTGCCATGAACAAAGACAACCTGACGGTAGTTACAGTTTCAATAATGAATTAATCCACTGGTCAATATTTATTGTCCAATCTGCTCAGAAATACTCGTTCTATGATGTGTTGATCTGTAAGCTGATTCTTTTCATCAGCATCATTCAAAGATGCTACAATCTTACGGAAGCCACAGGACTTCCTAGGAAACTCGTTTTTTAATAGAAGCTTTGTTTAAAAACCAAAAAATTTAGCACCACTGCTACGACAAAGTGTTGTGTCGGTTTTATTCTCAGTTATCAGCGAAAAATAAAAATACCTATTATAATCGAGACGTAGCGATACTAAAAAATACCGGTTATTCAGAACTAAAACACCGGTACCGGTTTAACCGGTCGATTTTTCCCATCCTAGTGCTGACCCAGTACTCCTCCAGATCACTACCAAATGACGCCATTGGCACAGAGATCAAGCGCACTGTCCGATTCCACGCGTATGCTTTGACCCCATGACGTGCTGTGTGACGTCGTGAGTTTACGTTGCGAAGGATATAGGAGGCCTCCTAATCTGTGATTGCCTTAATTACTGGCGTAATGCCGGTCGGGGTGGCCGAGCGGTTCTAGACGCTACAGTCGGGAAATGCGCGACCGCTACGCTCGCAGGTTCGAATCCTGCCTCGGGCATGAATGTGTGTAATGTCCTTAGGTTAGTTAGGTTTAAGTAGTTCTAAGTTACAGGGGACTGATGACCTCAGCAGTTAAGTCCCGTAGTGCTCAGAGCCATTTGAACTGGTGTAATCTACGATGTTTGTAATCCATTCTGTTTGTTCCAAATATGTTGTGATGTACTTTGTGTGGAACGTGAAAGCACAGCTTAAATTGTTGATAGGGAAGTTAGTATCGATTATATTCTTATTTTTTTCTCTCAAACATTTTGCTATTTCTTTCTCTATTTGGCACAATTTCCGAGGGTACAGTCAGGCAGGAACTTAAGAGCAGAAGTTAAGACTGTTGAAAGTGAAACGATTAGTGATAATTTTGTTTCTTACAATGACTTTCTTGTTTTTGTAATGTGACAAGTTTGTTGACGGTGAAGTTAGCCGGGTGATTTGGGTTTTTACAAATATTTGGCTGCTTTTTCCGAATGTGACGTGGAGACGCTGCGTATGTGAAATCGATTGTTCCTGTAGGACTTGCATTGTTACCCGTGGCTCACGCTTGTGGTGGGTTGGTTTGTGGTAACGATTCAGTCAAATGGGATCGACTATTTGGTATTTATTGGTTATTTATTTGTTTTTGGTTTTGGCCCTATTTTCGTTTATAGTGCGATTCCAATTTTTGTTCTATATTTTATTTTGGATTATTCTGGTAGAATTTGTGTGTTATTTTACGAATAAGTCGTTGTTTTGTGGAGGTGTGTCTCGTATCCCAGTTGTCTTTTAAGCAATATAGGTAAACGAATCTCCCAGTTCCAATTGCGTGTTTTTATATTTCTTTTTCGTTCGGTTTATTATAGAGGAATTCGTGTGTGTTATTTTTGGAATGTAGTCCAGTTATCTCGGGTGATGCTGAGGGAATTAGATTAGGAAATGAGACACTTAAAGTAGTAAAGGAGTTTTGCTATTTGGGGAGCAAAATAACTGATGATGGTCGAAGTAGAGAGGATATAAAATGTAGACTGGCAATGGCAAGTAAAGCGTTTCTGAAGAAGAGAAATTTGTTAACATCGAGTATGGATTTAAGTGTCAGGAAGTCGTTTCTGAAAGTATTTGTATGGAGTGTTGCCATGTATGGAAGTGAAACATGGACGATAAATAGCTTAGACAATAAGAGAATAGAAGCTTTCGAAATGTGGCCCTACAGAAGAATGCTGAAGATTAGGTGGGTAGATCACATAACTAATGAGGAGGTATTGAATGGAATTGGGAAGAAGAGGAGCTTGTGGCGCAACTTGACTAGAAGAAAGGATCGGTTGGTAGGACATGTTCTGAGGCATCAAGGGATCACCAATGTAGTATTGGAGGGCAGCGTGGAGCGTAAAAATCGTAGAGGGAGCCCAAGAGATGAATAGACGAAGCAGATTCAGAAGAATGTAGGCTGCAGTACGTACTGGGAGGTGAAGCAGCTTTCTGAGGATAGAATAGCATGGAGAGCTGCATCAAACCAGTCTCAGGACTGGAGACCACAGCAACAAGAACATTTTTGCATTATGTAGTTCTGCTTTTAGGGATGTGTCTCGTATTGCTGTCCTTGATTCAGCTATATAGGTCAACTGAATTATTATATTCCAATTTTATGCTTCTCTACATTTTGGTTCGGTTTATTCCATTGGAATTCGTGTGCGTCATTTTTCGATTTCTTTGGCTGCTTCGGTACGATCTTAATTTATTAGCCTTTTTTTGGTTTACCACCATTCGAAGCTCCTTTATTCCCGTAGTTGTCTCGTTCATTTAATTTTATTAACTGATTGAAACATTTCGCTTGTTTTTTATGTTTGTTTTCGACTGCAATGGTCTCTCTTGTGCTCGTGTCTTGGAGAATGTAATCGGTCTGTTCGTAAATGTAATCTGTGGTTGATTAAGTACCTCGTGTACTAACCTCTCTAATAGAAATACGTCGTTACGGGTTAAAGCATACGGATGGAATCAAACCTTTGTCTATTCCTGGCGGTCGGTTGGTCACGAGTGGCCCACCTGCTTTTGTGTTAGAGGAGCTGTACCACACTTGCGGACCACCCTTTAATTTATTTTGCATTTTGATCAAGCTTGTCATTAGTCCTAGCCGTCTGCTACAGTTGGAAGCCGTTGTGGCACATTAGTTGCATCCTGGTGAACAAGGTGTTGGCTATGTAGCAGGTGCCCCCAGGACCCAGACGAAATTGTTAATGCCAGGCAGATGACAGAACAGGGGACTGGGGCAGGAGGTCTGGTGGCAGGAAATCTGTACCACCACCTCCCCGTTCATTAATCCCCACTTGTCAGCTCGTTTGACTCCCTTTGTCCGTCGTTTTTTGTTTTAGAGCCCCTGCGTCCGGTGTTAAGTGGCCGCCGAGATCCGCGCGCGCTCTGACCGCCGGGAAGCCCCCTCCAGGCTGACACGGAACACCATGCGGGCGCCCGCCGGCAGGGCTGCCAACACAATGAACCGCGCAGCGCGCCTGCGCACAGCGACACTGGCCGCGCGCGTTCGCTGCCGCCCGCCTCGCGCTGCGAGACAAAAGACGAGCGCGGTGTCGCGTTTCCATGGCGACGCGTGCTCCGCGCGGGTGACATGCACGCGGGCTGGTTTTCAGACGCCCATCATTCTCCACTGACAGAGCGAAACTAGAAATACGCGGCTGCGACGTCCTCTGCAAGTAGAGCCGTGGATGCCGACCATGGCCATCGAGCCGTCACGTAGTACCGTATTGCCGAGTGACGTCGTTCGTTACCGATGTGCTACAGCGCCCATCAAGTGAGAGAAGTGATTTCTGGGAAATGTCAGAATAAGACCACAGACGAAGAGCAGGAAAAGAAACTTGCTTTGCTGCCAATCTGTGGCTCTGTGTCGGGCGAGATAAGCTGCCTGTTCAAAAGACACAAGATCAAATCAATCTTCAGACCTCCAACGAAACTCCGTCAATTACTGAGACCAGTTAAAGACGCAGTAGGTCTCAGAACACCTGGAGTTTACGAAATACCTTGTGAGTGTGGCCAGAAGTACATCGGACAAACAGTGCGTACTGTGGAACAACGCAGGAAAGAACATGAGAGGTATTATCGCCTACGCTATCCAGAGAAATCTGCGTTAGCTGAGCATGCGTTAGAAAACAGTCAACACATAAAAGGGCGCACCAACAGCCCACTGACAGTCACTTGACAATGGCCAAGGAGTGCTTGGCCGAAAGCTCGTGTAGTTTTAAGCAATTGTCGCGGTTGGAAACCCGAGAACATTTTATTCAATGTTATCGCCGCGAGACTCTGCATTCATACTTTAAAGTTATTGTTCACCATTATTTGTAGAAGATAAACCCGGTGTCATTTCCGCTTCCTTTTAAAATCTGTATTCTGAGTAATTTTCAGTTCAACAGTTGCAGCCGCCGCTGCAGCAACAGACGCCATTACGTGGCATTTTTAGTTCACGAATTTAGCGGAATCATAGAGATCGCCCGCTCCAAACATAACAAATATTTTTTCCACAGCCGCCTGACGCAGCGGAAGAAAACATAGTTTTTAAGATTTTTATTATCAGTTACTCGCCGATATCCACAGCCCTGACTCGGGCTTCCATTATTTGTTAAACGGCGATAAGAACAATTCTCTCGTGTGTGTGGGCAGTTGCAAATCATAGTAAAGAACTCATGCTTGTTAAAAATATTGGCCGAGGCAAATACAAAAATATTATTTCAGTTTCCAATTTAAATGCAATGTATTTCTAGACTGGATCATATTAAAGTAACCTTAACGCGAACAAAAAGTTTACTCATCTTAATCTTTATTAATCAGCCAGTTGTTTAAAGCATACAATCAAAAGTATAAATAAAATCTCAAAAATAATTTGAATTCAATCCAAAATCAAATGCAAATCATAATCATTAAAAAGTCTCGCGCGCCCACACATTTTGTTTTACGCGAGAGCTATGAAAACAACTACTCCGGTATTGAACTAGAGAGAGAGTTGAAGACATACTACAGAAATGATCCTGTCAAGTATGGAAACAACTGACAGTAATTGTGTCTGACGGGCAGCTTGAATTCGCGCCCGCAGATTGGCTAATTTAAGTTTTAATTAACTCGGAAACGGCGCAACGTACCGAATTCTTTTTCCTGAGCAATTTTTTCCCAGCGCAACCTACCCTGCAACATTCCTGCAAGCTTTTCAGGCTGCTTCTGACCACCGCGTATACCCGCATCGGAATCACACTATGTTTCCTTCTCTGCGGCAACACCCTCGATCGGAAACTGTACGATCGCCCGATGTATTTTGTGGACTCTGTCAGCGAGAAAGATTTCGAAAGAGTTTGAAATTGTATGTAAAGTTTTTTTGGAAATTGCTAACTTCCATCATTCTCAAATTCTGAAGAACTATAGATTGGGCGGCGTGAGAGACAGTTACTAGCTTTAATGGTTTGCTTATTGCGTTATACCTTTAATGTAAGATTATACCCCTTGACGAGTAGATTACGACAGCACACTTAATTTTTTATTTTCAGCCAAAAATTATATCAAATACAGTTGCCAACTTTTTTTGTTGTCCCTAGTAGCAATTTGACGGGTGACATGTAAATGAGATTCGCTATCGGTTTAGCCTTATAGTAATATTGTTCAATGGAAAGAGTGTTTCACACTTTTTTCATGGCCGAACTGTGTTTCCTTAGCCTTATTCAAATGAACCTCTGCTTCAGAAAAAAACAAAATTTAAATAAAAATTAAATATTTCCAGGGCAATTTGTGTTTACTTCAGCAAGTTACCCCAGAGTAAGTTCAAAGGGATTTTTACATGTGGTCCAGAAGCTGAGATATCAAAGATTCTGAAAGTGCAGGCTGTTTATAATCAGTTTCCAGAATGAGTGCGCGCCAGTCTCCCTCGCTGCCCCCTTTCCCCCTTTCACCTGCTTTCCCCCTTTTGCCCCCTTCCCATCCCCTATCCCCTTTCCCCCAACCCTTCCCCCCTTTTCCTCCCTTTCCCCGCCTTTCCTCCCTTTACCCCCATTTCCCCCCTTCCCCTCACCCACACCCACAGACAAACACACACGCACACACACATACACACACAACACCGCCCACTCCAGCTGATGCACTCCTCACTTTCGCACTTCACTTTATGACTGAATTCTAAAAAAAACTAAACTCCGCTTGAACAGGACATGAAGGCCCAAAGGTACCGACTGGCCGCCGTATCATCGTCAGCCCACAGGCATCACTGGATGCACATATGGAGGGGCATGTGGTCAGCACACTGCCCTCCCGACCGTGTGTCAGTTTACGAGACCGGAGCCGCTACTTCTCAGTCAAGTAGCTCCTCAGTTTGCCTCACAAGGGCTGAGTGCACCCTGCTTAGCAACAGCGCTCCGCAGACCGGATGGTCACCCATCCAAGGGCTAGCACAGACTGACAGTGCTTAACTTTGGTGATCTAATGGTTCAAATGGCTCTGAGCACTATGGGACTTAAAATCTGAGGTCATCAGTCCCCTAGAACTTAGAACTACTTAAACCTAACTAACCTAAGGACATCACACACATCCATGCCCGAGGCAGGATTCGAACCTGCGACCGTAGCAGTCGCGCGGTTCCAGACTGAAGGGCCTAGAACCGCTAGGCCACAAGGGCTGGCTCTGTGAACTGATGGGAGCCGGTGTTACCACTGTGACAAGACTGTTGGCTTAGTGCTGATTTACTAAAATTCAGTGAAATGTCTAGTAGTATTTTCTGTTGGAAATATAAGTATTCAATATTAACATCAATCAAGTGTATCGTTGTAATATGGTAACTGCGTCCACTAGATTTTTTAAAAAAAAGGTTTATCTCGGGTCCGGAAAGTCATAGAAAACATTTTTTTTAATGCTTGACGAAATATTACAAATTTCGTTATTTTATTGTTATTTTCACAAAATAGAAATTGAGATAGTTAAAAAAACACTCCAAACAGAAGTTCAAGTTTTCGTACTCAATTTCTTGATCGTTAAAATTAGTAAGATCCTAAAAGTATTTAATATCATGGCAGGAGAACTCTTTGCGACGGAAATAAGCCTCTTACTGGAGGGCCATAAGGTGAGATTAGCGAATTACTGGGAGCGCCTTTTTTTAAAAAAAATCGATACATCTCGAAAAATAATTGATATTTTTTTTAATTTTCCACACAAGTAGTGTTTGTCTTACAGGGGGCTATACGTACAGTACACATCAAGTATCGGAACGTGAATGTTACCGCGTTGTTGAGAATCTAACTTTTAGCTATTTTTCGGTATATCTCGAAACTTAATAAAGCAATCGAGACTTGTAAAGAAGCGATCAATGGATCTTTTTAATCCCTGCCTCTTTCTCCTTTAACATAATTCGATCGGAGCTACAGTTTTTTTTTTTACTTATTTAAGAAAAACCATTTTTTCCAATCTTGCGGTAGTTTTTGGCCCTGTTCGTCATCTTGTATGGAGTTTCGTGAAAAAAGAAACTCGATTTAAAATTTAATGTCCTATACGCTCATATTTTTTTTTTGGTTTCAGTTAATAAGTTTTGCCGTCACAGAATGCTTGGACCAACACTGGCTCGTACGACGTGGTGAGAATGCACGCTATCGCATTGTCGCCAGGACAGGCGAGGGTACATAGATAGCTAGAGTGTAGGCTGAACTGCTATCTGAGGCGCATTCACCATAAATCAGGCGATAGCCGCTGCCTACGACACGATAATAGGGGGAGGGGGGACCCGGCCGACACGAGCGGCTCCGTGCTGCCGTGCCGCACTTCTAGCCGAACCGTCCAAGCAGAACGTCCCTTACCTCGCGACCAACATGTGACAGTTACTGCTGTTACCGTATGAAGGGCACCGTCATGCCCGTGGAAAAGCGTAAAACTCAGGGTTCAGTTAGTTACACTACTGGCCATTAAAATTGCTACACCACCAAGATGACGTGCTACAGACTCGAATTTTAACCGACAGGAAGAAGATTCTGTGATATGCAAATGATTAGCTTTTCAGAGCATTCACACAAGGTTGGCGCCGGTAGCGACACCTACAACGAGCTGACTTGAGGAACGTTTCCAACCGATTTCTCATACACAAACAGCAGTTGACCGGCGTTGCCTGGTGAAACGTTGTTGTGATGCCTCGTGTAAGGAGGAGAAATGCGTACCATCACGTTTCCGACTTTGATAAAGGTCGGATTGTAGCCTATCGCGATTGCGGTTTATCGTATCGCGACATTGCTGCTCGCGTTGGTCGAGATCCAATGACTGTTAGCACAATATGGAATCGGTGGGTTCAGGAGGGTAATACGGAACGCCGTGCTGGATCCCAACGGCCTCGTATCACTAGCATTCGAGATGACAGGCATCTTATCCGCATGGCTGTAACGGACCGTGCAGCTACGTCTCGATGCCTGAGTCAACAGATGGGGACGTTTCCAAGACAACCATCTGCACGAACAGTTCGACGACGTTCGCAGCAGAATGGACTATCAGCTCGGAGACCATGGCCGCGGTTACCCTTGACGCTGCATCACAGACAGGAGCGCCTGCGATGGTGTACTCGACGACGAACTTGGGTGCACGAATGGCAAAACGTCAGTTTTTCCGATGAATCCAGGTTCTGTTTACAGCATCATGATGGTCGCATCCGTGTTTGGCGACTTCGCGGGGAACGCACATTGGAAGCGTGTATTCGTCATCGCCATACTGGCGTATCACCCGGCGTGATGGTATGGGGTACCATTGGTTACACGTCTCGGTCACCTCGTGTTCGCATTGACGGCACTTTGAACAGTGGATGATACATTTTAGATGTGTTATGACCCGTGGCTACCCTTCATTCGATTGCCTGCGAAACCCTACACTTCAGCAGGATAATGCACGACCGCATGTTGCAGGTCCTGCACGGGCCTTTGTGAATACTGAAAATGTTCGACTGCTGCCCTGGCCAGCACATACTCCAGATCTCCCACCAATTGGTTCGTCACAATACGCCAGTCACTACTCTTGATGAACTGTGGTATCGTGTTGAAGCTGCATGGTCAGCTGTACCTGTACTCGCCGTCCAAGCTCTGTTTGACTCAATACCTAGGCGTATGAAGGCCGTTATTACGGCCAGAGGTGGTTGTTCTGGGTACTGATTTCTCAGAATCTATGCACCCAAATTGCGTGAAAATTTATTCACATGTTAGTTCTAGTATATTTGTCCAATGAATACCCGTTTATCAACTGCATTTCTTCTTGCTGGTAGAAATTTTAATGGCCAGTAGTGTAGTTAGTTTCATGTCCCAGAGAACAGTTGAACGATTCTTTTATCGAAATGGTGTGGAAAGAGTCACTTTGCGAGATATGTATGCGGGATTAGTGTTAACTTTAAGGCAGACTTTATATTGTATTCCTACTCATGCAGCTACATTTAAAAACAAGTTTTTTTACAGGTTACCAGTTTTCAAACAGAAATTCGTGTACGAAACGGCAGGAGTTATCCAAGCGAAATGATTTTACGTTGGCTTGAAAAGTTGCTTTGCTGTCTGTACACAGTTTGTTATTGAGTAAACGACCAAAAAAATTTTTTTCCTGGATATTGAACTACTCTCTGAGCCTCTGACAGCTTTAATAACGGGTAATAAAGGTCACTTCATCTACGGTAACGACATAACCTGAAGTAATGAATTAAAATTTGTGCCACGGCCAGGACTTGAACCCAGATCTAAATAGCAAACATACGTACATATTCCAGGCTACTGAAGATGCCTTGCAGAAAATAAAGGCGAAACGCGTATGGCATGAAATTGTGTTTCATTCAGTTGCTGTCAGACGGTCCATAAAGTAAAAATTATCAATATACCGTAAAACGTATTCGATCTGCCCATCTAATCTTCAGCATTCTTCTGTAGCACCACAAAGGCTCTATTCTCTTTTTGCCTAAACTGTTTATTGGCCAAGTTTGACTTTCATACATGGCTTCATTCCTGACAAATATCTTCAGAAAAGACTTCCTAACAGTTAAATCTGTATTCGATGATAGCAAATTTATCTTCTTCAGAAACACTTTACTTGCCATTTCTAGCCTGCATTTTATATCCTCTCTACTTTTCTTCTGCCCAAATAGTAAAACTTGTCTGCCATTTTTAATGTCATTTCCTATAACAATCCCATCTGAGCTACCCAAGCACGACTCACGACCCATCTTCACAGCTTCAATTCTGCCAGTAACTCGTCTCCTACCTTCCAAACTTCACAGAAGCTCTTGGTAGAGCACTTGCCCGCGATAGGCAAAGGTCCCGAGTTCGAGTCTCGGTCCGACACACAGTTTTAATCTGCCAGCGCACACTCTCCAGCAGAGTGAAAATCTCATTTTGGAAACATCCCCTAGGCTGTGGTTAAGGCATGTCTCCGCGATATCCGTTCTTCCAGGAGTGCTAGTTCTGCAAGGTTCACAGAAGAGCCTCCGTGGAGTTTGGAAGGTAGGAACGAGGTACTGGCAGAATTGAAGCTGTGAAGACGGGTCTGCCGGCACGGTAGCTCAGCGTGTTCGGTCAGAGGGTTAGCTGCCCTCTGTAATAAAAAAACTGAGTTAACCCTTTCAGACTCTCTGGCTACAATTGTGTACAGTATGTTAGCTGCAACAAAAGGATTTCTTCTCTAAGCGAAACTGAGCTACGCACTTGTAAATGTTCAACCTTTTCATCACGCGCAAATTCTGCCAACCATTGGGCATCACTATAAAAATATCAGCAAGTCAATGTAGCAGTGCGCAGGAACTCGTGACAACCAGAATACATGGTTCGCTATATTCCAGTGTATAATGGAATATTGTTCCTGTTATTTTACATGGAAATTATTGAATGATCATTTTACTATTTATTACTATAGAGAATACTTCATAATTAGTTATTTTAGTCCTTAAAGTGAAGCCAAGTGAACAAAGTACGTTTTGGAAACGGGTACATATTTTTGTATAAATCTTGCTCCTAAATCATTAAAAAATCACCTAAGACCATTACCAGATAAAGGAAAATTTTTCTTCCTCGAGAAAAATTTCGGGTCTGAAAGGGTTAGTGTATCAACGATGAACTTCAACAAGTGTCATAGGACGTCCGCCCTGAACAAATACAATGATCAATTACGATCAAAATGAAATCAACAACAACAAAAAATATGGTAGAGCACTTGCTCGCGAAAGGCAAAGGTCCCGAGTTTGAGTCTCGGTCCGGCACACAGTTTTAACCTGCCAGGAAGTTTCACATCAGGACACACTCCGTTTCAGAGTGAAAATCTCATTCTGTAATCCCATCAGTGCCTCCTGATCTATTTCGACAACGTTCCCTTATCCTTATTTTCTTTTCGCTGATGTTCGTCTTATAACCTCTTTTCAACACACTACCCATTCCATTCAACTACTCTTCCAAGTCCTTCCTCGTCGCTGGCAGAATTACAGTCACATCGGCAAACCACAAAATTGTTCTCCCCCTTTCTCCAAATTTTTCCTTTTGTTTCCCTTACTGCTTACTGAATGTACAGAGTGAAGCTACAACTCTCTCTCACTTTCTTCTAAACTACTCCATACCTTTCATGTCTGTCGACTGACAGCTGTTGCCTGATTTCCTTGCAACTGTTGAATAACCTTCTACTCCCTTTTGTTGTCAGAGCTACCTTCAAAATACTAGGATGGTGCTTAAGTTCGTAGTTTTTTCCCATAAGTTCGATAAACACCGCAGAGACTTACAACAGAGACTTTAGTCATGGGTAACATATTGTCCTTCTCTGTTTACAACAGTCTGCCAACGTTGGGGTTTTAAGGCGAAGATCTCGTCGAGTGCATTTTCATCCGGGAGGGCAGTTCCTTAAAAGTTGTTCGACGGAGAGCAGGGGAAAATCTGAGGGCACAAGATCAGGTGAATAGGGTGGGTGCGAAATGACTTCCCAACCCAACTCCTGTATAGCGTTTTTTGTCAGTCTAGGAGAATCCAGGCGGCCGTTGTTGTGGAGTAGTATCGCTTCACTCTTTCTCCCTGGTCGCTATTCTCGGATTGTGTCTGCAAGACTTCTCAGTTGTTGACGATAAATGTCAGCTGTGACGGTTACACCTCGGGGAAGCTATTCGTAGTACACCTCACCGTCGCTGCTCCACCAGATGCGTAGCATTTCTTTTGCGGGCGCGCGTAGGTCTTTGTACGGGGTGTTACTGCTTTGTTTGGCCTCAGTTATTCTTTTCCTTACAGTCAGCTCCACAAGAAAGTGTACGCTCTAATGTTAAATGTAACACATCTCTGGTAGTGGTCTCGAATCTGTAATGAATGCCCTTTTGCACAGTGTGTAGACAAACAGTGTGAGTGTTGAATGTTTTGTTTTGTCGGTTGCAGTTTTAGCTATTTGCACATATTTACGGCCTCTTTAAACGCTGAAAAAATGTACAGTAATTATCAAAAATGCCTTCTGAGGTCCGTTAAGAGGCTGTTTGGTTCGAACGGGCCAAACTAGGTGGTTCAAGAGGATAGTGATTCGAAAGATCGCAGCCATCTCTGTACAGCGTGGAAACAAGGTGCAGTGTACAAGATGGATTGGCGTGCAAAGCCTCAGGATGTAAATACGATCGAAAATGTTAAGATGAAGCTTAAAAGAAAGCCAATGTACCGGGTAATCAAAAAGTCAGTATAAATTTGAAAACTTAATAAACCACGGAATAATGTAGATAGAGATGTAAAAATTGACGCACATGCTTGGAATGACATGGGGTTTTATTAGAACAAAAAAAAACCCCATATTGCTAGACGCGTGAAAGATCTCTTGCGCGCGTCGTTTGGTGATGATTGTGTCCTCAGCCGCCACTTTCGTTATGCTTGGCCTCCCAGATCCCCAGACCTCAGTACGTGCAATTATTGGCTTTGGGGTTACCAGAAGTCGCAAGTGTATCGTGATCGACCGACATCTCCAGGGATGCTGAAAGACAACATCCGATGCCAATGCCTCACCGCAACCCCGGATATGCTTTACAGTGCTGTTCACAACATTATTCCTCGACTACAGCTATTGTTGAGGAACGACGGTGGACATATTGAGCACTTCCTGTAAAGAACATCATTTTTGCTTTGTCCTACTTTGTAATGCTAATTATTGCTGCCGGCCGGTGTGGGCGTGCGGTTCTAGGTGCTTCAGTCTGGATCCGCATGACCGCTACGGTCGCAGGTTCGAATCCTGGCTCGGGCATGGATGTGTGTGATGTCCTTAGGTTAGTTAGGTTTAAGTAGTTCTAAGTTCTAGGGGACTGATGACCTCTGAAGTTGAGTCCCATAGTGCTCAGAGCCATTTGAACCATTTGAACCAATTATTGCTGTTCTGATCAGATGAAGCGCCATCTATCGGACATTTTTTGAACGTTTGCATTTGTTTGGTTCTAATAAAACTCCATGTCATTCCAAGCATGTGTGTCAATTTGTACGTCTCTATCTACATTATTCCGTGATTTATTCAGTTTTCACATTTATACTCACTTTTTGATCACCCGGTATGCTTTGAAGCAGCTGTCGTATAAAATGCGTCTCACGCAGCGGTTTCCATTGCCTTCTGCATTCTCATGCCGTTCATTATTGCTGATTCTTCCCCCTTTAGGCGCAGTTTGCCACCCCAAGGACAAGAGGGTGTCTTAGACCTCTTCCGCTCTTCCGCCCTCTTTCACAAGGCCGTTGGGAGATTAAGGTTGGCCGGCCGCTGTGGCCGAGCGGCTCTAGGCGCTTCAGTCCGGAACCACGTGGCTGCTACGGTCGCAGGTTCGAATCTTGCCTCGGGCATGGATGTGTATGATGTCCTTAGGTAAGTTAGGTTTAAGTAGTTCTATGCTTAGAGCCATTTGAGCCATTTTTTAGATTGAGGTTTTCATATACCGGAAGTTTTCGGCCGCCAGTGCTGATTACTAATCAAAATTTAAACGGTGGCTGGTTTCGAACTCCGGACCGTGGACATTTTGATTATGAATCAAAGATGGTACCACTAGACCACTTCAAACAAATAATAATAATAATCGAAAAATACAGCAATTATTCAAAATGACAGTCACAACCGCATTATTTATTTTGCCGCCAACCGGTTTCAACCCGCGATGGGGTCATCTTCAGGGAAATTTACACCATTGCCCTGAAGTTGCCAACCGTGCAGAGGTAGGGTGACGACTCCAGCGAGCGACCGAATGGCGTAAATAGCCCTGAAGATGACCCCATCGCAGGTTGAAACCGGTTGGCGGCAAAATAAATAATGAGATTGTGACTGTCATTTTGAATAATTGATTGTAAGTAAATTAATCGCTGTTATCTCCACACAACTATGCTGTCTAAAAATTTATAAAAAATAAACCAATAGCAGCCAGGATAAAAACATGACGAACAAAAACGCTACGAACTTTTGCATCTACCTATTACGTTCAGATATGTACAATTCGTCTAATATGGTACGGACCGGACACAGTTTGAGAAAAATTGTGCGGCTGTGCTGTCCGACTGTGTAGAAGACGTCACTGGAACTGGAGAGGTTGCATACCTGCCGTTCCGGCGTTCCATCGGGCAGAACCCCCCGTCCTTGGCTGCGGAGATATGGACTGGTTGGCTGGCGTGTGCAAAAACACAGGGACCGAAGCGAAGGCTGCAGGATGGAGGAGACCCGGCTACAGCTGGCGCAAGCAGCGTCGTGCCCAGAAGCCTCGGCTGGCGAGGCTGGGCTGAGCTGCCCCCGCCGTCTACATCTGCACTCCACTGGCCGTCTCATGGTCTGTGGCGGAGGGCCGCATAGGACCGCTGTCGTTCCTTGTTGTTGTTGTTGTGGTCTTCAGTCCTGAGACTGGTTTGATGCAGCTCTCCATGCTACTCTATCCTGTGCAAGCTTCTTCATCTCCCAGTTCTTACTGCAACCTACATCCTTCTGTATCTGTTTTGTGTATTCGTCTCTTGGTCTCCCTCTACGATTTTTATCCTCCAATACTAAATTGGTGATCTCTTGATGCCTCAAGACATGTCCTAGCAACCGACCCCTTCTTCTAGTCAAGTTGTGCCACAGATTTCTCTTCTCCCCAATTCTATTCAATACCTCCTCATTAGTTACGTGATCTACCCATGTAATCTTCAGCATTCTTCTGTAGCACCACATTTCCAAAGCTTCTATTCTCTTCGTGTCCAAACTATTTATCGTCCATGTTTCACTTCCATACATGGCTACACTCCATACAAATACTTTCAGAAAAGACTTCCTGACACTTAAATCTAACAAATTTCTCTTCTTCAGAAACGCTTTCCTTGCCATTGCCAGTCTACATTTTATATCCTCTCTACTTCGACCATCATCAATTATTTTGCTCCCCAAATAGAAAATCTCCTTTACTACTTTAAGTGTCTCATTTCCTAATCTAATTCCCTCAGCATCACCCGACTTAATTCGACTACATTCCATTATCCTCGTTTCTACATTCCATTATCCTGGTTAAGCATAAATGTTTTGGCGGACAGGGTGGGCTACAATCTGCAGTTGTTTGCTGATGATGCCGTTGTGTACGCTGATGTGTCGAAGTTGAGTGACTGTGGGAAGATACAAGACGACTTAGACAAAATCTGCGGTTAGTGTGATGAACGGCAGCAAGCCCCAGATGTGGAAAAACGTTAGCTAACGCTGATGAGTAGGAATATCAGACCTGTAATCATCGGATACAGTATTACTACTGTCCTGCTTGAAACCCCAAGTCGTTTAAGGGGACCACACCCTGCCTATCTAACCCATGTTAATTTAGGCTTTGACCCATTTCTGAAAAAACTATTTGAAGCAGGACCTTAATATTTTTACTGTATGTTACGTGGTGCTAATAGAGTCAACTGTACTAAAATCTACTATATCCATTTTATAGTTTTTAAGAAATACTTTTTTAAATTTATTAACAAAAAATATTAAGTTTTTTCTGCAGAAAATATTTTGTTAACTTCCTAATAGGGGAATATTAATGAATGTAGTACCAGAGTTGGTTTTTTATGTTATGCAGTCTCTGCAAATTTCATTCATTTATCTATGACAGTTTCTGATATAATGGGGCATATGTACCGAAAAGTTTAGTTTGCGGGAAATTGACTTTAAAGAAAAAACTTTTGAAATGTGTTAATTACAGATAATTAAAATTGTCCAGCTGCATATGATGGCCCTTCTTCCATCTTCTTTTTCACCTTCCTGGATGTTTGTCTTGCTTTCTTGGTCGTATTAAATGCAGACCTCTCTGCATTGGCTATCCTCATTTTATCGCAATGTTGCAGCCCAGTGATCATATTTTCACCAGGATTAATTCCCAGCTTTTCCAGTACCCAACATTTTCCAATATTACCACAACTGAATGTAATAACAGCATCATCAACTCCTAGTTTCATTGTATGCATGCCTACAAATACAGTTGTAGGAAGGCTGTTCCAAATTATGCAGTTGAAACTTTCTTTGGGTTCTGTGTCTGCCCATGCAGACATTTCCTTAGAAGGTCAGGATGAGCCAAGGGTTAATTGAAAATAGGGTTAATTGCTGTAATAACAGTATTAGGAAGAGAATTCTGGTGAGAATAAGATTCTCCAGTTGCCTGAACCCTGTTGTATTTGCACCACGAATTTTCTCCTGATGGACACAATCCATAACATGGATTATCATCAGTAGAGGACTTATGGAAGAATATGGCCCTAACATCTCTCTTCATTGCCTCCAGTTTTTCGTTATTTCTCGTAATTGCCTGCCCATAGTACACCTGCAAGTTTCTATTTCAATTTTAGTTAACCGACCCTGTCCACTCAACAATTTTCCATCTTCTAAATTTTTCCTCTCATATCAACAGTTAGTTTTCTCAGCCCTGTTCCCAAACGTTTTTGAACGTAGCCTACACATTCTATTTTGCTAATAATGGCATCTCCATATGGCTTAAGAGTTCACAACAATGTTGTATGCCTTACTGTCACCATCGCCCAAATATTTGGTGTTCAGTACGCCTCTTGTTTTTACGGAACGATAAAATATTTGTTGTACTCCATGAACTTCCATACCACCATTTGATCCTCTAAAATTAGCCACGCAGTTGTGTTCTTTATGATCGTTTACTTTACAACATTTGCAATATTTATACATTATCTCCACATCTAACAGTTTACCTATGTCTACGCTCGTGGCAGTCACTACTCCATTCAGAGAAGTGTGTCCTCTTTTCTGCCAGCTTCCATCAAATGCAACTGCAATATCCGAACATCAGTCATTTTCTTCCACTGCTTCCCTAGCAGCCAGTTTCATGCTTTCCTCGCTGACCTCACATACAGCTTTCACTAATATTGCAGTTTTTCAAATTTATTTGGTGGTTGATGTAAATTCATCACTGAACAAAATATTCTCCCTGCAGCCATGCCCTTGCCAATGGATCGTAAGGTATAAACTAATCTAGTATTGATTTCATAAAGGCCACTTGAATCTGGTTTTGAGAACTCATAAATGAAATCATAGCTGAGCATTTAGTGCAAATTAAATCGAAAGCAATTTCTAGGCCTTTTCTCCCACTGGCACTCTCACAAATTTTCACACTCTGTGACTCATCACACTATCTACATTGTACAGATTTAGAAATTACATTTGATAATATTCTCAAATTTATAGTAATGTTACTGCACCCCTTGTCACTTATAGTAAATTCGTTGTATCTCTCTTGAAATGGTGATAGCTTCTTTGATGATGCACTTGTTGAAGAATTACAGTTAGAAACATCGTTACCAGGCGACATAACCTCTTTTACAGAAAGATTTCTAAACTTGTTTCCTCTAAATTGTCGTTTCTTGAAAATGCCTTTACGTTTCGTCATCTTCAACAACTACTCGCAATCACATTTGAACAAAACTAACCGCGTGTTTGGAAGCGTGTTGTTTACAAACAGCAGAACCAAAAAAATACCGACAGTTGCATTCCAAGGATAGCCAACACACTCGGGAGTAAAAAAAAAATATCCTTAAAGTGCAATGTGGGGGATATAAAGATCTAAAATATATGCAGAAAAGTGGGTGACAGAAAAGTGGGAGTGGCACATAAACACACGTGGTAGAAAAATGCTCTTTAAATGCTCTAAAAAAATTTTTCAGCAAAATCCTTTTCAGAGTACTTAAATAAAACCTTAGTCTATCGAAATATGATGAAAACCGAAAATAGATTTTTTTCTACCTGAACCACGGAGTGGTCCCCTTAAATATCTGGGCGTAGCGATGCAAAGCGATATGAGGTGGAGCGAGCGTGTGAGAACTGTGCTAGGGAAGGCGAATGGTCAACTTATCGAAGCAGTTCAGAGGCAGGCTACTAGATTTGTTACCGATAGGTTCGAACAACACGTTAGTGCTACGAAGATGCTTCGGGAACTGAAATGGGAACCCCTGGAGGGAAGGCGACGTTCTTTGGGAGAGAGACTACTGAGAAAACTTAGAGAATCGACGTCTGAAGTTGACGGCCACACGATTCTATATCAGAAACTACGTAGATAAGGTATGAGAATTTAGGGCGCATACGCAGGCATACGGACGGTCGTTTCTGCCTCGCCCTATTTGCGAGTGGAATTGGAATGGAGATGACTGGTACAGGTAGATGCTCTCCGCCGCGCACCATGCAGTGACTTGCGCAGTACCTGTGTAGATGTAGATGTACTTCTGGTACTGATATACGATCCCCGCTTTACCTGCTCCACTTTCGAACGGCATCTTGGAAGAATAAATGCCGGTAAAGCTTTGTATTACTTCTCGAATTTTCTCGCTGTGGTCATTTCGCGAGGCGTTTGTGGGAGGACGTAACACATTGCCCGACTCCTCGCAGAATGTATTCGTCCGGAATTTCTACACTAAACCTCTCCGTGATGCACAACAGCTCTCTTGTAGCGTCTGCCACTGTTGTTAGCTGTGCGTCTGTGTAACGCACTCACGTCGACTAAACAATCCCGTGATGAAAAACGCCGCTCGTCGTTCGAACAAGTATATAGCTTCTATCAGTCGTAGCCGGTAAGTGTTCCACATTGACGAACAATACTCAATAATCGGTCGGAAAAGAACGTTGAAAGCCACTTGTTTAGTGGATGAGCTACATTTACACTACTGGCCATTAAAATTGCTACACCACGAAGATGACTTGCTACAGACGCGAAATTTAACTGACAGGAAGAAGATGCTGTGATATGCAAATGATTAGCTTTTCAGAGCATTCACACAAGGTTGGCGCCGGTGGCGCCACATACGCGTGCTGACATGACCAAAGTTTCCAACCGATTTCTCATACACAAACAGCAGTTGACCGGCGTTGCCTGGTGAAACGTTGTTGTGATGCCTCGTGTGAGGAGGAGAAATGCGTACCATCACGTTTCCGACTTTGATAAAGCTCGGATTGTAGCCTATCGCGATTGCGGTTTATCGTATCGCGACATTGCTGCTCGCGTTGGTCGAGATCCAATGACTGTTAGAAGAATATGGAATCGGTGGGTCCAGGAGGGTGATACGGAACGCCGTGCTGGATCCCAACGGCCTCGAATCACTAGCAGTCGAGATGACACACATCTTATCCGCGTGGCTGTAACGCATCGTGCAGCCACGTCTCGATCCCGGAGTCAACAGATGGGGACGTTTGCAAGATACAACAATCTGCACGAACAGTTCGACGACGTTTGCAGTAGCATGTACTAACAGCTCGGAGACCATGGCTGCGGTTACCCTTGACGCTGCATCACAGACAGGAGCGCCTGCGTCGGTGAACTCGACGACGGACCTGGGTGCACGAATGGCAGAACGTCATTTTTTCGGACGAATCCAGGTTCTGTTTACAGCATCATGATGGTCGCATCCGTGTTTGGCGACATCGCGGTGAACGCACCTTGGAAGCGTGTATTCGTCATCGCCATACTGGCGTATCACCCGGTGTGATGGAATGGGGTGGCATTGGTTACACGTCTCGATCACCTCTTGTTCGCATTGACGGCACTTTGAACAGTGGACTTTATATTTCAGATGTGTTACGACCCGTGGCTCTAACCTTCATTCGATCCCTGCGAAACCCTACATTTCAGCAGGATGATGCACGACCGCATGTTGCAGGTCCTGTACGGGCCTTTCTGGATACAGAAAATGTTCGATTGTTGCCTGACCAGCACGTTCTCCAGATCTCTCACCAATTAAAAACGTCTGGTCAATGGTGGCCGAGCAACTGGCTCGTCACAATACGTCAGTCAGTACTCTTGATGAACTTGGTATCGTGTTGAAACTGCATGGACAACTGTGCCTGTACACGCCATCTACGCTCTGTTTGACTCAATGCCCAGGCGTATCAAGGCCGTTATTACGGCCAGAGGTGGTTGTTCTGGGTACTGATTTCTCAGGATCTATGCACCAAAATTGCGTGAAAATGGAATCACATGTCAGTTCTAGTATAATATATTTATCCAATGAATACTTGTTTATCATCTGCATTTCTTCTTGGTGTAGCAATTTCAATGGCCAGTAGTGTATTTCAGATTCTTCCTATGAAGCCCAGTATGGCATCTGCCTTTCTGAAGGTCAGCCGGCCGGGGTGTCCGAGCGGTTCTAGGCGCTACAGTCTGGAGCCACGCGACCACTATGGTCGCAGGTTCGAACCCTGCCTCGGGCATGGATGTGTGTGATGTCCTTAGGTTAGTTAGGTTTAAGTAGATGACTGATAACATCAGAACTTAAGTTCCATAGTGCTCAGAGCCATTTGAACTTACAATTTCCCCGCTTGTATCTGTTTAGTCACCAGCAAATAATTTTTTTTTGTATTTATACAGTGATCTCCAGGAATATAAACATGTACATGAATGTATAAACACCTGAGGATGGGCGCAAGCCCGAAACCGGTTGTGTGCCAAATAACCTTTTATTGTGACTGAAAGCGGAAATTTTTCTACACCCATTATATGATGCCATTCCTGTCGCGAGTGACGTCGTTCCGTACATCATTGGCGTCTAGTATGTTTCTGCACATTCGTCAAAGATAGGCGGAGAAGTGAATGATGCGCACGTAACCCGTGCTGTAATAAACGGCGACCCCCCTGATAGTGTACGATGTGTTACACTGTTGCGCCAGAGGCGAGAAGGACGCAGATCTGTCCTGCATTACGACTCAGATGAGGCGTCGATCTTCTCGGCAGGTGGTGTGGATGGTGCGACCTGACCCATCTCGCCGTGTTCTGCGGCCTTCCGTGCACCATTCTGCACACAACCTTCGCACTGCTGATACATTTCGTCCCACACGAGCAGCAATCTCCCGGATTGATGCATCACATTCTCTGATGCCGGTAATGCGCCCTGTCTCACACTGGTTTGACTTTACCATTCGCGCATATGCGTGCGAGGCACCCTGCAAGACACATTTCACCGTTAGGTGGTGTTGCGCCGCGATATCGATGTTGATCTTGAACGCGCGTGCAGACATGTTTCAAATGCTAATTATTTCTGCAGAACATACTAATGTACATGTCCTGTGAATATGAACGTAATAAAATCATAAACGGCCGACCAGTTGCAATGGATAAAAAAAATTCTTTACCTAGGTTACGACAAATATAAATTTGTCTTCTTCAGAAGTTAACAATTTACATTAGTAAGGACTAATGTACCATCGCCCTTCTTTATAATTGTCGGCATAGATCCATGTGTCAAAAATAAAACATAGCCCTAGATTTAGGGTTTATCACCTTAATATAAAATAGCTCATGGATCTTGCAGAGCTCAATTTTTGACACATGGATCTATGTCGACAATAGTAAGAACGGTGATGGTACATTAGTCCTTACTAATGTAAATTGTTACCTTCTGAAGAAAACAAATTTACATTTGTCGAAACCTAGGTAAAGAATTTCTTTATCCATTGTAACTGATCGGCTGTTAATAATTTTATTACGTGAAACCGTTGCTGTTGTGTAGTTATGTTTAAAATATTGAATATGAACATCCTATCTCTACAAGGCGTTCTTCTGCTTTTTCCTAAACATGGGTGTATATTATTTTTAAAAAAAGTCGGAAAATATTGCAGAATACCGACATTAGAGCGCCGGCCGAAGTGGCCGCGCGGTTAAAGGCGCTGCAGTCTGGAACCGCAAGACCGCTACGGTCGCAGGTTCGAATCCTGCCTCGGGCATGGATGTTTGTGATGTCCTTAGGTTAGTTTGGTTTAACTAGTTCTAAGTTCTAGGGGACTAATGACCTCAGCAGTTGAGTCCCATAGTGCTCAGAGCCATTTGAACCATTTTTGAACCGACATTAGAGCGTGGGGAGACTGCAGCAGTTCTCCCGAGGCATGTTGAATTTGAGAGGCTCTGCAGCACGGACTATAACTGGTGTCAGTTTGAATCTGGAAAAAAGAGGAGAAGAGTAATCCACGTGAGTGTAATTACTGAACCACCCAGGAGATTTTAGAAATATCGATTTTTATGTAAATGGTGAGAATTTGAATAAAGTCGTTCAGCTTTCACCAAATGGACAGTTATTTCTTAATGACTATTGTTTAAATTAACTATTCCAAAATGCCCCACGTGTTTCACTTTCAAATGTTATTTCAAAGTCGTGGTTAATTTGCAAATAAAAAGATTGAAAATTCTACATTAATCTGCTATCCCGGGGCTTGGGTGTCGTAGTGATGGCGTTGCGGTCGAAATATCCTCTAGTATGTTTATCATAGAGCGATTGAAACACCGGTCATGACAATTCCACAGGCACACAAAACTTTATAGTTCTGTTTAGGCCTACTCCAAGCAGTCGCATTGCTAGGATGACTCGATGGTTGATTTCATTTGCGTTCCCTGTAAACTCACTACAACAATTCTGGGCGTTTTGGACAAGCAATAATTATTGTGAGGTCTAAGTCTCAGGGAAATCGTTCTTGCAACGTAATGTCTGCATTGCACGTTTTAAATTTTGCGTATTGTGAAATAACAGAGGAAAAGAGGAGAAAACTTATAATCCTGTAGCTCAGTGCGCAGTGCACATCAAAATTCTGGTCACCGTCTTTCAGTTTCTTAGCAAAGGCGCTGACCCCTACCGAACTGCTCTCAGTCTCGTATCTATCATTCGGACGCTTTGATGACACACTGCTTCGACGCCGCGTTGGGTACGATGTTTTCGTACCTTTTCTACGCGAGTGCACTTTCGTACTATTCATTCTTACTTGAAAGACAAAGTGTGTACCGTACGATCACAAATACACTACCAAGAATCAATACTGCACACAAAAATAGTGATTCGAAGCGAAAGATTTGTCTTTTTCGTACACGAACTAACGCTTGCTGACGCCAAGCTAACGTATCATTCATCTTTTGATAAGCAGCTCCTTGTATTGCCGTGTTTGCAGTTCAAAAAAATTTTTTTTCATTCACAACGTATCAAACCATCCATTGACACATAAGCATGCAAACTCAATATTCATGCTCCTAAGATTAAACAGAACACCCATGAACAAACAGAACTAC
This sequence comes from Schistocerca americana, assembly GCF_021461395.2. Lineage (NCBI taxonomy): Eukaryota > Metazoa > Arthropoda > Insecta > Orthoptera > Acrididae > Schistocerca > Schistocerca americana. The sequence continues at coordinate 79,046,742 of NC_060127.1, forward strand.
ACACAAGAACTAAACACAATAAAACAAATAGCAGTAGAAAATGGTTATACTACCCATATGGTAGACAAGTTAAATCAAAAAAATATGCAAACAGTACAAAAATGAACACACACACACACACACACACAAATCCTCACCCATATCAGAACAACACAAAACACAATGACAACACACGAGACACAACAGAGCAACAACACACACACAAAACGAAACGGCGCATACTCACCTAAGATTATAAGGTTTTTCACAGAATAGGCAACATATTAAAGAAACTGGGACTCCAAATAGGATACAGGACGGAGAACACAACACAGAAAAAGATCAGAACATAAGAAACACCCACAGATAAATTTAACAGATCAGGAGTATATGAGCTCACATGCAACGCTTGCCAGTCAGTATACATAGGACAAATATGCAGAAACTTCAAAACAGGATATTCGGAACACCTCAGAAGTTTAAAAAGCAACAGCTCCCATACCACATTTGCTGACCATGTTATAGCCAACAATCACCACCCAACCACAATAGAAACAGACTTAAGAATACTAAAACCCAGCCACAGCCTATACAGCAAACTGACCATTGAGGAAAACTTCCATATATAGAAGGCAATAGCAGAAGGAAAACAGGTTTTAAACGAATACACTACACTCTGCAAGAGCACACTATTTAACACATTAAAGGATCTTTACAAATAAAAACACCACAAACAGATAAACTCTACACACACACACACACACACACGAAAAACAGATACACTAAAATCTGCAAAGACGCACCATTTACACACAAAAGGAATAGCATATTAAAGACAACACACACAGTTAAGGAAGCACACAGGAAACACACACACACACACACACACAAAGATAAAATGCAAACAAAATTCAAATTTGGTGCCGAACTCTATGGTGAACAAATGAACACTGACTGGGCTGGGACACATAACAAACAACAATCACACTGTGTTCTGGTGTAGTAAAAAAGTATTTTACTACGTTATTTGTGAAAAATACTTGTTGTAGTTACGTATGCATCACAACATCTCAGTATGATGTGGAGAATGGAAGCGCTTGCCACACGAAAACGTAAGTAAATACGTAAATAGGCGCGAAAACATCGCGAGAAACTAAATTACATTCTAGAAGATACGCTAACTCCCAGCAACAACTTTTTCATCAACATTGTTTGGTTGCAAATAACAAGCTAATTGTAGCATTTAACACAAAAGTGCTCCAGAAAGTTCATGCACCCTAAATGTAAAGGTATTTGCAAAAAGAAACGATCTGTTGTTTGAGGTAAAAACGCACATAATTTTATAATCATGCGACAAAATGTTCAAATTGCAGAATAAATAAAAAAGGAAAACCCACTGATGATGGCACAGTGGTGCCGAAACATGTTTGGGTACTGAGAAAAACGGTGTTTTGCATAACTGGCGGACTTCACATCCAAAAATTTTTAACATATTATTGTTGTGAAATGCTTCTGCCTACACCAAGGCACTATAGGGGCTACCGAGTTGCTGCAGGCAGGCCGTTCAGAATCTTCCGAGGCGCTAGAGAAGGAGCTCGGAATTCCATAAAAATTTTTTCTTCGGAGGTTTGACGTTTTGGCTTATATTTTAAAAGGTTCAAAATATCTTTTTAGGCCAGTAAAAAATGATGTTTTGAAAGCTGTGCAGTGGTGTTGCCCCTTAACTGGCCCCTGAGTAGTAGGCAACCCGGCGCTCTGCTGTGTATGGCGGTGTTCCGTATTATACGGAGGACAGAACACTGGCAGTTCTACGAAACTGCTACTGCTGGAAGGGAGGCACCCGGACGGGGCTCTTAACGTATCGTATCGCGAGTGCGCGCCGCTGGGAAAATATGTGCGCCGTAGTGGAGGATGTAAAATTCCAGGAATTGCCCGAGGCTGATCTGGACCCCCAGACTACAAGAGCCGGGCTCGAGATCAGACCGCGGACTGCATTTTCCGAGTTAGCGCCTGCCGCATACTTTCACAAGAGGGAGTGGCCGGTGGCAGGGGCAGAGTTTCGGATTATACTGCGGCCTTGCCGTGCAGGCTGCAGCCTCGGTGCAGAAGGTACGGCCAGCCGCTGCCAGTGCGAGCCTTGTTTTTTCGCGCACTTGCGCGCGCCTCGCCAACCACCTGTCGCCGCATTGCGCCGTCGGCTCGGCATGTGGTCGTCATTAATAACGGAGTGCGTGTATGCGCGTGTGTGCGTGTGCACCTCAGCACCGCCAGGGCCGGCATTCCTTTTGTTCTGGCTCCTACTGCGCACCGACACCGCCGCACCTACCTATCCATCTATCCGCAGAGACCTCTTACTGCGTTCGAAGGACAGCAACACCGTCCCAAGAGCATGAAAAATGCACGAGTGTGTGATGGTAAACAAATATCAACTGGTGATGTCTTAGTAGGGTTACCATATTTCCAAAAAGCTGCACTAGTGGCTGATGATAATCAAATGTCAACTGGTGATGTCTTAATAGGGTTACCACATTTCCAACAAATTGCACTAGTTGCTGATGACAGATATTGTTTAAAAAAATTTTTACTTCGTACTACGAGGGTCACTCCAAAAGAAATGCACACTCCTTTTTTTTTAAATCCATCTTTTATTCTACATGTTTGAAACTTGTCCAGTCTGTAGATACATCCTTTAGGAACAATATTTTCATTTCCCCACATAATTTCCATCCCTCTCAACTGCCCTACGCCATCTTGGAACCAGCGCCTGTAAACACGCACGGTAAAATTCTGGACCAACTGTTGGAGCCACTGTTTGGCAGCGTGCACAAGGGAGTCATCATCTTCAAACCTTTCAGTTTCCCAAAGAGATGAAAGTCACATGGAGCCAGGTCAGGACTGTAAGGCGGGTGTTTCAGTGTTGTCCATCCTAGTTTTGTAATCGCTTCCATGGTTTTTTGACTGACATGTGGCCGTGCATTGTCGTGCAACAGCAAAACATCCTGCTTTCGCCGATGTGGTGAAACACGACTCACTCGAGCTTGAAGTTTCTTCAGCGTCGTCACATATGCATCAGAATTTATGGTGGTTCCACTTGGCATGATGTCCACAAGCAAGAGTCCTTCGGAATCGAAAAACACCGTAGCCATAACTTTTCCAGCAGAAGATGTGGTATTGAATTTTTTTTTCTTGGGTGAATTTGCATGATTCCACTCCATTGGTTGCCTCTTCGTCTCTGGTGAAAAATTATGGAGCAATGTTTCATCATCTGTCACAATTCTTCCAAGAAATTAATCTCCACCATTCTCATACTGTTCCAAAAGTTCGCTGCATACCGTTTTTCTTGTTTCTTCGTGAGCCACTGTGAACATCCTGGGAACCCACCTGGCGCAAACCTTTTTTAACGCCAACACTTTCAGTATTCTGCAAACACTTCCTTCCCCTATCCCGACGTAGCATGACAGTTCGTTCACTGTGATGCGTCTGCCAGCAGTCACTAATTCGTCAACTCTCTGCACATTGTCTGGAGTGTGTGCAGTACGAGGCCTGCCGCTGCGAGAACAATCCTCAATATTGCCGTGCCGCTTTCATCACGTAACCTGCTTGCCCACCGACTAACTGTACTGCGATCGACAGCAGAATCTCCATACCCCTTTTTCAACCTCTTGTGGCTGTTTCCCACTTCCTCGTTTTCACAGCACAGGAATTCTATGACAGCACGTGGCTTATGACGAACGTCAAGTGTAGCAGCCATCTTGAAGACATGCTGTGACGGCACCACTCACGGGAACAGGTTGAACTAAGTTTGAAAACAAGCGGGAAGGATGTATCTACACACTGTAAAACTTTCACACATGCAGAATGAAAACTGTATTTTTACAAAAATATTGTGCATTTATTTTGGAGTGACCCTCGTACATTGGACGAAGGCGAGTGCATACGGAAATGGAGTTATCGTGTAGCATGTTGCAACTGCAAGTGGTGTACTTACTCTGTGTTATTGTTAGCAAAAACTTTATACGACTTGAATAAGCTAGGCAACTCCCAATGCCAATAACGAAATACAGTCACTGCAAAATACATTCAAGCCCACAGTAATTTGGAAATTTGTGGTAAGGACTATGGGACCAAACTGCCGAGGTCATCGGTCCCTAGGCTTACGCACTACTTAAGCTAACTTAAACTAACTTACGCTAAGGACAACATACACACCCATACCCGAGGGAGGACTCGAACTTCCGACGGGGGCAGCAGCGCGAACCGTGACAGGACGCCGTAGACCGCTCGGCTACCCCGCACGGCCCTCAACCCCTTAGACACTGAATCCTCTGCACCTGTTCAAAACTGATAACTTTGGTCCCTTAGCGTATTATAAATAAATTAAATTGTCTTACCTCTAAAGCCGCAAAGGTGGAACGTGAAATATTATGGTCTCTCATGAAAAGAATAAAATATGTTAGCTAACCTTCAGCGGTGTGCAATACGGGCCGTAATACTATGAAATGTACAGGAAATTCGTTTGTCTGATAAATGAAAGCATTTTAAAAAAATCTAACTTCTTTGGAAAACATATGACCTGGACAGTGAGGCGGTACCGACTGTGGTGAATTACTGACACTGAGTTTTTACTGAAATTATATTCCAAGTTAAGTTTGGCTTTTCAAAGCATCTGACAGTTGAAATTACACTACTCAAAAAAATTTCACTAACTGATTCACGAACAATGAGATTTATACAGCAAGTATTATCTAAACTCACTAAAAAACCATACCTGTTTTAACAAATCTTAGAACTATTGCAAAAGTTAAATATCTAACTAGACTTTTCATCAAATCAGTTTACGTACATTCTGGAGTCACTCAACAATTACAAATTATCAGCCAACTCAACTACACTAAAGCGCTGGCAAAACGAGAGTCATAAATATTCAACATCTTCATCCTGCTTGCGAGAAGACTTCTGTTTACATGCTCTTGTAATTCCTACACTAATCCATCGCTTGGTGGCTTCACAGAGCACACCACAAAAGCTGCCTTCTCCATCCTCTTTCGCTCACAGACAGCTACCCACAACTGTGCGCCAAGCACTCTCTTACTCCAACACAACAATATCAGACCAGAAGCAGTATATTAGGCTCTGCGGTCGTGCACAGTCAGCGATCCTCTTTATAAAAACCTTTCAGAGACATACATTGTTTATAATATCATAGTTTCATTTTAGTTTACCTTAATATTATTATCATATTCGGGTGCAACATACAAGCATACCCCAGTACACACTTTTCAATACCAACCGTTGACGTCTTATTAGGGTAACCATATTTCCAAACAACTGCACTGCTGGCTGATGATAAAAAATATCAATTGGTAGTATTGTTACCAAATTTCCAAATGGAAAAAAACTGGGGTATCACAAACCACAATGACACTCTTTTTTAACAGACTCATATTTCCTGTTTCCTCGAAGCTTCTTAAGTAACTCTTTCTTGAATCTGATGTTATTACAGTGTCGAAAACACTGAACAGTGTGTCTAAGACGTTCAGGCTGACCGGGCTGCCTCCAAACACGTCTCCAACGATTGTCTGGTTGAAGGCATATGCGACACTCATCGGTGAAGAGAACGTGATGCCAATCCTGAGCGGTCCATTCGGCATGTTGTTGGGCCCATCTGTACCGCGCTGCATGGTATCGTAGTTGCAAAGGTGGACCTCGTCATGGACGTCAGGAGTGAAGTTGCGCATCATGCAGCCTATTGCGCACAGTTTGAGTCGTAACACGACGTCCTGTGACTACACAAAAAGCATTAATCAACATGGTGGCGTTGCTGTCAGGTTTCCTCTGCAGTAGTAGCCCTTGGGCGGCCTGAGCGAGGCATGTCATCGATAGCTCCTGTCTCTCTGTATCTCCTCCACGTCCGTACAACATCGCTTTGGTTCACTCCGAGACGCCTGGACACTTCCCCAGTTGAGAGCCCTTCCTGGCACAAAGTAACAATGCGGACTCGATCGAACCGCGATATTGACCATCTAGGCATGGTTGAACTACAGACAACGCGAGTCGTGTACCTCCTTTCTGGTGGAATGACTGGAACTGATCGGCTGTCGGACCCTCTCCATCTAATAGGCGCTGCTCATGCATGGTTGTTTACATCTTTGGGGATGTTTAGTGACATCTCTGAACAGTCAATGGGACTGTGTCTATGATACAATATCCACAATCAAAGTCTGTCTTCAGGGGTTCTGGGGACCAGGGTGATGCAAAACGTTTTTCGATGTGTGCGCCGAAACACTTGTGCGTGCACCAGCGTTGTGCTCTTTCGACAGAGATGCCACAGATCATCATCTGTCCTACTTTACAGAGCGCACAAGCCTCTGAACCCCACCCTCTGTGAAGAGTTCTGAGTCCAACTATTAACCGCCTAGTGGTAGTTTCAGTCCTTCTACCTCTTTCCGTAGATGCTTACGACAGTAGCACGTGAACATTCCATCAGCTTGGCTGTTTTCGAGACACTCGTTCACAGGCTCTGCGTAATAATGGTTCAATTGGCTCTGAGCACTATGGGACTTAACATCTGTGGTCATCAGTCCCCTAGAACTTAGAACTACTTAAACCTAACTAACCTAAGGACATCACACACATCCATGCCCGAGGCAGGATTCGAACCTGCGACCGTAGCAGTCGCGCGGCTCCGGACTGAGCGCCTAGAACCGCGAGACCACCGCGGCCGGCGTTTGATGTGTGTAATAGGGAATTATTGTGAAGGTGGTTCGATGATCCCTCTGCCAGGCACTTAAGTATGATTTGCAGAGTATGCATGTAGACATAGATGTAGAAAATACATGGACAAAATTTGAGTATCATGTAGCAGCTTCAGATCCAAAATGATCTCTCGGTTTTATTAAGTGTCGAGGTAAGGCTCTTGATAAGAATATTTATGCAATAATAATATGTAGACCACGGAATCCTATAGTAACAAATAACGTTGATCTCTTAAGTGTGTCCTGCTCTGTGTGGTACCACAGAAAACTAAAAACTAATCCGTACACTATGTGGCGTATATCTTTTGATTCTAGAAATCTCTGACCGTTGTAGGAACAGTAATGGTGATGTTTTCTGTTTTATTTGTTCCAGGTAAGACAGCTGTGCGTGCTGCATAAGAGAGCGTGACCCACATGTTTCGCCAACAGTGTTCATAGACCGGTAAGCTTTTTCCTGTCGTAATTAATCCTCGATAATTGGCATAGATTAAAAAATTAAAATTTCAGTGATAGTTCATTGGTTTGCTTCATTTGTGGTAGTAGAAGCACCCCACCCCTACCCGACCCACTTCCTCCGATTATTTAAAGAAGCGAAGGACCATGTATCAAACACTGGAAGGGTGTAGTCTGAGTAATTACGGCTCCGATTTAAGGAAAAGCTGAAGCTGTGTTTATGTTTTCAAGTCTGAACTATGTGCCGTATGAAGATATAAGTTAGCAGGTACTATATCGGCTTGAAAATAAGCAGCCACCACATGTAAGCCGCGTCCTTAAATTGCGGAAAAAAATGATTTTACTTAAAAATAATTTGCAGACTGATCGAGAGGAGAAAAATTACCAAAAATTTATTGTTTTTGTACTTGCCTGTAAGATCTAGACATGCCGCGTAAACGTTTGTTCTAACATTTGATACAACACATTGCCATCATATTCTGTCTTATTTACACTCTTCGTTATCAGTACCGGTATTCACTTCATCGCTCTCACTGCTATCATTTTCTTCATTCTCTTCCCACACTACATCATCATCACTGCCATTCAGCGCATTCGATATGCAGCACATCTTCAAGCCCTTGATGATGGACTGCGATGATACTGAAAACCATGAAGCAAGAATTCACTCGCGCAGAAGTGTAACTGGTGGCTTCTTAATCTTACCAGACGGCGTGAGGATAAGGTCTCCCTCCAAGAGCCGATCGGCATACATTTTTCGGAAGTTGTCCTTCAACGGATGTTTCTGGCCGCATCTAGTATCTATAGTTTTGAATCCATTCCTCCCGGTATTACAAGATCTGTCTTTTGTGAAGCAAGTTTATCTTTTACTTCAGCAGTTAGATGTCCCTTAAAACCATCCAAAACTTCCAAAACTAGCATGGCTGTCTTAGCAGGTAGTGACCCAGGCCTCGATTCCGAACAGTAGACACCCAGTCAACCATCAGTGGCGTTGTCATCCATCCCTTTTGTCGGCAGCGTACCACTAAGCCCGTAGGAAAGTTTTCTTTGGACATGGTTTGTCTCTTCAGAATGACGTAACGCCTCCATCTGCTCTAACAGCTAATATCAGAGTTATTCTATTTTTTTCATTCCCTGTTCCTCTTAAAGAGATACTTTCGGCACCTTTCACATCTACTGTCGTTTTGCTCGGCATGTCAAAAAATACACGCGTTTTGTCAGCATTGTCACTCTGGTGAAAAGGTTATGAGAGAGACTTTCGCCACTGTATGACGTAATGTTGGCAGGTGACCAGCTTCTCCTCGAAATCTGCTGGCATTCTCTGTGCTAGTTTCGTACTTCGTCGGAGAGCAAGGCCGTTTCTCCGCATAAACCGCAAGACACCAACCAATCTTCGCATGAAATTTTCGTTGTGGCACGTTGCAGACTGTTGCGATTTCCAATGCCTCCAGTTGGATAATTCCTCGTGAGATAGGCATCCCACCTTTCCTCTTATCTTACACGTATGAAAGAACCTTAGCGGCAAGATCCGGATATTGGCCACATTCAGGTCCCCTCAATGATTTTCTCGTTGAAACTGCTTTCTGCCATTTTTCTTCTGCAGTAACTCAACGTCGCACTTGGATTCGTCTAGTCCAGCGGTCTCCAAACTTTTTAGTCCCCGGGCCACATTGACTCCTCCAGGAAGTCATAAGGGCCAAGATCCACCTAGTGGGATTAAAGCACCCTAGCACTCCACGATCACCGTAATGTAAGGCTAAAGGAAAGATGAAATCGCAAAAATCTAAGATTGTGGGAATAGCTAGCACTGAAACGAACTACGATTTCTATTTAATTACATAATTTTGATTGGTGGACGTACCTGACCGAAATTCTGCCGTATTTTATTCTGGCGAATTTCACCGACAAAAAAGTACGCCACTGCACATTCTTCACGAAAGCGTCCTGCAAAGTTAACGAAATCTCAAAATCATTGTTAGCAACACTATTACTGCAAGACGTAACAGAGGTAGAGTTATGTCAACGCATTGTTATTTCAAGCGGCCCAACAATAAGTTTAGTTATGAAGTCTTGTAGCGAGTAGCAGAGCCAGTGTTGCGGTTTATTGGTCGCGATAGGTCTCGAAACTCAATTGTTGGCAGTATAGGCACCACCTCAAATATCTGGCGGGCCGGATACCGGGGATGTCCGGCCAGCTAACGCGGGCCGGTTTCGGCCCCCGGGCAGTAGTTTGGAGACCCCTGGAGGCTCTAGTCCGTACTTTCTTTCGGCCTCTGTGTTGGATGTGGTTTTGGCATAACGCACAACTGTAAGTTTGAAGCGTGCATTACAACTGCGCCGCATTCTGGTAGAGCTATACAACGTTAACACTAATAGAACAGCGGTAAAAGTTTTGTTCTCATTGCGTTTGCATTGTTGCGTAATAAAATGCGCATCGCAACTACGCCGCATTCTTTAGCTTGATGTTGCTTTCGCTCTAAATGGTCGTTCATATCGTCATCATAAATCAGACTTTCTTGCCTGTATCCAACAGAAACTGAATAATAGGCTAGCGAAACAATACTGGTAGTGTTGACTCCTGCCTTGACGTCAAATATGTGGGGTCTAGGAAGCCTGCCTTCTCGGGTCGCTAGACAACATTCAGAAAAATCGTATTAATGAGTTTTATTACGAAATGAACGACGACAATATTTAACTTTGACAATAACACAAAAGTTTCGCAAGCAAATGGCGACATGTAAAGACACTACTGGCCATTAAAATTGCTACACCACGAAGATGACGTGCTACAGACCCGAAATTTAACCGACCGGAAGAAGATGCTGTGATATGCAAATGATTAGCTTGTCAGAGTATTCGCACAAGATTGGCGCCGGTGGCGACACCTACAACGTGCTGACACGAGGAAAGTTTCCAACCGATTTCTCATACACAAACAGCAGTTGACCGGCGTTGCCTGATGAAACGTTGTTGTGGTGCCTCGTGTAAGGAGGAGAAATGCGTATCATCACGTTTCCGCCTTTGATAAACGTCGGATTGTAGTCTATCGCGATTGCGGTTTATCGTATCGCGACACTGCTGCTCGCGTTGGTCGAGATCCAATGACTGTTAGCAGAATATGGAATCGGTGTGTTCAGAAGGGTAATACGGAACGTCGTGCTGGATCCCAACGGCCTCGTATCACTAGCAGTCGAGATGACAGGCATCTTATCCGCATGGCTGTAACGGATCGCGCAGCCACGTCTCGATCCCTGAGTCAACAGATAGGGACGTTTGCAAGACAACAACCATCTGCATGAACAGTTCGACGTCGTTTGTAGCGGCATGGACTACCAGTTCAGAGACCATAGCTGCGGTTACCCCTGACGCTGCATCACAAACAGGAGCGCCTGCGATGGTGTACTCAACGACGAACGTGGGTGCACGAATGGTAAAACGTCATTTTTTCGGATGAATCCAGGTTCTGTTTACAGCATCATGATGGTCGCATCGGTGTTTGGCGACATAGCGGTGAACGCACGTTGGAAGCGTGTATTCGTCGTCGCCATACTAGCGTATCACCCGGCGTGATGGTATGGGGTGCCGTTGGTTGCACGTCTCGGTCACCTCTTGTTCGCTTTGACGGCACTTTGAACAGTGGACGTTACACTTCAGATGTGTTACGACCCGTGGCTCTACTCTTCATTCGATCCCTTCGAAACCCTACATTTCAGCAGGATGATGCACGACCGCATGTTACAGGTCCTGTACGGGCCTTTCTGGATACAGAAAATGTTCGACTGCTGCCCTGGGCGGCACATTCTCCAGTTCTCTCACCAACTGAAAACGTGTGGTCAAAGGTGGCCGAGCAACTGACTCGTCACAATACACCAGTCACTACTCTTGATGAACTGTGGTATCGTGTTGAAGCTGCATGGGCAGCTGTACCTGTACACATCATCCAAGCTCTGTTTGACTCAATGCGCAGGCGTATCAAGGCCGTTATTACGGCCAGAGGTGGTTGCTCCCTCTTACGTATATCTCGCGAAGAGACCATGAGGATAAAATCAGAGAGATTAGAGCCCACACAGAGGCATACCGACAATCCTTCTTTCCACGAACAGTACGAGACTGGAATAGAAGGGAGAACCGATAGAGGTACTCAAGGTATTCTCCGGCACACACCGTCCGGTGGCTTGCGGAGAATGGATGTAGATGAAGATGTAGATGTGGAGTTTCCTTGTTTTTTTGCTCCAACTCATCTGTCAAACTGGAAGGTCTCCACTCCTCTCGTCGTAGCGAACTATATTCCCTAACATCACTTAAAACACACCCGTTCTGTTCACGAGACCTTCGCCATCAACCGTTTTGATTTGTGAAAAAATTTGGGTAAGAGTTATCCCATCCACGAGTAGGAAGCGTATCACAGCACGTGGCTCGCACGTGGCAGGACATCTTGCCGACACCTTGCACGCAACTGGACACGGGAATGTGAGTTTACGTACTACCGCGTTTTCTGCGGTGCTTGCTATGGTCAGAGGCTCCCCCTCTATCACTGAGTGTTGCCAAAACCACAGCCCGTTGTGGCCGCTATACATTTACTTTCTGGACATACGTCGTAGGCGAAATACCTAGCTGTGCCGAGTATTTCCGACAAGGACTGAGAGAGCCCACAACCGGCATGTGTGCGGTTTGGAACACTGTAGCCGGCACTGATCTAAAAACTCGCCGCCCTCGCCAAGAAATCCGTCATGGAAGACACACCGTATTTTATCGCATAAGCCCTCACTTCCCTCGCATATTCCCCTACCCTACGAATTTTCGTCATTAAAAATTATTTTATTAATATCGCGCCTAATTCCCTCTCGTGGTTCACTCTTACTGGAGCGGCCTTCAAATGACTTGACAATAGATAACAATAGACACAGCCGTACTTCCGTAAAGATATTTCTATTGTCCCAACATACTGTAAATTTGAAAAGTGAAGCTGCAGACGCATTTCTAGGTCAGTTTGCTACAGTGCCGAAATATTCAGACTACAATACAAAATTTAAATCAAATGTGTCATCTTAACGCCGACACAAATGGAGTGAAAGGTTGCAGGAAGGCATTTCCCCTTTGATCCTGATACAATACGGAATCGGCGCAGACAAAAAGATAAACTCATGCCTGCAAAGGCAAGCTCCAAATCTCTCTGTGGGCCTAAAATAGGAAAATATCCCGAAAATGACAATGGTGTAATCGCCTATGTCACTGAACTTCGGAATGATCGTTATGCTGCCTCTTACGAAATGGTTCAGAAAAGAGCTCGCGAGATACTTCCCACCTTCAACAATAACAGAAAGGATTTTAAAACGAGCATGCGCTCTGTGATCCGTTTTATGAGACGGCAAAATCTCAGTCCACGGACGAGAACATCTTCTTGCCAGCAGGAAGATCTGCAGCAGATAGGCACTTGGTGCAGGGAGTGGCAACTGACCCTTAACATAGACCAGTAGGTACCATTTTTTTTTCACAAATTACCGAAAAATAACTTTTACCCACCTAATACATTCTTTCCCTTCCTTTCTGAACTCCTACAAGCACCACTCCATTACTCGCATAATTCGCTGCCTAGCGTTTTCAAGAAAATTATCCGAGAAAAAAGGGGGTAATTACTCGATAAAATATGGTATTTGCGGAGACGACTGTCGATAGTAATAGCCGTCACACAGTGCGAAACTCTCACCAGCTTGTGGCCTTTAGAATCGCCGCCTCCAGATCACGAGGTCCGAGGTTCGATTCACGGCTGGGTCGGAGATTTTCTTCACTTTGTATTGTCCTAATAATTTCATCTCGTCTTCATCGACGGCCAAGTCGCCAAAGTGACGCCAAATAGAAACAAAACTCCAGATGTGCTTTGTTAGCCAACAGTGACACAGAATAATTTCAGTGCAAAACTGAAGGGAACACCTTCCAGTCCAGTAACATGGAGTCAACCCCAACGTCGGAGTCCGCTGGAAGAAGAGGAAAAGGAGGAGGAGTTTAATGTTTAACGTCCCCTCGACAACGAAGTCATTAGAGACGGATTAGGGAAGGATGGGGAAGGAAATCAGCCGTGCCCTATCAGAGGAACCATCTTGGCATTTGCCTGAAGCGATTTAGGAAAAGCACAGAAAACCTAAATCTGGATGCCCGGACGCGGGTTTAAACCGTCATCCTCCCGAATGACCGAGCGAGGTGGCGCAGTGGTTACCACACTGGACTCGCATTCGGAGGACGACGGTCCAAACCCGCGTCCAGCCATCCTGATTTAGGTTTTCCATGGTTTCCCTAAATCGCTCAAGGCAAATGCTTTGATGGTTCCTATGAAAGAGCACAGCCGACATCCTTCCCCAAACTTCCCTAATCCGATGGGACAGATGACTTCGCTGTTTGGTCCCCTCCCCCTCCCCCAAAACCACCCACCCACCCCTCTTCCCGAATGCGACTCCAGTGTGCTGACCATTGCGCCACTTTGGTCGGAGAACAAGCTCGGATTAGGGAAGTATGGGGAAGAGAACCGGCCATGCCTTATCAAAGGAACCATCCCGGCATTGGCTTGAAGCGATTTAAGAAATACTGGAAACCCTAAATGTGGATGGCCAGACGCGGGTTTGAGCTGACGTACTCCTGGCTGGATTGAAGAGTTTTTAGCAAACAGAACACAGCATGTTGTTCTCAACGAAGAGACGTCTACAGACGTTAAAGTAACCTCTGGCGTGCCACAGGCGAGTGTTATGGGATCATTGCTTTTCACAATATACATAAATGACCTAGTAGATAGTGTCGAAAGTTCCATGCGGCTTTTCGCGGATGATGCTGTAGTATACAGAGAAGTTGCAGCATTAGAAAACTGCAGCGGATAGGCACTTGGTGCAGGGAGTGGCAACTGACCCTTAACACAGACAAATGTAATGTATTGCGAATACGTAGAAAGAAGGATCCTTTATTGTATGATTATATGGTAGCGGAACAAACAATGGTAGCAGTGACTTCTGTAAAATATCTGGGAGTATGCGCACGGAACTATTTGGAGTGGAATGATCATATAAAATTAATTGTTGGTAAGGCGGGTGCCAGGTTGAGATTGATTGGGAGAGTCCTTAGAAAATGTAGTCCATCAACAAAGGAGGTGGCTTACAAAACACTCGTTCGACCTATACTTGAGTATTGCTTATCAGAGTGAGATCCGTACCAGGTCGGGTTGACAGAGGAGACAGAGAAGATCCAAAGAAGAGCGGCGCGTTTAGTCACAGGGTTATTTGGTAACCGTGATAGTGTTACGGAGATGTATAACAGACTCAAGTGGCAGACTCTGCAAGAGAGGCGCTCTGCATCGCGGTGTAGCGTGATGTCCAGGTTCGAGAGGGTGCGTTTCTGGATGAGGTATCGAATATATTGCTTCCCCCCACTTACACCTCCCGAGGAGATCACGAATGTAAAATTAGAGAGATTCGAGCGCGCACGGAGGCTTTCCGGCAGTCGTTCTTCCCGCGAACCATACGCGACTGGAACAGGAAAGGGAGGTAATGAGAGTGGCACGTAAAGTGCCCTCCTCCACACACTGTTTGGTGGCTTGCGGAGTATAAATGTAGATGTAGATGGTATCTACAAGCAGGAAAACGCAGCGTGCACGAGCTGGTTCGAAGGGCACCGGGATGAGTTCACCGGACTTGACTGGCCGCTCGACTCCCCGGATTTAAGCCCAGTCGACATTCTGTGGGACAAACTCGATCGAGTTGTTTCCGGCATTAAACGTAGTGCAGCTGTTCACAGCACTGGAGTCTAAATGACTCGACATCCCAACAGGTACCTTCCAGGACCTGATTGACTCTCTTCCGGCACATTAATGTAACAGCTGCCCGTGGACGCCCGCAGTACAGGCGGTTTTGTAGCCCATGCCTCTGCTCAAGCGCACGAGAAAAGAAGCGTCGTACAGTCCACCTTGACGAGCTGTCAAGACAGCTGAAAGAGCACCTGCAGTCACGTTTTTCCCCGGGCTTCTTCCGTCCCCCCCCCCCCCCCCCCCTTCTCCTCTTCACTGGTATTGGCCGATTCGGCGCAGTTTGCGGAGAACGTAGCGCCGGAGAAGGCCGAGTGCGGATGTCTGCGTCCGCTGCCGTGTCTCGTTCCAGCCGTCCCGCCGGAATCCCGTGCGCATAAAAGCGAGATGCATTGTTCCGCGACTCCGAGACGGGGCTGTGGCGATCGTAACTGGCGGTTATTGTCGCCTGGCCAATCTGGCGCTGGCTGCAACACAGCCTCGACGTTCCTTTGTTCGGCCGCCAGGAACGGCCCTGGCGAGGACCGGCTCGCTTTATTACAATGGTCTCTCCTCTCTGCCTCTTCCCTCTGCCCTCTACTCCTCTTCTCCTCTCTCTCCCCTCCCCTCTTCCCTCCTTCCTCCCCTTCATCGGCCGGCCAGCATTTCGAGTTATTAATCTTCCGGGCGAAAACATAATTAACGTTTTTCTTATTGGCTAGTGCCTGCGCCCGGTCGGCTGCTCGGCGCCTTCTCGATGTTAGTTCCGAGGCGCTGCCTGCCTGTAATAATGGGAAAACGAGCCGACGCCAGAGCCACCTCGCGGCGCGCCGGCCATAATTGCCCGCCCGGCGCTCTGGCCTAATAGTGCAGGCGAAAAGTTTCCCAGCTCTCTTCTCCTGTGGCTGTTTTTACGTGGCGAGGCAATCTCGAAGAGTCACGCCTGTTGTTGCCGACGATACCAAGGGCTCTCAATTTTTAAGGTATAGGAATGCCGCAGATTTGGCCGTATAATGTCTTGGCGCTTTCTGTGTGCTACATTCAGGCGCGAGCACGAGCGTAATAATTTTATATGCTTTGATTTGAAGGTTCGGATGCCTAGTAAGAAAAGGTAAACGCTGTGGCTGTAATACAGTGATAATGTAGCAACAGCAACCAGCCACATTTACGCTAAAAATAAATATTTTAATCAGACTATACCCGTTTTGTATTTACTGCAAATCCATCTTCAAAAGGCTGTTACAGATTTCCTTGCATTCCTTCTGGAGCCTAGTTTTGTACTCATTATGGGCTGCATGCACTAAGATAAACAATTTTCTTTCTTTCAAATTTGGGTAGACTTACGAAAGATTCTTTTTTCTCCTTTGACCTTCGTAGAAACATACTTGAAATGTTCAATAAAACGTGAAATGTAGCAAAAACTTACGAGGTGCACATTTCTGTGTGATGAATTTGTTGTTTGTGTTATACATTTTAAAGATCCCACATTTTGACACTGAGTGCTGTTAATTTCACTGGAAACTGGTTGCACATACACCATCCTACATTTTATGGCAGGACACACCCTCAGTATTCACAAAATGTGTGCCAGCTACACAGGTGTGACAAGAAAATTAGCCTCAAAGCTGTCAGAATAGTAAAGATGTTACGACATAGACACTGTATGGAATATATGGTCAAGTAGGTTAGGTCTTTGCCACTGCACTGAAAAGGAAAATAAAATTATGTAGATTGAATCTGAATGAGGCATCCTGTTGAATGCCGACCGCTGTGGTCGAGCGGTTGTAGACGCTTCAATCTGGAACCGCGCGACCGCTACGGTAGCAGGTTCGAATCCTGCCTCGGGCATGGATGTGTGTGATGTCATCAGGTTAGTTAGGTTTAAGTAGTTCTAAGTTCTAGGGGACTGATGACCTCAGAAGTTAAGTCCCATAGTGCTCAGAGCCATTTGAACCATTTTTGAACCATCCTGTTGAATGGTTAAGACTATGTGAGAGGTAAACTTTGATTACACCAAAAAATCCTACATTTACTGTACTCACATGTAAACTATGAAAAGTTTATAGATGTGCATTGTATAAATGGGTCAGATGAAACACTATTTTATGTTTCGCTGATTGACTAGTTTTAATGTAAGAAATAAGCTATAATGTTTTTATATATATCTGTCTATGAATATCAAATAAACATGAGTTTCAGAACCAAAGTATGGGTAGTTTACATTGCATTCACAGAAGACAGGTTAATATATCAATCAAACACCATTTAGGGTGTGCTATGGCCATCATGGGCGGTGGCTATAACATGTTGGCTTAAGAGATGAGAAAGCTTTTGGCAGGTATTGAGGTGGTCTGTGTTGGATGACTGTTCACTCATTCAGAATTAGTCCTGGGAAGATCTTCCATAACAAGTGAAATTACATAGTTTCTAAGTCGCTGCTGTGGAGCTCATAGAACGGCTAGTCTTCAATTGGCGCACAGCCAGGCAATGCGGTGCTTATGTCCTCTTCGTGTTGACGCTATTGCTGTCCACTTATCGTCTTAGAGAGGGGTTGGTCAGCGTACTATTGGCTGACATCTTTCACTGCCCTCTCTGCTCTAATGTTCTTGACTGATGTGCCAGCACTTGACGTTGCATCGGTACACTTGGGGCATCAATGTGTTCCTTAAGCCTTGTTTCAAAACTTCTATGTAAAATATGGGACAGTTATTGAAGTTCGTTTTGTTAATTTCTGCTCTCTTTTTGTGGCAATAAATGTGTGGAAATGTGTGCAGAACTCTATACCAAAGTTTAATATTGGTTGGAAAGCTAACTTCGACATTCTTGTTTTTAAATAGGTGTGACTACATACTTGGTCAATTTTGTAGTAAATGTGATGGACAGAAAATCAGCAAACCACAGGAAGTTGAGCAAGGAAGGCAGAAAAAGAAATAATCTCCACTAAGGAAAAAATAACAGCAACACTGATCTCCTAGACTGTAGGTGGAAACGATTAAAGAAAACATCATTTCCCTCATTTACATGCAGATAAAGCCATAGACTGAAGACCTGTGTTCAAAATCGTGAATAGAGACTGCATGCATCGATTTATCAAAAGTAATTATTATCTGTGTAAGTTACGATAAAGTGATGTAGCAAGTGTTAAATTTGGCAACTTATTAATTTTTGTATTAAAATGTGTTACAGATGCTATCCTTATCATTATTAAATCCTAGGCAATTGTGGTACATTGAAAGTGGCTGTGAGAGCAAATTCTACCAGTGGGAGACAGGGAGACTGAGTGGGAAAGCAATATAAACCTGGAGTACTTGCACAATGAACTGAGTTTAATCCTAGATGTTTGTCTCCTTGTGGTAGAATCCTAGTTAGTAAAGCACTATGATGTTCAAACTGATCATCTGATAAGAGCAGTTTTGATTCATTTTTTAAAGTTCTAAATCATTTTCAGTTCTGACTTCTGGACATGTACACATCATCATTTGGCTGTTGTATGCTTAATATTATACATGTAAACAACTATGTGATGCAAGTATAGTAATATACAGTATGTAGTGGATTCTGGCCCTACCAGTACATCCCTCATCCATATTTCTATAACGAATGGAACTCCCATGCATAAAACAGTTTAAAACATCTGATTAATTCACAAATGTCGAAGTTGTGAGCAAGAAAAAGATAAGAAAATATTTGAAATTATGTTTAAAGTTTGTTGGGAGTTGCTAAATAGTTTCATTATCAAACACTGACTAAGTACACTCTGGGTAATTTGTACTCCATTTTACGCAAAAGCTAGTTTCTCTTGAATCTCAATATTTATGAAGTCATATCATCTGAACTATGTGTTGTGCAAGGTATGATATTTTGTAGAAATAATATCTATATTCTTACTTTAGTATCATGATGTTGATATAATGACAATATTGTTGTATTTACCCACTATATTTTCGTAATTATATTTTCTGTTTTCTGGGTATTAAACTGGATTGAGAATGGGAATGTTATTTCTGGAGTGTAGTAAGTGAGTGTGACTAATATTCTGGAAGGCACCACTTCATGTGATGATGAAAAGATTGTAGTTGAGAAATCTTTTATTATCTACATTTCATAACTTGACATAATTTCGGAGCAAACACACACAAGTCTTCAGAACTAAAAAGAAAAGACTGACGTCTGCAATCTTTGTAAATAATTATATTCACCATGTTTCTCATGAAACATAGTAATCTACAATGTGGAGCACCTAGAATTATCGTTTTTCTTCAGTAGACATTATGTTGTTATATATGCACATTTTTATTATGTTCGGCTACGAACAAAAAGCTGAGAAAAAGAGATTAGTGGTGTGAGAGGAGTGTTGCTGCAGATTACACCGCTCGTTGGCGTCAAAATAAAGGAGCAAACTAGGGAAGAGCTTCTCACATCGGAACGGACGTTGTTAAAGCGTGGAAAGTAATCACGGCTGCCAGTTGCCAGATGCCGTGATGACAGGCGCTGTGATTGTTGGTAAGCACGCGAGCGACGGGAATCACATCGAGAAGGCGGTGGTTGCGCCCACGGCGCGAGAAGAGAAGGCGGTGCACGCATCCAAGGCAAACTGGGATGTGGCGGCGGCGCCCGCGGCAAAATGGACGACGAAGTTTCGGTCTGGAACAGAATAGCACAGGCAGGCAGGGTGGTAATGGCAAATTGCTCGTGCCTTTCGTGCAAATAGAGGTCGTCCAGAAGCGAAATACTAAAGTTCGTTGTCTTCATAAGCTTTTACCTTCGTTGTCTGCTGAAACATTATGAGAAATATGAGACCTTTATTACCTACAGCCTGGTCAATTTCTGTCGAAAACAAGAAATTTGTTTCATCTTACTCTTGTGTCTGCTTTCTTCATTTCCGCTTATGTTGCACAACATACTTCACTCGTAATCTCCTGTATGTTATTTTATCCCTTCCTTTCTGTGGTTGTTAATTATTATTATTACTAAGCGAAACACAAGAAAGGGATAATATATATATATATATATATATATATATATATATATATATATATATATATATATATATATATATAAAATGATTTGTAGATGGCCAAAGATAAATATTAAATTATGTTTCAAATGAGCGCCAGGCTCCCTACAAATTATTTCAAATGCTTTCGGCGAAATGTGATGCAGAATAAGTTCACCGACATAGACTAAATCGTATCTTTGAAAGTATGCATTTTTTGACAAAATAACATTAGTGGAGCTTTGCACTGTAGTCAATTGAATAATTTGAAATGATTCTTTCTGCTCCGGCTGTGGTCATATGTTACACAAAAAAATAAATTTAAATACGCCGGTAATGGCGGCCAATTGTTGCCAGTCAAAGATAACCCGCTGCTCGCTTCGCAGAGACTGGTAAAATGCTAAATAACTCCTTGTAATTATTAATTCGGGGATAATTGTTTGCATGGGTTCTTTAAGTAACACAATGCACTCACTTTTTGTAAATATATTTCTACTAAGCACAGAATACACACTTGAATTATTCCCTGCGTACGAGAACAAATAGAACAAAAGCTACCGCTTTACAATAGCAATCGTACCATACATTCAGCAGAAGAAATGATCCGGCTCCAAGTGATTTCAAATATCTTTTTTCTCTTATATATAATGACAAAGATAATAATGTTAGTTTCGAGAGCGTTATGCACTACGATCTCATCTAATATAAATGTCTTTTTATTACATTGCAATCGATATAGTCTTTCTTTGAAGCTAATTACACTACTGGCCATTAAAATTGCTACACCACGAAGATGACGAGCTACAGACGCGATATTTAACCGACAGGAAGAAGATGCTGTGCTTTTCAGAGCATTCACACAAGGTTCGCGCCGGTGGCGACACCTACAACGTGCTGACATGAGGGAAGTTTCCAACCGATTTCTCATACACAGCAGTTGACCGGCGTTGCCTGGTGAAACGTTGTTGTGATGCCTCGTGTAAGGAGGAGAAATGCGTACCATCACGTTTCCGACTTTGATAAAGGTCGGATTGTAGCCTACCGCGATTGCGGTTTATCGTATCGCGACATTGCTGCTCGCGTTGGTCGAGATCCAATGAATGTTAGCAGAACATGGAATCGGTGGGTTCAGGAGGGTAATACGGAACGCCGTGCTGGACCCCAACGGCCTCGTATCACTAGCAGTCGAGATGACAGGCATCTTATCCGCATGGCTGTAACGGATCGTGCAGCCACGTCTCGATCCCGGAGTCAACAGATGGGGACGTTTGCAAGCCAACAACCATCTGCACGAACAGTTCGACGACGTTTGCAGCAGCATGGACTATCAGCTCGGAGACCGTGGCTGCTGTTACCCTTGACGCTGCATCACAGACAGGAGCGCCTGCGATGGTGTACTCAACGACGAACCTGGGCGCACGAATGGCAAAACGTCATTTTTTCGGATGAATCCGGGTTCTGTTTACAGCATCATGATGGTCGCATCCGCGTTTGGCGACATCGCGGTGAACGCACATTGGAAGTGTGTATTCGTCATCGCCATACTGGCCTATCACCCGGCGTGATGGTATGGCGTGCCATTGGTTACACGTCTCGGTCACCTCTTGTTCGCGTTGACGACACTTTGAACAGTGGACGTTACATTTCAGATGTGTTACGACCCGCGGCGCTACTCTTCATTCGATCCCTGCGAAACCGTACATTTCAGTAGGATAATGCACGACCGCATGTTGCAGGTCCTGTACGGGTCTTTCTGGATACAGAAAATGTTTGACTGCTGCCCTGGCCAGTACATTGTTCAGATCTCTCACCAATTGAAAACGTCTGGTCAATGGTGGCCGAGCAACTGACTCGTCACAATACGCCAGTCACTATTCTTGATGAACTGTGGTATCGTGTTGAAGCTGCAGGGGCAGCTCTCTTTGACTCAATGCCGAGGTGGTTGTTCTGGGTACTGACTTCTCAGGATCTATGCACCCAAACTGCGTGAAAATGTAATCACATGTCAGTTCTACTATATTTGTCCAATGAATACCCGTTTATCACCTGCATTTCTTCTTGGTGTATCAATTTTAATGGCCAGTGGTGTATAAGGGACGTTCAAAAAGAAACGGGTCGGAGGCATGATTACAGAAACCAGTACTTGTGCGTTAGAAGTATTGACCCTGGCTGTTGGGACACTTGTCCCACTGTGACACAAGGCGGACAAAGGCTGTCTCCTAAAATTCGCGGGGCTGCGACGTTAACCAATTCCGCAGGTACAGCTGGACGTCGTCGTCCGAGGTGAATCGTTTGCTCCTCAGAGGCTTTTTAATGGGACCAAGAGTGGCGTAATCACAGGGAGAGAGAGGTCCGGATTGTGTGGAGGGTGGCCGAGAACCTCCCATTTGAATTTCTGCAGGAGTGCCGCGACTGTGTTGGCCGTATGAGGCTTTACACTGTCGTGGAGCAGAATGGCTATATGGGTGACATTGCCTGGTCATTTTGATTTGATTGCTTGGCGAAGGGTGGTCAAGGTTTGCGAGTAACGCTGGGTTTTCAGTGTTGTCCCGTGCTGCAGGAAGCGAATCACGGGGGGGGGGGGGGGGGGGGGCATCTTGGTCAAAGATGAACGGCAGTGTAGGGGCCAACGATTCACCTCGCATGACTACGTCCAGCTTTATATGCGGAGCTGGTTGAAATGTCCCATTAGAAAAAAATTATAAATGACAGTGCTGGAAAACCTCTTACGTTATTTGATTTTCAAACAGTTGAGCAAAACTGAACGTACTCAGACATTTCTCTCTTTACTTATTCTGATCATCAATAAACTGACACACAATATTTTTAGCGCAACACAATCTGACTTTCAATAATCCCTACAAAAGAATGGCCGTGACTAACAATAACCTATACCTTTCATGACTCACTTACCTCACAAAAGTCTTCGTTACTCGAACTTCTGCAATACAGAGAGCGCCAATACTGCCAGCTAAATAAAAGATTCTAACTACTGAAGGGACTAACTACTGATAGGCATAGTTAGCAAATGAAAGATTTTGATAGAGAACAAACAATGTATTTACCTTAATAATGTTCCAAAGTCATCATATATATACAGGGTGTTACAAAAAGGTACGGCCAAACTTTCAGGAAACATTCCTCACACACAAATAAAGAAAAGATGTTATGTGGACATGTGTCCGGAAACGCTTAGTTTCCATGTTAGAGCTCATTTTAGTTTCGTCATTCCAACGTGATCAAATTGTAAATTTTCACAATCAATATGTGTGGGCTGACGAGAATCCGCACGCAATTGTGCAATCACGTCATCAACACAGATTTTCTGTGAACGTTTGGGCAGGAATTGTTGGTGATGTCTTGATTGGACCCCATGTTCTTCCACCTACGCTCAATGGAGCATGTTATCATGATTTCATACGGGATACTCTACCTGTGCTGCTAGAACATGTGCCTTTACAAGTACGACACAACATGTGGTTCATGCACGATAGAGCTCCTGCACATATCAGTCGAAGTGTTCGTACGCTTCTCAACAACAGATTCGGTGACTGATGGATTGGTAGAGGCGGACCAATTCCATGGCCTCCACGCTCTCCTGACCTCAACCCTCTTGACTTTCATTTATGGGGGCATTTGAAAGCTCTTGTCTACGCACCCCCGGTACCAAATGCAGAGACTCTTCGTGCTCGTATTGTGGACGGCTGTGATACAATACGCCATTCTCCAGGGCTGCATCAGCGCATCATGGATTCCATGCGACGGAGGGTGGATGCATGTATCCTCGCTAACGGAGGACATTTTGAACATTTCCTGTAACAAAGTGTTTGAAGTCACGCTGGTACGTTCTGTTGTTGTGTGTTTCCATTCCATGATTAATGTGATTTGAAGAGAAGTAATAAAATGAGCTCTAACAGGGAAAGTAAGCGTTTCCGGACACATGTCCACATAACACATTTTGTTTCTTTGTGTGTGAGGAATGTTTCCTGAAAGTTTGGCCGTACCTTTTTGTAACACCCTATATATATATATATATATATATATATATATATATGACCTCCATCTTTACAAATTTCCTTTTTCTCACGGACACACGTCCAGATCGTCCGCTTATAGTAACCTCTCAAAACTCTGGCATGTCTCTTCCCATATCCACCACTGCTGGCGGCTTACCTCCAACTGCCCACCGCTACGCTACAGCACAGTCAGTGATTTTCATACAGAGCGCTGGGCGACATTACCAACATAAAAGCGTAAACAGCCTACTTACATAGCCCCCATGCCCCCCACAAAAAATTGTACAAATTGTTTTGGTCAGTGCCCAATACTGATTTGAAAAATTTTTCATAATTACAATAACAAAGATATCAAATGCACACTCTTATTGATACAATGTTGGTCAAAAGTAAAAACTGTTGTCACAGTCCATACAGACAGTCCTGATCATTCATCACACTAGTACGAAGTCTGAGTCAGTAAAAGAAAATGCACACGGAAGTAGTGGATTTCCATGCAGTCTTGAAGAAGTAGTGTTGTCCTTCCAGCGGAAAGACAGTGCTGACTCTTGACATGCAGACAGGTAATGCATCACAACAGAGCAAACCCACAACAGAGTCAGTGATTTTCATACAGAGCGCTACGTGGCGTTACCAACATAAAAACCTAAACAGCCTACTTACATGGTTAACATCGCAGCCCTGGGAATTTTATGAGGCAGCCGTTCACCGCCTTGTGTAACAGTGGGTCAAGTGTCTCAACAGGCAGGGTCAATACTTCTAACATACAGGTGGTGGTTTCTGTAATTATGCCTCCGGCTCGTATCTTTTTGAACTCCCCTTGTAATTTTCAAGGGAACGATGGTAACACATATTGCTAATTCGAAGAACAAGGACCGCTTAATATCAGTGTGAATGGACAAACTGGTCAAAGTTGCCATAGCTTCCAAGCAAGCTGAGGAAGATGCCGATATCGAGGTTATGAACATCCATTATTTTTGGTCCCCACATATTCAGCTGCTGTAGTTGTTAGGGAAGTCATGGACCTTCTCTTCATTCTAAACGGCCTAATCAACACTGTAATGTATTGTTGATGAAATCAGGTAGAGAGAAAACCCCACATCAGCTCTCCTCTTCTCAGGAAACTGGCCACCCCACTTGAATGTCCTATTTTTGCATGCAGTTAGTGGCTGCAACACTACTTCTGCTCTTTACAGTCTGTGCAGAGTGAAATCCATGACTACACCGAACAAGAACTGTGAACTGCAAGAGGACATACAGACATTTAAAAGTCCACTGCTAAGTCCACCGTGGAGTGTGGTAATAGATCGTTCTTCGAGTTGTGTGATGGTAAAACATCTCTGAACCTCATCAGATACAGGAGATACATCAAATCAGCATTCAGAACAACCGCCAACATCGCTTCTTTGCTACCAACTGAGGATGCTGCTTGCCAGCATATTCTCCGAGTGTACCACGAGCTACAACAGTAAATGAGCAAAATTAATGACCACGAGGAGTGAGTTTGGACAAGGTCCAAATATCACCTTCTTCCGACCACAATGCTTCAGTCGCCAGCACCTATACCACATACAAATGCAAAAATGTCGTGGCTACTCTTGTAGCCGCCGAAAAACAACCTCCTCAGCTCGGTACATTAAACGTATTCGTAATTGCGAATGTTGACAACCATCACCTGTATAATGAAATGACGACAGTGAATATTTGTGCCGGATTGGGAGTCGAACCCGGATTTCCCGCTTAGCGTGAGCAGTCGCCATACCATTAGGCTATCCGAGCAGGACCCACGACCAGACCCAAAGTTCCGTATGTCGTCATCCATATGTCTACAACCTGTTTTCGTACGTTCACTGTGAATATTCCCGTACAGGCGAGACAGTTTACTTTGTCAGTCGTTTGCCCGGTGTCGGCAGATAAATACGATACTGCAATGTCTCTGTTATTCCGAATTAGGATGCAATGTCATGCCACCAGGTCATAAATTTAAACTTGATACGACTACCCATTCCTCAGAAACAGGGTTTTTAAGAGTGGGAAAGACGTACAGACGTATAACAAATTGATTGCACAAGAAAGGACGGGCAAAAATCGTTTTATTTTACGGCCAAAGTCGGTGATATTTTTAGCCAAATTCGGTGTTATTTCTAGCCAAATTCGATCTTATTTTTTATAAATTTTGGTGCTATATTTTTGCCAAATCCATGTTTTCGCGACTTTCACCATTTTTTGCCACGTTCGCTGTTTGTGTCAGTGAAGGGGATTTCACACTTTTAGCTGCTTTTTTTTTTTCAATTTCTGTTCATTTTTTGCCAGTTTCGGTGGTACCTCTTTTGCCAACCTCGGGATTACTTTCTTTTGCCAAATATGCAGTTACCTTTATTAGGCAATTTTTTTTTTCTGTTAAGTTCGGTGCAATTTTTTTTCAAATTCCATGTTTCTTTGCCAATTTCACTGATATTCTTTACCAGAATTCGCTGTTGTTTCTTTTTCCAATTTCGCCAGTTTTTCCGTTTTCGATGTTATTTATTTCAAATTTCGGTGTTTTTTTTCAATTTCACACTTTTTTTCCAATGTACGTGTTTCTTTAATTTCGGGACTTTTCCCAGTGTCAGTGGTTTTTTTCCGATTTTGGTGGTTTTTCCAATTTCGGTGGCAAATTTTTCCGTTTTATTTTCTATCCAGTTTCGGAGGTTTTTTTTCCAGTCTCGGTGTTTTTTTCAGTTTCAGTGTTAGGTTTTTCCAGTTTCGGAATTGGTGTTTTTTTTTTGTCGATTTCCGTGCTATTTTCGACGTCACATTTTCGTTTGTTACGCGGGAAAGTAAATGTCGTTTTGATATTATGCAGTCCGGAACAGTGCGGTTGCTACAGTCGCAGGTTCGAATCCTGCCTCGGGCATGGCTGTGTGTGTTGTTCTTAGGTTAGTTAGGTTCACGTAGTTCTAAGTCTAGGGGAATGATGACCTCAGAAGTTAAGTCCCATAGTGCTTAGAGCCATTTGAATATTATACACTACTGTCAGCTTTGAGGATAATAGGAAATACGAGTGCAGTTTCAGTATTCAGTAACTACCAGTTAAGAATTTCGGGAAACTCAAACTGCCGTCGTCAGATTCAAAACATTTTTTTTATACGGTAAAATGCAAATTTCGCAATATGTTTTGTAAAAAATGGCCGAATTAGTGGTATTTCATTAAAAACCGCCTATTTCACGTTATTTTTGGCGTTATCGGACCCGCAAAATACCTCGGAATACACTGGAGTGTCTGAATTCTCGCCCCCTAGGTGGTACTTTTCAACGTTAGAAGATAGAGACTTTACGACAGGTTTGTTTAGGTCAGAGTGCTGTCACTGCAGAGGTGTACGCGGTACTGAGTCCCAACTCCTGTACGTATAACTGACGTTGACACTTGATAATAACTTGGCGTGACGTTTGCGATCTCAGTGTGTGTGTCTCTTTGTCTGACGGAGAGAAACAGAAATAAACTCCTCTACGCCACGAAATAATTCCTGCAATTAGTTTTAATGCTGTTCGCGTCGGTTTTTTAATGCACGCCGTTATCTCCGTTCGGCGGACGGGCGACGAAGTATTTACGAGCGTTCCTGGGCAGCTTACGACCGCGAGACGAAGCTTCGGCCGAATTCTGCGCGGCCGATAGCGTCGGTTACTCCGACGTCTGTAGCCCCAGCGTAATTGTCGGAGGCGCGGGGGAACGCCGAGCTCTTCTGTATTTTACGACCCACGCCACACGGCTGCAGGTGCGGGCCGCTGTAAGCCGCTTTGCAGAAGAGAAAAATCCTGGCCTTCTCCTCGGCAGGGAACGTCGCTTCTGTCTTCATTCCTCATCTCGCCGGTCGTGTGTGTGTGCCGATTCCACGTGTCGGCAGGAGAGCTTCTGACAGCATCCCATTCACAGCGCTAGCTTCCGGTTTATCTCCTTGCAGGCCACGCCGAAATCTCTTACGAATACGCTACGACAATAATTCGCACTGATAAAGAAAGACCGATACCGAAAAAGAAGGTGCGGTTTGGTTTATTCTATTCTAGAATTGAGAACAACTGTGTAAGGTGAAATGACAAGTTTAATGCCGCAATTTTTCTCAGAAAATTACACGCTTTTACACAGTTTTCAACCCGAAAACGTAAAAACAGTGCAATCGATAACGCAACTTGCCAACATCAAAAGGTGAAATAATTTTATACACAACGATGTTAAATATTGACTCTCTAAAAGATCATTAATCCTAAGCACAATATTATGACAGTTTAATTGAAAGTTTCTTTACATTAATCCTAAGCACAATAATATGAAAGTTTAATTGGAAGTTTCTTTACAAAATTGCTCCTACATATACGTTATGATGTTGGTCAGTACTACGAAAATTGTCCGATTCCGGTTCAAAGTTCGGTACTATTTAGGATGACAATCTACGGTGGATGGTTAGTTAAGTGACAAATCTGAGCGCAAGATTACCCAAGGCCGCACGAGTTTACCGTGGACGCAAGCTGGTGAACCAACAAAGTTTATGCATATGCACGCGGTATTTACCTTAAGCTGCAACGTGCTGCTGTCTGCAAGGCCGCTCTCTCCCACTGAAATTCCTACAGAACTAATCTGGGCTTTGCTGAACTTTCCCTATGTTTCTCGTTATGCGAGAAAACATCTACTCAACCCTAGTCTTATTATGTGGCGATATACATGCACATGGTTGGAGCAGTGTGCATATTATAGTGCCCTCTCAGTTCTCGCAAGAACAGTTTCTCCACAGTTGGAGCTAATTTCTAGCTGAAGTGCAGCCGCTGTGAAAGCAGCTCTAACATTCTGCGTGGTGTCTGTTGTTCTAAGTCGTGTCTCCCTACCACTTTCGCGCAACGACGCTCTGAGCGTGTTTTTTAGGGAATTGACTAGTTTGAACCTGGGACCTATTGCTGGTAAGGAGACGCCAGACCACACATGACATGTAGAGTGCAGAAGAGTTCAGTGAGACTAGCGATGATATCACCAAATACTTAATGATTTCAGCGTCAGCTCCACTGCACTCCCTGTAAAAGAATCTTAATACTAACTAAATTTAGTGGAAGGGGTTCAAGGCTTTCCTATCTTTAGTTAGCTGGTAAAATAACGTTGGAAAAGCAGTTAAGTTTACCATTGTAAATTTTATTCTACTCACAAAACATTGTTTATAAATTTCACTATTGATAGAAGGAAATATTTTAATACAGGATGATAAAAACCAACTGCGTTCAACAAAAATGTGAACGAATATTCCCTAAGTGGGTTTCCAAGTTCTACAATGGATCGAAGGATGACCTATGCCATATCACATCTATAATCTAGGTTTAAATTAAGTTACACAAAAAAGGAAACTATCAAAATGGTCTACAGTGACCCTCAATTATCATTAATTACTTACCTAACTTGTCGTAAATTACAGTGGCTGATGTGGCGTCTCAATAATTATATAACAGAAAAATCATCGAGTTTCAGATTTTAACTTACGTAGCAAATGTGAATACCATGAGCTTTAATTGACGATCGACGCTAGTATTACGCAAAACGGGGATGTAACAGATGAGACTTCTGCAGTTCTGAGTGAAGCCTTATGCGCTCAAAAATGCGGCATCGCGTGCGTTCATTACCTTGTCGGTGTTTAGGCAGTATCAGGGCGGCGCAGCTCCTCACATCTCGCCGTCTCGGAAGCAACTCATTCCTAACTTCTCCTTACTACAATTTACCGAAGTTGGTTAAAAAAAAACTGTCTGGCTGTGTTTTCATCTGACCAATCAGGGTCTCAATGTTAACCTTAAGCTCCGCCTACAAAAATTCTGTCTATCCAATGAGAAACGTTATACTTTTCGTGGTGGGCAATGTTTTTAAAGTTTGCAACGTAACAGAGACGCGAAAAAGTCTCACGCTAAAACTTGCAGCTGGTGTGGCCCTTTTAGTGTTATCGTAAGATCTATACTGTTCTTCTGGAGGGCTCTAGCTTTTAACATGGGCTGGGGGTGGTCCTGTCGGTTAGCTGGTGACGTGGGTGTCCGTCCCTTATCGTAGGGCCTTCTAGCTTATCGCGGTTCTGCTCTCGGCTTCTGTTCTCGTTTCTCCCCTCGGAATCGCGTCTGTCTCACGGTGGGAAGGTATGACATGCCTTTAGGCATTCCTGTGTTAGTCTGTGGTATTCCATTTGCTCACTCGTTACTCGTATTGCTTTGGTTAATTTAATGTCACGATTTATTGGGAGCTATGTGACATACTACTGGATTTGCTTATCATGTCAGGGTTTTCATGGAAGGTGTTGGATTTGCCTGACACCTTACACAGTGTCCACACAGATTTCTTCTCTGCGTCGTATGGAGCGCTAAGTGCTCCGTTCTGCACTTGACACCAGTTCAGAGAAGAGTCCTACTCGTGGCAGAATTGCCTCCGTCCACTTGGGTTCCTTTTTCACGTCACAGCTTTTTTCGACCAATAGGAGCATTCCTCTTATTTTGTAGAAACTCTCTCTCTACCAATCGCAATGTCCCTTCTATCAAACAGCGTTGAAACTTCAGTGTTTTTCTCCTTTCCAGTGCGTTTCCACCAATTGGACTTTTTGTGCCCATTCTAGATGCCTAAAGTACATTGACCTTTCCGTGTGTCACACTCGCTGGCCAAAATGCGTCACTGCCTTTTGTTCATATCCCTTTCGAATTCCGAAACGCTTCTTTCTAAAGTTGTTTTTCTTTCCCTTGTGCAGAGGTGCCGCTACATGCATCCTCTGAATCACCTGCCCCAGGGTCTCTGACCTTCCTTCTGTCACCCCTTTAAGTGGTTTCCGTCATAACTCCCGCAGTGTGGCTTCGCTATGCTGTTCTGGGGCTGGCTTTTCAAAACTAAAAGTGACTCGTGTTCTCTGTTCCACCTTCCACTCAAAGACATGCAATGTATAGGAATGGTGTGTCAATTTCCGTCGATTGGCTGTCATCATTTTTGCATTACATACTGATAGACAAATGTTCTCATAACTGTCGAGCTACATTAGGTGTCCTCTTCACCTTCTCGTTGCTATGTGTAAAGGTCTCATGTACTGTGCGAATCTGGCCATTTATATGAAAGCTATTGAACTACGCTGAAGAGCCACAGAAACTGGTACTCCTTCCTAATATCGTGTAGGGCCCCCACGATCACGTAGAAGTGCCGCACCACAATGTGGCATGGACTCGACTAATGTCTGAAGTAGAGCTGGTGGGAATTGACACCATGAATCCTACAGAACTGTTCATGCCAGTGCTGCCTGAATATCGCCCCCCCCCCCCCCCCCAAATTCTTTAAGTCCCTTCAGATCCTCGAATGTCATGCACTCCACCTCGCCTTCCGTATATGCCTCCCGTCCCCCACGCGGATACTCTATGACACCTCATTCCTTTCCCCCATCTGCTCCTATTCCTCAAACATATCCGCATACTCTACACCTCCCGCCGCCTTGATCCCCCTCACCCCCTGGTTGCTCCTCTCCTCTCCCATCCCCGCCCCCTGCCACTCCTTCACTGTTGTGTCCCCCCTACCATCCACCTCTACACCCTTCATCTCCTTTCCCCAGGTGGCTTCGATCAACTCCCCCTCCCGGATGATGCCCTCTCTCCCTCCATTTATCCCTCCTATCAAATCTGATCCTCACCCCCCTCCTTTCCTCCGTCCTTTTCCCGGGCTCCCTCTCTCCCCCCTTTCAATCCTCTTTTTTCCCCACCTACCCTCTCTCTGCCCCCCTTCTCCCCCTCGAGTCCTTTTGCATTTCCCTCCTCTGCCTTTTTCCATTCCCTCTCGCATCTGCCCTGCCCCTACCCCCCCCCTTATGAGTCCTCTCCCTCCTTTGGTTCCCCCCCCATCTGTCCAGGTCCCCCCCCCCATCTGCCCTTGGCTATGGTGTGTCATCTTTGTGCTGACATTTTAGTGCAGTGTTTACAGTGAGTGTTCAGTGTTGCGAATGGACATCATACTGTCGCTGGGTGTGATTTTTATCTCTCTTGCAAACAGAAGCCAGACTGTCGCCATGTTTTTTAATTGTTTGTCTACTATGTTACCTGTCTGCTTCCTGTGTATTTTATTAGCTTTGCCAACCCTTTGCTTTGTGAACAGCACGTTGCAAGGCATCCCAGATATGCTCAATAATCGTCATGGGATGGGGAGTTTGCTGGCCAACAGAAGTGCTTGAACTCAGAAGAATGTTCCTAGAGCAATTCTGTAGCAATTCAGGACATATGGGGTGTCGCATTGTCCAGCTGGAATTTCGAAAGTCCGTCGGACTGCACAATGGACGTGAATGGAGGCAGGTGATCAGACAGGATGCTTTGGTACATTTCACCTGTCAAAGTCGTATCTAGACGTATCTATGGTCGAACATAACTCCAACTGCACACGCCCTACACCATTACAGAGCGTCCACCTGCTTGATCAGCCCTTGGTGACATGCAGGGTCCATAGATTCATGAGGTTGGCTCCATACCCGTACACTTCCATCCGCTCAGTGCAATTTGAAACGAGACCCGTCTGACCAGGCAGCAGATCTCCAGTCATCAACAGTCCAATATTGATGTTGACAGGCCCAGACGAGGCGTAAAGCTTTGTGTCGTGCAGTCATCAAGGGTACACAAGTTGGCGTTCTGGTCTGAAAGCTCATATCACGTTTCGTTGAATGGATCGCACACTGACACTTGTTGATGGCCCAGCATTGAAATCTGCAGGAACGTACGGAAGGATTGCACCTCTGTCACTCTGAACGATTCTCTTCAGTTGTCGTTGTTCTCATTCATGCAGAATCTTTTTCCGCCTCAACGATGTCGGAGGTTTCATGTTTTACCGGATTTCTGATTTTCACTGTACACTCTTTAAATGATCGTACGGGAAAATACGTTCAAACTCACTTAAATCTGGATAACCTGCCATTGCTCGAGTATCATGTCGTTTTTGGAAACCCAGAATCTACTATGTAGGAATCAACATGGATTCCGGAAACAGCGATCGTGTGAGACCCAACTCGTTTTATTTGTTCATGAGACCCAGAAAATATTAGATACAGGCTCCCAGATATATGCTATTTTTCTTGACTTCCGGAAGGCGTTCGATACAGTTCCGCATTGTCGCCTGATAAAGTAAGAGCCTATGGAATATCAGACCAGCTGTGTGGCTGAATTGAAGAGTTTTTAGCAAACAGAACACAGCATGTTGTTATCAATGGAGAGACGTCTACAGACGTAAAAGTAACCTCTGGCGTGCCACAGGGGAGTGTTAAGGGACCATTGCTTTTCACTATATATATAAATGACCTAGTAGATAGTGTGGGAAGTCCCATGCGGCTTTTCGCGGATGATGCTGTAGTATACAGAGAAGTTGCAGCATTAGAAAATTGTACCGAAATGCAGGAAGATCTGCAGCGGATAATCACTTGGTGCAGGGAGTGGCAACTGACCCTTAACATAGACAAATGTAATGTATTGCGAATACATAGAAAGAAGGATCCTTTATTGTATGATTATATGATAGCGGAACAAACACTGGTAGCAGTTACTTCTGTAAAATATCTGGGAGTATGCGTGCGGAACGATTTGAAGTGAAATAATCATATAAAATTAATTGTTGGTAAGGCGGGTACCAGGTTGAGATTCTTTGGGAGAGTGCTTAGAAAATGTAGTCCATCAACAAAGGAGGTGGCTTACAAAACACTCGTTCGACTTATACTTGAGTATTGCTCATCAGTGTGGGATCCGTACCAGATCGGGTTGACGGAGGAGATAGAGAAGATCCAAAGAAAAGCGGCGCATTTCGTCACAGGGTTATTTGGTAACCGTGATAGCGTTACGGAGATGTTTGACAAACTCAAGTGGCAGACTCTGCAAGAGAGGCGCTCTGCATCACGGTGTAGCTTGCTCGTCAGGTTTCGGGAAGATGCGTTTCTGGATGAGGTATCGAATATATCGCTTCCCCCTACTTATACCTCCCGAGGAGATCACGAATATAAAATTAGAGAGATTAGAGCGCGCACGGAGGCTTTCAGACAGTCGTTCTTCCCGCGAACCATACGCGACTGGAACAGGAAAGGAAGGTAATGACAGTGGCACGTAAAGTGCCCTCCGCCACACACCGTTGGGTGGCTTGCGGAGTATAAATGTAGATGTAGATGTAGCAGCAGTAACCGATCTAACAACTGCGCCAGACACTTGTTGTCTTACAAAGGCGTTGTCGACCGCAGCGCCGTATTCTGTCTGTTTACGTATCTCTGTAATTGAATATGCGTGCCTATACCAGTTGCTTTGGCGGTTCAGGTATTTGCATAAGGTAGAAATAAAAAAAATTTTAAAGGAGAGCTTCTGTAGGAGCTGGAATCATTAAGATACAAATAAATTATCTACGTGCTATACAACCCGGTCTTGGCAAGGCTCAGTGGGCTCGGCTGACCGTTCGGTCTGGCCGAGCGGTTCTAGGCGCTTCAGTCCGGAACCGCGCGACTGCTACGGTCGCAGGTTCGAAACGTGCCTCGAGCATGGATGTGTGTGATGTCCTAAGGTTAGTTAGGTTTAAGTAGTTCTAAGTTCTAGGCGACTGATGACCTCAGAAGTTAAGTCCCGCAGAACTCAGGGCCATTTGAACCATTTGACCAAACTGCTTATGTCATCGGTCCCTAGGCTTACACACTACTTAATCTAACTTAAACTAACTTACGCTAAGGACAACAGACACACCCATGCATGAGGAAGGACTAACCTCCGACGGGGGAAGCCGCGCGAACCGTGACAAGACGCCAAATAGACCGCGCGGCTATCCCGCGTGGCAGTAATAAGATATGTAATACATAAGTAGGACCTACTTCCAAGAGCGTAACAGCACCAGCGTACGTGGGCTACGGTTTCTGACCAATGATCGCGTTTGTGTTTGTTTACACCAGGTTTATTCTTATGATGAATGAACCGTGAATTTAAACTTCCAAAATTTTTTTCTTAAAGAATTTATTTTCTTTACTAGCGATTCATCAAGAACATTAACACACTATGCGAGCGTGGAAGTAGTTGCCAAGGAATAACTGATGGAAACAAATTCATAAAAGCCTTTTCAAAAACAGATTTAAAATTTATAAGCAGGAAAGCACCCTCGAAATATCAAGTTACAATTATTCAGAGGCAGAAAAAAAAAATTTTTGTTACAGTAGGAGCCTTCGGGCTGAAAAGCTTCCGCTCCCTTTCAACACAGCCGTAGTTTTTTTTTTTTTTTTTTTTTTTTTTTTTTTTTTTTTTTTTTAGGGCGCCCACACGGCCGTAGTCACTACCGCTCACGACGACCTCTGAGAAACTACACTGGTGCAAATCTGCAACACACCAGATTACTTTAAACCAAAAATTTTAACAACTCACACAACCACATTAACTATGCATCCCGTAAGAGGGCTGGAAATGGTACAAACACTCACACTAAGAAATTATTTTCCACCAAAAGTGCAATTTGTTTTTAAAAGGGCTCTTACGGTGGAAGTGTGGCAACTTTATGAAAATGACTATTTAAATAAAACCCACGAAATTCAGACTTACATAAAGTGTACAACATGCTCTACATTACACATATACCGCCTCGGAAGATGATAGGCAAGATAAAAACGTATTTCATGAATTCGGCCTTTATCTTATAAAAGCATTAACACCGAATCCGACAAACATGACAGAGGCAGCTATTACCGTATGGCAGACAGACAGACAGACACTAACTGCCTAACAAATGCGGACGGGAGACAGATGAGCAAGTTGGGGACGAGAGACTGACCAAGAAAACAAGTAGAATTTAACAAGTAAATGAAACAACATATGAGTAATCACTTAACTTCTAATAACTGCGATTTCTGGCGAACACCTGGCGCAGCATCCCCAAATCGCTCTCCCGAACCGCCCGCTGCCAGCCTCTTCAACGGACGCAGGAAGGCGCGCCGATCTCCCGTCTCACGGCGTCGCAGCTCGCGCCGGCCAGACCGATGTCGTGGGTTGACTCCTGTTGCTCTCGCGTCGGCCGCGAAGCCACTACCCCTCGCTATACGGCGCGGCCCACTGAACTCGCGTGGCGACCTCACATGCGCCGACGCTCAAGACGGACAAGTCATCTCGTGTCTCAGTGCGCGACCGACCAACCGATCGATCCAACCGCCAATGCCCATTGCCTGAGCAAACTCGAGCAGACTGGCGGCCTAACACATACTAGCACTCCGGACGACAGACACTAACTGCCTCACCAATGCGGACGAGAGACAGACCCAGACTAACTTGGCTGACCAACTAACCAGACTCGGCGACTCAGACTGGCAGACTCCTTGGCTGCCGAGTTCTCTTTTTTTTGTTTTTTTTTTTGCTTTCTTGAATTTCGATTCCCCCCGAAGGGGGCGGGCTGGCAGCAGCTTGTTACCCTATTCTGCAGCCTACAGACTTTGTTAAAACATAAGAAGAAACAATAAAAGCCGGCGATAAAACGGTGACTCATATGGAAAACGGCGGAAAATTGTGGAAAGTTAAAATATAAAGCAAAGGGTTGGCAAAGCTAATAAAATACACAGGAAGCAGGCAGGTAACATAGTAGACAGACAATTAAAAAACATGGCGACAGTCTGGTTTCTGTTTGCAAGAGATATAAAAATCACACCCAGCGACAGTATGATGTCCGTTCGCAACACTGAACACTCACTGTAAATACTGCACTAAAATGTCAGCTCAAAGATGACACACCATAGCCAAGGGCAGATGGGGGGGGGGGGGGGGGACCTGGACAGATGGGGGGCGGGGAAAAACGAAAGGGGGGGATTTTAAACATGGCTGCAGCAGCAACTGTTAAAATTCTTCACAATGTAAGGATGACAGCCAAAACCAGTTGCAGGATAAAATTTTTTTATTAAAATTCTTGACCAAGGTTTCGGTACATATAAATATACCTTCCTCAGAAGTAAAACTTCTAAAAGTACATCATGCAATGGAGAATAACAAAACAATTATGCCAAAGGCGTCGTCAATAATTAAGACATGATGCTGTAGTATACAGAGAAGTTGCTGCATTAGAAAATTGTAGCGAAATACAGGAAGATCTGCAGCGGATAGGCACTTGGTGCAGGGAGTGGCAACTGACCCTTAACATAGACAAATGTAATGTATTGCGAATACATAGAAAGAAGGATCCTTTATTGTATGATTATATGATAGCGGAACAAACACTGGTAGCAGTTACTTCTGTAAAATATCTGGGAGTATGCGTACGGAACGATTTGAAGTGGAATGATCATATAAAATTAATTGTTGGTAAGGCGGGTACCAGGTTGAGATTCTTTGGGAGAGTGCTTAGAAAATGTAGTCCATCAACAAAGGAGGTGGCTTACAAAACACTCGTTCGACCTATACTTGAGTATTGCTCATCAGTGTGGGATCCGTACCAGGTCGGGTTGACGGAGGAGATAGAAAAGATCCAAAGAAGAGCGGCGCGTTTCGTCACCGGGTTAGTTGGTAACCGTGATAGCGTTACGGAGATGTTTAATAAACTCAAGTGGCAGACTCTGCAAGAGAGGCGCTCTGCATCGCGGTGTAGCTTGCTGTCCAGGTTTCGAGAGGGTGCGTTTCTGGATGAGGTATCGAATATATTGCTTCCCCCTACTTATACCTCCCGAGGAGATCACGAATGTAAAATTAGAGAGATTAGAGCGCGCACGGAGGCTTTCAGACAGTCGTTCTTCCCGCGAACCATACGCGACTGGAACAGGAAAGGGAGGTAATGACAGTGGCACGTAAAGTGCCCTCCGCCACACACCGTTGGGTGGCTTGCGGAGTATCAATGTAGATGTAGATGTAGATCTCCATTTGTACAACATGTGTAATGGGGACAGGGTCAAAGCGAACAGTTTAACACAATTACTTCGCCTATGAACTATTGAGACACACATGTTGTACAAATGGAGATGATGTCTTAATTATTGACGACGCCTTTGGCATAATTGTTTTATTATTCTCCATTGCATGATGTAATTTTAGAAGTTTTACTTCTGAGGAAGGTATATTTATATGTACCGAAACCTTGGTCAAGAATTTTAATAAAAAAATTTTATCCTGCAACTGGTTTTGGCTGTCATCCTTTCATTGTGAAGAAAGGGGGGGAACCAAAGGAGGGAGTGGACTCATAAAGGGGGGGGGCAGGGCAGATGCGAGAGGGAATGGGAAAAGGCAGAGGAGGGAAATGCAAAAGGACTCGGGGGTGAGAAGGGGGGCAGAGAGAGGGTAGGTGGGGAAAAAAGAGGATGGAAGGGGGGGGAGAGGGAGCCCGGGAAAAGGATGGAGGAAAGGAGGGGGGTGAGGATCAGAGTTGATAGGAGGGATAAATGGAGGGAGAGAGGGCATCATCCGGGAGGGGAAGTTGACGGAAGCCACTTTGGGAAAGGAGATGTAGGGTGTAGAGATGGAGGGTAGGTGGGATACAACAGTGAAGGAGTGGCAGGGGGCGGGGATGGGAGAGGAGCAACCAGGGGGTGAGGGGGATCAAGGCGGCGGGAGGTGTAGAGTATGGGATATGTTCGAGGAATAGGAGCAGATGGGGGAAAGGAATGAGGTCATAGAGGATCCGCGTGGGGGACGGGAGGCGTATACGGAAGGCGAGGTGGAGTGCATGACATTCGAGGATCTGGAGGGACTTAAAGAATTTGGGGGGGGGGCGATATTCAGGCAGCACTGGCATAACAGAGGATGGGACGGATTAAAGATTTGTAGGTGTGGAGGACGGTAGAGAGGTGCAATTCCCATGTCCGGCCAGAGAGGAGTTTGAGGAGTTAGAGGTGGTTGTGGGCTCTGGATTGGATGGAGTGCAGATGAGGGATCCAAGTGAGGCGACGATGAATGGTGAGGCCAAGGTAGGTAAAGGTGGGAGAGAGACGGACAGGACGGGCGCAGACGGTAAGGTAGAAATCCAGGAGCCGGAAGGAGCGAGTGGTACGACCTACGATGATTGCCTGGGTCTTGGAAGGATTGATTTTCAGGGGGCACTGGTTTCACCATGCAAAGGTCAAGGTGATTCTGGAGAAGGCGTTGGGACCGTTGAAGGGCAGGAGCGAGGGCGATTGGCTGGCGAGCTCATAGCGCCCCTTAAAAGCACGTGAACAGGCAACCTTTCCCCTTTCACACCAGAGGGAGACACCAAAGCTGCGATTGCCACAGCGGCGCCACCGCCAGAAACGGAGGGCGACTGCTTCACACCACGCTGCAGCGCGCTTTTCAAAACAGCAATTTTTTCTACGGCTCAATGAACGGATTATAGAACTGAAGTGGGCGCACACTGCTGCTACCTAGCGGGAGCATGTAAAACTCGAGAGTTCGCTCTGTCCAGCCATACGTTGTTCAAGCACATATCTCAAATAACACAGTGGTTAGGATTTTTTTTAAATCGGATGATTCTTTTCGACACACCCTGTGTACCGTGGCCGGGATGCTTTTTTGAGGGAGTACTCGGGCAGGCGTCTCCTGCAGCCGCCGTTCTGGTTTTTGTGTAGCCCGCTAGCCGCCCGGATGCCCCCTGGCGTCCTTGATGAGGAGAGCCCCTAGCCTAACGATAAGGCTGCGGCGGCGCCGCAATCAGCGCTTTTGTGGCGCTGGCGATTTGTCAGCCGCCTAACGACTCCAGCCTCTCCTCGCACCGGATTACCCTCCCCCTCCCCACGACACAGCGCCGGTCCTCCCCCTCCCTCCAGATATACGATTCAGCCTCCAGATATGCTCAACAGGTACAGCAACTTGCTCTTACGCCGCTCTGGTCTGGCGGCCACTAATGCGTATCGTCGTCGGGTTTCCACACGCGACTAAAGCCGTCGGCACACGGACCGTGCATCCGAACGTTGAGCGTGCCGAATTTCTGACGCCATAGCGTGGAACAGCAAGCTAGGGAGTCTTTCCGAACGTGCAGAGCAATATCTGGCATGTCAGATATTCTGAGCGTGCGTCTGAGCGTTGACCAATGAGATGGTACAACGCCGCCTACGTCACACGCACACCGTCTCCCTTCAGTACAAAGTTGTGAGGCGCCATATTGGCATTCATTTCAAGTCTATATGTATATATGCCGGTTCTGAGCACCAGCAAATTGAGAATCACTGGAAAACCCGTTCTTAGTTGTGTGATTCGTTCCAATTAATTAATGAGAAACATCATATTCGTGGTAAAAGAATTATTGTAACTTGTGTATTATGAGAGGAGGCTATTTGAAGGCAGCAACACACGAAAGATCCAACCAAAACGCATTGTTCTTCCTACAATTTGTTATAATTAAATTTCAATTAACAACATAATTATCTACGATTAACATCTTTACAAAGGGGCAAAACAATATTTTAAAGATGCATCTGCATGTTGTTGGTTTAGCGTAATGAGTAGCGTCTCTGTCCATAAACGAGTAGTGATTAAGGCGGTGGTTCGCGTCGTAACATTCCCAAATTTTTTTTCCTATTCGAATTTTTATTTAGTTCTCATACTTTATTATTAGTTTAATATAAGTATATCCTATAATATTTGATGTTATGTAAATATAAGTTCACCTTTTTTTGAGGGGTGACTTTGTTCGATTGGCTTAATTACAGGACAGCTTGCAGTACTTGTACAAAGATATTTCGCTCCTTTTTCTTTTACGCTTCGTAATTCACATGTTGCAAAGTTTCTGCTACTGGGTAGGAACAGTGATCAAGTAATACTGACCTTCCGGTTGTACTAAAATGTGGAAATGATGAAATAATGTTTATCTTATGCGGAGAAGTATTACAAATTTGTAATGCACTATTTGTAATGAACTTTTATAAGCCTGTGTCCTTATTGATTGCATGGTTGAAATGGCTCTGAGCACTATGGGACTTAACATCTGAGGTCATCAGTCCCCTAGAACTTAGAACTACTTAAACCTAACCAACCTAAGGACATCACACACATACATGCCCGAGGCAGGATTCGAACCTGCGACCGTAGCGGTCGCGCGGTTCCAGGCTGAAGCGCCTAGAACCGCTCGGCCACACAGGCCGGCTATTGATTGGACACGGTACTTTCCTTTGCGTGGACGATGGAGGAAATGTGCGTTTTAATAGAGCACGTGGGAATTTTACGCGCGCCTGTTGAGTAAAGCCGGCCGGTGTGGCCGTGCGGTTCTAAGCGCTTCAGTCTGGAACCGCGTGACCGCTACGGTCGCAGGTTCGAATCCTGCGTCGGGCATGGATGTGTGTGATGTCCTTAGGTTAGTTAGGTTTAAGTAGTTCTAAGTTCTAGGGGACTGATGACCACAGATGTTAAGTCTCATAGTGCTCAGAGCCATTTTTATTGAGTAAACAGTGTGATTTACGAACTAGAAACATCGCTCAACTGCCGCTGGAGTGCGTTGCGGTCGCGTATACCACGTTGGGGCCCACGTACCGTATGCACAAGTCGCATCGTTCCTGAACGTTCAGCAGCACGTTGAACTTGGCACGCTCAACGTTAACGTTCGACAGCACGGTCCGTGTGCCGACGGCTTTACGCCGCTCTGGTCTGGCGGCCAATAATGCGTATCGTCGCCACAGAGCGAGTGGCGCCTTCAGCTGCCGTTCACACGACACCACAAATTCCGGTAACACTCAGCTGACCACGAACGACGCAAACGTGACGTAATTTTGCGTCATCCGTGGCCTACGATTATGGTCACCAGATGCAATTGTTTAAAAAGGAGGACAAACAGCTTCAAAAAGGAGGACAAAGGAAGAAAAAAGAGGACACATCAAACGGGTCAACTGCAGATGGGAACACCACCCGTCAGCTCTGGACAAGTCACGTGACTCCGGGAATCCCGGGTAAAACAAGTAGTTAAAAAAATGGTTCAAACGGCTCTGAGCACTATGGGACTTTCATCTGAGGTCATCAATTCCCTAGAACTTAGAACTACTTAAAGCTAACTAACCTAAGGACAACACACACATCCATGCCCGAGGCAGGATAAAACTAGTAGTTAATTGTGTAAGAAGCTGTTTAGGTTTTCATGTTGGTGACACCACGTAGCGCTCTGTATGAAAATCACTGGCTGTGTTGTGTGCAGTCTGTGGCTGGTTTGCATTGTTGTTGGCTATTGCATTGTTGGGCAGTTAACAGCGCGTAGCGTT
Source organism: Schistocerca americana (assembly GCF_021461395.2). Lineage (NCBI taxonomy): Eukaryota > Metazoa > Arthropoda > Insecta > Orthoptera > Acrididae > Schistocerca > Schistocerca americana. The sequence continues at coordinate 79,088,840 of NC_060127.1, forward strand.
GCGCAGTTGGAGGTGAGCCACCAGCAGTGGTGGATGTGGGGAATGAGATGGTGGAGTTTTGAGAGCGGATGATCTGGACAGAGACAGTAAATTTGTAAGACTGGATATCATGAACTGATATATATATATTATGACTTTTGAACACTATTAAGGTAAATACATTGTTTGTTCTCTATCAAAATCTTTCATTTGCTAACTATGCCTATCATTAGTTAGAGCCTTCAGTAGTTAGAATCTTTTATTTAGCTGGCAGTATTGGCGCTCGCTGTATTGCAGCAGTTCGAGTAACGAAGATTTTTGTGAGCTAAGTGATTTGTGAAAGGTATAGGTTATTGTTAGTCAGGGCCATTCTTTTGTAGAGATTATTGGAAGTCAGATTGCATTGCGCTAAAAATATTGTGTGTCAGTTTAAGCACAGTCATGTATAATTTTTCTAAGGGGACGTTTCAGTTGTTACGTATGGTCAGGTGGTCGTTAACTGAGAAATACAAAAAAAATTAAAAACATTGATTGCGGTGACAGTGTGGCATCAATTGTTTTGTTACGTCAACAACACGGAATTGTTTACAAAGCGGAAAACGTAAGACCATTCACCTCCCTTCATTCGACGCACCGCTACCGACATCTACAAGTCAAGGAGCAGCTGACTATAAGTAAGCTGCGCTTTAACCTTCCGAATACAAATGAATTGAATGACTATGAAACAATGAAATAAAACCATGACAGTTAATCTGTCGAGTTATTTCTTACCCTTAATGGCCACTGAGACGTACGTTCCAGCTCCACATATCTTACATTCCGCTTCAAATCCCTTTCTCCCTTTCTTGAAAGCCGGATATTTGCAGGAAAGGACATCAGAAAATGTACACTTTCGTTTATGCATAGCCAAATATTTTACGTAACTCACTAGGTTAAAAATTACACTCACAAATCACACGTGCACTACAGGAAGCCAAGCCAATATAAAGCGAAGATACGAAACGAAAATTTTAAATAATCGATATTTACATTCGCTCATAGGTCGATCAACGATGACATCGACGATCTTGGTGCCACATACTAACACCGCCTTCGTGCGTGTTTATCACCAAGGCTGTGCCAATAAAAGTATTTAAGAAAAGAGCAATAGAACGGGACGAATTGTAGATTTAACTGTACTATGCTCAACTTTGGCAAAAAGCCGGACACTGTAAAAATCCGCCCGAACCCCGGACAGAGAGCTAAAAAGGACATATCCGGATTAATCCGGACGTCTGGTCACCCTACCTACGATACATACAGGCCTAAGCGCGCGGCAGTGTGACGTCAGGCCAACGATAAATACATGTCGAAGCCCACAGAGATACGTATGCATGGAGGTAGAATAAGGGGAGATGGCGCTACAGACTTAACGCTGTACGTTCTTTTGAAGCCAGTGGGTAGGGCCTGCCGCCATCTTGGATCCCCCAAAACATTAGTAGACGGGCGTTTACAATTGATTCTTGTTCGTTATTTCTGTCTTGTGCACGTGATATTTGTTTTACATAGTAAATGTTACACTGTTTTAGTGAACAACACAGCATAAGGCACGCAATTTCAGACGTTTTTCTGGTCTTAAATGCGTATTCGATACAGTAATACGACACGAAAATATGATGCTTCTGGCCTCAGTACTGTAACACCTTTTTGTTTATACACTTCGAATAACCGAGAACAGACGTATGTGCTATGAAAAGCGTGCTTTTGTAATCCATTTCTATTCACTTTCATTGTGTTTGTGTCGATAATTGATAAAGCCAAAACTCCAAAACCAGTGATTGATAGTTTAGAGGCACCGATTTGTATTCGTTGCATTTTCAAGTCAAATTCAAATTTTGAATGTTCACGTTTGCAATAAACTTACCTTATATCCTTTAGTGTCCCACAGATGTATGCAGGGATGATATAAACAAGCCAGCTGTCATGTCAACAAAGTGAAGGATACATTAAATTACGAAGGAAAAGAACGGAATTTAAGATTGTCAGGCCCATCGTAATTTCCACATCTGCTTTCTTTTTAAATTGTACCCACCAAATCGCATTCAGTGTGGCAAATAACAGCAATTTACAGGGTAGCACAAAAACACAGTGATTAATGTAATGATCTAAGCGTGGTCTTAGATAGGGAACTTTGTTTTAACAAATATGTAACCCTCTAAGTATTTATAATTTAACCACTGTAACATTTTACTGAAAATTTAATTAACTACATGTAGTTACATCATTTTTATATTAAATTATTGCATTTTAAAACATTAGTCCCCATTTCCAGGATATTTCTTGCCAGGACTTTTCAGTTACTTGGGCTGATAGGAAATCTAAAGTCAAATCACAGAAATAAAACCATACAGTGCACCAAAATTTCAAGTATATACAAGAAAATAGCGCTTAAATAAGTCCACTTACGAATGAAATGTGATTTGTTTAAACTTTAGACTACGACCAGGACAATTAGTACACCCGTAAGCGACGCAAGCCGGCATTTTTTATCAAAACACTTCACCACTACATGGAATCAAACCACCAGAAGCGAATATTTTGGGGTAGCTAACATGGCAGACCTTCACTTGGGTCGGCTTCAAGTTTGTGACGTCATGACAACTTGTCTTCTTTTTTTTTTTTACCTCCATCTACGTATATCTTAGTGTCAAAACCCTTTTATCAAATCATTGGCCGTGTAATAGGGAAGTTTTACAACGATCTTTGATAAAAGTTAGAGGCCATTGTTCAGATGTCACTTCGCTTGGTTTTGTGCATTTAAGCTATAAAATACCGAAGTGTATTTGGTGCGTGGCTACGACCACTCTAATACAAAATTCTTCATTCCACGAAGCACGCTGACTACAAAACCCGTAATAAGCGGTTGCAGTCTTGGAAACTAATAGCTGCAACAATCAGCTGAATTCGAAGTTGCTGCACTGTGGATGATGTTAAGCTTACGTATACTGAACAGCCAAAGAAACTGATACACCTGCCTAATACCGTGTAGAGCCCCCACTACACGACGTGCCATGGAGTCGACTAATGTTAAAAAGAAATGTTCCAATATGTGTGAATTCCTAATGGACCGAACTGCTGAGGTCATCTGTCCCTAGACTTACACACTACTGAAAACTATCTTATGCTAACAATAACACACACACACACACACACCCTTGTCCGAGGGCCGGCCGTGGTGGCCAAGCGGTTAAAGGCGCTACAGTCTGGAACCGCGCGGCCGTTACGGTCGCAGGTTCGAATCCTGCCTCGGGCATGGATGTGTGTGCTGTCCTTAGGTTAGTTAGGTTTAAGTAGTTCTAAATTCTAGGGGACTGATGACCTTAGAAGTTAAGTCCCATAGTGCTCAGAGCCATTTGAACCATTTTTGAACCTTGTCCGAGGACGGACTCGAACCTCCGGCGGGAGGGGCCGCGCAATCCGTGACATGGCGCCTCAAACCGCGCGGCGACTAATGCCTGAAGCAGTGCTGGAGGGAAATGACACCATGAATTCTGCAGGGCTGTCCATAAATGCGTAAGAGTGTGAGGGGGTGGAGATCTCTTCTGAACAGAACGTTGCAAAGCATTCCAGGTATGCTCAATTATGTTAATGTCAAGTGAGGTTGGTGGCCAGCAGAAGTGTTTAAACTCAGAAGAGTGTTTCTGGAGTCACTCAGTAGCAATTCTGGACGTGTGGGGTGTCGAATTGTCCTGCTGGAATTGCCCAAGTTCGTCGGAATGCACAATGAACATGAATGGATGCAGGTGATCAGACAGGATGATTACGTACGTTTCACCAGTTAGCGGTGTATCTAGACGTATCAGGGGTCCCATATCACTCCAAATGCACACGCCCCACACCGTTACAGAGCCTCCACCTACTTGAATAGTCCTGGTCATATGCAGGGTCCATGAATTCGTAGGGTTGTTTCCATAATCGTACACGTCCATCTGCTCGATACAATTTGAAACTACACTCGTCCGACCAGACAACATGTTTCCAGTCATCAAGAGTCCTATGTCGGTGTTGACGGGTCCAGGCGAGGTGTAAAGCTCTGTGTCGTTCAGTCGTGAAGGGTACACAAGTGAGCCTCCGGCTCCGAATGCCCATATCGATGACGTTTCGTAGAATGGTTGGCACGCTGACGCTTGTTGATGGCCCAGCGGTGAAATCTGCAGCAATTTGCGGAAGGTTCAAATGACTCTGAGCACTATGGGACTGAACATCTGAGGTCATCAGGCCCCTAGAACTTAGAACTACTTTAACCTAACTAACTTAAGGACATCACACACTTCCATGCCCGAAGCAGGATTCGACCGTAGCAGTCGCGCGGTTCCGGACTGAAGCGCCTAGAACCGCTCGGCCACCGCGGCCGGCAATTTGCGAAAGGGTTGCACTTCTGTCACCTTGGAGGATTCTCTTCAGTCGTCATGGGTCCCGTCCTTGCAGGATATTTTTCCAGCCGCCGCGATGTCGGACATTTGATGTTTTAGCGGATTCTTGACATTAACAGTACATTCGTGAAATGGTCGTACGGGAAAATCCCCAGTTCATCGCTACCTCGGAGACTATAACACCACTTTCAGACTGACTTAAATCTTGATAACCGGCCATCGTAGCAGCAGTAACCGATCTAACAACTGCGGCAAAACTATTCTGTCTTATATAGGCGTTGCCGACCGCATCGCCGTATTCTGTCTGTTTAAGTATCTCTGTATTTGAATACGTATGCCGAGACCAGTTCTTTGGCGCTTCAGTGTATATTGGTTTCTGGAGTGATAAGTAAAATGGTACATTGTGGGATTCGATTAATGTATGGAAAGTTGGAATATCTCTTTCCTGTCGCTAAAAGCATTAAATTTGTCATGAGACCATCATTACCAGGAATGGCATTCATGATTTAAAAATGAAACACTGCATCAGTTACGTATTTTGTGACGATTTACACACTTCTTTCCGACAATTAATTCTCATGATCAAGTACAAATATTTACACAGGTATTTTTTGTGGTGTTTCGGAAATCTGTCCGACTGCAGTTGACCATAATGACGTAACGAAAGAGCAAGATAGAGTGAACAACACAGATACAAATATGACATTGAATACCTATGTTGATATTTCTTTATCATAATGGGAATGAACTCCCGAAATGCGTCATATTAAGCATGAAAGAATGAGTATCTAGTGGAGTGTTTCATTATTTAAAACGTGACTGATACAGTTGCAGGTTTTCAAAAGTGTCGATTATGATGAATGAAATCAAGAAATGGCATTTCGTAAATGAATGTCGTGTATGAAAGTATGAGAGACCACTTTCACGAGGGCAGGCTGAAATGTCTGTTCGCCTATTCTCAAATAATGTTCATTGTTCTTTATGTCCTCGCGCTGCAGCTGATATAGCTAATTCTGGCGAACACTTCGTTCTCCTACTCTCGCTATCCGCGGTTTCACGCGCTATTGTTTCTGTTTCTTTTCAAGCAGTGCACTCACCACGAACATATGCGTTGTTAACGGTTCGGTTTCCATTCCCCAAAAAGCACTGACGAAAAATTTTACAATTGTGTAATAGCTCCAGTGAAGTAGTTGGGTCAAAGAAGTTGGACGAAATCTTTGACAAAGCAAGAGTTTGTGTCGGCCAAGTGGGTTGAAATAAGGGGAGACGGCGCTACCATTGCTGAGTAGAAGGGAGTATCTAAGCTCCTTGGTGTTGGCCGACAGTTAACACTACAATGCTGACGTCACTCTGATGTCCGCTTAGTCCTGTGTTTTATCATTGGCCACGTCGTCATACACTGTGTCGAACATGGCAGGGGCTGTCTGTCCACTTTCGTGATCATTCGGAACTTGAGAGACGCCGTATTGGAATTCGTCCTTTTTACGTTGCTCAAAAGAATCTGGGAATCACGACTTTGGGCGAGTGCCATTCTCCATTATATACCTTTATCTTTCACAAATTTAGTACACGGCGAAACATCGTTACACCCTGAGTCATTTACATAAGAATAACTGAAATGTCCGACAGCGGTTGAAAACAAGGTGGAAACAACCGTTCATCCCGTCTCCCTGGGCGCTTTTCATTGGATTTTGATAGCTTCAGTAATGTGTATGCCCTCCGTGAGCGTTTATCACTGCCTGAAACCTACGTGGCATGCCCCGTATAATATGTCCACGGATATTACTCTGTGCTATTCGTTACCATTCTTCAATGAGAGCCCATGAGAGTTGTTGGAAAGTCTGTGGTGGAACAGAAGCAATGACATTCACTTCAGAGTCAACAGAAAGTTTCTATTTTTCTTTACCGCCGGATACATTAACTTCGAAATTACGTTGTTTTTTAAAAACGTTAAGTGGAGTTGTGGATGAGGGGCATAATATATTTTTAAGAGTAATTCCAAAACTTACTGAAAATATTATACTGTCCACAATATTTTTCCTAATAAGCCGATGAATCACGAAAGTGTGATGTCTTGCTGATCTACAAGCAAAAAAAATCTATTTGACGCTAGCGAGCATTCAGTCCAGTAACGTATATATTCAGCAACATAAGTTTATTTTTAGAAAACTGGAAAATTAGTACTCGGGAATTAGTATTTATTTAGAAAGGTTGGGTCAAGGACTTGCGTGCGCTTAATTTTCAACCCCCCCCCCCCTCTCCCCCCTGCGACCCTCTTCTAAATCCCCCCTCTGAGCCAACCCCGTCCTTGCCTTTTCGGACGTAGTCAACTTTTTAGACAATGTCACTCATCTATGACCTCTTATTTTCACGTATCACACTTACTCACACGTCTTTTGAAACGTCCCCTTAGAAAAATTATAAATGACTGTGCTTAAACTGACACACAATAATTTTAGCGCAACGCAATCTTACTTTCAATAATCCCTACAAAAGAATGGCCCTGACTAACAATAACCTATACCTTTCATGAATCACTTACCCCACAAAAATCTTCGTTACTCGAACTACTGCAATACAGCGAGCGCCCATATTGCCAGCTAAATAAAAGATTCTAAATACTGAAGGCACTAACTACTGATAGGCATAGTTAGCAAATGAAAGATTATGATAGAGAACAAACAATGTATTTACCTTAATAGTGTTCAAAAGTCATTATATATATATATATATATATATATATATATATATATATATATATATATATCAGTTCCTGACACCCAGTCCTACAAATGTACTGTCTCTGATGGACACACGTCCAGATCATCCGCTCTCAAAACTCTGCCATCTCTCTCTCCACATCCACCACTGCTGGCGGCTCACCTCCAACTGTGCAACGCTACGCGCTGTTCACATCCAACTGCCCCACACTACAATAGCAAATATTCGAACAATGCAAACGAGGCACAGACTGCACACAGCACAGCCAGTGATTTTCATACAGAGCGCTACGTGGCGTTACCAATAAACAAACCGAAACAGCCTACTTACAGTCTTTTTGACGTGAATACTTTTTTTTTGAGACCAGACGCAGGCACGGGCCATCACGCAGTGAAACAGAAGTGAAACGTTTACTGTGTAATACATTTTGAGTTATAATTCCAAAATAATATATGGAATCAAAATTGTTGTCACTCGTAAAGTATACAGCAAAAATCTATTCACTTTTTATCGTTCCATGAGCAGAGGAGAGCGTGCGGAGCGAGACACGTACCTGTAGCAACCAGCACAGCTGAGAAATGCATTGTCGATGTGATCGTCGTCGGTTCTGCTCGAAGGTCGCACGACAGCGAGTCACTTACATATAAAGGCATTACTTGCCGAAAACAAGGTGTAGAAATCTCCAGTACCTATTCAGCGTGGCCAGAGTACACAAAAGAAAAACGTCTGTGGCCCAATATCGACAAGCCCTGCCTTCCAACATGCCATGACCATGATTTATGGCTTAGAATAAGCAGTTTTAAAAGCACTTCCATTTTGCCAAATAAAGTTGTTGGAACGGGAATAGTGTGACGAACGACGAAAAAGGATTAACTAATGGGTCAAATGGCTCTGAGCACTATGGGACTCAACATATTAGATCATAAGTCCCCTAGAACTTAGAACTACTTAAACCTAACTAACCTAAGGACATCACACACACCCATGCCCGAGGCAGGATTCGAACCTGCGACCGTAGCAGTCCCGCGGTTCCGGGCTGCAGCGCCAGAACCACACGGCCACCGCGGCCGGCAACTGGATTAACTGTTCGTACAGAACTTTGTAGTTGCTTCAGCTCCAAAATGAGGTCTGACAGGTATTGTCTCAAATATTAATAGCTATTGATTTTTGCTTTCAGATCTAGAAAGTAAAGGGAATGGCGGAAAACTTAAAAGAAGTTGCAGATAGAGTGGGGAAAATCAATGTAGAGGACAGTCATAAGAAGAAGGACGATGTAAATGGCATTAACGGCGGATCCAGTGGAGAGGGGTTGCTGGAGAGAAGACAATATACATATTTCCACATGAAAACGCCTCTTAATCACTACGTCTGGGTAGAAAAGAATGTGTCACGTGACTGGCTGTGAATGTTATACCTATCTTTTCTCTATATATTACGAAGTGTTCTCTTCAGCGATACCTCTACAACAGTGGTTCCCAAACTACCATTACCCCTTAGCGTAATCAGATACGAACTAGCCCCCCCCCCCCCCCCCATGCACCTCCATCATGAACATTAGCGCCTAACTTAAGAACGAAAAAGCATTTACTCTTAACATTTTTATTTTTAAAATAATGAAAAATAAATGACATTTAGTTTGTATTCGTGCTTTATTAAACCATGAAATAATGAGTCAATGAGACGACATTCCCTACCTCTAGCAACTTCTTTTCTTTACAGAATGATGTATTGTCAGTGCATCGCAAGTGCTACCTACAACATCTTCTGAGAAAAGAAAGCTAACTATCCGCACTGAAGGGTAGACACTTGTTACAAAAAGTGCTTCCTCCGCAGCGCTCATCTCGCTAATGACACCTGCTTTGTCCCGACGCTGCATCCTAACAAGGCAACCTCCCCATCGCACCCCCCTCAGATTTAGTTATAAGTTGCACAGTGGATAGGCCTTGAAAAACTGAACACAGATCAATCAAGAAAACAGGAAGAAGTTGTGTGGAACTATGAAAAAATAAGCAAAATATACAAACTGAGTAGTCCATGGGCAAGATATGTAACATCAACGACGATGTGAGCCGAAGGGTGCCGTGGTCCCGTGGTTTAAGTGAGCAGCTGCGGAATGAGAGGTCCTTGGTTCAGCTCTTCCCTGGAGTGAAAATTTTACTTTCTTTATTTTCGCAAAGTTACGATCTGTCCGTTCATTCATTGGAGTGCCTGTAATAAGTTTACTGTCTGTGTTTTGCGACCCACCGCAAAACCGTGCCATTAGTAGACGAAAGGACGTGCCTCTCCCGTAGGAACCGAAAACATTTGATCGCAAGGTCATAGGTCAACCGATTCCTCCACAGGAAAACACGTCTGATATATTCTATACGACACTGGTGACGGCATGCGCGTCACATGACAGGAATATGTTGTCGACCCACCTAACTTGCACACCTGGCGAATGGGTAAAAAGATTCTTCTACCTTGCCCGATTTAGGTTTCCTTGTGGATGTGATAATCACTCCCAAAAAGTGATGAAAACATAAGAGTTTGTCACATAAACTGCAACAAATGAATGCAACAGTTTCACAGTCGCACAGTTTTCCCTGTGCTCTGTCAAAACATGTTTTTTACGTTTTCAAATGTTTCCGTGTGTAGACCGTTAAATCCGGCATATGTCCAAGCAAATCTGAACACGTCCTGGAATTTTGGAGAGCGAAGTTGATTATGTGTGAGTGCCTGAACTTTGATAATTGCCTGTAAACAAAAAATTAAACTTTTCACTCGAGAGAAGACTTGAAACAAGGACCTCTCGTTCCGGAGCTGCTCACGCTAACCACGGGACCACGGCGCTCGTAAGCTCATATTCTCCTTGATGTTGCGTGCCTTGCGCATGGACTACTCAGTTTGTATATTTTGCTTATTTTTTTCATAGTTTCACACAACTTCTTCCTGTTTTCTCGATTGATCTGTGTTCAGTTTTTCAAGGCCTATCCCTGTGCCAACTTATAACTAAATCTGAGGGGGGTGCGATGGGGAGGTTCCCTTGTAAGTAAAATTAACCAGGTTAAAATGTGTACACTGCACATGCTGTTTCTAAATCACTTGACTGCTGGAGTCCTTACTCCTGAAGTGGCAGAAATTTGAAGACTTCAGGCTGCCAATGCTTCGTGCCTAATCATTGCCACCGGTAATAACAACAGTAACAGTAACAATAATAACAAAAATACTGTGTGAGCCCCACAGAAATTTAATAGCCGTTACATACACTATTTGATAAAAAGTATCCGGACACACACAAAAACATACGTTTTTCATATAAGGTGCATTGTGCTGCCGCCTACTGCGAGGTACTCCATATCAGCGACCTCAGTAGTCATTAGACATCGTGAGAGAGCAGAATGGGGTTCTCCGCGGAACTCTCGGATATTGAGCGTGGTCAGGTGATAAGATGTCACTTGTGTCATACGTCTGTACGCGAGATTTTCAAACTCCTAAATATCCCTAGGTCCACTGTTTCCGATGTGATAGTGAAGTGGAAAGGTGAAGCAGTCATGTACAGCACAAAAGCATACAGGCCGACCTCGTCTGTTGACTGACAGCGACCGCCGACAGTTGAAGAGGGTCGTAATTTGTAATAGGCAGACATCTATCCAGAACGTCACACAGGAATTTCAAACTGCATCAGGATCCACTGCAAGTACTATGACAGTTAGGTAGGAGGTGAGAAAAATTGGATTTCATGGTCGAGCGGCTGCTCATAAGCCACAAATCATGCCGGTAAATACCAAACGACGCCTCGCTTAGTGTAAGGAGCATAAACAATGGACGATTGAAGAGTGGAGAAACGTTGTGAGGAGTGATGAATCACGGTACACAATGTGGCGATCCGATGGCAGGGCGTGGGTATGGCGAATGCCTGGTGAACGTCATCTGCCAGTGTGTGTAGTGCCAACAGTAAAATTCGGAGGTGCTGGTGTTATGGTGCGGTCGTGTTTTTTATGGAGGGGACTTGCACCCCTTGTTGTTTTGCGTGGCACTATAACAGCACAGGCCTACATTGATGTTTTGAACACCTTCTTGCTTCCCACTGTTGAAGAGCTATTCGGGGCCGGCGATTGCATCTTTCAATGCGAACGAGCACCTGGTCATAATGCACGGCCTGTGGCGGGGTGGTTACACGACAGTAACACCCCCATAATGGACTGGCGTGCAGAGAGTCCTGACCTGAATCCTATAGAACACCTTTGGGATGTTTTGGAACGCCGACTTCGTGCCAGGCCTCAGCGACCGGCATCGATACCTCTCCTCAGTGCAGCACTCCGTGATGAATGGGCTGCCATTCCTCAAGAAACCTTCCAGCACCTGACTAAAAGTATGCATGAGAGAATGGAAGATGTCATCAAGACTAAAGGTAGGCCAACACCATACTGAATTCCAGCATTGCCGATGGAGGGCGCCACGAACTTGTAAGTCATTTTCAGCCAGGTGTCCGGATACTTTTAATCACATAGTGTAGTTACTGTGGTGTCACCGCCAGACACAACACTTGCTAGGTGGTAGCCTTTAAATCGGCCGCGGTCCGTTAGTATACGTCGGACCCGCGTGTCGCCACTATCAGTGATTGCAGACAGAGCGCCGCCACACGGCAGGTCTAGAGAGACTTCCTAGCACTCGTGCCAGTTAGGCAGCCGACTTTGCTAGCCATGGTTCATTGACAAATTACGCTCTCATTTGCCAAGACGATATTTAGCATAGCCTTCAGCTACGTCATTTGCTACGACCTAGCAAGGCGCCATTACCAGTTACTATTGATGCTGTAAAACATGTACCGTCAAGAGCGATGTTCACCAATTATGGATTAAAGTTAAGTATTCCAGAAGCTACGTACCTTTTTTGCTAGTCTCAATTCCTTGTCATTTTCCAGACCTCACGCCAGCCTGCGTGAGCTTAAACGCGTGCCTTTCGGCTACCTGTTATAGTGGATTGGCTGTCTTGCCAGTCCACAAGAGTTACTATGTGTAGTTACTGTTGTGTTGTGCTATCGGTTACTTCATTTATCTGTTGCGAAATGAAAGATGAATCAATTTCTGATCCACTGCGGGAACTACCTATAACTCGATATTTTCATGTTCTGTACAAGCATATATGCCTCAGTTTTATTGTCATCGACGGATGGTACAAAGTACATAGTATGTGTGTAGTTGGTGGCCTGTATGAGGAAGATCTTGTTCATATATTAGTTTAATAGTCTGTAGCCTCCACCGCATTGCGCCACTGTATTATATAAAATTACTGGTGACTTGTGTAGTCAGTACTACAATGTTATGAAAAGTGCTGATAGTAATTATCTTTTAAAAATACACTCCTGGAAATGGAAAAAAGAACACATTGACACCGGTGTGTCAGACCCACCATACTTGCTCCGGACACTGCGAGAGGGCTGTACAAGCAATGATCACACGCACGGCACAGCGGACACACCAGGAACCGCGGTGTTGGCCGTCGAATGGCGCTAGCTGCGCAGCATTTGTGCACCGCCGCCGTCAGTGTCAGCCAGTTTGCCGTGGCATACGGAGCTCCATCGCAGTCTTTAACACTGGTAGCATGCCGCGACAGCGTGGACGTGAACCGTATGTGCAGTTGACGGACTTTGAGCGAGGGCGTATAGTGGGCATGCGGGAGGCCGGGTGGACGTACCGCCGAATTGCTCAACACGTGGGGCGTGAGGTCTCCACAGTACATCGATGTTGTCGCCAGTGGTCGGCGGAAGGTGCACGTGCCCGTCGACCTGGGACCGGACCGCAGCGACGCACGGATGCACGCCAAGACCGTAGGATCCTACGCAGTGCCGTAGGGGACCGCACCGCCACTTCCCAGCAAATTAGGGACACTGTTGCTCCTGGGGTATCGGCGAGGACCATTCGCAACCGTCTCCAAGAAGCTGGGCTACGGTTCCGCACACCGTTAGGCCGTCTTCCGCTCACGCCCCAACATCGTGCAGCCCGCCTCCAGTGGTGTCGCGACAGGCGTGAATGGAGGGACGAATGGAGACGTGTCGTCTTCAGCGATGAGAGTCGCTTCTGCCTTGGTGCCAATGATGGTCGTATGCGTGTTTGGTGCCGTGCAGGTGAGCGCCACAATCAGGACTGCATACGACCGAGGCACACAGGGCCAACACCCGGCATCATGGTGTGGGGAGCGATCTCCTACACTGGCCGTACACCACTGGTGATCGTCGAGGGGACACTGAACAGTGCACGGTACATCCAAACCGTCATCGAACCCATCGTTCTACCATTCCTAGACCGGCAAGGGAACTTGCTGTACCAACAGGACAATGCACGTCCGCATGTATCCCGTGCCACCCAACGTGCTCCAGAAGGTGTAAGTCAACTACCCTGGCCAGCAAGATCTCCGGATCTGTCCCCCATTGAGCATGTTTGGGACTGGATGAAGCGTCGTCTCACGCGGTCTGCACGTCCAGCACGAACGCTGGTCCAACTGAGGCGCCAGGTGGAAATGGCATGGCAAGCCGTTCCACAGGACTACATCCAGCATCTCTACGATCGTCTCCATGGGAGAATAGCAGCCTGCATTGCTGCGAAAGGTGGATATACACTGTACTAGTGCCGACATTGTGCATGCTCTGTTGCCTGTGTCTATGTGCCTGTGGTTCTGTCAGTGTGATCATGTGATGTATCTGACCCCAGGAATGTGTCAATAAAGTTTCCCCTTCCTGGGACAATGAATTCACGGTGTTCTTATTTCAATTTCCAGGAGTGTAGTTTAATTTCGTGACCTGAACACAATCGGACCCTTTTGATTTTACTCTTCAGAAAATTTCATTTTACCCGTCAAAGAGAAATTATCCCGATGTTGGGAACCACTGCTGTTTAAGTATTTAAAGATTTGTTAGGCCATCGTATGCCAATATTTGTCTTTATTTCATTATTATAAAGTTTTCCGCTTCTGTAGGGGCTTTCAAGTTGACGTAGGCACATTGCAAGTGTTGTGTAGGCGCGTGGTAGAAACAGAACCGTCAGTATAGCCGCTAGCAACACTTTTCCTATTTCGAAAGACGCGCCCAAGATGATCAAATGCAGTACTTCCTTTGTCATCTGTGAATGATATGATAATTGAATCAAGACCCTAAGCTGTCGACAGGCGTTGACATACATCAACGGGGACAGTTGAAAATGAGTACCCCGACCGGAACTCGAACCCGGGATCTCGTGCTTACATGGCAGACGCTCTAACCATCTGAGCCACCGAGGGCACAGAGGATAGTGCGACTGCAGGGACTTATCCCTTGCACGCTCCCCGTGAGACCCACATTCACAACTTAATGTCCACACACATTCGTAGTGCCCCTGCCCAATACACTCAGACAATCTTACCGAGTCCCGTAAGAGTTCGGTCAATGCGTGTGCATCCAGCACACAAGAAAAAGGTCAATGGCCGGTTAGCCTTAGCTATATGAAGATGATATGCTTTCGGACATGTCTGAAAGAAGAGATACCATCTTCATATTTGTCATCTTTTCCAGTAAGACACTAGATTTGTGTTGTATTTACAACTGATTCTCACACTTCTTCATTTACACAAAACTTTCATTGTCATCTTTGGCTATATTACAATTTATAATTTTTTAATGTTTTTTATTTCTTTAGCGACTCCCTTCTCCCCTCAGAGCCTTTCGTTTTGAGAACAGAAACCATCATGGTGTGTAGCAAGAATTTCTCCGTAAGGCAATTTTATGTACGAATATCTTGACGTACTGTTCTTCTCAAAGGAAAGTAACAGAACTTAGGACAAACACAATGGGCGGCAGATGGTCGAAATGACAGTTCTTCATAAGAGTTTAAAGCCTGGGACGTTTCTTGGTTCGCAAATGGAAAAATAAAATGTTCACTGGACGTTGTACAAAAATAATAATCGTTATTGAAGTACTTCGTCGAAAACGTTTTTCCGTTGGAAAAAAAAAATCGTCTTCTAAATGAAAAGCTCCTGACTGAAACATGGAATCAAAGATAACATTAACTGGCAGCAGATGTTCTCGCAGACACTCGAAGTAAATGTTTACCTCCAGAGTTTACATCCTGCTTGGAAATAAAATGTACGTTAAATGTAAGGAACAGAAGTTTCTACCAGCTGTTCTACACGTCCATTCTTTGGCAGTATCTGTCAGTAGACCAGCCTCCTGTCCCCAATACACAAGGAGACATGTACTCGAATGTGCACCACACCAAGCAAGTCCAGAACATTCTTGAGGCAAGCTGACTACGTCTATTTTTCTGTCAGTACTCTTCCAATAAAGTGTCACACATCGAAAACAAGTATCTCAACACCTGGAGCACAGAAAAGTACATGAGGAGTTAGGACAGCACAGTAGATTACGAAATCACATTAAATGAAAAGAGAACGCAAAAGAAAAAGTAGAACAATAAACTGCAGTCGCACATCACCATACGCTTTTTGCAATGGGATTTTTGCAAAGGTTTCGTTTTATATTTCTTCCGTGTTTTGTCCTTACCGGGTTCATTCCACAAATGTTATATCTCTTTATTCCAGGATTAGATAAAGGAATTACTTGCGTAACTGCTTTTATTATGGTGGGAATGATCTATGTCTCAGTGCTAAAGAGTGTAATGTCTGAAGTGGGAACAGTACTTCCTGTTATGAAGTAAGCAGACTGTGCAGTCCAGAGCGTGCAGGCAACACCAATTCACGAAAGTCGACAGCAGCTCTTGCGGTCTTCGACGCTGGGTGTGACGTCAAAATGGCGTCGCGTTTGCGTCAAGTGTTGTACACTGTGTGTTATCCCACAAATATGGCGTCACCCAGGCACGGACCGAAGGGGAAGAGACACGCCATGATGCTCACAAAGCAACATTTTTACATACACACGGTAATTATAAAGTCAATGAAACGTTTCATAAAATGAGTGCTGACAAATGGCAAAGAAGAACGTAACGTATGATACAATGTGTGACAGATAAAAGTTCTGTTGTACCCACCCTTCGTCACACGGCAAACCTGTAATCATTCCGCCCATACGCGACCCATCGTGTCAAAACTTACAGTAAGAACAGTTGCTGTGATGCACTGCCGCAAACGCTATCCTCGACATAACCCCACAAGAATAAGACTGGCCAGGTAACATTAGGACCCGCGTACTGACCGTTCAAGATAAACTTAGTTACGTATGCAGACAGTTCATCCATCGCGGTAATCGAGAATCTGGAAGAATTTGGCCTGTCATTGACATTGATACTGGCAAGATGTTGATCCCAGAAATTCCAATACCTTCGACAATGTTTTAATTCAGACAACAATAGACAAAAGAAACATTATTCTCCTGTTTCATAACTACAAATCAACAATTTTCGGATTTTTTCTTTAATTGTACTGCGAAACATTAGTTTTTGCCAAGTTTCATGATTCCAGGTCAGTGGTTCCCAAACTGGGGGTAATTACCCCCTGAGGGGTAAAATGAAATTTTATGAGGGGTAAAAATTAAACCATTCGATCCTGTTTCAGTCACGAAACTAAACTGTTTTGAAAAGATCGTTACTATTATCACAGTTTTGCAAGTCTCTAATATGGTATACAGAGTGGTCCATTGATCGTGACCGAGTCAAATATCTCACGAAATAAGCGTCAAACGAAAAAACTACAAACAACGAAACTCGTCTAGCTTGGAGGGGGAAACCAGATGGCGCTATGGTTGGCCCACTAAATGGTGCTGCCTTAGGTCAAACGGATATCAACTGCGATTTTTTTTTAAATAGGAACCCCAATTTTTATTACATATTCGTGTAGTACGTAAAGAAATCTGAATGTTATAGTTGCACCACTTTTTTCGCTTTGTGATAGATGGCACTGTAATAGTCACAAACATATGGCTCACAATTTTAGACGAACAGTTGGTAACAGGTAGGTTTTTTAAATTAAAATACAGAACGTAGGTACGTTTGAACATTTTATTTCGGTTGTTCCGATGTGATACATGTACCTTTGTGAACTTATCGTTTCTGAGAATGCATGCTGTTGCAGCGTAAATACCACATTAATGCAATAAATGCTCAAAATGATATCCGTCAACCTCAGTGCATTTGGCAATACGTGTAACGACATTCCTCTCAACAGCGAATAGTTTGCCTTCCGTAATGTTCGCACATGCGTTGACAGTGGGCTGTCGCATGTTGTCAGGTGTTGTCGGTGGATCGCGATAGCAAATATCCTTCAGCTTTCCCCCCAGAAAGAAATCCGGGAACGTCAGATCCGGTGAACGTGCTGGCCATGGTACGGTGCTTCGACGACCAGTCCACCTGTCATGAAGTATGCTATTCAGTACCGTTTCACGCTTCAACCGAACGCGAGCTATGTGCCGGATATCCATCGTGTTGGAAGTACATCGCCATTCTGTCGTGCAGTGAAACATCTTGTAGTAACACCGGTATAACATTGCGTAGGAAATCAGCATACATTGCACCATTTAGATTGCCATCGATAAAATGGGGGCTAATGATCTTTCCTCCCATAATGCCGCACCATACACTAACCCGCCAAGGTCGCTGATGTTCCACTTCTCGCGGTCATCGTGGATTTTCCGTTGCCCTATAGCGCATATTATGCCGGTTTACGTTACTGATGTTGGTGAATGACGCTTCGTCGCTAAATAGAACGCGTGCAAAAAATCTGTCATAGTCCCGTAATTTCTCTCGTGCCCAGTGGCAGAACTGTACACGACGTTCGAAGTCGTCGCCATGCAATTCCTGGTGGACAGAAATGTGGTACGGGTGCAATCGATGTTGATGTAGCATTCTCAATATCGAAGTTTTTGAGATTCCTGATTCTCGCGCAATTTGTCTGCTAGTGATGTGCGGATTAGCCGCGACAACAGCTAAAACACCTACTTGTGCATCATCATTTGTTGCAGGTCGTGGTTGACGTTTCACATGTGGCTGAACACTTCCTGTTTTCTTGAATAACGTAACTATCCGGCGTACGGTCCCGACACTTGGATGATGTCGTCCAGGATACCGAGCAGCGTACATAGCACACAGCCGTTGGGCATTTTGATCACAATAGCCATACATCAACACGATATCGACCTTTTCCGCAATTGGTAAACGGTCCATTTTAACACGGGTAATGTATCACGAAGCAAATACCGTCCGCACTGGCGGAATGTTACGTGATACCACGTACTTATACGCTTGTGAGTATTCCAGCGCCATCTATCACAAAGTGAAAAAAGTGGTGTAACTAAAACATTCAGATTTCTTTACGTACTACACGCCAGTTTAGTTACAACAACAATCCGTGCTTTAATTCCAGTACTGCAAGTTGTAATTATCTCTCATTACGTAAGTTTGATGCCGATTCATACTCTTTGTCTTAGCTGTTGGACTGCCTTCCAGCACCGTTATTCCAAAACCGACAAACAGACCTAACACGGCAGAGGATTCACCGAACCACCTTCAAGATATTTCTCTACCGTTCCACTCTCCAATGGCGCAGGAAAAACGAGCACTTAAATCTTTCCGTGCGAGCTCCGATTGCTCTTATTATGATGGTCATTTCTCCCTGCGTAGGTGGGCACCTACAAAATAAAATGTATCTGAAGATGTAATCTTCTAGGTTGTGAGGTCGCGTCATATACACTGCCGGAAGGAAATGCAAATCCCTCAAGGGCTGTTTTCTGGGGTGCCAGAGTATAATATGCGCCTGATGTGAGGTTGTGGTGTTACTGATTCATTTGGCGCGGTAATCGTCCATGAGACGGGGCTCAGGAGAACTTTAGCGCACTCTCTGTTTCCACTATGCAGGCTGAGAGGGGAACAGTATCTGCAACATACACTACTGGCCATTAAAATTGCTACACCAATAAGAAATGCATATGATAAACGAGTATTCATTGGACAAATATATTATACTAGAACTCACATGTGATTACATTTTCACCCAATTTGGGTGCATAGATACTGAGAAATCAGTACCCAGAACAACCACCTCTGACCGTAATAACGGCCTTGATACGCCTGGGCATTGAATCAAACAGAGCTTGGATGGAGTGTACAGGTACAGTTGCCCATGCAGCTTCAACACGATACCACAGTTCATCAAGAGTAGTGACTGGCGTATTGTGACGAGCCAGTTGCTCGGCCACCATTGACCAGACGTTTTCAATTGGTGAGAGATCTGGAGAAAGTGCTGGCCAGGCCAGCAGTCGAATATTTCTGAATCCAGAAAGACCCGTACAGGATCTCCAACATGCGGTCGTGAATTATCCTGCTGAAATGTACGGTTTCGCAGGGATCGAATGAAGGGTAGAGCCACGGGTCGTAACACATTTGAAATGAAACGTCCACGTTCAAAGTGCCGTCAGTGCAAACAAGAGGTGACCGAGACGTGTAACCAATGGCACCCCATACCATCACGCCGGGTGATACGCCAGTATGGCGATGACGAATACACGCTTCCAATGTGCGTTCACAGCGATGTCGCCGAAAACGGATGTGACCATCATGATGCTGTAAACGGAACCTGGATTCATCCGAAAAAATGACGTTTTGCCATTCGTGCACCCGGGTTCGTCGTTGAGTACACCATCGTAGGCGCTCCTGTCTGTGATGCAGCGTCAAGGGTAACCACAGCCATAGTCTCTGAGCTGATAGTCCATGCTGCTGCAAACGTCGTCGAACTGTTCGTGCAGATGGTTGTTGTCTTGCAAACGTCCCCATCTGTTGACTCAGGGATCGAGACGTGGCTGCATGATCCGTTACAGCCATGCGGATAAGATGCCTGTCATCTCGACTGCTAGTGATGCGAGGGCGTTGGCCTCCAGCACGGCGTTTCGTATTACCCTCCTGAACCCACCGATTCCATATTCTGCTAACAGTCATTGGATCTCGAGGAACGCGAGCAGCAATGTCGCGATACGATAAACCGCAATCGCGATAGGCTACAATCCAAACTTTGTTAAAGTCGGAAACGTGATGGTACGCATTTCTCCTCCTTACACGAGGCATCACAACAACGTTTCACCAGGCAACACCGGTCAACTGCTGAGAAATCGGTTGGAAACTTTCCACGTAGTAGGTGTCGCCACCGGCGCCAACGTTGTGTGAATGCTCTGAAAAGCTAATCATTTGCATATCACAGCATCTTCTTCCTGTCGGTTAAATTTCGCGTCTGTAGCACGTTATCTTCGTGGTGTATCAATTTTAATGGCCAGTAGTGTACATTCTTGGGTATAACCACGACCTAACGACGAATACGAACAGCTTCAGCCATTTCAACGGGGTCGCATTGTAGGCCTGCGGGAAGCTGGATTGGCGCATCGATGGATTGCTGCACATGTTGGGCAGAATGTATGGTGGTGTCTTGCTGCTTTCAGCAGTGGTCGGTGAAACATTCCATCACCTACAGACGCACTTCATAACTGACGTGTTGGCCCGGAGCGGTGGTCGATCGTAAATCATCTATGGACGAAATCGGGGCACATGTTGCACCTGCTGTATCATGAGGGAGCACTGGGAACCGTGTACGTGCAACAGGATTGAGATGACGTGCGCCTCTGGCCAGGGTGCCGCTCACTCCACGACATCGCCAAACACGGCTACTCTGGTGTCTTAGTTTAGCATGTTGGCTGCAGGATATTCACGCAGTTGCAGCGACAAGACGAGGTATGTTGTCTGCTGCGTGCAGGAGGATTATTATATTAAACGTTGTAAGTAGGCTTTTTAGGTTTTTATGTTGGTAACGCCACGTAGCGCTCTATATGAAAATCACTGGTTGTGCTGTGTGATGTCTGTGGCTGGTTGGCATTGTTGGAATATTCGCCATTGTAGTGTTGGGCAGTTGGATGTTAACAGCGTGTAGCGTTGCGCAATTGCAGGTGAGCCGCCAGCAGTGGTGGATGTGGGGAGAGAGATGGCGGAGTTTTGAGAGAGGATGATCTGGACGTCTGTCCGTCAAAAAAAGGAACGACTTTTGAACACTATTAAGGAAAATACATTGTTTGTCATCTATCAAAATCTCTCATTTTCTAACTATGCCTATCAGTAGTTAGTGCCTTCAGTAGTTTGAATCCTTTATTTAGCTGGCAGTAGTGGCGCTCGCTGTATTGCAGTAGTTCGAGTAACGAAGATTTTTGTGAGGTAAGTGATTCATGAAAGGTATAGGTTATTGTTACTCAGGGCCATTCTTTTGTAGGGATTATTGAAAGTCAGATTGCGTTGCGCTAAAAATATTGTGCGTTAGTTTAGTGTTGATCAGAATAAGTAAAGAGAGAAATGTCTGAGTACGTTCAGTTCTGCTCAACTGTTTAAAAATCAAATAACGTAAGAGGTTTATCAGCTCAGTAACTCACTAATTTTTCTATGGGGACGTTTCAACGTCCGCCCCTGGTAGCAGTGTGGTCAACGCGACGGAATGTCATACCTAATGCCCCGGGTTCGGTTCCCAGCTGGGTCGCAGATTTTCTCCGCTCAGTGACTGGGTGTTGCGTTGTCCTTATCATCATCATTTCATCCCCATCGACACGCAAGTCACCGAAGTGGCGTCAGCTCGAAAGACTTGCACCAGGCGAACGGTCTACCCGACGGAGGCCCTAGCCACACGGAATTTCCATTATATTAAATGTTAGGAGATGTTAGAGAATATTTTTATAATTGCAGTCAGATATAAAAGAATTTTATTTTCCATGACTTATAGGAAGAGCAATAAATTTCTGTTTTTTTTTTTTTCTCTCAATCAGCCCACAACAGTGGTAATTACAAATATTGATGTAAACTTTTTTCAAGATTACCAGAGACAGAGAATGAGTTCAAAAGGTTCAAATCGCTCTGAGCTCTATGGGACTTAACTTATGTGGTGATCAGTCCCCAAGAACTTAGAACTACTTCAACCTAACTAACCTAATGACATCACACACATCCATGCCCGGGGCAGGATTCGAACCTGCGAGCGTAGCGGTCGCGCGGTTCCAGACTGTAGCGCCTAGAACAGAGAAGAAGAACATTATTCCGATGAACAGTTCCTCTAAGTTATTGTTTTACGTGGTCGGCACTTGGCTAGAGTCGATGCAAGAAGAAGAAAGAAACGTTCCCCTTAGGAGTGCCATATTCCCCCACCCTCATTTCGTCACCGGCAGATAGAGCAACTGTGCTATAGATGTCGCTTGCGGTGGACCAGCTGCACCACCTGTTTCGTGTGAACGCCACAGGTCACGTGTTACGTGGTCTGTGGTCCAAACCTCAGCTCAGGACGCGGTGTAAGCTCTGAGCGTCTCCGAGGAGTACCTGTGACGGCAGACACGTCCAGGAGAGGCCTAGGTATAGGTATGAGGAGGCAGTGTGGGAGGGGCCGACACCGCTGTTTGCGCCATACCCGGCAATTTGAGGCACTTACTTCTCACGCACTGCCCCAGGCTGGTCGGCAACACTATATAGGCGTGAGGGGGAGAGGGGGGGTGGGAGTGGCGGAACACGAGGGGGGGGGGGGAGAGGGAAGGAGCGGGGGAAGGCGACGGAGGCGTCCCTGGTCAGAGCTGTAATCTGCCCACATCTTCACAACCATCGCCTGGCGTGGGCACGTCTCGAAGCTGCAGCCAAATCTTAAGCGATAAGGCCGTACTCTCACGGTGGAATGTGTTTTCTTATAGGACAACTATCCAAGGAGTTCCACCCAATAATATCCAAACAGCAGACTCTGTACACAATTTATTAAATTGCCAATCCTAAACTCTTTTAAATAACAACAAATTGCCGCGCGGGATTAGCCGAGCGGTCTGAGGCGCTGCAGCCATGGACTGTGCGGCTCGTCCCGGCGGAGTTTCGAGTCCTCCCTCGGGCATGGGTGCGTGTGTTTGTCCTAAGGATAATTTAGGTTAAGTAGTGTGTAAGCTTAGGGACTGAAGACCTTAGCAGCTAAGTCCCATACGATTTTATACACATTTGAATATTTGAACAACAAATACATATAACTTACATAACTTAACAAATGGTTAAAAAAAGGAGCTTTAAAAACAATAACGGCGGCTTGCCACCATAAAATTAAAGAACCTTTTACAATAGTGTTTTTAGAGTTTACCCACGAGACAAAATCCAGTAATAAGTTAACTTGGCATTACAATTTAAAATCATTTTTATATAAAAAAAAAGCTTTAAGATAATGGCGCTTGGCACCATAAAATGAAAGAAGCGCAACACACAACCAATAAATATAATAACAAAATACTAATTTGATACAACCAAAGGGCGAGGGCAACTCCCAACGCAATCACAGACGAGCGAGCTCTCAACACTTCGGAGTCTTCCCACTAGAAACGGTCGCCGAAATAAACCGCTGAGAGCTCCCCGACATGCCTCCCACAACTGCCCATCACTTACGCGACTTGGTTATGTTCTGTAACACACGACAGATACTATCAACACAAGATAAAATTCAAAAATTAAATAACAATATAACATCCCGACAGCACATGGTAACCACGGCGCCGTTAACTCGGGCGCTCTTAACAAGTGCCGGAAGCCACCACACACAAATCTTAATACACAATTCACGCTTCTTAAAGCAAAACAATAAAAGCCAAGCGCACATGAGTAGTCAAACCACAGTCTTAGAAGTGCCTTAACGACACCAAATGCGACTATTCCACCAAGTTAATAATAACACAGTGAGAAAAATACAGAACATACCACTAAATGCTGTTACACAAACCCAATCGACAAGATCGTGTTGTTCAGGTCGCAGAAGACCACATACACCAAGCAGCAGTAATTCACTATGCATATATTGTCCAAAACCGCCTTTCTTAGGCAGACTTTGCCGGCCGGGGTGGCCGAACGGTTCTAGGCGCTACAGTCTGGAACCGCGCGACCGCTACGGTCGCAGGTTGGAATCCTGCCTCGGGCATGGGTGTGTGTGATGTCCTTAGGTTAGTTAGGTTTAAGTAGTTCTAAGTTCTAGGGGACTGATGACCTCAGAAGTTAAGTCCCATAGTGCTCAGAGCCATTTGAACCATTTTTTTTTATGCAGGCTTTACCTAACACATCAAATGCCAAATATACCATACATGAACGGAACTCCGGGCAGGTAACAGGAACCACCTACGTGAATTACTTCAAAAATGGACAAACAGGCACCACCAAAGGTAACGCTGAGCTGACCGGGTGGGCAACGACCCACTCAGCAGGATAACCAAAAGATACTCCAGTTGAACAAATGAATTAGTACCAACAAATATCGTAACGTGCCACACACACACACAGCAAAAACTTCCAACAGCGCCGTCTCACATCAGAATGAAGTTCAGAAACCGCTGCTGGAGCTTCCAGCGGAAAATCTGACGAGCCAGCCGACCCCACACGCTAACCTGGCAGACGACTCCAAAATTCAGCAACTAGTTGTCTCCGGGCCAGAGTATCACAGGACCCCACCGGACCTCCACATCAAACAGGCAGGCAGAACAAGTACGCCGACTCCAATTCATCACGACCGCATGGCCAGCACAGCGGCGAGTCGCCTCCGCCCCAGACCACTCTGCTCATATTGCGAGGCACAACAACCTTAGCGCTAGTCACCAGCAGGTCAGGCAGAGCGAACTTCACGTTCCGTGCAATACCCGGAAACCGACTACCCTCTCGCTTTCCGCCGGCCACCGCAAACACACGCCAGCGACGTCATAGCAAATCGCCACAGGAGCGCCACACGCACCAGGACTGCGAACTAAAATCGATTATAGTGCGCGCTCTAAACAAGGTCACAGGATAGCGGACGCGCCATATCACGTCCCGTGGACGTGAAAACACACGTGGACGAGGATCTGGTGACGTCACAGGTTCGAATCGCACGTTCACTACGCTGTGAAGTGTGAAATAAAGAATCTGGCACGTCAGATTTTTGCCTCGTAGAGAGCAGTGTAGCTAACGGGACGTGACACCGTTTTACGTTACAAGAAGAAGACAAGAACTACCTATTTGGTGAGGGTTTTTGTCATAGAGCACGTAATACGGAAATAAGCTGCTTAAGAGCAGCGTAAAATTGAGGATCTCTCGAAAACGAGTCGTTTTAGCTACGGTTTGGTTGTAATAAAATGACAGGAAACTACACTCATGTTCAGAAAAAAACAGAACACCTTGAACGACTAGAGATACATATACCACCCATCGTACCAATACTGAAGTCACACAAACTGTATTTTGCAGCAAGCTTGGTGCTTAACAAGAAGTCAGTTGTTCGGTTATTACACACACACACACACACACACACACATATATATATATATATATATATATATATATATATATATATATATATGTGTGTGTGTGTGTGTGTGTGTGTGTGTGTGTGTGTGTATATATATATATATATATATCACTGTTAAGTTACGCTGACATCATTAATTTACCTCCAATTTTTATGGTCGTCGATTATACAGTGCAGCCAATAAATCTTGATTATTAGCACATATATATTTTTCAGTGTCTTGCAGGATGGAAGAAATTACTGCTTCTTATGACTGCAGGCAAAAATCATGCTTGAACAAATATTGGCGTAATAAATAAAAATATTGTTGCGGCTATGATAACTCTTAATATATATATATATATGTTCTTGCACTTTTATCACACATACCACTTGCCACACACATTGTTGACGCACGAGTAAAAATTATACCTCCTTTTTGTGTGAGATCTAAAACGTAAGTACTCTCAAACGAGATAGAAACAAAAGTTGTTAAAAAAAATTGAATATTCCGTGGACTTGGCTCTTTAGTTACAGATATAATTTTAAAATCCTGTATTTGCCGACTTCTGCGGCAGTGTACAGATATAAAATTTATGATATTGGGAGCTAGTTGTTTAGGTATTACCCACAGCCAGGCACTTAATTATGAATTGCAGAGATTATGAATTGCAGAGTAATCATGTAGATGTAGATGAAAGACAACGACCACGAAAATCAGCCGACTTACATGTTTACGGTCCTTTTTTGTATAGCTTTGTTCAGTACTATAACCTGTGAAAATGTGTGACCTTGTTTTAAAGCCCTGTAATATCTGATGGATTTGTACAGCTGTTTTTTGTGTGTTCTAGCAATAATGACAATGGAAAGAATAACAACAATAATAAAAAATTTTTGTTCGTCTTGTTCTAGGTAAGATTTTGCCGACTGCTGTATACGACAGTAATTCACACTGGTAGCCCACGTTATGCGCAAGTAGGTAAGTAGCCATGCATCACGTGAGTTGCTCCTTCATGTTTACCGATTAGCCCAATTAAACATGTCCACTCTTATAGATGAGCAGACAACTTCTGAAACACCTGATGGCGTGTAAACCTCTTCATAAACTGAACTGCATGACAAATATTGATGTCCATCCTGTTAGATGACCAACACACCACTCCTTCTGTTGTGATTTTCAGTCTGGTCTGATGCAGTTCTCCAACATACTCTATCCTTTGCAGCCCCCCTCACCTCCTAATAACCTCTGCAACGTCATCCATCTGAACCTGCTTACAGGAGTAATCTTATCCCTCTACAATTTTAAAGGGCTCCGGAAAGGCTCAAAATCATGAAAAGTTCAGTTTTTACTCTTTTGCGTTTTCTGAATCTGCAGACTATTACCTTTTAATAGATATATAATTTATTCAATTCCGAAGACTACAACTATTTTTAAATTTTTTTTGAAATGAGTTCTACATGGGCGTGACCCACTGTGGCGCTGTTAAACTGCTGTCAAATGGTGTTATTATTAACGTCCGTGTTCATCAGGTACATTTTAGTGATGTGAGATAAAGTATGTGTTGTGGCTAACCTGTGATGGTTCAATATATATCGCTGGTGTGATTGTCGATTGTTTCATGTTTATTTACTCTGTCGTTATCTCGAAAATATTCGTAATTAATTCTGTTTCTTGAATCTCTGTTTTGTTGAAGTATAATAATGAGTAAAAGTAAAGTTATTAGAAATCCTCTGAAGGCTTTTAAGAAACGGAGAAATGTTGGAAAGCCAAAGGTATGTGTGATTACTGTAAACAATAAAGACGATAACCAAGTGAGTGAACCTAACCTCTCAAGTACACCTGCCCATAGCAGTCAAAGTGGGAAAGAAAATACTTCACAGAAGAAGCTTGGTTCAATGAGTGAAAACTATGAATGTTTTATGGGCGAATCGGATGTGAATGAAATATTTGATATGTCGGTTCTCAAAGGAATTTTTTCAAACTGTGTAAGATGTATTCATTGTAGTGAAGTTGGTCTGGAACTCTCCATAATAAAGCACGTAGGACTTGCTAGTGAAATACAACTGAAATGTGATAAGTGTTCATACATGACCACCTTTTGGAACAGTGTTGCAGTAACTGCAACTGAAGAAAATGGTAGCAAAATCTACGAACACAACAACGAGCGATGCTTGCTTTAGACAAGGAACGCCTTCGGGCTGCAGACAGGGCTGTAAAGAGTCTAGAAATACAAGCAAGAGTAAACAGGAGGAGGAACAAGAGGAAGCTGGAGGAGGAGTTTGCAGAGGATGAAGATAATCCATCCTATGGACCTGGAATGCACTAAAAAGTTAATCCAATCTTTGTCGCTCGATTCCCAAAACTTTTATTTTCTCATACTAATTACATGTTTTCTAAGGATCTTCCAAACATATTTGTTTCAAACTTTCAGTAAATGTTACACAGTACCTTCTGCATAATTTAACACAGCCTTTTTCCAAAAAACTGTATATTTTTGAATATATAAATAAAAAATTGCAAAAAAGTTGTGAATTTTCATTACAATTGAAAAAAAAATCATCTTTAATAACTGAACTAAAATTTTGTAAAATCCCTGTGTTAAGTTGTAGCCCATATTCCAATAAATAATCTGTAAAAAGTTCAACTTCCTACCTCAAATACTTTGTGAGGAAAGATGTAATTTATAAGCGTTATTTTAACATTGCAAGTATAGAGCGTTCCGGAGCCCCTTAACTCCACCACACTTCCGTCCATCACTGATCCGCTCTACCTACCTAACATTCAGCATTGTTCTATAGCACCCACATTTCAGACGCTCATACTCGCTTTTCGCTGGAATTGCTTATCGTCGGTGTTTCGCTTCCATACGCGGCTACACTCTAGGCAAATACAGGGCGACAATTATTGAACTATATGAAATAAAATAGTCGTAACTTCTGAGTGGTTTGCGTTAGGAATAATTGGCGCGATATTGCTTGATGGTAGGTGATTACCAAAAGGTACCTGAAGTGTTTCGTACCCATTATCGAAAGTGACCCTGATTTTGACAAGATATAGTACATGGAACACGGAGCACGACGTCATCGAAGCAGGAGAGTGTTTGACGTCCTGGAGGAGCACTTCTGTCTCTGTGGTACCCAGTAGCCACTAGCATGGGCCTCGATTGGCCGCCATATTCTCAGGATTTGAACACATGCGACTCCTTTTTGTGGGGCTATATTAAAGGCAAGGTGCACAGCAATAACGCCAAAACCATTGCTGAACTGAAAACAGCCATTCAGCAGGTCATCGACAACATCGATCTTCCGGCACTTCAGCGGGTCATGCTGAATCTCGCTATTGGTCTGCGGCACATCGTCGTCAATGATGTGCTGCTTGAAAGTGAGCTATGCTGGAGACCGGTAGGAATATATCAAAAATATCTAAAAAGGCAGCTGTGTTATACTATCATTACAATAGTATGAGTAATTACTGTTAAACAGAAAGAGAGAAGCACGTGCATGATAGCATCACTTTTTTTAGAACGAACATATTCATCATACATTTTAAAGGAATGTAACATAGAAGACGGCACTGGCTAGTACTCTACAGTTTATACATTGCGATGTAATGTATATTACTATATGACAGAAGTGACAAATACATGGTTTTAGTATATGATGTCAATTATCTTGTATTCGCCTAATGTTGTTGTTGTGGTCTTCAGTCCAGAGACTGGTATGATGCAGCTTTCCATGCTACTCTATCCTGTGGATGCTGCTACATCTCTCAGTACGTATTGCAACCTACATCCTTCTGAATCTGCTTAGTGTATTCATCTCTTGGTCTCCCTCTACGATTTTTACCCTCCACGCTGCCCTCCAGTACTAAATTGGTGATCCCTTGATGCCTCAGAACATGTCCTACCAACTGGTCCCTTCTTCTTGTCAAGTTGTGCCACAGATTTCTCTTCTCGCCAATTCTGTACAGTACCTCCTCATTAGTTATGTGATCTACCCATCTAATCTTCAGCATTCTTCTGTAGTACCACATTTCTAAAGCTTCTATTCTCTTGTTGTCCGAACTATTTATCGTTCATGTTTCACTTCCATACATGGCTACACTCCAAACAAATACTTTCAGAAACGACTTTCTCACACTTAAATCTCTACTCGATGTTAACAAATTTCTCTTCTTCAGAAACAGTTTCCTTGCCATGGCCAGTCTACATCTTATATCCTCTCTACTTCGACCATCACCTGTTATTTTGCTTCCCAAATACCAAAACTCATCTACTACTTCAAGTGTCTCATTTCCTAATCTAATTCCCTCTTACTACTTTGACTGCATTCCATTATCCTCGTATTGCTTTTGTTGATGTTCAGCTTATATCCTCCTTTCAAGACACTGTCCATTCCGTTCAACTATTCTTCCAGGTCCTTTGCTGTCTCTGACAAAATTACAATGTCATCAGCAAACCTCAACGTTTTTATTTCTTCTCCTTGGATTTTAATTCCTACTCCAAATTTTTCTTTTATTGCCTTTAATTCTTGCCCAAAATACAGATTGGATAACATTGGGGATAGGCTACAACCCTATCTCACTCCCTTCCCAACCACTGTTTACCTTTCATGCCCCTCTTATAACCCCATCGGGTTTCTGTACAAATTGTAAGTACCCTTTCGTTCCCTGTATTTTACGCCTGCCATCTTTAGAATTCGCCTAATATGATGCTGTAAGTGCTGTTAAGAAGGTGAGGATGACCAGTCGGCCGAAACTGGTTGTTTAAATAGAGATTTTATCAGCAGCTCAAGGCGGTAATCACGTCATTTTTTCTAATTTTTTACAGTAGTGCTTTGTAGTCCTCAAAAGAAAGCCCTAACGTAACAGTTAATCGAATGTTGGTATAGAGGTAACCTATACGATTAATCGGTATATTTGAATAATCGAAAGGGTAGTTAATCGACTCTAACTCATAATCACCCATCCCTAAAGAGGGTAGCATTTCTCTCTCTCGTCCAGATTTCTAAACACGGTGTGTCAACACTTATGAAACAGGGCGCACCGTTTTTTACTCGGGGCTTAGGATGGATTGTTAAAAACGGATTTACAATGCCGCCGGCGCGCACCTAGCCGCGGCAGCCGCTGTCAATCGAGGGGAGCGTGCGTGTGTGGAATTAGGGGCGCGTCATTTCTTGTTGCTGTTGGGGAGCTCAGACCGGGCTTATAAGCCTGTTGCGCGTCCCTCCCTGCCCCCTGCCGCTATATAGCTAAGCACCCTGCGTGCCGCCTGCCCCGGCTGCACAAAAAACAAGGCTCCGCGGCCGACTGGACACAAATTGTCGCCCCCTCCCCACCCCACCCCTCCTCAGCCATTCCCTCTGCGGGTCCCGTGTTTACGGCTGGGTGCCCTCTGTAGCTACCTGCCGCCTCTGCCGTACTCTGCGTTCCATTACGGCTGTTGCCTCCGATAGTCGTCTTCGCCGACGACAAGAGGACAGAGACCAGTCGCATGCGACGCTCCGGATGGCCACTTCCACATCACCCGGAAAAAAAGACACCAGTGATAACTCCAAATATCTACCCCTATCACCTTTAATACACTACTGACCATTAAAATTGCTACACCAAGAAGAAATGCAGGTGATAAACGTGTATTCATTGGACAAATATATTATACTAGAACTGACATGTGATCACATTTTCACGCAATTTGGGTGCATAGATTCTGAGAAATCAGTACCCAGAACAACCACCTCTGGCCGTAATAACGACGTCGACACGCCTGGGCATTGAGTCAAGCTCTGGATGGCGTGTACAGGTACAACTGCCCATGCAGCTTCAACACGATACCACAGTTCATCAAGAGCAGTGACTGGCGTATTGTGACGAACCAGTTGCTCGGCCACCATTGACTAGTCGTTTTCAGTTGGTGAGAGATCTGGAGAATGTGCTGGCCAGGGCAGCACTCGAGCATTTTCTGTATCCAGAGAGGCCCGTACAGGAACTGCAAAATGCGGTCGTGCATTAACCTGCTGAAATGTAGGGTTTCGCAGGGAACGAATGAAGGGTAGAGCCACGGGTCGTAACACATCTGAAATGTAACGTCCACTGTTCAAAGTGCCATCAATGCGAACAAGAGGTGACCGAGACGTGTAATCAATGGCACTCCATACCATTACGCCGGGTGATACGCCAGTATGGCGATGACGCATACACGCTTCCAAAGTGCGTTCACCGCGATGTCGCCAAACACGGATGCGACCATCATGATGCTGTAAACAGAACCTGAATTCATCCGAAAAAGTGACGTTTTGCCATTCGTGCACGCAGATTCGTCGTTGAGTACACCATCACAGACGCTCCTGTCTGTGATGCAGCGTCAAGGGTAACCGCAGCCATGGTCTCCGAGCTGATAGTCCATGCTGCTGCAAACGTCTTCGAACTGTTCGTGTAGATGGTTGTTGTGTTGCAAACGTACCCATCTGTTGACTCAGGGATCGAGACGTGGCTGCACGATCCGTTACAGCCATGTGGATAAGATGCCTGTCATCTCGACTGCTAGTGATACGAGGCCGTTGGGATCCAGCACGGCGTTCCGTATTACCCTCCTGAACCCACCGATTCCAACACTCAAGTAAGCTAAAGGGGTAATCCGTTGAATTACAGGCTCATAACGCTAATTTCAGTCCCAAATAAAGTAGGTGTTGACAGATGTGAAAATTACCGAACTATCAGTTTAATAAGTCACGGCTACAAAATACTAACGCGAATTCTTTACAGACGAATGGAAAAACTGGTAGAAGCCTACCTCGGGGAAGATCAGTTTGTATTCCGTAGAAATATTGGAACACGTGAGGCAATAATGGCCCAACGATTTATCTTAGAAAATAGATTAAGGAAAGGCAAACCTACGTTTCTAGTATTTGTAGAGTCAGAGAAAGCTTTTAACAATGTTGACTGGAATACTCTCTTTCAAATTATGAAGGTGGCAGGGGTAAGATACAGCGAGCGAAAGGCTATTTACAATTTGTACAGAAACCAGATCGCAGTTACACTCCTGGAAATTGAAATAAGAACACCGTGAATTCATTGTCCCAAGAAGGGGAAACTTTATTGGCACATTCCTGGGGTCAGATACATCACATGATCACACTGACAGAACCACTGGCACATAGACACAGGCAACAGAGCATGCACAATGTCGGCACTAGTACAGTGTATATCCACCTTTCGCAGCAATGCAGGCTGCTATTCTCCCATGGAGACGATCGTAGAGATACTGGATGCAGTCCTGTGGAACGGCTTGCCATGCCATTTCCACCTGGCGCCTCAGTTGGACCAGCGTTCGTGCTGGACGTGCAGACCGCGTGAGACGACGCTTCATCCAGTCCCAAACATGCTCAATGGGGGACAGATCCGGAGATCTTGCTGGCCAGGGTAGTTGACTTACACCTTCTAGAGCACGTTGGGTGGCACGGGATACATGCGGACGTGCATTGTCCTGTTGGAACAGCAAGTTCCCTTGCCGGTCTAGGAATGGTAGAACGATGGGTTCGATGACGGTTTGGATGTACCGTGCACTATTCAGTGTCCCCTCGACGATCACCAGTGGTGTACGGCCAGTGTAGGAGATCGCTCCCCACACCATGATGCCGGGTGTTGGCCCTGTGTGCCTCGGTCGTATGCAGTCCTGATTGTGGCGCTCACCTGCACGGCGCCAAACACGCATACGACCATCATTGGCACCAAGGCAGAAGCGACTCTCATCGCTGAAGACGACACGTCTCCATTCGTCCCTCCATTCACGCCTGTCGCGACACCACTGGAGGCGGGCTGCACGATGTTGGGGCGTGAGCGGAAGACGGCCTAACGGTGTGCGGGACCGTAGCCCAGCTTCGTGGAGACGGTTGCGAATGGTCCTCGCCGATACCCCAGGAGCAACAGTGTCCCTAATTTGCTGGGAAGTGGCGGTGTGTTCCCCTACGGCACTGCGTAGGATCCTACGGTCTTGGCGTGCATCCGTGCGTCGCTGCGGTCCGGTCCCAGGTCGACGGGCACGTGCACCTTCCGCCGACCACTGGCGACAACATCGATGTACTGTGGAGACCTCACGCCCCACGTGTTGAGCAATTCGGCGGTACGTCCACCCGGCCTCCCGCATGCCCACTATACGCCCTCGCTCAAAGTCCGTCAACTGCACATACGGTTCACGTCCACGCTGTCGCGGCATGCTGCCAGTGTTAAAGACTGCGATGGATCTCCGTATGCCACGGCAAACTGGCTGACACTGACGGCGGCGGTGCACAAATGCTGTGCAGCTAGCGCCGTTCGACGGCCAACACCGCGGTTCCTGGTGTGTCCGCTGTGCCGTGCGTGTGATCATTGCTTGTACAGCCCTCTCGCAGTGTCCGGAGCAAGTATGGTGGGTCTGACACACCGGTGTCAATGTGTTCTTTTTTCCATTTCCAGGAGTGTATAAGAGTCGAGGGACATAAAAGGGGAAGCAGTGGTTGGGAAGGGAGTGAGTCAGGGTTGCAGCCTATCCCCAATGTTATTTACTCTCTACTTTGAGTAAGCAGTAGAAGAAACTAAAAGAAAATGGAGTAACAATTGAAGTTCAGGAAAAAGAAATAAAAACTTTGAGGTTTGCCGGTGACACCGTAATTCTGTCAAAGACAGCAAAGGACGTGGCAGAGCGGTTGAACGGAATGGTCAGTGTCTTGAAAGGAGGATATAAGACGAAGAAAATACGGATAAGGGAATATAGTCGAATTAAATCAGGTGATGCTAAAGGAATCAGATTAGGTAACGAGACAATTAACATTATAGATGAGGTTTGCTATTTAGGCAAGAAAATAATTAATGATGGCCGAAGTAGAGAGGTTGTAAGATTCAGACTGGCAATGGCAAGAAAAGGGTTTCTTAAGAAGAGAAATTTGTTTACATCAGGTACAAAAAATGGTTCAAATGGTTCTGAGCACTATGGGACTTAACATCTGTGGTCATCAGTCCCCTAGAACTTAGAACTACTTAAACCTAACTAACCTAAGGACATCACACACATCCATGCCCGAGGCAGGATTCGAACCTGCGACCGTAGCAGTCGCGCGGTTCCGGACTGAGCGCCTGAACCGCTAGACCACCGCGGCCGGCCATCAGGTACAGATTTAAGTGCAATGAAGTCTTTTTCTGAAAGTATTTGTATGGAGTTTACTCATGTATGGACGTGAAACATGGACGACAGACAGTTTAGACAAGAACAGATAGAAGATTTTGAGGTGTGGTGCTAGAGAAGAATGATGAAGATAAGATGGGTAGATCACATAACTGATGAGGAGGCACTGAATCGAATAGGGGAGCCTTAGAAATTTGTTACACAGCTTGATCAAAGGAACGGCTCGGTTGGGAGGAGACATTCTGAGACATCAAAGGATGACCAACTTAGTGCTGGAGGGAAGTGTGTTTGGGGGAGGGGGGGGGGGGGTAGAAATCATTCGGAGGTGAAGAGGCTTGCACAGGATAGTGTAGCGTAGAGAGCTGCTTAAGACAAGTCTTCGGACTGAAGATGACAACAGCAACACCACTAAAGTCGATTTTCAGCAGGATTTTAGAGCATATACTGTGTTCTAACGTTATAAATTACCTCGAAAATATCGGTCTATCGACAGACAGTCAGCACGGATGCAGAAACTTCTTTATTCCCACGAAGTAATAGTGCCATTGACAGGGGATCTCAAATTGATTGCATATTTCTAGATTTCCCAGAGGCTTTTGATATCGTTCCTCACAAGACACTTCTTATCAAATCGCTTCAGTTGTGAGATTCTATTCGTGGTCTCCTGTGAGAAAGGTCACAGATCGTAGTAATCGACGGAAAATCGTTGAGTAAAACAGAAGTAATATTCAGCGTTCCTGAAGAAAGTGTTATAGGCTCTCTGCTGTTCCTAATTTACACAAACATTAGGAGATAATACGTGTACCTTTTTTAATATTGTTTCCGGATGTTGATGTCATTTACCATCCAGTAAAGTCATCAGAAGATCAAAACAAATAATGATTGCAAAATGAGTTAGACACGAAAAGTGGCAACTGATTCTAAATAAGGAAAGGCGTGTCATACACATTAGTACAAAAAGAAATCCGTTAAATTTCGGTTACAGAATAAATATCACAAATTTAAAGGCTGTCAGTTCGACTAAATACCTAGGAACTACAATTACGAAGAACTTAAATTGGAACAGTTACACACGTAATGTTGTGTTGAAGGCAAACCATAGATTACTTTTTATTGGTAGAAAGCTTAGAAGATGCAACAGGCCTACTAAAAAGACTGCCTACACTACGCTTGTTCGTCCTCTGCCAGAGTTTTGCTGTGATGCTTGCCAGGTAGGACTGACGGACTACATCGAACACGGTCGAAGAAGAACAGCTCGGTTTGTACCATCGCGAAACAGGGGAGAGAGTGTCATGGATATGATACGCGAATTGAGGTGGCAGTCATTAAAACAAAGGAGTTTTTAGTTGCGGCATGATCTTCTCACGAAATTTCAGTCACCATGTTTCTCCTCCGAATGCGGAGATAATTTGTTGGCGCCCACCTACATGAGCAGAAAATATCATCATAATTTAAAAAAAAATCAGAGCTCGCACGGAGAGATTTAAATGTTGGTTTCGAATGAAAAACAGCCCACAGTTGCACTAATTATTTTTATACTAAAGCTTATGTTGGTGCTGGTGTTGCTGCCATGATGAAAATAATATAAATGTTTGTTTTTTTTCCGCATGCTCTTCGAGAGTGGAACTGTAGAGGAATAGGTTGAAGGTGGTTAGATGAACCCTCTGCCAGGCAGGAACTGTTGATAGCGGAGTAATGATATGGATATAGATGTCTTGCATATCCATCTTTCGTGGTTTCTTCGGGAAATTTTAACTTTTAGGTCCCATAAGTCAGGGCGTTATTTGCAGGTGCCTAACCTGATTCCGACTCATCGCAGGAAAAACGCAAACATAGCCGTAATTCACACAGCTGCGAGGAAATTATATTTAGCGCATATCATGTCATGGAGGAGAGGGGGGTGGGGAGGGGGCACACACAACCTGCATAACAGGTGTAAAACAAAGCACCGGGCGATAGATACCGGTATAGAGATGCTGAATGAATCGCGTTTGGCTGTTAAGAGAGCAATGCATGGAGCCTTGGTTACTACCGTAACAGAACGTTGTCTCAGGATATCTCACAAAAAATGGAATTCTGGTCATCTACATCTACATCTACACGAAATACTCCGCAAATCACACTTAAGTGCCTCGCAGAGGGTTTATCGAACCACCTTCACAATAATTCTCCATTACAGTTTTCCAATGTCGAACAGCGTTCGGAAAAAACGAACAACTATATCTTTCCGTTCGAGCTCCGACTTCCCTTATTTTATTTTGATGATTGTTTCTCTCTGTGTAGGCCGCCGTCAACAAAATATTTTCGCAATCGGACGAGATAGTTGGTGACTGAAATTTCGTGAGAAGATTCCGCAACAACGAAAAACGCCTTTGTTTTAATGATGTCCACCCCAAATCCTCTAGAATGTCCGTAACACTCTCTCCCCTATTTCTTGATAATACAAGACGTGCTGCTCTTCTCTGAACTTTCTCGATGTACTCCGTTAATCCTGAGTAGTAAGGATGCCAGACCGGGCAGCAGTATTCCAAAACAAGAGGGACAAGCGTAGTGTAGGTCTTTAGTAAATCTTTTGTATTTTCTACGTGCTTTGTCAATAAAACGCAGTCTCTGATTTGCCTTTTCCGTAACTTTTTCTTTGTGCACTTTTCAATTTAAGTTGTTCGTAGTTGTAATCCCTACGTATTTAGTTCAATATAGGGCCTTCAGATTTGACTGATTTATCGGTTAACCGAAGTTTAACGGATTCCTTTTAACACTCAAGTGGATGATCTAACTGTTTTCATTATTTAGTGTCAATTGACAATTTTCGCACCATACATTTTTCTAAATAATTTTGCAATTTGTTTTCATTTTCTGATAACTTTACTACAACATAAACGACAGCATCATCTGCAACCTGAGACGGCTGCTAAGATTGTCTCCTAAATAATTTATATAGATAAGGAAGAGCAGAGGACCTACAACAGTCGAACGGTCTAAGGCGCTACAGTCATGGGCTGTGCGGCTGGTCCCTGCGGAGATTCGAGTCCTCCCTCGGTCATGGGTGTGTGTGTTTGTCCTTAGGATAATTTGGGTTTAGTAGTGTGTAAGTTAGGGACTGATGACCTTAGCAGTTAAGTCCCATAAGATTTCACACACATTTGAACTTTTTTTTAAATTTTTTTTTTACCTGCAACACTAACTTGGGGAACACCAGAAATCACTTCTGTTTTACTCGTTTACTTTCCGTAAGTTACAACGAACTGTGACCGCTCTGACAGGAAATCACGAATCCAGTCACTTAACTGAGGCGATATTCCATAAGCGCGCAATTTCACAAAAACCTTCTCGAAATCTGGAAATACGGAATCAATTTGAAATCCCTTTTCACAAGCACTCGGCACTTCGTGTGTGCAAAGAGCTAGTTGTGTTTCACAAGAACGATGTTTTCTAAATCAGTGTTGACTGTGAGTCAATAGACCGTTCTCTTCGAGGTAATTCACATGCAGAGGCTGTTAGTGGTAGCAATGAAAGTGTTCAGACACGCTTGGAAGTGCCAGGAAGTGAATCCGAGGTAGCAACGCAAAAGCAGAAATGCCGTCTCCTCTTAAAGGGAAACTCCATTCTCAAGTTGTATTCCCCCGACAAAACGAAAAGGGGACTGCACAGCGCGCCACGTGTGGCCATGTAGCGAACTACAACTTATCATAGCAGGCAGTGCAGTACCATAAAAAGTTACGAAACAATTGCCTGTTCTACCCTCTCATCGTGGAGATGGGGGGATAATACAGGTGTCATTGGATAGCACTTCGAAACACACGATTTTCTACCCATTTTGATTTTTCCTATTACAGCTCCATGTGACCGTACAAACCGAATCTGCAATAAAAAATAGGGGTTCCCACTGAAGGTTTCAAAGTTGTTGTCCAGATGCCCATGCATTAA
The DNA here is from genome assembly GCF_021461395.2 of Schistocerca americana. Taxonomy (NCBI): domain Eukaryota; kingdom Metazoa; phylum Arthropoda; class Insecta; order Orthoptera; family Acrididae; genus Schistocerca; species Schistocerca americana. The sequence continues at coordinate 79,127,277 of NC_060127.1, forward strand.
ATCGCAGTGTTAACATAGTGTAACATTTGCGCCACACTTGATATGAATGAATCTTAAAAATACACTCTTCAAGGAATATTTTAAGCCGATAATTGGGCTAAAAAAAATTCTACCCCATTCGAAGGTCTTAAAGTATGGATGTAGCGTCTTATAACTTGCTCGGTAAATCACTTGAGAGGTCGGCGGAAAACGCACTGCCTATAGCACCATGTCTAGGCACTGCGGTGACAAACTAGCCTTCTGGTTGACGACAGATTTAACCTAAAATAATGACGATCAGTTCATCAGTCTTGTCAGTGGCACCGCAGTTGCCTAGTATGGCGCCACTTGCGTTTTGACGCTGCGTTGTAAACATTCGCTTCGAGAACTGTATTCAGTATTGCTCTCGCCTTTTCCGGTCACGCATGTTGTCGTGACAGGAACAGCACGCGGTAAAAACTGGAGGCCGAGGGGGCAATTTGGTGGTGTGACGGAGATTATGGCGAGAGTTGAGGGCGGAGGGTGCGATGAAAAAAAGGTGAAGTGTGGATGACGTAAGAGCTGTCGGTAGAGTGAAGAACAAGAGACAGTCAGCGTCTGTGTTTACCCGTGTTTTCCGAACTTGGCAGTTTGGTTCGCCGAGCGGGACCAATCATGCGGGAATGCCGCGCAGTGTGTGTGTGCGTGCGTGTGTGTGTGTGTGTGTGTGTGTGTGTGTGTGTGTGCTACCTGCGAGAGCCGGGTCCCCCCATCCCCCCTGCCTCCCCCCACCACCCCCACTCGCTTCTACCATTCCTCCCACACCCCGAGGCAACAGCTGCCGCTACCCGGGGTACAGTCGCTTACGCAACTATTGGATCCTCCTGTCGCACCGACTCGACTCTTACGCCTTTCAAGACGCCGCAGCGGATGCATTACATCTTTATGGTAGCATGTGAGTGTCTGTTGGGAGGCATTTTTGTCTGATTTGGAATGAGAAACCTTAATGACGCAACTGGCTGCGTGACGTCAAACAATACCTGTCTTTTTTCTTTCGAAGCCCCATCACCTCTTCAGGGGTCCCCGCTTCTCGGTAGTAGGGTAAGGTTTGAGGCTACTCTTTATTTAAACACATAGGGAGAACTTGTTAGGACCGTCACGTCTCTAACCCTCTTCTCTGCTGGCTGTTTCGTTTATTATTTGCATTGTATCATTTCAGTTACCCTTGGGGACTCTTTAGCGATGCGGGTGTACTGTTGTGGTGGTACCTAAGCTGCAGATGTGTCTGATTTCATATCTTTGTTGGTCCAGCTGTTCGTGTACTTTTGTTGATCTGTGTTACGGCGTAAAGGCAAGCGGCGGCACGCCAGTCGGCAACGATAGACGAGAGATGGCTGTGGACAAATGTAACGTATTGCGAATACATAGAAAGAATGATCCTTTATTGTATGATTATATGATAGCGGAACAAACACTGGTAGCAGTTACTTCTGTAAAATCTCTGGGAGTATGCATACGGAACGATTTGAAGTGGAATGATAGTATAAAATTAATTGTTGGTAAGGCGGGTACCAGGTTGAGATTCATTGGGAGAGTCCTTAGAAAATGTAGTCCATCAACAAAGGAGGTGGCTTACAAAACACTTGTTCGACCTATACTTGAGTATTGCTCATCAGTGTGGGATCCGTACCAGATCGGGTTGACGGAGGAGATAGAGAAGATCCAAAGAAGAGCGGCACGTTTCGTCACAGGGTTATTTGGTAAGCATGATAGCGTTACGGAGATGTTTAGCAAACACAAGTGGCAGACTCTGCAAGAGAGGCGCTCTGCATCGCGGTGTAGCTTGCTGTCCAGGTTTCGAGAGGGTGCGTTTCTGGATGAGGTATCGAATATATTGCTTCCCCTTACTTATACCTCCCGAGGAGATCACGAATGTAAAATTAGAGACATTCGAGCGCGCACGGAGGCTTTCGGACAGTCGTTCTTCCTGCGAACCATACGAGACTGGAACAGAAAAGGGAGGTAATGACAGTGGCACGTAAAGTGCCCTCCGCCACACACCGTTGGGTGGCTTGCGGAGTATAAATGTAGATGTAGATGTAGATGTGACAAGATTAGTCAATAGCACGCTGATCGGCGCCTTACAAGGGAACGTCCCCATAGCACCCCCCCCCCCCCCCCCCTCAGATTTAGTTATAAGTTGGCACAGTGGATAGGCCTTGAAAAACTGAACACAGATCAATCGAGGAAACAGGAAGAAGTTGTGTGGAAGTATGAAAAAATAAGCAAAATATACAAACTGAGTAGTCCGTGCGCAAGATAGGCAACATCTAGGACAATGTGGTCTCAGGAGCGCCGTGGTCCCGTGGTTAGCGTGAGCAACTGCGGAACGAGAGGTCCTTCGTTGTCTTCCCTCGAGTGAAAAGTTTAATTTTTTATTTTCAGACAATTATTATCTGTCCGTCCGTCCGATGCGATCACTTTTTTTGGGAGTGATTATCACATCCACAAGAAGACCCAAATCGGGCAAGGTAGAAGAATCTTTTTACCCATTCGCCAAGTGTACAAGTTAGGTGGGTCGACAACATATTCCCGTCATGTGACGCACATGCCGTCACCAGTGTCGTATAGAATATATCAGACGTGTTTTCCTGTGGAAGAATCGGTTGACCTATGACCTTGCGATCAAATGTTTTCGGTTCCCATTGGAGAGGCACGTCCTTTCGTCTACTGGTCGCACGGTTTTGCGGTGCGGTCGCAAAACACAGACACTAAACTTATTACAGTGAACAGAGACGTCAATGAACGAACGGACAGATCATAACTTTGCGAAAATAAAGAAAGTAAACTTTTCACTCGAGAGAAGACATGAACCAAGGACCTCTCGTTACGGAGCTGCTCGCGCTAACCACGGGACCACGGCGCTCCTGAGCTCACACTATCCTTGATGTTGCCTATCTTTGCGCATGGACTACTCAGTTTGTAAATTTTGCTTATTTTTTCATACTTCCACACAACTTCTTCCTGTTTTCTCGATTGATCTGTGTTGAATTTTTCAAGGCCTATCCACTGTGCCAACTTATAACTAAATCTGAGGGGGGTGCGATGGGGAGGTTCCCTTGTTAGTAAATAGGACGTAAGCGCCGCCACCGACCGGTGACGACACAGTTCAACAGCAGCTTCAAAACCAGCCAGTTCTCTAGCAGCGTCAACTCTAGTTACTTCGCTTGTACTCTCTATGTATCACACACTTGGAATTGTCTATACTGAAGAAGATTCATTATTTCGAATGTCGCCGTTTGCTTACGACACATCTGTGTAATTGCGAAAGTTACGTATTGAAATTTTCTTTTTGTAATAAAACTCATCAGTACGGTTTGTTTAAATGTTTGTCCCGCGAACCGAATACGCAGGATTGCTAGACACCACAATCTGAGTTTTATCGTTTTCGTAAAACGTTTTCAAGCCGCGCGAGATTAGCCGAGCGGTCTAGGGCGGTGCAGTCATAGACTGTACGGCTGCTCCCGGCGGAGGTTCGAGTCCTCCCTCGGGCATGGCTGTGTGTGTTTGTCATTAGGATTACCTTAGCAGTCAAGTCCCATAAGATTTCAGACGTTTTCTTTTGTAAAACGTTTTCATATTTACCTCCACTGTTTAGATTCTTGTTTATCTTAAATCCCTCAGTATCTATCGGAGGATATTGTTTTTGTAGTACATATACGAATTTAGGTCTTGGGAGCTATGCCTTCATGAGGTGCACCCATTTCGCTAATCCTGTTGCTTTATAGGGTCTTACTATCCTTGTGACGTCGAGTTCTTGACTACGGAGTGATGACACAAATTCCCTCGCCGTTGTGCACACTTTATTATTTAGGTTCGTGTACATATCGCTGTAAAAATAATTGATATTTTTTAAAATGAACATAGTCGCAACCGCAAGAAACCTTTATTTTTGTGGTTACCAGTTTCGGTCAGTTACTGGCCATCTTCAGGCCTCATACAATGTTGGTAGGCGGTGGCTATGAACGGAGCAGGCGTTCCACGAATGTCAACTGCTGTTCTTCACCAGAAATATTACCAAATTGCTGATACTCTAATCTTACCCCCACGGCCCTGCGGCAGTGGTAACACCGGTTCCCGTCATATCACCGAGGTTAAGCGCTATCGGGCTGGGCTAGCACTTGGATGGGTCACCATCCCATCCGGTCTGCCTAGCGCTGTTGGCAAGCGGGGTGCACTCAGCCATTGTGAGGCAAACTGAGGAGCTACTTGATTGAGAAGTAGCGGCTCCGCTCTCGTAAACTGCCAGCGGTGTACTGACCACATGCCCCTCTATGCTCGCAGCCAGTGACGCCTGTGGGCTGAGGATGACTCGGCGGCCGGTCGATAATGTTGGGCCTTCCAAGGCCTGTCTGGGAGGAGTTTAGTTTTAATGTCACTCCCAAGTATCTAACAGTTATACTAGTTGGTGAGTCTTGCCCCTACATGACCGTATCCAGTGACACCTGTGGGCTGGAGGATGACACGGCGGCTGGTCGGTACCGCTGGACTTCCAAGGCCTATTCGGACGGAGTTTAGCTTTAATGTTACTCTCAAGTATCTGATAGTTGTACTGGTTGGTGTGTCTTGCTTGGCCTTGTGTACTTATTTCCTCTCCTCGTGTGGATGTTTTTTGCAGAAATAATCGCTGTTTTTCTGGGATTAATTATGTATTCGCTTTTGCCGTGCCGATCCACAGTTTGGTCAGATTGTGTCTGTAGTCTTCTGATGTTTGAGTTAAAATGTTTTCCACTTGTAAGCAGAATCATCTGTGAACTTGTAAGTAGGCTGTTTATTTTTTATGTCAGTAACGCCACGTAGTTGTTCGTATGAAAATCACTGACTGTGCTGTGTGCAGTCTGTGGATGATTGGCATTGTTGAAATATTCGCTATTGTAGTGTTGGGCAGCTGGATGTGAACAACGCGTAGCGTTGCGCAGTTGGAGGTGAGCCGCCAGCAGTGGTGGACGTGGGGAGAGAGATGCCATAGTTTTGAGAGCGGACGATCTGGACGTATGTCCGTCAGAAAAAGGAAATTTGCAAGAATGGATGTCATGAACTGATGTATTGTGAATTTTAAACACTATTAAGGTAAATACATTGTTTGTTCTCTATCTAAATCTTTCATTTGCTAACTGTGGCTTTCAGTAGTTAGAATCTTTTATTAGGTTGGCAATATTGGCGCTCGCTGTATTGCAGTAGTTACAGTAACGAAGATTTCTGTGAGGTAAGTGAGTTAGTCAGGGCCATTCTTTTGTAGGGATTATTGAAAGTCAGATTGCGTTGCGCTAAAAATATTGCGTGTCAGTTTAGAGATGATCAGAATAAGTAAAGAGAGAAATGTCTGAGTACGTTCAGTTTTGGTCTGCTGTTTGAAAATCAAATAACGTAATAGGTTTACCAATACAGTAATACATAATTTTCCAAAGGGGACGTTTCACACTGCGGCAATTGTACACTGATGCGGAAAACTTTTACGAACGAACGTCAGTTCAGAATGACGTGTCACTGACATGTAACATAGCTTGATAAAACTTGGACCGTACACAGAAAGAACTTCTACAGTGTAATATACGAGGTGCGGCTAGAAAAAAAACCGGACTGATGCTGGAAAAAACATTTATTTACAATTATCTACAATTTCATATTATCTCCTTCAATGTACTCTCCTCCTCGGTCTCTACACCGCTCCATACGAATTTTCCACTGTTCATAGCAATGCTGCAGATCATTTTCGGTAAGTCCATACATTACTTCCGTCGCTTTTTCTTTTACTGCTTCAACAGTCTCAAATCTAGTTCCTTTCAAAGCTGACTTGACTTTAGGGAAAAGAAAAAAGTCACAGGGGGCCAAATCAGGTGAGTAGGGTAGATGGTCTAAGATGGGAATGTTGTGTTTTGCCAAAAACGTCTTCACTGACAACGCACTGTGAGCTGGGGCATTGTCTTGGTGAAGGATCCATGACTTTTTTCTCCACAAATCGTTCCGTTTTCTCCATACTCGCTCACGTAGGGTAGCCAGGACGCTAATGTAGTAATGCTGATTCACTGTTTGTCCCTCTGGTACCCAATCAATGTGCACAATCCCTTTGATGTCAAAAAAACAATCATCATTGCCTTGAATTTCGATTTTGACATTCGTGCTTTTTTTGTCGTGGAGAACCAGGAGTTTTCCAATGCATCGATTGGCGTTTAGTTTCGGGATCGTAAGTAAAAAACCACGATTCATCGCAAGTAATAACATTTTGTAAGAAGGTGGGATCACTTTCAATGTTCTCCAGGATGTCAGAACAAATCATTCTTCGGCGTTCCTTCTGTTCAATTGTGAGACACTTTGGAACCATTTTTGAACACACTTTGTTCATGTTGAAACTTTCATGAAGAATCTGCCTAACACTTTCCTTGTCAACTCCTGTTAACTCAGACACTGCTCTGATTGTTAAACGGCGATCTTGTCGAACAAGTTTACCGATTTTTTCAATGTTTGCATCAGTTTTTGCTGACAATGGTCTGCCAGTGCGAGTGTCATCACTGGTGTCTTCGCGGCCATCTTTAAATCGTTTAAACCACTCAAACACTTGTGTTCGCGATAAACAATCATCGCCGTACACTTGTTGTAACATTACAAACGTTTCTCTTGCAAATTTTCCTAGTTTGAAACAAAATTTGATGTTAACACGCTGTTCATTCTGTACACTCAACATTTTCCGACGCACAGACAAAACGTCAACTACTTAAAACAGACGCCACGGGCAGACTGAGTGCAGGAGGCAGATGAAACTCGAGCAGTAGGCGGAGCGAGAGTCACGTGACAGGCCACGCGACTTTCAGCCTTATTGCATTCGTTTTATCGTTTCACCAGTACTAGTCCGGTTTTTTTCTAGCCACACCTCGTAGAAGGTAACTGAAAAAATTACGCAAGGAGACGAACAGAAATGACAATTCTCTTCGAAGACAATAACTAGGCTGAAGTCACCGCGATTTGTGATGGTCCTTCTGGACATTGCAAAAGGCAGGACACGGTTCTTGATAGGGCGTGTTATCACTATAAAAGGCAGAATATCCTTTCTCTGTATGTTCATCTGTTTAGAGATAGTTGTGGGACTCGGCTGTTCGATAGAGGATGTCAAATGAAACAACACTTTTTAGCCGTCTAGTTTCCAATCTTTTTTTATTTGGCAACCAGTTTCATCGTTCTGCTACAACCATCTTTAGGCCCCTGACCGACATGTAGGGAGAATCTACCTCGGTTGTTATCAAAACGGGGGTCAGCAATACTGGCATTAGTAGATTTTTGCTATAGTGTTCGGCTCAAATGGCTCTGAGCACTATCGGACTTAACATCTGAGGTCATCAGTCCCCTACACTTCGAACTACTCAAACCTAACTAAACTAAGGACAGCCCACACATCCACGCCCGAGGCAGGATTCGAACCTGCGACCGTAGCAGTCGCGCGGGTTCTGGACTGAAGTGCCTAGAACCGCTCGGCCACAACTGCCAACTGTTTTGATCACAAACCGAGGTATATTCTCCCTACACGTCGCTCAGGGGCTTGAAGATGTCGTAGTAAGACACTGAAAATGGATGACAAATAAAATAAGGTTGGAAACTAGACGGCTGAAATGTGTTTCATTTTACATTCTCGAATATCCTTTCGTTCCATGAGCTCCTCCTTGGATGCAGTCGCGCATTGTCATCTATAAAAATGAAGCCATGGCCGAGTGCACCCCTGAAAAGACGTAATGGGGAAGGAGTAGCGTCACAATAACCTGGGCGGTGAGTGAACCGCCTGCATTGACTTGTGGACCAGTATGCCGCAGCAATGATGGAAATAAAAGAAAGGTTCAGGAGTGAAATTATAATTCAATGTGAAACGAATATCAGTGATAAAGACGCGCTTATGACATTGCTATCCTGAGTGAAAGTGAAGAAGAGTTGCATGATGTGCTGAATGCAATGAGTACAGAACATGGACTGAGGGACAATTGAAGAAAGAGGAAAGTAATGAGAAAGTAGAAATGAGAACAGCGAGAAAACATAGGATTGATGGTCACAAAGTAGATGAAGTTAAGGAATTCTGCTGCCTAGACAACAAAATAACTACTGACGGACGGAGCAAGGAGGACATCAAAAAGAGACTAGCAATGGCAAAAAGGATATTCCTGGTCAAGAGAAGTCTACTAATATCAAACATAGGCCTTAATTTGAGGAAGAAATTTCTGAGAATGTACGTTTGGAGAACAGGACTGGATGATAGTGAAACATGGAGTGTGGGAAAACCGAAAAAAAGGGAACCTAAACATCTGAGATGTGTTGCTACAGACGAATGTTGAAAACTAGGTCGACTGATAAGATAAGGAATGAGGAGGTTCTACGAAGAATGGGAGAGGAAAGGAATATGTGGGAAACACAGACAAGTTTTTTTGGTTCTAATGACACCCCATGTCATTCGAGGCATATATGTCAATTTTTACCTCTCTATCTACATTATTCCGTGGTTTATTAAGTTTTCAAATTTATACTGACTTTTTGATCACCCGGTATTTGCCGGCCTCTGTGGTCGAGGGGCTCTAGGCGATTAGATCCGGAACCGCGCTGCTGCTACGGTCGCAGGTTCGAATCCTGCCTCTGGCATGGATGTGTGTGATGTCCTAAGATTAGTTATGTATATGTAATTCTAATTCTAGGGGACTGATTACCTCAGATGTTGAGTCCCATAGTGCTTAGAGGCATTTGAGCCATTTGTAACATATTTTCATATCTTCTGATACCAGTTTTGTGTAGTATTTTAGAGCCTTTGAAAATGACGGAATGTCAAAACGCTTAAAGTATTTTTGGAAATAATAAAAGTGTGGTCAAGACAAAAAAATGTTTTTAAAGTCAACAAAGGCAGCCGCGGTCGCGGTTGTCGCGTTGTAGCTTTTCGTTACGTGTTCCGTAATTCGCAGGACATTGGACAGACTGTCCGCACTATTGAACAGCGCAGTTCAGAACACGAGAGGTTTCTCCGCCTACGGTATACTGAGAAATCAGCGGTAGCTCTGGAAAACGGACACCGTATTGACTTCGCCATCTATTGGTAAACGGACCAATGGTACCCGGGATAGCGCCGTAAAAGAAATGATCGAGGTAGAAATTTGTGACCACACGCTCAATAAAGACGACGGCTCGCAGCTAAGTGTAGGCTGGGACCCGGCTATAGGAAGGCTGAAGCGGGCGCGGCGGTTGCGCAACGAAGATATTCCCGTATAGGGCGCTGGAGTGAGCACCAATGACGTCACGGAAGGCAGCGTGGCTGTATGCGGAAGGCAGCACTTGACAATGGCCGAGGGGTACTCGGCCGAAAGCTCGTGGATATTTAAATCACTTTAGGATTCTGTAAGTACGAGAGAATTTAGCCAGTAGGGGAACTTGAGGCGGTGCGGAATACTTAATGTTTGATAATTTTTGTAAAGAAATACAAGAAAAGTCTTCTTACAGTTATAAAAAATCAGCTTGCAGTATAAGCTAACAAACCGTACTTGAAAATCATTTAAAACTGTACCGAGCGAGGTGGGTCAGTGGTTAGCATACACGACTCGCATTCGGGAGGACGAAAACCCGAAGCCACGTCCGGCCATCCTGATTTCGATTTCCCGTGATTTCCCTAAATCGCTTCAAGCAAATGCCGTGATGGTTCCTTTGAAAGGGCATTTCCTTCCCCATCCTTCCCTAATCCGAAGGGACCAATGACCTCGCTGTTGGTTCCCCTCCCCCAAATCAACCAACCAAACTACAGATTACATTTTTCAAAGAAATACCCGCATATTTCCCGTTCTGCCGCAACCACGAGGCGGAATGGGAGAAGGCAATTTCTTGTGAAATCATTGTATAATCGTTAAAATCATTAGGAATACAGGTTTAAAACTAAAACATCAAATTGTTTAATGGACATTTTATACTAATCGGTATGGAATCTTCAGAAAATTCGTGAAGAATAAGAAAATATTTTAATGTCAGAAAGCACAATTATTTTTAATATTCTTCTTCTTCTTCTTCTTCTTCTTCTGCTTGTGCCTTTTTCCTGCAGTGACGCAGGGTCGATATGGTTAATCGGATTTGGCGAGGTTAATTTAAGGGGTGGCCGGATGCCCTTCCTGCCGCCACCGCGTACCCCCGGAGGGGCGGGACGTGGGAACCAGCCTGGTATTGACCTAGTGGGATGTGGAAAACCGCCTAAAAACCACATCCAGGCTGGCCGGCACACCGGCCCCTGTCGTTAAGCCGCCGGGCGGATTCATCCGGGGCCGGCGCGCCTACCCAAGTCCAGGAAGCAGCGCATTAGCGCTCTCAGCTTACCTGGCGGGTAAAGCACAATTATTTTTAAAGCTTAGTATCAAATTACCGTTACTGTTATTGTTGAATCCTGTAGGTCGTGCACCAAATGTATTTCTGTCTTGCGAACAGACAACATATGATGTCTATACAATGCCTAGTAATAATTCGCAGTAACCCAGTCCTACCCTGTTACACAAATTTCTTTGTCAAATCTGCGTGGTAATCCATTTCTTTCTTCTACGTGATAGGCTAGTGACATAGTAAGGAGATGTTACATCTTCGGAATAAAAGGGCTGCTGTCCACTGCCCGCCAATCAGCTCCGAATCTTGACAATCTGTCGCGCTAATTGGACAGAATTTGGCAAGATATGCCTCAGGACGACATGCAGCAACTCTATCAATCAATGCCAAGCTGAATAACAGCTTGCGTAAAGGCCAGAGATGGATCACCGCGTTATTGACTTACTCGCCTCGTGAAGCTCTTTCTCTTAAGTAAACTACCCAATTAATCTGAAACTGTAATCATTTGTTTGACTACACGTGTACGTCACATCTTCCGACTTCCGCCGTATTCGGATAATCTCTTCGTAGCCCGTCTTTTTTCTTTCTCTTACAGCGCATATCGCCTCTGAACCGTGCATTCGTACAAAGTCCTGAAGTCTATCTTCGAGTATCCTCTCGAAAGTTTTGCTGTAACTGCTTAGTAGGAAACTCGTTCAGTAGTCGTTTGTCTTCACTTAAAACTTCCGGGCTGACAGGCCGTGGTCGAAGTATAAAACTCTCTCTCTTGACATTTCGTCTCCGACTGCGGGAGACATCCTCTGAGGTAAAGCGTCTCCCGCAGTCGGAGACGAAACGTCAGGAGAGAGTTTTATACTTCGACCACGGCCTGTCAGCCCCGAAGTTTTAAGTGAAGACAATACCGGCTGTGAAAGCTTACATTGCATGATCAGTAGTCGGTTGGTTTTGTCAAATCTTTCCTCGGTATTGAGATCGGTATAACTTGCGCCTTTCTCCATTTGTCGTGGAAACAGCAGTTCAGCGTACAACTACTGTAGATTCTAGCTAGTGAGATGATTGGATTTCTTGGCATTTCCTCGAGATAATCGTTTGTTAAGGCAGCTGGTTCAGGTGCTTTGTTCTTTTTCCAATTTTTGAACTTGGTCCATACTTCCCTGGGCGTGGTCAGGTGGGGTAAATGTCCCGTCTCATGCGTGTCTACCGAGGGAGGGAGAGCAACGGTCCCCACACCGGATTCGTACTCGGGATTTAGGTTTCCCATGATTTCCATGAATCGGTTAAGGTAAGCGCCGGGATGGTTCCTTAGAAAGGGCACGGCCGACTTCCTTCCTTAATCCTAGCTGTCGCCGTCGACGGGACGTTAATCACTAATTTTCCTCGCTTCCCTTTTTTCTGTTGAGCCGTGGCGGCTCGGGTTCGATCTATCGAACGTACCACGTATAACATTATCGCTGTATCGCGGAGCAAAGAGAGAAGTGGCGCCCCCTCGTGGGGGAAGTCGGCGAGGCACCTGTGACAGTCGAGTAGTTGGATTTTGGAGGGCGAGCAGAAACAGTGGGATAGGCAGTAGTGCGCGGAGCGTGAAGCCGTGTCTGCCGACGCCGTGTGTGGTGGCAAGAGGAAAGTTTGCCACGTTACCTCATTGTGTTTGGGCGTTCGCGGCCGACTTGGTGGGTAGAGGCGCCGATGCTGTCGGGAACGTGCTGCTTCCTTGTTTATGATTGATTTGCCGTTTGCTCCTAGTGACTACATTCTCGTCTCTATGGCTCTATGACTCATGTGATGCCATTGCGAGCACAGTTGGTTTGGATATAAGCAGCATTTTGTTCTCAGTGTCCATCGTTCTGGCGATTACTGAGTGTGCTTTCCGTTGTGCTGTATTTATTGAGCAGTGTGGTTTGGACGCTTGACCTTACTATTAGGAGTCCATTGCGTAAGGCCGCGTTTATCCTGTGAGGACTTGTGTTCTGCATCTAAAAACTTAGTTGTTGTCAGTCACTGAATTGCTCAAATGCATTCATACTTCTCTGCTTAAGTGTTATTGTTTTTCGCCCCTCTGAATGGGAAAATGATAAAGGGCCTTACTATTACTGACCTTCTTCTGTGACACTGACTTGGTTGTGTTTTTCAGCCACGTAATTTGTGCGTTTACTGTAACGAACCGATGTCTGTTTCTGGTTCAAATGGCTCTGAGCACTATGGGACTTAACATCTGAGGCCATCAGTCCCCTAGAACTTAGAACTACTTGAACCTAACTAACCTAAGGACATCACACACATCCATGCCCGAGGCAGGATTCGAACCTGCGACCGTAGCGGTCGCGCGGTTCCAGACTGAAGCACCTAGAACCACTCGGCCACCACGGCCGGCTGTCTGTTTCTGATTATTGTTTTCCTGTGGTTAGACACTGGACTCGCATTCGGGAGGACGACGGTTCAATCCCGCGTCCGGCCATCCTGATTTAGGTTTTCCGTGATTTCCCTAAATCGCTCCAGGCAAATGCCGGGATGGTTCCTTTCCAAGGGCACGGCCGACTTCCTTCCCCGTCCTTCCATAATCCGATGGGACCGATGACCTCGCTGTCTGGTCTCCTTCCCCAAAACAACCAACCAACCAATGTTTCCCTGTGACATTGAGTGTTAATCTTGCAACGAACACTGTTTTAGATATTTTAATCAGTGCGTTGCAGGACATATCCTATTTGTGCCTCGCACGTGGAGAGCGGAGGCGGTTTATTGGCCATGATGATGTGTTGGTAGGTCCGTTTCACGAGTCCAGGCCAGTCACTGGAGATTTAGAAGTTGTATGTTGTGTTAAGTTAATACTCCTTATCTTAAGCGTAGTGTGCTCATGCACAGGAAGTTTATGTGGTTGTGCGCAGATTGCGCGGTATGTTTAGGTGACTCTGAATTCACTGTGTTAAGTGGTGTCATAGTGCTCGGAGCCATTTTTTTTGTTAAGTGGTGTCCTCTGAGGTGCTGGAAGTAGTGGATAGACAGCTGATTTGGACACGTTGTACGAGGGCAGTTCAATAGGTAATGCAACACATTTTTTTTCTGAAACAGGGGTTGTTTTGCTCAGCATTGAAATACACCAGGTTATTCCCCAATCTTTTAGCTACACAACACTATTTTTCTACGTAATCTCCATTCAATGCTACGGCCTTACGCCACCTTGAAATGAGGGCCTGTATGCCTGCACGGTACCATTCCACTGGTCGATGTCGGAGCCAACGTCGTACTGCATCAATAACTTCATCATCCGCGTAGTGCCTCCCACGGATTGCGTCCTTCATTGGGCCAAACATATGGAAATCCGACGGTGCGAGATCGGGGCTGTAGGGTGCATGAAGAAGAACAGTCCACTGAAGTTTTGTGAGCTCCTCTCGGGTGCAAATACTTGTGTGAGGTCTTGCGTTGTCATGAAGAAGGAGAAGTTCGTTCAGATTTTTGTGCAATTTCTGAAGAGTAGCACAATACACTTCAGAGTTGATCGTTTGACCATGGGGAAGGACATCGAACAGAATAACCCCTTCAGCGTCCCAGAAGACTGTAACCATGACTTTACCGGCTGAGGGTATGGCTTTAAACTTTTTCTTGGTAGGGGAGTGGGTGTGGCGCCACTCCATTGATTGCCGTTTTGTTTCAGGTTCGAAGTGATGAACCCATGTTTCATCGCCTGTAACAATCTTTGACAAGAAATTGTCACGCTCAGCCACATGACGAGCAAGCAGTTCCGCACAGATGGTTCTCCTTTGCTCTTACGGTGTTCGGTTAGACAACGAGGGACCCAGCGGGAACAAACCTTTGAATATTCCAACTGGTGAACAATTGTGACAGCACTACCAACGGAGATGTCAAGTTGAGCACTGAGTTGTTTGATGGTGATCCGTCGATCATCTCGAACGAGTGTGTTCGCACGCTCCGCCATTGCAGGAGTCACAGCTGTGCACGGCCGGCCCGCACGCGGGAGATCAGACAGTCTTGCTTGACCTTGCGGCGATGATGACACACGCTTTGCCCAACGACTCACCGTGCTTTTGTCCACTGCCAGATCACCGTAGACATTCTGCAAGTGCCTATGAATATCTGAGATGCCCTGGTTTTCCGCCAAAAGAAACTCGATCACTGCCCGTTGTTTGCAACGCACATCCGTTACAGACGCCATTTTAACAGCTCCGTACAGCGCTGCCACCTGTCGGAAGTCAATGAAACTATACGAGACGAAGCGGGAATGTTTGAAAATATTCCACAAGAAATTTCCGGTTTTTTCAACCAAAATTGGCCGAGAAAAAAAAAGTGTTGCATTACTTATTGAACTGCGCTCGTATATGCAAATAATTTATGTCCTTATTACGTTGGTGAGTTGCTTGCCCTTTGTGTCACAGGTGGTGCTAATTTCATTAATTTCGCCACCGGTCTTCGCAGAGGCTGCGGGAGGAACCGACCCACTGTGGCAAGCAGTTACGTAGTCGCGCCCGCCCACCGTAGCGGGCTTTGTTTACTAGCCCGACGCCTTTCTGTACTTGGTGGCGGGAGCGTGTTGGCTGGTTTCTTACGGCTTGCATTCTGGAAAACCATGCCTTTGGTGTACACGTGGAAGACTTATGTTTTGCTTCCAGTACCTCGGAGTGGCTCTATGTGGGTAATGAGAACGACTTTTTTTGTTGATGGCTCAGGCCGAAAGTGGTTCATTTGCTAAACAGAAGGTGTATATGCATTCCCATAATTCTGTAAACATGTTTAGGTGGTTGCGTTTTTTTTTTTTTAAGTCAATTGAATTGTTGTTCAGAGGTTACTACTTATGGCCATTAACCCATGCAGACATTTAATAGCAAGGTAGTCTGGTTTCAAGTTGTGTTGATTATGTGGGGAAATTGCCTTGAACAGACATTTAATTAATTAGTAAACAACTAAATGCTATTTGTGAGTTGAAGTTTGTGTTCCTAAACATATTAACGATTATTTTTAGTAGTTCACTTATGCAGTTAGGCGATTTACAAGGCCTGTTGTTATTTCCTTTTAAAAGTATTATCAGTGTTATTAATAAAGAAGTGTGTTGTAAAAAAAAATAAACAGTGAATGAAGTGCCTCAAATCTCTTTGGTCCACACCTTCCGTCATTCACAACAAACCGTGAAATCCCATTTCATCTGTGGCCAGTTAATGCCCTCTTTCATCGGAAACCAGACATTATTCTCGTTCTCTGATACTGAGGCCTTCTTGTAACAGTTTTGTCTTGCCAAGGGTTTTGCTTTTGTTAACGGGTTAACGAATTCAGAAAACATGGTTCCTGTGAAACAGAACTAGCTCTTTACTCACACGAAGTGTTGAGTGCTAGTGACAAGGCATTTCAAATTGATTCCGTATTTCTATGTTTCCAGAAAGCTTTTTGGCAATGTACTACGCAAGCGGCTTATAGTGACATTGCGTGCTTATGGAATATTGCCTCAGTTATATGACTGGTTTCGTGATTTCCTGTCAGAGAGATCACAGTTAGTAGTAACTGACGGTATGTCATCGAGTGAAATAGAAGTGATTTCTATCGCTCCCCAAGGTATTGTTACAAGCCATCTGCTGTTACTTATCTGTATAAAAGATTTAGGAGACAATTTGACCAGCAGTCTTAGCTTGTTTGCAGATGATACTGTCGTTTATTGTCTAGTAAAGTCATCAGAAAATCAAAAGAAATTGCAATACGATTTTGAAAAGATATCTGTAATGGTGCAAAAATTGGCAATTGACCATAAATAATGAAAATTGTGAGGTCATTCACATGGGTAGTAAAAGGAATCCGTTAAACTTCGGTTACACGTTAAATCAGTGTATTCTAAAGGCCGTAAATTGAACTTAATACCGTCAGCCGCTGTGGCCGAGCGGTTCTAGGCGCTTCACATGGATGTGTGTGATGTCCTTAGGTTAGTAAGGTTTAGGTAGTTCTAAGTTTTAGGGGAGTGATGACCCCAGCTGTTAAGTCCCATAGTGCTCAGAGCCATTTGAACACCCGGCTGAAAACGACTTACAAGCTCGTGGCGCCCTCCATCGGTAATGCTGGAATTCAGTACGGTGTTGACCCACCCTTAGCCTTAATGCCAGCTTCCACTCTCGCTGGCATATCTTTAATCAGGTGCTATAAGGTTTCTTGGAGAATGGCAGCCCATTCATCATGGAGTGCTGCACTGAGGAGAGGAATCTATGTCGGTCAGTAAGGCCTGGAACGAAGTCACCGTTCCAAAACATCTCAAAGGTGTTGTTTAGGATTCAGGTCAGGACTTTGCGCAGGCCAATCCATTACTGACCGCGCATTATGAACAGGTGCTCGATCGTGTTGAAAGATGCAATCACCATCCCCGAATTGCTCTTCAAGAGTGGGAAGAAAGACGGTGCTTAAAACATCAATGTAGGCCTGTGCTTTGACAGTGTCGCGCAAAACAACAAGGGGTGCTAACCCCTTCCATGAAAAACGCGACCACACCATAACACCAGCGCCTCCGAATTTTACTGTTGACACGACACACGCTTGAAAATGACTTTCACCGGACATTCGCCATACCCACATTCTGCCATCGGATCGCCACATTGTGTACCGTGATTCGTCACTCCACGCAACGTTTTTCCCGTGTTCAAGTGTCCAATTTTTACGCTCCTTACACCAAGCGCGGCGTCGTTTGGCATTTACTTGCGCGATGTGTGACTTATGAGCAGCCACTCGACCAATAAATCCAGGTTTTCTCACCTCCCGCCGAACTGTCATAGTACTTGCAGGGGATCCTGTAGCAGTTTGGAATTCCTGTATGATGGATTCGATAGATGTCTGCCTATTACACATTACGGCCCTCTTCAACTGTCGGCGGTCTTCGTCAGTCAACAGACGAGATCGATTTCACTATCACAACGGATGTTTAGGAGTGTGTAAATCTCGCGCACAGACGTATGACACAAGTGACACCCAGTCAACTGACCACATTCGAAGTCCGTGAGTTCCACGGAGCACCCCATTCTGCTCTCTCACGATGTCTAATGACTACTGAGGTCGCTGATATGGAGTACCTGGCAGTAGGAGGCAGCACAAAGCACCTAATATGAAAACCGTTTTTGGGGGTGTCCGGATACTTTTGATCGCATAGTGTAGGAAAGTGTATGCTTGATCGGGTCTCGAACCGGGATTTCTCGGTTATCTCGAGCGGTCGCTTTGTAATTAGACAGTCTGAGCTGGCTCTCTGGGCTGACCCGAAAATTCATGTCACACACGCCAATGTGTTTCTCCTCATAGATAATTAATTTATTTACTCCGACAACTCGTGATTCCCGTGCAAGATTTACACTACTGGCCATTAAAATTGATACACCACGAAGATGACGTGCTACAGACGCGAGATTTAAGCGACAGAAAGAAGATGCTGTGATATGCAAATGATTAGCTTTTAAGAGCATTCACACAAGGTTCGCGCCGGTGGCGTCACCTGCAATGTGCTGACACGAGGAAAGTTTCAAACCGATTCCTCATACACGAACACCAGTTGACCGGCGTTGCCTGGTGAGACGTTGTTGTGATGCCTCGTGTAAGGAGGAGAAATGCGTACCATCACGTTTCAGACTTTGTTAAAGGTAGGATTGTAGCCTACCGCGATTTCGATTTATCGTATCGCGACATTGCTGCTCGCGTTGGCGAGATTCAATTACTGTTAGCAGAATATGGAATCGATGGGTTCAGGAGGGTAATATGGAACGCCGTGCTGGATCCCAACGGCCTCGTATCACTAGCAGTCGAGATGACAGGCATCTTATCCACATGGCTGTAGCGGATGGTGCAGCCACGTCTCGAACCCTGAGTCAACATATGAGGACGTTTGAAAGACAACAACCATCTGCACGAACAGTTCGACGACGTTTGCAGCAGAATGGACTATTCAGCTCGGAGACCGTGGCTGCGGTTACCCTTGACGCTGCATCACAGACAGGAGCGCCTGCGATGGTGTACTTAACGACGTACCTGGGGGCACGAATGGCAAAACGTAATTTTTTCGGAGGAATCCAGCTTCTGTTTATAGCATCATGATGGTCGCATCGGTGTTTGGCGACATCGCGGCGAACACACATTGGAAGCGTGTATTCGTCATCGCCATACTGGCGTATGACCCAGCGTGATGGTATGGGGTGGCATTGGTCTCGGTCACCTCTTGTTCGCATTGACGGCACTTTGAACAGTGGACGTTACATTTCTGATGTGTTACGACCCGTGGCTCTAACCTTCATTCGATCCCTGCGAAACCCAACATTTCAGCAGGATAATGCACGACCGCATGTTGCAGATCCTGTACGGGCCTTTCTGGATACAGAAAATGTTCGACTGCTGCCCTGGCCAGCACATTCTCCAGATCTCTCACCAATTGAAAACGTCTGGTCAATGGAGGGAGAACAACTGGCTCGTCACAATACGCCAGTCACTACTTTTGATGAACTGTGGTATCGTGTTGAAGCTTCATGGACAGCTGTACCTGTACACGCCATCCAAGCTCTGTCTGACTCAATGCCCAGGCGTATCAAGGCCGTTATTATGGCCAGAGGTGGTCGTGGGTACTGATTTCTCAGGAGGTACGCACCCAAATTGCTTGAAAATGTAATCACATGTCAGTTCTAGTATAATATATTTGTCCAATGATTACCCGTTTATCATCTGCATTTCTTCTTGGTGCAGCAATTTTAATGGCCAGTAGTGTAATTAATTCATTTACCCAGACAACTCATGATTCCCGTGCAGGATTTAGAATGGAGACTCGCATATTTTGTTGTCATTTTTTTCGTAACAAGCACCGCAAGAAACGCGTGACTTTGGTGAAGCCAGTGCCGGTGCGGCGGTGAACAGGAGCTGCGCTGCCGGCGGCTCGGGCAGGAGTTGCGTGGCGGCGCTGCGCCCTACGCAGGCACGCAGTTCTGCGTGGGCGTCGAGCAGAAAGAGAAAGCTGCCTGCTTACCGTGCCGAGCTGAGCGCTCGCGCGCTCGTTAAGCACCGCAAAGCAAACCACAGTGGAGCTGCGTGTGCCGAGCGGCAGGGAAGAGAGGGGGGGGGGGGTGGGTTGCGCGGGCAGAGGGGGAGTTGACCCCCCCCCCCCCCTCACAGACACATACAAGACGTCCGCCCACGCCAGTCAGACCGTGGCCAAGTCGGCAGGCGCTGTCGAGTACCCGTGGCAGTGGCGGCCAACCTGCCCCCACCACTGAGCCGCCGTTTCTGCACCCTGTCAGCCCACTTTGCTACAAGACGTAACACCGCTAGGACGTTTGGAGTTAACTTTTCAGAGAACTCCAATCTAAGCGGAGTACGTACGTATGTATGAGACAGGCGAAATACCCTCAGGCTTCAAAAAGAATATAATAATTCCAATCCCAAAGAAAGCAGGTGTTGACCGATGGGAAAATTACCGAACTATCAGTTTAATAAGTCACAGCTGCAAAATACTAACGCGAATTCCTTACAGACGAATGGAAAAACTGGTAGAAGCCGACCACGGGGAAGATCAGTTTGGATTCCGCAGAAATATTGGAACACGTGAGGCAATACTGACCCTACGACTTATCTTAGAAAATAGATTAAGGAAAGCCAAACCTACATTTCTGGCATTTGTAGACTTAGAGCAAGCTTTTGACAATGTTGACTGGAATACTCTCTTTCAAATTCTAAAGGTGGCAGGGGTAAAATACAGGGAGCGAAAGGCTATTTACAATTTGTACAGAAACCAGATGGCAGTTATAAGAGTCGAGGGGCATGTAAGGGAAGCAGCGGTTGGGAAGGGAGTGAGACAGCATTGTAGCTTCTCCCCGATGTTATTCAATCTGTATATTGAGCAAGCAGTAAAGGAAACAAAAGAAAAATTCGGACTAGGTGTTAAAGTCCATGGAGAAGAAATAAAAACGTTGAGGTTCGCTGATGACATTGTAATTGTCAGAGACGGCAAAGGACCTGGAAGAGCAGTTGAACGGAATGGACAGTGTCTTGAAAGCGGGATATAAGATGAACATCAACAAAAGCAAAACGAGTATAATGGAATGTAGTCGAATTAAGTCGGGTGATGCTGAGGGAATTAGATTAGGAAATGAGACAAAGTAGTAAAGGAGTTTTGCTATTTGGGGAGCAAAATAACTGATGATGGTCGAAGCAGAGAGGATATAAAATGTAGACTGGCAATGGCAAGGAAAGCGTTTCTGAAGAAGAGAAATTTGTTAACGTCGGGTATAGATTTAAGTGTGAGGAAGTCGTTTCTGAAAGTATTTGTATTGAGTGTAGCCATGTATGGAAGTGAAACATGGACGATAAATAGTTTGGACAAGAAGAGAATAGAAGCTTTCGAAATGTGGTGCTACAGAAGAATGCTGAAGATTAGATGGGTAGATCACATAACTAATGAGGACGTATTGAATCGAATTGGGGAGGAGTTTGTGGCACAACTTGACAAGAAGAAGGGACCGGCTGGTAGGACATGTTCTGAGGCATCAAGGGATCACAAATTTAGCATTGGAGGGCAGCGTAGAGGGTAAAAATCGTAGAGGGAGACCAAGAGATGAATACACCAAGCAGATTCAGAAGTATGTAGGTTGCAGTAACTACTGGGAGATGTAGAAGCTTGCACAGGATAGAGTAGCATGGAGAGCTGCATCAAACCAGTGTCAGGACTGAAGACAACAACAATGTACGTCCTATACCTACAGTGTTAAATTTGCATTATCGATGACCCGTTATCTCAGAACCTTGGAGAGATAAAGATCGGAAATTTTTAGGAAGTATAGTTTCACTCCTTTTCTGATTATTGGTTCAAATGGCTCTGAGCATTTGTAAAGCAAGTGGCCGCGCGGCATGAGGCGTCAAGTCACGGACTGCGTGGCCCCTCCCGCTGGAGGTTCGAGTCCTGGCTCGGGCATGGGTGTGTGTGTTAGTTTAGGTAGTGTGTGAGTCTAGGGACCGATGACCTAAGCAGTTTGGTCCCTTAAGAATTCACATACATTTGAACAATTTGAATTATGTGTACATATACAGGGTGATTTTTTTCGATTGTGTACAAGCCTTAGGGGCTCATTAATGAGAGGATACAAAACAAAAAAGGTCTAATGAACTTATGTCCGGAAGTGCATGGTTTCCATGCTACACATCATTTATTCAATCATACTTTGCTAATACGCGCTTTACCATGCAGCCACAGTTATGGCATGCAAGGTTTCCCCCTACAGGGTGGTACTGTTCCTCATACATGCACTGTCGCCCTCTCCTTGCATAGTACGAGGTGCATTCAAGTTCTAAGACCTGCAATTTTTTTTCTCCGGACTGGAAAGAGATAGAAAAATGCGCATTGTTTTAAAATGAGGCCGTGTTCATTGTCAATACGTCCCAGAGATGGCAGCACCGTACGGCAGATGGAATTTTACCGCCAGCGGCGAGAATGAGAACTGTTTTAAATACTTAAAATGGCGACGTTTTCCTTACTTGAACAATGTGCAATCATTCGTTTTGTGAATTTGCGTGGTGTGAAACCAATTGAAATTCATCGACAGTTGAAGGAGACATGTGGTGATGGAGTTATGGATGTGTCGAAAGTGCGTTCATGGGTGCGACAGTTTAATGAAGGCAGAACATCGTGTGACAACAAACTGAAACATCCTCGGGCTCGCACAAGCCGGTCTGACGACATGACCGAGAAAGTGGAGAGAATTGTTTTGGGGGATCGCCGAATGACTGTTGAACAGATCGCCTCCAGAGTTGGCATTTCTGTGGGTTCTGTGCACACAATCCTGCATGACGACCTGAAAATGCGAAAAGTGTCGTCCAGGTGGGTGCCACGAATGCTGACGGACGACCACATGGATGCCCGTGTGGCATGTTGCCAAGCAATGTTGACGCGCAACGACAGCATGAATGGGACTTTCTTTTCGTCGGTTGTTACAATGGATGAGACGTGGATGCCATTTTTCAATCCAGAAACAAAGCGCCAGTCAGCTCAATGGAGCACACAGATTCACTGCCACCAAAAAATTTCGGGTAACCGCCAGTCCTGAAAAAATGATGGTGTCCATGTTCTGGGACAGCGAGGGCGTAATCCTTACCCATTGCGTTCCAAAGGGCACTACGGTAACAGGTGAATCCTACGAAAATGTTTTGAAGAACATATTCCTTCGTGCACTGCAACAAAAACGTCCGGGAAGGGCTGCGCGTGTGCTGTTTCACCGAGACAACGCACCCGCACATCGAGCTAACGTTACGCAACAGTTTCTTCGTGATAACAACTTTGAAGTGATTCCTCATGCTCCCTACTCACCTGACCTGGCTCCTAGTGACTTTTGTATTTTTCCAACAATCAAAGACGCTCTCCGTGGCCGCACATTGACCAGCCGTGCTGCTATTGCCTCAGCTATTTTCCTGTGGTCAAAACAGACTCCGAAAGAAGCCTTCGCCGCTGCCATGGAATCATGGCGCCAGCGTTGTGAAAAATGTGTGCGTCTGCAGGGCGATTACGTCGAGAAGTAACGCCAGTTTCATCGATTTCGGGTGAGTAGTTAATTAGAAAAAAAAATCGGAGGCATTAGAACTTGAATGCACCTCGTAATTGGTAATGTTGTGTCCGATTCACTTCTCTTGCTGACTCACCTTGTAGTGGATGTGAAAAAGCGTTGTGTGTTGTGTGGGCAGAAGAGCCAACACCGTGTTACTAGTGGAGGCCGAAATGCACGCGTTTTAGCTCACGCAGGCTGGCGTGAGGAGGGAAGAACTATACTGACGTGAGGTCTGGGAGATGACCAGGAATTAGAATTCAGAAAGGGGACGTAATCAATCTGATACTTAACTGTAATCCATTAATGATGAACGTCTTTCTTGACGGTACATGATTCACAATATTATCTGTTCAGAAGACATATAGTAACTGAATATGGCGCCTTGCTAGGTCGTAGCAAATGGCGTAGCTGAAGGCTATGCTAAACTGTCGTCTCTTCAAATGAGAGCGTATGTAGACAGTGAACCATCGCTAGCAAAGTAGGCTGTAGAACTGGGGCGAGCGCTAGGGAGTCTCTCTAGACTAGACCTGCCGTGTGGCGGCGCTCGGTCTGCAATTACTGATAGTGGCGACACGCGGGTCCGACGTATACTAACGGACCGCGGCCGATTTAAAGGCTACCACCTAGCATCGTATTCTAATCGAGAGCCTGCCGACATGGTGTTTACTAACGGAAAGGCAAATGGCAACGGGCGGCGGGCAGCGAGGTTGTATCAGGGTACCTATCCCCGCCGACAACGACCGTGTGGAACATTCTCCATGATAACTGTTACTGCCCTTATCACTTACAACATGTGCAGGGATTTCTAGTGATAGGATTTCCTCATCGGGAGCAGTTTTGTCACTGGTTTCTTCACCAGGTAACCACGATTCCGAGATTTGTGTCATCCATCCTATTCACAGACGAGGCCACCTTTACGCGGAATAGCATCTTCAGTTTTCACAACAGTCATCTGTGGGATAGTATGGAGAACTCCCATAGTGTGTTGACAGCGAATCATCAGCATCAGTGCAGGTGGAATGCGTGGGCCGGGATAATTGGCGACCGTATTTTGGGAGCAGTCTTCCTTCCATGACGCCTAAAAGGCTGGAACTACCGGCGTTTCTTGTGGGTGACTTTGCTTCCCCTGCTGGAGAAGTGTCAGTGATGATTCGAAGTGTTATTGGCTGCTAGATGATGGTGCTCCAACCCACTTCGCCGTTAACGTCCGGACGCATCTCAGTTGTGTCTTCCCTGGTCGATGCATCGGACGAGGGTGTCCAGTTGCATCGACTGCTGGCTCACAGGATCTTTCTAGTTCTGGGGCCATATCAAAAGAATCGTGTATGCAGAGCCGATTCCAGATGTGGAAACACTGGAGCAACGTATTGAGTCTGCCTTTGGCACTGTTTGCATGCAGCCTGGCCGATGTGAACGTGTGAGACAGAATATGGTACAGCGGTTACACACATGCGTTGAGGCACATGCAAACCATAGTGTGTATTAGACCGTAGTCTCTGTAACAATGTATGATTGAATAGCCGCGCGGTAATAGCCGAGCGGTCTGCGGCGCTGCAGTCATGGACTGTGCGGCTGGTCCCGGCGGAGGTTCGAGTCCTCCCTCAGGCATCGGTGTGTGTATGTGTTTGTCCTTAGGATAATTTAGGTTAAGTAGTGTGTAAGCTTAGGGACTGATGACCTTAGCAGTTAAGCCCCATAAGTTTAAAAAAATATATATGATTGAATAAATGGTCTATAGCATGGAAACCATACATTTCCGGAGATCAGTACATTATACCTTTTTTGTTACGTATCCCCTCATCGACCAATCCCTATAGTTGTAGACAGTGGAAGAAATAACCCTGCATAGTTAATCCATTCGAGAATTTCGATGACTTCTCCTTGTTATTGATATCGATGATGGCAGGCCGTATCTTTTGACTGCATTAACGTATAGGCTTGAATTTTTTACGCCATCGATAGACCGCAGATTTCAGTGTATGACATAAATTTCGACTGGATACAATACTCCATCTTGCGAAAAAGTGGTCTTGACAGACAAGATAGATAACATGACAAATAATAACTTCTTCGTGTTAAAGAATTACAAATTAAGAGTTTTAGGATTTTTTCATTTATTTGTTCTGTGAAACCTTGCTTCTTGCCAAATTTCACGATTCTAGATCGATTGGAAATACTGTATGTGTTTTAATGAGTGAGTGTACGAGTTCCAAAATTTGTAACATTAATGGCCTTATCTTTTGGCTGTATTGACTTAGAATCTTAAAGCTTTTAGATATGCAAGAAACCGTAGAGCTTAATATGGGATGTAAATTTCAACTTAATACACTAACACATTATTGAGAGAGAGAATTTTTAACAGTCTCACGGACAGACGGATAACAAATGACAGAGAAAAATTTTTTGTGTGATATAATTCCAAATTAAGAATTTTCGGATTTTTTTTCCTTCACTTGTACTGTGAAACCTAGCATCTTGTCAAATTTCATGACTCATAGGTGAACGGAAAGTACCCTATATGTTTGCTGAGTGAGTTTTCGAGTATCAAAATGTGTGACATAAACAGCCGTATCTTTTGATTACACTGTCTTAGAAGCTTAAGTTATTTGTACTCAGTTGGAACCGTAGACGCCGACCGAAGTGGCCGTGCGCTTCTAGGCGCTGCAGTCTGGAACCGCGAGACCACTACGGTCGCAAGTTCGAATCCTGCCTAGTGCATGGATGTGTGTGATGTCCTTAGGTTAGTTAGGTTTAACTAGTTCTAAGTTCTAGGGGACTAATGACCTCAGAAGTTGAGTCCCATAGTGCTCAGAGCCATTTGAACCATTTGGAACCGTAGACCTTAGTACGAGAGATAAATTTCAGGTTGATAGTCTGCCCGTTCCTGGGAGAAACGGTTCTTAACAGTCAGAAGATGGATAACAGAGCGATGCTATAAGGCTTCCGTTTTTACTAGTTGAGGTATGGAACTCTAAAAACACCAAATACGGACTTTAGCTTCATAGAATGTGGCGTCACCTAAGTTCTGATTGTGACGTAAGACCTACACCGCATCTCAATGGCGACGTTCCTCTCCAAAAGGCAAAAAAATCGGACATGCCAGATTATTCATTGCCTTCGCCACATAGTGAAACGTGGAATTCCACGCTGTGGCATCACCAGCTGCCCGTCCAGGTACGTATTCACGTCCCTGAGAGAATGGCTTCACTATGGTGTAGATATAAAACCCTGTGAGACTTCTTTACAGACGTAAGCATCTCTTCTCCTTCCATTAGCCGAATTATTTTCGTTAAATACGGCGCATGCTTGTGGTTTGTTTGAGAGTAACTGCACGGAATTTCTGCGTTTACGGCAAATTTCCAGGGACGGAAAGATGCGCATGTGCTAGGCACAGCCGCCGTAATGGAGTATTCCCGGTAGGCAGTATACGGCGGAGTGCAGAGTTAAGTATAGACGGCGGTCATACTGCGCGGCAATGTGCACGCGGCTCTCCGGGGAGCGCCCGTTAGCCGCTGCTGTGTGCCGCGTCACGCATTCCTGCTGATTCAGTCGGCGCTCGCCTCCCACCCACACCCACACCCACTCACACACACACGCGCGCGCGCGCGCGCGCGCGCGACCGAGCCAGCCAGAGTTGGCATCCGCCGGTCGTGGGTTCGGTACCTGGCGCTTGGGCTGGATTGCAGTAAGGAATCCAACAAGGCAAGATCAAGGGCTGGCCGAGTTGAGGTCGGTGCACGGATATCAAATTTAGAAAGCAGTGCGACGCAGTTCTAAAACAATTACAGAGAGAGAGTGGCAAATTGACGAACAGGCTATAAAAACACTAGTGGCCATTAAAATTGCGACACCACGAAGATGACGTGCTACAGCCGCGAAATTTAACCGACAGCAAGAAAATGCTGTGATATGAAAATCATTAGCTTCTCATAGCATCCATATAAGGTTGGCGCCGGTGGCGGCACCTACAACGTGCTGACACGAGGAAAGTTTCGAACCGATTTCTCATACACAAACAGCAGTTGACCGGCGTTGCCTGGTGAAACGTTGTTGTGATGTCTCGTGTAAGGAGGAGAACTGAGTGCCATCACGTTTTCGACTTTGATAAAGGTCGGATTGTAGCCTATCGCGATTGCAGTTTATCGTTTCGCGACATTGCTGCTCGCGTTGGTCGAGATCCAATGACTGTTAGCGGAATATGGAATCGGTGGGTTCAGGAGGGTAATACGGAACGCCGTGCTGGATCCCAACGGCCTCGTATCGCTAGCAGTCGAGATGACAGGCATCTTATCCGCATGGCTGTAACGGATCGTGCAGCCACGTCTCGATCCCTGAGTCAACAGATGTGGGCGTTTGCAGGACAACAACCATCTGCACGAACAGTTCGACGACGTTTGCAGCAGCATGGACTATCGGTTCGGAGTCCATGGCTGCTGTTACCCTTGACGCTGCATCACAGACAGGAGCGCCTGCGATGGTGTACTCAACGACGAACCTGGGTGAATCGAGGTTCTGTTTACAGTATCATGATGGTCGCATCTGTGTTTGGCGACATCGCGGTGAACGCACATTCTAAGCGTGTATTCGTCATCGCCATACTGGCGTATCACCCGACGTGATGGTATGGGGTGCCATTGGTTACACGTCTCGGTCACCTCTTGTTCGCATTGACGGCACTTTGAACAGTCGACGTTACATTTCAGATGTCTTACGACCCGTGGCTCTACCCTTCATTCGATCCCTGCGAAACCCTACACTTCAGCAGGATATGCACGACCGCATGTTGCAGGTCCTGTATGGCCCTTCCTGGACACAGAAAATGTTCGACTGCTGCCCTGGCCAGCACATTCTCCCACCAACTGAAAACGTCTGGTCAATGGTGGCCGACCAGCTGGCTCGTCACAATACGCCAGTCACTACTGTCGATGAACTGTGGTATCGTGTTCAAGCTTCATGGGCAGCTGTATCTGTACACGCCATCGAAGCTGTTTGACTCAATGTCCAGACGTATCAAGGCCGTTATTACGGCCAGAGGTGGTTGTTCTGGTTACTGATTTCTCAGGATCTATGCACCCAAATTGCGTGAAAATGTAATCACATGTCAATTCTAGTATAATATGTTTGTCCAGTGAATACCCGTTTATCATCTTCTTGGTGTAGCAATTTTAATGGCCTGTAGTGTACGTTATGCCCTATTACCACTCGCAGAACGCAGGCTATGTGTCGTCTACTCTGCGACCCGACTTGGTCCCACCAGCCATGGTCGGCTAGTAAGTCACCGTTGACAGGGGGCTTCCCGCTCTTTCCATCGGCGCACGGGTCAGCACCTTCAGCGTGGCTTGACGAAAGTAATGCACCTCGTTTTTTTTCTTCACGTTTCTTTATTGAACATAATGAGAATTACACACACGAAAGAATGGTGTTTTATCCGCACACCCTATTTTTCCACGTAATCTCCATCCCATGGTCTTCCTCCAGAGCGAAACAACGGCGTAAATGTCCTGTCGGTACCAAACCCTGTCCTGGTGGCGGCGCCAGTGCTTCACTGTGTGAATGACCTCCTCATCGTCCTCAAAATGTCTTCCACAAAGGGCATCCTTTAATGGCGAATGCAAACATCAGCTCGCTGCAACAGGTCAGGTGTGGCAGCCATTGACGGTCTCCCCGACCTCTGCAAATCGTGGAGCTCTGCCGAACCGCCGTCTGGTGACCACACCCTCCGTGTCCAGCGACTAACTGTACTTCTGTCGGCAGCAGATGCTGCATAGACTTTGCACAAGCGTTTGAGAATATTCCCCAGACTTTCTTTCTCTGCCGTGAGAAATTCAATGATGGCACGTTGCTTGTAACGTACATCACCTACAGACGCCACTTTGAAACTGTGATGCAGCTAAGCTATCCGTCGGAACTGACGGAAATTTGGCGCGCCCACTCAGCAATCTTCAAATATTACATGCGTAACGTTTCTCATTCGTAGCAATGATTTCGGCTGAGAAAAAAAATGCGGTGCATTACTCTCTGGGCAACCCTCGTGAATGCCTTTTCGCGGCGCTGCGCTGGTCGGTGTGCAATCGATGCTTTATCACTTCACAAAATGGTGACTAATATATAGCGGCAGGCAAGTTCGGTGTTATTTTTAGTCACATTCCGTGTCCTTTTTAGCTAAATTCGATGTCATGTTTTTGCCAACTTCGGTGCTAATTTTTGCCAAATCTGTATTTCTTGTCGCTTTCGCTGTTTTTTTGACAACCTAGGTGGTTTTTCCCTTTTTGCTATTTTTTTCAGTTTCTGTTCTATTTCGTCGCCAGTTTCGATGTTAACTGTTTTTGGTAGCCACGGTATTACCTTTCTCTAAAGACTCGCTGTTAATCTTTTTTTGCTAAGTTCGTTGTTACTTTCTTTGCCAAATTCGGCGTTACCGTTTTTACCAAATTCGACGTTTTTCCTGGTAAGTTCGATATAGGTTCTTTTGTCAAATTTACTATTTTTACCAGTTTCGCGGATAGTTTTGGCTAAATTCGCTGTTATTCCTTTTTCCAGTCTCGCTGTTTCTTTTATTTTCCGCTGTTATCTTTTCCATTTTCGGTGTTTTTCGAATTTCAATGTTTTCCTGTTTCGAAGATTTTTCAATTGCGGTGTTTCATTTCAATTTTGGTGTTTTTCCCATTTTTAGGTTATTTCCTTCCAAGTCGCTTTTGAAAGTATTTGTATGGAGTGTAGCCATGTATGGAAGTGAAACGTGGACGATAAATAGTTTGGACAAGAAGAGAATAGAAGCTTTCGAAATGTGGTGCTACAGAAAAATGCTGAACATTAGATGGGTAGATCACATAATTAATGAGGAGGTTGGTTGGTTGGTTTGGGGAAGGAGACCAGACAGCGTGGTCATCGGTCTCATCGGATTAGGGAAGGATTGGGAAGGAAGTCGGCCGTGCCCTTTCAGAGGAACCATCCCGGCATTTGCCTGGAGTGATTTAGGGAAATCACGGAAAACCTAAATCAGGATGGCCGGACGCGGGATTGAACCGTCGTCCTCCCGAATGCGAGTCCAGTGTCTAACCACTGCGCCACCCCGCTCGGTAAATGAGGAGGTATTGTGTAGAATTGGGGAGAATAGGAGTTTGTGGCACAACTTAACTAGAAGAAAGGATCGGTTGGTAGGACATGTTCTGAGGCATCAAGGGATCACCAATTTAGTACTGGAGGGCAGCGTGGAGGGTAAAAATCGTAGAGGGAGACAAGAGATGAATACACTAAGCAGATTCAGAAGGATATAGGTTGCAGTTGTAACGCCGAAAATGCATATCCTTCTATTTCCATCTATTATACTATAAATTTTTTCCTTATTTTGTCACCTGAAGATATGACATTTCTGTCTCTTTATATACTGTAATTGTTTTACTGTTTGTATATATATATATATATATATATTTATGCATTTATGTCGATATATAATTGGTTTGTTTTGTAAATATTATTTGTATTTTTACGCTGGGTCTTGCCTAGGGAAAACTATGCTATCGAACGATTACATCGATAGGTCGTGTGGAGAACCAAAGTGTTCAGGATCTCTGGTAGTGTTAACTCGGCCGCGTGGAGCGCGGGCAGAGCAGAGTCTGGCTGGAGTAGGGCGGTGGAGCGGGTGTGTTGCGTGACGCTCCCGCGAGTTGCCGCGCTTTCGGGGTTTGGCGGCATGTAATTGCGTTCGAATTGCTATGATAGTTTCTGACACGGTGTCGCGGACGGGAAGCATTAGCTGGCGCACATCAAGAGCCCGTTTCGGCTGGAGACCGTGTCGAGAAGAAGGCGCGCCAACATCCAGCTTCTGCAACAGCGACAGCCGACAATGAGTGACTGTCGCCACCTCCTCGATCGACGACTTCAAACCTTCAATCAACCAACAAGGAAGACTGGTAGCACGTAAAGTTTTAGAACTGTATGGCAGACCTCAGCTTTTCAAACTGTTAAATTTTTCTCACTAAATTACAGCAACGTAGCATGAACCTTTGTTGCTCATTGTCCCAATTGCATTACCAAGCAGGGTCCCTTCCTTTTCCGGAATGAACCCGAGTGTCGTTGAAATTCAAACGCCAGCATTAAAGTAATATCATTCGATTTCACTGCTTTAATTTCAAAGTTCAGTTAAGTTATTCATAGCTGGCTACAATATTTAGATTACACAAGCACAATTTGAGAGTGCGAGTTTTGTTACGGTATTTTAGCTTACCTGTGATTGCAGCTCAGCTTGGTACGTACTAAATTTTACTATTGTTAATAGTTCAGAATCATTTAATTCAAGTTCAAAGTTAAATCTCTTATTTCTAAATTGCGTAGATTCAAGTAGCTTTTGAAATGATTGTTGAGGTAGCCCAAGACTAACCGTATTTTACTGACTTTCGATGTGCTTCAGAAACAAAGCTCACTATTAATTTCAGTCACTAAATTAACTTTCAATTTTCCGGTTTTATTAATTCTTTTGCTAAATTAAGTCAGAGTGTAGCGAAATTTATTACTTCAGACAAACATTCAGTTTTCACACTACACATGTCAACCTTCAGTTGCCACGCTTCTAGTTGCTAATTATATGTGTAACTATACAGTTACTATAGTAATTGTACATAAGACTGGCGACCGTAATTTCCCCCAAATCTCAAATATCTAATTATCGCTAGTTAATTGTTAACGTAACGGCCGCACATTTACTTTCTTTATTAACTTTACCCCTTTCCAAAATTAATTTCCACCAGTTTCATTTACATTTTTCCTTTCATTTATATGTAACCCTTTTCTCCCTCTTTACCGACAAATTAACTTCGGTGACGATTGCTTTTCCCAAATTTCCATTAGGTACACGCGGTTTAATTTTTCACTGTCATTAAGGTCGATAAGTGAGGAGGAGGTTACACAGTAGGTATTGGGAGATGAAGAAGCTTGCACAGGATCGAGTAGCATGGAGAGCTGCATCAAACCAGTCTCAGGACTGAAGACCACAACAACAACATATCTCAGTGGCAGTTTTTTTCCAATTTCGGCATTATTTTCTTTCCGCTTTCGGTGTAATTTTCAAATACGGTGCTATTTTTGACGTCACATTGTCTTAAGTTGCACGAGAAATGAACTGACATTTTAATATTATACATGAATGTCAGCCTTGAGGGAACAGGAAATTAAAGTGCAGTTTCAAGATTCAAAAACTATGTTAAGAATATCGATAAAGTGCCGTCCTCAAATTAATGAAACTTTTATACCGAAAAATGACAAATTTCGCGATATTTCGAAAAAAACACCGATTTCCAGATATTTCGTAAACATCGTCATAGTCATGTATTTCGCTAGAGGCGGGCCGGAGTGGCCGGGCGGTTCTACGCGCTACATTCTGGAACCGCGCGACCGCTACAGTCGCAGGTTCTAATCCTGCCTTGGGGATGGATGTGTGTCGTGTCCTTAGGTTAGTAGGTTTAGGTAGTTCTAAGTTCTAGGGGACTGATGACCTCAGATGTTAAGTCCCATAGTGCTCAGAGCCATTTTAACCATTTCGCTAGAAACCGGCAGTTTCGTTTTATTGTTTTTTCGAAATTTTCTGCCTCTTCTAACGCGCTGACGGTCGAAATTTAGTGAAATAATATCGCACACCCAGCAGAGTATTGTGTAATGGAGGGAGCTGTAAGCCAAGGATGGAACCAAACCTCTCCCATGAGGCCTTGGATCGCTTAGCTCTGGAAACACGCACGGTGACGCGTGATAACCAAAACGTGAAGGCTCTGTAGTACTTGCTTTGAGGCTCACAGTGACCAGCAAGGTTCCCCCCCCCCCCCCCTCCCTTATCACTTTTCGGTAACTGCTGAGTGCCAAAATTGATGGATGGTGGTGATAAGGCCAACCTCACAGCCCTCGTGATATCGGAGGACGACGACAAACATTTGCGAACAGCTAACGATAAACACGTGCGAAGTCTGACGCCAATCAGGACTCGGAAGCAGACTGGGTGCTCACACGTGTGCAGTGGGAACTGCAAACAGAAGGCGCGCGGACACACACACACACATAGGCGGGCCGTTCTGGCGTCTGATACGCTCATGCTACATACCGGTACCTCCGAACAAGCCAGATAGGACCATGCGTACCTTGAAAGCATGAGAGACTGAAAATGCCACTGATCTGTGTCTACATACGCAAACCGATCCGATACCAATTACTGGCATTAATAAGAGCACTCCGTCTTCAGGCCACAAGTGGCCCATCGGGACCATCCGACCGCCGTATCATCCTCAGCTGAGGATGCAGATAGGAGGGGCGTGTGGTCAGCACACCGCTCTGTCGGTCGTTATGGTGGTTTTCTTTGACCGGAGCCGCTACTATTCGGTCGAGTAGCTCCTCAATTGGCATCACGAGGCTGAGTGCACCCCGAAAAATGGCAACAGCGCATGGCGGCCCGGACGGTCACCCATCCGAGTGCCGGCCACGCCCGACAGCGCTTTACTTCGGTGATCTCACGGGAACCGGTGTAACCACTGCCACTGGTGTGTTGTTAATGACGGCTTCAGCTTTACTGAGAACACTTTCAGTGAGGTGTCGGAATGACTGCAGAGAAATGGGTGGACATTCTTCCTCAAGAACCGAAATGGTTCAAATGGCTCTGAGCGCTATGGGAGCTCATCAGTCCCTATAACTTAGAAGGACATCACACACATGCATGCCCGAGGCAGGATTCGAACCTGCGACCGTAGCAGAAGCGCTGTTCCAGACTGAAGCGCCTAGAACCGCGTATATATATATATATATATATATATATATATATATATATATATATATATATATATATATGAACACAAAATATGGAAAAATAAATAGAGTAAAACATTTTAAATACCTAGGTGAAATTTTGGAGCCAACCGGAGGAGAGAAAGTTGCACAGAAGATCAGACAACAGAAAATGAAGAGAGCATATGGTATGACACATGAAATATACAATAAAAAATGCATCTCCTCGAACACAAAAATCAGACACTACTGCGCAGTAATTAAGCCAGCAGCACTATATGCTAGTGAAACGCTCACACTCCACACAAAATGTGATTTAGAAAAACTACTAATGAAGAACGCAAAATTATGAGAAAGATTTTAGGTCCAAAATTAACAGAAGAAGGATACCGGATACAATCAAGAAGAACCACAGAAACTATATCAAACCTGGCAGCAGACATAAGAAGGCGAAGATTAAAATTTTATGGACATGTCACTAGACTTCCCCCCACACGACTCACCAACAGAATTCTCACTTACATAGAAAAAGTCAAATCAACAACACCATGGATTAGGCAAGTAAAATTAGATTTACAAAAAGCAAATATTGAACTTAAAGATGTCAAAGATAGAAAAACTTTTAGAAATAAGGTGGAAAAGTGGATTGTATTGTCGGAGAAGGAAGCACTAAAGAGACCAGGAACAAAATGGACAGAAGAAAGAAAAAGAAAACATGGAGAACGAATGAAAGAAGTATGGAAGAAACGACGTCAGAAAGCTTTGCGTGATCCTTCTGGGTCCATTCGCGATAAGTATATATATGTGTGTGTGTGTGTGTGTGTGTGTGAAACGGAGAGGTCCGTGCTCCACGTGTTCGAATTATAATGCGACGCTTGTACAACAAGGGCGTTGTGTGGAACGTGTAAGAGTTCCGTGTGCGCTTGCGTAAAATGGTCGCACACGCTCGCTTATTCTGCCTGGATTCGCGCACTATGTTGACAGGTCCCATTTGCAGGAACACGGAGCGTATGGACGGCTCTTCTTTAAAAAAATATCGGCGGGAAAAGGACCCAATACCCGGGCCTCAAAAACAGGACGTAATTTTTCAATGTTTAGATAAGTATTTCCTTAAAATACACCGTATTTTACGGACTGTAAGGTGCACCAGATTATTTAAGAATTTTTTAAATCACAAAAATGTTCGAATGTGTGTGAAATCTTATGGGACTTAACTCCTAAGGTCATCAGTCCCTAAGCTTACACACTACTTAACCTAAATTATCCTAAGGACAAACTCACACACCCATGCCCGAGGGAGGACTCGAACCTCTGCCGGGACCAGCCGCACAGTCCATGACTACAGCGCCTGAGACCGCTCTGCTTTAAATAACGTTTTTACCATTTTTATTATTAGACTGCCAAAGCAGACTAAAAAAATTTCTTAGTTTGTAGAACCCAACTGGCCTTTAATATCCCTGAAATCGTCATCATCTAGTTTCGGTTATTTTGCGGTCAGTCCTCTATTTGTGTATTTAGTTTTCCTCGTTTTTTTTCAGTTCTTCTTTACTAGCCCGCCAGTGCCGAATTTTTTTTTCTGTTGGCCGAAATGGCACTCGGCTGCTGTCTTTCCATATTCGTATGCATATGCTATTACTTTCGGTATGTAGGTCACATCACACGAATACCTTTCATTTTTTTCCATTACGAAAGTAGTTACTAACAAAAATATTGGACTGTTTCCGATAACGCAAATCACTTTCAATTCAAGTTCAGTGGCGCCGCAGACTACGATGACGCATCATCTGGGTTTGTAGTGGCGGGGCGGATGGGAGACTGTGTTAGCAAGCTGGTGAACTCCGGATTGGGAAGGAGCGCCTGGTTCAAAAATGGCTCTGAGCACTATGGGACTCAACTGCTGAGGTCATTAGTCCCCTAGAACTTAGAACTAGTTAAACCTAACTAACCTAAGGACATCACACACATCCATGCCCGAGGCAGGATTCGAACCTGCGACCGTAGCGGTCTCGCGGTTCCAGACTGCAGGGAGCGCCTGGTCCCCAACACGAATCCGCCTGGCGGACTTGTTTCGAGGCCCGGTGAGCCGGCCAGTCTGTAGATGGTTTTTAGGCGGTTTTCCATCTGCCTCGGCGAATGCGGACTGGTTCCCCTTATTCCGCCTCAGCTACACTATGTCGGCGATTGCTGCGCAAACAAGTTCTCCACGTACGCGTACACCACCATTACTCAACCACGCAAACATAGGGGTTGCACTCGTCTGGTGTGAGACGTTCCCTGGGGGGTCCACCGGGGGCCGAACCGCACAATAACCCTGAAACAGTGGTTCGGTGTGGAGCGGCGGGGGGGGGTTGGGGGGGGGGGGGGAATTGGACTGCGGTAGTCGTCGTGGGGTTGTGGACCACTGCGGCTGCGGCGGGGACGGAGCCTCTCCGTCGTTTCTAGGTCCCCGGTTAAAACACAATACAATACAAGCTGGTGAATCCCCGCAACTCATGTTCGTCGCATTGGTACATGGCTGCTGCCATCTGAATCCAGTGTTGCTATGTAGACAGATAGGTTGCCCGCGGCAGCGACTGGCGGGAATTTTAAATGAATTTGTATTAATTTCGAGCATAAGACGCATCTGAATTCTGGAGGCAATTTTTCGATGAGAAATGTGCGTCTTATGATCCGTAAAATACAGATGAGAGAAGTTGGTACACTGGTAAAACTTAACTCAGAAGTACTGTTTTATTCGTCAAAAGTACCACCTTTGCATAAACTAAAATTAGAGTTTCTATCAGCCTTCCTGACAGGTATGACTCATAAACTCGTCTACAAAAATTCCTCAGCACCGAGAAAGGGACACCAAGTATACAGTTAATTAGTATTCGTGACTTCCTTTATATTTAATCTGTTGATTAAGGTTAATAAAGATATACCTTGCATTCTTTACAAGTGCTAATCAAATCTTATAATATAAGACAGTTCAATGTTTAGGCTCGTTATTGTAGTGGCTTCTATCCAGCTACTCGTTAGCCAATCTGGCGTGGCAGTAGAATAAGGCAAAAGTAAAGACGAAGTTTTAAATTTCGCGTTTAAGAAATCGTTCACGCAGCAGAATCGTACTAACACATCGTCGGTTGTCCATCTCACAGACTGCCGTATGGAGCTCGTAGTAATAGGCATTCGGGACGTAGAGAAACAACTGGAAGAGTTGAAAAGAAATAAATCTCCAGACCGCGCGTCCCAAGGAGAAGAAATAAAAACTTTGAAATATAATAATACCGCACTAACAGCCGTTATATTGATATTGTTGTATCAGACAAGCAGTTTCAGCGTTCCCATCACGTGATCTTCAGGCCTGTCGCAAAAGAAAAACATATCAAACAACGCTTGAATACTTCGTCGAAGTTACATAAAACATACACTCCTGGAAATTGAAATAAGAACACCGTGAATTCATTGTCCCAGGAAGGGGAAACTTTATTGACACATT
Organism: Schistocerca americana; assembly: GCF_021461395.2. Classification (NCBI taxonomy): domain Eukaryota; kingdom Metazoa; phylum Arthropoda; class Insecta; order Orthoptera; family Acrididae; genus Schistocerca; species Schistocerca americana. Next base: position 79,164,390 of record NC_060127.1, read on the forward strand.
CCTGGGGTCAGATACATCACATGATCACACTGACAGAACCACAGGCACATAGACACAGGCAACAGAGCATGCACAATGTCGGCACTAGTACAGTGTACACCTTTCGCAGCAATGCAGGCTGCTATTCTCCCATGGAGACGATCGTAGAGATGCTGGATGTAGTCCTGTAGAACGGCTTGCCATGCCATTTCCACCTGGCGCCTCAGTTGGACCAGCGTTCGTGCTGGACGTGCAGACCGCGTGAGACGACGCTTCATCCGGTCCCAAACATGCTCAATGGGGGACAGATCCGGAGATCTTGCTGGCCAGGGTAGTTGACTTACACCTTCTAGAGCACGTTGGGTGGCACGGGATACATGCGGACGTGCATTGTCCTGTTGGAACAGCAAGTTCCCTTGCCGGTCTAGGAATGGTAGAACGATGGGTTCGATGACGGTTTGGATGTACCGTGCACTATTCAGTGTCCCCTCGACGATCACCAGTGGTGTACGGCCAGTGTAGGAGATCGCTCCCCACACCATGATGCCGGGTGTTGGCCCTGTGTGCCTCGGTCGTATGCAGTCCTGATTGTGGCGCTCACCTGCACGGCGCCAAACACGCATACGACCATCATTGGCACCAAGGCAGAAGCGACTCTCATCGCTGAAGACGACACGTCTCCATTCGTCCCTCCATTCACGCCTGTCGCGACACCACTGGAGGCGGGCTGCACGATGTTGGGGCGTGAGCGGAAGACGGCCTAACGGTGTGCAGGACCGTAGCCCAGCTTCATGGAGACGGTTGCGAATGGTCCTCGCCGATACCCCAGGAGCAACAGTGTCCCTAATTTGCTGGGAAGTGGCGGTGCGGTCCCCTACGGCACTGCGTAGGATCCTACGGTCTTGGCGTGCATCCGTGCGTCGCTGCGGTCCGGTCCCAGGTCGACGGGCACGTGCACCTTCCGCCGACCACTGGCGACAACATCGATGTACTGTGGAGACCTCACGTCCCACGTGTTGAGCAATTCGGCGGTACGTCCACCCGGCCTCCCGCATGCCCACTATACGCCCTCGCTCAAAGTCCGTCAACTGCACATACGGTTCACGTCCACGCTGTCGCGGCATGCTACCAGTGTTAAAGACTGCGATGGAGCTCCGTATGCCACGGGAAACTGGCTGACACTGACGGCGGCGGTGCACAAATGCTGCGCAGCTAGCGCCATTCGACGGCCAACACCGCGGTTCCTGGTGTGTCCGCTGTGCCGTGCGTGTGATCATTGCTTGTACAGCCCTCTCGCAGTGTCCGGAGCAAGTATGGTGGGTCTGACACACCGGTGTCAATGTGTTCTTTTTTCCATTTCCAGGAGTGTATTTCTCTTACTCATAAACAACTTTCTCACTTGTCAATAATAACAGAAAACTTTTTCCTTTGATTACGATGAAGAACGTTGTATGAAGTACAAAAAACTACAATTATAATGCAGATTTATTATGTTTGGGCCTGTAAACTGTGCCTGCATCAAAAGTAAATACACTCCTGGAAATTGAAATAAGAACACCGTGAATTCATTGTCCCAGGAAGGGGAAACTTTATTGACACATTCCTGGGGTCAGATACATCACATGATCACACTGACAGAACCACAGGCACATAGACACAGGCAACAGAGCATGCACAATGTCGGCACTAGTACAGTGTATATCCACCTTTCGCAGCAATGCAGGCTGCTATTCTCCCATGGAGACGATCGTAGAGATGCTGGATGTAGTCCTGTGGAACGGCTTGCCATGCCATTTCCACCTGGCGCTTCAGTTGGACCAGCGTTCGTGCTGGACGTGCAGACCGCGCGAGACGACGCTTCATCCAGTCCCAAACATGCTCAATGGGGGACAGATCCGGAGATCTTGCTGGCCAGGGTAGTTGACTTACACCTTCTAGAGCACGTTGGGTGGCACGGGATACATGCGGACGTGCATTGTCCTGTTGGAACAGCAAGTTCCCTTGCCGGTCTAGGAATGGTAGAACGATGGGTTCGATGACGGTTTGGATGTACCGTGCACTATTCAGTGTCCCCTCGACGATCACCAGTGGTGTACGGCCAGTGTAGGAGATCGCTCCCCACACCATGATGCCGGGTGTTGGCCCTGTGTGCCTCGGTCGTATGCAGTCCTGATTGTGGCGCTCACCTGCACGGCGCCAAACACGCATACGACCATCATTGGCACCAAGGCAGAAGCGACTCTCATCGCTGAAGACGACACGTCTCCATTCGTCCCTCCATTCACGCCTGTCGCGACACCACTGGAGGCGGGCTGCACGATGTTGGGGCGTGAGCGGAAGACGGCCTAAGGGTGTGCGGGACCGTAGCCCAGCTTCATGGAGACGGTTGCGAATGGTCCTCTCTGATACCCCAGGAGCAACAGTGTCCCTAATTTGCTGGGAAGTGGCGGTGCGGTCCCCTACGGCACTGCGTAGGATCCTACGGTCTTGGCGTGCATCCGTGCGTCGCTGCGGTCCGGTCCCAGGTCGACGGGCACGTGCACCTTCCGCCGACCACTGGCGACAACATCGATGTACTGTGGAGACCTCACGCCCCACGTGTTGAGCAATTCGGCGGTACGTCCACCCGGCCTCCCGCATGCCCACTATACGCCCTCGCTCAAAGTCCGTCAACTGCACATACGGTTCACGTCCACGCTGTCGCGGCATGCTACCAGTGTTAAAGACTGCGATGGAGCTCCGTATGCCACGGGAAACTGGCTGACACTGACGGCGGCGGTGCACAAATGCTGCGCAGCTAGCGCCATTCGACGGCCAACACCGCGGTTCCTGGTGTGTCCGCTGTGCCGTGCGTGTGATCATTGCTTGTACAGCCCTCTCGCAGTGTCCGGAGCAAGTATGGTGGGTCTGACACACCGGTGTCAATGTGTTCTTTTTTCCATTTCCAGGAGTGTACTTTGCTTACATAAAAGCGCAGAAGTTATGCCATCAACTAATTTTTATTAGTTATAAAATGCAATTGGCCGGCCGAGGTGGCCGAGCGGTTCTAGGAACTACAGTCTGGAACCGCACGACCGTTACGGTCGCAGGTTCGAATCCTGCCGCGGGCATGGATGTGTGTGATGTCCTTAGGTTAGTTAAGTTTAAGTAGTTCTAGGGGACTGATGGAATGCCGGACATTGCCACGCCGGACATTTGCCACACTTGCCCCTTCGCCAGGTAGCGATCCCTCAGGTAAGGGACGCCCATCCTCGTATTTCTTCTACCCGCTTTCAAACCGCCGTCTCCACATCTTACTCGATACAACCAGTACGTAAGGGACCTTCTTCTTCGACATCTTAGCGAAATACAGAGCTTCTTTTCCGAAATCGAAATATTTATATCTTTTGGGAAACGAAAGCAATTCCGATCATTATGTCAGTATGTAATTAGTTCTGCCAAGTATAAATACAGAGTCCTCTCTCTGTACGGTAGCTTCCTTTCACGCTTACTGACTGCGATAGAAACAGTCCAGCGCCACGGGAGCAACAAGAAAGGAACGCTGTAACCAGAATGCGAATGTACGCTAATCATTTCTTTTGGATAGCTGCATTTGTGCCTACTTTAATTACTACAACTGCATGCCCAAAAGACAATGAGGAAAGAAGAAATGGGTATGTGAATGTTTGAAAAGAAGAACGACATACTCCACATTAATTTACTCTCTAAAATCCGACATCCCTTGGGGCGAAACGTTAGTTAGTAAAGTGTAGCGGGACAATATTCAAAACATGACTGAAAGTACGTTCATAAACAGAAATAAGAACATCTATGATTGACATGTTATCTAAAGTCGACGTACAATTTTAAAATGTTAGAAACAAGGAAATGAAATAATACAGAACGCTATGCTTGTAACGTACGTTGTTCTACATTGTTTAGCTCTGGTATTTACAGGGTCACAGAGAAAGCATCCTATAATTTAGGTTAAGTAGTGTGTTAGCTTAGGGACTGATGACCTTAGCAGTTAAGTCCCATAAGATTTCACACACATTTGAAGAAAGCATCCTAGGTTTCGGATGGGAAAGCCGTAATTGTAATGATCTCCACTACAACAGAAACAAGAAGCACAACTTAAGGAAAAATAATGTAATGTGTATTCCAGCTCACAGGCGACATTGAAGCAGGTAGTTCCTGGACACAGGTTGTATTCGACCACCGGAATAAATTAATAATTGGCTGCTTTTACCAACATCCGGTCTCGGATGAAACAGTTGCTGAACATTTCAAAGAAAACTCGAGTCTCATCGCAAATAGGTACCCTACTCATACAACTATGGTTGGCAGTGACTTCAATCTACCTGCCGTATGTTGACAAAAATACATTTTCAGACCCTACTGTAGATAAAAAAACAACTTCCATAATTGTTCTAAATGCTTTTTATAAAATTATTTTGAACAATTAGTTCACGAGGCCATTCAAATTGTAAGTAGTTACGAAAACACACTTGATCTGTTAGCCACAAATAATGCTGAGCATCACGACGGGTACAGGAATTAGTGAAAACACAGTCGTTGCGAGGCTCAATTCCGTAACAAAGAAATTCACCAAAACTAAACGCGAAATACATATTTTTATAAAAGCAACTAAAAATTCGGTTGATGCCTTTCTAAGAGACAGTCTCCAATCCTTCCGAACTATGTAAGTGAAGACCATATGCGGCTTAAGTTCAAAGAAATAGTATCAACAGCACTCGAGAGATTCATACCAAATACATTAATATCAGACGGAATTGATCCCCCACGGTACACAAAACACGACAGAAAGCTGCTGCAGGAGCACCGAAAAAGGCACGTATAATTTAGACGAGCGCAAAATCTTCAGGATTGGTGAAGTTCTACTGTGGCTCAGAATTTGGTGCCGATTTCAATGCGAGATGCATTTAATAGTTTCCACAACGAAACTCTGTCTAGAAATGTGGCGAAAAATCCATAGAGATTCTGGTCCTGTGTTAAGAAAACCAGCGGAAAGCCTCAGCAAGTACCTGTACTGCGGGTCGGGCGGCGAGTGAAGAGGATGAGCAGGAGGTGGGGGAGGGGGAGGGGAGGGGGAGACAAGGGACCCAACCCTTCGGAGCAGGTAAAACCGTGGCAAATGTCCGCACACCGACTGATGACCTGAGAAGTTAAGCCCCATAGTTCGTAGAGCCATATATGCCATAAAATGCAATTTACATCCTGTAAGGATATAGAATACCCAATGGACCAACACAAACGATGTACAGATCTGATTAGGTGCAAAGCAACAAAAACTCTTTCTCATACATTCATATTTGTCTCTCTCCCTACCAGTGCTACCACTCCACCAATGTTTTTGTCGTGTTCAGTCCTGAGACTGGTTTGATGCACCTCTCCATGCTACTCTATCCTGTGCAAGCTCCTTCATCTCCCAGTACCTACTGCAACCTACATCCTTCTGAATCTGCTTGGTGTATTCATCTCTTGGTCTCCCTCTACGATTTTTACCCTCCACGCTGCCCTCCAATACCAAATTGGTGATCCCTTGATGCCTCAGAACATGTCCTACCAATCGATCCCTTCTTCTGGTCAAGTTGTGCCACAAACTTCTCTTCTCCCCAATCCTGTTCAATACTTCCTCATTAATTATGTGATCTACCCATCTAATCTTCAGCATTCTTCTGTAGCACCACATTTCGAAAGCTTCTATTCTCTTCTTGTCCAAACTACACTCCTGGAAATTGAAATAAGAACACCGTGAATTCATTGTCCCAGGAAGGGGAAACTTTATTGACACATTCCTGGGGTCAGATACATCACATGATCACACTGAAGAACCACAGGCACATAGACACAGGCAACAGAGCATGCACAATGTCGGCACTAGTACAGTGTATATCCACCTTTCGCAGCAATGCAGGCTGCTATTCTCCCATGGAGACGATCGTAGAGATGCTGGATGTAGTCCTGTGGAACGGCTTGCCATGCCATTTCCACCTGGCGCCTCAGTTGGACCAGCGTTCGTGCTGGACGTGCAGACCGCGTGAGACGACGCTTCATCCAGTCCCAAACATGCTCAATGGGGGACAGATCCATAGATCTTGCTGGCCAGGGTAGTTGACTTACACCTTCTAGAGCACGTTGGGTGGCGCGGGATACATGCGGACGTGCATTGTCCTGTTGGAACAGCAAGTTCCCTTGCCGGTCTAGGAATGGTAGAACGATGGGTTCGATGACGGTTTGGATGTACCGTGCACTATTCAGTGTCCCCTCGACGATCACCAGTGGTGTACGGCCAGTGCAAGAGATCGCTCCCCACACCATGATGCCGGGTGTTGGCGCTGTGTGCCTCGGTCGTATGCAGTCCTGATTGTGGCGCTCACCTGCACGGCGCCAAACACGCATACGACCTTCATTGGCACCAAGGCAGAAGCGACTCTCATCGCTGAAGACGACACGTCTCCATTCGTCCCTCCATTCACGCCTGTCGCGACACCACTGGAGGCGGGCTGCACGATGTTGGGGCGTGAGCGGAAGACGGCCTAACGGTGTGCGGGACCGTAGCCCAGCTTCATGGAGACGGTTGCGAATGGTCCTCGCCGATACCCCAGGAGCAACAGTGTCCCTAATTTGCTGGGAAGTGGCGGTGCGGTCCCCTATGGCACAGCGTAGGATCCTACGGTCTTGGCGTGCATCCGTGCGTCGCTGCGGTCCGGTCCCAGGTCGACGGGCACGTGCACCTTCCGCCGACCACTGGCGACAACATCGATGTACTGTGGAGACCTCACGCCCCACGTGTTGAGCAATTCGGCGGTACGTCCACCCGGCCTCCCGCATGCCCACTATACGCCCTCGCTCAAAGTCCGTCAACTGCACATACGGTTCACGTCCACGCTGTCGCGGCATGCTACCAGTGTTAAAGACTGCGATGGAGCTCCGTATGCCACGGCAAACTGGCTGACACTGACGGCGGCGGTGCACAAATGCTGCGCAGCTAGCGCCATTCGACGGCCAACACCGCGGTTCCTGGTGTGTCCGCTGTGCCGTGCGTGTGATCATTGCTTGTACAGCCCTCTCGCAGTGTCCGGAGCAAGTATGGTGGGTCTGACACACCGGTGTCAATGTGTTCTTTTTTCCATTTCCAGGAGTGTAGTTATCGTCCATGTTTCACTTCCATACATGGCTACACTCCATACAAATACTTTCAGAAATGACTTCTTGACACTTAAACCTACACTCGATGTTAACAAATTTCTCTTCTTCAGAAACGCTTTCCTTGCCATTGCCAGTCTACATTTTATATCCTCTCTACTTCGACCATCATCAGTTATTTTGCTCCCCAAATAGCAAATCTCCTTTACTACTTTAAGTGTCTCATTTCCTAATCTAATTCCCTCAGCATCACCCGACTTAATTCGACTACATTCCATTATCCTTGTTTTGCTTAGGATGTGGGTTGCAGTAGGTGCTGGGAGATGAAGGAGCTTGCACGGGATAGAGTAGCATGGAGAGCTGCATCAAACCAGTCTCAGGACTGAAGACCACAACAACAACAATGCCGTTCATTCCATTTGATTTTTGGAGTGAGACGTTATTGTGTCATTTTTATTTTTGTTAGCGTTTGTTGGCGTGCGTATTTAGTGACGTCATTCTCATTTTGTATACGCTGGAAGTAGCCGTTTCCGCCGTATTGTAGACGTCACGGATCAAAGTAGACTGATGGAATCGAACGCTACTGTAATGCCCTTCAGTCTTAGCTTATCATCTTTAGATATATTCTTATTCTGTACATTTTTGCTCCAGTTTTAATAAAATTTGATGCTGTTCGTTATCTCAAGACCTCAATTCCTATCTAACCATCTCGACTACCCTTCGCATTTTCTCAGGCATCCTACATTTCCCGCTACCTGCGTACTGCTGTCAGGGGACTTACGTCAGAATCAAAATTATACTCACTACGTAGTTACCTGTCACCATAAAAACCACGGGGAATGAGTGAGGTGCCTCGAGTTGGGTTAAGTAACGCGCAGTTTGTGGCTCGCCGCATACCGCATAACGAGTCGGCACGGCCTCGATGTGGCCGGGATAACGCGCAGGAGAAATACTCGCCTGGGCTGCGAGCCAGGGAGCCGAGTTATGGTCAGCTCCGGCTGGACAAGCCAAGGACTCCTCGGCGGCGGCGCCTGGCTGTAGCCTAGCTAGCTGCCGTCCGCTCCCACCAGCCGGCGTGTATGCAAACAAGGTGGCGCCGCCGTTCCACCGCCTGACGTCACACCGAGCGGCGCCAGAAACGCGGCCCTGATGAGCGAGCTGTCCCCCAGTGGACGGAAGCGTGTAGGTGCGGCCGAAAGTACCAGACGCCCTAAACTGCAATGCATGCCCAGTTGACGAAGGATCCCCACCCAAAGACTGGAAAGTTGGACGGCTCACACCAGCATTCAAGAAGGAGTAGGAGTTCAAAATGGTTCAAATGGCTCTGAGCACTATGGGATTCAACTTCTGAGGTCATCAGTCCCCTAGAACTTAGAACTAGTTAAACCTAACTAACCTAAGGACATCACACACATCCATGCCCGAGGCAGGATTCGAACCTGCGACCGTAGTGGACTCGCGGTTCCAGACTGCAGCGCCTAGAACCGCGCGGCCACTTGGGAGTAGGAGTAATCCACTAAATTAGAGGCCCACACCATTAACGTCGATATACGGCAGGATTCTGGAACATATACCGGCTCATCCAAAAGCCAGCATAAATTTGAAAACTTAATAAACCACGGAATAATGCAGATAGAGACGTAAAAATTGACACACATGCTTGGGATGACATCCGGTTTTATTACAACCGCGCGCTCCCATATTGCTAGATGCGTAAAAGACCTCTTGCGGGCGTCGTTTGGTGATGATCGTGTGCTCAGCCGCCACTTTCATCATGCTTGGCCTCCCAGGTCCCCAGACCCCAGTCCGTGCGATTATTGGCTTTGGGGTTACCTGAAGTCGCAAGTGTATCGTGATTGACCGACACCTCTAGGGATGCTGAAAGACAACATCCGACGCCAATGCCTCACCATAACTCCGGACATGCTGTACAGTGCTATTCACAACATTATTCCTCGACTACAGCTATTGTTGAGGAATGATGGTGGACAAAATATTTCCTGTGAAGAACATCATCTTTGCTTTGTCTTACTTTGTTATGCTAATTATTGCTATTCTGAACAGATGAAGCGCCATCTGTCGTACATTTTTTGTCCTTTTGTATTTTTTTGGTTCTAATAAAATCCCAAACATTCCAAGCATGTGTGTCAATTTGTACCTCTCTATCTAAATTATTCCGTGATTTATTCAGTTTTCAAATTTATACTGAATTTTTGATCACCCTGTATCTCGAAGAGAACGGTCTATTCACACACTGTAAACACGGATTTAGAAAACATTGTTCTTGTGAAATAAAACTAGCTCTTTACTCATACGAATTGTTGAGTGCTGCCGGCATGTGTGGCCGAGTGGTTCTAGGTGCTTCAGTCTGGAACTGCGTGACCGCTACGGTCGCAGGTTCGAATCCTGCCTCGGGCATGGATATGTGTGATGTCCTTAAGTTAGTTAGGTTTAAGTAGTTCTAAGTTCTAGGGGACTGATGACCTCAGATGTTAAGTCCCATAGTGCTCAGAGCCATTTGGCCCATTTTGTTGAGTGCTATTGACAAGAAATTTCAAATTGATTCCGTATTTCTAGATATCCAGAAGGCTTTTGACACTGTACCACACAAGCGGTTTGTACTGAAATTGCGTGCTTATAGAATATCGTCTCGGTTACGTGGCTCGATTCGTAATTTCCTGTCAGAGACTTCACAATTCCAAGTAATTGACGGAAAGTCATTGAGTAAAACAGAAGTGATTGTTGAAGTTCCACAAGGTAGCGTTATAGGCCCTCTGCTGTTCCTTATCTATACAGGGTGGTCCATTGATCGTGACCGGGCCAAGTATCTCACGAAATAAGCGTCAAACGAAAAAAACTACAAACAACGAAACTTGTCTTGCATGAAGGGGGAAACCAGATGGCGCTATGGTTGGCCCGCTAGATGGCGCTGCCATAGGTCAAACGGATATCAACTCCTTTTTTTAAAAAATAGGAACCCCCATTTTTTATTACATATTCGTGTAGTACGTAAAGAAATATGAACGTTTTAGTTGGACCACTTTTTCGCTTTGTGATAGATGGAGCTGTAATAGTCACAAACGTATAAGTACGTGGCATTACGTAACATTCCGCCAGTACACTGGACTCGCATTCGGGAGGACGACGGTTCAATCCCGCGTCCGGCCATCCTGATTTAGGTTTTCCGTGACGTCCCTAAATCGCTCCAGGCAAATGCCGGGATGGTTCCTTTGAAAGGGCGCGGCCGACTACCTTTCTCTTCCTTCCCTAATCCGATGAGACCGATGACCTCGCTGTCTGGTCTCCTCCCACAAAAACAACCCAACCCATTCCGCCAGTGCGGACGGTAAACCTCTGTCAACCCCTGCAACGAGATCAATGATCGCCGCAAAACACCAGGACTCCTCGTGGGGCTAGGGGGAAGCAACAGGGTAAACCTGCTTGTGGATTTTGCATTCTGGAGGGCTCCTGACGTGAACGCGCAAACGAAAAAACAAATTAATTGCGTAATCTTACTTTTTCAAGGTGAGAATTAAAATTTTGTACATTACTTGTATTGGCAATTGCGTATATGGGACACCATCAGCTGTAAAAATGAATGACCCCAGTCAAAATTTGTGCCAGACCGGGGTTCGAACCCAGATTCCCCAATTATTGCGAGAGGTCGCTTTACTTTTTTTTTTTTTTTTTTTTTTTTTGCATTTGGTTCGTTGTTGTTCGTTCTTTTTGGTCCTAGCGGACGTCACATAACATCCGTTGAAGCTCATGTTTGATCTCCTCACTCAGTCTTTTTATTACAGAGACCAGCCAGATCTCTGACCGAACACGCTGAGTTACCATGCCGTCACACTCGGCTATCAGTGCACGATCACTGCCACACTCAAACTTACATACGTCACCGACCACGTGTCTACAACCTGGACTCATACACCAGTTATGTACCGGGTGATCAAAAAGTCAGAATAAAATTGAAAACTGAATAAATTACGGAATAATGTAGATAGAGAGGTACAAATTGACACACGTGCTTGGAATGACATGGGGTTTTATTAGAACAAAAAAAAAACAAAGTTCACAAAATGTCAGACAGATGGCGCTGGACAGCAAAACGTCAGTGACTGCGCGTGACAATCGTGTATAAAAGGAGCTGTAATGAGAGAGAGAATCAAATGCGCCAGCAGTCGCAGAATGTTGACGTTACCTGAAAAGGCGCTGTTAGTAAAGCTGTGTTATCAGAATGGGGAATGTGCTAGTTCAGCGTTACGATCTTATCGCCATGGGAAGAGGATTCGAACGGGTAAAGGTCCGTTGACAAATGCAGCTGTGGCGAGAATGATCTCGAAGTTCGAAGCCACGTGTTGTTTAGACGATAGATCCCGTAGTGGCACACCGAGCACAAGGTCTAATGCTGCTGAGGCAGTTCAGGACGAAATGGAGACTAGAGGGTTCGTCTATGCACGGGGAAGTCAGCGCTCGTGCAGTCGCACGTCGCACCGGCATTCCATGCACTACTGTTTGGTTGACACTTAGGCGTACCCTCCGATGCTATCCGTACAAAATCCATCGGCATCATGAATTGTTACCTGACGATTTAGTGAAGCGGAGGGCATTTACGGTGTGGGCGTTTCAAAAGATGGCGGAAGATGACGATTGGTTGAGTAACGGGTTGTGGACCGACGAAGCCCATTTCACGCTCCGAGGGTCTGTCAACGCCCACAACTGCAGAATTTGGGCTACCGAAAATCCTAGAACTGTCGTGTAAACTCCATTGCACGATGAGAAAGTCACGGTATGGGTTGGATTTACCACATCTACCGTTATCGGGCCCTTCTTCTTCGAGGAAATGCGTGAATGCGTGATTCTGGTTTTGTAACTGCTACCGTGACGGGCGAGAGGTACGCCTATATGTTACAGAATCGCATCATCCCCAGCCTGGCTGATAAACACCTGCTGGAACGTACGATGTTTATGCAGGATGGCGCACCACCCCATATTGCTAGACGCGTGAAAGATCTCTTGCGGGCGTCGTTTGGTGATGATCGTGTGCTCAGCCGCCACTTTCGTCACGCTTGGCCTCCCAGGTCCCCAGACCTCAGTCCGTGCGATTATTGGCTTTGCGGCTACCTGAAGTCGCAAGTGTATCGTGATCGACCGACATCTCTACGGATGCTGAAAGACAACATCCGACGCCAATGCCTCATCATAACTCCGGACACGCTTTACAGTGCTGTTCACAACATTATTCCTCGACTAGAGCTATTGTTGAGGGATGATGGTGGACATATTGAGCATTTCCTGTGAAGAACATCATCTTTGCTTTGTTTTACTTTGTTATGCTAATTATTGCTATTCTGATCAGATGAAGCGCCATCTGTCGGACATTTTTTGAACTTTTGTATTTTTTTGGTTCTAATAAAACCCCATGTCATTCCAAGCATCTGTGTCAATTTGTACCTCTCTATCTACATTTTTAATTGAGAGTTGCTTGTCCGGTGTCGGTAGATAATTACGCTATTGCGGTGCCTACGTCATTCCGAATTACGATGCGAAGTTCCATCGTAATTCAGAATAACACGGCGATATCGTATTAAAATTCTGTGTGATTTGGTAGGAAAACATATGTAAAATATGGTAGGAGAAAGCTGGGAAACGAGAGATTGAGGTAGGTTTGGCAGGGCAGGCGCGAGATTTCGGCTGGTTCGGCGCTATCTACACGACATCCTCAGGTGCGGCTGCGCGCCACGGGACACCGCGAACCGAAGCGCCCGCTGGTACACGGAGCTTAAGCCGCGGCTTCCTGCGCGCTGTTTGCGCAGACACGCGACCGTTGAAAGCGCCCACTCAGCCTTATCGCTGTCCAAACAGCGCAGCCTCCAGAGTTCCAGGGACGCGACGTAACACCTGAACCCCGTCGCTCCCGCCACACTGAGAGCCTAGCGTGAATATTACCGGATCATCAGCTTGCTTGCAAGACAGGGAAGCTTTTTTTGTCTTCGACTTTCAATCGGTCGCGAAATTAAAACCCAGTGAAGATTCAGCGAAGCTCTTCATAGATGTTGCTCACTGTCTCCACTATGTGCGTCTAATGCGTTAAGTCGTTCTTTTCAATTCTAAAGGCGGAGTGAGTACATAAAGATGCCTGGAAAAATGTATCTCCCGCCAAGGGCGACGTTTTGTTGAGCGATTTCGCCTGATTTCATGCAGCCCACAAACGCAACTGTCAAACATTGCCTTCTTCATGGCAATTCTCGGCCGAGCACTGCAGGGGTACTGAAGACTCTCCTGCATTTTTGATGGAAAGTGTTCCATCACTCACCGTTACAGAGTTGCGCTCTACCAAAACTACGGATCGGTAGTTTTGATACAATACATAAACGAAATAGTAAATTGCTGCATTATTGGGAAGATCAGTTTGGATTCCGTAGAAATACTGAAACACGTGAGGCGATACTGACCTTACGACATATCTTAGAAGAAAGATTAAGGAAAGGCAAACCTACGTTTCTGGCATTTGTAGACTTAGAGCAAGCTTTTGACAATGTTGACTGGAATACTCTCTTTCAAATTCTAAAGGTGGCAGGGGTAAAATACAGGGAGCGAAAGGCTATTTACAATTTGTACAGAAACCAGATGGCAGTTATAAGAGTCGAGGGGCATGAAAGGGAAGGGAGTGAGACAGGGTTGTAGCCTCTCGCCGATGTTATTCAATCTGTATATTGAGCAAGCAGTAAAGGAAACAAAAGAAAAATTCGGAGTAGGTATTAAAATCCATGGAGAAGAAATAAAAACTTTGAGGTTCGCCGATGACATTGTAATTCTGTCAGAGACAGCAAAGGACTTGGAAGAGCAGTTGAATGGAATGGACAGTGTCTTGAAAGGAGGATATAAGATGAACATCAACAAAAGCAAAACAAGGATAATGGAATGTAGTCGAATTAAGTCGGGTGATGCTGAGGGAATTAGATTAGGAAATGAGACAAAGTAGTAAAGGAGTTTTGCTATTTGGGGAGCAAAATAACTGATGATGGTCGAAGTAGAGAGGATATAAAATGTAGACTGGCAATGGCAATGAAAGCGTTTCTGAAGAAGAGAAGTTTGTTAACATTTAGTATAGATTTAAGTGTCAGGAAGTCGTTTCTGAAAGTATTTGTGTGCAGCGTAGCCATGTATGGAAGTGAAACATGGACGATAACTAGTTTGGACAAGAACAGAATAGAAGCTTTCGAAATGTGGTGCTGCAGAAGAATGCTGAAGATTAGATGGGTAGATCACATAATTAATGAGGAGGTATTTAATAGGATTGGGGTGAAGAGAAGTTTGTCGCACAACTTGATAAGAAGAAGGGATTGGTTGGTAGGACATGTTCTGAGGCATCAAGGGATCACCAATTTAGTATTGGAGGGCAGCGTGGAGGGTAAAAATCGTAGAGGGAGACCAAGAGATGAATACACTAAGCAGATTCAGAAGGATGTAGGTTGCAGTAGGTACTGGGAGATGAAGAAGCTTGCACAGGATAGAGTAGCATGGAGAGGTGCATCAAACCAGTCTCAGGATTGAACACCACAACAACATTGGTGGAGTGGTAGCACTGGTAGGGAGAGACACAAATATGAATGAATGAGAAAGAATTTTTGTTGCTTTGCACCTAATCAGATCTGTACATCGTTTGTGTTAGTCCATTGTGTATTCTATATCCTTACAGAATGTAAGGATATGTAAATTCCCTCAGCGTCACCTGACTTAGTTCGATTACATTCCATTATCCTTGTTTTGCTTTTGTTGATGTTCATCTTATACCCTCCTTTCAAGACACTATCCATTCCGTTCAACTGCTCTTCCAAGTCCTTTGCTGTCTCTGACAGAATTACAATGTCATCGGCAAACCTCAAAGTTTTTATTTCTTCTCCATGGATTATACCTCCTTGACAATATACCATAGATGAATTCTTGAATAGGAATAACTAAATCTGTAAATATAGTATATGCATTTTATGCCATTTAAGGTAATGGGGTAAATAATAGAAATATAAATCCTTAACTCTGTATTGTAATACATATACAAAAATCTTGTTTCACATGTGCATTTCTTGTGCACTTGACACGCTCCACATCATAACGGCTACCGTACCGTGCGATTGATCAATGGAACACGCAACTAACTAACTAACTAACTTACTTACTAACTAACCATAGGAATCGGACATTTCCCTTGACCTACTAGCTCAACTGCAGCTACCAGTACCCAAAAACCAACACCTACAACCCAGGAACGGGGAATCGGACATTTCACGTGGCCTACATAGCTCAACTGGAGCTGTCAGTACCCAACAACTAACACCCACAACTCCAGAAAGTGTAACCAATATCCCAACAACTCAAAAATCCAAATACCCCATATTCACTACATGAATTAAAGACAACCGACCTACCATAAATATACAACACACTAAACATCACAATTAATGTAGAATAAAATCAAAACAAAAGATATTTACCGACAAAAGCCTCCTGCAAAGCCACCTCGGTTGGCCACCACGCACACACACACACACACACACACACACACACACACACACACACACACCGGCAACGCCATATATACACGTCCCTTGTGCCAGCCGTCAGCCGTCTGAACTCTCGTCAAGGTCATGTTGTTGCCACAGACGTGACACCTAACATATTCAGCAATAAGACCGAAAATCTCCAGAAACTGTATGACAGACAAAAATCATCACCTATCTCAGAACTTAATGATACACTCGTGAACGTCACTGTCATATACCCAACAAAAGGCAATAAAAAAAATTTAGACTTCTTTCCGCACAACAAACATCAAACTAATCGGACCTAACAAAAACGACAAACACATAAACAAAACAAAACCCTTAATAACTCACTGAAAACTCTTCGACAACCCACGTTATCGCAACAACTACCTACAATCTTACTCAATGACGTTTAACGGTGTCCTTGGCGCGTTGCTCGCTAAATCACATATAATTTAACCATTTTCCGTCATCCTCCCATAGTTTAGACTAGTTCTTTAAGTACATATTGACCTATGTCGGTCAATTGTATTAAGTGTGTTGACCAGAGCTATGTTCGCCAAGTCACACTTTAGCTTTGAGCATAATTGACCTATGTCGGTCAATAGTATTTAAGTGTATTGACTGGAGCTATGTTCGCCAAGTCACACTTTAGCTTTAAGCATATTTCCGCTGTCATTCCCTAAGTTGAATGGCAATGGTCTCCAGGCCCGAATTACGACGGCAGTGGTCCACACACAGTTTTTGCAGCATGTGTGTGGATCACCTCCGTGAAGGCAAGTTGAGTACCCCATTGCCGCCACATTATCCCCTACTATAGTGTTTTCTGCAACTCATAACCATAACTTCGCCAAGAAGCTCAATCAGGCACGTGCATTAGTTTTTGACTTGATTCTAGACCATTTTAGGTCAAATATACTAATCTTGAATAATGACCATCTAATGTATATGGCCCATGAAACTTCCTGGCAGCTTAAAACTGTGTGCCCGACCGAGACTCAACCTCGGGACCTTGCCAGCGAAAGGCAAAGGTCCCGAGTTCGAGTCTCGGTCGGGCACACAGTTTTAATCTGCCAGGAAGTTTCATATCAGCGCACACTCCGCTGCAGAGTGAAAATCTCATTCTGGAAACATCCCCCAGGCTGTGGCTAAGCCATGTCTCCGCAATATACTTTCTTTCAGGAGTGCTAGTTCTGCAGGTTCGCAGGAGAGCTTCTGTAAAGTTTGGAAGGTAGGAGACGAGCTACTGGCAGAAGTAAAGCTGTGAGTACCGGGCGTGAGTCGTGCTTCGATAGCTCAGTTGGTAGAGCACTTGCCCGCGAAAGGCAAAGGTCCCGAGTTCGAGTCTCGGTCGGGTACACAGTTTTAATCTGCCAGGAAGTTTCATATCAGCGCACACTCCGCTGCAGAGTGAAAATCTCATTCTATATGGCCCATATTGCCGGATGTTACAGATTAGATATGGACTTGTTCATAATTTCAATCATGACCATTTGTGTGCTTAGTCAATAGGATGTTCATGCGTTGTAACCATAGCTAAGCAAGTGCTTAACAATTACGTCTTAAAAAAATTTCTAGACCTTGTCGTAATAATGACGGTGTTGGCTTTATATTATCCTTCCCACTCCCATGTTCGTTTTAGGTGATTAAACTTCATGCTTAAGCACAAAAATTTTCCTACATAGGCCACACCTTGTAAGCACGTGATGTCTTCTTCATATCAAGACCAATGAATACTTCATAAATGTTAAGACAGTCGATCTAAGTACGTTCTGCACGCCATTTTCCTCAGCTATACCTTTTGCTTCACTTTACTAGTAAATTCAAGCTCAGGAGTTAAGTTCACGTCTTTTCCCAACAAGAAACTATCATACAGGTTATGCGCAGGCGCAAGGTATTGTGTCCACCTAGGCGGGCCTCACGACGCTACGGTCAGTTCCAGTACAGCACTCGTGGCTGCCGCATCGCGGTCGCGAAGTGGGGCCGAGGCAGTGCCAGATAAGTTTTATAGTTTTACGATAATTTATGGATTTGTGGGGCAACGGCCTTGCCGCAGTGGATACACCACTTCCCGTGAGATCACCGAAGTTAAGCGCTGTCGGGCGTGGCCGGCACTTGGATGGGTGACCATCCAAGCCGCCATGCACTGTTGCCATTTTTCGGGGTGCACTCAGCTTCGTGATGCCAATTGAGGAGCTACTCGACCGAATAGTAGCGGCTTCGGTCAAGAATACCATCGTAACGACCGGGAGAGAGGTGTGCTGACCACACGCCCCTCCTATCCGCATCCTCACATGAGGATGACACGGCGGTCGGATGGTCTCGATGGGCCACTTGTGGCATAAAGACGGAGGGGGATGGATTTGTAGTTTTAGCTTGACGATCTCCACTATGGTCAAACGATAGATACTGTTATTCTGCAGAAGGTTGGGTTATCCCGACTGAAACCTAGGTAAATTTCTAAGCAAACGGGGCAACTGAGGCTGTTCATTATTAAAATTAAAATTAATACGTACAATCAAAACCAATTAACACGATGACAACCAAAACCCAGATGAACCCAGTTACACACATCAAACTCAGCACGTCCGCATCCACCACCAGAGGGCACCATCAAATACAACAACACGACATCTACAAACACAACCAACTCAAAAACGCCGGCCGGGGCGGCCGAGCGGTTCTAGGCGCTACAGTCTGGAACCGCGCGACCGCTACGGTCGCAGGTTCGAATCCTGCCTCGGGCATGGATGTGTGTGATGTCCTTAGGTTAGTTAGGTTTAAGTAGTTCTAAGTTCTAGGGGACTGATGACCACAGCTGTTAAGTCCCATAGTGCTCAGAGCCATTATGAACTCAAAAACCACGCGTCGTAGTGTCGTTACACATCAACGCGTCATTGCGTCACGGGTCAAAGCAGACGAGTGGAATCAATTTCGTTGTACGTCTACAGTATTTCTTGGGATGTAGATTCTGGTGAGAACGGATCTGTAGAGTATCCCGAGGCCTGGGTTACTTTGTGAGTTGCCGGAGCGGTATCGAAAGCTTCAGTTAACGCCCAGTAACCCCGGCCAGATGTTTGCTCGGGCGCAGCTCCCAGTGAGCTGGGCGAAGTTGCGTGCCCTCTCCCACGTACGTAGTGACACGCGGCGGCCCACCTTGCCCCCCCCCCCCCCCCCCCCACACACGCACGCAACACTTCCACCGTTGCGTAAGAAGTGCGCGTGCGAAAATAAACGTACACTTGCAGGCGAGCACAGGCGCCGCTAAAGATAGGGCGGGTGCATGCATTCTGCCGTGCGGTAGCCAACAAGGACAGCCACTGTTATGTGATGTACGGGCGAGCAAACACGCCTGCGAAAACGCCGCGCTATGACGGCTTCTGGCCGCATGTTAAACTACTGGCCATTAAAATTGCTACACCAAGAAGAAATGCAGATGATAAACGGGTATTCGTTGGGCAAATATATTATACTAAAACTGACATGTGATTACATTTTCACGCAATTTGCGTGCATAGATCCTGAGATATCAGTACCCACAACAACCACCTCTGGCCATAATAACGGCCTTGATACGCCTGGGCATTGAGTCAAACACAGCTTGGATGGCGTGTACAAGTACAGCTGCCCATGCAGCTTGGCGACACGATACCACAGTTCATCAAGAGTAGTGACTGGCGTATTGTGACGAGCCAGTTGCTCGGTCACCATTCACCAGACGTTTTCAATTGATGAGCGATCTGGAGAATGTGCTGGCCAGGGCAGCAGTCGAACATTTTCTGTATCCAGAAAGGCCCATATAGGACCTAAAACATGCGGTAGTGCATTCTCCTACTAAAATGTAGGGTTTCGCGGGGATCGAATGAAGGGTAGAGCCACGGGTCGTAACACATCTGAAATGTAACGTCCACTGTTGAAAGTGCCGTCAATGCGAACAAGAGGTGACCGAGGCGTGTAACCAATGGCATCCCGTACCATCACGCCGGGTGATACGCCAGTATGGCGATGACGAATACACGTTTCCAATGTGCGGTCACCGCGATGTCGCCAAACACGGATGCGACCATCATGATGCTGTAAATAGTGTTGTGGCGTAACAAGACAGCTACGCCACACTGAAGTAGCCGAAAGGCACGCGTAATCTCACTTAGGCTAGATAGAGGCCTGAAACAGGATACGTAATGAATGGTAGCAAGAAAAGTACGTAGCTGCTATTATACTTAACTTTTAATCCTTCATTTGTTACAATGTTCTTGATGAGACATTTCATACGATAACTATCAAACTATGTAAGGCTAATGGCGCCTTGCTAGGTCGTAGCCATGGACTTAGCTGAAGGCTATTCTAACTGCCTCTCGGCAAATGAGAGAAAGACTTCGTCAGTGTAGTCGCTAGCAAAGTCGTCGTACAACTGGGGCGAGTGCCTGTCCGTATCTCGAGACCTGCCTTGTGGTGGCGCTCGGTCTGCGATCACACAGTGGCAACACGCGGGTCCAACATGTACTAAATGGACCGCGGCCGATTTAAAGCTACCACCTAGCAAGTGTGGTGTCTGGCGGTGACACCACAAATAGAACCTGGATTCATCCGAAAAAATGCGTTTTGCCATTCGTGCACCCAGGTTCATCGTTGAGTACACCATCGCAGGCGCTCCTGTCTGTGATGCAGCGTCAAGGGTAACCGCAGCGACGGTCTCCGAGCTGGTAGTCCATGCTGCTGCAAACGTCGTCGAACTGTTCGTGTAGATGGTTGTTATCTTGCAAACGTCCCCATCTGTTGACTCAGGGATCGAGACGTGGCTGCACGATCCGTTACAGCCATGCGGATTAGATGCCTGTCATCTCGACTGCAAGTGGTACGAGGCCGTTGGGATCCAGCACGGTGTTCCGTATTACCCTCCTGAACCCACAGATTGCGTATTCTGCAAACAGTCATTGGATCTCGACCAACGCGAGCAGCATGTCGCGATACGATTAACCGCAATCGCGATAGGCTACAATCCGACCTTTATCAAAGTCAGAAAGGTGATGGTACGCATTTCTCCTCCTTATACGAGACATCACATTAACGTTTCACCAGTCAACGCCGGTCAACTACTGTTTGTGTATGAGAAATCGGTTGGAAACTTTTCTCATGTCAGCACGTTGTAGGTGTCTCCACCGGCGCCTACGTTGTGTGAATGCTATGAAATGCTAAACATTTCCATATCACAGCATCGTCATCCTGTCAGTTAAATTTCGCGTCTGTAGCACGTCACCTCCGTGGTGTAGCAATTTTAATGGCCAGAAGTGTAAAAGTGTCTCGGACGACGTCTTTACTTTGCCGAGCCAAAACTTAATGGATCACTAGTGATGGGAACAATCGAATGAAAACTGTGGATACTGTTGGTTGCTGGAAAACAATCGACTCTTTCGGTTGTAGTTTTACGTACCAGTTGAGTTATTACGTCATTGTTTTCATCGAAAACAGTGTAATGGAGCAACCGGACGAAACAGTAGGCGCTATCCGGCGCATTCACTTCTTAGAGGAAACATTCGATCGTTTTGCCATTGTTAAATTGTTACTGTTGACTACACTCTGTTATCATCTGTCGTCACTGTATCTGCCGTTTCGATGTTTGCTCTCCACTGGCTGCCAGTAAGTAGCTCTCAGTTTTCTGTCCATGTTTATGAATAGCCATTTCTCTTAACAGCGAACTCTATGTCTGGATCGGAATGCCGAAACGCGCGGTGGCATGAGATATGAAGTCATATGAGTGGATAAATGGTGATCCTCATTGAAAGTTCAGTACTATGTAAGTGCAAGAATAATTCATATATGTAACTATACAGGGTGTCAGGAGAAAAGGTTAGAGGGGTGATGTATTAGTGATGCTGAACAAAAGCGTCGTATGAAGATACTTCCTATTTTTAACAGTTTCCGAGGCAACCAATGGAAGCAGTGGCGAAGCAGGACAAATGCAGCCGATAGTAAATGGAACACTGTGATCTAATGTTTTGTTTAGTGGTGTACGTCTCCCTACAAACGATGTTGAAAAAGGCCACAGTCTGCTACACTGCTTTCTGTAGTTGCGGCTCCGGGAGGAGAATAGGCTGCCATTCCTCCACAGATATTAAGACGCCTGATTGAAAGTGTCCCTAATGGACCATTTCTTCACAGATATTAAGACACCTAACTGAAAGTACCCCGAGCAGAGCTCAACCCGTTACAAAGGCGTTAATATCCACTAATATTTGTCCGTATACTTTTGACCGTTTGTATGTCGCTTTTAACGGCGGTCTAGATATTCGAAATGTGGTGAGGACGATTATTATTGTCCATTGATGATGAGATGGCAATCAGCCACGGGGATGAAACTCATATAGGGACTTCTGGCAACACGGCCTTGGTTCGCTGCCACGCCACTTGGAGCGCTGCATTGTATCAATCCATTATATCGCTTTCTTATTGGCTGATTTTTAGTCATCCAGCCTGTTTTCGTTGTCACATAAGTTGGATTCATCAGATTGTGCTTCCGATCACGACTTCTCGTGTGTACTGCACCGTCCCGAAGTGGAGCCGTGGCCTTAGGGATGGTATCTGAACACCAAATGCCAGTGACACTGTCAAAGCCCATATAACACTGCCGACCCCGTAGAGCAACGGGACTGTGTTAGGAGGAAGAAGTTGAAGAAGAAGAAGAAGAAGAATAGAATAGCCAATATCTCAATAAGTAATTATTTCCAGACATATTTTTGATTGTTATTCTTTCTCTCTTCGACCAGTGGTATCTCCCAGTATAACACCTAACGCTATCTAAAGATCATCTCAAGACCGAAACCTGCAAAGCTTTTACACGCACGTGTCATCACGAGCTATTTCATGCAGCATGGCCAGTTCTACGATCAGCTGGCAGGTGTCACCATGGGTGGTGCACTTAGTCCAGTGATGCTCAACTTCTTCACGAAACATTTCGAAGCAGGCGCTGGACTTGGCACCTTGTAAACCAAGGTGTGGTCCAAATTCGTCGATGACACCATCGTTTTATGGAGCCATGGTGAGGAAACAGCTCAGTGACTTCCTAAGCCTCCTGAACAGCCTCCGTGCCAACTTAAAATTTACCGTGGTGGTAGAAAAGTACCGACAGCAACCCTTTCTAGATATGCTCGTCACTAGGGATGGTGAAAACCTGGGATACAGCGGATATCGAAAACCAACGTACACGGACTGATACCTGCGCAATCTGTCTAATCATCACACGACCAAGAAACGAGGCATGATTAATAGGCGCGATTAATACGCTCGTGACGTGATGAAGACGGATATGTGAGACGCAGCACTTCAGACGCGAGATGCGACAACTAGAATGTGGTTCAGAGGAGCAGTGGGTACTCCATCAGTCACAGAACAAAGCTCTCTACGGAGTGACACATCGGAAAAAGAAATGTCGGGTACGGCCTGTCTGTCATACATTCCCAGAGTGGCGGACAGAATCGGCCATACATTGTGCAACCACGTTGTAAAGACAATTCATAAACCGACAAAGAACAACAAAGAATCTCTCAGATCGGCAAACGAGAGAAGGGACCCACTTGCAATGCCGGGAACATACCACACACCATGTACATGCGAAAAAGTCTGTGCTGGAATGACTGGACGAGCGATTAACACCAGGATCACCGAACATAAGCGGCAATGGAATTTGGAACAGGTGGAGAAATCGGCCATGGCAGAGTACACCATGTGTGAGACCAAGCACACAGTAAAATTCGCCGACACCGCTGTAGAGTCGAGTAGAGCTCTCACACCCGCTTGTTCAGGGAAGCCGTAGAAAAACACGAATATGAGAACAGCTTCGACAACAAAGAAGAAAGCTTCAACGTGAACGACTCCTGGATTCTCGTGCTGCAGCTAACGAACGTCGCATGTAGCAATGACCACGGAAAAGCCCTTGGACTATGCGCTCCTGGTACATATACACTGAACAGCCAAAGAAATTGGTACACCTGTGTAATATCGTGTAGGGCCCCGTGAACACGCAGAAGTGCCGCAACACGACGTGGCATGGACTCGACTGATGGCTGAAGTAGAGCTGGAGGGAAATGACAACACGAATCCTGCTGGGCTGTCCATAAATCCGTAAGAGTACAAGGGGGTGGAACTCTCTTCTGAACAACACGTTGCAAAGTATCCCACATATGCACAGTTATCTTCGTGAATGGGGAATTTGGTGGCAAGCGAAACAGTTTAATCTCAGACGACTGTTCCTGGAGCCACTCTGTAGAAATTGTGAATGTAAGGAGCGTCGCATTGTCCTACTGGAATTGGCCAATTCCGTCTGAATGCACAATCGACGTTAATGGATTAATGGATGCAGGCGATCAGCCGGGATGCTTACGCACGTGTAGCCTGTCAGAGTCGGATCTAGACGTACCAGGGGTCCCATATCACTCCAACTGCACACGCGCCACACCGTTACAGAGCCTCCACCAGCTTCAACAGTCCCCTGCTGACATGCTGGGTCCATGGCTTCATGAAGTTGTTTGCATACCCGTACACGTCCATCCGCTCAATACACTCTGAAACGAGCCTTGTCCAACGAGGAAACATGTCTCCAGTCATTAACAGTCCAATGTCGGTGTTTACGGTCCCAGGCGAGGAGTAAAGCTTCGTGTCGTACAGTCATGATGGGTACTCGAGTGGGCCTTCAGCTCCGAAAGGCCATATCGGTGATGTTTCGTTGAAGGGTTCGCACGCTGACACTTGCTGATGGCCCCACGTTGAAATCTGCAGCAATTTGCGGAAGGATTGCACTTCTGTCACGTTGAACGAGTCTCTTCGGTCGCCGTTGGTCCCGTTCTTGCAGGATCTTTTTCCGGCAGCAGCGATGTCGGAGAGTTAATGTTTTAGATGATTCCTGATATTCACAGTATACTCGTGAAATGGTCGTACAGGAAAATCGCCACTTCATTGCACCTCGGAGATGCTGTGTCCCATCGCTCGTGCGCCAACTATAACACCACGTCAAACTCACTTAAATCTTGATAACCTGCCATTGCAGCAGCAGTAATCCGTCTAACAAGTGCGCCAGACACTTGTCTCATATAGGCGGGCGTTGCCGACCGCAGTGCCGTATTCTGCCTGTTTACATATCTCTGTATTTTAATACGCACGCCTATACCAGATTGTTTGGCGTTTCAGTGTAATTGTGCGGTCGCGAGTTCGGCTCCAGTTCTCTACCGGCAATGGAGGGTTAAACTTTGGCAATGCCAGCCGCTCGTATTGGCGAAACGCCAGAAAAATCCTCATACGCGAGACAGAAGCCAACAGGCAATTCATCAACAAGTGGCTAGGAAAGCCTTAACAGTTCTGCAGTAGTGAATTAATTCGTCACGTCAAGGAAAATGTCCCAGTTCTCAGTACGCTGTAGAAGTCGTCATGGATTTCTCCGCCCATTTCGGATAAGATATATAGAGTCTAATTGAGACGTTATATTCATTATGGACCATCGTGCTGACCCTCCTCGGTTATCTTGGAGCCGCTGCGACCCGGTAAACGGTCTAAAGTACAGGGTGATCAGAGAGTAACATCGAGACTGGAACCTCGGCAAACTCCAAACAAATTGCCTGTAGCGCAATGCGGGTCACACGCAAAACGTATGCGATTTATTTATGGTAATTAACTAACCATCGCCATAAAAATAAGCGTTGGTTTGTGTAGAAAAATGCGAGGTAATTTGAGTGTTGTTGTCGTTAGGATTACCGGTAGTGTTGGTAACAGTAGTAGGAAAAGAAACAAATGAATGTGTGAGAGAGAAAATGGGAGCCGACGACTTCTCTATTTCTTCTTTTTTTTTTTTGCATGTGATTAGAGTCGCATATCGTTCAGTGTTAGTCCATTTTATTTGATTACAAAATATAAATTGCATTTCATAAGTAATTAAAATTTAGTTTTTTGCGTAACTTCTGAGATTTGTGTAACGAAGCTAGCTACTTTTGATGCAAGTACAGTAGAGCGTCGATTATCCGAACGTCGGTCAAGCGAACGATCGGTTAACCGAACTGTGTACTCGCTCGCACCTGTTACTCTCCCACCTTACTGTCCATCGTCCCCCTCACTCCCAAACCAAGTTTCCCACAGTAATTGCTTAAGTTACAGTTAGAAAGAGAAGAGGATGGAGAAGAAAGTCTCTTAAGAAATCATAAGAATATTGACTTGAAAGGCGCGTCCTACATCATCAGCGCAACATGGAATAGTGTAAAGGAAGAGAATTTGAAGAAAGCCTAGAATAAAATTTTGGAGGGAGGGGAGGAGGAGGATGTTTGTGTTTAACGTCCCGTCGACAACGAGGTCATTAGAGACGGAGCGCAAGTTCGGGTTAGGGAAGGATGAGGAAGGAAATCGGCCGTGCCCTTTCAAAGGAACCATCCCGGAATTTGCCTGAAACGATTTAGGGAAATCACGGAAAACCTCAATCAGGATGGCTGGAGATGGAATTGAACCGTCGTCCTCCCGAATGCGAGTCCAGTGTGGTAACCACTGCGCCACCTCGCTCGGTAAAAATTTTGGACACAGAAGAAAATTCACAAGGTATGATTGAAAATGACGAAGAGAATGATATGTCCGAAATTCTCGGTATGCTAAAAGAAATGGATTGCCACGAATGTGATGAAGAAGACGTTCATGAATGGATGAATATCGATGATGCAGATCCAGGACACCAAATCGTGCAGGACAGCGAGATTGTAAACGTCGTCACTGATAAAGATGACGCCGCCAGCATCTCATCAATCAGTGCTCCAGAAAGTGAAGATGAAAGTATACCAACAGCTTCTGAGGCGTTCACTTGTTTGGATACTGTCTTGCGATGGTTTGAAGCCCAAGATGAAAGTGACCAGTTTCAGATATCTGTAATGAAAAAAGTATGTGACTTAGCTGCTCGTAAGCGTGTAGGGTTGCATAGACAGACCAAAATAAAGGATTTTTTAAATGTTAATTTTGTATACTGTGTGTATTGTTCATGCAAAATGCGTATGTAATATGTATATATTTTTGTTTAATAAACTGTGCCACATACTATATATTCCTACTGAAGTTGCCTTTGTATGTTACTTTGTAATACTAAAAGAGATGCCTGTTTTTATGAATAAATTTACTGTACAGTACTTCTTTTTGGCAAATAAACATGTACAGTTCGATTATCCAAACAAACCTGTTTTCCGAACACCCATGTCCCCCAGTTACTTCGGATAATCGACGCTCTACTGTATAAAAATATCTATATGATTATTGCTGTTATTTTGTACTGAATAGAATGTTCTTCATCATCGTCAAAGGCATGAGTTTCAGGTCCTTATTGATAAGTTTGATAAGTTCGAAAGTTGTTTATCAATAACAGCAACATGTGTTACGTAAGCTCGACGGGATATTGAAGCAATGTTTGACGTGCTTTCCTTTCGCGTTCTTTTTTTAGGAAATTGCATTTTATAGCGCTGAATGGCAAATCTGAATTGTTTTTACCTTAATCGGTAAAAACGGAACCTTTGTAGGATCATTTTGTTGACCATCTGTCTGTGTGTGTGTACGATTATTAAAAATCCCTTTTTATCGGGAACGGGTTGACATCTCTAGTTAAAATTTATGTCATTTACTACGGCCTACGTTCCCCTGGGAGTGTAAAAAATTAAAGCTTTTAAGTAAACACAGTGGGGTGATAAGGTCATTTATCTCACATATTTTGACATTCGCAAACTCACTCATCAAATCCTGTACGGTACATCCCACAGACACATAATCATTAAATTTGAAAAGAAGCACGGCTTCACAATACGACCAAAGTAAAATATCGTAAAATTTTTAATTTATGATTATACCACAAGAAGAAAATTTTTTCTCGTTTGTTCCCTGTTTCTCAAGGAATGGAAGACGTATCAAGTTAATGTTTCGTTACAAACTAAGGTCTATGGTCCCTTGGCGGTATAAAGGTTTTAAGCTAAGGCAATGCAACGAAAAGATACATACTGATTCCGGAAAATTCACTGATCAAAAACTATAGGTTCCTGCCCGTCGGTCTAGAATCATGAAATTCGGCAAGAAGTAAGGTTTTCCAGCACAAACAAAGGAAAAATCCCAAAATTGTTTATTTGTAATTATATCTATCGATAAAAATATTTCTTTTGTCGTTTGTTATCCGATTTCAAACTTGAAATTAAAAAATTCCCGAAAGTCTTGGATCCATAGGACCAATATCTTGCTAGAATCAGTGTCGATAATAGGCAAAAATCGTCGATTCCCAAAATGGCTGAACTGTCTACATACGTAATTAAGTCGTTCAGAACTCTCAGTGCGCAAGTTCTACTTACATCTGCCCAATTTTTTTCTTTTTTTTTCCAACTGCAACATCCTTCTGTTTCTTACAAGAAGTACACGTAAAAGAGAACAACTTAAGTAAGTCTATTTCTTCAGTTTCTCTTTCTTCATCTAAATATAAATAAAAATGTGAATCTTCCTTTGTGTAGAATCGTAAACTTCGAAAATTATTCACCGATTGGTTTCAAATTTTGGCACAATGTTGCATTGGAATGCGCGTGTTTTTATATACTCTCTGCAGTGCGCATATATACGAAGGTTGGAACTTAAACAGTTGGAACTATTTATTCACAACCGATTCAAAAGAGTTACATGTTTGCACCTCTTGCTGTCCTTCAAAGTAGTCACCAGCGTTGTGTAGGACCAGTTGCCAGCGATATGGAAGGCGTAGTATACCGTTAGCAGAGTCTGTTCTGTTCATAGTGCGAATGGAGCGGTCTTCTGCCTGTCCAATCCCTGGAACATTTCTGAAGCGAATGCTACGAAGCCAAAACTGAAGCGCCAATCCAACGAATTGCGTCATTATGGGTCGCCGCGGAAGTCGAAAGTGCGTCAAAGCCCCAGTGTATGGATGACGTTTCCGGACAGCGGTTCCTATGTAAAACTTGATCTACCAAATCCCGTCTAGAAGTGTGTGGTAAGAGTCGTCGGGCACATTTACTCTGGTTTTGCGGCAGGTACTTCCAATTTCGTTTTTGCATTGCGTAGCTGGCTTCATTCCTAACAGTTACTGCTCGTCACGTCTCATTCGACGCCCAGTGTCAACAGAAAACCTCGGTTTGTTTCCCATTACAAACGAGATTATCCTCAAATCGAAATTTTACGCGCTCGTTCGGTCGTTCATAGGATTTTTCGACCTGGGAAAAGCGTCCGACAATGTAAAATGGTGCAAGATGTTCGAAATTCTGAGAAAAATAGGGGTAAGCTATAGGGAGAGAAGGGTAATATACAATATGTACAAGAGCGAAAAGGAAATAATAAGAGTGGACGACCAAGAACGAACTGATCTTATTGAAAAGGATATAAGACAGGGAAGTAGTCTTTCGCTCCTACTGTTCAAGCTGTACATGGAAGAAGTAATGATGGAAATAAAAGAAAAGTTAAGGAGTGGAATTAAAATTCGAGGTGAAAGGTGAAAGGGTATCAATGATATGATTCGCCGATGACATTGTAATCCTGAGTGAAAGTGATGAAGGATTACATGGTATGCTCAATGAATTGAACAATCATTGCTATCCTGAGTGAAAGTGAAGAAGGATTACATGATATGCTGAATGAATTCAACAATCTAATAAGAACAGAATATGGAATGAGAGTAAATCGAAGAAAGACGAAAGTAATGTGAAGTAGCAGAAATAAGAACAGCGAGAAACTTAGAATCAGGGTTGATGATCGCGAAGATGATGAAGTTAAGGAATTCTGCTACCTAGGCAGCAAAATAACCGATGACTGACGGAGGAAGTGGGACATAAAAACTCCTGGCCAAGAGAAGTCTACAAGTATCAAACATAGGCCTTAATTTGAGGAAGAAATTTATGAGAATGTACGTCTGGAGTACAGCACTGTATGGTAGTCAAACTTGGACTGTAGGAAAACCGAAATGGAAGAGAATCAAAGTATTTGAGATGTGGCGCTACAGACGAATGTTGAAAATTAGGTGGTCTGATAAGGTAAGGAATGAGGAGGTTCTGCGCAGAATCACAGAGGAAAGGAATATGTGGAGAAAACTGATAAGGAGAAGGGACAGGATGATAGGACACCTGTTGTCAGGGAATGACTTCCATGGTAGTAGAGGAAGCTGTGTAGGGCAAAAGCTGTAGAGGAAGGCAGAGACTGGAATACATCCAACAAATAATTGAGGACGTAGGTTGCAAGTGCTACTCTGAGATGAAGAGCTGGCGCAGGAGAGAAATTCGGGAGGGCCGCATCAAACCAGCCAGAAGACTAATGACTAAACAAAAAAAAGTTCGGTCGAGCGGTCCCAAATTAGTCTATTCCGATATTTATCTTGTCGATATGTGTTAGCAAGCAGAGTAAAACACGTAGAATAAACAGTTATCCAGCACACACTCAGTAGCGCTGGATGCTTGGCAGTAGCAGTCAGCAAAACATGTTCTAAATTATAGACCGAAATCTTTTGCCAACCAAAATAAACATCTGTTTGGTGACATTTAGTGTTCCCCTCTCTCTCCATACATACAGGTGGCCAGAATCAGTTGCTAGAGTGAAGCGGGTTTCGTCGGACAACATCACTCCGGGTCACTTTTGCTGACCCCAATCAACATGCTCCCTACGTCAATAAACTCTTTGTCGACGATGACGTGGTTGATGTGGGTTGCACTTAACAGGCTTCCGGGCGTTCAAATGGCTCTGAGCACTATGGGACTTATCATCTGCGGTCACCAGTCCCCTAGAACTTAGAACTGCTTAAACCTAACTAACCTAAGGACATCACACACATCCATGCCCGAGGCAGGATTCGAACCTGCGACCGCAGCAGTCGCGCGGTTCCGGACTGAGCGCCTAGAACCGCTAGACCACCGCGGCCGGCTACTTCCGGGCGTAGGAACCAGCCTAATTTAATCACCGCGAAATGGTTCTGGCAGAGACACATGTATCGGTAGCGGTTGCAAGGTCTGCTGTGATCTGCCTAGGAGGAAGATGTCCGTTCTTTTTCGTCACTGGGGCTATGCATCGAGCCTTTTGCAGAGTGGTGGACCACCGGCATGCTTGCCCATAGCATTTCCAGCTCCAGCGGCCTTTTTTCATCGCGAGATGCCACTCTTGGACATACCTATTACTGTTGTTGCAGTGATAACACCTTTATCGGCTTCGAGGCGTCCAACTCCTCGTCCACGGTCGTTAAAACTCAAATGATGTACTGCGGACGTATTGCTGTACCACGAGGAGTGTCGCACTCATCGTGTCCGTAGCTATCTTCGTCAAACAATATACTACACGAACTGTCGAATGCTTACAGAGCGTTCGTACATGGGCTTCGCTGCAGTCAGATATCATTGTTGGGGAGTTCCGAAGCAATTGTCGGCTGTTCCATTGCAACTGGTAGTTGTTCCTTACAAGGGAACCTCCCCATCGCACCACCCTCAGATTGAGTTACAAGTTGGAACAGTGGATAGACCTTGAAAAACTGAACACAGATCAATCGAGAAAACAGGAATAAGTTGTGTGGAACTATGAAAAAAAAAGCAATATATAACAACTGAGTAGTCCATGTGCAGGATAGGCAACATCAAGTAATACGTGAGCTCAGGAGCGCCGTGGTCCCGTGGTTAGCGTGAGCACTTGCGGAACGAGAGGTCCTTGGTTCAAGTCTACCCTCGAGTGAAAAGTTTAATTATTATTTTCACACAATTATCACAGTTCAGGCACTCACACATAATCAACTTCGCTCTCCAAAATTCCAGGACATGTTCAGATTTGTTTGGACATATGCAGGATTTGACGGTCTACACACGGAAAAATTTGAAAACGTTAAAAACATATGTTTTGACAGAGCACAGGGAAAACTGTGCGACTGTGAAACTGTTGCATTCATTTGTTGCAGTTTATGTGACAAACACTTATGTTTTCATCACTTTTTTGGGAGTGATTATTACATCCACAAGAAAACCTAAATCGGGCAAGGTAGAAGAATCTTTTTACCCATTCGCCAAGTGTACAAGTTAGGTGGGTCGACAACATATTCCTGTCATGTGGAGCACATGCCGTCACCAGTGTCGTATAGAATATATCAGAAGTGTTTTCCTGTGGAAGAATCGGTTGACCTATGACCTTGCGATCAAATGTTTTCGGTTCCCATTGGAGAGGCACGTCCTTTCGTCTACTAATAGCACGGTTTTGCGATGCGGTCGCAAAACACAGACACTAAACTTATTACAGTGAGCAGAGACGTCAATGAACGAACGGACAGATCATAACTTTGCGAAAATAAAGAAATTAAAATTTTCAGTTGAGGGAAGACTTGAACCAAGGACCTATCGTTCCGCAGGTGCTCACGCAACCACGGGACCACGGCGCTCGCGAGTTCATAGAAACCTTTATGTTGCATATCCTTCGCATGAACTACTCAGTTTGTATATTTTGCTTATTTTTTCACAGTTCCACACAACTTCTTCCTGTTTTCTCGATTGGTCTGTGTTCAGTTTTTCAAGGCCTATCCACTGTGCCAACTTATAACTAAATCTGAGGGGGGTGCGGTGGGGAGGTTCCCTTGTTAGTAACTGTCAAGCAGTGTACGAACGTGGGTCGTTTCAAAAGTTGTGCACACTGCGCATGCGCGACCGGTATAGTGGCGTGGTCAAATTGAAATCCTTATCAGTTGTGGGCGAGGCTTTAGGGTGTGACAATCGTACATGTGCTTGCTGGTTCACGCGCTGTGTCGTGGATAATTCAGTGTTAAAATGGAAGCTAAAACTGCCTCAGGTCGGATTACACATAGTGACCAGCGATCCCACATCAAAATCGAATTCCTACGTGGACAGAAGCCAAAGGAAATTTACAGTGGTTTGAGAGAGGTGTGTGGGAATAGTGTAGGGGATCGTAGAGCAATGTCACAATTATCTGCTCGTTTCCGTGAAGGTCGGGTAGCACTGAGGACAACCCAAGTAGAGGAAGGCCATCAACTACAACAGATTTCTGTGCGTTTCAGGCCGGAATGTCCGTCTCTTTAGTTGACAGAATCATAACTGAACAGTTAAAGATGAGAAACATTGCTGCCAGGTGGGTCCCGCATGATCTGAGTGAAGTGAAGAGCACAAAGCGACTCGCAAAAGAGTTCCTTCAACGCTATCGAACAAAAGAACAGTAGCTTCTAAAAGCATTGTTGCACTTGATGAATTTGGATACGGAATTTTGAGCCAGAACAGAAGTCTCAGTCGTCACAATGGAAAAATTTCGACCATCCATGGTCAAAAAAATTCCGCCGTCAACAATCAAAGTGGAACTGGTGATGATTTTTGCGTATGACATGAATGGAGCCATACCTACAAACTATGAGTGCCCCAGGGAACGTCCGTATCAGGCGCGTTCTACAAGCTGTTTATGCAAAATGGTTTTCGCCACAAAATTCGTCAAAGAGGGTGGCCTGACATATTTGCAGTTGGTGTCCCCATTTTTCATGCTGACGCAAGACCGCATATTGCCCTACCAGATGGAGTAATGCTCAAGAAACATGAATAGGAAATATGTGGGATACTCCTAACATCTTTTCGGACTTAGCTTTGCCCGACGTACTCTAGTAGTGACATGAACCCAAAAAGTCGTTCGAAGTCCCCTGCAGAAATATTGAGCCGTGATGCCCCATAGCCGTCCATAATTTCGTAGGTGTTTTCGGTGCAGGATTTTGTGCACCAACTGACCACTCGATTATGTACCATGAATGTCTGATAAGATTCATGTCGGGTGATCTGGGTGTCCAAATCATTCGCTCGAATTGTCCAGAATGTTCTCCAAACCAAACACGGTTGTGGCCTGCCGACATGGCACATTGTTATCCATTTAAAATTCCATCGTTATTTGGGAACATCAAGTCCGTAAATGGCTGCAAATGGCCACCAAGTAAGCACTCCGTCTTCAGGCCACGAGTGGCCTACCGGGACCATCCGACCGCCGTGTCATGCTCAGTGGAGGATGCGGATAGGAGGGCGTGGGGTCAGCACACCGCTCTGCCGGTCGTTATGATGGTATTCTTGACCGAAGCCGCTACTATTCGGTCGAGCAGCTCCTCGATTGGCATCGCGAGGCTGAGTGCACCAAGTAGCCGAACGTAATCATTTCCAGTCAATGATCGGTCCAGTTGGCCCATACCATTATGGAGCCACCACAGTGCCTTGTTGACAGTTTGGGTCCATTGCTTCGTGGGATCTGCGCCACACTACCATCAGCTCTTATCAACTGGAATCGGGACTCATCTGAACACGCCACGGTTTTCCAATCGTCCAAGGTGTAACTGATATGGTCAAGAGCCCAGGAGAGGTTGTTAGCAAAGATACTCGGGTCGGTCTTCTTGTGACGTAGTCCATTAACGCCAGATTTCACCGCATTGTCCTTGTGAATACGTTCATTGTACGTCCTGCGTTGATTTCTACGGTTACTTTGCAAAGAGTTGCTTGTCTATAAGCACTGACAACCGTACGCAAACGCCGCTGCTCTCGGTCGTTAAATGAGGGACATCGGCCGCTGCATTGTCCGTGGTGAGAGCTAATGGCTGAAAGTTGGTTTTTCGGCACGCTGTTGGCTCTCAGAATATTGAATTCGCTAAAGATTTTCGAAATGGAATGTCCTGCGTGTCTAACTCCAACTACCATTCCGCAGTGTGGTGATTCCCGTGGTGCGGCCGCAATCAGGTCGGAAACCTTATCACGTGAATCACAGGGGTGGAAATGACAGCTCAGCCAATATATACCTTGTGTTCGCCCGACTATCGCCATCTGTATATCTGCGTATCGCTGTCCCATGACTTTTGCCACCTCCGTGTACTTCCTTCCACGCCATGCAGTCCTGATATGAGACGACCAGACTCTGATTTGTTCCCCAAGCTGAAAGATCTACTCCGTGGGAAACGTTTGGATATAAATGATGATGATTCCTATGTGACCAGACAGTTCGACAATGAAGGTGGTTCAAATGGCTCTGCGCACTATTGGACTTAACATCTGAGGTCATCAGTCCCATAGAACTTAGAAATACTTAATCGTAACTAACCTACGGACATCACACACATCCATGTCCGAGGCAGGATTTGAACCTGCGACCGTAGCAGTCGCACGCTTCCAGACTGAAGCGTCTAGAACCGCTCGGCCACACCGGCCGGTGAAGGTGCCCTACCCGGAATACAGAAGTGGCCAGAACGTTGGGAAGCTGTCATCCACATCTACGTCTACGTGATTACTCTGCTATTCACAATTAAGTGCCTGGCAGAAGGTTCAATGAATCATCTTCACGCTGTCTCTCTACCGTTCCATTCTCGAACGGCGCGCGGGAAAAACGAGCACTTAAATTTTTCTGTGCGTGCACTGATTTCTCATAATTTATCGTGACGATCATTTCTCCCTATGTAGGTGAGTGCCAACAGAACGTTCTCGCAATCGGAGGAGAAAACTGGTGATTGAAATTTCATGAGAAGATCCCGTCGCAATGCCTTTGATTTGGTTACCACTCCAATTCACGTATCATATCTATGGCACTATCTCCCCCATTTCGCGATAATACAAAACGATCCGCACTTCTTTGAATTTTTTCGATATCATCCGTCAGTCCCACCTGATACAGATCCCACACCACACAGCAATACTCCAGAATAGGGCGGACAAGCGTAGTGTAAGCAGTCTCTTTAGGAGACCTGTTGCACATTCTAAGTGTTCTGCCAATGAATTGCAGTCTTTGGTTTGCTCTACCCACAACATTATCTATGTGATCGTTCTACTTTACGTTATTTGCAATTGTAATCCCTAAGTACTTCGTTGAATTTACAGCCTTCAGATTTGTGTGACTTATCGCGTAATCGAAATTTAGCGGATTTCTTTTAGTACTCATGTGAATAACTTCACACTTTTCTTTATTCGGGGTCAATTGCCACTTTTTGCACTACACAGATATCTTATCTAAATCATTTTGTAATTTGTTTTGGTCACCTGATGACTTTACAAGACAGTAAATGACAGCATCATCTGCAAATGATCTAAGAGGACTTCAGAATGAGATTTTCACTCTGTAGCGGAGTGTGCGCTGATATGAAAATTCCTGGAAGATTATAATTGTGTGCCGGACCGAGACTCGAACTCGGGACCATTGCCTATCGCGGGCAAGTGCTCTACCAACTGAGCTACCGAAGCACGACTCACGCCCCGTCCTCACAGCTTTACTTCTGCCAGTACCTCATCTCCTGCCTTCCAAACTTTACAGAAGCTCTCCTGGGAACCTTGCAGAACTAGCACTCCTGAAAGAAAGGATATTGGGGAGACATGGCTTAGCAACAGCTTGGGGGATGTTTCCAGAATGAGATTTTCACTCTGCAGCGGAGTGTGCGTTGATATGAAACTTCCTGGCAGATTAAAACTGTGTGCCGGACCGAGACTCGAACTCGGGACCTTTGCCTTTCGCGGGCAAGTTCTCTATCAACTGAGCTACCCAAGCACGACTCACGCCCCGTCTTCACAGCTTTACTTCTGCCAGTACCTCGTCTCCTACTTTCCAAACTTTACAGAAGCTCTCCTAATCTAAGAGGGCTACTCAGATTGTCTCCTATCTCGTTAATATAGATCAGGAACAATAGAGGGACTATAACACTTCCTTGGGGAACGCCGGATATTTCTTCTGTTTTACTCGATGACTTTGCGTCTATTAGTACGAACTGTGACCTTCCTGACAGGAAATCACGAATGCAGTCGCAGAACTGAGGCGATATTCCATAGGTACACAATTTGGTTCGAATACGCTTGTGAGGAACGGTGTTGAAAGTCTTCTGAAAATCTAAAATATAGATTTTACCGAAGGCCTATAAAGGCATTTTGTAACGTCCGTCTTGCAATGTGCAGAACATTTGAAATGACCCTCGTAAAAGTAGATGTAGGTGTAGGTACGAGAAGTACAGACCAATATCCTTAACATCGGTTTGTTGCAGGATTCTCGAACATATTCTCAGTTCGAATATAATGAATTTCCTTGAGACAGAGAAGTTGCTGTCCGTGCATCAGCACGGCTTTAGAAAGCATCGTTCCTGCGAATCGCAACTCGCCCTTTTTTCACATGATAGCTTGCGAACCACGGATGAAGAGTATCAGACGGATGCCATATTCCTTGACTTCCGGAAAGCGTTTGACTCGGTGTCCCACTGCAGACTCCTAACTAAGGTACGAGCATTGGTTCTCCAATATGTGAGTGGTTCGAAGACCTTTTAAGTAATAGAGCCCAGTACGTTGTCCTCGATGGTGAGTGTTTATCGGAGGTGAGGGTATCATCTGGAGTGCCCCAGGGAAGTGTGGTGGGTCCGTTGTTGTTTTATATCTACGTAAATGATCTTTTGGATAGAGTGGATAGCAATGTGCGGCTGTTTGCTGATGATGCTGTGGTGTACGGGAAGGTGTCATCATTGAGTGACTGTAGCAGGATACAAGATGCCTTGGACAGGATTTGTGATTGGTGTAAAGAAAGGCAGCTAACTCTTAATGGAGATAAATGTAAATTAATGCAGATGAATAGGAAAAAGAATCCTGTAACGTTTGAATACTACATTAGTAGTGTAGCGCTTGTCACAGTCACTTCGATTAAATATTTGGGCGTAACATTGCAGAGCGATATGAAGTGGGATAAGCATTTAATGGCAGTTGTGGGGATAGTTGTCTTCGGTTCGTTGGTAGAATTTTGGGAAGATGTGGTTCATCTGTGAACGAGACCGCTTATAAAACACTAATACGACCTATTCTTGAGTACTGCTCGAGTGTTTGGGGTCCCTATCAGTTCGGATTGAGGGAGGTCATAGAAGCAATTCAGAGGTGGGCTGCTAGATTTGTTACTGGTAGGTTTGACCATCACGCGAGTATTACGGAAACGCTTCAGGAACTCGGGTGGGAGTCTCTAGAGGAAAGGAGGCGTTCTTTTCGTGAATCGCTACTGAGGAAATTTATAGAACCAGCATCTGAGGCTGACTGCAGTACAATTTTACTGCCGCCAACTTACATTTCGCGGAAAGACCACAAAGATAAGATAGATAAGGGCTCGTACAGAGGCATATAGGCAGTCATTTTTCCCTCGTTCTGTTTGGGAGTGGAACAGGGAGAGAAGATGCTAGTTGTGGTACGAGATACCCTCCGCCACGCACCGTATGGAAGACTGCGGAGTATGTATGTAGATGGAGATGTACCGCCCGCCACACACTACGAGACTGCTTGCGCAGTTGTGGACGTAGACGCTGATGCTCGAAACTCGCCCGCGACAATTATATTACTGCGCTCGCCGTGTGGCTGTGAAACGGGTCTCGAGGAGTGTAGGTTTTGCCGGCCACATGCCAGATGAGCAGAACAAGGGCGACAGCAGAATGCGGCCGAACCGGACCCGCTGCGTGCGTGGAGTGTAGGTGCGGCGATGTTATCTGCGGAACAAACGGCAGCTGGCCGCGCGAGGCAGGTCGCAGGCGCCGCCAGGGGCGCTGGCATCGCCTAATAAGGCAGCCGACTGAGTCTCGGTGGGCACCGGGCAGTGGGCGGACAGCGTCCAGTCCAGCTAGGAGGCCAGTGGTGGCGCCCGCCCTGCCATCTGGCGGCCGGCCGCGCCAACCTGCCACTTCGTAATTAGCGCGTTATTTCAAACTGCGGCCAACCGTAGTCGAAAGTACACGTTTTTAAACGAATCGTACTGGCTGTGAAATACTGTTTGAGCCATGTATCGACTCGTGCTACAACTTGTGTTTAGATTGCATTGGTTTTCCTTTTGTTCCCTCATATGTTGTCTGTCAATAAGTGGCCGCTTGGTTGTCTTTTCTCTCTGCTATCGATATCGGCGTTTTTGCGTCCGGGAAACTGCTATGGAGGAAGTGAGATCTTTGACCGGTGGTAACTTCGTGTGGTGGCGCGGAAGTAGGGGTTGCGCTCAGAGAGTCTGGTGGACACGGGAGAGCAGTGTGGCTCGCCAGCGCGAAGCAGGCGTGGTCGGTTGTGTGTAATGAGCAGGTGATGTTGACGGAAGAGCCCCCCGCGGGTTGGTTGTATAAAGAATCGCCCCACGAGTAGTTGCTGTTCATTTCACCCTGGGTGGGACGTTAATAAGCTTCTTTAAGTCCTCCGTTCCAACACTGGAGTTTAAAAAGGAGACACCTAACATGAAGGCGCGGTCACTACCCGTCAACGTTGCAGAGAAGACGTGAACTCCGGTGACAGAGCGTGTTGTCGCGTGACCGTGGCGTGTCGGGTACGCTGTCGACGCGTGCGCGGTCGGATGTGTGGATCCCTGCCATCGGAGGTCGTGTACTGCCTGTTCGAGCATAACTGCAGGTTAAGTTAGTGGAAGGTTTAATCATTAAGTAAGAAGTTTGCGTAACCAGCGTCTCTTCTGCCTTGTGGCCTCCGGCGATCGGGTTTCCTGTCCCCGGCACCGGTGTAATTGAAGACAGTGGTCTTTCCTCCTCCTCTCGTTACTGCCCGATGGGAGGTGTAGTTTTGGCAGTTTGTTTCGCTATTTTGCCGTCTGTTATGAGTAAATTCATGCTTCATGTTGGTTCATCATGAGGTCGTTCATTCAGGACTGTGTGGTGTAATGTTTCCTTGCACGAGGTTAGCTCTAATTCTGTCAACAAGTTAAGCCATCTTATTACAAGTTTTCGCTGGCTAAAAGTCGGTGCCTGAGAGTGGCAATTGTGTTTACGGGCGTATTTAAATTGAACAGTATTCTGCCTGGCCTGAGCATCCCTGAGTGGGTGGTTTGTGGCCACCTTACATGGGTCCGTCATATCTGTTATGTTCTAATGATATTCCAGGACACTTTTGTTTAAAAACTTTTTTTTAAATTCCTCCATTCCTTTATTGCCATTAATCGTGTGTTTGCTGAGACCATTGATTTTTTTTTTAATGGCGGTGTTTGTAGCTTCACTACCTCACCGTACCTTATTAACAAAGTTCTGTATTTACTTTAGTGGCCTGTTTACTAATGTTCTTTAAATCTTTTAAATTGTTGTGTTGCTATAAATTACTTGATTGCCGTTAGCGGCGTGTTTTGAAAGGTTGTTTATTGCCATACTGCTAGCTTCTGTTTTTTTTAAAAAAAAAGAATTTTTTTTAAAATTGTTGTAATCCTATAAATTACTTGATTGCCGTTAGCGGCGTGTTTAAAAGGCTGTTTATTGCCGTACTGCTAGTTTCTATAAGATATGAATAAAACATTTGTGTGTGAAAATTTCAACTCGACAATAATCTACTAGAAATTTGCCCCGTTTCCCAACTTGTGATGTGGCTTGTAGTAACCGTAACCACTGTGTGTGTGTGTTACTGTTATTGAATTATTTTTGAAGACATTGCTCGGGAAAGCCAACGATCACAATGTAATACTATATTTGAAATTAAGTGTAAAACAATCTAGATCGCAAGGCACGCTTATTAACAGGTGACTGGTTTTGATCATCAAATGATCATCTTCAGACCTTCAACTGTTATATAATACAGGATATAAATTAGAGGGTTGTAAAAATACAATTTAAAATTAGCTGTAAATTTACAAAATATAGACGTTCCCGCATTGATGGACAGTGGCTGGGTGGAACAGCTGAATGACGATAGTCAACTGATGGAGAGAGCAGTGTAGCTACGTCTTAAATCCAGAGTGAGATTGTCACTCTACGACTGAGTGTGCGCTCCTGGCAGATTAAAACTGTGTGCCGGACCGATTGGGTTGGGGTTTTTTGGGGGACGAGACCAGACAGCGAGGTCATCGGATTAGGGAAGGAAGGGGAAGGAAGTCGGCCGTGCCCTATACAAAGGAACCATCCCGGCATTTGCCTGGAGCGATTTAGGGAAATCACGCAAAACCTCAATCTGGATGGCCGGACGCGGGATTGAGTGCCGGACCGAGACTCGAACTCAGATCCTTTGTCTTTTGTGAGCAAGAACTCTGCCATCAGCCACGACTATCGACCCGTCCTCATAGCTTTATTCCCCCCAGGATCTAATCTCCTGCCTTCCAAACTTCACAGAAGCTCTCCTGCGAAACTTGCATGACTATCACTCCAGGGAGAGAGGATATAACGGAGACGCGGCTTAACCACAGCCCGAGGGGAAGGAGGGGGGGGGGGGGAAGTTTCTTAAATACTGAAGGTTCCTCCTACAGCTGACAGCATGTTGTTCGCGTTAACCAGTCAGGTATAAGTCAAAATAATTATGTACAAAAAGATGTACCTGTTAGTAAATAAAGTGTCAGAATCACGTGGAATAGTTTTATAATAAAGAAGGGGCACACTGAAAAAAATAATTACGATTTTGTTGGTTTCTATGGAGCTTTCGAAAGATGTAGCAGCAGGGCGATTTCCAAGGAGATGGCTGTGAGTAACGATAGGTAATGTCCAGCAGACGACCTTCCATAGATATACGAAGTAGTTGATTACTATGTGAATGGTAGACGCAGATCGTGGACGGTTACAATTGAATCAACCACAAACTTTGATAATCGAAGCTTAGTAGGGTATGAGAGGCTACAAATATTAAACGAAAATACATGCCCATTTTTCTGAAATATATGATGTGATAACTTGTGAAAAAATAAGTAACGTTGACAAGTATATCACAGCCATGAAGACGTCGTGCTGTCAGCGTCCAGTATTTAAAAAAAAAATTGCTGTACTGCTTTCTCCAGCAGTTGGCTATAAAAATTCAGCTGTTCCTGTCCATGCGCAGACACTGTCCATCAATACATGTATATCTATGTTCCATAATTGTAGAGACAATTTTAAGTTCTTTATATGTACCCCTCTAATTTATATTCTGTATTATACTCAGTGTTCGATTTGTGCTTTTACGAGTGGGAGGGATGTCTTAGGGGGTTAGTATAATTATACACGTTACTAGCTTGGACCGTGGCGTTACCCATGGTTAAACAGTTATTTATAAATAGATGTTAATGCCGAAACTCACTATTCACGCGTAAGCACTATCAGAAAAGCCATCCCTTGTTATATCTTTAAAAGTACGTTATAGGTAAAGCTTATTTACAAAATCTACATACAGGTATACGAGGGGAATTCAAAAAGTAAAGGGACATTTGTGAAAAGCTGTACTTATTCTGATGATAGAAAACTGAAACATGCGTTATTTTTCTACGTAACCTCCCTGGACTTCAATGCAGTTTTCCCGACGTTTTACGAGTTTTTTTATTTAATCAGAAAATACGTTTATCGGTTGCACCGCACCGCAGCAATAACGTCTTCGTCACTTTCAAATCTTCTTCCCTGTAGCGCTATCGTTAAGGGTCGATTCATGGGAAAATCGCTTGGAGCCAGGTCTGGACTGTATGGTGGATGTTCCAGCACCTCGAATCTCAACTCCTTTATTGCGTCGGCTGTGCGTTTGGCAGAATGTGGGCGAGCGTTATCTTGCTGTAGGATGACACCTCTTCATAGTTTTCCACGACGTTTGGATCTGATTGCAGGTTTTAGTTTCGTACGCAACACATCACATCCACCATACAATACAGACCTGGCTCTAAAGCCTCGTTTACGCTGGGGCGACGTCTTGTGGTTTTGTTCTAAATGTTTTGAAATGCTTATCTACTACATAATACTTTTTCAAAATTAATAAGCAAACATATTAATAGTATTAATAGTAAGACTTATTAAAAACTTTCAGTGGTCGGCTCCACAAATTTAAATTATATGTAAAGTTTTACTCCAGTGCGTGGAAATAAACATCCCAGGTTGGGATGCATAAACTAAAACCAGAGGAGGGGATGGTCAGATGCAGTGGGGGGAGGGGGGGGGGGAATCCTCGCCATCCCCCCTTGCAAATCGCACACTGATTGTACTACAGCTGAAGGATGAAGATGATCATGTGAGGAGCAAATCCAATCATCTTTTAATAAACGTACGTCGCGATCTACACTGCCTTATAATTAATTTAAAAAATACTTTTATTGACAGTCACGACTGGTTTCGCTTCAACTGAAGACGCATCCTCAGGTGATCTGTATAATAATTGTAAAGAAAAAGCTGTAAAAATATTTCTTTTTAATTTTTGTACAGACCACCACAAGATGCGTCTTCAGTTGCCCCAAAAAAGGTCGAGACTTTCAATACAAGTATTTTACAGTTTTTTAATTAGTAGATATAGTCTAAACTGTGACTCCCCGATAAAAATGATTGCTGTTAATGGTTCTTCTCAGTAACGGGCGTCTTTAGTTGCGATCTGTCAGTTTTAAATTACGTTTTACGAAAACACAACCTGTATATCTCAGTACTACGCTAACATTAGAACTTTATAGCAGTAACGCCGCAGACAGCTGTATCTTGAACCATTTTTATTAAGGCCCTGCCGGACTCGTGCATAGAATCATCAGGTGCGTATGTAAACAACAAGCAATAAGCAGTGATAGTGATTGAAACCTTATAATCAAAGTAATACCACAGCCATAAGCATCTATTTATGAGAACAGATAATAACACGAGTGTAATTACACTGAAGCGCCAAAGAAACTACGTATTCAAATACAAAATGGTTCAAATGGCTCTGAGCACTATGGGACTCAACTTCTGAGGTCATCAGTCCCCTAGAACTTAGAACTGCTTAAACCTAACTAACCTAGGGACAACATACACATCCATGCCCGAGGCAGGATTCGCACCTGTGACCGTAGCGGTCTCGCGGATCCAGACTGTAGCGCCCAGAACCGCACGGCCACTCCGGCCGGCCTATTCAAATACAGAGCTATGTAAACAGGCAGAATATGGTGCAGCGGTCGGAACCAGCTATATAAGACAACAAGTGTCTGGCGCAGTTGTTAGATCGGTTACTGCTGCTATAATGGCATATTATCAAGATTTAAGTGAGTTTGAGCGATGGGACACAGCATCTCCGAGGTAGGGATGATTTTCCCGTATGACCACTAGTGTGCCGTGAATATCAGGAATCCTGCGCCCGGAAACATATCCTGGAAGAACGGGACCAAACCCGACGGGAGAGAATCGTTCAACGTGACAGAAGTGATTTCAGTGCTGGCCCGTCAAGAACTGTCAACGTGTGAACCATTCAACGAGACGTCATCGATACGGGCTTTCGGAGCGGAAGGCCCACTTGTGTGCCCTTGATGACTGCACGACACAAAGCTTTACGGCTCGCCTGGGCCCATTAACACCGACTTTGGACTATTGATGCCTGAAAACATGTTGTCTGGTCGGACGAGTCTCGTTTCAAATTGTATCGAGCGGATAGACGCGTACCGGTATGGAGACAAGCTCATGAATCCAAGGCGGGGGACTGTAATGGTGTGGGGTGTGTGCAGTTGGATCGATATGGGACGTCTAGATACGACTCTGACAGGTGGCACGTACGTAAGCATCCTGTCTGATCACCTGCATCCATTCATGTCCATTGTGAATTTCGACGAATTTGGACAATTTCAGCAGGACAACGACACCGCACACGTCCAGAATTGCTACAGAGTGGCTACAGGAACACTCTTCTGACTGATATGAACGTTATGGTGCACATATGGGATGCCTTGCCACGTGTTGTTCAGAAGAGATCTCCACCCCTTCGTACTGTTACGGATTTATGGACAGCTCTGCAGGAGTCATGGTGTCAATTCCCTCCAGCACCACTTCAGACATTAGTCGAGTCCATACCACGTCATGCTGCGGCATTTCTGTGTGCTCGCGAGGGTCATACACCGCATTAGGCAGGTGTACCAGGTTCCTTGGCTCTTTAGTGTACTTGCTACGTGCTTTCTTATCCTCATTTTGTCAAAATCGATGTACCGAAGCCCCAACTTTCATACTACGCTTAGAGCACAGAGGACGTAGTTTTCGTTTCTCCCGTTCCACTTGATGATGAGGATCTTCGCGCTCTTCTTGCCTCGACCACGTTGCTTTTGGTCCAGTATCTCATGTTCCATGTTACATAACGTAGGATGATTTCCGCCGCTCAACTTCTTAATCACTGACTAACCACCCTACGGACATTACGATTATAACTATGAAGATGAGGCCTTGTACACTGCGCAACCAAATGAAA
This sequence comes from Schistocerca americana, assembly GCF_021461395.2. Taxonomy (NCBI): domain Eukaryota; kingdom Metazoa; phylum Arthropoda; class Insecta; order Orthoptera; family Acrididae; genus Schistocerca; species Schistocerca americana. The sequence continues at coordinate 79,209,133 of NC_060127.1, forward strand.
GGATCACTTTTGGAAACCCCGTAACAGCCTTCCATTTCGAGTCATACACTACTGGCCATTAAAATTGCTATATCAAGAAGAAATGCAGATGATAAACGGGTATTCATTGGACAAATATATTATACTAGAACTGACATGTGGTTACGTTTTCACGCAATTTGGGTGCATAGATCCTGAGAAATCAATACCCAGAACAACCACCTCTGGCCGTAATAACGGCCTTGATACACCTGACCATTGACGCAAACAGAGCTTGGATGACGTGTACAGGTACAGCTGCCCATGCAGCTTCAACACGATACCATAGTTCATCAAGAGTAGTGACTGGCGTATTGTGACGAGCCAGTTGCTCGGCCACCATTGACCAGATGTTTTCAATTGGTGAGTGATCTGGAGAATGTGCTAGCCAGGGCAGCAGTCGAACATTTTCTGTATCCAGAAAGGCCCGTACAGGACCTGCAACGTGCGGTCGTGTATTATCCTGCTGAAGTGTATGGTTTCGCAGGGTTCCAATGAAGGGTAGAGCCACGGGTCGTAACACATCTGAAATGTAACGTCCACTGTTCAAAGTGCCGTCACTGCGAACAAGAGGTGACAGAGACGTGTAACCAATGGCACCCCATACCATCACGATGGGTGATACGCCAGTATGGTGATGCCGAACACACGATTCCAATGTGCGTTCACCGCGATGTCGCCAAACACGGATGCGACCATCATGTTGCTGTAAACAGAACCTGGATTCATCCGAAAAAATTCGTTTTGCCATTCGTGCACCCTGGTTCATCGTTGAGTACACCATCGCAGGCGCTCCTGTCTGTGATGCAGCGTCAAGGGTAACCGCAGCGACGGTCTCCGAGCTGGTAGTCCATGCTGCTGCAAACGTCGTCGAACTGTTCGTGTAGATGGTTGTTGTCTTGCAAACGTCCCCATCTGTTGACTCAGGGATCGAGACGTGGCTGCACGATCCGTTACAGCCACGCGGATAAGATGCCTGTCACCTCGACTGCAAGTGGCACGAGGCCGTTGGGATCCAGCACGGCGTTCCGTATTGCCCTCCTGAACCCACCGATTGCGTATTCTGCAAACAGTCATTGGATCTCGACCAACGCGAGCAGCATGTCACGATACGATAAACCGCAATCGCGATAGGCTACAATCCGACCTTTATCAAAGTCAGAAAGGTGATGGTACGCATTTCTCCTCCTTACACGATTCATCAGATGAACGTTTCACCAGGCAACGCCGGTCAACTGCTGTTTGTGTATGAGAAATCAGTTGGAATCTTTCCTCGTGTCAGCACGTTGTAGGTGACGCCACCGGCGCCAACCTTGTGTGAACGCTCTGAAAAGCTAATCATTTGCATATCACAACATCTTCTTGCAGTCGGTTATATTTCGCGTTTGTAGCACGTCATCTTCGTGGTGTAGCAATTTTAATGGCCAGTAGTGTATGTTAGAAATTTGGGTAAAAGTTACTTACAACCTTTCTATGTAACGGTGCCAAAGTGTGGCGCTTTGCGAGTCACCCTGGGGCTCAGCGACTTTTCAGCGAGCAAGGTGTCGACACGTGCGAAAACAAGGCCGGACCTCAAAAGCTTTTGTGAGCTGTAAGGTGGGTTAATGACGTCACATTGGCCCCATAATTCGTCACAATTCTGTCCAACGCCACCGTGGATGTGTTACACGATGTAAAGGTGGTCAAACACTCTCCTTCGCCTATATTTGAAGTCTCTGCTCGCACCCTCTTTTAGCCACATTTCACCTCTTCTTTTGACGTCTCTGCGACGGAGGTCAGAACTGCGACACTCACCGTTGAAATCACGCGGTTTTTTGATGGGTGGCCGAGGAAAACGTTTGAGACACATCGCCGGTCAGGAAAAGTCTCGGGGGGGGGGGGGGGTGGAATAAAGGGTGTAAATTAAACCACCTGTTCGCCTGAGGCGTTGCATAGAATCATCAGGTGCGTATCTAAACAACAAGCAATAAGCAGTGATAGTGATTGAAACCTTATAATCAAAGTAATACCACAGCCATAAGCATCTATTTATGAGAACACACGAGTGTAATTACACTGAAGCGCCAAAGAAACTACGTATTCAAGTACAAAATGGTTCAAATGGCTCTGAGCACTATGGGACTCAACTTCTGAGGTCATCAGTCCCCTAGAACTTAGAACTGCTTAAACCTAACTAACCTAGGGAAAACATACACATCCATGTCCGAGGCAGGATTCGAACCTGCGACCGTAGCGGTCTCGCGGATTCAGACTGTAGCGCCCAGAACCGCACGGCCACTCCGGCCGGCCTATTCAAATACAGAGCTATGTCAACAGGCAGAATACGGTGCAGCGGTCGGAACCAGCTATATAAGACACCAAGTGTCTGGCGCAGTTGTTAGATCGGTTACTGCTGCTATAATGGCAGATTATCAAGATTTAATTGAGTTTGAGCGATGGGACACAGCATCTCCGAGGTAGGGATGATTTTCCCGTATGACCACTAGTGTACCGTGAATATCAGGAATCCTGCGCCCGGAAAAATATCCTGGAAGAAAGGGACCAAAGCCGACGGGAGAGAATCGTTCAACGTGACAGATTGCTGTATGGTGTGGCAGGTGGCAGTTGACGCTAAATAACGATAAGTGTGAGGTGATCCACATGAGTTCCAATAGAAATCCGTTGGAATTCGATTACTCGATAAATAGTACAATTCTCAAGGCTGTCAATTCAACTAAGTACCTGGGTGTTAAAATTACGAACAACTTCAGTTGGAAAGACCACATAGATAACATTGTGGGGAAGGCGAGCCAAAGGTTGCGTTTCATTGGCAGGACACTTAGAAGATGCAACAAGTCCACTAAAGAGACAGCTTACACTACACTCGTTCGTCCCCTGTTAGAATATTGCTGCGCGGTGTGGGATCCTCACCAGGTAGGACTGGCGGAGGACATCGAAAGGGTGCAAAAAAGGGCAGCTCGTTTTGTATTATCACGTAATAGGGGAGAGAGTGTGGCAGATATGATACGCGAGTTGGGATGGAAGTCATTAAAGCAAAGACGTTCTTCGTCGCGGCGAGATCTATTTACGAAATTGCAGTCACCAACTTTCTCTTCCGAATGCGAAAGTATTTTGTTGAGCCCAACCTACATAGGTAGGAATGACCATCAAAATAAAATAAGAGAAATCAGAGCTCGAACAGAAAGGTTTAGGTGTTCGTTTTTCCCGCGCGCTGTTCGGGAGTGGAATGGTAGAGAGATAGTATGATTGTGGTTCGATGAACCCTCTGCCAAGCACTTAAATGTGAATTGCAGAGTAGTCATGTAGATGTAGATGTTTCGCGGTAGACAGTTCGCAGTGCGAAGAGTAACAGGAAGATGTTTTTGACAAGGTTTGACATCGCTGGCACCCCTCGGTCGTGCCAAACCTTCTTTAAGGACATTGTGGAGCTGCATCCCCAATGAACGTGGTGGCTCCGCTTTGGAACGCAGCGCAACCGCATTTTTTTCTCCTCTTGTACGGGTTGGAGCCATTGTGGACTGTTCAGTACCATTCGACGAAATCTGCACGTGACCCCAAGCATGAAAAGGTACTTATCCTTTTTCAAACCTCCTGTTTTTCGCCATCCTGTGGCGTGATCACTCGGAAGTACAACATATGCGTGAATAGGGTGACCAGATGAAGTTGTTTAAAAAGGAGGACAAACAGCTTCAAAAAGGAGGACAAAATAAGAAAAAAGAGGACACATCAAACGGGTCAACTGCAGATGTGGATACCACCCGTCAGTTTTGGACAAGACACGTGACTCTGGGAATTCCCGGTAAAACTAGTACTTTAAAAAATGGTTCAAATGGCTCTGAGCACTATGGGACTTAACATCGGAGGTCATCAGTTCCCTAGAACTTAGAACTACTTAAACCTAACTAACCTAACGACATCATACACATCCATGCCCGAGGCAGGATTCGAACCTGCGACCGTAGCAGTCACGCGGTTCCAGACTGTAGCTCCTAGAACCGCTCGGCCACGCCGCCAGTTCTCTGTCTGGGTGCCGTCTGTTGTAGTCAGCTGCTATTGTTCGGTAGCTGCGTTCCCCTGATATAAGGATGAATTCGATCTTCTGTTCACGTGTCAGACTGGAACAAAGAGAGACCTGACTCGGTATCAAGGTAACTTCGAACATTAATAAACTCTAAACTGTACAAGATAGACAAAAACAAATTACACCACTAAATTCCAGAGCTCAATCGAGTGTTATTTGATGTGTCACACACCCCCTTCCCATAAAAAAAGGAATCCAAAATGGCGGATTTCAAGATGGCGGCCATGAAAGACATTCACTCCAGAAGTTGCGGCCCCACGGTAAAACCTATGTTGCCATCATCACATTTCAATTTTTCCTTTAATCTTCCAACTTATGAAGGTGTCCAAGGACTTTTGACTCGCCCTTTTTATTGTAGGGAAGCATATAACTGCATGGGTGTAATTACCTCCAAATCTTTGAACATGGTACACTCATGGGAGATCGTAATCGTACAACTGTAATCCCCTCCCTAACGTGCAGGGTGCATTAGGCCCTCAATTCATTATTTTTAGGTGATAATGGACGCCCATGTCGAACAGAGCAGGTGGCAGAGCTCTTGGAAGGAGAATGGACTTCAAAATGGTTCAAATGGCTCTGAGCACTATGGGACTTAACTTCTGACGTCATCAGTCCCCTAGCACTTAAAACTGCTTAAAGCTAACTAACCTAAGAACATCACACACATCCATGCACGAGGCAGGATTCGAACCTGCGACCGTGGCGGTCGCGAGGTTCAAGACTGTAGCGCTTAGAACCGCTCGGCCACCCCGACCGGCAGAGAATGGACTGGCCTGCTCCTTCCCCCCGACTTAAATCCCATGCAGCACGTGTGCGATGGTTAGGGAGACGTGTCGTAGCAGGTTCACGTGCTCCAATGACCATGCAGAACTTCACAATTGCGCTCGTGGAAAAATGGAACATCCTTCCCGACCTTGTGGTTAGCATGAGAGCATGCATAGCCGTCTGTGGTGGTAACACACCCTATTTAGAACCATGTCTCACTTTTTGTCCAGGGGACTATCATGAATCGCAGTGGCTTCAGTAAAATTATCGTCATCTCTGTTCGCGTCTTGGCGTATTTTCAGCTACTTTCTTTACTGTACTATACTGTACTTATATCGAGTTTCTATAAAACAAAGTGTGTTTTGTACTTCATATCACTGTGTTGTCTGTTAATCACTATGTATCGGAGTTCCACAACCTCAGCATTCTGTATTCGTCCATCTCTATTAATATGCACCTTATAGAGCAACAAGAATTATGAAATGCAGCTTCCAGTTATTTCTGTATATAATTTAATCTACATCTGCATCTACATGGATACTCTGCAAATCACATTTAGGTGCCTGGCAGAGGGTTTATCGAACCACTTTCACAATTCTCTATCATTCCAATCTCGTATAGCGCGCAGGAAGAATGAACACCTATATCTTTCCGTACGATATCTCATTTCCCTTATTTTATCGTGGTGATCGTTCCGCCCTATGTAGGTCGGTGTCAACAAAATATTTTCGGAAGAGAAAGTTGGTGATTGGAACTTCGTGAGAAGATTCCGTCGCAACGAAAAACGCCTTTCTTTTAATGATTTCCAGCCTAAATCCTGTATCATTTCTGTGACACTCTCTCCCATATTTCGCTATAATACAAAACGTGCTGCCTTTCTTTGAACTTTTTCGATGCACTCCGTCAGTCCTACCTGGTAAGGATCCCAAACCGCGCAGCAGTATTCTAAAAGAAAACGGACAAGCGTAGTGTAGGCAGTCTCCTTAGTAGGTCTGTTACATTTTCTAAGTGTCCTGCCAATAAAACGAAGCCTTTGGTTAGCCTTCCCCACAACATTTTCTATGTGTTCTTTCCAATTTAAGTTGTTCGTAATTGTAATAACTAGGTATTTAGTTCAATTTACGGCTTTTAGATTAGACCGATTTATTGTGTAACCGAAGTTTAACGGCTTCCTTTTAGCACTTATGCCGATGACCTCACACTTTTCGTTATTTAGGATCAACTACCACTTTTCGCACCATTCAGATATTTTTTCTAAATCGTTTTATTAGTCGATAAACGACAGCGTCATCTGCAAACAACCGTAGACGGCTGTTCAGATTGTCTTCATTCGTTTATATAGATAAGAAACAGCAAAGGGCCTATAACACTACCTAGGAGAACGCCTGAAATCACTTGTGTTTTACTCGATGACTTTGCGTCAATTACTACGAAGTGTCACCTCTCTGACAGGAAATCTGAAATCCAGTCACATAACTGAGACGACATTCCATAAGCACGCAATTTCACTACGAGCCGCTTGTGTGGTGCAGTGTCAAAAGCCTTCCGGAAGTCCAGGAATACGGAATCGATCTGAAATCCCTTGTCAATAGCACTCAGCACTTCATGTGTTTCACAGGAACGATGTTTTCTAAACCCATGTTGACAGTGTGTCAATAGACCGTTTCCTTCGAGGTAATTCATAATGTTCGAACATAATATATGTTCCCAAACCCTGCTGCATATCGACGTTAATGATATGGGCCTGTAATTAAGTGGATTATTCCTGCTTTCTTTCTTGAATATTGGTGTAACCTGTGCAACTTTCAAGTCTTTGGGTACGGATCTTTCGTCGAGCGATGTTACCTGACTGTGACACATCATGGAAAAGGTGCTGTCGTCCTTTTGCACACCAGTGTGATAAATCCATTAGATACATCATGGAAAAGGTGCTGTCGTCCCTTTGCACGCCAGTGTGATAAATTCATTAGATGAACAATCGCATACGTCATTTAGGCGACAAAGTTCCCTCTAACAACGTGTAACCAGTGTATCAGTACGGAAGACAGTCTGAAGCATAAGTTACCCTCGACATTCACTGCGAGTCATTAATCCGCGGCTGTTGCTCACGAACGCGAGTGTCACGTGCGGTTTGTCATCTAAGACAATGTCAGAGGTGGGGTTAAACACCATTCCATAAAAGGGCAGCGGATGCTCCCAACAGCTTTGGTTCCGCGGCGCTGAACAATGGAAAATGGCGCACGCGCGCGGTGCTTGTTTCCCGTCCGCAGACTATACCATCTCTGGCGTGACGTATAGGCTGCCGCGGCTAGCATCTCTGGCGGGACAAAAACATCTACGGCACGGCAAGATGGCGGTGTTGTCCGAAGCATTTCACGGCCATTGTGTGGGCGCCCGGCGTATGTGGTTCCGATCGCAGGTAGCATTCTCTGCTCCTTTTTGTGATTCTCCGCTTATTGTAGCCGCTGTCGGCGCGGAATGCATCGAATCATTCGAGGTCATCCCCTCACCCCCACTTTCTCAGCCCGGTGTCGGCGGCGTCTTTTGTTGCCAGCTCTCCGACACGGCACTAAAACCTCTGTCCGCCCCCTCCTATCGATTGAGATATAATTCAGTAGTTGTGGCTTAACGAGCGTAGGGGCCGGACCACACGTTGCCTCGAAAGTTTCTCCCTCACGGCTGTTCGTTACAATTAGAATGTGTCTTGGTAAAGCGTTTACACACACGCAATATTTTACGGCAATGTGTGGCCACAATAGTGTTGCCGTCAACGTTGCTGCGCTGTATCTACATCTACATCTACATCCATACTCCGCAAGGTGGCGGAGGGTACTTTGAATACCTCTATCGGTTCTCCCTTCTATTCCAGTCTCGTATTGTTCGTGGAAGGAAAGACTGTTGGTATGCCTCTGTGTGGGCTCTAATCTCTCTGATTTTATCCTCATGGTCTCTTCGCGAGATATACGTAAAAGAGAGAAATACACTGCTTAACTCCTCGGTGAAGGTATGTTCTCGAAACTTCAACAAAAGCCCGTATCGAGCTACTGAGCGTCTCTCTTGGAGAGTCTTCCACTGGAATTTATCTTTCATCTCCGTAACGCTTTCGCGATTACTAAACTATCCTGTAAAGAAGCGCGCTGCTCTGCGTTGGATCTTCTCCATCTCTTCCATCAACCCTATCTGGTACGGATCCCACACCGGTGAGCAGTATTCAAGCAGTGGGCGAACAAGTGTACTGTAACCTACTTCCTTTGTTTTCGGACTGCATTTCCTTAGGATTCTTCCAATGAATCTCAGTCTGGCATCTGCTTTACTGACGATTAATTTTATATGGTCACTCCATTTTAAATCACTCCTAATGCCTAAGTCCAGATAATTTATGAAATTAACTGCTTCCAGTTGCTGACCTGCTATATTGTAGCTAAATGATAAAGGATCTTTCTTTCTGTGTGTTCGGTGCACATTACACTTGTCTACATTGAGAGTCAATTGCCATTCCCTGCACCACGCGTCAATTCGTTGCAGATCCTTCTGAATTTCAGTACAATTTTCCATTGTTACAACCTCTCGATATACTACAGCATCATCTGCAAAAAGCCTCTGTGAACTTCCGATGCTATCCACAAGGTCATTTATGTATAGTGTGAATAGCAACCGTCCTACGACACTCCCCTGAAATCACTCTTACTTCGGAAGACTTCTCTCCATTGAGAATGACATGCTGCGTTCTGTTATCTAGAAACTCTTCAATCCAATCACACAATTGGTCTGATAGTCCATATGCTCTTACTCTGTTCATTAAACGACTGTGGGGAACTGTATCAAACGCCTTGCGGAAGTCAAGAAACACGTTATCTACCTGGGAATCCGTGTCTATGGCCCTCTGAGTCTCTTGGACGAATAGCGCGAGCTGGGTTTCACACGATCGTATTTTTCGAAACCCATGCTGATTCCTACAGAGTAGATTTCTAGTCTCCAGAAAAGTCATTATACTCGAACATAATACGAGTTCCAAAATTCTACAACTGATCGACGTTAGAGATATAGGTCTACAGTTCTGCACATCCCTTCTTGTAGTTACAAAACACGGCATTATTGGGGGATGGCTGAGCTGTCGCAGTTAATTGCCAAGGTATTTCCCGTGTTTTCTACTAATACTGTAGAATACTTCGTATTGCAGAGCATAATCTACTCTGTCCTTGACTGTAGATACACCATGTGATCAAAAGTATCCGGTCACCTGGCTGATATGACTTACATGTTCGTGGCGCCCTCCATGGGTAATGCTGGAATTCAGTTTGGTGTTGGCCCTCCCTTGATGACAGCCTCCACTCTCGCAGGTATACGTTCAATCAGCTGCTGGAAGGTTTCTTAGGGAATGGAAGCCCATTCTTCACGGAGTGCTGCACTGAGGAGAGGTATCGAGATCAGTCGTTGAGGCCTGGCACGAAGTCGGAGTTCCAAAATATCTCAAAGGTGTTCTATAGGATTAAGGTCAGGGCTCTGTGCAGGCCAGTCCATTACAGGGATGTTATTGTCGTGTAACCACTCCGCCACAGACCGTGAATTATGAACAGGTGCTCTATCGTGTAGAAAGATGCTATTGCCATCCCCGAATTCCTCTTCAACAGTGGGAAGCAAGAAGGAGCTTAAAACAGCAGTGTAGGCCTGTGCTGTGATAGTGCCACGCAAAACACGATCACACAATAACACCACCTTTTCCGAATTTTACTGTTGGCACTACACACGCTGGCAGATGACGTTCACCGGGCATTCTCTACACCCACACCCTGCCATCGGATCGCCAGATTGTGTATCGTGATTCGTCAATCCACAAAACGTTTTTTCACTGTTCAGTCGTCCAATGTTTACGCTCCTTACACCAAGCGAGGCGTCGTTTGGCATTTAATTGCTTGCTGAGCCGGGATAACTCAGAGTATTTCATTTCAGATTGTACCCAAGCGACCTGCCAAACATGAATCGGTTACCGTGTATGAGGCCTTCCCCTTGAAAGTCCTATTCTCTTCTACTATTCCACTCATATCTGCAGTGGTGCGAGAGTTAGACTGGGGAAATGCACTTGAATTTTCATATGAAAACTGCTGAAGAGTTTTGGCTGCAGAGAAATCCGCCGAGTTGCTTGCGTTACATTGTAAGCCACCAGAATCACAGACGTCTTCACGATCTGTGACACCATGATGACAGACTGTTGTTCCACACGGAGACGGTGGTGTTTATCCTCTACAGCTCAAACTGAGGAGCGGACGTTGATAGACGAACGTGTCCACAAAATGCAGTGTCTCACAATCTTATTTCAGGCATATACATGAGTGAAAATAGTATATTGCAATGCAAATGCCTTTACTTTTGTGTCAAAACGCAGTTCATATCTGTAAATCAAATCGAGAATAAAAATATCCTTAAAAATGATTTAAATATCGATATCATTTCAGTTACGTGAATCATTCGGGCATGTTTGGGTTTATATGATTTTCAAAAGCAAATATTTTCTTTTATTGTATAATGCTTTCTATACTACATCACATTACGTACTTGTAACAATTTAGCTTGTAGTATCATGGACAAAATTTTAAGTTAGCAATTGTAACATTGATATTCCTTTTCACTGTTATATCACATTTATTTAAAATACTGTAATGACCGTAACAGAACGCAGTAACACATTGAAGAGCCAAAGACACAGGTACACCTGCGTAATATAGTGTAGGGCTCACGTGAGCACACAGGACTACCGCAGCACGACGTTGCATGGACTCGACTAATGTTTGAAGTAGTGCTGGAGGGAACTGACACCATGAATCCTGCAGGGCCGTCCATAAATCCGTAAGAGTACGAGGGGGTGGAGACCTAAACAGCACATTGCAAGGACACGCTCAATGATGTTCGTAACTGGGGATTTTGGTGGCCAGCGGAAGTGCTTAAACTCAGAAGAGTGTTCCTGGAGGTACTCTGTAGCAATTCTGGACGTGTGGGGTGTCGCATTGTCCTGCTGGAATTGTCCATGTCCGTTGGAATGCACAATGGACATGAATGGATGCATGTGATCAGACAGGATGCTTACGTACGTGTCACCTGTCAGAGTCGTATCTAGATGTCCCATATCGCTCCACCTGCACGCACCCCACACTATTACAGTGCCTCCACCAGCTTCTACAGTCCCCCGCTAACATGCAGGGTCCTTGGATTGATGAGCTAGTCTCCATACCCGTACACGTCCATCCGCTCCATACAGTTTGAAACGATACTCGTCCGACCAGGCAACATGTCATCAACAGTCCAATGTCGGTGTTGACGGGCCCAGACGAGGCGTAAACCTTCGTGCCGTGCAGTCATCAAGGGTACAGGAGTGGGCCTTCTGCTTCGAAAACCCATATCGATGATTTTTCGTTGAATGGTTCGCACGCTGACACTTGTTGATGGCCCAGCGTTGAAATCTGCATCAATTTGCGAAAGGGTTACACTTTTGTCACGCTGAACGATTCTCTTCAGTCGTCTTTGTTCCCGTTCTTGCAGGATCTTTTTACGGTCACAGCGATGTGGGAGATTTGATGTTTTACTGGATTCCTGATATTCACGGTACACTTGTGAAATGGTCCCGACGTCTTCGCTACCTCGGAGATGCTGTGTCCCATCGCTCGTGCACCGACTATAACACCACGTTTTAACTCAGTTAAAATTTGATAACCTGCCATTACAGCAGCAGTAAGCGATCTAATAATTGCGCCAGACACTTATATAGACGTTTCCGACCGCAGCGCCGTATTCTGCCTGTTTAGATATCTCTGTACGTAGTTGAATACGCATGCCTATACCAGTTTCTTTGGTACTTCAGTGTATAACAACGGCATTACCTATTATTAGAACGGTTCTTTGATGTAAATGTTACACTTAAACATATAAATCAGAACCATCTTTTAAACAATCACAAGCAATTTCCTTTGTCTCTGTGTTGAAGAACATCGATGTATCGTCTATAATGGCTGTATACCAACTTAATTTTGCCAGTCTTTCGCGGAAATAGCTGACAGTAGACCATCAACATCTTTCTTCTTGTCATCTGCGATTGAACGGCTGAGAAGTATTCCAGATCGTGGTTAAGAGTGCTGTTTCGTTATGGTCCGTTGTCGTTTATAAAAAGACACGCTTTTGTACATCTTGCTGGGAAATCTTGAATGCAGTTGTCTCCATATCGGTATGAGTGGTTCCCCTAGCTTTGTACTTGTATATGAAAATTTCCTTTCATTTCACTTACGTGATCTAAATTTCATAGGCCTTTATACAGGGCTTTCACATTTATCACTCTCCAGTCTTCACCCACTGACAGGTGGACTTCATATTCCTCTTCTGTTACCGTTGTTGACCCTTTTCGTTGAAGTCTTCCTGTTCTACCGAAAATGCAGCTAGCAGCTAAGTAACTGTTTCGTCGTAATAATAATTATTACTATTGGTACTGTGCAATATTACTATGAGGGAGCAGAGAAGCACGAACTGATGCTAACAGCTGCTCTGCATGGGAACCTTTGGCCGTGATTAGAATGGAAATCGCGTTACTGGAATCAGCGTCTCCTATAGACCGTAATGGACTGCACGAAATGTATTTGTGGACAGGTTCGTGTTTGTTCTGAACTATGTATTTTCACAGTCTTCTGTCAAGGCACATATTCGATTTCACTTAAACTGCATGATGTATTTAGATTCTGCTTATTATATATGTACTATTCCGTTACGTGTATTTTTTTTTTTTAAATAGTGGACAAGCTCGTCTTTCGTGTCACCTTGTCAATTATTATTCTAATTTTAAATGCGAACATTTTTAGGTTAGGCTTTACCGTGACTGTTATTGACATTAAATGAAACAACAAGTTTACTGTTACCAGTCACCGTTTCATTTATTTCCACGACGCGTCTCAAACGTTTAAACCTCCATCCTCGGGTGGATTTACATTAGTTAGTATGACATTTGTGTTTGTGTTGTGTTACGATTTTGGAGGAACTTGTGGCACTGCCTAGTGGAGAAACAAGACACTATTTCAGAATATGGTTTAGGATTACTTTTGATAAAAAATTAAACTAATATCAATTGGTGAGCATAAAATAAGTAAACTAGAGTACCTCCAGTAGTCACAGGTTCCTTTCGCTGTCGTAACACATCACATGTATACTGTCACATGTGTAAACAAATATGGCGTCTGGAATCTGCTGGGTGCAAGGTTCGTATAGCAGAAGAGAAGACATAATCGCAAAGTGCAAAGAATATACCTCGTAACAACATCATAACAGAATAATTGTTTAAAGCATTTGGAGGTGTTTGTTTTGAGGTGTGTACTTCAGGTCGTATATAAATCCAATTTTGACAAGTTAAAACAGCTAAACATTCGTACTCGTTTATACAATCAGGTGAAATGTTGAAGTGGCTTAAACTTCATACTTGTTAATAACATTTCACCTGATTGTATAAACGAGTACGAATGTTTAGCTGTTTTGACTTGTCAAAATTGGATTTATATACGACCTGAAGTACACACATATATATTCGACACCTCAAAACAAACACCTCCAAATGCTTTAAACAATTATTCTGTTATGATGTTGTTACGATGTATATTCTTTGCACTTTGCGATTATGTCTTCTCTTCTGCTATACGAACCTTGCACCCAGCAGATTCCAGACGCCATATTTGTTTGCAAATGTGACAGTATACATGTGATGTGTTACGACAGCGAAAGAAACCAGTGACCACTGGAGGTACTCTAGTTTACTTATTTTATGTTCACAAATTGATATTAGTTTAATTTTTTGTCAAAAGTAATCCTAAACCATGTTCTGAAATAGTGTCTTGTTTCTCCACTAGGCAGTGTCACAAGTTCCTCCAAAATCGTAACACAACACACACACAAATGTCATACTAACTAATGTAAATCCACGCGAGGATGGAGGTTTAAACCCATGAAACGCGTCGTGGAAATAAATAAAACGGTGACTGGTAACAGTAAACTTGTTGTTTCATTTAATATTATTCGAATATGAGGCGACAAGGATCCGTGGAATATTTTACATGAGCATACCGTCGCGAGTGAGTTGGTCCCCCACGTTCAACATGCAGGCAGCAGCGACGTGCCGAAACTGGCCCCTGTGGAGGGGAGTGTGCTGGACGTGTAGCGCGCCCAGTACGGTATTTACGACCTGGAATGCCCGCCGCGCCGGTCTTTTATTCCGGCCGGCAGCACTCTGCTCAGCCGTGCACGCCGCTCGTATAACGCCTGGAACGCATTCCGATACAACCCGCACTACACAGCGGTCGTGCGGGGTAGGCGCGGTGCCGGCGTTACCAAAGCCGAACGAATTACACGGTAAGGACCGTACGGACTGCCTGTCTATGATTTTCTTTATACCTACAGGACTTTAAGGTCAGTGCACGGACATCAGCTTCATAAAGCAGTGTGACACAACTAAATAAAAAGAAAAAAAAACGTCGCGTCGGAAGAATAAAAGGGTTCTAGACTACTGTCCTATTTGGCGATGGACGAATGCTTAATGTAATGGAATTGTAATCGTTAAGTTGGTAGTTCGAGTATCGCTAGAAGCTCTGATTTCACCATGTCTTACCTGTGATAGAAATATTATTGAAAAATTGACATAATAAAAGAACAATCACAAAACGCGGTTCATTACTTTCATCAACCCTCGTTGAAGGAGCTGACCCGCGCGCAGATGGAAAGACCGGGAAGCCCCCTGTCAATGGTGACTTACCAGCCGACCATGGCTGGTGGGTCCCATTTGGGTCGCAGAATAATAGGAAGATGATACGTAGCCTGCGTTCTCTGAGTAGTAATAGAGCTTAATGTACACTGCTGGCCATTAAAATTGCTACGCCAAGAAGAAATGCAGATGATGAACGGGTATTCATTGGACAAATATATTATACTGGAACTGACATGTGATTACATTTTCACGCAATTTGGGTGCACAGATCCTGAGAAATCAGTACCCAGAACAACTACCTCTGGCCGTAATAACGGCCTTGATACGCCTGGGCATTGAGTCAAACAGAGCTTGGATGGCGTGTACAGGTACAGCTGCCCATGCAGCTTCAACGCGATACCACAGTTCATCAAGAGTAGTGACTGGCGTATTATGAGGAGCCAGTTGCTCGGCCACCATTGGCCAGACGTTTTCAATTCGCGAAAGATCTGGAGAATGTGCTGACCATGGCAGCAGTCGAACATTTTCTGTATCCATAAAGGCCCGTACAGGACCTGCAACATGCGGTCGTGCATTATCCTGCTGTAATGTAGGGTTTCGCGGGGGTCGAATGAAGGGTAGAGCCACGGGTCGTAACACATCTGAAATGTAACGTCAACAGTTCAAAATGCCGTCAATGCGAACAAGAGGTGACCGAGGCGTGTAGCCAATGGCACCCTATACCATCACGCTGGGTGATACGCCATTATGGCGATGACGAATACACGCTTCCAATGTGCGTTCACCGCGATGTCGCCAAAGATGAATGCGACCATCATGATGCTGTAAACAGAACCTGGATTCATCCGAAAAAATGACGTTTTGCCATTCGTGCACCCAGGTTCGTCGTTGAGTACACCATCGTAGGGGCTCCTGTCTGTGATGCAGCGTCCAGGGTAACCGCAGCCATAGTCTCCGAGCTGATAGTCCGTGCTGCTGCAAACGTCGTCGAACTGTTCGTGTAGATGGTTGTTGTCTTGCAAACGTCCCCATCTGTTGACTCAGGGGTCGAGACGTGGTTGAACGATCCGTTACAGCCATGCGGATATGATGCCTGTCATCTCGACTGCTAGTGATGCGAGAGCGTTGGGCTCCAGCACGGCGTTCCGTATTACCCTCCTGAACCCACCGATTCCATATTCTGCTAACAGTCATTGGATCTCGACGAACGCGAGCAGCAATGTCGCAATACGACAAACCGCAATCGCGATAGGCTACAATCCGACCTTCATCGAAGTCGGAAACGTGGTGGTACGCATTTCTCCTCCTTAGACGAGGCATCACAACAACGTTTCACCAGGCAACGCCGGTCAACTGGTGTTTGTGTATCAGAAATCGGTTGGAAACTTTGGTCATGTCAGCACGTTGTAGGTGTCGCCACCGGTGCCAACCTTGTGTGAACGCTCTGAAAAGATAATCATTTGCATATCACAGCATCTTCTTCCTGTCGGTTTAATTTCGCGGCTGTAGCATGTTATCTTCGCGGTGTAGCAAATTTAATGGCCAGTAGTGTATTATAACCACCCTCTATCTGGTGCTACATACTTCTGAAAACCTACTTAGGAACTTGTCGAATCCATGCGACGAAGAGTCGCCACTGTATTGCTTATCAAAGTTGGACCGGCTCGCCATTAAGTAGGTGCTCCCAGTGTTTTGGCTGAGGAGTGTAACTTGTCAGGCGAGAAGCGTAACTCAGCTTTATTAATCGCGCCGAAAGCGAGACACGCTTCTTTACACTGACTACACGAGTCTACCCGTGCTTTGTCCCGCGCTTGTCTCTCCAGGGCGCACGTTCTGAGCGGCTGCCATTGAGTGTCGCTGCGGGACTTCTCCGGCGCTGCGTCATGGAACTGGAGAACTGCTTCCGGCACCCTCCAGTGCTCGCTTCCGGCACGAGCGCAGCTTCCGCTTCTCGCAGGGCCGGGGACGCTGTGAGGCAATCCTGTATCCGGGAGAGAATATGTTGTGCGCTGCAGCACCTGCTGTTTCATTATGATGCACAGGTATCTTTGGATCTTTTCTATCTGGTGCGCGTCCCAGACTGACGTGGTTAGTTACCCACTTAGGGGATTCTTGTGGACGGTTATTATCAGCCGTATGGGTATTCAGATGTGCAGAGAAGGATTCATATAATTCGTTAGCTGAGACCTGAAAAGCAGTTTCCGATTTTGCCTTTCCGATCCCCAAGCAACTGAGTTTCTTCCACAGATTCATGGGCGTCAGATCGCTGCGTAAAAGGGAGCGAGCGTGCCGTAACTTCCTATATTCTTTGAAACGCTCGGGTTTCGGATCTTCCTTTTAAGGTTGGTTAGTACCGCCAAGTACATGTTGCAAGTACATAAAGCAAGAGCAAGCCACTAATTCTTATTTTCACCTGGTCAGTAGGTCAGCTGTTGAAGTGTGGACGCAAAACGGTTAGTTTGTACTGACAGGCATACTCCACTCTGTGGTGCAGTTACGACCGTGCAGAAAACATCAGGTCGTAAATTTTGTGACATGTTTGTGGGACGGCTGTTCGATGCAGAGGAAAAAGAACCAACACACTGACGGGTGTACATATTAAGGTACCACACACAAAAATAACTGCGCGTATACCCGTTACACCTTGTATATTAACAGAATTTGATAGTTACAAACATCCGAGAAAAACAACACTGTACAATATTTTAAATATTCTCTTAGTTTCTTGAATAGGTCGGTTTTCAGATGTATGACGTGATTTCATGTTTCATTATATAGGGCGATTTTGTTTAATGGGAATAAACTGCACGTAACGAATCCTGAGAAAATAAGTGGCAAAGAAGGCCTTATGGATATGTGGCCAGAAATGCGTTCAAGTATCGGTCAAACGACGGTTCTGGAAGCTACATCCTCCGTGAGTGAATTACACTTCCTGAGTATAATTTCAGTGAATCTCAGTCTGGCATCTCCGTTTCCTACGATTAGTTTTATGGGGTCGTTCCACTTTAAATCGCTCCGAACGCTACTCAGGATACGGAGTTTGAACTTAAATAGTGGCAACTATTTATTCACAACCGATACAAAAGAGTTACATGTTTTCACCTGTTACTGTTCTTCAAAGTACTCACCAGCGTTGTGTAGAACCCGTTGCCAGCATTGTGGAAGAACCGGCCGGTGTGGCCGAGCGGTTCAAGGCGCTTCGGTCTAGAACCGCCCGACCGCTACAGTCGCAGGTTCGAATCCTGCCTCGGGCATGAATGTGTGTCATGTCCTTAGGTTAGTTAAGTTTACGTAGCTCTAAGTTCTAGGGGACTGATGACCTTAGATGTTAAGTCCCATAGTGCTCAGAGCCATTTTTATTGAGCAATGTGGAAGGCGTAGTATACCGTTAGAAGAGCCTGTTCTGTTGATAGTGCGAATGGAGCGGTCTACTGCCTGTCGTATCTCTGGAACAGTTCTGAATCGAATGCCACGATGTGGTTCCTTCATCTTCGGAATCAAATCAAAGTCACAAGGACTGAAGTACGGGGAGTATGGTGGATGGTACAGTACTTCCCAGTCCCATGGACCGAACGCAGCAGCCACAACTTGCGCTGTATGCGCCCGCGCATTGTCGTGCAAAATGATGAGTGGGTTGCGCAAAAAGTGTCGCCGCTTCTTTCGCAAAGTTGGTCGCAGGTGATGCTCCAAAAACGAACAGTGGTGATGAGGTCCCATACTCCGAGGAGCGTACTAGTCAAAGTCCTAGTTGAGGTGGTTTGCCACTGCCTTCCTCCAAATGTAATGGGGATGAATGATGACGACGACGAAACAACACCCAGTCATCTCGAGGCATGAAAAATCCCTGACCCCGCCG